>NC_064638.1:288306454-289675620 GCF_023864345.2 Schistocerca serialis cubense
CTTGTCCACATTTCATTCTCAACATTGTGGCAACTAAAATTGACCATACGGAAAGTATACGCTATGGACTTTTACCTCTGCAAACTCTTCAAAATTTCGTGCAATGGTTTACTACATTTAATGCTGCACATCAAAACAAAATTAAGTCATTTATGGGGGGAAGGTATCAGGCAAGAAGACATGTAAAAATCAAATTTTTTGGCCAAATAGTTTTTGTGAAATCGAATGATAAGTGTGTCAAAGCAGTGGGAACACCATGTGTCTGCACAGGCGAGAAGTGCAGTGATGACAAAATCGCGCACAGCGCGGAATGCGGGGAGCACGTGTCTGCAGCAGCGAAAAAGTTAATGAAGAGGCAAAGCACTAGAAATTTCATTCAAACGAATAAAATTCGTGAAGTAAGGCACTCCAATATTGTTTTTAAATAAAGAAAATATCAAGCACCGCAGAAGGTTTGAACTCATAACCTTTCACTTGGCAGCCCAACACCTTAATCGTTCCGCTACCTCAGCTCATCGAACAGTGTAACTCCATAAGGACTCTAACACCTCACGCAACTACTTATAAACACTGTTAGTATGACTATGAATTACTCACGCTTCGTCGAAGTACAATAGGAAATAAACAATTACCGCTGTTCTTTATGGCGAAAAAGCAGTTCGTGAGATTGAAACAAACACCTTTCCTTGCTATCGCCTGAATTAGGAGTCTTATTGGTTGTTTGGTTTAATTAATTAATAGAATATGAAGCAATTGGTATAAAGAATGCTTTTTCCAAACTTTCTGTAAAAGAAAGTCTGCTATCAAGACATTGCTTTTGTTCTATTACTTTATTTATGACTGAACGTTTCTAAAACTGAAGACACTTGTCCGTGCTCTGCACTGCTGTCGAGATCTGGCAACGTCGTTCTCTGTTCATTGGCTGACTGTTTTGTGACGTCAGATGCGCAGAACGAACCTAAATTCGGCCGCCAAGATATATGACGCGCACTTTAGAACTTTCTGTAAATTATTAGAAGTTTACTTCATTTTGCGCAAAAATGGTAAGCCTTCTAATGTTGGTTCAGGTATTCCATGGTGACATATACCCTTAGACCAAGGTGCAGAACTGATGCATTGTGATGAACAACTCTGCTTTTGTTCTACTGAAAGGCAATGGCAGTGCATGACGAGTCATAACCAATGAACAGCACATAAATTCCATATACATAAAAAGGAAGATCTCTTCATAAAACGGAGGAATCATCAAGCAAAACAGGGTATGTAAAATGGGTGGAGAATTACTTCTTTCAGAGCTGACAGTAGTTCTGTTGAAGGAATTTGTCCAAAGCTATGAGATTTTGCATTTTAATTACGTCTCTGTCTGTTGATCAGCTCCTCCTTCAGTTGCTAGGTATTTATCTTTCCTCTTACATTTATTAATTTTCATCCTGTACTTTCAATTACTGCGAACTCTACATACGACTTCAGTTCCACTTTGATTACATATGACAAAGGGCACCAAGGCTCCAGAACAGAGACATAGCTACAACAAGAAAAACTTCATTTAGCTTATGTGGTTAGGCTGGTGGTGATGTCACCAGTTAAGCAAGTTTGAAGGAACAAGAAGAGACATAAGCTTAAAGAAGTCAAACCCCTGACCCCTCCAAACACACACACACACACACACACACACACACACACACACACACACACACACACAGAAGACAGACAGAGAGAGAGAGAGAGAGAGAGAGAGAGAGAGAGAGAGAGAGAGAGCTGAACATACTTTGATTTACCAAATTCTAGAGAATGCACAGATACTGTTTGTCCTGTTCGTAATGTTTCTCTTTTTGCAATCTATTTTGCTACAAACACAACTATGTGACAAATTCAACAACTTATTTCCAATACCACAAGCAGGAAACAATGTTAAACAAAGATATTGTAAGTGAGCTTATTCCACAGAACAAGCAATAAGCATGCAGTGTTAAAGGTCATAGGACAGCACAGCACATTTAAAACACACATATTTTACTACCTGGCATGCAGCCAATTTGATCGAGAGGCCAGGCTGAGAACAACTTTGCTGGATCGGAAACTAAAAAACACATCTGGATTTGTAAACATATGTACACACTGAACACTATCAATGAACAAAGTAGTATTTTTACACCATAAGTATATGCATGACATCAACCAAATTAGATTTGAAAAACCCAAAAACCACATCATTTTCTAGAGAACCAAAGAAAAACAAAATCTCCAGTAATATTTTATACCTTGTAATGAAAATGTTTCCACACAGAGAAAAAAAAGCAATTCCCCAAAACTGACAGCAACATGTATGAAACAGAATAATTATAAACATTTACAGTAATGTTTCTGGTTAAAAGCACAGAGAACTACACTAAACATTACCAGGTTACCAAGTATACCTTTAAATTCACCTGAGAAACACCGTCAACAAAATACAAGATAGAAAAACAAATATACCAAATAAATGCATGGAAATAACCGATGATGAAAACTGCCAATACAAAACATTTTATCTAGCCACAGAAGCTACTTTTACAACATGCCCATTCCTTCTTTATGTTAGTTTTTATATGCTACAATACCATGCACTTACTTATTATCTGAATTTCACATAAACATAGAAGCTAACTATGTGAGCTTGTCTTTAGATGTAGAAGACAGAATTAACTAATCAACCACAAAATTCACGTATAAAGGAACAGTGACTGGAGATTAACAACAACTGCATAGACTACGCGGATCTTACACTAATTTGTATCTGGGTTATCATTTAGAATACATGTTAATTATTTGCACCTAAATGGTTTCAAGGGAGTGGATATTTTATTCCTGTCATTATACGCTTCACAAAGATCAGAAAACATATTATGTGGGCTGCAGCACAAGAAAAATGCAGCATTGTGTGCGTGTGTCACCCTAGTGTACATAGATAGAAATATTGGTAAAGAAAAGGAATGAGTAGTGCCTACGGCCGGCCACTGATGGCCAAGCGGTTCTAGGCGCTTCAGTATGGAACCGCGAGACAGCAACGGTCGCAGGTTCGAATCCTGCTTCAGGTATGGATGTGTGTGATGTCCATAGGTTAGTTAGATTTAAGTAGTTCTAAGTCCTAGGGGACTGATGACCTGAGATGCTAAGTCCCATAGTGCTCAGAGCCATTTGAACCATTTTGAGTAGTGCCTGCAAACAGATATATGATAGGGAAAAGAAATTAACTGAGAAATAAGGGCAAAATAATGTAAAGTATGGTGACTGATGCAAGAGAGTATAATAGATAATGCAAATAAAGAAAAATAAATGAAAAGGTAGACGGAAATATAGGTGGGTAGAAGACAGTTCAAAGTGCCCCATGCTTTAAAGAAAAGAGTACCAGGAAAGTGGAGTTGCCTTTGCTGAAGACTTTTTTTATGCAGCTCAAAATTTAAGTTGACTGTCACGTTATATTATTACGTCTGATGAAATCTGGAAAGTGGAGATGGCCTTGAGCTTTCAAACTTTTTCTCCAGAGCCTGGATACCAAATATATATAAATGATGCTGACTGCAGTAAAACTTCAGAAGGTCCAGTTCACAACATCAGTAACTTGCATCATTGTATCATCACACAACCAAGATTCAAGTTTGAGATGAAATAACATCATTTCAGCACAAAACAAGCAAATGTGCTGTACGTATATAAAATTTCAGAATGTTTAGAGGAAGTAAAAAGTAACACTTCAATGTGACACAAATGTCACAGGTGCACTGTTTCCTTGACACTACTGATATTCAGAGACGGTATTCAAACTGCTGTACGGTGTATACTGTTTTAGAGAGTCCCTGAGAATGATGTCCATTTACGTTAATGCACAACTGGCATCTGCATACTAATTACTGTCTAACACACTCAAAACAATCATGTTGTTGTTGTGGTCTTCAGTCCTGAGACTGGTTTGATGCAGCTCTCCATGCTACTCTATCCCGTGCAAGCTTCTTCATCTCCCAGTACCTACCGCAACCTACATCCTCCTGAATCTGCTTTGTGTATTCATCTCTTGGTCTCCCTCTATGATTTTTACCCTCCACGCTGCCCTCCAATACTAAATTGGTGATCCCTTGATGCCTCAGAACATGTCCTACCAACCGATCCCTTCTTCTAGTCAAGTTGTGCCACAAGCTTCTCTTCTCCCCAATCCTATTCAATACTTTCTCATTAGTTATGTGATCTACCCATCTAATCTTCAGCATTCTTCTGTAGCACCACATTTCAAAAGCTTCTATTCTCTTCTTGTCCAAACTATTTATCGGCCATGTTTCACTTCCATTCATGGCTACACTCCATACAAATACTTTCAGAAACGACTTCCTGACCCTTAAATCTATACTCGATGTTAACAAATTTCTCTTCTTCAGAAACGATTTCCTTGCCGTTGCCAGTCTACATTTTATATCCTCTCTACTTTGACCATCATCAGTTATTTTGCTCCCCAAATAGCAAAACTCCTTTACTACTTTAAGTGTCTCATTTCCTAATCTAATTACCTCAGCATCACCCGACTTAATTCAACTACATTCCATTATCCTCGTTTTGCTTTTGTTGATGTTCATCTTATATCCTCCTTTCAAGACACTATCCATTCTGTTCAACTGCTCTTCCAAGTCCTTTGCTGTCTCTGACAGAATTACAATGTCATTGGCAAACCTCAACATTTTTATTTCTTCTCCATGGATTTTAATACCTACTCTGAATTTTTCTTTTGTTTCCTTTACTGCTTACTCAATATACAGATTGAATAACATTGGGGAGAGGCTACAACCCATCTCACTCCCTTCCCAACCACTGCCTCCCTTTCATGTCCCTCGATTCTTAGAACTGCCATCTGGTTTCTGTACAAATTGTAAATAGCCTTTCGCTCTCTGTATTTTACCCCTGCACCTTCACTATTTGAAAGAGAGTATTCCAGTCAACATTGCCAAAAGCTTTCTCTAAGTCTACAAATGCTAGAAATGTAGGTTTGCCCTTCCTTAATCTGGCTTCTAAGATAAGTCATAGGGTCAGTATTGTCTCACGTGTTCCAACATTTCTACGGAATCCAAACTGATCTTCCCCGAGGTCGGCTTCTACTAGTTTTTCCATTCGTCTGTAAAGAATTCGTGTTAGTATTTTGCAGCTGTGACTTATTAAACAGATAGTTCGGTAATTTTCACATCTGTCAACACCTGTTTTCTTTGGGATTGGAATTATTATATTGTTCTTGAAGTCTGAGGGTATTTTGCCTGTTTCATACATCTTGCTCACCAGATGGTAGAGTTTTGTCAGGACTGGCTCTCCCAAGGCCGTCAGTAGTTCTAATGGAATGTTGTCTACTCCCGGGGCCTTGTTTCGACTCAGGTCTTTCAGTGCTCTGTCGAACTCATCATGCAGTATCATATCTCCCATTTCATCTTCATCTAAATCCTCTTCCACTTTCATAATATTGTCCTCAAGTACATCGCCCTTGTATAGACCCTCTATATACTCCGTCCACCTTTCTGCTTTCCCTTCTTTGCTTAGAACTGGGTTTCCATCTGAGCTCTTGATGTTCATGCAAGTGGTTCTCTTGTCTCCAAAGGTCTCTTTAATTTTCCTGTAGGCAGTATCTATCTTACCCCTAGTGATACTCGCTTCTACATCCTTACATTTGTCCTCTAGCCATCCCTGCTTAGCAATTTTGCACTTCTTGTCATCTCATTTTTGAGACGTTTGTATTCCTTTTTGCCTGCTTCATTTACTCCGTTTTTATGTTTTCTCCTTTCATCAATTAAATTCAATATTTCTTCTGTTACCCAAGGATTTCTACTAGCCGTCGTCTTTTTACCTACTTCATCCTCTGCTGCATTCACTACTTCATCCCGCAGAGCTACCCATTCTTCTTCTACTGTATTTCTTTCCCTCATTCCTGTCAATTGTTCCCTTATGCTCTCCCTGAAACACTGTACAACCTCTGGTTTAGTCAGTTTATCCAGGTCCCATCTCCTTAAATTCCCACCTTTTTCCAGTTTCTTTTGTTTTAATCTACAGATCATAACCAATAGATTGTGGTCAGAGTCCACATCTGCTCCTGGAAATGTCTTACAATTTAAAACCTGGTTCCTAAATCTCTGTCTTACCATTGTATAATCTATCTGATACCTTTTAGTATCTCCAGGATTCTTCAATGTACACAACCTTCTTTTATGATTCTTGAACCAAGTGTTAGCTATGATTAACCTATGCTCTGTGCAAAATTCTACCAGGCGGCTTCCTCTTTCATTTCTTAGCCCCAATCCATATTCACCTACTACATTCCCTTCTCTCCCTTTTCCTACTACCGAATTCCAGTCACCCACGACTATTAAATTTCCGTCACCCTTCACTATCTGAATAATTTCTCTTATTTCGTCATACATTTTTTCAATTTCTTCGTCATCTGCAGAGCTAGTTGGCATATAAACTTGTACTACTGTAGTAGGCGTGGGCTTCGTATCTGTCTCTGCCACAATAATGCGTTCACTATGCTGTTTGTAGCAACTTACCCGCATTCCTAATTTCCTATTCATTATTAAACCTACTCCTGCATTACCCCTATTTGATTTTGTGCTTATAACCCTGTAGTCACCTGACCAGAAGTCTTGTTCCTCCTGCCACCAAACTTCACTAATTCCCACTATATCCAACGTTAACCTATCCATTTCCCTTTTTAAATTTTCTAACCTACCTGCCCGATTAAGGGATCTGACATTCCATGCTCCGATCCGTAGAATGCCAGTTTTCTTTCTCCTGATAAAGACATCCTCTTGAGTAGTCCCCGCCCGGAGATCCGAATGGGGGACTATTTTACCTCCGGAATATTTTACCCAAGAGGACGCCATCATCTTTTAACCATACAGTAAAGCTGCATGCCCTCGGGAAAAATTACGGCCGTAGTTTCCCCTTGCTTTCAGCCGTTCGCAGTACCAGCAGGGCAAGGCCGTTTTCGTTAGTGTTACAAGGCCAGATCAGTCAATCATCCAGACTGCTGCCCCTGCAACTACTGAAAAGGCTGCTGCCCCTCTTCAGGAACCACACGTTTGTCTGGCCTCTCAACAGATACCCCTCCATTGTGGTTGCACCTACGGTACGGCTATCATATCGCTGAGGCACGCAAGTCTCCCCACCAACGGCAAGGTCCATGGTTCATGTGTTTCATGAATAATGGCTCTAGCTTCACCAAGTGGGCACACAGCTCTTCTGGAGTGTCTATTGGGAGTTTTACACCAGACATTTTACTTGCCTCCACAACGAGAAGTTTGTAAAAGTGACATTGAGATAACAAAGTGGCCACAGTACTGGCCCAACTCTCTATCGAACAACTGGGGTAAACATTGTCTAAATGTTCTCCAGAATCAACAACTTAGTGTGGTGGGGTCTCTTCATGCTGGAACCATAATCATCTCCCAACTGTTAGTGGGACATTCTCCAACATTTCTAGTAACACTTCACTCAGAAACATACACTAATTTTCTCCAGCGAGCACGTTAGGCATAAGACATGATTAAATCAGATGGTCATGAACAATACCAGCCTACAAATTTATGGTAAATCTCTGTGATACTGGAACAAAAAAGTTGCCTTAGGGTTTCAAACTCCCAGGTATGCCTATTGTGGCTCCTGGACTGTGTACATAGCCAAGGGAATTCCAGCGTCACACCCTTCAAGAACTGCTAGAGGATAAATGGTGCATCTGTGACATTTGCATGACATAACAAAAGTGTTTCTTTTTATCTACTCTAATAACTCTACAAATCTATAAAAGCAGTTTTTCTTACTACCTGTCTATATGTACCCATATCAACAACAGAAACATCAATATGCGCGAAAAGCAGACTGCAAAGAAAAGATCATCCGAAAAAAACCTCTTAATTCAAAGTGGCATGAAGATGAATCAAGTCGGCAATTTTTTTTACACCCACACAATCCTCCCACTGGCTACCTGTAATTTTGACATTGAGAGGCACTGCCAACACCTGCTCTAAATGCAATTCAGTGTAATGCATGGACACCCCTTCATGGAGTTTAGCTGCTCATGGCAATATATTAAGCATTGGAACAATTGACAGTTGAGGCTGAAGGGAGAGGGAAAGTTGTGAAGTTGGAAAACGATTTAGAAAAGATATCTGAATGGTGCAAAAATTGGCAGTTGAGGCTAAATAATGAAAAGTGTGAGGTCATCCACATGAGTGCTAAAACAAATTCGTTAAACTTCGGTTATACGATAAATCAGTTTAATCTAAAAGCTGTAAATTCAGCTAAATACTTAGGTATTACAATTACAAACAACTTAAATTGGAAGGAACACATAGAAAATGTTGTGGGGAAGGCTAACCAAAGACTGCGTTTTATTGGCAGGACACTTACAAAATGTATCAGATCTACTAAGGAGATTCCCTACACTACGCTTGTCCGTCCTCTTTTAGAATACTGCTGCGCGGTGTGGGATCCATACCAGATAGGACTGACAGAGAAAGTCAAAAAGTTAAAAAAAGGGCATCAAGAAGGGCAGCATGTTTTATAATACTGTGAAATATGGGGGAGAGTGTCACAGAAATGATACAGGATTTGGGCTGGACATCACTAAAAGAAAGGCATTTTTCGTTGCGACGGAATCTTCTCATGAAATTCCAATCACCAACTTTCTCCTCCAAATACAAAAATATTTTGTTGACACCAACCTACATAGGGAAAAACGATCACCACAATAAAATAAGGGAAATCAGAGCTCGTACAGAACAATATAGTTGTTTGTTCTTTCCATGCACTATAAAATATTGGAATAATAGAGAATAGTGAAGGTGGTTCGATTAACCCTCTGCCAGGCACTTAAATGTGGTTTGCAGAGTATCCATGTAGATGTAGAAGGGGGGGGGGGAGGGGGTGTGTAATACTAACAGTTCATTGAATGCAGTTCATTGAATGCAGGTTGTAGGGTGCATTGGAGGACCATAAACACCTGTGCAGAATGGGGGGAGGGGAGGGGGGGGTGGCAAGAGATATGGAATGGGAGATACATTCGCGGAGCTTGTGGATGGGACAGTTCCCATTAATAAAGACCTTTGCAAACTGAATGCGAGTGGAAAGCGATCAGGACGACAAGGGCAGAAGAATGCAGGCACAGCTTGCAAAGATGAATGAAGGCCAAGGAAATTTTACACACAGAAAACAGAGAGACGGACAATGAGCAGAAAGCAAGGAAAGGAAGGTGCTTGAAAGAAAACCATCATGGAATCATGAAACAGATCAAAATAATAAATAACAATAAGTAAATAAAACAAGGCAGAAATTGTAAATAATGAATCTCTGAAGCCAAGAGGAGGGCAGAGCACAATATTAAAAGAACAGGAGAAATGAGACACAAATTGAAAAAGATACAAATGCAGGACAGGGACTAATAGATGTTTCAGGCCCAGGAGATTGCAGTTCATTGAATGCAGGTTGTAGGGTGCATTGGAGGACCATAAACACCTGTGCAGAATGGGGGGAGGGGAGGGGGGGGGGTGGCAAGAGATATGGAATGGGAGATACATTCGCGGAGCTTGTGGATGGGACAGTTCCCATTAATAAAGACCTTTGCAAACTGAATAAGCAAAATACTTTGTGAGCCACTGTACAGTGTGTAAAGGAGAGTACTGGAGATCCATATCACAATTTATTGGCCTATACCGTTCATGTATTGCATGTTAGTAAAAATGATTGTATATGTCTCTGTGCTTGCCCCTCTGTGCTCCCTACGGGAGATATATGACCGTGACAGCACAACTGTCACACTGCTGCCTGACAGCTGCAATTTTTCTTCCACTTTTAATATATTGTCCTAATTTTTTTTGTAATTCTACTAAATGAGACATTTAATAAAGCACATGCCGAAACATGCAAATTTAATGGAACAAAGGACTGCTAATACCAAATTCAGTACGTCTTTTTTACCACTACATAAAAAAAATTAAAAATGTTGGTGACATGCAAAAAAACTGCTCCTATGAAAGCACAATAGACGAAACAACATTGTTCCTAATGCACATCTGTGCGAACACACAGCACTTACCCTTAATGCAAGCAACAACACATTGACTGCATCTTTTATGCGAGGATGACATGTGCCATGGCTCAATTCTTGATACGCATAAATGCCCAAGCTTGAAAGAGCAATGCAACGAGCCAAACCTGTTGGTTCTCTTTTCCCACATCTTAGTAAAATAGGCACAATGTGATCCTGCAAAGAAAAGAAAATGACAAATGGCACACAGTGCTCATATTAACGACAACTTACAGAATGAACTAAAAATTTAATGTAAATGTTTTATCTTTCCATTCCTCATAACTCCAGATGTATAGCGACTGCCATAAAGGAGAGTACTGTTGCCTTCCTAATCCTCTTCTTCTTGCCCCCCCCCCCCCCCCCCCCTCTCTCTCTCTCTCTCTCTCTCTCTCTCTCTCTCTCTTTAAGCAAAAGAATTAATTCCATCTAAATGTGTCCTTTATATTATTATAAATACATTAGATACAACCCTGCACGAAATCCAGAAATATTTCAGTTTCTCACAAAATAGGAAGTTTCTATTAAGTGTTCATATAAAAATATCTGTTTTTCCAACACAACAGGAAGATATTTCTATATCTCATCATACCTATGTTAAATTTTCATCAGCAAATGAAGACTACTGTCTAGCACAACAAAATAACATGAGCTTCATGTACACCGTTTCATTACTGTTCTTCACTGGGCAAGGCAGATAGAAAGCTCAAACTGCCAACAGAAAGCTGACAATAGGAGAGGCACACAAAATTAGAAACTGCTGATTACTCTGAATACTTTAAAATTTTTTACTAAAATGTGAATTTTCCTGCTTATTTCTAAATATCATTTTTAAACTAAAGAGACAGTGCACAGGCAGGAATCCTGTTTTGATTGATATTGTTAGGGAAAACAATAGTACTGTATTGTCAGGCAGAGCAAATCTACCAACCTTGGCATCGACACACGATCTCACACTGAACTCCTTTACTGTGGGCTGAAGTACTGGTAGTTCTGGGAAGGTGCTGGACAAGCAAAGCAGAGTGCCCAATATGGAAGCTGCCTCAGTCCGAGGAGCCTGTGATGATAGAAGTACACTAAGTTTTGGAACAGTATGACACAACAACTAAAACACTGAAGTACTTTAATGCAGAGAGCCATAAGATCACAGTACAAGAACTCTTTTTGAACTATTTATAAGGAATCATCTTATCAGGGAACTTGACATGCATTAACATAACATAAAATATTTTAAATTACCATAAAACTAATTTCAGATAATCTTCCCTTGTTAACATAAAAGGTAGTATTACAAGGACAGAAGGTGACCTACTGCGCAATTCAAAAACTAGTTCATGATACACAATTGCCCTGTGTCCTCCCTTTATCCACCTATGCTTTTCCCAAATTCAGAAAGAAATCTGACATCATAAATAGACTGCCATATTCAGCTAATCGCATAATAAAATGAGAGCATATCCTCAGTGAATTCTGAGGTGGTGATTCCTCTACCATTTGATACAAATAACCCCCCCCCCTCCCACAATTGGTATGATACTTCTTTGGCCTTTGGATGGGTATATTTGATACAGGAAATAGTTTTGTATTTCGATAAGTACTTCCAAACATTTTGCTGTAGCGAGGAGCACGTAGAAGAAAGGAGTGTGTAGAAGAAAGAAGTATGTAGAAGAATTGTGACTCAGGTTTAGGTGACCTATGTGACCATGCACTTTATAGGTATGCCCCTAGTACAACTGTTCATGATGCACGGGGCCCTACATGGCATACACTCATTGTAAAGAAACTCCTGGAAAAAGAGACTATTGCATAATATGTATGCAACAAAGTACAGGGCTACAGATAAGGACATGATAAATGAAACATGTTCAACACTCCTGAAGGCCATGCACGAAGCTTTCAATGACTACCATAGCAAAACATTATCAAAGGATTTTTCACAAACCAAATACATTCTGGTCATATGTAAAGGCACTCAGGGGTAAGAAAGTTAGTGTCCAGTTACTCACGGACAAAACAAGAACTGAAATTGAGGGAATCAAAGCACATCCAGAACTGTTGAACTCCATTTTAAAATGTTCCTTTACAAAGAAAAATCCAGGTGCATCATCTCGATTTAATTCTTGAACCACTGCTAAGATAAGCAATATAGATATTAGTGTCAGTGATGTTGAGAAACAGCTGAGATCGCTAACACTAAATGAAGTTTCAAGTTCCAATGCAATCACTATCACATTCTGTACCAAATTTGTGGTTGAGTTAGCCCCCCTTTGAACTTTAACCAACTACAGAGCCCTCGAACAAAAAACTTTAAGTGCCCTTTATCTGAGTTGTATGACTGTCAGTATTGAGATACACTCTCAACAACTATTTATCAACATGACTGAACTATGTAAACTTCTGAGAACTACTGTCCACACAACTTGATAACAGAAAAGTCAGTCCTTGACATTGTCTAACAGGTGCACACTAGGACAAAGCGTATAGATGTTGATTTGGCATGGAGCAGGAAGGACAAGTAACAACACAGTCCTTTAAGGCAAGGAGCTTATAAGCAGACCACTGATGAGTGGCTGCAAGGTGACGTAATGACAAGGTCCTATGAGGTGATAAGCCCGTGGGCAATCGCATGCAAATACTGCAAAGCAGTGCCCTTGTAAGAGGCTGACCGAAGTGCAGCACCATACGGGGCTCGTGACGAGGGCGAGACGACACCTAGGTGAGCAACGGCAGATGTTGGATCCTTATCAGAGATTCATGGCGTCTGTTGGAGACCAGAGCATAACTGGTTCTTGATGGGTGGGGCACTGACTGAAGTAGACATCTGCAGAAGAGTACCTACATTGTGTCACGTGAACATGTGACCATGCAGACACAAATAGGTGTCTGCAACTGCAGTACTGTCTACACGACCTGCGGAACCCATAGTGAAGCGCACTGTTCCCAGACATATTGTGGTAGCTGCAGAAGGCTTGGCGATAGACAGCTCAGTGATTCTTCTATTGATAAACATCTTTCGAGGTAAAGTGAGGGCGTACCTGACCCACAAAGCATATTGACAAGTGTGGTGGCCGAATACACTGGAGCACAGTCCTCCTTGTACCACAAAAACCATGCCTGGCAGTTGCAAGTAAGCACCAGTCACACACGTCTACTAGAGGAGTAGCATAAGTGACCCACGAAACTACCGTCTAATATCCTTCACATCCATTTATCACAGAATCTTAGAAAATATTCTGACTGAAAACATAATGAGAGATCTCAGACAGAATGACCTCCTCCATGTCAATTTGCATGGATTCTGAGAACATCAATCATATGAAACCCAACTTGCACTCTGCTCAAATGATGTCCTGAAAGTTGATAATCAAGACAGTCAGTTAAATGGAGCATGTCTTGACTGCTGGAAAGCATTTCACTCAATATCACATCTGCACTTATTATCGAAAGTACAATCTTATGGGGTATCAAGATAAATTTGTGAAGGGATTGATATTTCTTGGTAAGGATGTCATCATGAGATGCATCAGTAACTAAGAGTGTGCCCCAGGATAGTGTGCTGGGGGCCCTTGTCTGCAGACAATATTAATAGTAACCTCAGAATTTTTGTAGAAGATGCAGTTATCTATACTGAAGTACTGTCTGAAAGAAGCTGCACAAATATGCAGTCAGATCTTCATAAAGATTTCAGAGTGGAGCAAAGATTGGTAACTTACTTTAAACGTTCAAAAATGTAAAATTTTGCACTTCACAAGCAAAACAAAAATGTGCTATTATATGACTACATTATCAACAACTCACAACTGGAATTTAGTCAACACGTAGAAATATCTAGGTTTAACAATTTGTAGTGATATGAAACTAGACATTCACATAGGCTAAATAGCAGGTAAAGCAGCCAGCAGACTTCAGTTCATTGGGAAATGGAACCCGTCAACAAAGGAGATTGCTTACAAATAACTAATATGAACCAACCTAGAATACTGTTCAAGTTTGTGGGACCTGCACCAAATAGGATCTACAGGGATATTGGATACATACAGAGAAGGGCAGCACAAATGGTCACAGGTTTGCAAGACCCTTAGGAGAGGGTCACAGATATGCTGAAGAAACTGAACTGGCAGAAATTTTAAGATAGAAGCAAAATGCTCCTAGAAGGCGTAATTATAAACATTTCAAGAATCAGCTTAAAATGACAAATCTTGGAATATATTAAACCCACTATGTACCACTCCTGCAGTGACTGTGAGTACATGATTAGATTAATTACAGCTTGCAAAGAGGCATCTGAACAGACACCCTTCTCGTGCTTCATATGTGAATGGAATGAGAAGAAGCCCTAATAACAGATACAATGAAAAGTACCCTCTGCCATGCACTTCAAAGTGGTTGGGTAGTATGAGTGTCAATGTAAATGTTTAGTGTGATTTATTCATTCATAACGTGGTACACTTCTCTTTCACAAGCTAATAAAAGATTTTTATGTAAAAATGTTGATAACATAGTCTGTAGGTAGACAACATCTCACTGTAGAGGCTTTGATTTGACATATGCACAGAAATGATTATATGTATAAAGCAAGAGCACAGGACATTGGCAAAGCGTGACCGTGATCGTGAGTCCCCACCTGCTGTGGTGGTGTTGCTTACATTTTCGTGTCATGGCTTGTTGATAGTTTGGAAGGCGGAGAGCAAGAGGTGCTGCCAACAATGACATTGCCCTGAAAACAGTTGATAGAAGCTTAAGAGAAACATTACTCTATTCTGTTCTGCTCTAAGGCTCTCTTTGAAGATGGTGTTCTGATTAATTTAAGATCTGTTCACCCAACAATGTAATTGTTACATAAGAGAGTAACAAAATACCGAAGAGTTATTTAAGAAGTGGTTATGTCATTTTGCAGCTTGAATACTAAAAAGCTCTTTTCCAGCCCTTAGCCCTCTGCAACATGTGACGAAGTGAAACGGCAAGAATTCGTGGCACTGCGTAATAAGTCCACAGCATCAAGGAATTCAAGCAAGGTGTCCGAACATGAAAATAATTAAGGTACAAAAACATCCCGAGAGCACCGGACTGACAGATCGTTCGGAGATAAAATATCTTCTTGGCCCAGTCCAATGACTAGCACTAAGTCATTACACTCAAATGTATCCAAGTGGGATATTACCACCTGTATTGTGCTTTCACTGCCAAAACCTTCCATTCCTAATTGAGAAACCACCCTGCTGTGGGTTTCAGATATGACTTTTATTGAGTCAAGATTAAAATTATATGCCACCTGATTGACTTTGGCATTAACACATTTGAAAATGGTGACTATATAGATCAAGAATTCTCCATAGCAATTCATGAGGCAATAGTAGAAAGTGTTAGGCTCCAAGTGAATAATTCTCATTTTGATCCTTAATATGTTTAGAGCAGACACTTTAACCAAGAACTAAAGCTCTTCTGTTTTACTGTAACTTCTGAAAAGATTATATCATGAAATTCCATTTCATTAAGGCATCTACATGAAAATGGTAAATCCAGAGTGGAATATGAATTATGGAAAAACTGAAGACAGCAACTCATTGTATAGAGGAAGAACTGAGCAGTCAACAGGCATATAGTGCCCTTTTTCTACAGCGAGTTCTTGACTTCAGTGATTCCACTGTCTACGGAATTCAAAAGTTTATTTATCCACTCATGATTTGCAGTACATCCCATCAAGAAGGGAAACATTCAGGGATGTGGAAACAGTCATGGTAAACATTAGTAAAGACAAGGAAATTATAGGAACTTAATCTGTATACTGTATTAATAAAGAACTATATTATACTAATTAATGCTATTCACACACCATCTAAATTAAATTGAGTAAATTAGAAAGAAAGCTGCTACTCTGAAAGAAGCTGCCGCTTCCTCGGTTACGTTATAAAGCTGCTGTTTATCTGCTGTTGGTAGCTTCATATTTACTTGATTACTAGTGTTTTTTTTTTTTCAGAAAAAACACACCCAATTCAATGAAAAAACTGAGCAATGTGTACAGTATATTATGACATGTCATGCAACCTTACAATAAATACTGCTACCATGTAGCTAACAGAACTCTTCAATTACTGAATCTAGATACTCGCATAATGTGTAGGAAGAGTGGCTATTGAGCTGAGTTTTATGTTTTTAATTTTATTTTGAATAGGTATGGATTCAATTACTGAATCTAGATACTCGCATAATGTGTAGGAAGAGTGGCTATTGAGCTGAGTTTTATGTTTTTAATTTTATTTTGAATAGGTATGGATTCCCAGTTTCTTGCTTCATATTGGACAGAAGCTTGGTGAATATCTTTTCACCAGAGCACACAACTCCATTCTCAAGCCTAGGAGGAGGACAGGGAAAGGCCATGTGAAAACTGTTTTGTATTGTGATAGTGTAAATTACTGTGTTGCTGAAACTTATTTTTATTATAAACAACAAAACCATTATGGAGTAAATGTATTAGAACATGAGTAGCTGCACTGCCCCAGAAGTAACACCATAACTGGGTGTGACCATGTGCAAAATGAGTCAATAAAAACATGTAAGGTCAAATAAACTGAGATTCTGTAATGATCTTCTGCTCTGTTGTAATGACTTTAAAAATATCCAGGTGGTATTCACTTACATGTATGATATTGGAATATCCAGTGTGGAAATCAGACAATGGAATCTGTAAAGGAAGCTTCTCAATTGTCCACAATCAGGACAATACCATGACAGCTCATCTTACGAATGCCTTCATCCAGGCTGCTGTGACACGACAGCTACATCTACATTTACAGTCATACTCTGCAAAACCATCGCGAACTGCATGGAAGAGGGTAGGTCCTATTTTACCATTTAATAGGGTCTCTTCCTGTTCCATTCACATAAGGAGTGCAGGAAGAATGATTGTTCGAATGCCCCCGTGCATGCTGTAATTATTCTAATCTTGTCCTCACAATTCCTATGTGAGTGATATGTAGGGATTGTAATATATTCCTACAGTTCTTGAAGTTTTGTTAGCTGACTTTCCTGGGATATCTACATTACACTGATACTCCACAACTCACCTTATTGGACATGGCGGAAGGCACCCTGTACCACTACAAGTTAATTCTTTTCCTGTTCCACTCGCAAATGAACAAGGGAAAAATGACTGTCTAAATGCCCCCATATGAGCCCCAATTTCTCGTATCTTGTCATCGTGGTCCATACGCGCAACCTATGTTGGAGGCAACAGAATCGTTCTGCAGTCAGCTTCAAATGCCAGTTCTCAATAGTGTTCCTCGAAAAGAATATTGCCTTCTCTCGAGGGATTCCCATTTAAGTTTTCTTGGCGTCTCCATAACACTTGCATGTTGTTTGAACCTATCAGTAACAAATTTAGCAACCCCACCTCTGAATTGTTTCAATGTCTTCCTTTAATCCGACATGGTATGGATCCCAAATACTCGAGCATTACTCAAGAATAGGTCACATCCTATATCAAGCCTCCTTTACAGATGAACCACACTCTCCTACAATTCTCTCAGTAAACGGAAGTCGATCATTGACCTTTCCTATCACAGTCCTCACATACTCGTTCCATTCCATATTGCTTTGCAATGTTACACCCAGATATTTAAACGACTGTGTCAAGCAGGGACACTAGTAATACTGTATCCAAACATTATGGGTTTGTTCTTCCTACCCATCCACATTAATTTATGTTTTTGAACATTTATAGTTAGCTGCCATTCACCACAACAACTAGAAACTTTGTCTAAGTCATCTTGTATGCTCCAACAGTAACTGAACTTTGGCACCTTACTGTTTACCACAGTATCATCACCAAACAACTGCACATTGCTGCATGCCCTGTCTGCCAAATGATTTATGTACATAGAAAATAATAGTGGTCCTATCACACTTCCCTGGGTCACTCCTTACAATTCCCTTGCCTCTGATGAACACTTGCCATCAAGGACAACATACTGCATTCTATAACTTAACACTTGGCTCGGCGCCGGCAGTGCTAAGTGAGATTACTTGGCTTGTCGGCAACCGCTTGCCACCTTTCCGTTGATGACAAGCTTCAAACACATTAACTTTTGAGTGCTTTAATTTTCCAGAAATCCTCTATTTTGCCATATCGTTCCACAAACTCGAATTTTCTATTCAAGTAACTTCTCTGCAAGCTCTACACTGTTATAGTAATTATCCATGCAGATGTGATGCCACTTTCCATCAGAAGGTGTCAATAGTTCCATCACTGTTTTTGCTAAAGGCTGTCCAGCACCAGAATATATCTTGAATGAGAAAATGTACCCCGTACTCGAATCACACAGCATCTGAATGAGTATGCTGTATTTCGTAATTTTTCGACGGATTATAAACTTTAAAATTTAACCATCCATGCCACAGGATCATTCCTTCACCAATTGAGATGTTTTGATTTACATTAAATGTTTCTTTAAACTTTTTGGAAAAATAATCAATTACAGATTGCACTTCAACAAGCCGGTCGGATTTATCCGGTTTATTGTTGCTGTCAGAAAAATGTAAAAATGATAATATTTGTCTGAATTGGTTGCGAGACATAGTGTAGCGAAATATCGGTGTGTCTATCAATGGATTCGTTGACCAATAATCATCGCTCCTTGCTTTTTTTACAGTTCCCATAAGGATAGCGAGCCCAAACCATTTTCTGAGTTTGGGTCCCATAATGTCAACAAATGCGGCATTTTTTAAATCCAGTTTCCTTCTATTGCAATTTTGACTGTAGTATCTGTTGTTTTAGTTGCTAATATATTCAAATAGCTCGTTCCCAATATATAATTGTACAATATCCTCAACCTAGGTATCCTTCAAATTTATTATTGGTCCTCAGTAGATCAAAGTCTGACCACTGTGCACTGTCTTCTTCCTATGATTCAGCTGAATCAGTTGGCAACCGTAGTGTTCGTCAAAATTCTTCTTGGACGTATTTCACTCTCTTCCTATGATTCTGCTTCACTTTCATTTTTTTGACATCCAATGTCTTCTTTCCAATCGGTCAAGTCGTCTTGAACATCAGACAAGATGTCCGCGCATTTATGGTAAATAATC
Organism: Schistocerca serialis cubense; assembly: GCF_023864345.2. Classification (NCBI taxonomy): domain Eukaryota; kingdom Metazoa; phylum Arthropoda; class Insecta; order Orthoptera; family Acrididae; genus Schistocerca; species Schistocerca serialis. Next base: position 288,325,623 of record NC_064638.1, read on the forward strand.
CTAGTGTCTCTTTCGTCCACCAACAAAACACTTGTTGACGTGTGTAACTTACTGTTACCTAAACAAAATACCAGCAGAATGCAAAACATACTAACTGCTGTTGCCAGCCACTGCGTGATACTATGCTCACGACACCACTCTGGTGTCGCTGGCCACTCAGCGATGCTATGCAGACGACACCACTGTGGCATCAGCGGCCGTTGCCCGCTATTTCGTGCATGACACCACTGTGGTGTCGCCAGATGGCATAGTGTTAAGTAGTCTTCGAGCAACTCATGTATCTGTGAATCTATTCCGTATGTGCAGACCTTCTTTAACAGCCAGCAATGGGGCACCGTAGCAAAAGCTTTCTGGAAATCTCGAAATATGCAATCTGCTTGTTGCCCTTCATCCATATTTCGATTTGTATCGTTTGAGAAAAGGGCAAGCTGAATTTTGTGTGAGCGATGTTTTCTCAAAACATGCTGATTCATGGACATAAGCTTCTCAATCTCAAGAAAATTTATTATATTCGAGATTAGAACATGTTCAAGCATTCTGTGGCAAACCAGTGTTAGGGATATTACTCTGTCATTTTGCAGATCCGTTCTTTTGCCCTTCTTATACACAGTAGTCAGCTGTGCTTTTTTCCAGTCGCTTGAGACTTTGTGGTGGGTGAGGGATTCACAATAAATCCAAGTTAAGCAAGGGGCCAATGCCATTGAGTACTCTTTGAAACTGGAATTTCATCTGGACCTGTTGAATTATTTGTTTTCAACTCCTTCAGTTGTTTCTCTACACCAGGTACGCTCATTACTATGTTGTCCATACGGGAATCGATTTGATGGTCAATCACAATATGTTTCTATGATTATACTGCCTGAACGAGAAATTTAAAACTTTGGCTTTCATTTTGCTATATTCAACTGCCATTCAGACTGGTCAACAAGCCATAGACCCACTTAGCGATTTTACATAGGACCAGAATTTTCTCGGGTTCCCTGCCAGATCTTTTGTTTAGGTATGACGGTGGTAGTAGTTGTATCCTTCACGCGTAATCCCTTTCACTGATACATAAATCTCAACTAACCTTTGCTTATCATCATTTGAGCATCCCCTTTTGACCGGGAGTGCAACAACATCTGCGTCTTCAGCAGTTTCAAATCTTGTTATTAAACCATGGTAGGTATCTCCAGTCTTAATCCACTTACTGAGCATATATTTCCCCAGACCAAGAGTTAAAATCTGCTTAAACTTTTCCCATGATTCGTTTACATCCATCTTGCTGGAACTAAGTGTGACCAGATCAGTGTCTAACTAATATCCTAACAACTGCTTGTCTGCTCTCTTCTAGCCTTCTTAATTATTTTACATCTATCTTCAAGAGTCTGCCAGTTCAGTTCCTTCAGCATCTCAGGAATGCTCTCCCATGGGTCAAACAAACCTGCGACCATTCATTCTGCCTTCTCTGTATATGTTCAATATCACGTTAGCCTTATCTGGTACGGGTCCCACACACTTCAGTAATATTCTAGACCTGGTCACCGAAGTGTTTAGTAAGCAATCACCTTTGTAAACTGATCGCACTCCCCCAGGATTCTACCAATAAATCAAAGTCTGCCACCTGCTTGACCCACAATGGAGCCTATGTGATCATCCCATTTCACATCCCTACAAGCTGTTACACCTAGTTATTTGCATGAAGTGGCTGATTCTAACTGTGACTCACTGATATTACAGTGATAGTATACTATTTTTTTTTATTTTGGGAAGAGTGTAATTTTATGTTTTTGAACATTTAAGGCAAGTTGCCAATCTTTAAACCACTTTGAAATCTTATCAACACCTGACAATATTTATGCAGCTTCTCTGAGACAGTACTTCCTTATAGATAACTGCATCATCTGCAGAAAGTCTGAGGTGGTTGTTAATATTGTCTGTAAGGTCAATAATGTACAACATAAACAACAAGGGTCCCTACACACTTCCCTTGGGCACACCTGAAGTTACTTCTACATCTGACAATGACTCTCCATCCAAGGTAACATGCTATATCGTCCCCACCAAAAAGTCCGTAATCCTGTTGCAAATTTCACTTGATACCCATATGATTGAACTTTTGACAATAAGCATAGGTGTGGTACTGAGTCGAATGCTTTTCTGAAATCAAGAAGTACTGCAGCTATCTGACTGCCTCAATCCAAATCTTTCAGTACGTTGTGCGAGATGTATGTATAGTGGCTTGCTCTGAAAAAGAACAAAAGTTTATAAGCCGGGTTATAATGTCCCAGTTGCTCTTCATGAGCATATATACTGCTCACTGTCTCCATCACATGATGAATTGGTATCTTTACCAACATTGCAGCCGGTATTCACACTTATTAAGAGCAACAATTACATTGTGATTGAAGGTACAAGAATCGTGCAGTATGAAATATGCTATGACCTTACAATCATTAGCAGTCAAGTGACTTTCCGAGTAGTGTCACCTAAGACTTTCTGCAGATGATGCAGTTATTCCAAGCTGTTGACACATCATAATGCCAACACTGACCAGAGGATTCAAAGCTAACTATAGGCACATTAACAACTTACCAATGTCTACATAAGAGCTCAATGAATCAGGCTAATTTCTGAGATGTAAGATGACAATGTGTGAGCTGTTTTCCTTATATTATCTGAGAACAGAGGCTTTTCCTCACACCAATGTTGACTGATGACAAGCCACTCAAACAAACCTTTCCTAAAATCACCTTGGCCACTAATATAAACTTCATCCCGATGTGTAAAAATGAATATATACACAACTGATTACAATAATCTCTCAGAACTCTAACTCTGAAATGGAGTGCATGTTCCAAGGAAAAAGAGATAAATGACTGAAACAAAACTGAAATATTATCAAACTCCACCAATTTGTAGCTGAAATTATCTTCAAATTCTACTCTACCTCCTTCATCACTAATTTTATAGAACTATCTCTAATGTATATCAACATCTACTATTACATAAAATTTATTTTAAATTTGGTAATGGAAAGTTCTGGTACGAAATAACAATTCAGGAGGAGAGGGAACAAACTCACCAAATAGTATACGCATCAACTCATCAAAAGGCACACACAGACAAGACAGAAAACTTTACTACTTTTTGGATGAATCTCTTTTTGGATGAATCTCTTTTTCAACCAGAGCACACACACTCAGATGAGGGACTGTGTTGAGTGGAGTGGGTAAGGGGAGAAAGGAGGCAGGGAGTGGGGGAGAGGATTGAGACAGGGTGGCTGATGGCAGGTGTACAGGTTACAAATGTGCGAGGGACAGGCAGGAGGTGCACAAAATAAGAATGTGAAATGAGTGCCAGTGAATTAGTGTACCACAAAATCGGAATTGGGGGGAGGGGGGGGGGGGGGAATGAAGCGGAGGATTTAGAATTGAGGGGGGGTGGTTTAGTGCATAATTAGACAAGTTAAATATTGTATGACAGGGGACTAGCAAAGACTGAGCCCTGGAGGATTATGAAAATGAAGGATATGTTGCAAGGACAACTTTAATGTATGTAGTTCAGAGATGGGAATGTGGCACATTACCACATGATGTCTACATTGTAGCTATTAGCTACCCTTCCCCAACTCTTCCCTTTGGACCCTGCCGCTTTCCTCCCCTTGCCCACTCCACCCAACACAATTACCCAACCCAGTCAAGGTGCACAGCTGCAGCTCTGGCACAGTGTATTCAACTGCAGAAGTGTGTGCGCTTATTTTAAACTGACAAATGATCAGGAGTTGCTGTTTATTTTAATAATTACGTAGTTATACATGTGTTTCATATTTCTGTCCTAATGATTCCACACCTTTCCATAACTCCTTTTTAACAATCTCTCAATACAGCAATATGAGAAATACAGTGGCTACATACCTATTTCTAGATGTAAAAATACTTACAGTTGCTATATCATTCGAAGATAAAACAGTATTGGCTGCATGAATAAAGTCATACATTAGCAGTGAATAGCCTGGTAACATCAGTGAAAAGAAACGAGGTCCGCAATATTGCACTATTGTGTTGACAACAGCCTGCAAGGAAAGAGACATGCTTAAGTATAATTTCACATATACTTACTAATTGTTAAAATAAAATATCGAAAAACCAATTAATAGTACACAACTGGAGAGGGTACCTTTTGGAATCAGGAAAATAAGAAGAGATAAAGGGTAGAGGGTCAACAGTCTGTAAACAGGTTATCAGAGACAGAATGGAAGCTCAGATCAGAAAGAAGGCAGAAGGAAATCAATTGTGTCCATCTGAAAAGGAAACATAATTGTGGTACTTGCTTTAATTTATACAAGGAAAGTGGCTTTTCACTAGCGGCTTCCATATCACATATTTTACACACAAGTCTGATTTTTTGCTGTTGTACACCATCTGACACCACAGAGGATGTTGAATGTATCTGAATACCAATTCAGCCAAGCGGTATGCTCTTTGCTCTGTGCACACATTGACAAATGTATCACCAAATTCTCACAACCCAGTTGACACACTGAGCACTACAAATAATAGACAAATTGCACGTCATAATTTTAAAGCATTCCAAGACGACAAAATACGGGAATGAAATATCAACAGATAATTTTAGGACTTTTTTTTGTCACCCCCTTCTCATCCCCATCTCTATGAGTAGAACAATAACTTACACCCACAGTACTTCAATCTGCCTCCTCACACATGCCCACTACCATTGTCCATCCTCAGCATGCCCACTACCCCTCTCATCTCCCACCTGTCTCCTAAACCTTTCCCTTCCTCTCCTCACTTTTATGTACTTCTCCTCCTCCTCCTTCCTCCCCTCTCTCTGTCCATCTCCTATGTCACTCCATTTCAATACATCCCCATCCCTAAGGAAGGCAGGAGGTTCTTACCCTCATAGTGATCCTTTTCCAACAACAAGTGGTATGTGAACTAAGTTTGGTTGAAATTGGCCCAGTGGTTTACAAGGAAATACATTCATACATCCATTTATTATATAAATACATAGATTACAGAAACTCAATGTCTGGACATTCAGACAAGGATTCAGACCATACTTCTCTCAAATGTAAATAGACTGCCTTAATGACTGCATTGCCTCATTTCTTTTTCAGGATACTAATAATGTTAATTGTAATACTTCTTATTCATTACTCACTATATCAGTTTCAAGTAGGGGAAAAATTGAAGTTTTTTAATGGTAATATTGTAATGAGACGAAGATTAACACCGCAAATAACTCTGTGAGTAGTTAACCATGAAGTAACCTAATTTCAGCCACATTATGTTCACAAATGAACCTTCAGTGATTTATGAACACATTTGAAAACTCACTTTTAAGTGAAAATTAATTCAGAGCTTGAAATATGTGATTATAAGGATTAAAACATTACGGTTAAAGATTTAAATCTCATTATTAAATTAAGCACACTGAAGATCGGGACATCAACTTTAACATAGCCACTTTTAAGCTCAGCAATAATATATTCCAGCTTTCTTAATAGTGAGCAAGGGGTACCTAAAAATATGTCTAAAATTAAAATCTTGAAAGTAAAAACATGAAGCAATAAACTAGGATGGAAACCAAACAGTTAGGGCAAAGTTATACTACACATTGCTTTACACAAAACACCTTTTTCTATTCTTGGTTTGTTTTCTTCAATCATGGTTACTCTTTCTTTCATTTTTTTGACCATATAGTTTGAATAATGACGGTAAAATTTCTTTCTCGACTATAAGCTACAAAATCAGTTATTACTTTTCCCCCCTCACTTTTTAATATGCGACATATCTATCACCAACAAACACAAGCTAATCATGTCACACAACCCACAAAAAACTGTAATGCTCCTTTTTTTTCAATACACACCAGCTAAAAGCCACATTTAAGTAGACAAATTAACTTTTTGCTTTCTCTAATGCTCCATGTATTCAATTTTCTTCTTTCCCCTCTTCTGTTGTCCATTTTCTTCTCTGCCTTGATGGAAACATTTTGTCTTAGACAGTTCCCACTTATTATTTTTCTTTTGTATTTGGTTTTGTCTTCTATTTCTTGTCTCTTTAAGCAAATTTATTATACATTTTCATGCACTCTCATAGGCCACATTGTAGGGAAGCAGCATACTCATGCCTTATAAAATTCACATCAGTCTTTCCAGTGTGTGCCAGCCAGTCCGCTGTAACTAGCTCTGACATCATAAATGTTGCGCAATACTTTAAAAATCAAGTAAATAACCTGAAACGTTTCTAGCATGTCAGGTGTAATACAAAATCAATATGTGTTGGATATCAGTTCAATAACTTTAACCATTTTCGAAATTTGGATGTTTTTCTGTAAAAATCATTGGCGCAACAGAAAAGAGCTAGAAACTTAAAAATTTATATTTAGATTCCTTTTGCATAATAATTTAGTAGAAACAGTATTCTGGATCTCACAAATTAAAATTTTAGTTGAAATTCAGGATTTTCTGGTTTTTGTCTTAGAAATTAAGGAAGCAAGATAGATTAAGTAGGCGAATAAATAAAGCTAGGATGTTTAAATTTAAGTAGAAGGGAGATCCGCTATAATCATAAAAATGTGAGAAGTTTCAACAGAATAACTATAAAACTATAGCAATAGCGTATCTCCAAAGGGCAAGTTCAGAGCTCGTCTACTGCGTGTAGTGTAATTAAATTAATTCTCTCGCCCAAAATATTTGACTTAACCACGTCAGACTGTTATTATGATTACTTACTTGTGTGCTGACTGCACAATTAAATTGAAAGCTTCATCGGCCATCAGCAAAGGAAGCAATGATTTATTCGATAATTTAAAGTGGTGCATTACTAGCCCAGCGGCTAGTCGGGAGAGCAGATTTGATCAGGCGTTCCCTTAGCCGTCCGCACCGCGGCTTTATATGTAAGAACGCTGCACGAGAAGAAAAAGGCCCCAGTTCTCTCCAGACGCTGACTAGCGCACCACCTGTGCCGGGAGTCGCGTCACGTCGGTATCGTTGATATAAACAGTCTCAGATGCAGTAATAAGTTACTCGGGATACGCGTAACCATAAAATCGTTTTCGAGTGAAGTGTTAATTTTGGGATGACGTTAATGATCTATCTTTAGTTTGCGTATGTCGTATTTTCACATGCCGCCGCAGGACAGACATTCTACCATTATTAGCGTGGCGTTTGATGAACATTATCATCAAATTATGGTGAGCATTCACTTAAACATTTAATTTGAACAGCTATAGTTGCATCAGCGCATTAGACTCTGAACTGCTCTGGTAGTTGGATTGTGTGGATTCTTTTTGGTCTGTGACTTTCAGAATATAGTGAACATTTTAGAGAGAATGGTTTTTGATTATGAATCCCAGACGATCTCCTAATTCCTCAGAGCTATAAGCTGTAGCTATAAATGTATTTCTCAGATGGAGTGGGCACTAGGAATTCTAATTACAGGCTTCACATTTTGCTAATCACTTTCTGGTTGCCAATATTGTAGTTAGAGAGCCAGTGTTGAGAACGGCAAACAACAGCATTAAATAAATAATAGGAACATTAACAATTATTCCACCCGCTGCCCCACAACATGTGTTTACCATTTAATTTCTTCAAAATGTTTTACAATATTTCTAATTTCAACTATAATTTTTTCACACTTTTGTATTCTTCTGTGTCATTCCAAAATTTATGTTTTTCTTCCCCTTGTTCTATTTTTAAAATATTGTTCACGTCTTTTCGCACAAACAGGAAATATTGAAGGATACAAAGAAGCTCAGCATGTATGTGCACAGGTTTGTTCATTTCACAGTAGGGTGTCACAGAAATTCTGGAGAACCTGAATATGCAGATACTTGAAGATACTTGCCAATTATCCTGTGAAAGCCTAGTTACAAAGTCTTAGGAAACAGTATTAAGTGAAGAATCTAGGAATAAACTACAGCTCGCAGTTTAACACCCACAGCAGAGACCAGATGCATGAGGGCCTTTAAACAGCTGTTTGTACATTAGGAGTTTAAAATAGTGATGTATTGTGCTTGTGTGGATTCTGTAATGTATGTTAACCGTTTGTACATTAGGAGTTTAAAATAGTGATGTATTGTGCTTGTGTGGATTCTGTAATGTATGTTAACCAGTAGACCAAGATCTGCTTTGGACTGCTCAAGCGCAACTGATCTCCATCGATACCCTCACTTCTGCACACTGTTACAAAGGGTATATTGCACACAGTACGTGCAACATCAGCAGGAGCTAATAAAATTGCCAGGGTTGTCACTAGGTTCCTAACCCATAATAGACAAGGTTAAGTCAGGATAAGCTTGCGTTTTACTACCAGGGAAATTTGTGTGTTGTTCTGATATTTCTATGCTTTGTATTGAGAATTTTTATCCGTTTTTGTGTTAGATCTACACTGTCTGACAGACTTGCTACATCATCGGGAAATACTAAACAGTCAATTTTGAGATTATCCCTTTTCCGCCCAATTGCCGCTGGCATTTTCTGATCCTTCTTTTCAAGCACACAAATTAAGAAGGTTTGGTGATAACCTAACACTTAGTTTAACTCTGTAACAATCACAAATAGATCTCATACAACTTTTTTTATTTTTCAATGTAGTCTCATTGCAGATTAATGCACTTGGTCCAATGATGTTCCAGTGCCTTGATCCAATCTCGAAAATGAGGTTCCTCCAGGCCTGCAAAATAGTTGTCAACTCCGGCTATCAATTCTCCGTTTGAAGTGAATCTTTGTCCACAAAGAAAAAAATTTCAGTTTTGGGAAGAGACGGAAGTTTGACATAGCCATATCAGGTGAATAAGGCCACTGTGGCAACAATTCATACCTTAGTTCATGTATTTTTGCCATGGAAACAGCACATGTGTGCAAGCAAGCGTTGTCTTGATGGAAGATGGCTTTCTTCCTTGCTAAACCTGGCCTTTTATTGTGTATATTTTGTTGCAGTTTGTCCAGGAGGTTAGCATAGTATTCTCCAGTAATTGTTTGCCCAGTGGGTAGATAATCTACAAACAGAATCCCCTTTGCATCCCAGAACACTGATGCCATGATCTTACCCACTGAAGGAATTGTCTTTGCTTTCTTTGGTGGTGGAGAATCAGCATGTTTCCACTGATTTGACTGTTTTGTCTCTGGGATATAGTAGTGCACCCAAGTTTCATCTGTGGTTACAAACTGGTGCAAAAAGCCTTGTTTGTTTCTCCTAAAATGCACCAAACATTGTTCCAATATGTCCATTCTCATGCGTTTTTGTCCAGCTTCAAGAGTCGCGGCACCAATTTTGCAGATAATTTTTTTCATTTCCAATTCTTCAGTTAAAATGTGATATACCCTTCCAGATGACATCTGGCAAGTGTGAGCAATTTCACGCACTTTCAAATAGTGATCCTCCATGAACATTTTGTGCACTTTTCCGTCATCTAAGCTCTCCCGACCAAATTTAAGTTCATTTGTCCACTTGGCAACAGTTGAATATGAAGGAGCAGAGTCCCTCAGTGTGTTATGGAAATCAGCATGAATGCTCTTTGCTTTTATACCTTTCTTTACGAAGAATTTAATCACTGCTTGAATCGCAATTTTTTCCATCTTTGCAAATCACTGTGCAAGAACAACAACAGAACCACATGACCACCATAAATCTCTTCAAAGAGCACTGATGTGACACGTGTTTACAAGCAACAGTCCAAAGAATATCATGTGAACAACTCTTGTTGTGCTAGTGCTGATCTCTTGTAGTGACCCTGAGAACTTTTCAAGCCACCCCTGTATTTTATTTTAGATCTGTACTGAATACTTTTCTTGCAAGAGCTCCTGTATTTACTTATCTATGCCAATATATACCAGAATCCCAAACCGAGTCAGTCTGTCTATTAAGTTCTAAACTTTTTAAAACATACAACTGTGCACAAGTAGTCTTTAATTCGTGCATCACATTAACTTCAGATTATTGATTTATGGCGCACAGTACCTACCCCCCTCTGATATTCTTCAAATTCTGCATCCAGCTCCTGTTCTTATGGGAAGTGAAAAATTTTTATCTTACATGAATTAAGAAAACGATTACAGTTGATGACTATTTTGTTAACTTTTTGTGTAGCAGATAGTTTAGTCTTATTTTTCAGTCATTTCATAAGTTCCCTTCATCTCAGATTTTTTCATAAGTTTACCAAGTGTCAGACATGTTTGTCTTTTAAAAAATTTTAAAATTCCTGATATTATATTAGCTTCTCCTAAGGTCTTAAAATTCACCATGGAATGCAGAATTCTTCCTCATTTAAAGACTGGATTGTTTCTCAGATTACTTAAAGTTCTATAAAGTATAATCTTTCTCTTCGTGACTCACAATTGAGTAATATATCAAAACATTTGGCTAAAATTTTGCAGTTATATGCACTGTTCATTCCCAAGTTGTCTTCATCATTCCTAAAAAGCACAGACCTATAGCTGCAGTTTCTTTCATTTCCTCTTGAATAACTGACAGAAGTTTCTACTCCTGCCTTGCTTTAAGTTCTTAGCAATCAAATCAAATGGAACTGTGTGACCAGTATGGTAGCACGTTCGAATCCTGTCTCGGTCATAGATGTGAGAGATGTCCTTCTCTCTCTCTCTCTCTCTCTCTCTCTCTCTCTCTCGCACACACACACACACACACACACACACACACACACACACGGCATTACTGATAGTTTTGTTTCCTTTTTGTGCTGAAACAGTCCAAATTTTTCTTGCTTTTTTAGAACTAGTACTTAGCAGAAGAATGTTAAACACTTTAAAAGAGATCATAATGTAAATGGATAGATAAAAAGTCTACTCACCAAGCGGCGGCAGGGGAACACACACACAAAAGGATTGCAAGCTTTTGGAGCCAGTAGCTCCTCCTTCTGGCAGAAGAGTTGAATGAGAAGGAGAGGGGTGAAGGAAAAGGACTGGAGAGGTTTAGGGAAAGGGGAACAGTTTAGGAAGTCATACAGAACCCCGGGTCAGGGGAGACTTACTGGACGGGATGAGAAGGAAAGACTGATTGTTGAGACCCTGAGAGCTTAAAGGTGGAAGACAGGGTAATATGCAAGACAGAGATTACTACAAAACCAACCTGTATGAGTTGAAAAGTGAAAAGCTAAGTGCATTGTATACAGCAGCGGTAGGGGAGGGGGTGGGAGTGAAAAATAGACAAGACAGAAAATTAAAGATGTAAACCCACCTGTGAAGTTCTGAGAAACTGAGATAATGCGTGTGGTGAAACAAGCACCGAGTTCATGACTGTCATGTTGTACAGCATGCTCTGCAATAGGATATTGTTGAGTTGCCTGTATACACCCTCCGCCTGTGCCCATTCACCCTGACTGATAACTGTGTGGTAGTCATGCCGATATAAATGGCCGACCAGTGTTTACACAACAGCTGGTATATGAGGTGTCATTTCACAGGTGAATTTCCCTTTGATAGTATATGTTTTGCCTGTTACAGGGCTGGAATAGGTGGTGGTAGGAGGGTGCAAAGGGCAAGTCTTGCAGTGAGGACAGTCGCAGGGGTAGGAGCTATAGAGTAGGGAGATGGATGCATAAAGATCTTAGGGTCTGACAAGGATACTGAGGAGATTGGGAGGGTGATGAAAAGCTATTGTAGGTGTAGTGGCCAAAATCTCAGACAGAATGGATCTCATCAGGGCATGGCTTTAGGAAATCACGGCTTTGTCGAAGTAGGTGATTGATACATTCAAGACCAAGATAATACACGGTGACAAGTGGTGTGCTCCAATGTTTTTTGGAGAGATCCGCAGTACTAGGATTCGATGTGATGACCCAGGAAAGCTGCTTTTGAACTAGGTTGTTGGGATAATTACATCCAGTGCAGGCTAAAGTGAGAGAGGTGGTGTATTGTTGTAAAGAGTCTGCATCCGAACAAATATGTTTGCATCGAATGCCAAGGCTATGTGGAAGGGAACGTTTGACATGTAAAGGATGGCAACTGTCAAAATGTAAGTAATATTGTTTGTTAGCAGGTTTTATGTAGACGAAAGTGTGCAGCTGGCCTTCAACAAGGATGAAGTTGACATCAAGGAAAGTGGCATGGGATTTGGAATGGGACCATATGAAATTTAATTGGGAGGAAGTATTTAGATATTCCAGGAATTTTAACAGGTCAGCCTCATCATGAGTCCACACAGCAAAGATGCCATCAATATATCTGAACCAACCCAGGGGCTGAAGGCTTACGGATCCCAGGAATGCCCCCTCCAAGCAACGCATGAAAAGGTTGGTATAGGAAGGAGCCCTCCTGGTTTCCATGGTCGTACCAGCGATCTGTTTATATGTCTGCCCCTCAAAGGTGAAGTAATTGTTGGTAAGTGTAAGTCGATTAATGTGAGCAAGGAGGATGTCATATGCTTAGAATCGTGGGAATCAACTGAGGAAACATTCAGCAGCAGAGAGACCATGTACGTAGGGAATGTTGGTTTAGAGGGAGATGGCATCAATGGACACAAGCAAGGTGTGTGGTGGGAGTGGAACGGGCGTGGATTTCAGACAATCTGGGAAATGGTTAATATCTGTAATATAGGAGGGAAGTCTTTGTACTATGGGTTGCAAGTGTTGATCAACTAAGGCAGATATACGTTCAGTGGGTACTTTGAAGCCAGCAACTACAGGATGCCCAGGATAATTGGGTTTGTGGATCTTAGGAAGAAGGTAAAAGGTAGGGGTGCGTGTTCTCAACCTCTTGTCCAAAGCACTCCCCCCCCTTCCCCGTATTATCTGTATTATCTCACTTTGGTGAAGGGCCTACTTTCATTTATGTGTAATGTCAACTGGAAATATCAATTTGCAACTCAATCCCAGATCTTTTCGAACAGCAAACTTGACATTGAATCCTGCCTTGAACAGCTCCGACCACAATCCTAAGTTGGTCCACCACCACTACCTTAGAATCATCTCTTACAAGCCTTCAAAGAATTCCTCACGGGCAGCATTGCTTCATAACTTTTTGTCAGGTTCCTACAACATGACCATAACCTGTCTCCTGCAGAACTCCATGCTCTATGTTCCCATAAACCTGGTGACTACATCATTATCCTCCCAGCAGACAAAGGATCTACCACTGTGAAACATGACTGACAGGAGTATGTTAATGAAGGACTACATCAGATATCTGACATCTTTACGTACAGCATCTACCATCAAGATCCCATCCCTGTGACGCAAACTGTCCTGCAGTCCCTTCTAAAAACCTCAGACCCCTAACAAGGACTTACGCCTCAATCCATAGAACTTCCTTACCCCACCCAAACCACACACCCCAACCTTTTACCTTCTTCCTAAGATCTACAAATCCAATCATCCTGGCCATCCTGTAATTGCTAGCTTCAAAGCACCCCCGAATGTATATCTGACTTAGTTGATCAACATAGTACATAGACTTCCCTCCTATATTAAAGATACTAACCATTTCTTAGATCATCTAAAATCCGTACTCATCCAACTCGCACCACACACCTTGCTTGTCACCATTCCCTCTATACCAACATCCCTCACATTCATGGTCTCTCTGCTGCTGAACATATCCTTGGTCAACACCCACCTGATTCCAAGCCTATGACATCCTTCTTGCTCATCTTAATCAACATTACACAATTACTTCACCTTTGAGGGGCAGACATACAAACAGATCAGGGGTGCAGCCATGGGAACCAGGATGTGTGCTCCCTATACCAACCTTTTCATGGGTCGCTTGGAGGGGCTTTCCTGGGATCCATAAGCCTTCAGCCTCTGGTTTGGTTCAGATACATTGATGACATCTTTTCTGTATGGACTCATGGTGAGGCCGACCTGTCAAAATTCCTAGAATCTCTAAATACCTCATCACATTTAAATTTTTACATCTACACATCTACATCTACATACATACTCCGCAATCCACCATACGGTGCGTGGCAGAAGGTACCTCATACCACAACTAGCATCTTCTCTCCCTGTTCCACTCCCAAACAGAACGAGGGAAAAATGACTGCCTATATGCCTCCGTACGAGCCCTAATCTCTCTTATCTTATCTTATCTTTGTGGTCTTTCCGTGAAATATAAGTTGGTGGCAGTAAAATTGTACTGCAGTCAGCCTCAAATGCTGGTTCTCTAAATTTCCTCAATAGTGATTCATGAAAAGAATGCCTCCTTTCCTCCAGAGACTCCCACCCAAGTTCCTGAAGCATATCCGTAACACTCGTGTGATGATCAAACCTACCAGTAACAAATCTAGCAGCCCATCTCTGAATTACTTCTATGTCCGCCCTCAATCCGACCTGATAGGGATCCCAAACGCTCGAGCAGTACTCAAGAATAGGTCTTATTAGTGTTTTATAAGCGGTCTCCTTTACAGATGAACCACATCTTCCCAAAATTCTACCAATGAACCGAAGACGACTATCCATCTTCCCCACAACTGCCATTACATGCTTGTCCCACTTCATATCGCTCTGCAATGTTACGCCCAAATATTTAATCGACGTGACTGTGTGAAGCGCTACACTACTAATGGAGTATTCAAACATTACGGGATTCTTTTTCCTATTCATCTGCATTAATTTACATTTATCTATATTTAGATTTAGCTGCCATTCTTGACACCAATCACAAATCCTGTGCAAGTCATCTTGTATCCTCCTACAGTCACTCAACGACGACTCCTTCCCGTACACCACAGCATCATCAGCAAACAGCCACACATTGCTATCCACCCTATCCAAAAGACCATTTATGTAAATAGAAAACAACAGCGGACCTACCACACTTCCATGGGGCACTACAGATGATACCCTCACCTCCGATGAACACTCACCATCGAGGACAATGTACTGGGTTCTGTTACTTAAGAAGTCTTCGAGCCACTCACATATTTGGGAACCAATCCCATATGCTCGTACCTCAGTTAGGAGTCTAAAGTGGGGCACCAAGTCAAACACTTTCCGGAAGTCAAGGAATATGGCATCCGTCGGATACTCTTCATCCATGGTTCGCAAGATATCATGTGAAAAAAGGTTGAGTTGCATTTCGCAGGAGCGATGCTTTCTAAAGCCGTGCTGATGCATGGATAGCAACTTCTCTGTCTCAAGGAAATTCATTATATTCGAACTGAGAATATGTTCGAAAATCCTGCAACAAACCAATGTTAAGGATATTGGCCAGTAATTTTGAGGATCCGTCCTTCTACCCTTCTTATATACAGGCGTCACCTGCGCTTTTTTCCACTCGCTCAGGACTTTACGTTGGGCACGAGATTCGCGATAAATGCAAGCTAAGTAAGGAGCCAATGCAGTAGAGTACTCTCTGTAAAACCGAATTGGAATCCCATCAGGACCTGGCGATTTATTTATTTTCTACCCATTCAGCTGCTTCACAACCCCAGGGATGTCTATCATATGTCCTCTACACAGGAATCTGTATGAGACTCAAATGGCGGTTTGTTTGTATGATCCTCCTGCATGAAAGATTTCTCAAATGCTAAATTTAAAATTTCAGCTTTCATTTTGCTGTCTTCCGCAGGCAGGTCAGACTGATCAGTGAGTGACTGGAGGGGAGCCTTCAACCCGCTTACCGATTTTACGTAAGACCAGAATTTCCTTGGGTTTTCAGCAAGATCTTTTGCTAAGGTATGACAGTGGTAGTGGTTGTATGCTTCGTGCATCGCTCTTTTTACAGCAGCATGAATCTCTAACTAACTTTTGCCTGTCCTCACATTCTCCCGGTCTTTCTTGTACCACAAGTCCAACTGTCTTAGCTTCCTGAGCATTCTCCGAATTGTGCTGTTAAACCACAGTGGGTCTTTTCCACCTGTAACCCACTTTTTCAGCACATACTTCTCCAATACGTGATTTGTGTTTAAAATTTGCCCATAATTCTTCCACATCCATCGTACTGGAAGTAAAGGAAGTCGATTAATTTACTAAGTGGGATGCTAACAACTGCTTATCTGCTCTTTCTAGTAAGAAAGTCCTATTCTGAAGTCCACGCCACTTTCCTTGATGTAGATCTCATCCTCACTGAAGGCCAGCTACACACTTTCATACACTTAGAACCTGCTAACAAACAACAGTACTTACAAAACTTCCTGGCAGATTAAAACTGCGTGCCGGACCGAGACTCAAACTCGGGACCTTTGCCTTTCGCAGGCAAGTGCTCTATCAACTGAGCTACCGAAGCACGACGCCCGCCCCGTCCCCAGAGCTTCAATTCCGCCAGTACCTCGTCTGCTACCTTCCAAACTTCACGGAAGTTCTCCTGCATTCTAGAAACAGTACTTACATTTTGACAGTTGCCACCCTTTCCATGTCAAACGTTCCCTCCCATATAACCTTGGTATTGAAGGCAAACATATTTGTTCAGATGCAGACTCTTTACAGCAATACACCACCTCTCTCACTTTAGCCTTCACTGGCGTAATTATCCCAACAGCCTAGTCCAAAAGCAGATCTCCCGGGTCATCACATCGAATCCTGGTACTGCGGATCTCTCCAAAAAACAACTTCAGAGGACACCACTTGTCGCCCAATATTATCCTGGTCTTGAATGTATCAGGGCATGATTTCCTAAAATCATGCCCTGATGAGATCCATTCTGTTTGGGATTTGGCCCACCACACTTACAGTAGATTTTTGTCGCCCTCCCAATTTCCTCAGTATCCTTGTCATACCTTAAGCTATTTCTGCAGCCATCTCCCTACCCTACAGCTCCTACCGCTGTGACCACCTTCGCTGCAAGACTTGCCCTATGCACCCTCCTACCACCACCTATTCCAGCCCTGTAACTGGCACAACATATACTATCACAGGGAGAGCCACCTGTCCAATGACACCTCATATACCAGCTGTTATTTAAACACTGTTCGGCCATTTATATCGGCATGACTACCAGACAGTTATCAGTCAGGGTGAATGGGCACAGGTGGAGGGTGTATACAGGCAACTCACAATATCCTATTGAAGAGCATGATGTACAACATGACAGTCATGAACTCTGTGCTTGTTTCACCACATGCATCATCTGGATTTCCCCCCCCCCCCCCCCCTCTCCCCTCCTCCTCCCACCTCTGTTATATACAATGCACTTAGCTTTTCAGTCTTATTAACTCATACACAATGTTTTATACGTAATCTCTGTCTTGCATATTACCCTGTCTTCCACCTTTAAGCTCTCAGGGTTTCAAATCTCGTCTAGTGCAGTCCCCAACAATCAATCTTTCCTTTTCATCCTGTTCGTTAAGTCTCCCCTGACCCGAGGTTCTGGGTGACTTTTCTTAACTGTTCCCCTTTCCCTAAACCTTTCCAGTCCTTTTCCTTCACCCCTCTTGTAACGAAGCAACGTTGGCCACTGCTATCCTGTTTTGGTTTTACACTCCTTCAGTAACATAGTTAAGCAATAAACTTTTTTTTTTTTTTCTCTCTTTTCTTCATTTTCACTACCCAGGTTCCGACTACAGATTCTGTGGCCTTCAGCCTCATAGTGCAGAATTCAGAAAATTCCCCTAGTAAAATCTATTATTTCAGTACATTCTAATGTCTATTCTGAAAGTAATAAACTAATTAGTTTTATTGGAAATGCATCCTATTAAAAGTTATGAACAATGACGTATATTGTGCAATACGTATTAAGTAAAATTCGAGTGAGCTAATAGATTAAATTCAGCTATACGACTGCAACCAAAAGAAAGCCTAAATTTTACTGATTCCAGCAAAGTGTTTAAATTAGCCTAAAGTCTATTAGTTAAATAGATATTAAGACTTGAAATCTGTAGCCTGTATGACTTTCAGTGCCAATTGTGACCAAACTACTAAATAATTTCGAGATCTGTTTTGATACTTTTGCTACCTTTAGTTTTCTACATAAAATTACTCCAGTTTCAACTTTGTACATGCATTAATTAAGAATTGAGTAAATTTGAATAAGTAAAAATTATTGTTCAAAAGGCTGCCATGGTTATAAGTCGGGAATTCCCACTGCAGATGCATAAGTTAGTTCTGTGTATTTAAATTGATACAGCTCACTCATGTTATTTAAATAATAAAACCCAATAGTTAACTTCAAAACCAATTAGAAAGGATCATTTTAACCCTGGGAAATTATAAACTATAATATATTAACAGAAATAGTCAAATATTCAAGCACTTGTCTATATAAGGTCCGAGATGGTACAGTTCTCGGTCAGATTCTCATGGAGCGAAAATGCGGCAAGTCGGTGCCGGAATGTGATGTGATAATACTTGAAACAGAATCTTAACTTTTCCAGTCGGTACCAAAAAAGTGTAATTGTATTCGGCTTTGACAATGTAACGCATATTGTGAACATTGTTGAAGACTGGAAGTTTTTGACCTACCTAATGTGATGATTATTAAGTGTAAGACATTTGTAGAAAACTCATTTTAGGCTACTGATTCGACTAGACATAAAACTAACCTGTTCAGTGCCAATAAGTCCATGGTGTAACACCTTATAGAAGTGAGTAACATGATCATGAGGAGCTGGAATGTCTTGGTGAGTCATTGTCATCTGGCATAACAACCTCAAGGCACTCAACTTTCCGCGCGCATAGTTTGCTGGTAATGACAGGGCCTGCATTAAAAAACAGTTGTTATTTGTGTTAACAACAGCATAAGTAACTAAGAAACAAGTAAATAGTTCCAAAACAAATGTAAAACAGAGTTAAAAGGCAAATAATGCTCCATCCAAATTTGCAGCATCAAATGTCAAAATAAAAAGTGATCCAGTATCATATTTTGTCCATGAACCATGGACCTTGCCATTGGTGGGGAGGCTTGCGTGCCTCAGCGATACAGATGGCCGTACCATAGATGCAACCACAACGGAGGGGTATCTGTTGAGAGGCCAGACAAACGTGTGGTTCCTGAAGAGGGGCAGCAGCCTTTTCAGTAGTTGCAGGGGCAACAGTCTGGATGATTGACTGATCTGGCCTTGTAACATTAACCAAAACGGCCTTGCTGTGCTGGTACTGCGAACGGCTGAAAGCAAGGGGAAACTACAGCCGTAATTTTTCCCGAGGACATGCAGCTTTACTGTATGATTAAATGATGATGGCGTCCTCTTGGGTAAAATATTCCGGAGGTAAAATAGTCCCCCATTCTGATCTCCAGGCGGGGACTACTCAAGAGGACGTCCTTATCAGGAGAAAGAAAACTGGCATTCTACGGATCGGAGCGTGGAATGTCAGACCCTTAATCGGGCAGGTAGGTTAGAAAATTTAAAAAGGGAAATGGATAGGTTAAAGTTAGATACAGTGGGAATTAGTGAAGTTCGGTGGCAGGAGGAACAAGACTTTTGGTCAGGTGATTACAGGGTTATAAATACAAAATCAAATAGGGGTAATGCAGGAGTAGGTTTAATAATGAATAAAAAAATAGGAGTGCGGGTAAGCTACTACAAACAGCATAGTGAACACATTATTGTGGCCAAGATAGACACAAAGCCCATGCCTACTACAGTAGTACAAGTTTATATGCCAACTAGCTCTGCAGATGATGAAGAAATTGATGAAATGTATGACGAGATAAAAGAAATTATACAGGTAGTGAAGGGAGACAAAAATTTAATAGTCATGGGTGACTGGAATTCGTCAGTAGGAAAAGGGAGAGAAGGAAACATAGTAGGTGAATATGGATTGGGGGGAAGAAATGATAGATGAAGCCGCCTTGTAGAATTTTGCACAGAGCATAACTTAATCATAGCTAACACTTGGTTCAAGAATCATAAAAGAAGGTTGTATACCTGGAAGAATCCTGGAGATACTAAAAGGTATCAGATAGATTATATAATGGTAAGACAGAGATTTAGGAACCAGGTTTTAAATTGTAAGACATTTCCAGGGGCAGATGTGGATTCTGACCACAATCTATTGGTTATGAACTGCAGATTGAAACTGAAGAAACTGCAAAAAGGTGGGAATTTAAGGAGATGGGACCTGGATAAACTGAAAGAACCAGAGGTTGTAGAGAGTTTGAGGGAGAGCATAAGGGAACAATTGACAGGAATGGGGGAAAGAAATACAGTAGAAGAAGAATGGGTAGCTCTGAGGGATGAAGTAGTGAAGGCAGCAGACGATCAAGTAGGTAAAAAGACGAGGGCTAATAGAAATCCTTGGGTAACAGAAGAAATATTGAATTTAATTGATGAAAGGAGAAAATATAAAAATGCAGTAAATGAAGCAGGCAAAAAGGAATACAAACGTCTCAAAAATGACATCGACAGGAAGTGCAAAATTGCTAAGCAGGGATGGCTAGAGGACAAATGTAAGGATGTAGAGGCTTGTCTCACTAGGTGTAAGATAGATACTGCCTACAGGAAAATTAAAGAGACCTTTGGAGAGAAGAGAACCACTTGTATGAATATCAAGAGCTCAGATGGAAACCCAGTTCTAAGCAAAGAAGGGAAAGCAGAAAGGTAGAAGGAGTATATAGAGGGTTTATACAAGGGCGATGTACTTGAGGACAATATTATGGAAATGGAAGAGGATGTAGATTAAGACGAAATGGGAGATAAGATACTGCGTGAAGAGTTTGACAGAGCACTGAAAGACCTGAGTCGAAACAAGGCCCCGGGAATAGACAACATTCCATTAGAACTACTGATGGCATTGGGAGAGCCAGTCATGACAAAACTCTACCATCTGGTGAGCAAGATGTATGAGACAGGCGAAATACCCGGAGACTTCAAGAAGAATATAATTAATCCAATCCCAAAGAAAGCAGGTGTTGACAGATGTGAAAATTACCGAACTATCTGTTTAATAAGTCAAAGCTGCAAAATACTAGCGCGAATTCTTTACAGACGAATGGAAAAACTGGTAGAAGCGGACCTCGGGGAAGATCAGTTTGGATTCCGTAGAAATGTTGGAACACGTGAGGCAATACTAACCTTATGATTTATCTTAGAAGAAAGATTAAGAAAAGGCAAACCTACGTTTCTAGCATTTGTAGACTTAGAGAAAGCTTTTGACAATGTTAACTGGAATACTCTCTTTCAAATTCTGAAGGTGGCAGGGGTAAAATACAGGTAGCGAAAGGCTATTTACAATTTGTACAGAAACCAGATGGCAGTTATAAGAGTCGAGGGGCATGAAAGGGAAGCAGTGGTTGGGAAAGGAGTGAGACAGGGTTGTAGCCTGTCCCCGATGTTATTCAATCTGTATATTGAGCAAGCAGTAAAGGAAACAAAAGAAAAATTCGGAGTAGGTATTAAAATTCATGGAGAAGAAGTAAAAACTTTGAGGTTCGCCGATGACATTGTAATTCTGTCAGAGACAGCAAAGGACTTGGAAGAGCAGTTGAACGGAATGAACAGTGTCTTGAAAGGAGGATATAAGATGAACATCAACAAAAGCAAAACAAGGATAATGGAATGTAGTCAAATTAAATCGGGTGATGCTGAGGGAATTAGATTAGGAAATGAGACACTTTAAGTAGTAAAGGAGTTTTGCTATTTAGGGAGTAAAATAACTGATGATGGTCAAAGTAGAGAGGATATAAAACGTAGACTGGCAATGGCAAGGAAATCGTTTCTGAAGAAGAGAAATTTGTTAACATCAAGTATAGATTTAAGGGTCAGGAAGTCGTTTCTGAAAGTATTTGTATGGAGTCTAGCCATGTATGGAAGTGAAACATGCGACGATAACTAGTTTGGACAAGAAGAGAATAGAAGCTTTCGAAATGTGGTGCTACAGAAGAATGCTGAAGATAAGGTGGGTAGATCACGTAACTAATGAGGAGGTATTGAATAGGATTGGGGAGAAGAGAAGTTTGTGGCACAACTTGACTAGAAGAAGGGATCGATTGGTAGGACATGTTTTGAGGCATCAAGGGATCACAAATTTAGCAGTGGAGGGCAGCGTGGAGGGTAAAAATCGTAGAGGGAGACCAAGAGATGAATACACTTAGCAGATTCAGAAGGATGTAGGTTGCAGTAGGTACTGGGAGATGAAGAGGCTTGCACAGGATAGAGTAGCATGGAGAGCTGCATCAAACCAGTCTCAGGACTGAAGACCACAACAACAACAACACTGAAATGTGACACTATCAAGTAAATAAGTGAAAGATTTCACTGGCACCATGGCTCTCAAAACCATGCAACACATGATCAATAATTTGCACCATTAATGTGCTGCAGAAGTCTGAATGCAAAAACTTTGTTTGAAAGTGATAATGGTGAGGAACAATGAATGGTAGATCTTTAGAAGACTGATTAATATGCATTGACAGACAGACACACACACACACACACACACACACACACACACACACACACACACACACACACACACACACATTCATTACCGGAATGTCAGGTTTAACAAAATTTCCACTACTGTAATATCATGTTTGTCATCTTTAATTCTTTGCCTGGTACAGATGTGCTTTCCACGATGACTGCGGCATCAATATCAGTAAAATGCACACCTGCTTTTTAGTTGCTGGACAATACCTACAGCTGAGTTTCCTGCGCAACCCACCTGGCACTGTGCTGAACATTTTTCTGGAGTGTATAGTGGTGAGTCTATCTATAGCTCTGAATGTGGTCAATGTTGATACAACATAAATACAGCTATTGTACAAGCCATTCAGACTCAAATTTTCTTACTCTGAAGCTCCTCTTCGGATGAATTACTGTAAAACTCTGCCATTAAAACCTCCTTTTCATCTGAAAATTACATATTTCCAGTATCTTTCAAATTAATTTAGTTGTCTATGACAAAAGCAATGCGAGTCTTTTAGATTTACCTAAATGCAGTAGTTCAGTGTTCCTTCTTAACTAGTTGTCCTCTTTATTCACTCTTCTCCATGGGCTCCTCACTATGCTAACCCCAGATACAATAACACAAGTAACACTTTTTTTCAGGTTCCTTTTGGAATTCAAAACAAAGAACTGCACTGTTTATGGGAGAAAGAGGTATACTGATCATCTGTTAAATCACACAAATAGATTACATTTGCTGTGAAATGTAGCACAAACTCTTTCGCTTCGCTTTACTAATCCATTACATGGAAACTAGTTGTTAATTTCATGTCTGTTTTGTTGCTTATAATGTAGGAAATTGCAAGTTTAGTCACAGATGAAGATTTTATGTCTACCTGTAATAAGTATACTATGTATACATTGTTAGTAAGGGATGGATACTGTCATCCTACATAGCAGCTCATTAAAGGATTGCTTTAATTTTTTATTTATTTATTTAATTTTTTTTGTGGGCCAGAAATGATATCTGTCTCCAACTGTGTTTGCTTTGGCACAACAATTTCACTTTATTAGTATCTTATGCACTTATACAGTTTAGGATCAGAAATGTCCAACCATTCATGTTCAGGTGTGCCAGCACAATAAATATTTTGCAAACAACTATACCAGTTAACTCTTTTGCAGTTAACCATTGTATTTCGAACACAAATCCAGTAAATTACTCTAGGCAGTCTTCAAAATCAAATGCTCAAAGTTTCCACATGCTTTCTGCTAGTATGCCAATAACTGTTGAGCATTGGAAATAGGTAATTATGTATAATAGTATTAATTTTTTTGCATCTCAAGCACTAAACAGATCTGACAGAAGAGAAGGAACTGTAAATATTTGATTTCTTATTACACCTTCTATACACATTTTCCATCTTCCTTTTTGGTCTGGGCATTGGACCACCACTGGCAACACTAAAAATATTTTTATTTATACAGAGTGTACATGAAGTCCAGGAACACTTTCAATTATTTATTGCACAAGAACTAAACATTGTAAAGATGTCATACATATTGCATTTTGAAGAGAAATGTTGAAAGTTTTTTTACAAACATTCAATATGCGAACCATGAGTGACCCGGCAGACGTCAATATGGTAATCCAATTCTTCCCATACCTGTCCCAGCATGGCATCGTCGACTGTGGCAGTCGTTTCCCGTATTCTCTCCTGGAGCTCTGCTACATCAGGAGGTAGAGGCGGTACACACACCAGATCTTTAATGTGTCCCCACAGAAAAAAGTCACATGTAGTGAGCTCTGGTGATCGGGGGGCCATTTCATGAACTCCAACACACTGAAAGCTCGCTCCGCCCCTGAACTCGCCATTTTTGCGACTAGAGCTGACTATCAGCAGATTACCAAACTATGCTGTGACGGTATACAGGTGGAGAAAAAAAAAACAACAACTTTCACGGTTTCTATTCAAAATGACATATGTTTGATATCTGTACAATATTTGGTTCTTGAGCAATAAATAATTGATAGTGTTCCTGGACTTTATGTAAACCCTGTATTTTGCTTGCTTTTTTTTCTCGTTTCCTTTTGGTTTCTTGTGCTGCTATCCATGGGTTTTTAACTGTTTTTTATGGTGAGCTTCAAAATGCAGCCTAACACATAATGGTACAGCATATGTTCCACATTAATACTTTGTTTCTCAGCACACTTTTTGTTTAAAATGAACTGTGCATCTACGCACTGGTGTATTTTTCTCTGAGGGTTTGCTCTCAATAGTATTTGGGACATGCTTTTCAATAAATTGTAGAGGATTCTGGTCAACAGAGCACCTTCCTCTGCCAGATTTCCTCAGTTCGGTAGACCAAGCTTCAGACTGTCTTGCCAGAGACAGATGAATCTTGCTTACTGGCATCTTTCATCCTGTAACAGCACGGTGGAGATTATCAGCATTTAAAATTTCAGATACACTTAGTGAAAAGAACTACATTTTGTACCACTTCACAGTCTTTCACAGTGATCCAAATGAATTCAGTGCCATGTCACTATAGTCTACTGTCCCCATACTCAAATTGTAATGTTGAACACGTTAGGATTTCCTGATTCTTTTACCTGTCTTTCAGCCAATCTTTTCCATCTTAAAACAAGTCTATGGTATTACAGATGGTCAACATCCATGTTTCTCTTTTGTTGCACCACTCCACAGTAAGCAGTAATCTGTGGACAAAAGGGGCTCACTCTTTGTTTCATTTTGTCCTGTATGTATGGAATGTTTCATCTCCTCTTATGAACAATACTACATGCAGTTGTTCCATGGTAATGAAGCCAGAAGACATGCCTGGACTCTGATACCAACTGTCACCATAAAGAGTATGTTCTCATCCCAAATGTGGTTTCCTAAGTACTAACAATTTTCCCCAGAACCTGGAAAACAATTTCCACTGGTATGCCGGCATATACAATAAAATCCAGGCTGTAATGAGATCAACAGCTGTGCAGTACAAATGATTTTATTCCAAAATGTCTTCTTTTGAAGAGAATATACTGTTTGGAAGGTAATCACCATATGAATGACAATAGGCTTTCTTCACTGGAAAGTTCTCGACAAGGATAAAATGTGTTATGGAATGTTGTACAACTACATCAAGAATATAAATTCATAGGCTTTCATGGCCAGCACAAATTCAAGTAAAATTCTTTTGGGTGTCAGGCCATGTCATCGTAAAATACTAAAACAACTATACAACTGCCGTCACTGTGATGGTCCTCTTCAGAGGGTCTAAGCTGCTGTTTTTTCTAGTGGCCCTTCCCCAGATGTACTGTCTTATTTCAGTTGTCGGGCGACTACTGACATCAAATTTTGCAAAGCCCTTTGACAGTCTGAAGTAAAGATGCCTGTGAAGGACGGGCTGCACGGTAGGTTTTTTCCTGTGCTACTCCAGCATATGACTGACGGGCAACAGTGAAACGGCAGCTCGTACCCATGGAAAGAGTTTCTTGTAACAAGAAACTGATGGCATAAGGCAGTTCTCTACTGATTTACACTTGCACTTGTTTATTGTTTATAATTGTTTATACTATTGAACCCAGGACTTATGAAGATGTCAGCTGCTGAGCACAAGTTGCCCATTGGACTGGGATCATTGGCACTCAGACCATTAGAAACTTGTAGCCACCATATTCCTGAGCTTTCTTACAGGAGACCTACAGAAGGAGCAGCACTGAAAGAATATGGTTCCTCAAATCCTAATGCTTTCCACCATGATAACACACAAAGTGCTGATTCTGGGATATTTGCCTTGGTATATAAATGAAAGCTATTGTTCAATTTGCTCCAGATTTCATCAAGGTCATCTGTTACAAATATTGAAAAAAATTTGCACAAAATGCTGAAATCTTACTCTAACCCACATTTGTGTCCTGAAGTTGAATTGACAAAACACATGCAGAAAAGTGTTGCTACAGTATACACTTTTCACAAACTTTTCACCATCACTTTCATACACTTCAACCATTTTCCTCATAGTATCAATTCCAGAAGAGAGAGAGAGAGATGAAAATAGCAACTCCAGACCATGACAGCAAACAACTAATTGAGCAGGTCAAACACAGAACACCTGCTATGTGCTCGGGGACATAAAAACAGCTCTGCACCCTGACCTGTTCAGAGCACACATGAACCTGAGTAGCAGCATGTATACTGTGTCTGGAGGGCACAGGGAATAGTCTGCATGGTTTGCATTAACATGTCTAGAGCACCATGCAGAAGAAACAGTGTGTGTGCTGTAACACATCTAGAGTAGTTAAGGGTTATTATGATGCTGACCAAAGAAGTTAATCATAATGAAAGGCATCAGAAGAAGCACTTACTGCCAACAATGAATCACATCATAATATGCAGAAAAATCAACAAAATTATATTCTTAGAGTAACGTTATTGTGTTTGTTTATTAAATAAAATAATATAATCCAGTAAGAACTGGAAAGAAAGCACAGACCACAGTATCAGGGCAATGGATTTATTGTGATCTGTATCAATATCAGCTATGGGAAAAGTTGGGAGGAACATCTTTAGTGTAAGAATAACATCATGTTTTGTGAAAGGTGTGCAAGACAAGGTATAATCTAATGCAATACAGTATTATAACTATAACAAATAAAAAATACTCATCTATCTGGTGGCAGACTTTCAGGAAAATAGTTTGCGGTACCTGGCTTTCTTTCACTTGGGAATGGACAGGTATTGGAAGTTGAATTTTTATCAAGCACCAAAGTCAACCAGGACCTCAGGTTATGGAATATGCATTTGAATAGAATTAGAGGAAAACTATTGTTGCCATTTCATATACTCAACAACTACATCAAATTTAACATCATCACCAATTATCTACAAACAATGGAATGACCAAAGGTAACTATATCAATAACAAGATTGAGAGAAATGACCACAATGAACATTTCATTATTTTGGAACCGACATGGAACAAACATAAATATGAAAAATATTAATGTATAATAAAAGCATGGTGAATCAATAAAAATTTGGAATCAATTTGGATGCCATGTAGAAGATACAGATGATGAAAGTAAAAGGTAATGGAAATAAATTGCTACCAAGGCGATATCGTACCTCTTCAAAAATCTGCAAATAATTACAGATCATCTTTTTATGAAACTCACCTTGAAACACCAAGGAGCAATAATTTTTAGAGGCGGTATTAAATCTGGAGGAGGTGGTGTGCACAGGCCGTCTACAGACACACCTTGGTTCATCCGAATCTGTAAAACAATAATTATCTATGCTATACATTTATTCAAGATTTCCTGTAAATACATAATCAGTCAACACTATTAATGATTTAAAAATTAGTTAGCTTTTGAAATCATGTCTCATTAACAGTACACAAGCAGTTACGTCTTGATTAAATTTTGTGAGAGAAAAATTAATAAAATATTATACACAAAGTTCAGACATAACACAATGTTTAAATATTATGACTGTAAAAAATAATGATGTACTGCTCAAAAGTAGCTCACAAGAAAAATAAAATTCCATAGATGCGCCATTAACTTTTATGGTGAAGGATGCGCATAAATTTTTAAAAAATTTCAGTTTAAAGACACACTGTAATTCACATCAAAATTTTGTAAGTGTTCATACTTGGGTGAACACCAATTTTTATTATAAAAAGTTGGAAATAACAATACTAATTGAAAGTGTCTTTCTGCTGCACTAGTGGTTATTACAGGAACATTATTTTCTGAACCATGTGCAGCTACACAATATGGTCATGGTGCTGGTGAAAAGAATGGAAATTTAGGCATAAGTTAGCATTGTGTTTAAAAAACGCCATTATGCTTTGTAGGATATTTAGCATTGCATTGCATCTCAGTATCCACGCGAAATTCATTTTGATAATGTACATCATTTCAGCCAGCTTACACACACACACACACACACACACACACACACACACACACACACACACAGCATTTAAGCACACTCAATTTTACAGTACCCAAACAATCTCCAGCACAAGATGCATTAACTTACACAATAAAATGTTTACAAGCATTGATAATAAAAGATGCAAGCAAATGTTTCAAGCTGTAGGTGTCTTTTTTTTTTTGTGGATTTAGGACGCTCAACTTCAATGGTCATTAGCGCCCAGACTACGTTAGGAATGCACCGCGAGGCACAAGATTAAAACAGCAACTAAAAGGGAAAACACGATAAAAGATCGACAGGCATAGGAGTAAAAAAACAGCATAATCAAATGTCCTTAGACAGGTTGGTCAATTTGATAAAACGAAGAACGCGAGCAGCTGCTCCTGGGTCATCCGCTAAAATGGCATCGAGAGTACATGGCAGACCAAGATCAAGACGCAGTGAGTTAAAATCCGGACAGGACGTTAAAATGTGGCGGACCATCAGCAATTGTCCACATGGGCAGAACAGCGCCGGCGCAGCCGTCAGCAGATGGCGATGGCTGAACCGGCAGTGTCCAATTCGTAACCGGGCCAAAACGACCTCCTCCCGTCGAGAAGGGCGGGAGGAGGACGTCCAAGCCGCGGGAAGAGGTTTCAAGGCCCGAAGCTTGTTGTCCGTAAGTGCAGCCCAATCGGCATGCCACAGCGATAAAATGCGCCAACAAATGACCCTGCTACAATCTGACGAAGGGACACAACAAGAAGCTGTCTGAGGCTGGAGGACCGTAGCCTTGGCCGCGGCATCTGCAGCTTCGTTCCCAGGGATACCAACATGGCCAGGAACCCACATAAAGCTAACCGGAGAACCGACATCCACCAGCTGCTGAAGAGAGCGTTGGATCCGGTGCACGAAAGGGTGAACCGGATACGGATCACTGAGGCTCTGGATGGCGCTCAGGGAATCGGAGCAGATGACATAAGCAGAATGTCGGTGGCGGCAGACGTAAAGAACAGCCTGGTAGAGGGCGAAGAGCTCAGCTGTGAAGACCGAACAATGGCCACGGAGCCGGTATTTGAAACTTTGTGCCCCGACAATAAAAGAACACCCGACCCCGTCATTGGTCTTAGAGCCATCTGTATAAATGAAGGTCATATTAATGAACTTCGAACGAAGTTCGACAAAACGGGAGTGGTAGACTGAACCGGGGGTAACCTCCTTTGGGAGCGAGCTGAGGTCAAGGTGAACGTGAACCTGAGCCTGGAGCCAAGGTGGCATGTGGCTCTCACCCACTCAAAAGGTTGCAGGGAGTGAAAAATTAAGGTGTTGAAGGAGGCGACGAAAGCGAACTCCAGGGGGTAGCAGGGCAGAGACATACAACCCGTATTGACGGTCAAGAGAGTCGTCAAAAAAGGAACGATAAGATGGGTGGTCGGGCATTGACAGTAGCCGACAGGCATACCGACAAAGCAGTACATCGCGCCTGTAGGTGAGTGGCAATTCACCAGCGTCAGCATGAAGACTCTCGACGGGACTAGTACAAAACGCTCCGATCGCAAGTCGTAAACCCCGATGTTTTATGGAGTTGAGGCGGCGTAAGATGGATGGCCGTGCAGAGGAGTATACGAAGCTCCCATAATCCAGCTTGGAGCGGACGATCGACCGATGTAGACGAAGCAGGACGGTTCGATCCGCTCCCCACGACATACCACTGAGAACACGGAGGACATTTAGAGAACGGGTACAACGGGCAGCCAAATATGACACATGTGGAGACCAGCTAAGTTTCCTGTCAAATGTAAGACCTAAAAATTTTGTTGTCTCCACGAATGGGAGAGCAACGGGACCGAGTCGTAAGGATGGTGGGAGAAACTCTTTGCAGTGCCAGAAGTTAATACAGACCGTCTTCTCGGCAGAAAAACGGAAGCCATTGGCGACACTCCAGGAGTAAAGACGGTCAAGAGAACACTGAAGACAGCGCTCCAGGAAACATGTACGCTGCGCGCTGCAATAGATGGTAAAATCGTCCACGAAAAGGGAGCCTGATACATCAGCTGGGAGGCAATCCATTATTGGATTGAATGCTATGGCGAAGAGAGCGACGCTCAAAACTGAGCCCTGTGGCACCCCATTCTCCTGGTGAAAGGTGTCTGACAGGACAGAACCCACACGTACCCTGAACTGTCGATCCATTAAAAAGGAACGAATAAAAAGAGGGAGGCGACCGCGAAGGCCCCATGTATGCATGGTGCGGAGAATGCCCGCCCTCCAACAGGTGTCGTAAGCCTTCTCCAAATCAAAGAACACAGCCGCGGTCGGGCGCTTCCGCAAGATGTTATTCATAATGAAGGTCGACAAGGTAACCAGATGGTCAACAGCAGAGTGGCGCCTACTAAATCCACATTGTACGTTGGTAAGTAGGCATCGAGACTCGAGCAGCCAAACCAAACGAGAGTTAACCATTCGCTCCATCACTTTACAGACACAGCTGGTAAGCGAGATGGGTCGATAACTGGAAGGCAAGTGCTTGTCCTTCCCCGGCTTAGGAATCGGGACAACAATAGACTCACGCCAGCATGTGGGAACATGTCCCTCAATCCAGATGTGATTGTAAGTACGAAGAAGAAAACCTTTACCAGCAGGAGAAAGATTCTTCAGAATCTGAATATGAATAGAATCAGGCCCTGGAGCGGAGGACCGTGACCGGGCAAGTGCGTTTTCGAGTTCCCGCATGGTGAATGGGGCATTATAACTTTCACAATTTGAGGAGCGGAAGTTAGGTGGCCTAGCCTCCTCTGCCTGTTTGCGGGGGAGGAAGGCAGGGTGGTAATGAGCAGAGCTTGAAACCTCTGCGAAAAAGCGGCCGAAGGCATTGGAGACATCCTCAGGGGCCACAAGGACGTCATTCGCGACCGTCAAGCCAGAAACTGGTGAGTGGACCTTAGTGCCAGATAGCCGGCACAGGCTACCCCAGACAACAGAAGAAGGAATAGAACTGTTGAAGATGCTTGTGAAAGCAGCCCAGCTGGCTTTCTTGCTTTCTTTAATAATATGACGATACTGTGCACGTAATCGTTTATAATTGATACAATTCGCCACTGTAGGGTGGTGTTTAAAGGTGCATAAAGCACGTCGACGAGCACGTAAAGCGTCTCTACATGCTGCGGTCCACCAGGGGACCGGTACGCGACGTGGGGAAGAAGTAGGGTGAGGGATGGAATATTCAGCAGCAGTGAGAATGACTTCCGTGAGGTGTGCGACCTGACGATCGCAGCTTGTGAAGGTTTGATCCTGAAAGATCGCCCTGGAAGAGAAGAGCCCCCAGTCTGCTTTGGAGATGGTCCAACTAGATGAGCACGGAGAGGGGGTATGCTGCAGGAGATGGATAACACACGGGAAGTGGTCGCTCGAATATGTATCAGAAAGTGCATACCACTCAAACCAGCGTGCAAGTTGGGTAGTACATATAGAGAGGTCTAAATGGGAATAGGTGTGAGATGTGTCCGAAAGAAAAGTAGGGGCGCCAGTATTGAGGCAGACAAGATTGAGCTGGTTGAAAAAGTCTGCTAACAGGGAGCCCCTCGGGCAGGATGCTGGAGAGCCCCAAAGGGGATGGTGGGCATTGAAGTCTCCAGTTAACAAAAATGGTGCAGGTAGCTGAGCAATAATTTGCATCATGTCTGCCCTGGTAACAGCAGATGACGATGGAGTGTAAACGGTACAAATGGAAAATGTCAAAGTGGGGAGAGTAATTTGGATGGCAACTACCTGCAGGCCGGTGTGCAACGTGATGGGATCGTAGTAAATATCATTCCGGACCAGCAACATAACCCCTCCATGAGCCGGAATACCTACCACAGTGGGTAGGTCAAAACGCACAGAGGTGTAGTGTGCCAAGGCAATTTGATCGCATGGGTGTAGCTTCGTTTCCTGGAGGGCTACGACGAGCGGATGGTGCAAGCGGAGCAGCAACTTCAAGTCATCTCGGTTGGAGCGAATGCTGCGAATATTCCAGTGAATAAGTGCCATCGTAAGAAGAAAAGGAAGATGAAAGAAGGGGTCACCTCGAAGGCCGCTGAGGGCCTGGCTTCGAGCGAGCACTGCTGCCGCTATCAGTAGGCGGACAGTCATCGTCCATTGGTTCTATAGGTTCATCGGCCATCTTGGTAAGATGTCTGGGAGGGGGAGCTTCCTCCGCCGGTGAACGGCCAGATGTTCGGCTACCAGCGGTGTGGCCAGGCGAAATGGATGACGGCCTGGGGCGGCAACCGCTGGGTGGCGCAGGAGAAGAAATGTGCCGTGGCGGAGAAGGAGAACTGTGCTTCCTATGAGCCTTCTTGGAAGGTCGTTTGGTGGAAGTACTGGTCGATGGCTGGGAGGTCGAGGTACGTAGCAAGTCTGCACGGGACGGTTCCTTCTTGAAGGCCCGTGCATCTGACTTCTGGGTCTTCGTCTTGGCAGAAGCTAATGAAGGGGCTTGTGTCTGTGGGGTGATGGGAGGAAGAGGAGACGTCGACCGCGCGATCTTAGCACTGGCCGAACGGACGACCGTGGTGCTGAAGGTCAGATCGCATGTCTGGGTTGCCACCTCCCTGCTAGTCCGAGGAGAGGCGAGGACAGTACTGTATTTCCCCGCTGGGAGCAGTGTGGGCTTCCTACTAGCTAATAGCTTGCGGGCAGCCGAGGTGGACACTTTCTCTTTGACCCGAATTTCTTGGATACAGCGTTCTTCCTTATAGATGGGACAGTCGCGGGAGGACGCTGCATGGTCACCCTGACAGTTCACACGAGGAGACGGAGGTGGACAGTCACCCTCATGGGCATCCCTGCCACAAGTGACACATTTAGCCGCATTGGAACAAGACTGGCGAGTGTGATTAAAACGCTGACACTGGTAGCAGCGCGTAGGTGTTGGGACATAGGGGCGAACAGAAATAACCTCGTAGCCCGCTTTGATGTGCAATGGCAGCTTAACACTATCAAAGGTCAAGAAAAGTGTCTGGGTCGGTACAAGGTCATTGTTGACCTTTTTCATGACCCTACGGACAGCCGTCACGCCCTGCTCAGCGAGGAAAGACTGAATCTCCTCGTCAGTCAATCCGTCGAGGGATCTAGTATAGACCACACCACGAGACGAATTCAAAGTTCGGTGAGCCTCCACCCGGACAGGGAACGTGTACAGGAGTGTGGCTCGAAGCAGTTTCTGTGCCTGAAAGGCGCTCTCAGTTTCTAGTAACAAGGTACCATTACGCAACCTTGTACAAGACTTAGCAGTACTGGCTATGGCATCTACGCCCTTCTGGATAACGAAAGGGTTGACAGAGGAAAAATCCTTTCCGTCCTCAGATCGAGAAACGACGAGGAACTGTGGGGCAGGCGGTATTACTTTTGTCACTGGTGGCTGGTCATGTTTCCGTTTGTGGGCAGAAGTCGAGAGAGAAGAAGAGAAATCCATTGCGGAGGAATCCCCCATGATTGCCAGCGTCTCCGATGGCGCGCTCCTTCCTTATGGGGACCCTCTCAGAGGGCACTCCCGCCTTAGGTGAATGTTTACACCTCAGGTCACACCTCCCGAGAAACAGACGGAGGGATCAATCGGCATGATCAGAAGGTATCAGCTCAGGCAATCACCCCTCCCTGGGCCTGGCCTTTACCAGGGGGTACGTGCGTGCCTTACTTGTCTACCCAGGGCGGGGAATTACGCGTTACCCCGTCACCGGCTACACGTGCGAACGCGTGGGTCGGCCTTCAGGCGCGTACAGGGAGGAAGGAAGAAGAGGAAAAGGAAGAGAGAGAGGACAGACTGTCTCAAACGCCGAGGCTGAGACCAGAGAAGGCAAGGAGAAGAAGGCAAGGAGAAGAAGGCAAGGAGAAGAAGGCAAGGAGAAGAAGGCAAGGAGAAGAAGGCAAGGGAAAGAGTAAGGAAGACAGCGAGATGGAGAAGAACAAAGAAAGGAACCAACCAAAGTAAGGAAGAAACGAGAAGTGAAAAACCAAAAAGACCACAAATATAGGTCGTGGAACCGTCCGTCTCCGGATGCATGCGCTAACTACCCCCTTGAGGGGGATGGACTCCTTTTAGTCGCCTCTTACGACAGGCAGGAATACCTCGGGCCTCTTCTAACCCCCAGACCCGCAGGGGGGAAGCTGTAGGTGTGTATACAGTTTGGCAATAAATGCTGGGACTTGTCAAGATGAGCAGGCAGTGACTGGACATTTGCCTCTGCAATTTGGAGCTTGGTACCTGCAGGTGCAAAGCTTGCGAGAATGCCACTGCTGGACATTAGTGACTTTTGGTCAGAGCTGGTAAGGGAACAATGCACAGTGAGGTAGGGGAGTACAGGTTCCCAGGAGTGGAAGCAGTAGGTGTCTCCAGTGAGGAAGGAGGTTTTGTGACCAAGAGCAGCAGGCTATGCAGTGGTCACTGAATAGCTGATTGGTGATAGGAAAAGGAACTTGCTAAACAGAGCCAGAATAATCTGTGTACAGCAGTAATCAAAGCAAGATAAATTGAATAAATACAGAGTGCACTATTAACAACACAAATGAAGAGTAACAATAATAATATAATAAATTGCTAAATAAAAATGGAAGTAAGGCAAAGTTGATACAGTAATTGACAAAGTAAATAAGAAACAATTTAAAGGAAAAAAAAACAGGAATTTCTAATGAAGTAAAACAAAACAGTTAACACATTAGTTAAGTTATAATACTGTACAGTAACAACATTTTCGGTCTTTACCATTATCTTGCCATCACGTGTCCATAAGTTCAGTTGCACATATCTCGAAATCACATTGTTCAAAATGCTTAATCCTTCGGAGGTGAGATCTCATATAGTCAGACATGACTTTGTGAGTTTCTTCTTAGCTCTGAAGATCTCAGATCTTTTCCAGTATTACACAAATTTCACTATTATTGGTCTACATTTTGTAGATCTTGGTGTCCTATGTCCCTTTCTATGACCCCTGTCAGTATCATTTGCTGCAGGCTTAGCTTCTCCTGGACAAGATTCGTCACTAGTCCAGCTGTATTCTCTCTGTTATGGTCTGGAGTCCCGAACAGTCTTAATTTATTGCATCTCTTATGATACTCAGATGGGTAGATCACATAACTAATGAGGAGGTATAGAATAGAATTGGGGAGGAGTTTGTGGCACAACTTGACTAGAAGAAGGGATCGGTTGGTAGGACATGTTCTGAGGCATCAAGGGATCACAAACTTGGTTCTGGAGGGCAGCATGGAGGGTAAAAATCGTGGAGGGAGACCAAGAGATGAATACACTAAGCAGATTCAGAAGGATGTAGGCTGCAGTAGGTACTGGGAGATGAAGAAGCTTGCACAGGATAGAGTAGCATGGAGAGCTGCATCAAACAAGTCTCAGGACTGAAGACCACAACAACAACAACATGATACTCAAGTTCACCGACTTCTTGAACTGTTTCTGTTTGAGTAGTCCTGTCCTATCCACAGTTTCTTTTAATGATTTGTTCACAGCACAGATCTCACTCATATCTCCCTCCAGAGTTTGCTGTTTTTTGTCCATCACTTCTGCAGTGACAGCATCAATGATGGTGTGGACAGCAAGCCCGAGCATGTCCTGTGCTTGAAGAGTGGCACTAACTTCAGCCTTGATGAGCATGCCAACATCAGCGAGCTGGGTGCTGTGGCCATACCTCCTGGGGTCAATTCGACCCCAGCACTTTCAGCAGTCTGCTCCATTTGCTTCACAGTTTTCCACTTTGAGAGCAGAGTCACAGAACATATACTAAAAATCAACTGCTAATGCGACACATGTGACAACATGAGTGTTGAATATACAGAACAGCCTGAATGCTTAATAACATCTCCAAATTGCAGGTAAACTTGCAAGCCGATCTAGTGCACGTCACTAACTCACTGCCCTCTTGCACTTTTAATGATCTTACAGGAAATATTAATTGTAGCCTCACATTTTTTGCACATGGTGCAGCTATCTATAACAAAGTACTGTTTAGAAAAAGCTGCATCTATCAGATCTCAATAAGATTTCAAAGTGCTACAACGATTGGTTGGTTACTTTACATTAAATGTTCAGAAATATAAAACTGTGCACTTCACGGAAAAAAGCCATATCCTATGACTACTGTATCAAAGAGTCACAACTGGAATTGTCATCTCATACAAATACCTGGGTGTAACACTTTGTAGGGATACAAAATGGAATAACACAGACTCAGTTATAGATAAAGCAGATGCAGACATCAGTTCAATGGCAGAATACTAGACAAATTCAATCAGTTGATAAAGGAGGTTGCTTACAAATCACTCGTGCAACCCATTAAGAAGTTATTAAACTGATGTTTTAGTAATATTCACACCTGTCAGCACTTGTCATCTCTGGAACTGGGATTGTAGTATTATTCTGGAGACCACAGTGCATGAGAAAATCTAGAGGCAGCTCTTTTATCCAGCACTGGATATCAAATGGCAGCTGCTGTTGCTACTGCTGATGATGACTAATGACATGTGTACAGGCAAGGGATGCTTGAAATGCTTTTGGCCTATCAAACGTCAAAATTTTTTTTTTTGGTTTATCAATGAAAACACCAAAAATAATTTTCACAACACTTGCATTTTTTCAATATAATTTTTGGAATTTAATACATTTCTGCAAGTGATGCTCATTGTCTTCGTGAAGATCTTACAAAGTGCCTGTCTAATGCAATTGCTGCTTTGACAAAACAATATGCTCATCCACGAGAAAGAGCTTTAGACTGGCGAAGGAGTGAGTGTTGAAGGCATGTAACTCTTAAGAGTTGCCAGTAATTCATAATGTGTAGAAAAATATTTCATAGGAAAACTACACATTGTACAAGTGAGTTTTCCTAATGAAACAGGGAGTTTTTTTGTGAAAATCAACTAACTTGTAATAATTTCCAAGATATACTGTGATCATAAGTTTAATACAGTACTCTGAATTTACTGATTCTTCAAAATGATGAAATGTGTCTATGCAGGATATTCAAACGGTTATGTCGTGAAATGTCTCATGTGAGAACGTGATACCACTGTGTCTTTGGTACTGTGCGATTTCTGTGGCACTGAGCATCCAATGTTTGAACTACCGGGTACATTCTGAATTAGAACAACATAGTTCACAACCATCTCACATAGCACTTTTTCCTACTTTCCACATGAAATGTATTTCCACTTCCAAATAAGGACAACTGTCAGCTGTATAATGGAATGACAACAATCAAAATTTGTAATGGATCAGGACTCGAACCTGAATTTCCCACTTATTGCGAGGAGTTGCCTTCCCGTTGGGCTATCTGAGTATGCCTCATGGCCAGACCCAAACTTCAGGATGTTGTCAACCATGTGTCTACAATCTGCACTATCACATCCATTGTGTATATTACCACACAGGGAAGACATTTTCATTGAAAGCCACTTGCCCGATGTTGGAGGATAAATACGATAGTGCAGTGCCTGTGGTGTTCAGAATTACAATTCAATGTTCCTCTGGACACACAAGTCCAAAGGAACATTGCATCATAGCTCACTATGAATTCTCGCGACAATATGTTTTTCTGAGAGACTTCATGTAGCACGTCCAAAAGCTCACCAGCCTATTTCTTAATGATGGAAAGCTAAAGCGTGTTCTCGCACAGTTTCACAAACTTTAAATGTGTCCCATTTCCTGTTACATCTTATTTAACAAGTTTCTGATAAGTGCCCAAAACTTATTTTTATCCATTATTGTGTCTATGATAAAACTCCTGTGTTTAAGAGTTGTTTAAAATGAACATCATACTAACTCATGGGAAAAGTGTGTCATAATAGTGTCATCTGTCAAAGATGTCGAGATATTTTCAGATTACACCAGTACGAAATATTTGCATATTCAACATGATTAAATATTTTTAGACTTTACTTCATAAAGAATGATACAAAGTGATAGTGGGTATTAGTGAACATTCTCACAAATGTCTATCCATCTGCTAGATGAGAGCTATTAGAAAGATGCACAGGTTTACGTCATCCATTATCAGCAACATCACAGTTTCAACACCAGTATGAAATATTTGCATATTCAACATGATTAAATATTTTTAGACTTTACTTCATAAAGAATGATACAAAGTGATAGTGGGTATTAGTGAACATTCTCACAAATGTCTATCCATCTGCTAGATGAGAGCTATTAGAAAGATGCACAGGTTTACGTCATCCATTATCAGCAACATCACAGTTTCAACACCTGAGAATATTACCTGTGACATCAAACAGCAAAATGAAGATTTTTCATGCAATGCAAATACCTTCTGAGGACAGAAAACTTCTTTGTAGGCAAAGTGCTAAAAAGAAAAAGGAAGATGCACAAACTAAAGTTAAATTATTACTTAACTCTCAAGCTTTTCTGCATCTTCAGACCAGAATAAATCACTTCAGTACCACTCTCTCCTACCAAAGTGCACGTGCAAGGAGAGAGAGGGGGGTAGGGGGAGGGGGGGGGGGAGAGAGGGAGAGGGGGAGAGAGAGGGGGAGAGAGAGAGAGAGAGAGAGAGAGAGAGAGAGAGAGAGAGAGAAAGAGAGAGAGAGATTATTCTAAGAAATAGTAATTTAGCACTTTCCCAGAATTGTGTGGTGTCGTCTCCAATAATACAGGGTGGCGCAGTTAAAAGTAGCCCGCCTCCCCTTTGAATGGGAATGCAATGATTTTGGCTTCTAAAATAGAGTCAACAATATTGACTCAACAGTTATAACAATGGGCAGTTTTATGAAATATCACCATTTTAGTTTGTTTCATCAGTGAAATAACTTTCTCTATAGAAGACAGAACTGAGATTGGGGAAGCGTATGTGAAAACTGGTTTGAGTAAAGAAACTCGTGAAATTTTTGGAGTAAAGTATGCAGATAGAGGGATACCAGCAAAGAGAGCAACAAACAGTCTATAAAAACTGGCACACTATGGATTTTTGCAAAATGAAAAACACCAAAGAAGTCCTTCAGTTTGCACACCAAAAGTTATTGCAGAAACCTGCCAAAAATTATTACGAGGCCAAAGAAGTCTACATGTAAATTGGCCCAAAAGGCGCTTGTAAGCAGGAGAAATTGCCAGTGATATTAAAAAGTATTCATTTGAAGCCATGTTGTGTGACAATTGTGCAGCAGTTAGGGGAGGATGACAGGCAGAAACATGTAGATTACTGCACATGGCTTTTGAATAACATCAAAGATTGTTTATTAGACCATTTCCACTACATCATGAGTGATGAAGAATGGTTTCATCTTTCCGGTCATGTGAATTCACAGAACATGAGGTACTGGACAATGGAGAATCCTTACATTGTGTGTCAGCAACCACTAAAGATGAAAAAATCTGAGTTTGGTGTGGTGACACGAACAATCATCATTGAACTGATAATTTTTGACACTATTCTACCCAAAAACAGTTGCATGGTTGGAAATCTTTGATACTTTTGTGCTCAATTCACTAAATAGGAAAGACAATACTGCTTCTTCCATTCAGATGGGGCAAAATGAATCATGTCTAAGGTATTCCTGGAATGAGTCAATGTCATCTACACTGAGGAACGAACCGTCAGCAAAAATTTATGGTCACCACATTCACCACATCTAACAACATGTGATTTTTCCTGCGGGGACACATGAAAAGCAAGGGCTGTGAGACAAATCCACGCACAATACAGGAACTCAAAGACAACATCAGCTGTAAAGATGCCACAATTGATATCCAAACTTTACAATGCGTGTATCTGGATATCCTTAGACGTGCACAGCAGGGGGAGTCACTTTCAA
Organism: Schistocerca serialis cubense; assembly: GCF_023864345.2. Taxonomy (NCBI): domain Eukaryota; kingdom Metazoa; phylum Arthropoda; class Insecta; order Orthoptera; family Acrididae; genus Schistocerca; species Schistocerca serialis. Next base: position 288,365,593 of record NC_064638.1, read on the forward strand.
CGTCTCCTACAAATGTATTTTTCATTGTAAATAATAAGTCCATTTTGGCTCCTCATTTCTGTAATTTCACTGCATTTCCTTTATACTTACACGGCCTCTTTTTATCTGTGCCACCCTATACTTTTAGTGTATTTTTGCATATCCACTGTTAAAAAGAAGATGTAAAAACATTTTCAAGATACATGAGGATGTTGTTGGAACATGGGCAAATGGAGCAAGACAGACAGCAATCCAAACTGGAAAATATTCCATTATGTCATCAGGTTACTTTCCATTCAGAAGGTTGTTGCACTGAGCAACTGTTATATTGATTTGTAAATAATAGATTTCAGCTATCAGTTGAACTTTTTAAATTTTATTGGCAGATCTAGATTTCAGCTAGAAACTAGCCATTCTCAATCACTATCATTTTTGATTAATGCATGTAATGCATGTTGGTCAGGCTTCATCCACAGTTCATTGAATACTACATTGATCAAAAATGATAGTGCATTGAGAATGGCTAGTTTCTCGCTGAAATCTAGATCTGCCAATAAAATTTACAAAGAACGACTGATAGCTGAAATCTATTATTTACAATTCAATTATGTACTCTTATGGATTCAAAAGTATTTTAAAACTGCTATCAAATAAGACACACAAAGCACTATATTAACAGTTTCCTTAAATTACACAAAACTCAGGCTGACCACGGAATATTTACATTCTTATCAGGAGTTTCTATTTTTATACTGATTCAAGGGCTTCTCACATGAACTGTGTAAATTTTCATCTGTCCTCCTAAATATGCCTAATTTATTCACAATGGTCTATTCTTCATGAAAGAAGTTAACACATGGAAAAGTAAATAAGTTTGCTCATATTACTTTCTTGTAGTCTCAAGAGTATATCAGTTTCAAGGTAAATGACAGTACTAGTTACAGTTTGCAATTTTTTAGCATTATAAATAGCAACTCACTTTTATTAGTGTATCAGACAGCTCTACCAGGTAATCAAAGACTTGGGCATGTAGCACAGGTGAACTAATCTGATTGACGTCTCCAAGAGCTCCCAACATACGGCGCCATAATACAACAGCCACATCAGGCAACCATCCACGTACTGTTCCTCCTGCCATTACTGAAGTTCGGCCACTAGTCTCTTGAAGATCTGTTGTCAGCCAAAAAAATCTGAATGTAGTACAAAAATCAAATACAAATACAAATTTCGTTACAATACTGTTCTAACAGAGAAAGATATAGAAGTGGGGACAGCTGTTCACCACACAGGATAACACCTCTTAACCTGAATGCTACTAATCTTTGCAATTGGTTTGATAGGAATAAAAGACTAAAAATCATGTTATACTTAGATTTGTGAACTCACATTATTTTTAGGCAAGTAGGTGGTTTGTGTGTGTACTGCAATTAGGATCCTATTCAAATAGGATCTTATTTTTAATACCCTTGCCAAACAAGACTACAAGGCCAAGCATTTTGTGCACTGTAAGTAGATAATTTGTGTCTTTCAAATGAGCATTGATCACTTAGTACTTTATTTTTTTAAATTGCTTTTCACTGAATGTTAAGGGCTATGTTTGGAATCGGAAGGTCTCACAGTACTACGCCTCAACAAAAATGTCTTTTTCACCCTGCCTCAGAAGACTGGTTGGGTTTTAAATTTGTGTGGCTCAACTACATCTGTCATGGCTCAACTAAATCACTTTTCTGGGTCACTCCAGACTGCAGTAATTGTGCATGTTTCCAGCTTCCATTTGGCAGCTGTTTTGTTTCATATTGTAACCACCATGAGCACAAACAGATCACTTCAAACTTCAACAAGAAGACAAAGCCGTGTATTCCCAACATAAATAAAATACATTTGGCAGTATTTCATTAGTCAAATGCAATTCAGGCATTATTTTAGACAGGAAATTTATCGTTGAAGTTAAAATCTTCTGGGCTATTAGGCCGAGTCATGTTTCTTCCAAAATGTTCGATGTTTCGAACTCTCTGCTGGGATCTTCCTCAGGATCTTTTGGTGTCCACTACTGCTAGAACACTGTCGGAGACGAGTGTTGCGTCCACTTATAAAGGGGGAGATTTTCTGGCATTCGTGCTGGAGAAGTAACAGTATTGGTTAAAATCCATATGGCTACCATTGGTTGGCCATGGTCACCTGATTACTTCCACAATGCAGGTGTCTTATCAAGTGTCATGTGGCTGTGGCAAAGTGTATATATAGGTGAAATGCAAAGCAATGTCAAAGAATGCATTAAGGAACACGAACAGCACATGCAGCTAAAACAAAGTGCAAAATCGGCAGTATCGGAACATCGTGAGAACTTTGGCTCTGACCAATTTTAATAACGTTCGTGTACTGGCTAAAGAAACAAACATTTATAGAAGAAAGGTCCGAGAAGCGGTTGAAATTTCTCACAATGCATCTAATTTCAATAGAGATGACGGCTATAGGCTTCTGGCATCGTGGCTCTCCACCATCAAGGAAGTAAATACGCGGCTGCGGTGAGTGTGTGGCAAAAACAGCACGCTGCAAGTCACCTTGGCGGACAATAATATTTTGGGTAAACATTCACTCTCTCTTGCCCTGTCTGTTTCGAATCTAGCCACTCATGACGACCAACCAATAGTGATAGCAGGCAATTCAACCAATAACACTACTCCAGCATAAGTGTGGAATAGCACCTTTCTATCCAATGACGATGGACTGCCAATGGTATCCACAGGAGATAAGATTCTGCATCAGAGTGGGAATATTAGCCTATGACTATGGCCCACCAATGGTAGCCATATGAATTTTAACCAATACTATTACTTCTCCAACACGAACACCAGAAAATCTCCCCCTTTATAAGTGGACGCGACACTCGTCTCCGACAGTGTTCTAACAGTAGTGGACACCAAAAGATCCTGAGGAAGATCCCAGCAGAGGGGTCGAAATGTCAAACATTTTAGAAGAAACATGACGCGGCCTAATAACCCAGAAGATTTTAACTTCAGTGACAACGGCCACGAAAGCCTGCAGACTTACAGGAAATTTATCATTTTAATGTATACATGGTGCCTAAACAAATGCGTGACATTGGATTTTATACACGTTTGTATTTTGAATAGCACTATCATGCTAGTTACTTTAGTGGTATCACATATCAATAACACCTCACGGGTGTCAAAGTTGGCAACAGAATTGCAAGTTTCCATGAGATGCTGATAGCAGTCCTATGGGCTCCCGCAGACCTAATGATGCACGTCTGCTGAGCTGCACCTATAGTGGCTCTGGACTGCAAGCACACACTGCTGTCACGATACAGGATGGCCAGTGGCAGCCAGACAGCCCACTTGCACTTAAAACCTCTTCGATACCTGAAGCTACTCAGACACCACCTAGTCATGGGTCTGATAGTGTTGTTCATGCTTTAGTTCAGAGAGCTTCAACCTTGTTGACCTTGTGATAGCTGGTCTGTGTTTCTTGCTGCACCTCCACTTACAACAATTTTTTGAATACCCCATCACCTTGGGCATTGTTTTAGTATTTTTACCTGTTTCTAAATGTTTAAAAAATTTCTCTAGAAAACTGATATGAGGCAGCCATGCAATGGAACACTGCTACAGTAAGTCATGGCACTGCAGTGGTCTGTATGTGTCAGTCAGCTCTGCGGAATCAGCACAGTACAATACCATCGTTCATGCTTTAGTTCAAAGAGCCTCATCCTTGTTGCAGCCAAGTAACAAGGCATAAGAACAGCGGTCATACAGAGACCCTAATCTACAGGATCCACAGATGAGTGTCACACCTTGTCAATGATGAGATTTCAAACCTACAAGGAATTATTACTGTCAGTAAATGCAGGTCCACCTCAACCAGTTCTCAGCAAACTGTGCGAACGAATACATGTAATGGACATTTAGAGATGGATACATCACAAAAGACCATAGTTGACAGCAATACATAAAGTTGCATGTCTTCAATGAGCCAAACAGCACAGAAACTGGACAGTAACTGACTGTAAGCATGAAGCATGGTCTGACAAATCACAAGTTCCCTGCTTTTCAAAGTATGTAAGGTGCCAAGTTCCCTGAGAGCCGAACAAGGTATTTAGCCACAGACGATGGAGTGTGTAGTTCAGGCTGGAGATGGTTCTATGAAGTTCTGGATAAGTTTATCACACCTCAACTGGGGCACGTCCATTTGGGTTACCATGAACACAAAACAAGATGTTTGTTTCAACATTCTAGAAGACCAAGTGTTGCCCACTCTTCTACATCTTCATGCCTAGTATGCTGTTGACACACCTAACTTCCAAGATTACAACAACCTATTCACAGGGCTACACACATACTTCACAGTTTGAAAACACTCAAGCACACTACTGCACCTAAACAGTCCCAGAGAAATCATCAAGCTTTAAAATAGTGCCATATAAGAACGACATCAATGTTAGTCTTTAACTCTTTTTTGAAGAATGATACTCATACTGTGCCTGCTGTGCCATTCTGTTGGACTATCTATCTAATATTACAGTGTACTGTGGGCCAATTAATTACACACACACACACACACACACACACACACACACACACACACAGAGAGAGAGAGAGAGAGAGAGAGAGAGAGAGAGAGAGAGAGAGAGAAAACAATGGCACCTAAGACGTCGCCAACATGCGATGTTGTAGGAACTAGGAACACTAAGACGTTTTGTTGTAGTGGGCCATATCATCAAATGCTTTCATATTCTTCCTTCACAGTTTAGTCCATATGATGATGTCATGGAACAGTGTTTATATGTGTATCTTAAAGACCAATAAACTCGCAAATATGAGTTTACATCTTAATACTCTGTATCTAACTCTGCAGCTATCTTAAGACTTATGATGAGATTAATGAGTAATATGAGATATATTAAAAAAGCAAGGGCAGTTTTGTCATTAAAAAAAAATCATTCCTAAGCAGTTTGCATAACATTTTAATACCTTCTTCCACCCCTCTGTATATATACTCCCTGCCTGGGAATTGAACCAGTTTACAATAGTGGTTTTGAGTTCCTTCTTATCTTCAAACCATTGTCTACAAAACATTTTTCTCAAGTCCAAGATGAGGTAATACTCACTAGGTACGAGATAGCTAATCTAGGGTGGTGGTCAAAATGTGATGAATCTTATCCATGATACAGACCTTTGTGTGAAGACCTGTTTTTCTGGACTGGACTGTCCAAGACAAGTTTCCTGTACTGTTGATTTTTGGTGGCATGTCTCAGTGTGGTGAGAGTTTCGAAGTACGTATCAGCCTTAACTACTGACTACATTACAAGTCTTCACCCAGAAAACAGTAGCCATCAGTTTTCAACTCAAGACTGTTACTCTGATTCTGTGTTGGCTTGGGATACCAGTGTTCCACTGCCTGTAACCATGTGGGGAAACAGATCATCTTGTCAATGACAGTCCAAAAACACTCATATGCCTGACATTCATTGCTCTTTGTGTTGGCCAGTAAGTGTTTCCAGTAACTGACTTGCACACAGTTTTTAATATCTGAATGCTTCTGTGACGATTGTGTAAATTGTGATAAGTTAATATGGGAAAATTCATCAATCAGAACACTAATCATCGATTAGCGATCGAATCTCCAGTTTTGGTCCGTCTTCTGCACCATTTCCTTTCTGGATACTGGGCACGCCACTCCACTATTCTTCACCCGCCTTTACATGACCACTGTTAGAGTCTCAGCACCATTGTTTAGGATTTTAAACTACGTACAACTCCTGACGAATTTGGGTAGCATTTTGCACCTACACACGTGCCCGCGCGCGCGTGCCACACACACACACACACACACACACACACACACACACACACACACACACACACACACACACACTTGGTCACTTTCATCTATAGTCAAATGATTACTGAATCAAAACAGTGGCATACTCTGCTTCATAAACAATCAACATGTCAATGCTGCATTTGTGAAACTTTCAGCTGCCAACATTTAAATATAAACAAGGAAACAGCCATTGCTTTTCAAAAATGTCTCATATCAATTGTTCTGCTAAGTTTAAATTTACATATATCATACCTAAACTTGTACCATCTGCACTTATTACATCAATCTGCATGGGCGAATCTTTGATTGAATTGCTTTCAACTCCACTCGATGGAGCGGGAGAGGGGGATCTTGTTGGACCCTCTGACTCAGAGTACTGGAATGGTGTTCCTGCTGCAAGAATGACAAGTGATCAATACTTTACAGAAAATCTTTCCAAAAACTGTAAAATTATATAACAATATAGACCTAAATTAGCAGCACCGTTTTACTAATTGTATAAAAACTTAATGTAACCCTTTAATGAACCAATTCTGACATTAGCCTAAGTAATGTAGGAAATTGCTGAAATATGGTGAGATACAGATTTGAAACCCATTCTTTAGAAATATGAGTGTGTCCATTATCCAGAATAATAAGATAAATTTAGCTGTGGTACATACACAAAGTTTTGGTTTGTTCACAGAAAGTAAAAAAGTTATAAATCTATGACTGATACAGCGTATAAGAGAATTATTTGACCTACAATGGACTATAAAGAGCACTAAGGACCATTAACAGAAAGTTTCCAATTTTCTTATTAACAATTATTACCTTGCATACAAATAGAAATTCACATGACAAAACTGCATACTGAAATAATTGCATGTGTATTAATAATTACCTCTGGCACTTCGAAGAGAATCCATGGAACGTGACTTGTGAATCCGGGTTTTTGGGTACGTACGTTGTGAGTAATTTGTGTCACCTGAATGAGCAATGATTCGGGCCACTTCTCTTTCCACACAAAGAGGTAAGACTGTGAAAAAATTAAGAAAATGTACAAACTTAACTTTCAAAGTCAGATATCAAGCAAGCATGCTAGCTCTGAAAATAACTGACTTAACAACAACTGAAGTAAGCTATATCTGACTGAAGTTCAAGTGGTGACAAATTATGTACCAAAGCAGCATCACAAGACAACGTTAGTTTCCTGTTTTCTGAACCACAGCTTCCTTCGTTGTGACACAAGCAATGAAACCAAAAATGATAACGATGCAGACAGCTGCATCTAGTCACAAAAAATTCTGATTCCAAAAACTATTCTGTATCAGTTGGTACTTCCCAAATTATTAAGTCTGATATCTGAAATAATATTAAGAAATTTAATAATCAACTTTATATAACAGTACAAAAATAAATGAGAATAATTCAGACAAGGGAAAGACTCTTAGCTTTTTTCTGTTTTCATCTTCCATTTGTATCAGCCTTGCATTTGCTTATCCAGTTACAGCTAACTAGCTGAGGCTTTCTCTGGTAGCATATGTACGTTTCTGTTTTATTAATTTGGAGCATAATAAATTTAAAGGATAAAACCCTCATAAAATTTATTAGCTTTGATTCTATACATGGACTAACATTTTCATGATCCACATGTTACCTCCAGCTCTGGTTTTCCTAGTTGCCTTAGAAGACTATGTCGAAACCATTTCATAAAATAAAAGTGAAAATAGCATGTGCATGGTAGCTTCATTTACATGATTTAATACAATATTTTAATATCGTAATGGTAAGTATTAAGGCAATGTAAATAATTAAGGAGTAAAAGTGCAGACTCATCAAGAATAAATTTTTATCAGTTTCAGGGACTCTGATCATCACACAAGTACTACAGTTCTAAGATACAGACTTTGTGCCACAGTATGTTCAATATTTTACTTATCTGCAACAATCTTTAATGAGTCAACACTGCTAGAGATTTCCTGAACTACGATTCCTTTGCATATTTCTCAAAAACTATGACAATGTCACAAGTAATATTTTCTTGCTGATGCGACACCACATAATACAGAACTTATAAAGCACATTATAAATGGGTCAAAATGTATATAACATGACAATGCAGTACCTGGGATGACAACTGGAGCAGCTCGACTTCCACAGTGACGCCCAGAATCTACCATCCTGCTACTCTTGTGGCGATGGCGATGTGCAACAGCACTTGATAAATTTCCCTCGCTAACACTACGTAAGTGCAGTCCGTGGTACCCACTACGACGTTTATCTGGACTAGGACTACTTCCCAGTATACCATGATGGTGGTGGTGTGAATGAGAGTGATTGTGTTGCTGAAACGTTCCACTTGACAACTCTGGAAATTGTAAAAGACTTTGCAAAGTGTATGGTTTTCCAAGAATAATTCAGATGGCTCCCAAGGGTGCCACACATTGTAAACAGAATATTAGAATCTGTAATTATGGAACACAGACTGAAATTAATGGTTCACTTAACAAACAAAAATGTATGCTAGTCCACAGAGAGCAATATTAAAGGTAATCAATTTCTGAAAATCTGCACCTTGTATTATTTACTCTCGTAAGGGGGGATGTAACAGAAAACACAAACATGAAATTACAAAATCCATTACAGCCACATTTATGAATGTACAAATCTAAAATGTTGCACATGTAAAGCAAAAGAGCTGTGTTTTACTGGGAAAATAAAATAAAATATGCAGGATTGATATTTTGCCAGAAATTTGAATTTTCATTTTTTTATTCTACTTTTTATAAAAAGCCAGAACTCAAATTCATGCAATTAATCTGAAAATTTTATTGTAGTGTCCCGAGAAGGTTATAAGACCACTGAACTACAGATACAAATTTATGGTACAAATTGTTATCATTAACAGAGTTTTTAATTTTGCACATCCAAAATTAACTTTTTTCTCTACACACAATCATCTAAAAACCAGAATGTAATTGCAGGATCTCGTATTTTTTAGTTCCAGGGAGACAGCAACACGTGAACAGTTCCTGAAAATTTCATAGCATTAGTGCATATACTTTTTGAGAAAAGGCTTATAATACTGTAAAAAATGTAAAACAGAGAAAATGAGGTTCAAAGGTTTTCTTCTCATACTTCTACATGTAATAAGCTTACCTCAATTTTAAAATCCTCCATACTATAATGACTCAAACAGCATAAATAATTCCAATACTAACCAGGTCTCTCCTCTCTCCTCTTTGAATCTGCCTGGCCTGTATTTGCAGGGAAGACACTGACCTGTTAGCTTTCTTGACTCTGCCCTCGTCAAGGGTGTAAAATGCTTTTGTTGTAAACACACAGGATCTACACTAATTTTCTTCGGCACTTCAATTCTGCCATTATTTCCACTATTTTAACATAAAACTGCATCATAGACACCTATTTTGAGTACTTCAAGTGCACAGAATGTCTTTCTTGAGCATCTACTCCAAATTAAATTAATGAGGCTTTCATTTGCATTTTGTCTTTCTGTGAAGACACTTCCTCCAAAAATCAGGGTTTGCAAGAAACCTGAACGTGGGCTTAATTGCATTCATAACAGGTTCTGGTAATGAGTGTTTATGTTAATACGTCTCATTCCTGTTGTCAAACTTACACCAATAGTCTTCTGGATACAGACTGTGCATTGATGTTTGGTCAGTGGATAGTTTGTGGATAAAAACTGCCCACACAGCATGCCTCATTGCCTCTAAATTATGTATGTTTTTCCTGATAGCTCTCCGGTAAAATAACTGAAGAGAATTCATTTCTTTCAGAGTAAGCCTGCTTTTTCCTCCTAGTGGTTTTCCATCCTCAAATACTTCACCTTTCTTCTCTTTCAGCAAGTGACAAAGCCCACCACGAAGCCTCTTTTGGATGTAACCAACACATTCCAACTTTTCTATTGTTGTATAGCACGAATTTTTATCTGTTACAACTTTGAATGAAGAGAAGTCCAAATCACCAAGACATTTAGTATATCCAACACCATACTGGTTCTCAGATACGGAGAACATCCTCACAACTGCAGCAGCCTCCATGCCCCCACTTGAACCACTATAATTTTAAGAGCATGCTATTGCACACTTTTCTTGCCACAATTTCTCACCGTCTTCATTGTTTGACATTTTCGTTGTTGCACACTGGTGCCAGTATTTAGACATAATTTCTACATCTAAAACTTTGCCCGAGTCAATACCAATGACAGATGCAACTCCATACAGAGATGTGTGACCCCTTTTCATCCAGGTCCCATCTACAGACACACACAGGTCAATAGCATTTGTAGGAGATTCACTGTCATGAATATCTACCCCAGAATCTACTTCTTTTCGGTTTATTTCCACCAATTCCTCCACCGCTTTCTTCATAGAAACTTTGGCAGTGTCGCATACAGCATCTGACATTCCTTTATTTATTTTTTCAAACCTTGGACAAGGTGGAGGCATGTTCAGAAAACCACACAATAAATTACTTCCTTCCCTGTCCTGTCCAGGGCATCTCAGAGCATATGCTAACCTAAAATGGCTCTCATACGTACCAGTGTTACTTTTTTTTGGAGGAGGAAAATTTAAATTCATAGCCACATGAATTACAAATTAATTTAAAATCACAATCTATTCCCACTCTTCTTTCTTCAACAACAATCATGAATTCCATATTTTTTACAGCTAACACATGAACATAAAAACTTTATAGCCTGGCAGAGAAGTTCTAAATAAGGCTGAATCCAGTGCAATCCATATCAACATCATTCACGCATCTGTACAATTTTCCTGTCCCTTGTTTCGATGCTGAAGCTGAGAGCTTATGCTCTTCATTTCGAGCTGCTTCCTCTTTTTTGTCAGTAAACTGATTTCCATGAAACCTCCATTTCCTAAACACAGTTTTTCCACCACCCATTATTCATAAATCTTGACTTCCATGTAAAGGTTTGCAAATTCAAGCTTCCATCTACTAATATGTGTTAGTATTGACAAAACATAAATAAACCACATGCAAGAAAGTTTTCAGGCAAAGATATGGATGTCAGCCAAAGATATCAAAAGAAAATATCCTTCACACTGACAAAAATTCTGCTGAAACAGTTTCCCAAATGTCGGAAAAGGTGGGAGTGGTCACCAGTGCAGAGTTAATCAGTTTAACAATTTAAAGGCATTTCTAAAGCTGTTATCATTAAAATTCACACACAACATGGATTTTTGAAAAATCAATTTTTGGACCAAATTCCATTACATCCCCACTTAAAAAGGTAGCAGTCATTTTTCTGAAACTAAATTAATATCAAATTAAAGTATAATAAACTGCAGCAAATCAGACAGATTACAAGTCATGTTAACACTGCTGTAGCCTTTGATATTTGAGATCTACAAAGCCAAAGCCGAATTCATTTCTTAGGTCAGGTTTTATATATTTTGGTTTAAAACAGATATTGAAAAAGCCACACCGAGGCTGGCCGATATGACTGCGTGTGCATGTGCATGTGTTTGTTTTCTACGTTAGGAGAAGGCCTTTTGGTTGAAAGTTCACATTTAGCAGTCTTTCTGCTGAGCCAGTCTGTGGCGCTACATCTCCTCTATATGACGAATAGCAGTCTATATCCTTTTCATAATCTTCTCGTTATTCCACCGTGGATTTTGGATAGTTTTATTATTATCAACATCATTCACTTAATAGCAAAGACCACTATAATGGCTCAAACAGCATAAATAATTCTTGTACTAACCAGAAGCTGTTGTGTTGAAGCTGGCGGGACCATCACTAGAGCTTTGGTCATGACACGGTGTACTGGATGCTGCCAGTGGTGGAATAGAACTTGCTCGCATTGATCCTTGGCCAGATGAATACGAAACACTGTTGCGAGCTGGCTGAGACGCTGGATGTGTTTGGTGGCCCTGGTTCTGGTTATTCTCGCATACACTCTGCTGTCTGTTTCCGCGCCGTTTCTTGGCTTTTTGCTCTGTCAGGCGATCAAGTGGCAAATCCGTGAGGTCCAAGCCATAGACATGGCGTGCCAAAACACGTGTCAGTGTTTCCAATGTTTTCTGCTCACAGAAACAAAGATGATAATGTTTTTAATAGACTTTTGAGCCATTTCTTTACATTCTTGTAAGTTACTAATTTAATCGAACACTATCCACAATAAGAAAATGTACACTTTTCCTAGTATCTATGATGATAAATTTCAATACAATAAGGCATCCAATGACTTTTGCAGTTCATTTCTAAATACAACCCTCTTGGCAATGCCATTACAAATACCTTGAAAAAGAAGCAATTTCAAAGCAACAGACTGTGAGTTCCGTTTGCACACCACACATGCGCGTGTGCTTTTGTTTGTTTGTGTGTGTGTGTGTGTGTGTGTGTGTGTGTGTGTGTGTGTGTGTGTGTGTGTGTGTGTTGACAGTCTTTTTGTTATGGCTATCTGTGGCTCAGCAGCTCCACTATATGGTGAGTAGCAACTATCCTTTTCATACTATTGTAATCATACTATCCTTTACTTGCATTTTCCTTCACCAATACGAATGTCATTAACACTGCTGTTATTTTAGACACATTTTCTTTAATCCTAGTCTTTTTTTAAAGGTTTTGCAAGACTGATCAACAAAATAAGTGAGAAGACTAATTTCAATGAGCCCTATTAAATCAATTGTTCAACACAAGGAATATGGTTGTTACTGAATGAATGTTGTATTATGAAAGAAATGTCAAGCAATTCTCTGCTGAGAAAGTACTGTAAACAGTGGTTTGTCTACATAAGTCACAAACTAGAATTTGGCATGGGCAGTTGGTGATTTTTCATCCCTGTAGAATCCTTGTCATGAGCATGGAGACAGAGATGCAAGATTAATGACAGAACGTTTCACGATTTACTTCCGAGTCACAGTGTGAGTAAAAGATTTCTGAAACATTACTACACTTAAATTATTCAGGTATACACATATTTGTCTTCCATGAACAGATTTGAAAGGACACGCAGTGGTGTTTTGTATCTACCAGCTTAAACAACAGAGTAAGTTGGAAAATGTAAATGTAACACACGGGCACCAGAGCTGGTGAGGCGCGCACAATCATGATGACGTGTATGAGTTTATTGGGAGGGTTGGACAGGACAGCAGAAGGGGAGACTGCTGGGTAGGGGGTGTTAGTCCACTCGACTAATACAAATTAGGGGAAAAAATTCATGTACTCGTAAAGTTTTGTTCAGTAGTGGGAGAGTGTAATGAAAGATAAATTAAAAATCCTGAGATGTTGGGGGCATTTAAAGGTCACATTTTTCTTGATTATCTCGAAAATTGTGGCTTCCAGCAAAAATGTTTCCCAGTACGAAATTAAATTACATTTCATACAAAAAAGATCCTATTATTAAAACAGTGTTTTCATGGTATAAAACTAATGCTTACTGTTAAATGAAGTGGGTGAGGAAAATATTAAATGCGCATACCACATCTAAGTATAGTAGAGCCATATTAATAGATAAATTGTGTTCTGGGGGTGTGACAGGGTGGAGGGTAGAATTGTGAAGGAAGGTAGATCACTGGATTGTGGTCACACATTTCTCTCCTTCACAGGTGCAAACTAAAGAGCAGGCAGGTGATTCCCCATTCTGTTTACCCCAAAAACTTACAAAAAACAACTAAAGGGAGTTTCATAAAGCCGGTATGCCAGCCCTCTGCAGCAGGTCTTATGACTCACTGGTGACAGAGTGAGCAGACATGCTCAAGGAGGTGTTTATTTTCACATAGTGTGTTAACACTACACTGAACACATATCAGTTGCTAAGTGGAATTATAATACTAATGCAAGATTAGTTTATTAACAGCTTCTATGTAAATCTCTGCACAATGTTCTATGCTGCTAGAGGGGAAATTGATTCTTAGTCATCTTTTAAGGCAGCTGTAGCACTCTTCTGGTAAAGTCAACTTCCCCTATCATGTCCTTTCAGTTTACGGACATACCATACTTCTCCAGCATTTACTGCTTTTCTTTTAAGTGAGTGGAAAAAAAAGCACTGAGCTTGTGTTTATATAGAGGAGCTGTTTGCAGCTTATTATGTGAATATTTATTTGCAGCTGCTAAAGTGAGCTATTATATAAAAAATTTCCACAGCTGGAACTGACAACTGTCTACCACATGAAGAGCCTTGCCCAAATGACGGGACTGATCCACTATGGTACACAAAACACGTCAGAACACTGTTGCAGAAGCAATGAAAAAAGCATGCCAAATTGAGAAGAATGCAAAATCCCCAAACTGGCTAAGTTTCACGGAAACTCGAAATTTAGTGCGGACGTAAATGCGAGATGCTTTTAATAGTCTCCACAGTAAATATTGTCTCAAAATATGGTAGATAATCCAAAGAGATTCTGGTCATATGTAAAGTACACCAGTGGCAAAAAACAGTCAATACCGTCACTGCACGATAGCGATGGAAATGTTACCGATGATACTAAATACAGTTCTCATAATTCCTTCATGAAAGAAGACAAAGTAGATATTCCATAATTCGAAACCAGAACAGCTGTTAGCATGAGTGACATAAAAGTACATATCTTAGGTGTTGCGAAACAACTAAAATCACTTAAGAAAGGCAAGTCTTCCAGCCAAGATGATAACCAATCAGGATCCTTTCAGAGTATGCAGAAACAATAGTGCCTTTCTTAGCAATCATACACAACCGCTCACTTGACGAAAGGTCTGTTCCTAAAGACCAGAAAGTAGCACAGGTCACATAAATATTCAAGAAAGGAAATAGGAGTAACCCAATGAATTACAGACCCATATAAATGATCTCAATTTGCAGTAGGATTTTGGAACATATTCTGTACTCTTTCATTATGAATCACCTTGAAGAAAACGACTTATTGATACATAACCAACACAGAATCAGAAAATATCATTCTTGCGCAACACAGCTAGCTCTTTATTCCCATGAAGTAATGAGTGCTGTCGACAAGGGATCTCAGATCGATTCCATATTCCTAGATTCCCAGAAGGGTTTTGATACCGTTCCACACAAGCGACTATTAATCAAATTGCATGCATCTGGTGTATCGTCTCAGTTGTGTGACTGGATTTGTGATTTTCTCTCAGAGAGGTCACAGTTTGTAGTGACAGATGGTAAATCATTGAGCAAAACAGAAGTGATATCTGGCGTTCCGCATGGTAGTGTCATGGACCCTCTGCTGTTCCTGATTTATATAAATGATCTAGGTGATAATCTGAGCAGCCCCCTTAGATTGTTTGCAGATGACGCTGTAATTTATCGTCTAGTAAAATCATCAGGTGATCAATTACAATTACAAAATGATATAGAGAGAATTTTTGTATGGTGCGAAAACTGGCATTCTTTGGCTTTCTTGTCATTCTTTAATTCACCACCAAATGACTACAACATAGTTACACAGCTTTATAAATGCTGTCAGTAACAGTCGGCAACAATCCAACCCCTTTCCCATCAACACAACGAAGATCACTGACAACATCAAACTTACAAATTAAGCACTTCTCATTCACTGCTTATAAAAACATATTTTACATTAAAATCTCACTTAACAACTACACATAAATATTCACTTACACTGAAACTCACTCTACTATATAAACCCATGCACCTGAGCTCACAGACCTACAAGGGAGAGACATTCATGACCACAATCAGGTGACCTGCCTTCCCTCTTGTGTCTGCTCCCCATCCCACTTCCCACTCCCGCAATTCTACTACTTGTAGATGTGGTACGTAAGTGTAAATTTGTTCTTAACCCACTTTGTTTAACAATAAACATTAATTTTGTACAATTCAAACACAATTTTTAATAATCTGCAATTTCTGCATACCCTGCAATGCAGAAACTATTAGTCCCACAGAAAAAATGAATAGGATCTTTTCTGTAGGAAATTTAATGAAGTTTAATTTTGTTCTGGGAAATGTTTTTGGTAGAAGCCACTGTTTTCAAGATATTCGAGATAAACATAAAAAAGTGATCTCCTATGTCCACACCCCACAGTCAAGGATTTTCAGTATATCGTTCACCCCCCCCCCCTCCCCCCCCACCCCACCCCCCCCACATCATTGTAAAAAGATTTGCAACTACACAAATTCTTTCCTCCTGTCAACCACTTTTGGTCTCCATTGACTGAGATAGGTGAGTGTAGTGGGTTAACGAAGATTGAGTCCAGGAGGATTATGAGAACAAAGAATGTGTTACACGAGTAACTGCCATCTACATGGTTCAGAAAAGCTGGTGCTGTGGCATAGGATGCAGATGTCATGGGCTGTGAAGCAGCTACTGAAGTCTAGCATGTTTTTCTCATCAGTGCTCTACACTACTAGATAGTCAACTTTGCTCTTTCGCCAGTTTGGTGGTCACTATTCATTCTGGTGACAGCTGGTTGATGATAACGCCTACATAAAATGCTGTGCAGAGACTGCAGTAGAGATGGTATATGACATGGCTATATGATATGACAGCTGGCTCTGCCTCTTATGGGATAGAATAAACCACCCAACACATCTTACTCTAGTGCTGTCACAGGCTTATCTTACACCATCAGAGCCAGGGCCACCTGTGAAAGCAACCATCTCATATACCAGCTCTGCTGCAATTTCTGCACACCATTTTTATGGGCATGACCACTAACCAGCTGCTCATGAGATGGAATGGCCACTGCCGAACTGTGGGCAAGGATAGAGTTGACAACCCAGTGGCAGAATAGCTCTTGAGCACAAAATGCTCAACTTTGATGGCTGCTTCATAATCCGTGACATATGGATCCTCATAATCCGTGCCATCTGGATCCTTCCCCATCCCCACCAACTTTTCTTAATTATGCAGATGGGACTTATCCTTGCAATCCTGTAATCCTCATGGCCTCAGCCTCCCCTGAATCCACTGCATACACATCCTCTACCCAATAGTCTCCCTTTCCTCTGTCCTGTCAGATCTCCCAACCAATTCCTTCATCATCGTCATCATGTGCTGCACATATTCACCGGCTTCCTATCCCGAGCACCTGATGTCCTCCATCCCACACACTTGATGTCTCCCTTCGAACCATTAACTACCCTTCCCCAACTCATCTGTGTTATTCTGAAGCTAAGTGAAATCATAGTGGCTGGATATTGTCCATTAACAAACATCGGCTAGCCTAAATAGCCTAAAAATGAGTTCTTTACTTACTGCCCATTCACGAATGAGTTCTTCCCATTGTGTAAGGGATGACAAAACTGCTAAGAACTGGTCCCACAAATCAGCAGAGATAACCACATTTAAATTAGCTTTTATCCATGTCACTATTAGTGTCTGTAAATAAAAACTGCATTTCAGAAGTTGTAACATGACAAACTTATATTTTAGAGCAATGCCGAAAGTTTCTTTTATTCACAATTCAACTATGAAATTTATCCATAACAAACAACTTCGAAATTACAATATTAATTCAAAGATGTTCAACAAGAACTAAATATAACTATTTCAGAATAAAATCAATTTTTATAATACAATGTAACAAAGACACAGATTAGATACTAAACTACAAGAACTTCTTGATGTAATATTAAGTTCTCTGTCAGTAAACTTTGAAAAATGTCTACAAACATACATTAGGTTTGATCACAGCTGAAAAACTGAACATTAGACAGCTGCTTCTATATGCTGCATTTTTGTAAAATTTAGTATATTTCCCTTATAAATACAACTACTATAGTTGCAAAATGAAATTTCACATCAAAATGTTGATGTAGAAGAAGCTGATAAAACTGTCATACTCAAATGAAATTTGAGTTTCTGTCACTAAAATGTTCTAATCTAAAATGGAGCACTTAACATGGAAACAAATAATTTACTCAACAATATGGATATAAGAGTACCACAACAAGAGGAAACTGAACTATAAATAATTCTATGGGAAATGCCACCCATCAAGTATCTGTCTGGACTAATAGTCACCTCCAAATTGGTGCCAAGGGTCAACAAAACCGCTTAGTGCTGGAGCTTATTGCTAAGCATAATGTGATTGAATTTAGCTGCTGGTTCACAACCTGTCTTTCAGAACTATTCTGATGTGTGTGGGAAGATGGAGGGAGGGGGTAAAGGCTAAGGTGTGGGGGGGGTAAAGGGAGGTGAGTTGGATGGAACAGAGGGTTGTGTACGAAGGAGAGGGGTACTTTTTAATCAACAGCTTTATGCACAGTTCAGATCTTGGTTGGTTCCTTGAATAATTCAAACATTTTTAACTTTCTTTATTCTGAAGTAAGTTGTGACTTATGTCAATGAGCATTAACCATCTATTTGTGAAATCAAAAAGCTTTCAGAGACTACACTTATGCCCACAGAAACACTTTTAACAAAACAGCTCAATATGAAGACATCAACACACAATGTGAAACTGAAATATGAAATATTCTTTAAATGTAACCATAAATATAAAACACTTCAAGGAGATAGTCATCAAACATTATACTATATTTTCAGAAAAAGATTTAACTGTTGGACACCTCGGCCAGAACTGTGTATATCTAAAAACAGTTCTGAAGCTATGTCCTAGTATTTTTTGGTAGCTTCCAAACCTTATGCATACACTAACCAACATAGGGCCCCCGAAGCTACCAAAATCAAAACTGAATGTTAAATTGTACACTCGCCAATTATACAGTGTATCAGTAACACATTTACCCTTATCCACTGAGGACCATAGAGGCATAATGTTATACATATCGGTAGTATGAAACAAATACTTCATTAAAAGATACATCTCACTGAAAAAAAAGTTACAAACAATGGAATACATATGTACATTACATACTAATTATTTTGAAATCTTAAATGTATATTAAAAACTTAATTTAAACTTTGTTGAAGACATCTTGAAAGAAATAAGTTTCCTGCATTGACTATTTTTCCATTTTCATTTTATTTTTTGTTGTGTACTTCAATGTTACAGCTGTGTAGCCATTTTCAAACAAAAACCCATTAACTACCAATTTTTGGGTTAAAGTCACAGAATTTCAAGGGCAATCCATGGCTGACTGGACTTGAAAGGTGTAGCCAAGACATTCAGTTCAGTACAAACAGTAACACACAGTGAAGCCATCTACCACTGTGTGAGAGCACAGTTCAGTGCTACAGCTCTCAAACCCACCTACCAAGGATTGCCCATAAAATTCTATGACTGTAACCCAAAACATGGGTAGATAATGGGCTTTTGCTGGAAAAGGTCTACACAGCCATGTCATCAAAGTACACAAAACAAAAATAAAATGGAAATGAACAGCCAATGCAGACAATTTCTTTCTTTCAAGAAGTTTACACAGCTGTGGACATTGTTGCAACTAAACTGCTAAAGACAGATTAGGTAAGCACAAAATAGCATAAGATGTTAAAATCAAGTTCAGGGTAATTACAATGACGAAGTTCACAAACAATCACTTATAATAATACAAAAACTGAGATATGTCAATGAAGCAAACACACCACACAATTCAATGTCAGTGGGGATGCTGTGTCAGATGTAATGAAAATTTTAACAGGTTCTGCCACATGTAGTATTACATACTGCAAACTATGGTATGGGGGAAAAAAAAGTGTCCAGTTATTGGCAACTTCCTGCATGACATTCCATTCTGAATGACTGTCTGAAGCATTGGTATATCCATTGTTTCCAGATATTCCACAGGTAACACACACACAGTATTAAATACCTTTTTGAAGGACACTTGTGATAAAGCCTGTACATCTGGTTCATTTTACAATATAGTGTAATCTACAACCAGAAACATTTGTAGAAAATTTACACTTGCCACTAAAGTCACTGTGCACACAACAAAAACTGCTACACTTATCTTGTAATGTTTATTTAGTAGAGATATAGCGTTAATAGCAATGAAATAGCAACTGAGGAAAAAGATTGGTAATACGGTATTAACAATAAATGAAACTTAGCAAATGGAACAGTATGCAAGATCTAGAAAAAATGATTCCAAAACCAGTCACTTGTGTGGTACACTACGACTCACTCTCTCTCTCTCTCTCTCTCTCTCTCTCTCTCTCTCTCTCTCTCTCTCACACACACACACACACACACACACACACACACACACACACACACACGGCACATTCTAAAAAAAGAGGGGGGGGGGGAGGGAGGGGCAGTTTTCTCCCCATTCATTCTGATGCATCTATTTATACAAAACGAAAATGATTAATAAAAATAAAAATATTTGTCTTGTCTTTCATTCAGCTAGTTAGTAAAGAAATTATGACAAGCTGAGAACCAGGTAATATTTGCATTTCATTTAAGTAAAGTGGTGATAAATTGAAATCTCGCTGTATATTAAAAAATAATGCCTTTTCATAATCACCTGGAAAATTGCTGGGGCTAGCTTTCCTCCAAGGGTCTCTTCCTTGTGTTTTGGGGGTGTTTTGCTTAAAATGAGTGATGTGATTTGCAGGAGAACCACCAGTAACTGTTCCCTGAAATGTAGCAAATACAAAACATACAACACAGTTTTGCAAAGTAAAATGAACACAAAAATAAGAAATGATATTACACAATTACAAATTTTTTTCCACATTTTATGCAGTACAATATAGTGCAAACTGGTTTTGTGTTAACTCTAAAATTATATGCATCCCTTTCAACTGCTGAATAAAAATAATGATGTTGATGATGATTATGATTATGATTTTGAAATAGGGTAAAGCAGTCTGTAATCAATCCCTCCTTACACAGTAAATAAAGCTAAAACGGTAGTATAAAAAAAGAAATCATAATGGCCTACTCCATGCCCACTGATCTTGTTGCTGTGGCTAAAATCTGAGTATGTTACTTAAGTGACTCAGTTTAAAGGAAGGCTGACCACGCTACGTTAACATCAATGCACAGTATATTTAGAAGATTTCAGTAGTGTTGATGCTGTGAGAAATTTGAGACATGTAAGACAAAAGAGGCACAGCAACTAACTTACCAAGTACGAGCTTCCATACGGGTGTGCATCACCATGTACCGGTATATATTGAGGACACGCTTACATGTATCCACTTGTTCCTCCAAAAGGAGTGGATAATCAGGACTCAGCTCCAACGTAAACACATTTGCTGCATGTGTAATGAATAGCTGTAGCAAATTCTGCAAAAATAATAAGCCGTTCATATATCACCATCTTACAAGCTGGTTAAATAATTATGCATAAAAATCAAAATACCACTCTTTATAGAAAGCTTAACACCTAACTTAAATGCAGAACTCAAGTAACATCAATGAAAGAAAAGCAATGCTTTCCTCGCATATGATAAAGCAAATAATGACAGAATAGTTTCTTTGAGCTGTAAACCTATTAATTACAAAGAAAGATGATGAAACTTACCAAACAAAAGCGCTGGCAGGTCGATAGACACACAAACAAACACAAACATACACACAAAATTCTAGCTTTCGCAACCAATGGTTGCCTCGTCAGGAAAGAGGGAAGGAGAAGGAAAGACAAAAGGATATGGGTTTTAAGGGAGAGGGTAGGGAGTCATTCCAATCCCGGGAGCGGAAAGACTTACCTTAGGGGGAAAAAAGGACAGGTATACACTCGCACAAACACACATATCCATCCACACATACACAGACACGTGTGGATGGATATGTGTGTGTGTGCGAGTGTATACCTGTCCTTTTTTCCCCCTAAGGTAAGTCTTTCCGCTCCCGGGATTGGAATGACTCCCTACCCTCTCCCTTAAAACCCATATCCTTTTGTCTTTCCTTCTCCTTCCCTCTTTCCTGACGAGGCAACCATTGGTTGCGAAAGCTAGAATTTTGTGTGTATGTTTGTGTTTGTTTGTGTGTCTATCGACCTGCCAGCGCTTTTGTTTGGTAAGTTTCATCATCTTTCTTTTTAGATATATTTTTCCCACGTGGAATGTTTCCCTCTATTATATTCTTAATATTAATTACAAAGCATGTTTATAAAAATGGAAGCATACCTGTAAACCAGCCCGTACCAACAAATTCTCCTTGTGAATGGCTCCAAGGTATGAATCATTCCTTAGGCGAGTCACTCTGTACGATTCAGGACTTTCTGTGCTCTGTAGAAGAAGTTAAGAATACGTATCATTTACGAACAATAGCATTTTTAAGTAGAAACCAGAAACAAACAAGCTAAAACTGTATAAGTTTTGCCCTTGGATTACAGTACCTCTAAGGAACTAAATTCATTGGATGGTGGTCCACTGTTTTTTACGTGGCTCTCAAGTGGCTCCAGCATAAAACAAGGGAGTTCTGGGACCTGTAAAACAGAAGAAATCCTTTTAACAAAATTAAAAGTGATTTTTTTACTTGATAAACACAGCCACTATCATAATGTTTTGTTACAGACTGCAAACTTTATTGCTCTTTTCACACTGAAGTTAAAAAGATAAAGTTACCAAACCATAACAATTCTTAACAGATCTTTGCAGTTGCTGAACTTTTCCCACAGTAAAACAATAGCAAATGACAACATATGTTGGCAAACTATTCTTATCTGAAAGTACTGGTTGGAAACTTAATTGATAAACTGTTTTTATGCCTCCAACACAATTTTATTTTCATATCTTTGTTCACAACTTAAATATATGTCAAATATGAACAGTGGTCCAAATTTATATATAGACATAATTCTTCATAAGGTAAATGGAAAATCCAATGTTCCACAGCAGACCTACATGGCAGCTTGCACCAATGGAGTCATATATACTTACAAAGTATGCAATGAAACATTTGTTAAGTAAATACGAAAGTATTCTTAAATAACATCTCCTCTGAAATTTAGGAAACAAACTATCACAAATGTAATATGTATATTTGCTGTCTCTGAAATAGCATAGAATTGATATATAACACACACAGGACCTTGAATAAATAAATAAAAATATTAAAAACAACACTTCATGATGTTCTGCAAAAGTATATTTACCTGATCACAAACCAGTTTTCATATGACAACAAAAATAATCAATTATTGATAATATAATGTAAATGGATAGATAAGAAAATCCACTCATCAAGTGGCAGCAGGGGAAATCACACACAAAAGGATTCAACGTTTACAAGTTTTGAGCCAGTAGCTCCTTCTTCTGGCTAAAGAGTTGAAATGGAAGGAATAGGGGTGAAAGAAAATGACTGGAGAGGTTTAGGGAGAGGGGTTCACTTCAGGAAAGTCACCCAGAACCCCAGGTCAGGGGAGATTTACCAGACCGGATGAGAAGGGAAGACTGATTGTTGGGGACTGCACTGGACGAGATTTGAAAACCTGGGAGCTCCAAGGTGGAAGTCAGGGTAATATGCAAGACCTTGAAGCTCTCAGGTTTTCAAATCTTGTCCGGTGCAGTCCCCAGCAATCAGTCTTTCCTTCTCATCCCGTTCTGTGAATCTACCCTGACCCAGGGTTCTGGGTGACTTTCCTGAACTGTACCCCCCCCCCCCCTAAACCTCTCCAGTCCTTTTCCTTCACCCCTCTTCCTTCCCCTTCAACTCTTCTGTCAGAAGAACTTCGAAAGACTGTAAATGTTAAATCCTTCAGAGTGTGTGAGTTATCCAAACCAGTTTTCAGTTTCACAGGCCATCTTCATGTGACAACTGAGTGTCATAAACACAGATAAACATCATGTCTGATGTACACAGAAACTGTTTGTACAGAAGATACACAGGATATGTAGGAAAACACACTCATTTTTGTATCTTCTGTACAAACAACACTTGTGTACATTGTACATCAAGGGAATCTATTTCTGCGATATTCAGTTGTCACCTGAAGATGGTCTGGTAAGCTGAAAGTGACCAAAGAAATATAATTTTGCAGATCATGAACAGTTTTTGTTTTTAACATTATTATCATGTTCTGCCAAGCACCAAGAGAAAATTTGGTTAATGTTAAATAAATAAAAATAAGAAATACTCATATTCAGCTGACCCATGGATTTTGTACATCATACTGTTATGTAACACATATTAGTGAAAAACCTGCAAATTTAGATTTTAGTAACTGATGTTGACAGTATTCTGGAACAAATTCAAGTTATGTTCAACAAGCTTATGATATGGTCTTCTATGCCAGTCCTTTGAAATGCTTCAAGCGCCAGCAATTCAAGTACACCACAGTAGTACGTACATGTACATGTATGTCAATTTACATACATATGGAATTGTTGCAAAGCTGTGCGCTAAAGATACGAAACCTTTTGATGCTGCTTCTGGTGAGGTTTTCAAAGAACTTTGCCAAGAATTAATTCATCTAGGTGCAACAATACTATGAAAAGGAAAGTTGCTACTCACCATGCTGAGTCGCAGATAGGCACAACAAAAAGACTGTCACAAATAAAGCTTTCGGCCAGTAAGGCCTTCGTCAGCAATAGTTGATACACACACACACACACACACACACACACACACACACAAATGCAACTCACACACACGACAGCACCAGTGCATGATGGGAGTGGTGACTGGGTGGGGGGTAAGCAGGAGGCTGAGGTGGGGAGGGGGAGGGATAGTATTGTAGGGGTGGCGGACAATGAAGTGCTGCATTTTAGAGGAGGGCAGGGCCCACTGCTGGGGGAGGGGGGAAATAGTGGAAAAGGAGAGAAGTAAAAAGACAGAATGTGATGGTGAAATGATCGCTGCGTAGTGCTGGAATGGGAACAGGAAAGGGCTGGATGGGCGAGGACAGTGACTAACGAGGGTTGAAGCCAGGTGGGTTACGCGAATGTAGGATGTAGGATAGTGGGCGGTGGGAACTTGGGAAGTGGTGGGAGACTGGAAAGGTAAGGCACGGGAGATTTGTTTTTGTACAAGGTTGGGAGGATATAATTATAGTCTGTGAAGGCTTCAGTGGGACCCTTGGTATATTTTGAAAGTGACCACTCATCACTGGCTAGGCTGTATGGAAGGGACTTCTCAGTATGGAACGAGTGGCAGCTGTCAAAGTGGAGGTATTGCTGGTGGTTAGTAGGTCTTACACGGACGAGGTACTGATATAGCCATCTTTGAGGTGGAGGTCAACATCTAGGAAGGTGGCTTATTGAGTTGAGTAGCAACAGGTGAAGCAAATGGAGGAGAAGTTGTTGAGGTTCTGGAGGAATGTGGATAGGGTGTCCTCAACCCCGATCCAGATTGCAAAGATGTCATCAATGAATCTGAACCATGTGAGGGGGTTTAGGATTCTGGGTTTTTAGGAAGGATTCCTCTAGATGGCCCATGAATAGGTCGGCATAGGATGGTGCCATGCAGGCACCCACAGCTGTACATTGGATCTGTTAGTAGCAATGAGAGAAACTTTCCTGGATTAGTATGAAACAAACTACTTACATTCATTTGAATCCAGTCCTTATAGACAGCTATGGCCTTGCGTATAGCTGGCGAATGAGTGAAATTGAGCAGAAATGCTTGTCTGTAGACTTCATGCACAAAGTTAACGTTTTCACGTGTACTATACAGCACTTCACGCACCAAGTTAATGGCTGCTGAGTTTGGATCTTCACTGAAAAAAATAAAATAAAGAAAATGCAGTGCAAAATAAAATTTCTTCAATGTATAAAATGAAATAAACATCTGTACTAGAAATAAGAAGTCTTTGGCTGACAACTAGCAACAAAATTAATACCAAATTTTGACTTCTTAGAAATTATTCACATACTAAATTTCAGACTATGGTGTAAATACACTTTTCTACACAATTGTGAGCCCAGTCTCAAGTCATGAGTTTCTTCATCATAGGGCTTTTATTTAGATTTCTATAATCACTAATTTATTTCTTGTTCTCATAATAATCAGCCATGAAGCAATCATATTAGACAAGTGACACTATTTGTAAACAAAAGCACTCTTGGTAAGGCACACTCTGAAGCGTGTGCGCGCAAATGAATAAAATATTTTGAATCTGGTGCTTTCCAGTAGTGGCAAGTGGTCATTTTTCCATCTTTCACTCACACTACATCCCCCCCCCCCCTTTCAGTCCCACTTTCACTTCCATACATAAGAAAAGTAGATGTAGATGTGGATGTAGATGAAGAGGTAGATGTAGAGAACCTGAATTACCATTAACACCCGGCAAAAAACCATTCTATCAGTAACAGTAAAGACTCACTATCATACTCTGTTGCTACATGTTTATCAGTATTTCCCTGCTGCTGCAGTTTCACGGGTTAGTAAACTTTTTTCCTTATATTTTAATGCAATTTACTGCACTTGTTTCAAATCATGTCTATCTCTACCATTATTTTTTAAATGTTACCTTTCAACTTCAAAGGATGAACATGTTTTGTTATGGCAAGCCCTTTTATTTCCACTAATCCCAGGGAATACTTGCTGAACTGTACACCTTCCATCCCAAAAGTTCCAAGACTAATTTAACTGTGGCTTATAAATGATGCCAGCTCAGTGACTACAGTGGCAGCTTGAACTGTAAACAATAGATGTACATTTCAACAGCCAGTTGTGACCAGGCAGTATTATGTAGTGGGGCATGCAGTCCCAGCGTCATTGTGTCACAGACCGCAATGGAGCATCATCTCTTAATCCAGTTGAAGCAATGGAAATTCCATGCTGAAATATAAATATTTTCCTAATATTGCCTAAATCAAGCTCAAAACCCACAATTTCACACAGTTGTCTTACCCTAAAAGTACAAAGCCAGTTTCAGTTGTTAGTACACCAACTTTTGGTGTACTTTGAAATCATAATAAGATGTGCTACTACTCATAACCATCATAAATCATCATGGCTTGTGCCAACCTAGCCATTTCACTGAAAAACAAAAGTAGGTATAGCATATCGTAATTTCATAGTGTAGCACATAGCAAAACAACCAACAAGCAATTCTATACTTGTTTATTCAGTTTTGTCATTTTCTTTACAAAATTTTGTTTTCAAGTTAAACAGAGAGGCTGGCTTGTGCCATGATGATTTATGATGGTTATGAATTGACCACACCTGCTTTCAACGAACAACAGAAGGTTGTCTCTCAATGACAAAGTGACTGTATAATAAATTTTGGAATAATACAGCTATGTGCAATCAAGATCTCAACACATTAAAAGATCAACATCATTTCACCTTGACACATTTTGCTGTTAAAATTTCACACTGTCAAAACAACAGTCTGGGTGCTGTATAAAGTTAAAATACAGTTTTATAAATATTTTGTTCGAAAAAACATCAATTTGACAACTATTCATGTAAATGGTGAAAATAGGAACCACTATGACACATTTTATTGGCGTGCAAGGTTTTTTTACTAATAAACTGCATATCAGTACTTATTATGAAAATAAAATATTTTATTCCATTTGCAATTTTTTTCATGGTATTTCCAATTAAGTAATTATATTCAGCATTCTAAAAGCAGGGTGGAAAATGTCTGTGCAAAAAACATACCCATGGACTTAATTATTAGACAGATTGTTAGAAAGAAGATTTTTTCAATGACTTTTGTATAAAGTGCTTTATGTGAGAAAACAAAAGAACATCACATCAAGCACTTTCCAGTTCACATTGTAGCAATGAGCAGAATTGGCAACACACTGCAATCTGGAATGAATGCACTAACAGTAACTAGCAAGTATCCAATAAGGTGCTTTGCTTAACTGAAATTAAATCTGATTCGTGGAGAAAACCATAGCACAGTATTTTTTCCAAAGTAGTAATAAATACGAAATTGCTCCTAATGGCTTACATACATATAAACATTCATAATAATATGGTTGATATTGATTATGTACAGTTATAAGATAAATAAGATATAAATTTAAATTGTACTTACGTAACTGTGTGTCCACCTTCTGCCTGGGAAAATGCTGATGAATGATTTGAATCTGATAATGGCGACACAGCAGACTGTGCTTCATGGTTCGAGCCTGCTTGACTCACACTGACACGTCTGAGCTCTGTCCCTGGTGAACGGTCTGTTTCCTCATTCGGTGAGACACTATAAATAAAACAACTCTATATCTCCAATTGTGCAAAGATCTGATATTTCTTTGGGAGGTGTTCATACATAGTTATGCCAATTTCAATACTCAACATGTATAATAAATTTATCAATTCTGGCACAGAGAGCACCTGAAGAGAAATTCCTGACTTAGGTCAACAGAATCTCTAACAGATTTAAAAGTAATTTTAGGACTGAACCCATGAAAAGGGGATTATTTACTACTCTCAACACAAGCAAAGTACTTGAGAAACCTAGTGGTAGCAAAAGATTGAAATTTAATTTTTTGCACTCCTATTGAAGAAAAATTCTATGTATCATAGATAGAGAGATTACTGTATTCTGATACTGTAGTCGAACAGAAGCAACAGGACCATACAGCTGTTTGTGCATTTATGTTTCCATGTATTGTAAAAAAGAATGCAAGTTTGAAGTCAGAACTGTACACAGCACGTTTTCCATGGTGCAGATAATACATATTTTAAACATACAATGCAGGCTTTCATGGACAGTACTTGACTTTTTGGTGATTTGTTTTAAGGGCATTAGACCATGGTCCTGGGCTTATTTCCATGACTCACATTTTATCTTCTATGCTAGAAACTTTTTCAGAGGCAATAACAACTCAGAAAGGTTGTTTGAATTTGTAACTGCTCCCCGAGTTGTTATACCCTCCAATGTTTCCAGCAGTGGAAGACAAAATTTAGGCAGAGAAATATGCCTTGGATCACAGCCCAATGCCCATAAAACAAATATCATGAAAAACATATTTTAAGTTTCATTTACCTTTCTTTATGGAGGACAGATACTTAGTAGTCAACATTAACATCTTGCCGATGTCCAAATTCATGTAAGAATGAAGTAGTATCTGGCTATTATACTTTTAAACTGATTGGGTGGACATCATACAAAACAGATAAATAAATAAACTAGAATAAAACAAAAGTTATACATCCCTTGAGACCACAGTCCAATCACTGAGTCCCAAAACAAAAGATAAAACAGAGAGCAGGGGCAAAAGGTATCCTTTATTCTATACACTGCAGCACCTGTATAATATTTATTACCTACAACTCTGGCTTCACCACCTGCTGTTAAATCACAGCTGATCGAAATTATTCTTCTAGGGTTGTTCTGATGATATGGCATACAAACATTATATTTCTTGACATCTTGGGTTGTCGGGTGTTCTGCCGGATATCAGCGTCGTACTTGCACGATATTTCGGTCACGTAGCTCGAGACCTTCATCAGGTGCGACCTGAGACTGCTCCTCGAGTGGACCTGGTCCAGTATTTATGCCTATGGCCTTCCCCCTCCACCAACGGCTGCAGGCGCTTCCTCTGTGGTCCGCGCCCATTCCCTGCGACCTGCTGGAGCGTTGCTGCTCCGTTTTCCGTCCGCTGCGGTTCTAGGTGTTCCCTCTGCGGTCCGCGCCCACCAAACCCGCTCCTGGGGGTTTCATCTACGGTCTGGGATACCAGGCGTTCCCCCTGCGGTCCGCGCCCGCTCACCACGACCTGTTGGAGCGTTGCCGCTCCGTTTTTCGTCTGCTGCGGCTCTGGATGTTCCCTCTGCGGTCCGCGCCCACCAGTCCCAGTTCTGGGTGTTCCATCTTCGGTCTGGTGCTCCTGGCAGTCCGTCAGGGGCTCGTTTACCATCTCCATGTCTCTGGTTCTTCTGTTTGTGTAGTGTTGCAGCTGGCCCCGTTGCTCCTTTAACAATTCCAGAGCCGGATCCCAGGCTCTGCTTAGCTGATACCCTGTGTCACGATTCACAAGATCGTCAGCCATTTTAATCTCAATCGATTCTCGTATAACACTGTCCCAAAATCTGGGTGTTTGTGCTAGAATCTTGGTATCCTCATACTTCATGGCATGATCTAGTTCTAGACAGTGTTCAGCAATGGCTGACTTAGTCACCTGTCTTAATCTAGTGTGCCTCTGATGTTCTTTGCACCTGATGTCGTCTGGCCAATGTAGGACCTGCCACATTGACAAGGTATATTGTAAATCCCTGGTTTTCGTAACCCCAGGTCGTCTTTGACACTCCCCAGCAGTCCCCCGATCTTGTTGGATGGACAGAAAACACACTTGATATTGTGTTTACGCAGGATCCTACTGATTCTGGCAGAAATAGAGCCAGCATAGGGCAGATATGCCACCTTCTTTGCTTCATCTTGGTCTTCTTCAGGAACCTGTGGTATAGTGGCTGGTCGGAGTGCCCTCTCAATTTGTCTGTCCGTGTATCCATTCTTGGAGAAAACTGTTTTGAGACGTTCTATCTCTATGGGTAGATTCTCTTGGTCTGATAGGGCACGTGCTCTGTGGACCAAAGTGTTCAGAACCCCATTCTTCTGTGCAGGGTGGTGACAACTGCTGGCCTGCAGATATAAATCAGTGTGTGTTGGTTTTCGGTACACACTGTGGCCAATTGATCCATCTGCTTTCCTCTGGACTAGTACATCCAGAAATGGCAGCTGGCCATTCTTCTCCAGTTCCATGGTGAACTTGATATTAGGATGGCATGAGTTAAGATGTTCAAGAAACTCATTGAGCCTGTCCATCCCATGTGGCCAGATCACGAAGGTGTCATCCACATACCTAAAGAAGCATGTGGGTTTAAATGTGGCTGTCTCCAATGCCCTCTCCTCAAAACTCTCCATAAACATGTTGGCAACCACAGGGGACAGTGGGCTGCCCATAGCTACACCTTCAGTTTGCTCGTAATATTGGTTTCTGTACAGGAAATACGTGGATGTCAGTGTATGACTGAACAGGTCCAACAGAGCACCATCAAATTTCTCTGCAATTAGTTCTAGTGAGTCCTTCAGTGGGACCCTGGTGAACAGCGATACCACATCAAAACTAACCATGATGTCTGAATCTGTGATGTGCAGATGCTTGAGGCTTTGCAGGAAATCTCCTGAGTTGCGGATGTGGTGAATACATTTCCCCACATATGGAGCCAGGAGACCTTTCAAGTACTTGGCTATTGTGTACGTAGGTGCCCCAATATTACTGACAATAGGACGTAGGGGCACGACCTCCTTGTGTATTTTAGGCAGACCATACAGTCTAGGTGGCACTGGCGCTTTTTCCCGTAGTTGTCTGATGATCTTATCGGGCATCCCTGTTTCCTTCAAGAGAGCACTAGTCTTCTTGGCCACCTTGCCCGTGGGGTCACACTCCAGAATTGTGTATGCAGGATCCTCCAGAAGTTGGTTTACTTTCTCATCATAATCCACCCACTGCAAGATGACAGTGGAGTTCCCTTTGTCTGCTGGCAGTACCACAATGCTGTTGTCTTCCCGTAGTTTCTTGAGTGCAAGCCTCTCCTCGGTTGTGATGTTCGATTTCGGCGGCCTGGCCTTGGTGAGGGCCCTGCAGGTCTCTCGGCGGACTTCCTCTGCCACATTAGGTGGAAGTGTGGCTGCAACTTGCTCTACTGCACTGACGAAACCTGAAATGGGTACGTTTCTAGGGGTCGTAGCAAAGTTGAGACCCTTGCTGAGTACCTTTAAGGTTGTATCATCAAACTGTATGCCACTCAGATTCGTCACCGTGCGTGTCTCTTCCATCTGCTGTGCTTTCTTGTTCATGCGGTCAAGCGCCAGTACCACCTAGACTGTATGGTCTGCCTAAAATACACAAGGAGGGCGTGACCCTACGTCCTATTGTCAGTAATATTGGGACACCTACGTACACAACAGCCAAGTACTTGAAAGGTCTCCTGGCTCCATATGTGGGGAAATGTATTCACCACATCCGCAACTCAGGAGATTTCCTGCAAAGCCTCAAGCAACTGCACATCACAGATTCGGACATCATGGTTAGTTTTGATGTGGTATCGCTGTTCACCAGGGTCCCACTGAAGGACTCACTAGAACTGATTGCAGAGAAATTTGATGGTGCTCTGTTGGACCTGTTCAGTCATACACTGACATCCACGTATTTCCTGTACAGAAACCAATATTACGAGCAAACTGAAGGTGTAGCTATGGGCAGCCCACTGTCCCCTGTGGTTGCCAACATGTTTATGGAGAGTTTTGAGGAGAGGGCATTGGAGACAGCCACATTTAGACTCACATGCTTCTTTAGGTATGTGGATGACACCTTCGTGATCTGGCCACATGGGATGGACAGGCTCAATGAGTTTCTTGAACATCTTAACTCATGCCATCCTAATATCAAGTTCACCATGGAACTGGAGAAGAATGGCCAGCTGCCATTTCTGGATGTACTAGTCCAGAGGAAAGCAGATGGATCAATTGGCCACAGTGTGTACCGAAAACCAACACACACTGATTTATATCTGCAGGCCAGCAGTTGTCACCACACTGCACAGAAGAATGGGGTTCTGAACACTTTGGTCCACAGAGCACGTGCCCTATCAGACCAAGAGAATCTACCCATAGAGATAGAACGTCTCAAAACAGTTTTCTCCAAGAATGGATACACGGACAGACAAATTGAGAGGGCACTCCGACCAGCCACTATACCACAGGTTCCTGAAGAAGACCAAGATGAAGCAAAGAAGGTGGCATATCTGCCCTATGCTGGCTCTATTTCTGCCAGAATCAGTAGGATCCTGCGTAAACACAATATCAAGTGTGTTTTCTGTCCATCCAACAAGATCGGGGGACTGCTGGGGAGTGTCAAAGACGACCTGGGGTTACGAAAACCAGGGATTTACAATATACCTTGTCAATGTGGCAGGTCCTACATTGGCCAGACGACATCAGGTGCAAAGAACATCAGAGGCACACTAGATTAAGACAGGTGACTAAGTCAGCCATTGCTGAACACTGTCTAGAACTAGATCATGCCATGAAGTATGAGGATACCAAGATTCTAGCACAAACACCCAGATTTTGGGACAGTGTTATACGAGAATCGATTGAGATTAAAATGGCTGACGATCTTGTGAATCGTGACACAGGGTATCAGCTAAGCAGAGCCTGGGATCCGGCTCTGGAATTGTTAAAGGAGCAACGGGGCCAGCTGCAACACTACACAAACAGAAGAACCAGAGACATGGAGATGGTAAACGAGCCCCTGACGGACTGCCAGGAGCACCAGACCGAAGATGGAACACCCAGAACTGGGACTGGTGGGCGCGGACCGCAGAGGGAACATCCAGAGCCGCAGCAGACGAAAAACGGAGCGGCAACGCTCCAACAGGTCGTGGTGAGCGGGCGCGGACCGCAGGGGGAACGCCTGGTATCCCAGACCGTAGATGAAACCCCCAGGAGCGGGTTTGGTGGGCGCGGACCGCAGAGGGAACACCTAGAACCGCAGCGGACGGAAAACGGAGCAGCAACGCTCCAGCAGGTCGCAGGGAATGGGCGCGGACCACAGAGGAAGCGCCTGCAGCCGTTGGTGGAGGGGGAAGGCCATAGGCATAAATACTGGACCAGGTCCACTCGAGGAGCAGTCTCAGGTCGCACCTGATGAAGGTCTCGAGCTACGTGACCGAAATATCGTGCAAGTACGACGCTGATATCCGGCAGAACACCCGACAACCCAAGATGTCATTAGATCGCCGGGAAAGCCTGAAGAGTTACATTATATTTCTTAGCTAATTCGTATGTCACCGATCAAGAGGGCAGTGTGGTTGACCTACTGGATTTGCAACTGCGAGGAGCATGGTTCAAATCTTCATCCAGCCAAGCAGACTTTGGTTTTCTTTGATTTCTCCTGTATGCTTATCTAATACAAGCTCATACTTTGTCTCTAATGAACTAATCGTCAACTGGCCATTAAATAATCTTCCCTTCTTCCTTCCTCCCTAAGTCATACCTATACTGTTCTGTAAATTGCAGTATCCATAATGTTCACGGTACCTATTTCCTACTATCTTCCCAAAGCTAAAATAAAAGCAAGTGTCCATTCAGCAATGACAGATAAAAGTTACGTCTAATTTTTTGTTACTTCATTTCCAGTACTCTGACCAACTTTTCTTTCTGTACATGTGGAAGTGTCATAGTAGTAACAGTGAAGGATGGAGTAAAATATTTTGAAGTACTACATACCCAAATGCAGAGATAAACTGCACATTGCTAAGTGACAACATTTCTTACTCAGACTGGTGAATATTTAATTCAGCACTGAAAAAGTCATTCGGAATGCAAATGTAATGTTTCATATTGCAAGGGCCTTACAAAATATCTCCATTTCTAGAATGCAGGAAAAGAATTTAGAGCTTTAACAGATACTGTTTGCTTCTACAGTTAACCTTTCAACATAAGATCATTTGCTTATTAGAACTGATTGCAAAAATAAAAATGATCCTGATGGCTGGCTTCAAAGTTTAAGAATATTTTAATATCACTAAAAAGACTGACACTATTATGTAAAATAATTTGCGTTAAAGTAAGGAAAAGGGGAAAAAAACACACATATATAACGTGTCTTACCGGAGTTACATGTTGCAAGCAATGTTCACAGATATAACGTCAGTTGGGTGGCTGTGCCTAACTCTACACTGTACTAAAACGGGGAAGACATTTGACGACCAAGAGGGGCAGAAACAAACACAGATAACACAGAAAAATTTTACATGAGGCATTGGTTCCCATTTCCATTTTCAGTATCTGCTGAGTTGTGACAAAATGCAGTGGGGCTAGGAGGAAGTGGCTTTGCTGTGTCTTCACTTCTCACAAGGAATGAAAACAAAATTCACTGTCTCATCTTTCTTTAAGGCAGGTCAACTTCACCACAACAAGCACCTCCTAGTGGCCAATCATCATCTACCATTTAATTGTAGAACACAGGCAGGCACAGAAGTCTAATAGGCATTGCTTCCCTGCACACATAACATGTTAGTATAGTTGTAAAGATTGTTCAGATATGTTTTCTCTTTTGTTTAATCCAAATTATTTCATTTAATAGTGATAGTCTAAAATCAAGATTTTCGTTTCTTTTTCTTTTTTTAGTGATTTGAATATGATTTCTACCCTGAAATAATTCATCATAATAATTATATTTCGGGAATAAAGATAACAATTAAACTCAAGACATAACATTCTGATCATATACTTCGCTTCTTAGAAGCTTCTGAAAATATATGTTATTTCCAGATAGGATTTTGGGTGTAGCTCATTTTTAGTTATTTTACACTACCTGTTTGGACCGTAGCAGTAAAGTCCCAAGAAAAACTCCAAGAACTGCAACAGAGCTGAATTACAGTGGTCACATTCTTTTTTGTGTGGGTAAGCAGTTTTTGTCACCACCATATTAATCTTTAGGTACATTCCTTTTAAAATACTGTATTGCAAAAACTGACTGTATATGTCTGCAATCACTCATATCTTCAACCTCCACTACCTATTTTTAAAGTGATCTAACCACAAAACATTTCAGTGTCAGGGATATGACCACTACAGGAAAATACTATGTAGTGGATACACAACTTTTTTGATGTTTCGCACTAGCCTACATCAATATGCATCTAATACTCAGTGTCTTTACTGACTTTCTTATTAACTGTGTATCAACACCCATTTCTTCAGAAACCAAAACCCACACAACTAGTTTACAACAGTTTCAATTTAACAAAAGTTTTCTGGTGTGATTAGCAACTTTATGTAGTTTGGTATTAACATAAACAAGTGTGATGCAGGTAAAGTTGATTTCGTTACAAAACTAGTACACCTGGAATACAATCTCATACTCATTTAACAACAAGATTAGAAGGCTTGTATTATACCTGCTGGATGGAGCTGGGACAAATGTGTGTTCACTTCCTTTTTTTGTGATATGTGTAAAAATGGCAACCCATCTGATCACAGCAACACGGCAGGCAATGAAAGGGTCAGTTCGTTTTTTACCATCAGCTGTCTCCACAGGAGCAGGACACGCACGCTTCTTCAAGGGTACTTCTGTTAAAAGTAATCAGTATTAACATCATATACCCATACAAAACATACTGTTCTTGAATATACAGTGTGAAAAATTACAAGGCACATCAATTCACAGCTGTTAATCTGTCACTAGCTGCTAATAACAAGTTCTAAGGACTCGTAACATTGATAATTATCATGTTTAAAAATTACCTCAAAGATAGTTACATACATGGAAAAAGATAAAAACTTCTGATCCATTAATTTAGCAAGTTTG
Source organism: Schistocerca serialis cubense (assembly GCF_023864345.2). Lineage (NCBI taxonomy): Eukaryota > Metazoa > Arthropoda > Insecta > Orthoptera > Acrididae > Schistocerca > Schistocerca serialis. The sequence goes on from NC_064638.1 coordinate 288,401,490, forward strand.
CCCACACAAGAAGTATAATAATTTGTGTTAGATCAGCCAAACTGATTACTGCAGTCAGTCATATTAAAGTGAAAATATTATTTTGTTTTAGACAAAAGTCTTTTGTCTGGATAAAGAATACAAGACAACTGAAGAGAAGGAGAGCTCTTTAGTCCAAAAGAACATAATTTTTCACATGAAAAAAGTTGCTTAATTAGACCACAAAAAATTACTAGTACAGATGAGCACTATAACTTTTCTGTTGATAGTTTATTATAGATTTTTTACTGACTCTTGAACCTAGACCCCTACCTTCAGGGGCAGTGCGCTATTAATTGTCCCATCCAAGCACTCCTCATGGACCAATTCAAAATTTCAACCTGTGACTGATTTGTCTTTATACTTTTCATACTTACATCTATAACCATTATGTGTTTGTTTCATATCTCCTACCGAATTTAATAAGTCCAACAAAGAGTTCAATTCCTGGTCTTTTAAGTCCCACAGCACAGTAAATATAGTTGTTACTTCTTGGAGTACTTGATAGGTATAATTTGTGTAACATATTGTTAAAGGTGTTCCAGTTATTGCAAAGCAAACTGCACTGCAACTGATTCCCTGTGTATCCTGTCAGATGGCAGCTTAGTCTCAAGAAGATGAATCTGATGAAGCACACTTATTTGCAGTGACACTCACCTGTGATAAAAGCCAGAATGAAATACCCATAACATTCCTAATATATTTTCATAAATAGTTTGAGATGTCGAAATGAGATTATGGCAAATGATAGCACACAAAGATATCATTATTAGGCAAAACTTCATTATCTATCATGTTATTATTCCACTAACTACACACTTTCTCGATGAAAGAATGTAACCTTTAAGGGCCACTGATGGTGAAATGAAAAAATGCTCTGGGTTTTGGAACAACATAAGTGGAGATGGTTGGTTGGTTTAAAAGGGGGGGGGGGGGGAGGAGGGGGAGGAAGGGATCAAACTATGAGGTCATCGGCCCCTTTTTCCAAATCAAGAAAACCACAACAACGCAAGAAACAGGTAGAAGAGATTAAAACAAGAAAGCAGGTTACCATGGCTGGCTGACCATGAGAATAAAAAGGAGAAGCCAGCCACTCTGCAACACATTAAAACATCCACCCTAAAAGCACTAGGGTGGAGGACGCAGAGGGGCAAAGGAAATGCGCTAAAACTTAGAACAAATGATAAAACCAACCCTCACGAATAAAATGTAAAAATAAAGCTGCTGTCACCCGACAGTGAAGGAAGGGTGCCGGGAAAGTTAAAAGTCCGCTGCAGAGTGGCTAAAAGTGGGCATTCCAGCAATAGGTAGTCAACCGTCATTTGTGAGCACAGCAACACTGAGGTGGGTCCTCATCACGGAGGAGGTAACCATGCGTTAACCACTTACAGCCACTGCGGAGGCGGCAGAGGGTAACTGATTCCCTGTGAGAGGACCGCATTGAAGACTTCCACACATTCGTAGTCTCCTTAATGACACGAAGTTTGTTGTGCGTACTGTTATGCCATTCCATCTCCCAAAGCCGAAAAACCCTGTGGCGTAAGACAGAATGCAGGTCAGTTTCGGAGATGCCCATCTCCAGAAGCGGTTTCCACATGGCCTGTTTGGCCAGCCTGTCGGCAAATTCGTTGCCTGTGATTCCGACATGTCCTGGGGTCCACACAAACACCACTGAACGACGGGACTGTTCCAGGGCATAGATGGACCCCTGAAAGGACACTACAAAAGGATGGCAAGGTTAGCACTGGTCGATAGCTTGTAGGCTGCTCAAGGAGTCAGTACACGGGAGAAATGACTCACCAGGGCATGAGCGGAGGTGCTCAAGAGCACGAGGTATGGCTGCCAGCTCTGCAATGAAAACACTGCAGCCATCTGGCAAGGAGTGATGTTCAATATGTCTTCCATGAGCATATGCAAAGCCTATGTGGCCATCAATCATTGAGACATCGATGCAAACCACTTCATGGCCCCGGTACATGTCGAGAATCGAGAGGAAATGATAGCAGAGTGCCGCAGGGTTAACGGAGTCCTTAGGGTCCTGCGAAAGGTCCAGAAGAATCTGTGGCCTAGGTGTAGACCATGGAGGTGTACGTGAATGGACCTCAAGGAGAGGTGGTAACAGGAAGAATTCCAGTTCAGACAGAAGAGACCAGACGGAAACTGCAATCGTAAGCCTTGACCTGGGCCGCCAATGCGGGAGCTGAACCGCCATGGTTGGGAAAAGGAGACAGTAATTTGGATGCATAGGAGAACTATGAACGTGTGCAACATAACTGGTAAGCAGTTGTGCACACCTAACCTTCAATGGAGGAACTCTGGCCTACACCACGACACTGGTCACTGGACTCGTGCTAAAAGCTGCCGTCGCTAGGCGAACGCTACAGTAGTGCACTGGGTCGAGTAAATGCAACACTTAGGGAGCTGCCGAACCGTAAACCAGACTCCCACAGTCAATGCAGGATTGAACAAGAGCTCTGTAGAGCTGCAGCAGCATACAGCAATCTGCAACCCAGCTGCTGTTGCTCAGGCACAGGAGGGCATTGAGGTGGTGCCAGCACTTCCGCTTAAGCTGACAAAGGTCAGGTAGCCAAGTCAATTGGGCATCGTAAACCTGTCCTAAGAATCGAGATGTCTCCACTACAGTGAGTGGATCATAATTAAGGCAAAGTTTTGGTTCTGGATGCACAGTGCGACACCGACAGAAATGCATGACACACAACTATGCGGCTGAAAACTGGAAGCCATGGGTTAGAGCCCATGACTGCGGCGTGTGAATGGGGCCCTGTATGCGCTGCTCAACAACACCAGTACTGAAGGAACAGTACGAAATGAAGAAGTCATCCGCATACAGAGAAGATGAGACTGATGGCCCTACAGCTGCTGCCAGACCGATAATAGCCACTAAAAATAGGGAGACACTCAATACGGAGCCCTGCGGAATGCCATTCTCCTGAATACGTTGGAAAGTATGGAAGGCACCAACTTGGACACTGAAAATACGGAGCGACAGGAAGTTTTGGATAAAAATCAGGAGTGGACCCCGGAAACCCCACTCATACAATGTGGCAAGCATGTGATGTCGCCAGGCCGTGTTGTATGCTTTACCTAAGTCAAAAAAGATGGCAACCAAATGTTGTCATCTGAAGAAGGCTGTTCAGATGGCAGACTTGAGGGACACAAGATTATCAGTGGTAGAGCGACCCTGATGGAAGGCGCCCTGACATGGAGCCAGTAGGCCACGTAAGTCCAGGACCCAACCCCACTGCCAAAACACCATACATTCCAGCAGCTTACAAAAAAAGTTGGTGAGGCTGATGGGCTGGTAGCTATCCACATCAAGTGGGTTTTGACCAGGTTTGAGCACCGGAATGATTGTGCTCTCCCGCCACTGGGATGGAAAGATGCCATCGCACCAGATCCGGTTGAAGATGACAAGGAGATGTCACTTTTAGTCAGACGAGAGATGTTTAATCATCTGACTGTGGATCCGATCCGGCCCAGGAGCTGTGTCGGGGCAATGTGCAAGGGTGCTGAGGAAATCCCACTCTGTAAAGGCGGCCTTATAGGGTTCACTGTGGCGAGTAGCGAATGAGAGGACTTTACTTTCCATCCGGCATTTGAGGGTGCGAAAGGCTGAGGGGTAGTTCTCCGATGCAGAGGCTCAAGCATAGTGATCAGCAAAGTGCTCCGCAATTGAGTTTGTGTCGGTAGATAACACGCCATTTATGTTAATTCCAGGGACACCTGTTGGGCCCGATACCCAAAAAGATGTCTGATCTTCATCCAGACATGGGAAGGTAAAGTATGGCACCCAATGGTCGACACGTACTTCTCCCAACACTCCTGCTTCCATCGTTTTATAAGCTGGTGACGACGGGCACAGAGCCGCTTAAAGGCTATTAGGTGCTCTAGGGAAGGGTGCTGCTTATGTCACTGTAGAGTTTGGCAACGCTCTTTAATTGCCTCAGTGACTTCCGGTGACCACCGCGGGACTGTCTTTCGTCCGGGGCACCCTAAAGAACGAGGGGTCACATTTTCTGCCTCAGAAACGATCGTTGTAGTGACCTGCTCAACAACATCGATGGCATCATGTGGGGGACATTCAGCAGTGACATCAGGGGTGAATGCTTCTCAGTCTACCTTGTTTAAAGCCCATCTGGGTAGGCTTCTGCAGGCATGACGTCGGGGGAGTGACAGGAAGATGGGGAAGTGATGATTACCACACAGGTCGTCATGTGCTCTCCAGTGGATAGATGGGAGAAGACCAGGGTTGTAAGCTGAGAGATCAATGGCCAAATATGTGTGATGTGCCACACTGAAATGTGTGGGGGCACATGTAAAGAGAGGCAGAGGTCGAGTTGTGACAGTAAATTTCTGACCTCCCAAACTCTGCCAGTAAGCATGGCACCACCCCACCAGGGTTTATGCGCATTAAGATGTCCCAAAAGTAGGAAAGGTTTAGGGAGTTGATCAATCGTGCAGCCAATGCATTCAGCGGTACCGCACCATCTGGAGGAAGATATACGTTGCAGACAGTTATTTCCTATGTCATCCTTATACCGATAGCCACAGCTTCAAGAGGGGTTTGAAGGGGCACAGGTTCACCACATACTGAGTTTAGCACATAGACGCAAACTCCATCTGACACTTGATTATAATCCCTACGGTTCCTGTAATATACCTTATAGCCACGGAGAGCAAGGGTCCGCATTGCCGGGAACCAGGTTTCCTGGAGAGCAATGCAGAAAGCAGGTGTAAAGCTTAACAGTTGCTGTAGCTCAGCCAGGTGGTGGAAAAAAAACGCCGCAATTCCACTGGAGGATTACGTAATTGTGAGACTGGGAAGGCATGAAACACTCAATGAGGCAGTCTATGCCTCAGGGTCACCTGCTGCCACCAGATGAGTACCTGTGAAATCAACATCCATTGAGTCTGAGGGCCCAGTGAGATCTAGGTCCTCAGCGGACACCAGAATCTCCACCTCATCCTCAGACACAGAGCTTGTAGGTAGTGGTGGTGTGGGTGCCACTGCAGTGCCTTGGTTCTTGGGGGTCTTAATTTTTATGTTTCTCTCGCTGCTCCTTAGGTTTGTCCAGCTGGGAGGGCTTCACCAATTCAGTCTCAGGGACTGAGGAGGACCGTGAAGCCCTACAACCAGCTACCTGTGGTTGCTTCAGCCACTGGTGGGGTGTCAGCTTTGCCACTGGCAGGAACCTGGGAAGGGAGTGACCCAATGGATCCCTTCCTGGCAAGAGGAGCCGAAGAAGACTTACGCTTCTCTGACTGAGAAGTGGCGACTGACATCCCTGATGGTTGGGGAGGGGAAGGGTGTTGCTCCTGAAGTAGGTTGTGCAGGAGCAACAGGAAGGGAAGTGCCCCCGACCATCAAGGAGGCAAGTGGAGTCTGACAGCTGAGAGCCAACTGTACATGGCAGAATGGAAAATGGTAGAACCGTTGCATAAAAATTTCTCGGTTTACTCTCCGCGTCAAATTTGGACAAAATCCCAAGCTTTCGATGACCACCTCCATCATCTTCGTCAGGAGTATAACTGTTGTCATAGCGGCGGTGTAGGTTGACATCATATTCACAGGATGTGGCCTCTCATATTTCCTCTTAGCCTCAGTGTAGATCAGTCGGTCCAGTGTCTTATATTCCATTATTTTTCTTTCTTTCTGGAGAGCCCTGCAGTCTGGCGAGCAAGGCGAATGGTGTTCTCCGCAGTTGACACCGATGGGAGGCATGGCACTGGGAGTATTGGGATGTGAAGGATGTCCACAATCCCGGCAGGTGATGCTGGAAGTACAGCAGGAAGACATATGGCCGAACTTCCAGCACTTAAAGCACCGCATCAGGGGAGGGATATATGGCTTTACGTCACAGCAGCAGACCATCGCCTTGACTTTCTCGGGTAATGTGTCACCCTTGAAGGCCAAGATGAAGACACTGGTGGCCACCTGATTATCCCTTGGACCCCGGTGGATGTGCCGGACAAAATGGATACCTTGCTGCTCTAAATTGGCACGCAGCTTATCGTCACACTACAAAGGAAGGTCCCTGTGAAATATGATACCATGGACCATATTTAAGCTCTTATGAGGCGTGACGGAAACAGAAACATCCCCCAGATAGTTACAGACAAGTAGTGCCCGTGACTGGGCAGAGGATGCTGTTTTGATCAAGACAGACCCTGACAGCATTTTGGACAAGCCCTCCACCTCCTCAAACTTGTCCTCTAAATTCTCCACAAAAAACTGAGGTTTCATTGACAAGAAAGATTCCCCAAGACGGTTGGTGTTTGACCACCAGCAAGAGATGACATACTACACTTCATGGCATGTCATCCCCCTGATGCCACCCACTCCGACCGGGGGCTCTCCCCATGGGTGCCACCAACTGCAGCAAAGGCCACCTGGCAGGATGGCCTTTGCCAGGAGTCCCAATGCCCCAGGGTGATGGGCATCTACTCCTTGGCATACATTGGGAGTTAACGCCGCAGGCATCAGCAGTGCGATCCCTGTGGGGTCAGTGGGCTACAACCAACAGGGTACCTGGCGGCCCTACCACAATCGACTGGCTACCGTGCTGACAATCGGGCACAAACAAGCTAAGAAATCCATTATTGTCAACAGCATGGAAAGAGAAACTGCACAGAGGATGGAGGAAAACACATCCAAGAGGGTGACCTCGCCCAACAGCTGGAGAATGAGCAGAAGTGCAGATCCATGTCAACGAAGGATGCGAGAGGTCTCAGCGCATGATGGACACTATGCACCATGTAAGGCGCCCTTCCCCAGTTGGCTCGCTCTTAGGGAAAATTTTGAAAAATGGAGGTCAAACCCTACAGGGGACCATCACATGAAGGCCGAAACGTCTGAGACTCCTTTTAGTCACCTCTTACAACAGGCAAGAATACCTCGGGCCTATTCTAACCCCCAGACCTGTGGGGGGAGGGGGGGGGGGCATAAGTGAAGACATTACACATTTATTTTTGTACTGAGGATGTATTTTTTCATAAGCTACTGACCTTAGTTTTCCTTAGTTCCTCACTTAATAAACCACTGTTTCAGAATCTCTCGTGTCTACACAACATGCTAGGGAGATGACAGTGTTTGAACTTCACTGTGTTTTGGCAATAGAAGCAAATTTTAACATGGCAACAAGAGAAATATAGGTTTTACTCAAAATTTGCCACTCACGATGCTTCTCTGAAAGTTACGAATGGTTAACATGCCAGGTAATAATAAATTGTTGCTTTTGCTGCATTTTCAGTGAAATTCTTTTCAGATACTAACCAAAGCAGAGGTGACCACAGATCCTTTTGTGGAGAGGCTCCACCTAACATTTACAAAAAAAAAAAAAATGAGTGTAGGCTTCAGTTTAGAATGGCACCTTCCCTCCTGCATTCGGCGTTTTTCTCCTACAGCACATGCCCACAACATCCATCACTTACCGCTCTCCTTACACGTGCCCTGCCAATTCTACATATATACCTTTACTTCTACACATTATTCTGTGTGCACTTTAAGTAAATTATTCAGACATTGAATAATGGTGTGGCAGAAACAAATACAATTTGCTTCCACACAGCTGTATTAAGGGCAAGCCATCATTTTATTCACACTCAAAAATTGCAAATCAATGTCTTCATTCTCAAGCAGTCTTAATGACTAAATGGGTTTTAGTGGTATACTCTGGTTGAAAATATTCCTATCATGCACATGCTCATACCTTTCATAACGCACTGTTTAAGTAACCCACACACACAAGAAAACACTAAATTTAAAAATGGTAAAATACTAATAGGCCTTACCTAAAACGGGCTTGTATAGACTTGTCATATGAGAAAACTCTGGGAAGATATGTGGCAAGTAATACTGCTTGAAACGTTCAAACAGAAATGTGAAACATTTATGCTGCCTATTAACACGGTCCCTCCATTCCACCTTTGTAACCTGAAAAATGTATACTCTGTAGAGGAGTGAAATATTGACTTCTTCAGACAATCGGAAGACTATGAGCAAGATTTCAGACAAAAATATCAACTAAAGGTAACAAAAACATTTTGGTGCTTATTAATGAATCAACATATATTTAAAGACACTAGGTGTACAAACATATAAATATCAGGAGTTAAGGGGAGAATATCTAACCTGGGACACCATGAACTCCAGTAACGCGTCAAGGAAAAACCGAGTGGGGTCTTCTGGCTGCTTCTCCCCACTTTGTGGAGACAACAGTGGTTGTATTTCCACAGGACATACAGGACCTATGCCATTAACAAGGAATACAAACAGATATATTACACTTACTGTAAAGAACAAATTTTTATTTTATTCACAAAATAATGCTAATTTGTTAGGGCTGGATTACATGGTAATGGTAGAGACCATAAGCATATTTTACAATGAGATTACTCACATGGATATGAGTCATGGGGCAAGGAGACATGCTGACTAAATATGTATATTATGCAAAAAGAGAGATTGGTGGAAGGCTATTTCAGTTTGGGTGGGAAGGATTTTCGGATGAGAAATTTTATTTTCAGGGCTTGTGTTCACATAATCGTTGCCTTGCAGTAGAAGCTGATTGATTCTAGTCATGAAGCAGTAACAGTGTGATGAGGAGTTTTCTTTTCTCATTCAGAACACGTTACTACTCTTGTATTGCCTGTCACTTGCTTCCATAAAGTACAGAAAACCAAGAAGATAGGTTGGCAATTGCTGTTTCATCACTAAGTCGCCACTCACTGCTCTTGCAGTTACATTGTTGGCTGGCCACATAGAAATCGCTTACATTACCAACTGGGCACCCGGACGCTCACGGAAGTTGCTGACCTTCAAAAATCGTGTCCATTTGGAGCTGATAAATATGGCCAGCAACCTGGCCAGAGCAAACAGGCATTGGTACTCATCAACTGGGGTGATGTGAGTCCAATTTGGTTGGCTGGTGTAATTGGGGGATTAAGGAACTAAACAGCAACATCTTCCCTCTGCCAAAAGTTACTGACATAAGTCAGTAATATGACTGAATTGTAATGGTATGCAGGAGTGGCAAAATCAAGGCACTGAAAAAATATTTTTGCCAGAAATTCGTCCATAAAAGAGCATTCTAGATATAAATTTTAATAGTACCAACTGTAAGCATTGTGGAGTACTGGTTCAAGATCACAATTAAAAAGTAATTCAGACAATTTTACATAAGCACATGCATGAATACTGATTTGTTGTTTTCCCACTTGCATCACCACATATGCGAAATGGTGAGTCCTGAGTGTAAAGCATTTTGTATTCTGCCATTTGCTAGGAGTGAATATGCAATTTCAGCTCAATATACATCTTGTTTGAAGTTTGAATGTGATCCCCCATTTGGCAAAAACATCCGCCGATGGTCTAGTCAATTCAAAATGATTAGATATGACCATACAGGGAAAAGCATGGGATGACCAAAAGCACCTAGAGAAGATGTTGACCATATCACAGGAACTTAACCTCCACAGCCCTAATAAATCTGTTCAGAAAGCAGGTCTTGACCTTCATTTGTCAAAGACAACAATGTAGAAAGTTTCAGGAAAATGTTTACCCATGTGACCATACCAGTTAAAGTTGGTATGTACGCTGTGAAACCAGATTATTATGGTGTACATTACAACTTTGGAAGAGAAGTGTTGCAATGAGAAGAGGACTTTCTTTATCGGGTGGTGTTCAGTGATAGGCAATTTTTCATCTAAATGGGAAGATAAATACCCATAAGGTTCATATCTTGTGTAAGAAAGTCCTCCTGAACTTGTACAATATCAAAGAGATTCCCCAAAATTAAACATTTTCTGCATTGTGTCCCTTTGTCAAGTGTACAGACCTTTCTTTTTTCACTGAAGCTACCAAAAGAAGGGTGGTTTAGCTGGATATCTTGCAAGAATAGCTCTTTCTCCAATTATAAGGAGAACTTGAAAACTTTATTTGGCAACAAGATGGAGCTCCTCTTCATTGGCAGCTCTTTGTACAAGAGTGGTTGAATGTCTACCACCCTGGCCATTGACTGGTCGTAACGGTCAATATGACACAGATCTTTTCCACTGGCCTCCACATTCACCTGACCTCACGACATGCATTTTTTTCCGCTTTGGGGCTTTATAAAAGATCATTTCTATGTTCTTCTACCACCTAATGATTTGATAGAGTTGACACACAGAACTGATCAGGTTACTGCTTCCAATACTGCAGACTTATCAACCAAGAGTATGATTTTAGGCTTATGTGTGCCGTATAACTGACAATGCACATACTGAATATTTGTAAGAAAAACTAGGTTATTTTACCTCCAATTTACTGTTTGATTTGTTGTAAATACTGTATTTACTCGAATCTAAGCCGCACTTTTTTTCTGGTTTTTGTAATCCGAAAAAGCGCCTGCGGCTTAGAATCGAGTGCAAAGTAAGCGGAAGTTCTGAAAAATGTTGGTAGGTGCCGCCACAACTAACTTCTGCCATCGAATATATGTAGCGCTACACAGGCATGCTTTGCAAGCACAAAGATAAATACTGGCGCCAAAACCTCTGTGTCAGTAAATAAATAAAAAAAAGTGGAAGACGAGCTTTTTTTCTTCGCCCCGAGTTTTGACCACTGCATTTTCATACATCATCCAATGAAGTAAATACAAATGCCGTATTGTTCATCTTCGAATGTAGCAGCATTTCAATGTACTACGAAAATCCGACTAGCAAGACTGGTTGGGATGTCTGTCATTATGGCCAACTGTACGTTCTGAATTTTTTCTTACCTGTAAGAAGAGATGGTTGCTAATAGGAACTTTTATCAATTGTGAATCACATGCAGTATTCTCTTCACGATAAGAATAATACGAATTTAAACATTTTGCCATGTATTCTTTCGTGTTTGCTGCTATCTCATTTAAATCCTGTCTGCCTAATAAACTACGAAACTAGAGTGAAATAACAGCAAACGCGGAAGAATATACATATCATGTCATGTTTATATTCGTATTATTCTTATGCGTAATAGTGATACAGTCAGAAATGAAGCAAGGCAATTGACTAGATTTTTAAATCTAAGATGACTCTAATTTCTTTGCAGAATGTAATGTACTAAAGAGGCGTCTGCAAAGATTTTCAAACGGAGAAAAATTTTCGCTATAGCAGTCTCTTGCCACTGTTTCGGTAATGAGACGATTCCTCTTCTTTTAAATCCCGGCGGTAGCGTGCACAAAAGCAAGCCATGCACAGGTAGTAAACAGTCATTATCAGAATGCGACAAACAATGTATGACACAGTACAGTAATGCATTTTCAGCTTAGAGTGATGTAAACGCCTATAACAAAGAGAATGGCACTCATCAGATCAAAGAAAAATAAGAAATCAATTCCATCCAGATGAAGCACGTGTGAAAGGAAGGGTACCCATATAAATACGGACGGAGTGCCTGACGCATAGCAATGGCTACCTGGTAAAGCTTACCTGCTAAGCTTACGACTCGTACCAAACTACTGTCGCTGTATCGCCATTCATTCGACCTAAATTGTGTCTCATATTACAATGGCCCAACTTTGTTTCGATTTGGAGGTGCAGCCTAAAACTTTTCTCTCCCCTTGAATTTCGAGTCTCAAATTTCAGGTGTGGCTTAGATTCGGGCAAATTTTTTTCCCTTGATTTCGAGTTTCATTTTTCAGCTGCGGCTTAGATTCGAGTGCGGCTTAGATTCGAGTAAATACGGTAGTCTAAATTAAACTGTTATAACATACCAAAGAAACTGCGACATTCTTTTATGGACATGCTGTATGTTAGGGTGAGGTAAAAAGAATTGTGGGTTAGGCCAGTATGTGTGTCAGAGAGCAGATGAGGGTTCTCCTGTAGTGAAAGAAACCTCTCCCACACCTGATGACCCCCCCCCCCCCCCTCCACCACAGCCACCCAAACCCAATGAACGGCTAAGACAGAAACAGAAAAAATAATGCATTCTAGCCAAGAGATTCATAATAGTAAATGTGGTAAGGCTAATAATGTAATAGATATCAGTCGGACTGACAGTAGTAAATAAGGAAAGAGAAATAACAAGGGCAGTAAATGGGTAGGAGAGGGTGTGTGTTTCTCTGGGGCTGATCACACAACAGGGAGCCTCCCTCACATCGGTGTCACCTCCCACCCCAGTTTGTTACCATCAAAGAGTTAAAGATAGGATAGAGTCCACTCGTCATATAGTATCAACGATAAGGAGTAGTAAAATATATTGCAGCAGAAAAAAAGGGTTAACAGCATTTAAAAGCAATTAAAACAGAGCAAAAGAGGGACAATAATGGTAGCTGGCAGAGGATGTAAGGTTGAAGGGCCTTGGTCCAGAAAGCGGTGGGAGATAGCCAAACACTAACCACCTAGTCCCTCTTCTAATATAGTTTGAAACTGTGGTGTCACCGCCAGACACCACATTTGCTAGGTGGTAGCTTAAATCGGCCGCGGTCCATTTAGTACATGTCGGACCCGCGTGTCGCCACTGTGTGATCGCAGACCTAGCGCCACCACAAGGCAGGTATCGAGAGACGATATAGCACTCGCCCCAGTTGTACGAGGAGATTGCTAGCGACCATATGGACGAAGCCTTCCTCTCATTTGCCGAGAGCCAGTTAGAATAGCCTTCTGCTAAGTCCATGGCTACGACCTAGCAAGGCGCCATTAGCCTTACCTACTTTGAGAGTTATAGTATAAATGTCTCAAGAAGAATGCTGTAGTCATCAACTAATAAAGTTAAGTATAAAGCAGTTACGTACTTTTCTTGCTACCATTCAATAGTTATCCTGTTCCAGAATTGACGCCCGTCGGCGTGTGTGTGTACGCGTGCCTTCCTTTCTTTCGGCTACCCGTCACTGTGGACTGGCTGCCTTGTCAGTCCACTTCAGAAACATTATAGCTGAAGATAATACACCACTTGCATTGAAAAAACTGAGAACCATTTCATCTGTTGTACATCATCCACCACTATTAGAGGCAAAGAATCAAAAAGACCACGGAAAGCCAAGAGGAGGGCATTCCACCAGGATGTATACTACTGTCTCTAAGGCAATATCAGGAAGGCTCTTTATACATGATAAAGTAATGGGTTAATCTGTTATGATCCATCCAGAGGTGATATAGGATGGTGAAGTCCTTCCAGAAAGAATGGAAGGAGGAGTACCAGCCATTGTGTCCTTTATAATGTGGGATTTATTACAGAAGGCAAAGTCCACCAGATGTTGTTCCATATCCTAATGAGTAGAGGTCTTAATTTGCCCCCACCTGGGATTGTCAAAGCAAATGCTAGGCAGGTAATCACTTCTCTAATCAAAGAGTTGGCAATTTCATTTTCTGGAATACCAACATGGCTTGGGACCCAGACTAAGACAAATGAGTTAGTAGTAAAACTAAGGTCCGAGAGAGGATCATGAATAGCAGGTATCACATGTGACAAGAGCAGCTCGATCCATAACCTGGAGACTGCTCACAGAATCACTAGAACTTAAAGCAGAAGGAAGGAAGGTCTGCTTAATAAAATTAGGGCTTTGTTCACAGCTAGCACTTCAGTCATTAAAAACACTACGTGTTCTCCGTAACAAATGTTGTTCCATCCTATCCATGGTTTTAGAGTCATCAGTCTAAAGGAGAGTAGCACCCTGAACCCCTGAAGAACTTAGAGAAAGAGAGGCTGGGCAATCATCTGGGGCAACTGCAACTTTAGTTCTTGAAACAGGTCAGTTTTAATTCATGGTCTGGGTACTAACCAAGGAGGAGTGTGCAGAAAAACACAAAGAGTACATTTTAAAGGAAGGTAGGAGGAGGTCACAGCAAAGGGTCTTGAGGAGCAGCCCAACTGATAATCCTATCTGAAAAAGAGCATCAGGCAATTGAAGCCACTTATATGAAAAAACAATTAGATAAGTTCGACAATTAAGAAATTGTCATATGGTGACTGCATAAGTGAGCAAGAGATGGTACTGTATTTTATGGACTGTAAGACGACCCCAAATTTTTCAGAATTTTTCCAAAAAAAGAAGAAAAAAGATACTTTTGTTATTATCTTGCAAAGCCAGACTAAAAAGTGCATTTTTTTCCATGTCCACTTGTTTTTATAGTTACAGTTTTACCATCTTTCATGGCAAAAGTCCTGTTACTCGGGACACAAAATGTCAGAGGTGTTTCATCCATATTCGCTATTTGGCTCAGTTCCAAACTGGTTTTCTTTCAATGTTGAATAGTAAAGCGATGGAAAGATAATATTTTCTCTTCTTACTCTTGTGGCATTTTATGGGGTATTTCAATTTTGGTTTGCATGCTAAGTCCACAATGCTTCTAAACTTGTAGCACCAATCAACTTCACCCATAAAGTCTGTTAAGATTCACTGCTGCGCTAGCTTAAGAGCGTGTCCTGTTCTGGGTTTGTGATGGCGGTACACAAGGGAGACAGTGTTAGCAAGCTTGTGGATCCCCACAACTCATGCTCGTCGCATTGGTCCACTGCTGCTGCCAGTTGAATCCTGTGTTGCCAGATAGAGATAGGCTTTCTGTACATTGAATATATGGCCATTTTTAAAACTGGTGAGAATTTTGAATAAAACACTGGGCATTTTTATATTAATTTTGAGTATAAGACACACCTGAATTTTGGAGGCAATTTTTCGAAGGAAAAAGTGCATCTTATAGTCCGTAAAATATGGTACCATCTGAACTGAAGAGGTGAGATCCCCATTTTGGTTAAGATACTGTCTATAGGGCTAGTCAGAAAGGTGCCAGTGACCAATCCAAGAGTATAAGTAGAGGCTCTTCACATCACTCCAGGGAGTTGGTGTTCCGCGAAGGACACAATTCAGGAGCTAAACAAAGTCAAAAGTCATGAACATACAGGAGTGGGGGTGACCAATGGCCTGACAGAGATCACAAGCCCATCAATGGCGATGAAGAAGAGGGTGAAACTTAGCACATAGCCACAAGGGATGCCTCTCTCTGAGACCTGTAGGGACATCAACGATGTATCAACTCTAATCTGTAGCACTTGGTGGGGTAAAAACAGGCAAATAAATATCAGTAGGTAATTTCAAAAGCCCCAACCACAAACTTAAGTAAAACGTGATGTACCATCCAGTGGCATATGCCTTCTGTATGTCAAAAAGACTTCAATGACACTTTGGCATTCAGAAAAAGCCCGTCAGATTGCCGTCTCCAATCCAACCGGGTGGCCATTTGTGGATTGTTCCTTCCCGGAAACAACACTGATGGGGGTACAGGAGTCACCATGATTGGAGAACGCAGCATTATCATTAGGTTAACATCCTTTCAAGCAGTTTGCAGAGCACACTGGTGAAACCAATCAGTCAGTAGCTGTCAACAAATGTTGGGTTTTTGCCTGATTTAAGGATGGGGATGCAAAGGGAAAACATGTAATCAAACATAGTTGAAGATCCTGGGTAGATAGAGTCTTTGAGAGACATTCAGATATTAGAACTAGAACATCTGACTTTGAATCAAATGAGGGCCAAGGGCTGTATTGTGTGATGAGTGAAAAGCCAGAAACAGTTCCCAGACAGTGAAAGTTTCATTATGTAACTCAGCATTATGGGGAGAAGGGGGGGGGGGGGGGAGAGGGTGGAGGATAGACGGACATATTCAACTTGTCTTTTACGCAGTCGAAATATTGGCAGGTCAGAAGAGGATGCTGACACTGTCGCAAATTGGTTCTCAGACACCTCCTTCTGATTTTTTAAGGAATTTCAGTCATCATAAAGCCCCACTCTAGGAGTACATCATCCAAATTTCAGAAATATATCTTTATTATTGTGACTGCAATCCATTCCATTAGCTTTGGAATACACTGTATCTCAAGCTGATGGAACGGGTTACAGGCACACTAACCAAGATATCTTTCTGAAATTTGGCTGAATTACTCTTTGGGTATGTTCGAAAGGAGTAATATGCTAATTTTATTAATTTTAATTTATTCATCAGTTATTGCAAAAACAGTGACCAAAAACACATGGCAAAACTACAATTTCGCTTCAAACATCCACCATTTTATGATTTTATTCAGTGTGCAATATTCTACAGATTAAGAAAATAGTTTTGTCTTTTGGTTTCAGATCTGATCTACAGACTATAGGACTTCCTTCTTCAACACACGACATTTTGGACAGAGCAACTTTAGCTCCTTGGATGGGGGCTTAATGATGGTCAAATGTTTTAAAAATGAAAACGTTGTTCAAAGATCAAAAAATCACGTACAAAATGATTAATGTTGATTGCTTCATTAGTTTTTCCCAAAATAATCATAAAAATTGCTTATTTTATAGTCTGACTGAGGAGAATGGACCCTCAAGGTGGCCATCTCAAGGTAAGTGATCTGCAAAATCTTAAACATGGTTACAAAACAGCAATTCTGTAAATCTGAAGAGGTTGAAAAGTCAGCCAACCAGTTTCAAATAAAGGTTTATTAGCCTCTGAGCATGATTTCGATATCTGTAAAAATAATGTGATGTAATAAGACTATTACTTCTGAAGAAGATATTTTTGCAAACACCGAAACCATAGTCAAGGGCTAATAAATCTTTGTAACTGGTTGGCTGATCTTTTTCAACCTCTTAAGTGATCTGCCTTCTGTTTGCAGAATTGAAAGAAATGTGTTGCATTTTTCTGTTGATAGTAATAACCATTGCAGTTCCATTGAATGTCTTATTAAGGGTGTGCTAGTTACACTGGAAGGAGCCAAGAGGATAGGTCATGTCCTAGGAGTGGATTTGGAACAACATTGATAAACATACATTTGGAGTCTGATGCTACAGGGGGAACTGGCACCACCACGCAGAGTAGCTAACTCCTGCAATTTCTTCTTTTTCTCTTTTGGTACTGTAGATAGATGGGACTCTTGCAAATGCTTATCTGCTGTGGGAGAAGCATGCAGCTCTGGGAGCCACAGTCCGTGGCAGCTTCAGCCACTGGCTCGTGTCAGGTTACTGGTCAATAGATTTCTGGGAATAGGGTTCCTGAAAGGGAGCCCCGTCACCATTAGATGTTGGAGGAGGATGCTCCTTCTTCGGCTGGGTGCGGGGTCCTCAAAAATGGCACAACAGGAGCTGCAAGAGGGAAGGGTCCGTCTCCCCAACAGTCTGACTACTTGCATAACTACCATGGGAGTAAATACATGACGTACTGTTGATGAACTGGCCACAGTGGTGGCAATGGTATATCACAGAGAGAGAGGATATTGTCAAACATACTTTTCCAGCCTTCAAAATATGAGAAGCATTCAGAGATCTTATGTTTCTGAGTTTGTGTTCCGTAATTATGTCAACACTCTTCAGGGATCATGCAGAGTGATCGCTCCCTCTATTGACACACAAAGGTGGTAGGTCACCTGGTGAGTTTTCAGGGAGCGGATGACTACAATTTCCACAAATCGAGTTGAAAGAACACCAAAAAGAAGTGTGCTTGAAGCATTGCATTCAGAGCACTGCAAAATATAGCTTCAGATCACAATGATAAAACATGATTTTGATCTTCCCAGGGAGCAAGTCCCGTAAAATGTGAGGATGAGTGCTGCAGTTTCAATTTTGCTGTCTGGCAGGCCTTAATGTACTTGATGTATGAAGCGGAGTCCTAGCTTCTCCCAAGTATTCATGTAGTTCTTCATCCAGCTGCAGCATTAAATCCTGGTGAAAAATTAACCCTATACCACATTTAGGCTATTATCAGGTGCTACGGTAACAGATACATCCCTAAGTTGTTGTTGTTGTTGGTGGTGGTGGTGGTGGTGGTGTTCCCACCCAAAGAGTAATACCTGAGACTGGGTAGTATTTGACATTTTAATTAAGATAGGACAATTTCATAATTTACTAAGGGAAGAGATTTCTTCATATACATTTCCAATATTATCCATAGAGGACACTGGCTTAGCAAATAGAAAGGGCCCTTCATGTGATTGGAGCAAACAGGAAACTGAAGGCAATAAGTTTCTTCACTTCACATGCCTTTGTTTTCCTCTCGCGACATGGCCAAGGAGTCTTAGGGTTGTAACAATCTGAACTGAAACATTCCAGTCTGTCTGAAGATACTGATGAAGCACGAGGCCACTAACAACTTGGGCTCTTTCACAGCATCAGATATCCGCCATCAAGCCACCTACTCAAAACAAGGACTTCCCACATGGGCACCACCCACCACATCAGTGGTAATTTGGCCCTATGGCTCGAAACAAAGAGGTACCTATTCCTCAGTATACATGGGGAGGTGAGCTCGAATGGCTCTGTGAACAAGGAGCGGATTTCTATCATTAAAAAATCGGACAAATGTTCTGACTGTTGTTTACAGAAACTTGGTGGCCATGTTGAAAAATAGTGTCAGACAACTATGTCATTTTAAAGTGTAGTGCAGCCTTCAACGGAAGTTACTTGGCCTGGAGTAATAATGTGTTACTTTTTGAAGCCCCTTACAGGATTTCACATGCAGTCACAATAACAGAGGAACACATTCAGATCAGATGACCAATGTCAGCACCATGGTTGCATACAAGGTCTGTTCAAAACATTCCGGAACATTTGCAATTTCACACCAATGATTTTTCAAGCAAAATGCAGTAGGCATCCCTGCAAATGCCTGTGTTTAATGTGTAACTGCTGGAAGTTTCACTGTTGTATGTCTGTAAGTTATTGTTCAGTACTGTATTGGGTAGAACATTGTGTCGCACACTTTGCGAATTTTGAGATAGCAGTTAGACAAGCAATATGTTTGCATTAAATTTTGTGTGAAACTCAAACAGACCTTTACAGACACACACCAAATGACACAGGAAGCCTATGGTGATGAGTGCTTTAGCCTTAATTGGTGTTACTAAAGGTTCACATGGTTTAAAAATGGCCAGATGGAAGCTAAAGATGACCCTCATTCAGGACGCCCTTCAAAATCTACCAACGAAGCTCATGTCAGAAGCATCAATGAAACTGTGTATGCCAATCAAAGATTAACTAGCCGAGTGATTGCAGAAGAATGCACGATTTCAGTTGGATCATGTCACGAAATCCTGACACAGCATCTTGCAATGCTTCGTGATGCCACGAAGTTCATCCAATGGCTCATGAGTCAAGACTAGAAAGACACTCGCCTCGCTATCTGTGAAGAGTTTTTGGATCACGCAAATGAGAACGAGATGTTCCTTGAGAGAATCATAACTAGTTATGAGATGTGAGTCTACAGTTATGAAGTTGAGGGCAAGGTTCAATCTCCACAATGCATCAGGGGGCTCAATCTTCACAATGGGTAGTGAATGGTTCTCCCAGACCAAAAATAGCTCATCAGGTCAGGTCGAATGTCAAAGCCATGCTGAAAGTTTTCACGAATTTGTGCCACAGGGCCAAATTGTTAATTGCCTGTGTTGTGACACCTGCGAGAAAACATGAGAAGGAAATTGCATGAAATGTTGAGAGACAATTTATGGCTCTTGCATTGCGATAAAGCATCCACTCATTCATCCTTGTTGGTGCGTGACTATTACACAAAAAACGAAATCACTGTGCTGCCTCATCCTTTGTATTCTTCTGACCTGGTCCCTGCAGACATTTTTTTTTTTTTTTTTTATTATTATTATTTTCAAAGTTGAAAATCATGTTGAAAGGACAAAGATCTGCAACGACAGATGATATAAAAGAAAATTCGCAAGATAATGCTTTGCACAATACAGCAAGAGGCGTACCAAGACTGCTTTCAAAAGTGCAAATGGCATTGGGGGCAGTGTATCAATTGTTGGGGAGAGTATTTCGAAGGAGACCGTACACAATAAGTAAAAGGTAAGTGCAGAAAAATTTTGTGAA
Source organism: Schistocerca serialis cubense (assembly GCF_023864345.2). Lineage (NCBI taxonomy): Eukaryota > Metazoa > Arthropoda > Insecta > Orthoptera > Acrididae > Schistocerca > Schistocerca serialis. Next base: position 288,421,340 of record NC_064638.1, read on the forward strand.
CAAAGTTCCAAAACATTTTGAACAGAGCTCGTATGTCAAGATAGCATTATGCCACCATGTGGAAATTGTGGTCAGGTGAACCACCATGGAAGAGAATTTGACAACAGTGAATGTCTACACATGGTAGATCATGTAGCAGCGCAGGCACCTGTTGCAAGGTGTGTTCAAAAAGTCAGCCTACATGCCTGGGTGTGTAGCAAGCACTTATCAGATTGCTGTAAGTTGCAAAATGTCAGATCAAATTGAGCAAATTTTGCCAAAAGCTTGACAATATCCAAGCAGAAACCATTTGAAAGATACAACAGGCATTAGGGTATGCTGCCATGAGCAACTAATGTATAAAGACGATGAACAGCTGTTTCAAAGATGGCTGCACAGCAGAAGACAATGAACAACATTCAGGCAGGCCTTTAATAAGTCGCAATTACAGTGTCATTGAGAAGTTGAGTAATCTGATCATGGAAGATCACTGTATGACAGTATGAGAGCTTGCAAAGGAAGCAGTAACCCTAACTTCATGAGAACTATGATCACAAGTGTTGAGACACAGGTTTATACATCTGACCTACAAACCAAGATGCTGTCATCACATAGGGGAACATCAAACATCCCCAAGGCACAGCAGGTCCACAGCAATGTCAAGGTCATTTCCTTTATTCTCATAGGGTGGTGCATCACAAGCATGCACCAAGAGGATAAACCATCATACAGAAACATCGCCAAAATATCTTCTGTCACCTCCTTAATGCTGTGTGTTGCAAACAACCACATCTGCAGGCAGCAAAACTTGACAGTTCCATCAGGATAACACATCTGCCCATCCTAGGTATCTGGTTCAAACTTCCCTCAGTGAACACAAAATTTCTGTGGTTAGTCAGGCTCCCTACCCTTCCAACAAGGCTGCAATTGACTTTTGGTTATTTCCCACAATGAAACTGCCCCTGAAAGAACACGAGTCAAGAGAAGACTTGTGGAATGTAACGGCTCAGCTGATCACCATTTCAAAATACGTGCTCCAGAACTGCTTCGAATTTGGTGGGAGTGCTGGGACAAGTGTTCACGTTACTAAGAAGACTATTGAGGACAATTTGGGTTCTGTACCTCCAAATCAAGAAATGTACGTCAGCCAAACAAACATTTGATACTTTCTGAACACACTTTGTAAATAGGTTAGGAAATGCTGTGACCACTCCAGGTAAATACACTCACTGATCACAAGTGTGCAAGTATCCGTAGCAGAATTTTGTGTAACCTGCAGCATAGGAGGGTCATAGGAGCAAAATTTTTATTGGACACAGGAGCACAGATGTCAGTTGGTAGCCATAGGTTCCTCAGGTCATGCAATATGTGTCCATCTCACTGAATGTTAAAAGGAATACGGGAAATTGTCATCTAGTTTGGACTAGCAATGGTTACTTTACCCCATGGCACCATGTATTCCAGTTTTTGTTTGAAGTACCCCCTCACATAAGCAATAGTTACAATGCTATCCTCGGTTTGCATTTCCTGGGTTTTCATTTCATTATAGCTGATATAAAGTGCCATAAATGGAGCTTGATGGGTTCCACTTACCATGGATGCCACAGCTGATGATAAGTTGCTGTGGGATGATGATGATGATAGAGACTGACATCAATGATAAACTGTGATCATGCACCCCCCACAAGCTCAAATCAAATGATAGTATTCTGGAAGGAGCAGGGAGTGTAATCTGGATAGATGTCTATCCTAGCTGTTCGTTGTTAAGTCGTTGGCATCTTACTACAAACTGAATAGAACATGATGCTTGGCCCTCTGTATTATGTCATATGTCAGTATGGATAATTTCAGAGAATTGAAGTCAAATTAGGGTCAATGTGTGTGCAAATAGCAAAGAAGTCTGTGAAACTGAATCATATGCAAAGTTATCAAATGTGGAGCTGCAAAAAAACAACTAAGCCTACACAGGACTGATGAAGACAACCTCAAGGTCATACTTCTGATCTGTATGTCAGTCTAGCTCTCAGAGTAAAATAAATTTAGCTAAAATGAAAATGAATAATAGTTCTATCTGCAGCTGGGGGCGGAGCAATGGAGCAGGTGGTGCTTGGATAGGTATTGATAACCAGCAGAAAGATTACAGATATGTGAATACCGGTGATTGGTGAAGTAACATCAATCCTGTCCAGACCCGAGTGGAATCTGTAGTAGTTTTAAGCACCAAGGTGGCCACTAAGTTTAACATCCACACCCGTTGGACTGATCGCCAGCAACGTGTCACACGCTCTCACTTAATGAGACAATGCGGAGAGGTTTAGTATTTAAACGTGGACATTTGCACAAAGCCTGTTGATCAGGAATGTTACATCACCATCTCTCTTCTCCTCGCTGGCCAAATACTGGCAGTGAAAATGTTTTTCACCACTAGGGTTCGAACCGGCTTACCCCTGGGTCAAGCACCACCAAACAAGCGTGCATTAGCAACCCCAGTCACGAAGACAGACTACCGACTAGAGTAGCCCGAGTGAAAATGAAGGGGCAATTAAAAACAACATATCAGCACAATATAAAATACATGAATTTCTGTCCAGCATATTTTCCTTTACATAATTGCTCTCTCTCTCTCTCTCTCTCTCTCTCTCACACACACACACACACACAAACACACACACACACTTTCTATTTTATTGTAAATAATTATATTTCATAGTTACCAACTTAATTTTACAGTACAATGTTGATATCAAAAAGTTTTGGTTACAACAAAAAGAAGTTCTTAAAAAGCATGTTTAAATTATAAATACCTGCAGTTGCATCATGAAACACAGAAGCAGAGTTGTGGCTTAATGCAGGAAGCCCCATCCCCGGGAACGGTGATGGGAAACCAGGTACTAATGTTGCAAAAATGGCATGCAGACTGTCAGGTGCATTATCACCCAGGGCTTGATACCATAAGAGAAAATACCTGTCAATATTTGAAGCAACAGTTGTTAGCAACACTCGAACCACAACATACGACTTCACAGAAATTCATGAATCAAAGTAACCACACAGTTTTACAGACTACCAACATTACAACCATCCAACACTGTCATCTAAAATATATCTACATTTGAAATTAAAAATTATCTCCACACACAGAAAACACAGGGTGACAAAGAATAACGGGAATGTTTGAAATGAGTAGTGGCAGCCATGGGTAGGTGGCAGTACAGCGGGTTTGTGACAGTTAGAGAGTAAACAGTCTGCCACTTCAGTAATTGTGGATCAGTGGAATGGATAACAGCATACGTTAGACATAAAAACGTTTTATAAAAATTATGATAGTTTGGTGGCGGTGCAGAGGGAGTTTCGACATTTTTATAATTTAGGACATCATGATGCCATTTTGTCGAAATGCGCAGTAAAATGTTAGATTAATAACTTTGAAGAGACTGGATCTGTCCTCAAGAAGAGGCGAACAGGGCAACCAAGAAGTGTGCGTTCTCCAGCAAACATTGATGTTGTACATGAGTCTGTCTTACGGAGCCCATGGCATCAATTCGTAAGCAAGCAGCAGTGGTTGGAATGTCCTGGGAGTGTGTTCGTAGAATTCTTCATCTTGATTTAAAATCTGATCTGTACAAACTACAGATAGTGCAACAGTTGAAGGACAACAATTACCAGTTACATTTATGATTCTGTCAACAAATGATAACAAAACTAAACAATAACACTGAATTTCTAAACAAGTTGTTGATGTCAGATGAGGCACATTTTCATCTCACAGGTTATGTGAATAAACAGAACTACCATTACTGGGCAAACAAAAATCCTAATGATGTTCATGAGTGCCCTTTAATGCTAGTAAAGTGACAGTATGGAATGGTGTTTCACCACATGGGATTATCGGACCGTATTTTTTCAGAAATGAACAGGGAAACACCATAACTGTCAATGCCAATCGTTACGTGGAGATGTTACGAACTTTTGTTATACCTGCATTGAACGAGCTAAGTCTACACAACTCAACCAAAAACCCTGGATGAGTTAAAACAGAGAATTCGGGATGCGATTCACAGTATGCCGGCTGAGATTTTGTAGTGGTCAATGAGGAATCTAAACAACAGATTTCACAAATGTATTCGTACAGGACGGCTCCTCTAAAGGACGTGATTTTTAAAAAATGATAAATGCCATCAATATTTTGTAAATGGCAAAGTTTTAAGGTTTCATTTACTATGAATGCAATTTCTTTCCTGCATCATTTCTAATTTTATTGGATTGTGGACATGTTCCCGTTTTTCTGTGTCACCCTGTACATATTAACTTCCGTAGATGCAAACATCTTTCACAAAACAATTATTTTCAAAGAATTCTGCTGAGCATCCATAAGAGAAATGAATTCCAGCCATCTGTACAGGACATAAAAAGGATACAAAATTTTGTGAAGCAGTGAACTTATCTACTGTCAAATGAGGATGAGGTCATTAAGAGATGAAGCAAAAGCTCGAGTTACAAAAGAATGGAGGAAGAAATTGGCCTTGGCCTTCACAATGGAATCATCCTGTTATTTGCCTTAACTGATGTAGGAAAATCAAGGAAAAGCTAAATCTGGATGGCAGGATGGACTTGAATCATTTTTCTCCCAAATCAAAGTCCACTAAGTTAACTAATGCACCACCTCATTAAGACATATCACATGTTTACATCAACTCAAATAATAAATGTGTGAAAGTAGACAACATAAGTAGTTCTGTACAAGAATCACACTCATAAGCAGAGGCTCCTCCTTTTGAAGATAAGAAGAATAAGAGCACTGAGATTATCATATGGGAATTTGAGAAAGTGAAATGAAGGAATCACAATTCCACAACTTGGAATGTCAAGAAACTTTGAACCAACAGGAAGAGCATTTCACTTTTACAGTAACAATGCTGAGAAAGTTACCTTGAAAATAGTTAGAAACAACAAAGGAAATGGAGAGAAAATAACATTTATTTGTGAACAGGTATCCACAGCCAGTGTCAGTTTGAATGAAATCAATTAGCACTTGTGTGTTGAAGCATTAATACCAAGTGCTACTGAAGTGACAAAGAAAAATCAGCAAAAGTTGACTGTCACCTGGGCTGTGACCAGTCTAACAATATCATGAAGGCTGTGCACTTGCTCGGCAGCCATATGGTAGCAATGAAAATTAAGTGAGGCTGTTAAAGTAATTAAACACCCCATTAGCATGAGCAAGGAGAATGGATGAAAGTTGCTGATGGCCTGGTTACCAGCAATCTGAATTCCACCAGTCAGCAAGCGGCTCCACAACACTGGGGCACAACAGCATAAATAAGTGCCTACGAGAGAACTGCTGTGCGGCATTATCATCTTGCTGCAGGAAAAATGCTGCCCTCAGATACAAGCTACTGATTTGCTGTTGTCTGACTGTCACCTGTTAGAGTAGCAAAGGTAATAGCATACCATATGGCCTCCCCTTCTCCGACATCTTAATTTCAATTTGTCCAATGGTATATAAAAATATGATGTCTGCTACCACTTGATTTCAGGAGGGGGTGGGGGGGGACAGTGCAAAGATAGTCAAAGTGCCATTTTTGTAGTTGTTTTAGTGTTTCTTAATTACACAGTCAAATAACCAAAAGAGTTTTAGTCAAATATTTATTTATTCGAAACTTCCTGGCAGATTAAAACTGTGTGCCGGACCGAGACTCGAACTCGGGACCTTTGTCTTTCGCGGGCAAGTGCTCTACCAACTGAGCTACCCAAGCATGACTCACGCCCCGTCCTCACAGCTTTATCCTTTCTTTCACGAGTGCTAGTTCTGCAAGGTTCACAGGAGAGCTTCTGTTGAAGTTTGGAAGGTAGGAGACGAGGTACTGGCAGAAGTAAAGCTGTGAGGACGGGGCGTGAGTCATGCTTGGGTAGCTCAGTTGGTAGAGCACTTGCCTGCGAAAGGCAAAGGTCCCGAGTTCGAGTCTCTGTCTGGCACACAGTTTTAATCTGCCAGGCAGTTTCATATCAGCGCACACTCCGCTGCAGAGTGAAAAATCTCATTCTGGATTTATTCATTTGTTTATCCGATTTTTACATCTTATAACATACAGAAGTCCAGGATATAGGATAGCTAAAATATTTACTTAAAACAAGGCAGAAATATAAAATAAATTACAAGTATAGTTGATCGCTGTGCACATAGCATTTTGAGGTATCTCTAATGTCTACTGTGAGACTACCAATTACAAGAAAATGAAAAAAGTAAAAACTCATGAAAATTAATAATCATAGTAAGCGCACATTTGTGACTTCACTTCATGTAAATGAAAAGTGAAACAGACAAATTCAAAGAAGTGAACAGTAACACATCAGAAATTCTGGAATCTTTTTCTCGTAAATAGTCTTCAGGGAACTGCTGCCAAATGTCATTGCGCAAATTCCACAATATTTCCTTGGAGAATCTCTCCAACATCTTCATCTTCAGGTGGTACAATCTTGCTGGGAGCTAGGTATGACAGACAGTATCCACACATCAATGCCCTGTATATAGAACATGCGCACGAAAAATGTGCAGGTGCGGAAATCATGCATGTGCAATGATTTGCAGATAGGTGGCGTCATACTAAAATGCCCCCTGCCTAAAATCGCAGAGTGGTCCTCCTTTGTGTGACGCTGATGTCCATCACAGCACTCTTGTGCTGTGTGACATGTGTGGCCTATACACACAGCCCCACATTGACAAGGAATCTTGTACACACAACATTTCCTCAGGCCAAGATCATCCTTAGCCGAACCCAACAGCTTCCACAATTTTGCAGATGGTAAAAAAACACACTTAATGTCGTATCTTCTGAGGACTCTTCAGATTCTTGTTTATTATGTTTACTAACAGTGCGGTCAGATGTCACTCACTAAATGTTGTGACGGGTCTGTTATAAAAAAAAAAAAAAAAAAAAAAAAAAAAAATCTTAATTTTCTTGTCATGATTTAATAGCAGCCAATGCAGGTTTTCAGAGCTACACTCAGTTGAAATCCCGCATCCCTGTTGATGAGATTATTGGCTGTACGGATATATATTGCTTCCTTAATGACGCAATCCCAGAGAGATGATGTCGGGGATAGATTTCTGTCTTTTCATAAATCATTCAATGTTCTGTATTCAGACAGTGTTCCACAATTGCCGACTTTTCTGGTTGACGTAGGGCTGTATGACGCTGATGTCCATCACAGCACTCTTGTGCTGTGTGACATGTGTGGCCTATACACACAGCCCCACATTGACAAGGAATCTTGTACACACAACATTTCCTCAGGCCAAGATCATCCTTAGCCGAACCCAACAGCTTCCACAATTTTGCAGATGGTAAAAAAACACACTTAATGTCGTATCTTCTGAGGACTCTTCAGATTCTTGACAACATGACACCAAAACATGGAAAAGTGGTGGGTATCTTTGTATCTTCATTCTGCTCCAGATTGAACTCACTTGGGCCTGAACGCATTACGTATCTGTCTTTCAGAATAACCGTTTTGTCAGAACACTGTCTTTATATGTTGTATTTCACTAGACAGGCTTCCAAGATCAGATACCACATGTGCTCTATGAACTAATGTACTTAATGCACTACTGCATTGTGCAGGAAGATGGCAGCTTGTTGCCTGCAGATACAGATCTGTATGCATTGGCTTGCGGTAGACGCTGTGTTCAGAGATTCCATCTGCTTTCCTTCATACCAAAACATCAAAAAAAGATAAAGTATCATCTTTTTCCACTTCCATTGTAAAGTTTATATTCAGATGGAGCGAATTTAAATGCTGAAGAAATGTAGGTAGAGTATCAAGTCCATGTGGCCACACAACAAATGTATCATCCACATACCGCAGAAAACAAGAGGGTTTGAGACTAGCTGACTGTAGTGCTTTTCCTGCAAAGGATGATCTTGGCCTGAGGAAATGTTGTGTGTATAAGATTCTTGTCAATGTGGGGCAGCATATATAGGCCACACAAGTCGCACAGTACAAGAATACTGCAATGGGCATCGACATCATACACGCCTACGTCAATTGGAAAAGTCGGCAATTTTGGAACACTGTCTAAATACAGGACATCACATGATTTATGAAAAGACAGAAGTTTTATTCTTGGCATCATCTTCTGGGACTGTGGCGTTATGGACGCAATACATATGAGTACAGCCGATAATCTAATCTACAGGGATGCGGGATTTCAACTGGGCACAGTCTGGAACTTTGTGTTGGTTGCTATTAAATCACGACGAGAAAATTAAGATATTTCGATAACAGACCCATCATAACATTGGTCTAGTATAGTCTTTTCATGAGTGATGTCTGGCAGCATTGTTCATAAACATAGCATACAGCTCACACGAAGGAGGACCGCTCAGCGATTTTAGGCAGAGGGCATTTCAGTATGACGCCATCTATCTGCTAATCATTGCCCATGCATGATTTCCATGCGTGCACATTCTTTGCGTGTGTGTTCTATATACAGGGTGTTGATGAGTGGATATCGTCAGTCATACCTAGCTACCAGCAAGGTTGTACCACTTGAAGATGTCTGACAGTTGCTCCGAGGAAACAGTGTGGAATTTGCACAATGTCATCCGGCGACAATTCCGTGAAAACTATTTACAACATATCCGCCGGGAAAGCTTGAAGAGTCAATGTTTTTCTCATTACAAAAATGGTGAGGAGAAAAATAATGTGGTGGTTCACTTTAATTTAGTGATGACAGTCACCAATATCGTAACATTTAAAAAATATAAGTAGTGAATACAATAAATCCCTTAGCATTACCTGATTGCTTCTCTGCGCAATTTGTAAGAATTTCCAGGATGCAGGAGTTTACTAAGGATGCGCGTGAGGCTGTGTAGTTGCCATCGTCCTGAGATGAGTTCAGGCAGCAGCACCAGCACTTTCTCCAGTATCAACAGCACAAATTCCAGTTCCTCTCTGTGAGCCTTGTGAACTGTTTACAAACAATGTAGTGTTTGTCTCAGATCAGGTATAGAAGCTTAAAATGTTAGTTATGGATGATGTATTTTGTTCATAATAATAGTAATAATAACAATAATAATGATGATGATTTGGCACTCTGTAATGAACACACACAAAAATAAAGAATTCATTTATGTACAACATTTCTTCAGGCTACATACAAACTATGAATTAAGAAGCAGCAGGCCCTTTTTTTGGAACTATCTTTGCTTAAAAATCGAGTTTCACCACAATAAAGTCATGATAAAATCGAGTTAGCAATATTACCACACCAAAGTCATAACCGAACTTTTCAGTACTTGTTAACTCCAAAAAAAGGATCATGCAACTATTGCTTGAGTTACCTCAGCAACAATCATGGGAAAATATTTCAGAAGCAATGGGTCCTGCCATTACCAGCAGTTATTACTGATAAATGAGAATGTAGGCATGCTATTAGACATTCTGATTCCTTTTATCCGGGATTTTCTTATATCATTCCATGCAAATACTGGGGCTGTCCATTCAGCACAATCAAGCTCTACTTCTTCCTTCAGGCTTGACATAAACCAAGTAGTTGTTTTGTATAACTATAGAAAAGTTATATGCTAAGCAAACAACACATGAAGAAATAGCAAATTCAAATCACATATTTAACAGATGTGTGACCTACACATAGCTATGACCTTTATCATTAGAACTTGAAATTCTGACAGATTTATTTGATCCAACTCAAATGTATGCTCAGTTTTGGAACAGGCAAAACTTTGATATCAACAAGCATAAAAACTGAAAAATACACAAAAGTTGTCCTGTAATACACATCCCTAACATATGGGAAGAATTGCACCTCCTGTTACATAATACTTTAAAGTTGGTAAATAATTAATGTGAAACCAAAACATCGTGGATACAATGCAAACAACAAAATGGGTAAAGATAATCACTCTCTGTAATCAGATACAATAACTTTTCGCACAGCAGCTCAGTTTAGATGTTGGTGTTCCCTCCCAATTTATAAAGACACAAGTGCACTTAAACTTGTGTTTCCTCCCAATTTCTAAAGACACATGCACACTTATACTCTCTCTCTCTCTCTCTCTCTCTCTCTCTCTCTCTCACACACACACACACACACACACACACACACACACACAATGTAGTTCTTGTTTATGTGCTTATCTACTGACATCTTCACTGTTTTGTTAGAAGTTGATTACAATAATTGCACTGTTCAAAAGTAGAAAAAGATGCTTTGATATATTTTTAAACTGGCATACCTATTTCAATAAGGTTCTATGAATTAACTAAGTTTAACCCACTTTCTTCATTTTTAGCAGGTGAATACCACAGCAGCCAATTGCAAAGCAAAACAAATTAAGAGGGGCAGAAAACAATCAAAACCAAAGTGTGCCACCACATCCAAGCATGAAAGAATTAAAATCTATTTACAATTAAATTCCATGCGTTATCAATACGAGATCTTATTTCAAAAACTATTACTGAGCCTCAAAGATGCATCATTTAAATGTAGGTACTTATTATCAAACTGACTTTTGACACAAGCCTGGCAACAAAAAGGAGTAAAAGTAACAGGTAACGCATGATAACATTTTGTTTACTTCATAACTACTATCAACTTACATGCTATGAAGTGCTGAATTACTGACATGGGACACTTTTATACAGTGTTAAAAGTTTGGCTGCATTACATAAATCTCAACAACAAAAAAGGGCTAAAAGCAAATGAATTATGAGTAACTGGATAATACAGCTCACCTAAAAAGGGCAATCAATAAGTAACATAACACACTTTTTTTCTTCAGCCAATTTTGGTTGAAAAAATGGAGAATTTGTCGTGGGAAATTGTGGAATACTTCCACTTCAACTGCTATAGTTCCAAGAAGTTACAATACATGGTATCACTATACACAGCCTCGAAATGGCATCTGTAACAGAGGTGCGATCAAAGCAGAGAGCTCTCATTGAGCTGCTTTTGGCAGAAAACTAGAGCATCACTGAAACTGATAGGCACTTGCGGAATACCTACGGAGACAAAAGCAAGAAGAGTCATTGAGCGAGACACCTGTCATCACAACAAGGTCTGATCTCTCGTGTGCCAACTGGCCGCATAAAGCTGTGACTTCTGCAATGAATTCAATATATCCATTGCCACAAAAATACAAACTTATCCTTCTCCACAAGGATGGTAGGCCTCACAAAAGTCTGCAAACCCATGAGGGCATCACAAAGCTTAAATGGACTGTTTTTCCTCATCTACCCTGCATCTCGCACCTTCCAACTTCCATCTGTTTGGCCCCACAAATAATGCACTCCACGGGAAACAGTACATGGATGTTAGGGAGATTATTGATGCAGCAAGACGTTGGCTACCAAGTCGATCAGTAGAGTGGTATCATGCAGACATACAGGCCCTCCCAGTAAAGTGGCATAAGGCCGTGGCATTGACACAGAGATTATGTTGATAGGGTTTGTACCCAGAAGAGTAGGGAATAATATGGCGTACTGGAATCCTCAATAAAACCAATGTGCTTTCAGAGGAAAAACTGTTGCATTACTCACTGGATGCTCCTCATATTATTCAGTGCTCAACACAATAATCGCTTCTCTTTGTTCCCTGTATTTTCCACCACCTCTCCCATTTTTGCTAAACTTAGAAAAGAAAGCGGTGGACATGTCAGTATTTACATGCAGTGATAAAACTGCCCCCCATTTTTTTTTTTCCTTCACAAACTTGCATTTCATATTTATTGTTATTCAAAACATTTAACTTTCTTCTGTAAACGAAAAACAAGGGTTGCATTGATGGTTGGGAGTTCCAGAGAGGTGGGATCAGGCACTCCACTGGGAATGCTTTCTTCTTTGATGCAAACTGTTACCTTTACTTCATAGTGTGATCTTAAAGTATATCTGTTCAATCTTTGCTACATAATGTGATCTTAAAGTGTTTATGGTCAACATAAATGGCTGTGTCGAGAAAGAAAGAGAGGGAGAGGGAGAGGAGAGAGAGAGAGAGAGAGAGAGAGAGAGAGAGAGAGAGAGAGAGAGAGAGAGAGAGTGTTATGCTAACTCGTCCGTCACACACTGCAATGTCATCAGTGGATAGTGGCGAAGCTTTCAGTACAGACACAGCACTTTTAATGAGAAGTAGTTGGTGCATTCAGATTTGAAGCAACAAAAACTATGATTCTTTCAAGCAAAAAACCTTTGCAGCTGTTAAATGAATAAATATGAAATTGTCTGAACATGTCTCAGTGATAGCTATCTTCCTTATGGTACCATTGTTTCTGAAATGTAAAGTGACTCTGTGATGATGATGCGAGTGTATCAATAGTATCACTGAATAACTATTTTAGAACATGCAGAGTACCACATGTCATTGATAACCAAGATAAATGACATGATCATCATTTGCAAGATATGATAACAAAATAGGATAATCCCTTTTCATTTTCTACAACTGAATCATAGTATAGTTAGTTAACAGCAGTTCCTTTCATATTACAACTGTCACTGAGCTTTAAAATTTATTTATTTATTCTTGGCTGGAAGTTCTCTACATGCACCAATTTGAAAATTACCAGGTAAGAGTCAAAATCGTGTGATTTTATGATTCTTGTCCTGTGCATATTAAAATAGATTATTAATATGCTAAATAATCAAGGACAAAGGTTTGTATTTCTAAAAAATGAATTTTCTGGAAAAGAATTCTGTATTCTTAACACAGCAAGCAGTGAGCACTAATGTTTGCCCACAGATAATTTACACTATCACTACTTAACATCAGAAAATGTATACAGATAAAAAGTAATTTTATTAAAAACAAAATCAAATGCTACAGCTACAGAGTTGTCTTATAAGGGAAAAAAACTACATTTTACTTGTAAATTTATACCATTGCTAACTAATTATACTTGTAAATTTATACCATTGCTAACTAATCATGCTTCAGAACTCACAAGCTGGTTCTTCATTGAAGTTAACAAACAACCAAAAATACAATTTAATACTCATATGTCGTTCTGTACCGTTTTAGAGAAAAATGATAACAATGAAGACAACTAAACTGTTTCATATTACAATTATTCAACCATATAGTTTCTATGTCTAATAGCCCAAATGTTTCATGCAAACCACGTTTCATTTTAGACAAACAACTTAAAATAAGCCAAACTACATTCCAAAAAAATGCCATTCCATTTCAAACCTCCAACAAAGCAGTACATCAAATGTAAATAGCACTGATTACCATGAAGCACTACTAGTAAAAGCAATATGTAACCTTCTTGGAGAAACTGAAAATAAACGTAAGCTACATACACATTATTTTCACCTAACATGCTGAGATATTCAAAATGTAACATACTCACCTAAGTGGAAAGACAACTCTGGAAAAGTAAATGCAGAACAACATAATTAATTACCAATGAGATAATGTTATTTACAACTATTCTAATTTTAGCTCAAAATGAGAATGTCTCAATAGCTTTCCAACAAACCAGCAAATAAGAAAAGGCAAAAACATTACTAGACAGCAGTAGTGACATATGCTGTCAACTGTCAAATGCACTGATCCAGACATTTGGATTTTGCTCAAGAACTTTCTATCCAGCAGATTGCATTCATTAGAAAAGCTAAGGCAAATAATTACCATGAAATTAACAAACACGTACAACATGTAAAATATTCATACCACAAAAGGAAAACATAAACAAAATGGGTAAAATGGGTATTCAGCAGAATTTGCTTTCCTAACACTTCAGATAAGCTTCTAAACAGATTCTGTGATGACCATACATAACAGTAGTTATCATACAACAACATAAGGTGTTTACACAATTACTAGCAGTCGTTTGCCGCTTAGAAGGCATATAGTTAAGATTATGAAGGTAAAATAGTAAAATCAAACATATTGGTTGCCAACATTTTCATCAGACTGAAACATTGGAAGTAAATAGTCCTTGTGTACAGCAAACACAAACCCCACACGGAGTTAAAAGTACACATATCAACAAGAAAAATGCAATCAGTGACTCTTCAAAATACCCACTTCCGTAAGGATACAGTCTATGGGACTAGTCCAGCAGGTGCCAGTGTCCAGTCAGACTTCATGATGACTGAATGGGTTTAACAGTTTCAAAGATGAATACACCGCCAAGACATAAACATGGCAACCATGTTCCAAGTGGGACTAGATCAGAGTCCAGTAGAAACAATGGAAAGTAGCACAATTTGCATCCCAAGAGACTTAGGCAAGGAAGCAACAAGCTTTAAGCTTTCACATGTAGATAGTTTTTAGCTGACAAATATAGAACAACTAGATCAGTTTCTTGTCAAAGAGGAGTCTCAAAAATCAGGACTGGCAACAACATCCAAGCACTGTGTACCCAGGTAGTTTTGGATCATGATAGGCCATAGTATGATGACAAAAATGAGGACCCATGTTTTTGCAGGAGATAATTGAAAATGCTGTGAAAGGGTCCACCAGAGACCTATCAGATGGCACCTTTGACCTGGTGTTCAGTCGGGGCTACAGAGTGGGAGCACTACCAAATGCAAGAGACATCAACATACAGCGTGGAGGTAACAATTGGACTGACAGAGGTCACCAGCCCGTTGATGGTTGGTTAGTTGGTTTAAAAGAGGGGGGGGGGGGGGGGGAGGGGGAGGGGGAGGGACCAAATAGCTAGGTCATCGGTCCCTTGTTCCGAATAAAACAATGCCACAAGTGAGAGATTAAAACAGGCAAGACTGACAAAACAAAATGGAGATAAAGGAAAAACCACAAGAACGGCGGTAGGGCAACAAACACTTAAGTGGGGAAAAGAGGAGAAGAAAACCACAGAAACGTAAGAAACAGGTAGAAGAGATTAAAACGACAAACCAGGCTGGCCGACCAAGAGAATAAAAACGAGAAGCCAGCCACTCTGCAACACATTAAAACCTCCACCCTAAAAGCACTAGGGTAGAGGACACAGAGGGACAAAGGACATGCGCTAAAATTTAGATCAAATAATAAAACCCATCCTCACGAATAAAATGTAAAACTAAATCAGCCGATGAGGCGTTGTCAGATAAAATTAGCAGCAATGAGTCCAGTAACCGAAGTTTTCATCACAGGGCAGTCACAGTGGGACAGTGCACCAGAATATGGGCCACTGTCAACCAGACACTGCATCAACACTGTGGCAGGTTTTCACGGCACAGGAGGCAGCCGTGGGTCACCCAAGCGTGGCCAATGTGGAGCAGGCAGAGAACCACAGAATTCCTGGGAGAGGCCCTTATGGAGGACTGTCACACATTTGTAGTCTCCTAAGTGGCACGCCATTTGCTGTGCGTACTGAGACTATGGCATTCCATCTCCCAAAGCCGAAAAACCTGGTGACGTAAAAACAAATGCAGGTCAGTTATTGAAATGCTGATCTCCATAAGCGGTTTCCATGTAGCCTGTTTGGCCAGCCTGTCAGCAAGTTCATTGCCTGGGATTCCGACATGTCCTGGAGTCCACACAAACACCACTGAATGACCAGACCGATCCAGAGCATAAATGGACTCCTGGATCGCCGCTACCAAGGGATGATGAGGGTAGCACTGGTTGATAGCTTGTACGCTGCTCAAGGAGTCATTACACAGAAGAAACGACTCCCCAGGGCATGACTGGATGTGCTCAAGAGCACGGGATATAGCCACCAGCTCTGCAGAGAAAACACTGCAGCCTTCAGGCAAGGAATGCTGTTCAATATATCCTCCATGGACATACGCAAAGCCGACATGACTACCAGCCATCGAGCCGTTGGTGTAAATCACTTCATGGCCGCGAGGATGAATTGACAGCGGAGAGCTGCGGGGTGAACTGAGTCCTTTGGGCCATGTGAAAGGTCAGGCAAAGCCGCAGCCTAGGTGTACACGATGGAGGTGTACATGATTGCACCTCGAGTATAGGTGGTAAAGGCAAGGACTCCAATCCAGATATGAGGGATTGGACGTGAACTGCAATTGGAAGCCCTGACCTGGGCCGCCGATGCGAGAGATGAACTGCTGTGGGTGGGAAAAGGAAACAGTAATTCGGATGCGCAGGAGAACTACGAATGTGTGCAACGTAACTGGCAAGCAGTTGTGCACACCTGACCAGCAATGGAGAAACTACAGCCTCTGCAAGGACACTGGTCACCGGACTCATCCTAAAAGCTCCTGTCGCTAGGCAAATGCCGCAGTGGTGCACTGGGTCGAGTAAAAGCAATGCTGAGGGCAGCGCCGAACCATAAACCAGACTCCCATAGTCAAGGCGGGATTGAACAAGGGCTCTGTATAGCTGCAGCAGTGTAGAGCGATCTGCACCCCAGTTGGTGTTCCTCACATCAGAGGGCATTGAGGCGCTGCCAGCATTTCCGCTTACGCTGACAAAGGTGAGGAAGCCAAGTCAATTGGGCATCGAAAACCAGTCCTAAAAATCAATATGTCTCCACTATAGTGAGGGGATCATCAGTAAGGTAAAGTTCTGGTTCCGGGTGAATGGTACAATGCTGACAGAAGTGCATAACACACGACTTTGCAGCAGAAAACTGAAAGCCGTGGGCTAGAGCCCACAACTGCGCCTTGTGCATGGTTCCCCATAGGCCTGGCTCAGCAACACCAGTACTGGTGGAGCAGTACAACATGCAGAAGTTGTCTGCATACAGAGAGGCTGGGATGGATGGCCCTGCAGCTGGTGCTAGACCGTTAATGGCCACTAAAAATAGAGACACACTCAATACAGAGCCCTGCAGAACCCCATTCTCTTGGATAAGGGTGGAACTATGGGAGGCACCAACTTGGACACGGAAAGTATGCAGCGAGAGGAAATTCTGGATAAAAATCGGGAGTGTGCCTCAGATATGCCACTTGTATAATGTGGCAAGGATATGCTGTCGCCAGGTGGTGTCATACACTTTTCATAAATCAAATAAGACAGCAACAAAGTGTTGGTGCCTGGAAAAGACTGTTCGGATGGAAGACTCGAGGGACACAAGATTATCCATGGTAGAGCGACCCAGGTGGAAGCTGTCCTGGCACGGAGCCAGTAGGCCACAAAAGTCCAGGACCCAACGCAACCACCGACACACCACACATTCCAACAGCTTACAAGGAACATTGGTGAGGCTGATGGGCCAATAGCTATCCACATCAAGCACGTTTTTGCCGGGCTTGAGAACTGGTATGACAGTGCTCTCCCGCCAGTGCGATGGAAAGACGCCATCGCACCAGATCCGGTTGAAGATCATGAGGTGATGTCGCTTGTCGTCAGACGAGAGATGTTTAATCATCTGACTGTGGATCCAATCGGGCCCAGGAGCGTGTCAGGGCAATGTGCAAGGGCACTGAGGAGCTCCCACTCTGTAAATGGGGCGTTCTAGGATTCACTGTGGCATGTAGTGAACGAGAGGACTTTCTCTTCCATCCGCCATCTGAGAGTGCGAAAGGCTGGGAGGTAATTCTCTGACAGAGAGGCGCGAACATAGTGCTCAGCAAAGTGCTCGGCAATTGCGTTTGCGTCGGTAGCTATCATGCCATTTTTGTTAACACCAGGAACACCTGTTGGGGTCTGGTACCCAAAAACTTGTTTGATCTCTGCCCAGACTTGGGAAGGTCACGTATGGCACCCAATGGTCAAGACGTACCTCTCCCAACGCTCCTGTTTCCGCCTTCTGATAAGCTGGCAAATGCGGGCATGGAGCTGTTTAGAGGCTTTGAGGTGCTCCAGGAAAGGGTGCCGCTTACGCTGCTGTAGAGCTTGCAGACACTCCTTAATTGCCTCAGCAACTTCCGGTGACCACCAAGGGACTGTCTTTCACCGTGGGCACCCTAAAGAATGAGGGATTGCATTTTCCACCACAAAAACAATCATTGTAGTTATCTGCTCAACCACCATGTCAATGTTACCATGTGGGGGAGATTCAACGGTGACAGCAGAGGTGAAAGTTTCCCAGTCCACCTTGCTTAAAGCCTATCTGTGGAGGCATCCATGGGCCTGATGCCAGGGCAGTGACAGGAAGATGGAGATGTGGTCACTACCACACAGGTCATCATGTGCTCTCCAGTGGATAGATGGGAAAAGGCCACGACTGCAAACTGAGAGATCAATGGCCGAATATGTGCAATGTGCCACACTGAAATGTGTGGCGGCCCCAATATTTCAGAGGCAGAGGTTGAGTTATGACAGTAAATTTTAGACATCTCTGCCTCGGCCAATAAGAACTGTACCACCCCACAAGGGGTTATGAGCGTTAAAATCTCCCAAAAGTAGGAAAGGTTTAGAGAATTGATCAATCAGTGCAGCCAATGCTTTCAAGGGTACTGCACCATCTGGAGGAAGATATATGTTGCAGACAGTTATTTCCTGCGCCATCCTTATCCTGACAGCCACAGCTTCAAGAAGGGTTTGAAGGGGCACAGGTTCACTGCATACTCAGTTCAGGACATAGACGCTAACTCCACCAGACACTCTATTATAGTTGCAATGGTTCCTGTAATACCCCTTATAGCCACGGAGGGCAGGTGCCTGCATTACCGGGAACCAGGTTTCCTGGAGGGCAATGCAGAAAGCAGGTGTAAAGCTTAACAGTTGCCTTAGCTCAGCCAGGTAGTGGAAAACCTGCCACAATTCCACTGGAGGATGACGTTATTGTGAGGCTGAGAAGGCATGAAGCGCGCAAGGAGGCAGGTTATCCCTCAGGGTCACCTGCTGCCTCCGACTGAGTAATTGTAGCCATTTCTAACGCGAATGAAGCATCAGTGTGATTCAGGTCCACAGGAGACGCTAAGATCTCCACTGCATCCTCAGATGCAGAACTGATAGGGAGTGGTGGTGTTGGGGCCACCAGAGGGTCCCTTTTCTTAGCAGACTACTACTTAGTTTGCTTGATCTCTTGCTTCTCTTTAGGGGCTTGCTGGGAAGCTTTCTGTGAAGCAGCTTCAGACACGGAGGAAGACTGTGAAGCTCTTCATCCAGCAGGTTTTGGCTCCTTGAGCCACTGGCAAGTATCCGCCATGGCATTAGTGGAGACCTCGGAAGAGAGGGCCCCAAGAGACCCCTTCCGCACGAGAGAAGCCGGAGGATGCTGTTGCTTCTCCGGTAGGGGGGAGGGGACCGATGTCCCCTGCGTTTGGGGGGTTGGGGGGGGGGGGGGGGCCTTGCTTCCGAAGTAGGTGCTTTGGGAGCAATGGAGAAAGTTTTGCCCTCTACCACCAAGGGGGCGGATGTATTCTGGAGGCCCAGAGGGTCCACTGTTCGTGGCACACAGTGTACTTGTGGCAGCGATGTTAAAGTAGCTGCAGCATATGTGTACATCAACCAAACGGGGTGTAATCATTCAAATTTATGTTCCACCTCTTGGTAAGTACCACCACATGGACTGGCTACCGTGCTGGTGACCTAGTAGGAAGGGGGCCAGGGTGCAAAGGGGAAAAGGAAGTGGAGGGGGAGAGAAGGCTGCACCATGGAAACTAGTTTGGGAGTTCATCCCCAAATAGCTCACATTTAACAGAAAACATTTGAAATTGTTGCTCCCAAAGAAGGTACTTTGGAAGGAGATTTTCCCCCTACCACCACGGCGGCAGATGTATTCAGGAGACCCAGAGGGCCCACTGTTCATGGGACAGAGTGATGAACCACTGGCACTTAGGAAGGCGATGGTGATGTAGTTGTGGCGTATGTCAACGTCAACCGAATGGGGTGTAATCTTTCGAATTTATGTTTAGCCTCTGTGCAAGTCAACTTGTCCAGGGTCTTGTACTCCATAATTTTCTGCGCCTTTTGCAGTACTGGGCAGTCTGGTGAGTAAGGGAAGTGGTGCTCTCCATAGCTGATGCACGTGGGAGGTGGTGCACATGGAGTATCTGGGTGCAGTGGACATCCGCAGTCTCGACATGTGGCGCTGGAAGTGCAGCGGGAACACATGTGCCCAAACTTCCAGCACTTAAAGCACCGCATAGGGGGATGTATGATTTAACGTCACAGCGGTAAACCATCACCTTGACCTTTTCAGGCAATGAATCACCCTCAAAGGCCAAGATAAAGGGCCCGGTAGAATCACTGTTGTCTTTGGGTCCCTTTTAAACGTGCCGGATGAAATGAACACCCCGATGTTCTAAGTTGGTGCGGAGCTCGTCGTCAGACTGTAAGAGGAGGTCACAATGGAAAATAATCCCCTGGACCATGTTGAGGCTTTTATGGGGAGTGACAGAGACAGGAATATCGCCTAGCTTGTCACAGGTGAGTAACACTCGGGATTGGGCTGGGGATGTTGTCTGAATCTAGACTGCACCATTTCACATCTTGGACAGTGCTGTCATTTCTCCAATCTTACCCTCAAGATGTTCAACGAAAAGTTGAGGCTTCGTCGGTAGAAAAGAGTCCTCATCAGTTCTGCTACAGACTAAAAACCAAGGTGAATATGGCTCTCTCTGTTCTGTAGCTCTACGTTCCTCCCATGGTGTACTGGGGAAGGGAAACGATTTAGGGTCATACCTGTCAGCATTGTATTCTATCTTACCCTTCTTAGAGACTGCTGGTGCCATACGGTCAAAAGCAAGAGATGACTTAGTCCGCTTCATTGCAGGTCATCCGCCCTGATGCCAACCACTCCAATCAGGGGCTCTCCACACGGGCACCACCCAGCCACAGCAAAAGCCAACTGGCACGATGGCTGCTGCCGGGAGTCCTGAGGCCTCAGGAAGACAGGCATCTACTCCTTGGCATACGTGGGGAGTTTACAGCTCAGGCATCAGCAGCGCGATCCCTGTGTTGCCAGGGGGCTACCACCAAATGGTTACATGACAGCCCCACCACAGCGGACTGGCTACCATGCTGGAGAAATCCAATATTGTCATGGGGACGAAAGAGGACAGGAGACAATGGAAGGAGATAATATACCACGGAAAGTGTCCTCGCCCAAATAGTTATATAGCAGGTGGAAATGCAAAGCCATGACAAGAGATTCAGGAGATCGAATCTAAGGGTACTCGTGCACCACGTGAGGCGTCCTTCCCCATATGGCCCGCACTTCTGAAGAATTTTGAAAGTGACAGGTCAAACCACAGAATGGGGCCTGAACTCAGAGATAAAAAGTGTGAGACTCCTTTTAGTCACCTCTTACGGCAGGCACGAATACCTCGGGCCTATTCTAAATCCCCCCACCTCATTGATGGTAATGAAGATTAGTGTGACACTCAGCATGGAGCCCTGAGGGATGCCATTCCCTTTGACCTGTGGCGAGCTGAGTGAAGTATCAACTATATAATCCAGAACAACCAGAGAGATAAAAACTGACTAATAAAAAGCCATGAAGGGAAAGTACACATTACATATGTCAAAAAAGACTGCAAGGAGGTGTTGGAATTAAGAAAAATGACTGCCAGAGGGACATTTCCAACTTAGCCAGTTAGTTAATTGTGGATCGTGCCTCCAGGAAACTACACTGATAGCAGGACAAAGGCGGTGAGATTTGAGAATTGAGCATTATTGGCATGCAACCTTCATTTCAAGCAGTTTGCGGAGCACACTGGTGAGGCAAATGAAATGGTAATTGTCAATGGATCTCGGCTCTTGCCCAGCTTAAGAACTGGAACAATACTATCTTGCTACTACAAAAGGAAGACACCATTGAGCCAAATAAAGATGAAGAACCTGAGGCAACGGAGCCCTTGAGTAACACTCTGATGTCGTATCAGCCTATTGTGAATGGAATTGGGGCACGGGGCTGTATTGTGACATGAGGCAAGAGCCTGAAGCAGTTCGCAGTCTGTTGGTTCATTTATAATTCGGCACGCTGTGAGGTGAAGGAAAAGGGGGAGGTCTTCAACTGATCACTTACATGTACAGACGGCAGCTGCATAAGAGGTAATCGAAGCCATCACAGAGTGGGTTGCAATATATTCAGTAAGAACAGATGTGTCAGTACACAGACTATCCCGACAGAAGAGACCCATTACAGTTGTGAATCTTTGGCCATCCAGACAAATACGGAACTTTGTCCACACCTGGGATGAAGAAGCATATGAACCCAGGGATGAAACATAGCACTCCCAGCAATCATTATAGCTGCTTTTAATTAGCACAAAGTTGCTTAAAAGTGAGGAGCGTGGCCTGTGAAGGGTGCTTCTTGAGACACTGCAGTGTACTACGATGATCCTGAACAGCTACCACAGCACTAGCCAGCGGATGGGGGACTTCTAGAAAGGGGAATAGCAATTCCAGCATGGGTGATTGTGTCAGAGATGTCTAGCACAATCTCAGTGGTGCAACCTGACAGAGAGGGGGTGAAGGTCACAGCAGAGGCATACGACAGCCAGTTCGCTCTTCGAAGCACGCAATGTGATAGTTGGTCAATCTGGCAACAATAAGGAAGCGACAGGATCACTGCAAGGTGGTCATATAGTGACCGATGTAGTGAAGCCCTCAAGCTGGGGGAAAGAGATCATTATGACGATAGCAGAAAAGGCATCATGGGTGACACTGCCATTGTTACAAGTACAATCATTATGACACATATGTCAAGCTCAGTAAGAAGCTAGTTAATTACAAGACCCCTATCACACAGGGGCTGTCGTCGTTGTGCCTAAAGTCCCAAAGTAGGAGAAAAGGTGGCGTGCGAGGGGCGGAGTCATTTGCACCCACACTGCTATTACTTTCAACGTGGCACAAAAGGGAATACACTCTCTGACAACATGTTTGTGAACCAGTGTACAGAACCCTCTAGATGCCCTCTCAGGGCCAATAGGTTTCTAACAGAGTGCAGGATAACCAAGTGAACATTAGAGAAAGGTCATCAGTGTGAAGTGTGGATTTTGCAGAATAGCACAAAGTGCAGAATAGGAAGAAAGATGATGATGTAGTTCTGGCAGGTAACAGTAACAGCCATTACAGTAATGCTAAATGATCACATTATGAGTGTCCAGCTTACACACGGAGGAGCCAAGAGGGCCAGTCAAGCCCCAGGGTCATTGCCTGTCACCGATGGGGATGGGACAACATCAATTACCATTGTTTCAAAATCTGACACTTTGGGGATCTGGTGCCTTTGAGCTCACCAGAATAGTTTTGTCCTGATTCTCCTTCTCCTCCTCAGCCTTTAGCGGACAAGATTATTGTGATGGATTATCCACAATGAGAATGGGGATGGATGAAGGACAAGCAGCCCTAGGACCCACAAGCAGTGATTTTTTCAGCTACAAGCTGGTGTTCGGCCTTTGGCCTTTAACCTGTTGATTTCTAGAAGCAGGAGTCCCAGGAGGAAGCCCTGTTGCCAGTAGATGCTAGACAAGGAAGCTGCTTCTACAGTCGAGTGCAAGAAGCAGTTCCTGAATATGGTGTCATGGGAAGCATAAGAGAGGAGAGCAGTGGGAGAATTGGTTTGGAAACCATTGAGGTAATGGTGGTTAAGCAGCAACTTTCACATAATTGGTCATTGGAACAGAATGTAGGCTTCTCCTTTTTTTTTCAGCTCATGAGAGACAGTCACTGGATTTATATTCAGTATTTTCTTTTCTTTCTTGAATACTTGACAAATCTATGAAAGTGGAGGCTGGCATACTGTGCAATGGACACACAAAGATGGCTGTTCACCAAAAATTCCTTTGTGGAGTGATTGTCTGTAGCTGCCAAATTTGGGGCTTTCCAAGCACTGGAATTGTTTCATGGTGGGGGAAGGAGGGGGGGGGGGGGAGGGGTGTAAGGTATCATGACACACTTTTACACTCTGATAATTTTTTTTTTTAGTACAATCCCTTCAAAGGCTAAGATAAAAGACCTCCTGTTCAATTATCTTTGGGACCTCCCTGGGCACATCAGACGATATGTATACCTTCCTGCTCAAGATTAGTCCCTAGCTCCTTGTCTGTTTGGAGTGTAAGGTCTCTGTGGAATGTAATTCCTTAGACCATATTCAAAGGCTTGTGTGAGACAATGGTCACTCATCAATCACCCAGAAGATCACATGTCTGATGGCCTGTAGACTGTGCAGCTGAGGAGGCTTTAATCAGTAGTGATCCACTGCACGTTTCTTCCAAAGACTCAACTTCTCCAAATTTGCCTTTAGTATGTTCCACAAAAAATAACGGCTTTGTCACAATGAAAGTATCCCCATCAGTTCAAGCACACTGTAAATATTGGATAAATTGTTTTGCTTCCAGACATCTGGCTTCTTCCTCTACCCACAGGGTACCCTGATTAGGGAAAGCAGTAAGGGGTGTCTGCATCAAAATGTCTTTGACATGCCTGATGTGGTGACCATTGCTCCAGTTTAATTTGACACATTTTTGTGCAAAATGTCTGTCCTGATAACATTTACTCTGATCAAGAGGTCTCCACATGGGCTCCATGGAGCCACAACAAAGGGCACCTGGCACGATCAACGTGCCGGGAGTCCTGATGCCCCAAGAAGATGGGCATCTACTCCCTAGTATGTTACGGGATTTAGCAGCTCACGCATCAGCAGTGCGATTCCTGTGTTGCCAGGAGTATCAACCAAAAGGGTACATAAGGACGTCACCAAATCAGAATGGCTAACGTACTGGCTTTGAAATGCAAATAAGAGCTAATGCAGATACTGCGCACAGATGATCCTTAACACTGCATGCAGTAGGTGCTACTTTTAATGACAATGGAAGTGCTACACCTACAATGGGCAAATCACGTTGTTTGTTTGCCACACAGCCAGTGACCAAAAAGTGTGAAATGTCAAAATGACTAGACCAGACCTATGGGACATCCCTGACCCCAGTGAATATACTGCTTCAAAAAATTTACAGTAAGGAGGACTGCTGAATGGATGGAAGTGAAGAACAACAGAAAGACAGAGCTGGAGCCAATATCTCAGGGAAATTTGGCCCACTGGATCTGACTGCAGCAACTGATTAAGTAACCTATACCCATGTGTATGTTTGGTTTGCATCCTAAGTTGTGCATCTTGGTTCAAGAAGCTGTATGACTTCCCTATTCCTCAACTTCTGTGACAATATTTTATATTATAAGTTATGCAAGATCAGAATTTTATTATCTCATTTATGTACAGATATAAATCATTGATTTAATGTGCAGGTGGGTCAGCAATATAAGTAATACCATTGAGACATAAACATAGAATCAAAAAACCAGATTAATACTAATGTATAGCCACCAGAACAAGGTTATCATATTATCTGCAGAGATAATTCAACTATAATTGTAAGAATCTGCAGCTGGACAAATACACATAGATTGAGCTACTCTGCCCTCCTTCAGACATATCCCCTTCCCCCCTCTCGCGTGCACACACACCATGGCCACTGTCACCTCTGGATGTTAAGGTCTGACTGCTCCCATAAACGACAGTGGCTACATTTGTGTGAATTATACATATATTAATGTGTGTGTGTGTGTGTGTGTGTGTGTGTGTGTGGAGGGGGGGGGGGGGGGTTGTTGTCTGTACCTTAAAGACTCAGCCTGTTAGTTTAGTCTACTTGTAAACATACTTTTAAAATGAGCCTGTCTGCATTCAGTGCCAGTTCTACGTGATGATTAGCGATCTATCTTATTTCTTACTGTTGTTCCACTGTGAACTTTTCACTTTTGGATTGCACAAGGAAGGCATGTATTGTCTTTGCAGCAAACTCTAGTTCCAAACTGTTGAAAATTTTCTTTTTTGATTGATTATAATTTTTCATCAGCCATGTACCGTAGAGTCAGAGCATAGAGTTTTAATCTGTAAAAATAAAACTTGAAATTCTTTTTTATGGTATTGTATACATGTTTACAATTGTTTCCTAATAATAATTCTAAATACCTATAAACAAAGATAAACCGTTCATAACAGTAAATACACAGAATAGCTAAAACATGTAGACCCCCTAAACCAGGCAAGGGCAACCTCACAGATATGAATATGAATGGCACATCTTTCCAGACATGCCAAGCCGACATATTATGCTTCAAAATACACGTTTTTGAGAGTACACTCATTTTATGTTCATCCCAGTTCATCTACAGTTATTTACACACTGTGACGATTGTTTCTTTATGTACAACATTTTGCAGTAGCTGTCTTAAAAATAGCTGCTGCAAAATTCTCCCACAGATTTCTTCCATGGACCGCACTGACACCAGTCGTGGGCCAGATCCAGCCCGCGGGCCACCAGTTGACCCCCCCATGTCCCAAACAGTGGGCTGCATGGTCCCTTCCCTTAATTACACATATTTTTTAATTATTCATATCCTAATAATTTTCTCCTGTTGATAATAATATTCTGTTTGCACAATTTATATTCCCATGAAAAATAATTCTGTACCTTACAACAGACTCAAAGCAGCTGTGACAGACAAATTTTCTTGTGTCCACATCACTTCCGCAGGGAAGTATTCTGAGTGTGAATCCAAGAGACTTAATTTGCTAATAAATTTGTGTCTAAAAATTACGCTTATTTTATTTTCTAAAAATCTCACCAGGAATTTGATAGCATTGACTTCCTTAAGATCCTGGCTTATATGGATAATTTTAATCACTTGATTTTTACTACATAATTTTAAACTGGGTTAATTGTGGAGAATTTTACTTACTTGATTTTTACTATATAGTTTTAAACTGGGTTAATTGCGTCTAGTTTTAACCGATTTAGATCCAGCCAATGTTCTAAGCTATTAATGGTATCACTGCCTCTTTGAGGAATTTGTTCTGTAGTTTTACTTGGAATGAGAATGTGTGTGTCATCAGCAAATGAACTGAATCTTAAGTTACATTTAAATATAAATCAACTGTGTGAAATTGAAACATGATTGGGCTTAAAATGGTACCTTGTGTATCTTCCCGTGAAATCATTTTTCTGTACAGAAATAATTTCCTTGACACGATATTAATACTACTCTTTGCTTTCTTTCTGTTAAGTGAGAACTGAACTATTTCACAGCATTACCTTCAGTCTGAAAATCAAACAGTTTTGTTTATTTGCACTATTTGCCTTTTACACACATGGTAACAGATGTGTTCTCCCACAGTAGCTTACTACACCCGATTGTAACCACCCTCCTTTTCCACAGAATACTCATAAGTGCTTGAGAGCACCCATTTATTTCTTCATACTTCACAGATGTCTGGATACAGATTGAGAGTTGTTCACCAAAAGATTTTAATGTTGCAGTAATAGTTTGCTATAGTTTTAAACACACACACACGGCATACACCTGATGCTGAACTATTATTTTAACACATACACTACACATGTTCCGTATACCCAGATAATGAGTTATAGAATGGATTCTGTATTTTGTACCAACCTCTCTGCTTCAGATTTGCTTCAGCTGCTACAAAACTGTCATAAAGGATGCAGTAGATGTGACTGAAATTGCTCTCAAAGAAAGTTTTTGCCTCCTCGACATCGACATGTTCTGCAAAAAGAAAAAAATTATGTATTTCCTCATATGCAATTTTAAACACAGCTGTGTGTGTGTGTGTGTGTGTGTGTGTGTGTGTGTGTGTGTGTGTGTGTATTGCACCAAAAACACAGTGAAGCTTTAGATCTAGTTTCTAGTGTTTCTTCATGACATCTGAAAGTAAATTAACATTATGCCATGGAGAAAATACAATTTACAAAACTTAACAAACAATGTGTTATCTTTCCTTAATTCACCAAAATTTACTATCACAGTTCCCAATAAACAATGGATATTCTTAGAAGTGCCTATAAAAAATAGGTGTATACGGGAAGCTGAAAACACACAATAGGTTAACATTAAAGTGAATTATCAATACAAAACATCAAAGCACAGCCACAGCTATTTTTATATGTGGTGATATTTGGTTATGTTTTGCCAACTGCAATCAAAGATGTGATCCAAAAGAGGTGGCACCTAAAAGGACTAAAGGTAAAGAAATACACTGAGGAAGAAATGGGCACTATAGACATTATTTGTGAAGATTGTGAACCTTGTGCAGAAAGAGAACAATATATTGTCAAAACATAAAATAGGATGTCAGGAAAAATTAAGCTAGAATCAAAGATACTTAGCACCACTCATGAGATTTTAAACACAGCAGAAAAAAGACATAGGCAGAGAACTTAGGTAAACATTGCGAAATAAGCTGGATTTTAAAAAGGACAATATAAAAACAAAGATAGAAGCAAATATGGGTAAACAACAATGGAAATACTGTTGATGAACATGTTCCATGCATCACATGAGCTAACTACAAAGAAAAATTTCTACATCAACTGAGAACAAGATTTAAAAAGAAACATTCCACTTGGGAAAAATATATCTAAAAACAAAGAAGACGTGACTTACCAAACGAAAGCACTGGCAGGTTGATAGACACACAAACATACACACAAAATTCAAGCTTTCGCAACCAACGGTTGCTTCATGAGGAAAGAGGGAAGGAGAGGGAAAGACGAAAGGATGTGGGGTTTTAAGGGAGAGGGTAAGGAGTCATTCCAATTCCGGGAGCGGAAGCAGAAAGACTTACCTTAGGGGGAAAAAAGGACAGGTATACACTCACGCTCACACACACACACACACACACACACACACACACACACACACACACACAGAGAGAGATATATATATATATATATATAAAAACAAAGATGAGGTGACTTACCGAACAAAAGCGCTGGCAGGTCGATAGACACACAAACAAACACAAACATACACACAAAATTCAAGCTTTCGCAACAAACTGTTGCCTCATCAGGAAAGAGGGAAGGAGAGGGGAAGACGAAAGGAAGTGGGTTTTAAAGGAGAGGGTAAGGAGTCATTCCAATCCCGGGAGCGGAAAGACTTACCTTAGGGGGAAAAAAGGACAGGTATACACTCGCACACACGCACATATCCATCCACACATACAGACACAAGCTGCTTGTGTCTGTATGTGTGGATGGATATGTGCGTGTGTGCGAGTGTATACCTGTCCTTTTTTCCCCCTAAGGTAAGTCTTTCCGCTCCCGGGATTGGAATGACTCCTTACCCTCTCCTTTAAAACCCACTTCCTTTCGTCTTCCCCTCTCCTTCCCTCTTTCCTGATGAGGCAACAGTTTGTTGCGAAAGCTTGAATTTTGTGTGTATGTTTGTGTTTGTTTGTGTGTCTATCGACCTGCCAGCGCTTTTGTTCGGTAAGTCACCTCATCTTTGTTTTTATATATAATTTTTCCCACGTGGAATGTTTCCTTTCATTATATATATATATATATATATATATATATATATATATATATATATATATATATATATAACAGGTAATAGGGACATCTTCAATATTGGAAACAGTACATGCGCAATTTATATTACGGAGAGGAGCTAATTTATAATTAAACCCTACTGGAAACTACTGACAAGGGACAAGGAAAACTCCCCATCACACCCTCCTCAGATTTAATGGTAAGATGGTAACAGTGGATAGTCCGTCAAAAACTGAACACAGATCAAGTGTGAAAAGAAAAAAGAAGGTGTACAGAACTGTGAAAAAAAGAAGCAAAATACAAACAGTGAAAGGTTCACATTTAAGATGTGCAACATTGAGCAAACTTGAATAGTCTCATGACCTCCAGATGTACGAACCTCCTTTCTTCTACACACGTACCACATTTATGCCTCTTGACTTCCATTTTGGATGATTTGACTCTTGAATTCCTTTGCTGTAATATAGTTTACACTCGTTTATTTGTCGTTTTTATTTCTGTGTCAGGTCTATAGGGTAACTCGCCTGCTCTCACAATACATCACATTTACTTACGGCGATAATATATTCTTACCACACGATTCATATTCTATAACCAATGTATAGTGTGACAATTGCCGAGACTACAGACAGAGTAGGTCATAATTTTGTTAAATAAAAGGGAGGAGGTGCAAGATCTGAACACGGATCTTCCACTTTGCAGTCCAACAGTGTTACCACAGAACCATGACACCAGAGTTCTCTTGTAATCTGCTCACTGTTACACATCTTGAGGTTGGACCATTTGCTGTTTCTAGTTTTCTTCTTTTTTCACAGTCCAGTACACCTTTCTGTTTTCATGCTTGATCTGTTGATCTGTGTTCAGTTTTTGACTGACTAACCACTGTGCCATTTCACCACTAAAATGAGATAGTAGGAGAGGGGGGTTGGGTGCGATGAGAAGTTCCCCTCGTTCTCAACAATAATTTCTATAATTTTCATATTGTTATTATTATACACTTGATATAGGTAAACACTGTAACCTTGATGCAGTTAATGCAGTCCTGTTTGTTAAAACTGTTATGAATTATGTGGAAGTTTCAGCTACAGAAAAACTCCTCTCATTGGCCAATCAAAAGAATGAAAAGCATTTCATAATATAGGCCTCAAAACAATTACTTTTCTATCATATTTCTTAAAGACACTGTTGCACATCTTAGTCAATACAATAAGGAGGAAAATGAAGGAACTGACACCATCTGATCTCAGAGAAAGCAAGTAAATAAGTCAAGCAATTTAATCTGGATAATTAAATATGGAGACAAAAAGAAGCCATGCCAAAACCATACAGAATTTTTAAAAAAATTGTTATGATTTATTGACAAGCAACTTCAAGTTTTCAAATATTGTCATACATCAGATTAAAATGGTGACCCTCATCTAAATATTTACCGATAACAATGTACAGTCATTTTTTCCACACTTAATTTTCTAAAATTTATCAAACCTAAAACCGTTCAGACCCTCCTAAACAGTCAAGTTAGTAATTTACTACATCTCTGTGTAAAATATTAATATTCGCCACAAAATTTTCTGGAAAGCAACTCATTGCATGAATCTTGCTCACAGATGGTAACTCGGAAACTGTTCCTGGATGGGCAAGCCATAGTACATCTTTCAGCCACCTACAACACAGAATTCACTGTTGTTGAATCTCGAGGAGATGTTGGTAACAGCAAGTACGGGCTCCTAATACAATGTAAAGTGACTGAATTGGGCTGATCTTAAGTGTACATGCAGCTAGTATAACAGTGGACTGCACTTCCTCCCCCCCCCCCCCAGTGGCCTAACAGACTTGCAAAATGTGCAACCATAAACAGCTGGGAATCACACAAAGAATTTATCACACGTGTCTCTTCACCGTAATTGCTACAAACATTTTTAAATAAATGCATTCAGAAAGCAAAATTTCAAATTTCTTCAGCACAGCAACCATTAAGTTTATTATCAGAAAACAAACACTAGGAATGTAACCTTATTTTAACACTCCAACACTGCTCCTTAATTTCAAGTCAAGAAAGCACGACACACACAGATTTCTCTGTCAATTTTTCAAAGCCAATATTTTTTGCATATTCCTCTAACTCTTCCCCTAACCCAATTGTCAGAAGAGAAGTACAGAGAGAAACTTCAAACTTACAGGAATGCCACTGAGTGATGTCTTCAACAACCTCCAACATTTCAACATGTTAACACCCTATGAGCTTCAAGGTTGCATTACAAGAGAGCACTGTACACTGCAGTAGGTGGTGGGGCTGTGCTGACCAAGAACCATGATACAGCTTCTGCAGAAATGGTCTTCTGTTGGTGTAGCCCTACCTATTGAGGATTTAAATTGTTTTGTACAGCGCTCTTTCACTGCATCCATATCCTGAAAATAATGGAATGTTCACCCGTTGAGATATCAGCAGTTGTCGAAGATGTCACTCGACTGCATTCCTGTAAGCTTTTTGAACATTTTGTATGCTAGGAGAAACTCAGGTTTCACGAGGGAAAATTTCTCTACAAAGAGGAAACACTGAACAGGTTCCCTTACTATGGACCTTACACTGTTAATATGGAAACTTCCTAGATCTTAAAACTTGTACTTGACAAGACTCAAACATGTGACATTTGCACTTTGTGAGGAAGTATAAAACCACATTTATTGACCATAAAATGTCACTGGAAGCCCCACACCTGTAACTACCTGACAGTGTTATGGCTCCAAACATAATTGCAGGTCATCACTAGGTTAGACAGGAAACCTACAACCTGAAAGCCCACAGAAGAAACCTGGTAGTAAAGCAAAGTAATGCACAGCCAATGTTCTCTCTGGGACAGACACTGGAAGTGGCTAAGAAGTTTCCTGTTTTTATAGATCCATATATGTGTGTGGTAATCATTTGCTCAAAGTCCTTCCTATGCACCATAGGACTCAAGTACAATACCTATTCAGATAGGTAGTGTTTTACCAGTTTGCGAAAGAATATTAAACAGCTACTTTTCGAACATCTGCAAAATGCCTTGTCTGCCTTATTAAGCTAGATAGTATTTAAAAAAAGACAATGGCAGTACCTCCGTGACTGTGATGAAGCAATCTAAATCCCTGTCATGAAAAATAAGCATGGTTAGAGAAAACAGACTGGAGTTAATACAAGAGCTAAGGCTGCAAGTTCACGGTCCAAGAATCAACAGCAAGTGCCCTTTGTGTGTGCAACAATGAAAAGCAGAAGTATATTCTTATTATAAAGTTATCTGGGGTGCAAATGCTGGGATGGTTTCTTCATCAAGGCCAGGCTGACCACACATCCTATCCTCATAAAAGCATGCTTATATATTCTGTGTGTGTGTGTGTGTGTGTGTGTGTGTGTGTGTGTGTGTGTGTATTTTGAGCTAATTACTTTCGTTATACTGGGTGGATATAAATAAACTTTCGCTACTTGTGATAGTGTAGACAGAAAACTATTTCCCGTATGGTTACCCAACTTTATAGGAATCATGTTCAGACTGAGTGATGCAGGATTTGCATTGCTAGTAGTGTTAGTATCATGACTTGCAGTTAGGTGCCTGTAATGGTATGGCAACACAGAATTTAAACACAAGCATCAGTGTGCATTACATTTTCAGTCTGTGAGCAGAGCTGTATTCGTAAAACTGTTTTATCAAATCAACAGCAATAGTATTATGCTCTTTCTGCGTATCGACACATTAAAGGAATACAGAGAGATCCTCTAACTGCTCCAGGACTGAAGGATTCTGAAGCTCAAGTTAACTGGCAATTTCGATATTTCTCTGGAGAAGCCAAAGGTCAATTGTGCCACAAATTGTTGAAGAAGTCACTATTGCCACGGCTGTGAATGCTGGGCACAATGTGCGATCCTTGAGGAGTGCCCAAGCTATCACAACAGCTGAGCATTCGATGGTCCCTTGTTCAAAAAGTTGCTCGGAACAAATGTGAAATGTTATCTTTAGTGCGGTTCCAAGCCGTTATGAAATTGAGCAACGTTTGCAAATTAAAATGTGTTTCTTTCAATGCTTTATTCATTATTTCTCTTCTGCATGTCCTCACGAATGCTTTCATAAAGTTTCATTGTCCTATGATCATTTGTTTTTCATGGGGGTCCTCTCAGGAACTGGGGGTAATTTATAAGCAACCTATATTACTATGATAAATCCTAAATCAATGTGAGATGATCCTTGGGTACATAAATGAATAAATAATAAAATGATCACATCAACATCAAAGTCAATGGAGATTGGCTTTACCTCATTTAGATGAGCACTGGTCAGAAAAGTGACGACAGTCTCTCTACGAGAATCATTCCAGCATAAAAACTGTGGAAAATTTAACTGTAAACACTGGATAACAGTTGTAAGCTTGCTTGTCAAAAACATGGATCTAATGCCAAAAGACCATTCACAAAACAGAAAATCCTACGCAAGATCAAAGACAGTTTAGAACTGCAGTGTGTTCCTGGTAACTGTTACTCTCCCTCAACCCTAACATCCACAACTCCTTAACTTTTTCACAATTTAAGCTGATCTTTCTAATGTAAATCAGATGTGTAACTTTCAGTCAATTGTTCAAAAAGTGTCTACTTTGGAGACATATGCAAACTACTGTAGACGGTGTTAGGAGGTTTGTTTCCCATATCAAGTCAAAACATGCCTGTGATCTACAGCAGCACTGTAATGATCAATCAGTGAGGCTTTTTCCCACTCTTCTGACTAACTAGCTATTCCAAGACAGAACACACTGGTTCCTGCTTGGTAGACCAACAAAAAATGTGGAACGAAATGCTTATTTGCAAGAGATGGCGTCATTGCATACATTTGTTTATTATAATGGAAATTTAAATGACATTCTGTTTACTGTTTTCAAATATCACATTTTGTTACTCGCAAATCATTCAACAATCATCTGACAACGTTAACGTGAAGGTGTGATTCACACAAAAATACACTACTGTAAGACAGTTAACTGAATGATTCGTGTGTGAACTTGGTTTAGGTAGCTAAAACAGCCAATAAGATTAACAATAATACTGGCCTGATTTACAGTAACTAAATAAGACCTCCAACATTAGAAATATAAAACAAAGTTCCTTTTGACAGATACCTCTTCCAAAAAGTACAGTGACAACCACAATAAAACAAAATGAACAGCTGAAAACTAGGTGCACTGATACATTGACAGAGGACCGCAAACAAGTCGGGTCAACAGTAATGAGGAATTATGGGCACAGAGGAAGGAGACCTCACTGCTTATGTCAACTAGGCTTAATGTGATTCTGGTCAGCCCCAATAAATAAATTGATAATAATCATGATATGAAATAGTAAAGAAGTTCTCTTAATTAACAAATACTTGTAGGAAAACTCAACAGTAAATTAAAAAAAAAAAAAAAGGTTTGAATCTTGAGAGACGCCTTCTTTAGACTACTTCTATGGAAGGCAAAAACCTGAAATTTATATTTTTGTTACAGAAGTTCCTGCTGACTTTTCTCAAGTTCTACAATATGTAACCGCCTGTCTATATTAAAGTTTTCCAATACATTATACTTCATTAAACACATTTAAAATGTCCAACAATAAGTGTTTTTTAATCATAACTAAAACATATGAAGTTAAAATGTAGCACTGAAAACCAATAGCATACACATCAACAATCAGTACACTTGTCTGTCCACCTTGATAAAGTTGGAAGCTCTTTAGTGACAAATATGTTATACATATGGCAGAAGTACTACTGCTGGCACAGGAACAGAAAGAATTTTTTATAGTAAAAATAATATTCCTTTTGCTGTCATTTTTATAGCTTTTTATTTAGGCTACTAGTTTTAACTATAAAAATTTTTTAAATAATAATTTGTCATATTGGGAAAATAACTATGATAATTCCCTGACGAATGTCATGAGGCAAAAGTGTCAGTACTGCATAATATGACAATTCAATAAAATCGGCATTAGTGTTACTAACCATCACAACAGTGTCAGAGCAAGGAAGCATAAGAAATGTGAACTACAAATGAAAGAAAGGAAGCAGGTCAGGACTGAGCATGTAGATATCCTGTGACAACTACCTGAATCCACAGATAAGAAAACTCAAAAGAACATTGTGATGAACTAGCCTAAAAGTAATAGTTACAACCTAGGAAAGCATCAACATGCTATTCGTACTCACCAGTTATCAGACAAGCACCAATGAAACAAAAACATCAATCAACAAGGACAAAAGTACAAAATGGGAACATATAGGAAACATTCCAGAAATGACCTGTATTTGGAAAAGTATATCACACAACTGAATCATCAAGGAGACCAAAAAACTGTACTGCAGCAGGCTACCAAGTCTTCTATGAATTGAAGACAGCATAAACAAATCAATCATGCCTGTTAAATGTAAAGCAGAAGCAGCATATTGTAAAAAGCAAGAAAGGTTGTTACCAATAACAGTACTCTTCACTAATGAGTATTCTTAATAGATGACATAAATGAGCAAGGGATCCCAAACCATCAACTGCAGTACAATTAAGACTATATCTCCATTAAGAAATTATTCCTCTCATTTTGCCTCATATACATTCTCAACTTCCTTACACAGCTACAGCTACTGCTAAACAGTTAAAATATGACAGCAATGATACTGTATTCAGTTTTACTGTTGCACTCATGCCCCCCCCCCCCACCTCCCCCTCCGACCCCTAAAGCAAAAGCTACACACATTCAGGAAAATAGGGAACAACAGATTTTGATTGTAACAATGATAACCATAATCTGATATGAATGTATGTTACACCAATATGTTCAATATAGTATGATATCTCTGCACATGTGTCTTACATTCTAAATACCAAATCATCTTCTCAAGGAGAAAACATTAAGGAAGCCTCGTTGTTGTTGTTGTGGTCTTCAGTCCTGAGACTGGTTTGATGCAGCTCTCCATGCTACTCTATCCTGTGCAAGCTTCTTCATCTCCCAGTACCTACTGCAACCTACATCCTTCTGAATCTGCTTAGTGTATTCATCTCTTGGCCTCCCCCTATGATTTTTACCCTCCACGCTGCCCTCAAATACTAAATTGGTGATCCCTTGATGCCTCAGAACATGTCCTACCAACCGATCCCTTCTTCTGGTCAAGTTGTGCCACAAACTTCTCTTCTCCCCAATCCTATTCAATACTTCCTCATTAGTTATGTGATCTACCCATCTAATCTTCAGCATTCTTCTGTAGCACCACATTTCAAAAGCTTCTATTCTCTTCTTGTCCAAACTATTTACCGTCCATGTTTCACTTCCATACATGGCTACACTCCATACAAATACTTTCAGAAATGACTTCCTGACACTTAAATCTATACTCGATGTTAACAAATTTCTCTTCTTCAGAAACGCTTTCCTTGCCATTGCCAGTCTACATTTTATATCCTCTAAGGAAGCCTCATGAACTGCAAATAATCCCATTTGCATTTTACGAGCCTTCGTACTTATTTTATGACACTCCTTACTTCACATAAAAAGAAGCGCTAACATTCTACCTGTGTGCATTCACTACAATTAACAGTCTATTAATGAAACAGGAAACCTGCTACATTCCAGTAAGTACTGTGGCAAAAAATTTTAGAACAG
Organism: Schistocerca serialis cubense; assembly: GCF_023864345.2. Taxonomy (NCBI): domain Eukaryota; kingdom Metazoa; phylum Arthropoda; class Insecta; order Orthoptera; family Acrididae; genus Schistocerca; species Schistocerca serialis. The sequence goes on from NC_064638.1 coordinate 288,458,151, forward strand.
ATTCTACAGGGGCATAAAAAAAAAATACATCAATATTGAACTTTAAGAGGTTCTCTTTATATTCTCCAAACTTACATTAGGCCAAAAATTTAGTAGTAGTTTGAATTTGCAAGGGGAAATGAAGGTATGTTTGTGCAATGTGTAATATCCACTAAGCAGGCCTGTATTTCATAAGTAAGCAGGTTTACTTCATTTTTCTCTCAGCCAATGACATAAAATTGCTGTCAATGTTTTTTTGCTTATATCAAAGTCATTCCAAATGTGTGCACCCATGCATCAAATTGAACTGTAAAACCATTCTTGACTTCACTGCTATCAGTGTTGTTATATATCTAACTGGTCTTTTTCCAAACAGACTGAAGTGAATGCATGCGGCATGGCAGCAAGTTTGTGTTCTGTAGTCACTAGTAGGTGTTCACTGCGAGTGCAGCAACAGTGTAGAGAACTGTGAAGAAATAATTGTGGTTCATTGGCTGATTTGGTGGAAGGGACCAAACAACGAAGCCATCAGTCCCCTCGGATTATGGAAGGACGTAAAAGGAACTCCCGAATGTGAGTCCAGTGTGCTAATCACTGTGCCGTCTCGCTTGGTAGAAATAAAGCAAAACTCTTTTTACATTATAAAATATCATATGTAAATTGTGTATGAATAAAAGACCACTGTACGTTAGGGAGCAACCAAATGAGGCAGTGAAGTTGTTAATGCACTGGCAACCTCATATTCAGGAGGATGGAGTTTGGCTCTGTTCAACCACACTGATCTACATTTTCTGTAGTTTTCCCAAGTCATGTCAAGCAAACACCATGGTAAGCCCTTCAACAACACCAAGGTTGAGCACCTGTCCAATCTTGTACACACATCATTTATATTTATGTGTGTATACATTTGAGCTATTTATTTTTCATCGTATTATGACAATACATCTCATTTAATTCTCAGATGATCCCCGTGTGAATGAATATACAAATAAATAGATAAAATAAATAGCCCAAAAACATAATAAATAGCTTACGAAATCTTTTACATGCAATACTCATCAACAATAATGTCACTGATCTCCAAAATAGGCATGTTTACTAAAAACATCAGAAACAAATTCTATGAAATAAACAAGGCTAGCATGGATAAGTTTTAATAGTGTTTATATCCTTCAATGTTTCTAAACTGTGAACAAAAACATGGGCAACCTTCCATGCTAGTGTTGATTTCCTTAATAGTTTTAACCAGTATGTTAAAACAGTTACAATTATGGTGGTATGTCAGAGACGATATCAACTACAACCAATAACATGATATAATTACACACTTACATCCACATGGACACAGCAACAAGAAAAAAACCAATACCACACTTTCACAGATATGAAAGCTAGAGAACTATATCTCACTGACTGAATGCAGAAATGCTGTCACTAAATAAGCTTAATGTAAATGTCATCTATAATAGGGTATGATTTTGCACTTACTTCTACAGAATTCCCTATTTACACTGCTTTAAGTGAACAATAAGAAATCCAAACAGAAATGCAAATCTTTTCGCATCACAGTTTCTCAGTTCTGTATTCAAGAAACAAGTCTCTCGACACCTCAAAACTGGCTTACACTTCTCCATTACTTCTACCTTGATAATGTATGAAGTGACAAACATATAAATAAATGAAAAATGGTGAGAAAGGGTGTATCTTTCCAATAAACTAGTCAAATAAATAAAACTACTGAAAATTTGTTAGGGAACAGTCAAGTGAGATGAGAAACACTGAATGTCCTTCTCCCCATTCGAAATTTGCTCAATCGCGACGGAAAAGAGGGGGAGGGGGAGCGGCGGCAATAAATCATGTTTTATCACGATTGAAGGATTCAAGGTTGATGATAACAGCTGAGGATAACACAAAACATATAAGTTGCATTAAATGTCAAAAAACAATCACAGTGCTACGCCTGTTGAAGTTTATGGAACAAAACAGGAAATCTGCATTAAATGACATCTCAAAAACAATCACAGGGCTACGCCTGATGACGTTTATATGTTAGTGACATGCAACATTCCAGCAGTAAACAGACCGACGAAAACAAGTTTCACCAATAACAATAAATGCTGCATCAGCTCGGATCATTGTTAACTGTTTTTCTGTCGAAACGTCTGTGCTGTCATTCTCAAGTAGGATGGTGTGACATTAATGAATTTACAAGATGTTAATAATCTGAGAATTTATTGCACTATGTATGACAAAGCGTCCCTGAAGAGCTGAAACAACGATCTTAACAAATGGTTGTTCCTGTGTAACTGTGAAGGTGCTCCAGGCAAAACACTGTACTGGTCTAGCCAGACGAAACCTCTGTCCCTCCTGTACTTACCCAGTACAATTCTGAGATGCTTCAAACGTGTAGCAGAATCTTTCTTCAAATCCTGGACTTTCTGAGTCGACTTCTTGACGTCTGCGTGAATTTTTTTGCTGAACATGTTTCTTCACGAAAGTCTGCAGTAATTACTCCGAACATACATTATCCAAAATCAACAATAAATGAACACAGCATCGAGTTACACACGCACATGATAAACCTCTCCCACCTTCCTACCACCTCCTAGTTTGTTTCCTCTGCACTGTCATCTATAAAAAGCTACGTATATGTGCGTCCCTTTGACAGCACTGAACTCGGCCGCGTATAGAAGGCGCTCCAATGGTAAAGCTTCTGATGGTGCATAGACCACTATAATTAATACTTTTTATGATAAACTGTTCACCTCCTTCCAGTTGTAAAAGAGAAAATACGTAAGTAAGTATCAACAATTTTCTTGTTCATGGTTTTAGTGAATTATTTCTCTCTGCCTTGTTGCTAGTGGTAACATATTTAACATCCGAAAAATTAAAATTTTGAAGTATCTTTCCATTCTTCACTGACATGGAATGGTTCCTACATGAATCACTAACGTTGCCGAAAACGACTCAGTTTCCCCTTTTGCTTGTGACATTAATCTACGATGGCTCAGGGCAACGCTTCGTTCGTTTTAAATCATTTTTCTCCCTTTCAGAATAATTTTGTTGTGATTTCTCCTTCTGTCTCACAACCGCTATTCGATCCGTTTTCACTTCATTATTCTTACATACATGGAAGTCGACTGGAATTTTTCAAGACTCCTATGGAACTAAACAGTTTTTCATCGACCCTATCCTGACTCCTCATCTCAGTTTTCCGATATTGTATTACAATGTACCATAAACTGAATATTATTTTAGTCAGACGACAGTTGCACCTACTGACTTCCAATGCTTTCTCTGTCTTCAAGTCAAGGATTCTTCCCTTCTTCCTGCACTTCCAACAATTATTCTGTTCTGCGATCCGGCGAACACTAACAATTTTTTCTATTCTTCTTTAACAGCTCTTCAATTTCATCTTTGTTGATCAATACTGATCAGAGGGATAGAAATTCTATGTCTTTTGCCCTGAACATCTATAAGAAACAATGTTATCTTCATCTATACTTATACTCTGCAAGCTACCGTGAGGTGCATGGCAGAGGGTATGTCCTATTGTACCAGTTATTAGGATTTCTTCCTGGCCCATTTACGTATGGACCGCGGGAATAGTGATTGTTTGAATGACTCTGTGCATACAGTAATTATTCTAATCTTATCCTCACGATCCCTTGTGAGTGATTTGCAGGGGGTTGTAGCTTATTTTAAGGCCTGTTCCTGGAACTTTGTCAATAGATCTCTCTGGATAGTTTACGTCTGTTTTCGAGAGTCTGCCATTTCAGTTCCTTCAGTATCTTTAGGACTCTCTCCCATCATTAAACGAACCTGTGACTATTCATGCTGCTCTTCTCTGTGTAGATTCAATATCCCCTGTTAGTCCTATCACGTACAGGTCCCACACACTTGAGCAATGCTCTAGGATGGCTCGCACAAGTGATTTGCAAGCAATCTCTTTTGTAGACTGACTGCCTTTCCGCAGTATTTTACCAATCAACTGAAATCTACCAAGTGCTTTTACCCATGCCTGAAACTATGTAATCATTCCATTTCATAACCCTACAAAGTTTTGTACCATATTTAGAGCAAGTTGCCACTCTCTGCATCACTTTTAAATCTTATTAACATCTGACTGAATATTTATGTAGCTTCTTTCAGATAGCACATCACTACAGATAACTGAATCATCTGCAAAAAGTCTGAGGTTACTATTAATATTGTCTGCAAGGTCATTAACACACATGAACAGCAAGCATCCCAGCACACTTCCCTGAGCACACAAGAAGTTACTTCTACATCTGACGATGACTCTTCATCCAAGATAACATGCTACGTCCTCCCTACCAAAAAGACCTCAATCAAGTCACAAATTTCACTGGATACCGCATATGATTGTGCTTTTGACAGTAAGTGTAGCTGTGGTACTGAATCAACTGCTTTTTGGAAATCAAGAAACACTGCATCTAACTGGCTGCTTTGATCCAAAGCTTTCACTGTGTCATGTGAGAGAAGAGCGAGATGAGTTTCACAAGATCGATGTTTTCGGAAACCACGCTGGTTGGCACTGAGGAGGTCATTCTGTTTAAGATATCTCATTAAGTTTGAGCTCCGAATATGTTCTAAGATTCTACAACAAATTGATGTCAAGGATATTGGATGGTAGTTTTGTGGATTACTTCTACTACCCTTCTTTTAGATTGATGTGATCTGTGCCTTTTTTCAAGAACTTGGCGTGGCTTTTTGTTTGATGGATCTGGGATAGATTATAGTGAGGAGAGGAGCTAGCTCAGCTGCAAATTCGGTGTAGAATCTGATAGGGATTCCATCAGGGCCTAGATCCTTGCTCAGTTTCAACGGTTTCAGTTGTTTCTCAACACTAATATTTATTTCATTTCTTTTTTCAGTGGGACGAGGATTAAATTAGGAAAATTCTGCTGGAATTTCTTTTGTAAAGGAACATTTAAAAACGAAGTTCAGAATTTTAGCTTTTGTTTTGCTACCCTCAATTTCAGTTCCTTCTCATTCCCTAGGGGGTGGACACCAAATTTGGTATCACTAACAGCCTTCACATATGACCAGAATCTCTTTGGATTTTGTGAAATGTCATTTGACAATATTCTGCTGCAGTAGTCACTGAAGGCATCACACATTGCTCTCTTGACAACCAAAAGCGTTTCATTCAGCACCTCTCTATTTAGAGCCCTACACTGTGTTTTACATCTATTATGCAGTAATCTCTGTTTCTTTAGAAGTTTCTTTACAGTGACTGAGTATCATGGAGGTTCCCACCCATTATGAACTGTTCTACTGGGTGCATATCTATCCAATGTGTGGTCAATTATTGTCTTAAACTTGATCCAGAGTTCCTTGACATGCTCCTGACCTGTGCTGAACGTTTCAAGTTCCTCATTGATTTTTTATGCAGTTTACTAAACATACAAAATCTTTCTGCTTATTTTAGTTGTCCTTTGCACTTCGATAATCTTTGTTGCCACAACTGCATCGTGGTCGCTGATCCCAGTTTCGATGTGGATGTCCTCAGAGAGGTCAGTTCTGTTTGTTGACATTAGCTCCAACAAATTTTCATCATGAGTGAGGTTCCTAACTATCTGTTGAAGTTAGTTTTCAGAGAAGGCATTTAGCAAAGTTTCATAAGATGTCTTATCACCCCCATAACTAAGCACTCCGTCTTCAGGCCAAGAGTGGCCTACCAGGACCATCCGACCGCCTTGTCATCCTCAGTGGAGGATGCGGATAGGAGGGGTTTGGGGTCAGCACAACGCTCTCCCGGTCGTTATGATGGTATTCTTTACCAAAGCCGCTACTAATCGGTCGAGTAGCTCCTCAATTGGCACCACGAGGCTGAGTGCACCCCGAAAAATGGCAACAGCGCATGGCAGCCTGGATAGTCACCCAACCAAGTGCCGACCACGCCCGACAGCGCTTAACTTCGGTGATCTCACGGAAACCGGTGTATCCACTGTGACAAGTCCGTAGCCACCCCCATAACTAACAAAACTGTAATTTTCCCAATTTATTATTGGATGATTAAAGTCTCCACTAATGATTATAGTATGACTGGGGAACTTAACATACATGGGAACTGAGATTTCTCTGAAGTTTTCAATTACATCAGGAGATGAGTCTGGTGGGCGACAGAAGGATCCAATTATCTTTTTACACCCATCTCTGATACTGAGTCTTGCCTAAACAGTCTCACATGCAGCTTCAATTTCTGTCTTGGTGGATTTGAGTTTCTTGTCTACTGCAACAAATACACCACCTCAATTTCCCGTTTACCTGTCCTTTCGATATACACTTAAATTTTTCCCACAGATCTATCTTCTACCAATCTCAGATTTCAGCCAGCTTTCTGTACCTAGTATTATGTGAGCTTCACTGCTTTCAAGAGTGCTTCATACTCTGGCACTTTGTTACGAATGCTTCAGCAGTTTACCATTAGAATTTTAATACTGTAACCTGTAGGAGGTATTTCTTTTGAGTTTACACTTATACTTCAGGGTTTACTGTAGCTATGGTAATCTGAATTGGATGGAGAGTCGCCTAATGTAAAAAAACACTTTGTATGCACCCATAGTCAGCTTACCTGAGTAGCAGCCTCTGATGTGTAGTGCACACCTTACCTATTTAGGGGGATCCTACAGTTCTAAGCCCTATGATGTAAGTACAGGAAGTCACAGCCTAACTTGTCAGAGAACTTTCGGAGTCTTTGGTCCAGTCCTTCCACTCTAATCAGAACTAAAGGGCCACAATCAGCTCTGGGGACAAAGCTGCAAATTGTGAGCTTCGTTGAAACTCCATGCACAAGGCTGATCTCAATCTTCTCTGCCTGTTGCTGGAATGACCCAAGAATGCCTTTGGAGCACAGATAACAGGCATCATTTCTTCCAACGTGTGCCACAATTTGCAGTTGGTTACATCCTGTTCCCCCAATGGCTGCTGGAATAGCCTCTTCAACACGATGAATAAGGCCCCCAAGCATACAGATTGGGTGCATCTGGTGTCCTTTCGTGTCCCTTACTACCATTTGCGTAGGGGTGCCTTCATTCGCCATAAATTTCAATTGCTGATGATTAATAGACCACTAACTTTTCGAGTTTGCCTCCTCTGACACTGGATAATACAGCTTTCCCCGAAACAGGTGAAATGAGACACGCCGGCTCAGTTTTGTGAAAGACAGTATCTCAAACTTGTTGGTTAGGGGGATCGGTACGACACCCTCAGTCCTCTCCGGTCCCCATCCACCTTTTGCAAGATGCCTACACCTACCATTGACACACCACTTGTAGTCAAGTGGATGGGTAATGACATACCCTGTACCTTCTGCAGAGGAGACAGTATCCACAGGAGAGGATAGTACTTGAGGTACCTCTGGCACAAGTATCTCAGGTACATGACTCTCGGGAGCCTCTTCCAACATACCAGTTCACAGCAGCTGTCAATCGTTTGACAGTAGTCAGGGCGATTTCCAGCTGCTTATGAATGTCAACCAACTCTTCCCATGTTTGGGAACAGCATTCACAGTGGGGGTGCATTTTTACTGGTGCAATGTACTACAAGGCAGTGAACAAAGAATTTTAAATTAAATCTACTTATTATCTTTTAATCTGTTGAACTAAAAAGTAGGTAATTCCCTATAAGAATTGAAGCAGATACACAACAAGATATCTATTAAGGCAACATAAAATAGCACTGAGCACTATGGGACTTAACATCTGAGGTCATCAGTCCCCTAAAACTTAGAAATACTTAAACTGAACTAACCTAAGGACATCACACACATCCATGCCCGAGGTAGGATTCGAACCTGCAACCGTAGCAGCCGCGCGGTTCCAGACTGAAGCGCCTAGAACCGCTCGGCCACACCGGCCAGAGCAACATAAAAACCTATGGTAGAAATTACTAGTTTCCTAAAACGTTTTCATGTTAATTATAGTTGTTAGTAAACTCAAAAACGGAGTGAATTTACGATAAATGCAGATAATATATAGGTCTACTCGTTTTTAAGGGAAAACTATTTACCAGTTTTGCCTCATATTATTTCTATTTAAAGAATCCTTCCTTTTCGTGGGAAATGTCAATTCCTGTTTAATCTGTGGTCCAGAGCATCTTTTCAGGCATATTTTGGCCGCCTACTTCCCTTTTTGTTAGTAATACGCTAATATAATATCATGTACAATTGCCCCAACCATTAAACCCTAATGTTTAATACTAAGAAACACCATTCTGTTGCTTCTTCGTTTACTGCAGTTGTCTGTGTTTTGATTGCGCTTTACACAAGATGTTAAATATTGTCAGTGACACGTAATCTGTCTGCCTGATATTCAGAAGATTCCAGAGCTGTCGGATAATATGATAAAGGAGGCAGTTTTCATTAGCTAATCAAAGTTGTATGTATAATTTTGAATGTGACAGTATCTAGGGACTGCCCACATTACCACCTTTGTATGGCATAGAATATTGTACATACATACACATAATGTTTGTGTGTGTGTGTATTTTATGACGAAATCACCCATGCAATGTACATTGTCTCTAGATGAATAAACTGCTACTACTGCCACCAGTTTTCACTGTTCAGTTACTTTCTTTTCCTTCTCAATTGCAACACATTTCTACAATAATGTTATTGTTATGTTATGTATTATAACAAAATTAAAAAAGAAACAGTAGAAAGTACTCATAAGATGTGTGAATGCATAGTCCAGTACCTATACGATTTTGTAAAAGTTCTCAGTGTGTCAGCCATGTCAACTTAACAACTGTGAGTCCAAGAAGATTTAATGTGACAGAAGCGCTGGCTCAGTTGCACAAGAATAGGAACTTGAAGTTATTTAGAGTAATCACTTATAGCAAAAACTAAGTGACTGGAATGGAATTTCAGTCCACCTCCTCCAAATGCACTTAATCCTCATTTAGCGGAAGTAAAAAGTTTAGTTGCTTCTTTATTTTTTAATCGCTCATCACAGTATAATTCCACAAACAGTGAAGGTTTTATTACATCTGTAACACCTCCTGTTCATATGTTTAGCCGCAATCAGATCTTGGCTGTATATTGTTCACAGTCAGGTTTTTCATTTTCATGTTAATACTTAAGTGTACATTATACAACCACAGCACCACCCAAAGTTACAAAAAATAAATACTTAAAGATAACATCAGCTATAAAATCATATATTCAGTATGACAAAAGAAAAACTATTCATAATACTGTGGAACAGGAATCTGAAGTGTGTGAACTAAACCAGGATAAAATGGTCAAATATATTGATTATTTAATATTTAATCTGAGAAAAGTTAGGGTTTTAAATTACAATTTTCAGTTTGCCACAATGAATTTACTACATAATTTAAAAAAACTTATTAATACAGAACACAAATTGTAATGAAATATTACGTTTGTTACTGGTAAAAATTATTTAATATAACAGTGGTGATGTAACACATAATCCTTAAAGTGTATTAAATCATTTGATTTTCATATGGCTACAGAAAGTGCAGTTAATCAATGTACAAACAATATAGAGCTCCTAATGTTGAAATATTAATACAGATCTGGTAACTATCTAGAAAACGTGAGACAAGCAAGAGTAACATCTTTCCATAGCAAAGGTAAAGCTGAGAATACAGTGAAGTCAAGAGAACTTTCATTGCTATCAATATTCTAAAAATAATAGAAACAGTCATGTAATACAACGTAAAGAAGTATTTAAATATATAAAAAACACTCCTCTGAATCAGATATGGAAGGACAGGAGCTGTAAATATGATATTTCATAAAAACTCTTTTTGAAATACTTAATTGGGGTACTGTGCAACTGTTGCAGTACTGTATCTGATCAAAGTTTCAAGGTCTATTGACCACAAAATACTATCACATTCCAGAAGTTAAAAGAATACTTACAGAGTTTTGTCTCAGATAGGGTCACCTAGCCCATAATGCCATACAATCATTTCATTTTTTGTCATACTATTTTGAAAATCGTTAGAGAGACTAAAATATTGTAGACCGCAAGTATAGTAATATTGTTAATGAATGATAACAACACACCAATATAAGTGCCTTCCCAAGAGTTACATGGCTGTATAATGACAATAATGGGGTAATTTCTGTTGATAAGTATGGAATAGAATATTTAAAAGTCATTGGTATGTAATAAACTGGTACTGAACATAAAGAGAACCAGTATTGCCCAATATAACAGACGACAGAAAATATTTTTAAACTGAACATGAACCGTAAATATACTAATTATGCAGTTAAGTTGAAACATATATTAAGATTAACTAAATATACAGAGACTAAATTTAAAAGAATAAGACAACATCTTCCATTTCTCTCACAATAACTTAGTATCTTAAAGGTACAGCATGTTCCTGTGTGTTTGCAGTTCTTGGTAATGTAATGACTAATTTTTGTACAGAAAAGAAAAACAAAACATTTCAATTTACAAAAAAATGAAAGAATTGTAATTGCGGTCACTTTTAAAGATGCTTAAAATATCAGAGTTATCCACTGAAGAAATTTAGATATGTCTTACACATTATAATGTGTGTCAAGGGGTGGTGATTACTATATAACCAGTATAATATGCTATCATGAAACACAAGCAGCTGCAGTTTATTCATGACAAGTATATTAAACCACAATTAAATGAAACTGATTATTTTATCAGAGAATAAAATATACAATAAAGCTCAAAACAGTATGATTAATGAGTAATCATATTACCATACTCAAAGAAAATCTGAATCAAACTTTGAACACAATAACAATGAGTTACAAATAGGTAGCAAAGTGCAGTATTCTTTCCTAAGAATACAGTGTCAAATTTCAACCATGACCTACTTTAGCAAGAGATGCAACACCACTTCTGTAGAGTCTTCTTGAACATTCATATCTGTTAAAGGATGTGTTGCATGTGTCATCCACACATTTGATTGCAATACTGCAATTGTCTCTACAGTTTTGTTTCAAAAACGGATGATCCTGCCACTTCCTTTCATATGTTGTTGTTGTTGTGGTCTTCAGTCCTGAGACTGGTTTGATGCAGCTCTCCATGCTACTCTATCCTGTGCAAGCTTCTTCATCTCCCAGTACCTACCGCAACCTACATCCTTCTGAATCTGCTTAGTGTATTCATCTCTTGTTCTCCCTCTACCATTTTTACCATCCACGCTGCCTCCAATACTAAATTGGTGATCCCCTGATGCCTCAGAACATGTCCTACCAACCGATCCCTTCTTCTAATCAAGCTGTGCCACAAACTTCTGTTCTCCCCAATCCTATTCAATACTTCCTCATTAGTTATGTAATCTACCCATCTAATCTTCACCATTCTTCTGTAGCACCACATTTCAAAAGCTTCTATTCTCTTCTTGTCCAAACTATTTGTCATCCATGTTTCACTTCCATACATGGCTTCACTCCATACAAATACTTTCAGAAACGACTTCCTGATACTTAAATCAATACTCGATCTTAACAAATTTCTCTTCTTCAGAAACGCTTTCCTTGCCTTTGCCAGTCTACATTTTATATCCTCTCTACTTCGATCATCATCAGTTATTTTGCTTCCCTAATAGCAAAACTCCTTTACTACTTTAAGTGTCTCATTTCCTAATCTAATTCTCTCAGCATCACCTGAGTTAACTCGACTACACTGCATTATCCTCGTTTTGCTTTTGTTGATGTTCATCTTATATGCTCCTTTCAAGACACTGTCCTTTCCGTTCAACTGCTCTTCCAAGTCCTTTGCTGTCTGTGACAGAATTACAATGACATTGGCGAACCTCAAAGTTTTTATTTGTTCTCCATGGATTTTAATACCTACTCCGAATTTTTCTTTTGTTTCCTTTACTGCTTGCTCGATATACATATTGAATAACATCGGGGAAAGGCTACACCCCTATCTCACTCCCTTCCCAACCACTGCTTCCCTTTCATGTCCCTCGACTCTTATAATTGCCATCTTGTTTCTGTACAAATTGTAAATAGCCTTTCGCTCCCTGTATTTTACCCCTGTCACTTTCAGAATTTGAAAGAGAGTATTCCAGTCAACATTCTCAAAACTTCTTCTAATTATACAAATGCTAGAAATGTAGGTTTGCCTTTTCTTAATCTAGCTTCTAAGATAAGTCGTAGGGTCAGTATGGCCTCACATGTTCCAACATTTCTACGGAATCCAAACTGATCTTCCCTGAGGTCGGCTTCTACGAGTTTTTCCATTCAACTGCTCTTCCAAGTCCTTTGCTGTCTCTGACAGAATTACAATGTCATCGGCGAACCTCAAAGTTTTTATTTCTTCTCCATGGATTTTAATACCTACTCCGAATTTTTCTCCTTGCATATATATACTTGAAAATATAATGTATTTAAAGCAAAACTTACATACAAAAAGACCACTCATCACTCAAAATAACACAATACACAGCTATGATACAAGACCAAAATTGGATGTACATGTTCAAAGCGCCAACACAAAGTTATTTCAAAACAGCCTTATCCATCCTAGTATCAAACTATACAATGCCTTACCAGATACTATTAAACACATACAAAACATTGGTCACTTCAGATCCAAACTGAAGTCGTACTTGGTTGATCACTGCTTTTACACAGTAAATGAATACCTACAAAACTAAATTTTTATGTGTTTACCCAATGTAGTCTCATTCAGAAGAACATGTGTATTTTATCTCTCTGTGTATAGCGTAACAACATTTATTTAATTATTCATCATTAATTGATATATTAATGTGTGTTATTATGTACAAAGGTATATTACATGTAAAACTGTTAATATTAACAAAAAAATCCAAATATCTCTTGCACATTGTGCAGCTGCAGATGAAAATGGATCAATAAATCAATCAGTCAATCAATCAAAGTGAATGAAATTTGAGCCATATTAGAAGGGAACTTAAAGGAAGAGTTTACATTATAAATATATTTGTACTAATAAGGACAATAGTACATACTGAAGTCAGTTACAGCTCACAACCATATATTCATAATTCTTTTGTAAACAGGTCATTTGCAAATCCAGTTTACTGGAAAGTTTTTGCTTTCTATTATTGTCACTCATGGTACTTTTCACTTACACTCTTTATAGCTCGTGCTGCCGAGACGAGAACAATCGGCAGTAACAGTTTTCAGTTTGTTCACCGAGTTTAATTCAGTCTGTCACTCAGATGCTTATGTAAAGAAGTGAATAATGTTTGTGCACATATCTTAGCTGACTAGTGTTTATTAACTTTTTCTATATGTTTCCGCATCTTTATAGCATTATTGTCATGTGAGCTGACTTTGTAGCGTAGTTTCACATCACAATAAGCGCTACTGTCGGCTGATTCAGTTCGAATTTTGCCCCTGTTGCAAACAGTACTTGAATTATGAGTACAGCAACCAGCAGCAGCAGCAGGTTCCTGTTTGAACACCATGTTTAATTTAGTAGTTTTTAATTTATTAGTTTTTCTCATGTGGCTCCCTGAAGAAGGGAATTGCTTCTTTGTTACTGAGTAACGCTTATTAACATTTTTAAGTGTTTGAGTATTTTCCTACTATTAGTCTTGCGTTACCTCACTTTGTAGCATAGCAGCATTACTTAGAATTCAGCTATCTACTGCTTAGGTTAGTATTATACACCTTGTTGTATAGACCAACGAATATTAATGGATAAGGACCCCACCTTTTGCATAGAGATGTAGAGGGAAGTCACACTATCCAGAAACATTTGTAAGCTATGTTGGCCATGGTCACCAGGTTTCAGGGTGATGTCCCAGGATGCAATAGAGTTGAGCTGCCTAGGATGAAAGCTATGGCATCTCTGGAGCCTATATCATGTCATGAAATCCTTGATGTTCCAACGTTTTCCAGTACTCTCGACCTAATATTGGTGGGAATCTCTGAGCAGAAGAAGAATATGGGTACTGGCCGCCCTGCTGTCCCCTTAGGTCTTGAAAACAAGTTTAAGGTCTTGTTCATCGCTGAAAGTACATCAGAACCATCACAAGCTTACTCATCTGATGGAACTTGGGCTGATCTTCCTGAAAGGTTCAGACAAGTGCACAGGTTGGATTTTCTGGTCACTGGGAGCTCCAGTATTCGATGAGTTAAGTAGCCCCTTCGTGAAATAGCAGGCAAAAGGCCAAGAAGGAAGGCCAGTAGCACGTCTACATGCTTGTCAGGATCTCGTCAAAGATGTGCAAGACACTCTACCAAAGGCCAGTGCAGTGGGAGCATCCAGCTGCAAATCGTGACTCATGTCATCGCCAGTGATGATTGTCGCTTGGGGTCTGAGGCTGTCCTCGGTTCCTACAGGCAGCTGGCTTCATTGATGATGACATCTAGCCTCACTGAGTTAAAACTGAGGTAGCATTTTGTAGCATGGTTTTCAGAAATGATAGTGGTCCTCTGGTTAGAAGACAAAGAGGAGGCTTAAACCAGATGGTCAAATAATTCTGTGGCAATCTTATCGAGTACAGAACTATAGAACTCCTCTTAATGGAAGATTGTTTGTCAAATTCCATAAAATTCTGTCTTCTATTCAATAAATTATTTTAGATTCTGCTGAACATTCTGGTATGCCTTACACTAAATATAGATGGTTTTAAGACTTTCAAATACTATTTTCAAATTTGACATGCAACTGACAATTTTCACCACCTCGTATACACTACTGGAATTGAACAGTCATTTCTTGGGAACCAAACAGTCTAGAAGGCTGTGACTCACCTCTTTTTGATGCCACTGTTACGTCTCAGACATTGGTATTACGAATAAGGAAATGAATCCTTTGTCCGTGGTACTAGTTTGTTAGAAAATAATGTGCTATTCAGTGATTTCTGTAGTGTACTTGCATATATCGTTCTTTTATATGGATATAGAATGACTAACTGTAGACGAAACGAAAATATGTGGGTAACCGTTACATCAAATCTGAATTTCTGTCGGAAATTGTAGAAAATACGTGTGCGAACGGTGAAGAAAGTGTAAATAACCAGATTAATATTTCCGAATTGAACACGCCCCTAGTGAGTAGAAATAATTAGTATTTTCAGACTCATTTTACTCTAAGGAAAAAATGACATGAATCATAAAATTCTAGCAGAATTTGTGATCTATGTCAGTCTTCCAATAGTAAAAAGAACCCTGAACCTACAATTTTTTCTACTATGTTAGTTACTTTCACCTCAATCAAATAATAATAAAAATGTCCAGCTTTAATGTCCAATTTAGGTTATATATAATCAATAGCAAGTGAGTACATTATAGTTGTTTTCTTTTATAGATTTTTAATATTTTTATTATTTTTCATGTTCTAATATTTTGTCAATAGTAAGTGGGCATGTCAAGCACACTTGAGGGAGAAAAATATGATGCCAGCACAGCAGCGAATAAGAGTAATAATAATAATAATAATAATCAATTTTAATTAAACCAAGAATTCCAAATCATGAAAATGATTATTAATGTTTTTCATTTTCTTTAATCGAATTTAGTTACTAATTTCAAATATCTGTCTGCTAAGAGAATGTTGAACACATTATTAAGTCCCATACAAATTGTTTCTAAATATCTAGTACTAAAATATTTGCATCCAGTAATGTTATACAAAACATTTATTTCTAGTTTGCTAATTGTTTTAAACAAATTAGAATTGCCTGCATTATTGAGCTTCTTGAGTAAGGGCTCCATTTATAAAGAAAAAAGTTTTATTAATGAAAATTTGGGGAGCAAAATAACTTATGATGGTCGAAGTGTAGAGGATATAAAATGTAGACTTGCAATGCCAAGGAAAGCGTATCTGAAGAAGAGAAATTTGTTAACATCGAGTATAGATTTAAATGTCAGGAAGTCGTTACTGAGAGTATTTGTATGGAGTGTAGCCATGTATGGAAGTGAAACATGGACGATAAATAGTTCGGACAAGAAGAGGATAGAAGCTTTCGAAATGTGGTGCTACAGAAGAATGCTGAAGTTTAGATGGGTTGATCACATAACTAATGAGGAGGTATTGAATCGAATTGGGGGGGAGTTTGTGGCACAACTTAACTAGAAAAAGGGATCGGTTGGTAGGACATGTTCTGAGGCGTCAAGGGATCACCAATTTAGTAGTGGAGGACAGTGTAGAAGGTAAAAATCGTAGAGGGAGGCCAAGAGATGAATACACTAAGCAGATTCAGAAGGATGTAGGCTGCAGTACGTACTGGGAGATGAATCAGCTTGCACAGGATAGAGTAGCATGGAGAGCTGCATCAAACCAGTCTCAGGACTGAAGACCACAACAACAGCAACAATGAAAATTAAATTCATTTTTAATTTTTATTATTAAATTTTTTCTATATAAATGAACAACTCAGAAACCTACAAGAGAAACCTGTAAGGGTTAATATTGTTGAAGGGATAGCAGAAATGATGTGTAATAAACCTGAATTATATTACACACTTATTAAAGATGAGATTCCAGATTTTGATTTCAATGATGTAGAATATAGTTGTGATGAAGAGGATGCTAGTGCCAACTAACAGTGTCCATGTGTCAATATATCTATTTAGTTCCCCCAAACATATCTTTTCTCATCATGAGGACTCACTGCTTTTTTATTTACGTTGACTGAATATTTTTCATGATTAATAGTAAGGCTACATTCATAGTTCTGTATTATTCAGTATTATTAAAAAAACAATTTTAATACTCTTATAAACTTATTTTATTTTTAACTCCTTTTGATTTTTTCGTATCCTGGTCACTAATTTTATAAGATTACATTTACTAGAATATTCTTATGTTATTTTCCCACTACATTCATCCTTCATGTTTCCCAAAACCTTCTTGTTTACTTGTGGAATACTGTATACATCGTCTGTTGGATAGTCACTAGTATCAAATTTATCAACCATTCATTTCATAGTCTTTATATAAATTCTGAGTCTGCATGTTGTATATATAACTGTCTGTATCTCCATAACAATGCCCAATATTTTCACTGTATTTTGATTTCTTAACACTATAGTGAAAGTCATACTTCAGTTCTTTAGATAAACCAAGTAAAGTCATACTAATGTAAACTGGCTTATAAACATAATTTTAGTTTCCTTCATGTGAGTCACAGCAAGATATTCTTTAAATATTGTTCTCCCTTTGAAGTTAGACTCTGCCACAAGTCTCTCACATTTATCTCCATCTGAAACTAATTTATATACACCCTGTTTCTAATACTTTCCTTTGTTTTTCCAAATATTGAATTGGAATGGCTAAAACAGGTAGATTTCATTCTTGTTCATTTAATAATAATAAAATTGTATTAGGCCATTTCTAAACAAACAGTCACTCAAGGAACACCGAATCAATTAACTTATCTTTTACAGCAGTTAAAGTTATTTCTAATTCCTGATTCTTTCATGTTTTGATCTTTTTCAGATGTTAATGATCTCATTTCTTCATTTCCAGAGAAAATTTCTTCAACTTCTTTTTTCATAGATTCAGTGAATTTTTTGTGACAGTTTTTGGTTCCCATTGATGTACTTGATATAGTAACAAAAAACACTTGGTTCATGCTTTTAATATTTCATAGCATAAGATCTGCCATTTAAATGTAATTGTATTAAATTTACCTTTTTGTTGCTATATTTATATTTATATTTTAATATTTCCTTATAAAACCATTATGCAAATCATACTCTGTTAATACTGAATATTGTTAATTAATTTTAATAATTTTAACATTTGGTTGATAGTAAGGCGTTTTTAATAGCAGACTTTCAAAATCTTTATAAATTACGAATCGAACTTTTTATGTACATTGACAGTTTTTAAAACTTACTTAAGAACCTTGAAAACCTTCTACTTACATTTCAAAACTAGACTTTAATAATAAAATGGGAAGGTACTGTTAATCAGAACTCAAAGGGAAGTTGTGATCTAAATGACAAAAAATTTATTCGTCCTTAACATCACAAGACAACAAAAATGACCAAAGAAACGTCACACAATAATTTTTATTTGACGAACGCTTTCACTAACATGGGGTCGATGGTGGACAAAGTGATCAGCTTGGGATCGACACATGACACTAAGCGTAACACATACACGTGAATCAGGGTTATGGCACAAAAACTACGCCACCATCAAGCATCCATATTCTACCATTCCAAAAAGAAAAATATGGTTCGACAGAACAGGGTGCTGAGAAACATACATTGGAGCCCTACGCCATAGCAGCGAATAACTTGCCCTCCTACTGGTTAGGGCAGCACGATGCGACTGAAATCATGGACGGCCGCAATCTGTTATTAATGGCGCGCGTCCGAGAAATGCAAGTATGCGGTCTTGCGTTCGGTTAATTCAGAACGCAGGTACTTTCCTATAAGCCTCTGAAACCTCGGTGGATTCCAGTGTGCAGGTAGACCCTTTTGCTGCTCTGAAAAACCAATTTGACTCCGTGCCACGATTGTGCGTGACGTAATATGTCGAATGTTTAGACGGCCAACTCAAGACAAATAAGTAGACCCACGCATCACTCGTTGCATGATGCTACAAGCAGTACCTCTGACGGTTCAGAAGGTGGCTGACACAGGCTGTAAGTGGCACACTAGCAAAGGACACAAGTCTCACCGTTTAGGTAGAGACCTGAAGTTCTTCATTAGCGATGCAAGGTACAAGAGTGTTCTCTTCTCTCCCTGTCCGCTTTCCTGCTCAGCTCGGTAGCAAAGCACATTTTACCTCTTAGACTTCCCCCACCTTAGCACAAGCCAGTCACGAGCTGAAGCGCGACTTTCGAAGCTCAGAGAGTGCCCTTGCTCTGCATACGCCGATTCGACCAATCACAGAGCTTAAAGTTAATTGGGAGAAAAGGAAAAAAGATTCAGCTTCGCAGCCTCTTTCCCATGTGGCTGCACCGTGTCTTTTGCTTACAATATGACTAGGATGTAACTACAGCCCTCCATAAAAGCTTGTTATCTCCCCTGTTGCGTCCATTTCAATGATTCCAAGGAACGATCATAAACACACTAAAAGCCTCGTGCTTTCACAAACATGTTCTGTAACAGAATCTGGACGTTTGGGCGCCAGTGGCCCTGACCCACGGAAATTTGCAGAACGTTCACAGTTGTTTTGACGGCTTCCTCCCTAACAAGGGCCCATCCTCTGGTTTATTGCCGGTCTACAATGCTCTGGCCATTCCATTGGCGACTTCTCAGGGCTAGTCTACCTGGACACGGCTGCCTCCCGACTGGCGCCAACCAGCGTGCTTGCAAAATGAGACCGCGGAAGTCGGCCGTCCGGATATGTCTCCCCCAGGTTCTGCAGAAAAAACGCACTTCCCTCAGCCCTCTGTCGCTGTGCGCTTTTACTGCAGTCGTTTTAATCGGCACCCTATTCCTTTGAATGCAGGTAAAGTTTACTGTTATTCCTTCCTAGAGCACACAAGCAGGAGCATTAACTACTGCCAACCATCATTATGATGTTTGAAGTCAAAATTGCTATAAAGATTATATTCCCTAAGAACATGAAGCAGCATAATACCGAAATAGAAGTGAGAGTGCCCTGCAATCTCTCAGCCTTCTCTGGCAATTATACTTTTAATGGTTTGTTAACCAAGCAATTTTATGTGTGAGCAAGTTTTCTTTATTTCTGAAGTGGAGTAGACAAGTATCACAAATAGATTTTAGTTCTTCATCTTTTGCAATTTGACTCAAAACATCCCTAGCGAAATTTTTTATGTAACACTAGTGTGAATTTTCACCATTTTTGAAATACAGCAATTTTATATGTTTATCTGTCTTACCTTACCTTGTTTTTAATGGAGACACTTGATATTTTTCAGCAGATGAATAAACATCACTAGAAGCATTAATTTTAATCTCAAATTTTCGAATATTATCAACCACTACAGGAAATTAAAAACTTTCAAGTTTCTGATGAATATAAAGACCAACTTTTTAAAATTTTTGAGGCTCTATCTGCATTTTTATCTACAGTAAACAAAGTAGATTTTGTATCCTGTAGAAAAGATGTTGGTCACTATTTTCCACATTAATAGAGGTTTTCGGATATTTTGTTGTTGGCTAATGAGTCTCTTAATGGAAAATATCTATTAATTCCTAATTGCAAGGCAATAAGTATATTTAATGACCAACCTGATCCTCATGCTTGAAACTTCGATATATTTGATGAAACATTTTGTTTACCTTTCTTAATTCTTTAATTAACTTTCTCCGATGATACTATAAATTCAATAATTTTTGCACTTGCCTGCATTCTGTACTTACTAAAAGTTTAAAATTTACTTGAAGTCCGCAATGAATTTTTAGATACTATTTCATAATTTTCGTAATTTTTGGCTCCAACACATTAAGGAAAAAAATAGTTTCAGTTATGTTTAGATTATTTTCGTAATTTATAGTCAGTAGTCTTTCAGCAAATACTTTATCAACTAAATAATCTCTAATTGTTCTTCCTCCCCTTCATTTCGCAAATATATTACTAGAAAAATGAAATATTTCTTTCAATGGTTTACTTTCATTATTCTGGAAAATTTGTTCATCATTTTCAGTCTTAGAATAACGTAATTATTTTCAATAATTTCTATGAATGCGATTAGATTAGTGTTATTTGATTTATTATATACATTCAAATTATTTCTTGTACAAAATTATGTAGCTGAACAAATGTGAAATGATCCATTTTAGTATCTTATTTATTAAGAATAAAAATTTAATAGGCTAAAACAAAGCGGCTTGGACGCATGGCCACCAGGTTTTGGTTTTCTGTCTTTTCTTATTTTTTATTTCTTCCAGAGTACATTTCTTCCATGTTTTTGAATATCTGTCATGATAGGTTTCAATAAAAAACAATATAAATATTTAATTTCTTGACAACTGCGACCGTTCTTCTTGTGTTATTATTTTCAGTTTTTTGTTATTCTTTTCTCATTACAACAATATATTTGAGTCTTAATCACTCAGATGATTAACATAATAATATACAGATTTCTTTTCTACACACACAAGATATTCCTTTGCTATTATATATTCTTGTACGATATTCATTTGTACATTGTCCACATATTTTCCATAACAATATCTTGCATATTTCTGTGAAGTTATATTATCAGTTGACTTCTCAGTTTTCCAATATTTACACGCTTTATATTTGATAGCTTCCATTTACGAAGAAAAAAATTCGATAGTAACGTAGAAAATAGAAATACCAGTAAAGTTTTCAAGTTTTTGCAATGTTGTTGTTGTTGTTGTTGTTGTTGTGGCCTTCAGTCCTGAGACTGGTTTGATGCAGCTCTCTATGCTACTCTATCCTGCGCAAGATGCTTCATCTCCCAGTAGGTACTGCAGCCTACATCCTTCTGAATCTGCTTAGTGTATTCATCTCTTGGTCTCCCTCTACGATTTTTACCCTCCACGCTGTCCTCCAATAATAAATTGGTGATCCCTTGATGCCTCAGAACATGTCCTACCAACTGATCCCTTCTTCTAGTCAAGTTGTGCCACAAACTCCTCTTCTCCCCAATTCTATTCAATACCTCGTCATTAGTTATGTGATCTACCCATCTAATCTTCAGCATTCTTCTGTAGCACCAAGTTTCAATAGCTTCTATTCTCTTCTTGTCCAAACTATTTGTCATCCATGTTTCACTTTCATACATGGCTACACTCCACACAAAATACTTTCAGAAACGACTTCATGACACTTAAATCTATATTCGATGTTAACAAATTTCTCTTCTTCAGGGACGCTTTCCTTGCCATTGCCAATCCACATTTTATATCCTCTCTACTTCGACCATCATCAGTTTATTTTGCTCCCCAAATAGCAAAACTCCTTTAGTACTTTAAGTGTCTTATTTCCTAATCTAATTCTCTCAGCATCGCCTGAGTTAACTCAACTACATTCCATTATCCTCGTTTTGCTTTTGTTGATGTTCGTCTTATACCCTCCTTTCAAGACACTGTCTACTCCGTTCAACTGCTCTTCCAAGTCCTTTCTGTCTCTGACAGAATTACAATGTCGTTGGTGAACCTCAAAGTTTTTATTTGTTCTCCATGGATTTTAATGCCTACTTATGTTTCCTTTACTGCTTGCTCAATATACAGATTGAATAACGTCAGGGACAGGCTACACTCCTGTCTCACTCCCTTCCCAACCACTGCTTCTCTTTCATGTCCCTCGACTCTTATAACTGCCATCTTGTTTCTGTACAAATTGTAAATAGACTTTCTCTCCCTGTATTTTACCGCTGCCACTTTCAGAATTTGAAAGAGAGTATTCCAGTCAACATTGTCAAAACTTTCTCTAAGTCTACAAATGCTAGAAACATAGATTTGCCTTTTCTTAATCTATCTTCCGAGATAAGCCGAAGGGTCAGTATTGCCTCACGTGTTCCAACATTTCTACGGAATGTAAACTGATCTGCCCTGAGGTCGGCTTCTACCAGTTTTTCCTTCCTTCTGCAAAGAATTCGCGTTAGTATTTTGCAGCCGTGACTTATTAAACTGATAGTTTGGTAATTTTCACATCTGTCAACACCTGCTTTCTTTGGGATTGGGATTATTATATTCTTCTTGATGTCTGAGGGTATTTGGGCTGTCTCATATATTTTGCTCACCAGATGGTAGAGATTTGTCAGGACTGGCTCTCCCAAGGCAGTCAGTAGTTCTAATGGAATGTTGTCTACTCCCAGGGCCTTGTTTCGACTTAGGTCTTTCAGTGCTCTGTCAAACTCTTCACGCAGCCATCCCTGCTTAGCCATTTTGCACTTCCTGTCGATCTCATTTTTGAGACGTTTTTATTCCTTTTTGTCTGCTTCATTTACTGCATTTTTATATTTTCTCTTTCATCAGTTAAATTCAATATTTCTTCTATTACCCAAGGATTTCTACTAGCCCTCTTCTTTTTACCTACTTGATCCTCTGCTGCCTTCACAACTTCATCCCTCAAAGCTACCCATTCTGCTTCTACTGTATTTCTTTCCCCTATTCTTGTCAATTGTTCCCTTATGCTCTCCCTGACACTCTTTACAACCACTGGTTTAGTCATTTTATCCCCATCTCTTTAAATTGCCACCTTTTTGCAGTTTCTTCAGTTTTAATCTACAGTTCATAACCAATAGATTTTGGTCAGAGTCCACATCTGCCCCTGGAAATGTCTTGCAATTTAAAACCTGGTTCCTAAATCTCTGTCTTACGATTATACTGTATAATCTATATGAAACCTGTCAGCATCTCAAGGTTTCTTCCATGTATAGAACCTTCTTTTATGATTCGTGAACCAAGTGTTTGCTATGATAAAGTTATGCTTTGTGCAAACTTCTACTATGCAGCTTCCTCTTTCATTCCTTAACCCAATTCCATATTCACCCACTACGTTTCCTTCTCTTCCTTTTCCAGTCACCCATGACTATTAAATTTTCGTCTCCCTTCTCTATCTGAATAATTTCTTTTATCTCATCATACATTTCATCAATCTCTTTGTCATCTGCGGAGCTAGTTGGCATGTAAACTTGTACTACTGTGGTAGGTGTGGGCTTCGTATCTATCTTAGCCACAATAATGCGTTCACTATGCTGTTTGTAGTGGCTTACCCGCACTCCTATTTTTTTTATTCATTATTAAACCTACTCCTGCATTACCCCTATTTGATTTTGTATTTATAACCCTGTATTCACCTGACCACAAGTCTTGTTCCTCCTGCCACTGAGCTTCGTTAATTCCCACTTTATCTAACATTAACCTATCCATTTCCCTTTTTAAATTTTCTAACCTACCTGCCCAATTAAGGGATCTGACATTCCACACTCTGATCCGTAGAACGCCAGTTTTCTTTCTCCTGATAATGACGTCCTATTGAATAGTCCCAGCCTGGAGATCTGAATGGAGGACTATTTTACCTCTGGAATATTTTACCCAAGAAGACGCCATCATCATTTAACCATACAGTAAAGCAGCATGCCCTCGGGAAAAACTACAGGCATAGTTTCCCCTTGCTTTCAGCCATTCGCAGTACCAGCACAGCAAAGCCATTTTGGTTAGTGTTACAAGGCCAGATCAGTCAACCATCCAGACTGTTGCCCCTGCAACTACTGAAAAGGCTGTTGCCCCTCTTCAGGAACCACACGTTTGTCTGGTCTCTCAACAGATTCCCCTCCATTGTGGTTGCACCTATGGTACGGCTATCTGCATCGCAAGGTCTATGGTTCATGGGTAGGGGGCAATGTATCCTTTAATATATTTATTGCCTCTGAAACTAATGCTGATGATTGACTACAGTTAATAGCAACTTAAGATAAATCAGTAGTACCAGCTCTAACTACTTTTTTGTGAATTCGCTTTATTCATGCAATGTACTATTGTTGAAAAATTAGAACATCCCCTTAATATACCTCAATGTAGAATTTGTACCTGCAGGAAATTCAGGAAATCGTGTATTTATAACACAATGCATTTTATTTTTAAAACTACATTCATCCATCTCAGCATAGGAAAAATCAATAAAGAATATATATGTTGTACCTAAATATGTTTTTACTATACTATTTAATTTAAAATCTTGATGCAATCCTGCAGTATACAGTGGCTTTTGATATACTGGGATTAATTGTAATGAATGTAAATTTAACATGCACATCGTATTGTCAACAAATAACACAATTTCGCACTTGGTCTTTGATACAGTTTGTCTGCTTTTTTAAAAAATCTTGTGGTAAAAGCCTTATCCAATTATTTATTAAAATTGATTTCATAGCATTACTTATCCCCTCCCACATCTGATAAAAAATATTTGAAGTTCCATTCATAAATAATAAGTGGTCAAACTACTTAATTTGACATAACAAAACAACTCATTCAGATGGCACAATTGGTATGCTCTTTTGTGTAGATGGCTGTGTTGTTGCTACCAACATTATTTTATAATACTGGCTTTCAATAGCACTGATATCATCTTGAGTTAATTATAAATTTGAACCAGTGTAGTAAGGATACATTATTGCTTCAAAAAATTTTAATGCTGCTAATCTAATGCACGACCAGTTTTATGAACTAAAACGTTGGGTTGATGGGTTTGGTATTTTGGTTTATTCCCATGTATCTCCAGTTCCATATGTCAACTTTATCTATATGTATCTCTACTTAATAGTAATTCATATTTGGATAAAAACATGATGCAACACATTAGCTTTTCCATCTAGATCTTTTGAACATCTGTGATAATATATTTCATGTGTATGTAATTGTCTTTTATTGTAATTAAAGTATCATGATTATTGCTAACTTGAATCAAGCTGAATAACAATATATTTCAGCCATAAACGAAATAGTGCCTCTGTTACTTCTAATAATTTTTCATTTGCACCTTTATAACTACATTTTAAATTTTTTATACAGTTTATACCCACTGGTTGGTAGCTACCAAATATGCCTTTTACACTGCATCTACGCCTATTTATAAAACTTAATAGTCCTTTCATTTAACTCTCAAGATTATGTCTTAATTCAAATAACATTAATGCTTTTCTGAATATAGTGGCTGCTGAAGCAGCCTTCAGGCTGCATCCTTCATCACTCAGTTGAGTTGCTTCAGGTGTTGGCAGAACATTTGAATAACCAAAGAGTTTCAGACATTTTACTGCTTTACTCTTATCGTCTGATACTACTATTTTCACAGACAATAATAATATAAATACCTTCATTTATATACACATAAAATATTATTAGTTATGATGGAACTACATAATATTTCTATTAAATAATATTTCGATTAAATGAAGTCAGTCACAGCTCTTGTCCACAATAAGCTTGGATACAATGAGAAGCAAGTATTTATGAAAACTGATCAACCGAATAATCCTGCATTTAAAGTTCAAGCTGTTGCAGAAATTTTAGAATATAAGAACCCACTGAATGCAATTCATGTATGCTATGACGATAAGGTATATTTGCTGATCTGAAGAGGCTCCCCAATTTAGGAACCCCTTAAAATTCAATTCTCATTCAATGTTTATCAATGAATCTCGTATATATTCTTTAAAAAGAGGAAGGTAAATTATTTAAAAAAATGGGTTACTTGTGAAGTTTTGCCTTCAGTTCGTAAACATAGAACATATAAAATAAAGGATGATGTAAAGCAATTATATGAAGGTGTAGTATATCATATAGAAAAAAGAATGAAATTCAAATAAAGCATTTAAAGTACCTTAATAAAACTAAGGATAATTACACTCCTGGAAATTGAAATAAGAACACCGTGAATTCATTGTCCCAGGAAGGGGAAACTTTATTGACACATTCCTGGGGTCAGATACATCACATGATCACACTGACAGAACCACAGGCACATAGACACAGGCAACAGAGCATGCACAATGTTGGCACTTGTACAGTGTATATCCACCTTTCGCAGCAATGCAGGCTGCTATTCTCCCATGGAGACGATCGTACAGATGCTGGATGTAGTCCTGTGGAACGGCTTGCCATGCCATTTCCACCTGGCGCCTCAGTTGGACCAGCGTTCGTGCTGGACGTGCAGACCGCGTGAGACGACGCTTCATCCAGTCCCAAACATGCTCAATGGGGGACAGATCCGGAGATCTTGCTGGCCAGGGTAGTTGACTTACACCTTCTAGAGCACGTTGGGTGGCACGGGATACATGCGGACGTGCATTGTCCTGTTGGAACAGCAAGTTCCCTTGCCGGTCTAGGAATGGTAGAACGATGGGTTCGATGACGGTTTGGATGTACCGTGCACTATTCAGTGTCCCCTCGACGAACACCAGTGGTGTACGGCCAGTGTAGGAGATCGCTCCCCACACCATGATGCCGGGTGTTGGCCCTGTGTGCCTCGGTCGTATGCAGTCCTGATTGTGGCGCTCACCTGCACGGCGCCAAACACGCATACGACCATCATTGGCACCAAGGCAGAAGCGACTCTCATCGCTGAAGACGACATGTCTCCATTCGTCCCTCCATTCACGCCTGTCGCGACACCACTGGAGGCGGGCTGCACGATGTTGGGGCGTGAGCGGAAGACGGCCTAACGGTGTGCGGGACCGTAGCCCAGCTTCATGGAGACGGTTGCGAATGGTCCTCGCCGATACCCCAGGAGCAACAGTGTCCCTAATTTGCTGGGAAGTGGCGGTGCGGTCCCCTACGGCACTGCGTAGGATCCTACGGTCTTGGCGTGCATCTGTGCGTCGCTGCGGTCCGGTCCCAGGTCGACGGGCACGTGCACCTTCCGCCGACCACTGGCGACATCGATGTACTGTGGAGACCTCACGCCCCACGTCTTGAGCAATTCGGCGGTACGTCCACCCGGCCTCCCGCATGCCCACTATACGCCTTCGCTCAAAGTCCGTCAGCTGCACATACGGTTCACGTCCACGCTGTCGCGGCATACTACCAGTGTTAAAGACTGCGATGGAGCTCCGTATGCCACGGCAAACTGGCTGACACTGACGGCGGCGGTGCACAAATGCTGCGCAGCTAGCGCCATTCGACGGCCAACACCGCGGTTCCTGGTGTGTCCGCTGTGCCGTGCGTGTGATCATTGCTTGTACAGCCCTCTCGCAGTGTCCAGAGCAAGTATGGTGGCTCTGACACACCGGTGTCAATGTGTTCTTTTTTCCATTTCCAGGAGTGTATATACAAAAATCAGATATAATATTTGGTTTAGGTATAGAAGTGTTAACACATGGAAATAATATAATCGAGGAACTGGCTCCACATATTATTTCCTGGATAACTTATGAAAATTTACTACCATCCTTCGTTTTTCTAAGATTATTCGATGATGACTGTGAATATAATTATTATGTGATTAGAGCACAAAGAAGAAGGCTATAAAACAACTGAACTTTAATAGAGTTGTCCCTACAGATTATGAACAACTGGTAAGACTTAATTATGATCCCAACTCAATAAACTTATACCAGACAATAAGAGAAAATTTACGCATTGTTTGCTGTCACAGTTCTTTTAGTATTTTGAATGATTGCACAGAAGAATTGATTAATGATGTAATCAGTCTTCAACATACTGAGTTAGTACAGCAGCAGCTGTGATGCCAGCTTCTCAAAATTTTATGTTTGATTCATTATAGCATTTCAGGGTTCTTGAAGCTGAACCCAAATAGCAGCTCTCAAATCTTTGGGTTTCGTAAATTTTAATGATATTCTTTTAATAACATTTCTATTTATTGAACAAGACAAATGTTCTGTTACCCATTTATCAGCACATTCTTTATGAAAGATATGATTACACTTCGTTTTCGCAAATTGATGATTTTGAGCGATTGAACCTATAAAACAGTCGCTGCCTTCAGGCTACTTCGTTACTTCATAAGGCATAATTATTTTTTGTTTGACAGATTCAGGTAATTTTTGACATTTCAGAAAGCTATCCCAGTCTATATATCTTTAAGCTTAATTATAAAGTCTTCATACAATTCTATATAACTTAATACATCCAACTAGTTTAAATTGTCTTAAAACTCTGTCACAAAACCTTCAGATAAATTTTCCATCACTGATATAGTATTTCTATATATTTTATCTTGAAATTCTTTCATAAAATTCTCTGATAATTGTTGTTCACTTGAAATATCATCTCATTCTAAATTGTCTTAAAATTATCTCATAAAATCTTCAGTTAATTTTTTTTGTGTGGTATAAAGCTCCACTCTACATTATCCTGAAATTCTCTTATAATAGCTTCAGATAATTTTTTATTCCTTGATATATATGTAATTAATCTAATTTTGTTTGAATTTGAGACGTTCCATGCCATTTTGCATGTCGCCTCTCATTTCCATCAATTTTATTACTGTTTAATATTATTGCATGGTGGCAACAGGCTGAATAAGGTTATTGTAATGAGAGTATTTGTACCGAGAGCTCAAAATACTTTCCAGTTGATTCCTATACACGTTGAGCCACTTCCCTAGGTGGCATCAGAGGACATGCACACTGCATTTCCAGTTGGGTCTGCACTTCTACAAATACTGAGAGGTTCGTACATCCATGGGCTTGAGCACCTTGTGGAAAGGCTGATGTCAGTCGAGATTCACCTATTGTATGTAGGGCAGAACGACCTCTGAGACTTCTGAGTGTCGACGCAGTTTATGTGTTAACCATTCCGGCTCGTCCAGAACGAAGACTGCAGGCACCGACTGACTGCATTGTCCTCATGATTCTGAGAATATTTGTGGATCGTGCCCTGTTGAGCTAGACTGTCTGGCGCCAGATGGTCGGTGGTCTGGGCATCTTGTTTTTGTAGCCAGTCACAGAACAATTTCAGTGCCCTCAGCTGAATAGCTGAGGCATTATTGGTCAACTTAAACGGAGGCTGGTTGATATCATAAAGCCCTGCTCGGAATTGGAGGGAACAGTCGGTGTTGACGCGAATGATGTTCTGAGACAGTGATGGGGAATATTGGAATCAGCACTGAATGCTGATTCGTGGTTGTTGAGGAGTTGAGCAATGTTGGCTTCGCTCTTGCGTTGCGTGGGCGCAGAAGATTCAGGATCTGATCTTTAGTGGGCTCGGACTGTCTTGCGACATAGTGGCACTTTTTCGGCAGAACTTAGAATTCTTGGACAGCCTTCGAGGACAGGGGTTGAAACAGAGTTGCTGCACAGCAGAACTCGGTGCCTACATCATCAGAACGCTGCCTACTGACGACCTGCTACAGATTTCAGGACTGGTAAACTATTTTGCGGCTCTGGCATTGTAGGACCTATCAATTTTATACTGACATCCTCAACAGCATGCACACTCACTTTGCTACGAGTCCACCATGCTTGTTTCTCCATGTGATCCCATTTGAGCTCTCACTACTAACAGCGATACTGCAGTATAGTCAGGAGAGTAATATTTGATTCATTAGGACCTCCCGTCATTATCACCAATCTATTTCATCACAGAGAGTAGGAGCCCCTTGTTCTTGA
The DNA here is from genome assembly GCF_023864345.2 of Schistocerca serialis cubense. Taxonomy (NCBI): domain Eukaryota; kingdom Metazoa; phylum Arthropoda; class Insecta; order Orthoptera; family Acrididae; genus Schistocerca; species Schistocerca serialis. The sequence goes on from NC_064638.1 coordinate 288,488,103, forward strand.
GCCAACTTTATTCTCATAATAGTTCAGTATACCCTATCCTTCAACCTACTGTTTGTGTCTATATCATCTTGTAGATATATGCAGAATCCATTTTCCTGTTGTTTATTATGACAGAGTTCTCCTTTTTTCTCTGAGTGGGTTACGATTTTTACTAAATTATTGTGAGTGTGCACTCCTTATTTTACCAATTACCCAGGCTCACCATCATTTCCTTTTGTTACTATTGTGCACATAATTAATTAGGTGGTAGGTAAGGGGGGGGTCAGATACATGTCTCATTCTCATGCAGAATTCGTCAGAATTAAAGAAGTACAAACTTTTCTCCACCCCAGCACCTCACAAATCCTCTTACAAATATTTTACTTAAGTTTTGTATTGATATTAAATTCCAATTTATTGTGTCTTCAAATTCTCTAATAAAATCTACAGATATATTTAGTTTAGTTAATCCCAAATAATTTTATCTTTAAATTCTCTTAGGTGAGTTTTTGTTAAGTTTTGATGTGATGTAATTTACCAATTTATTTTATCTTGAAGCTCTCTAATTAAATCTAAAGATAAATTTTGATTATTTGGAATAGTATCCCAATTAATTTTATCTTTAACTTCTCTAAAATACATTCTGACAATTTAAAATGTCTGTTGTAAACGTCCATCCAGTTTCATTAAACACATCATGTGTTTTAATGTACACAACTCCTTTATATATGTATATATTAGTTTTGGATTGATTTCTTACCATCTTGTAATACAGTAACTTGTATTTTCGCTATATTAACTGCTTTATATGACCTAATTGGTGCTGTTGCTATTTTAATTTCTATTATACCACACACACACACACACACACACACACACACACACACACACACACACACACACACACACACACACACACACACACACACACACATAGATACATACATATATATATATATATATATATATATACATTAAAAATTAAGATGTATACATATATATATATATATATATAATTATTTTGAAACAAAGTTAATGATGTATTAAAATTCCTTCCTGTTTTCCTAGAGATATGATGGTGATCTCTATGGGAAACTCCTTGTATTTGCTTACTAATCCGATTTAGGCTTGTTCCTTATACTTACCACTGTGATAGGTATTTATTAGCAATTGCTTATATAACAATATTTATGGCTAGCAATCTTTTTTGAATTTGATGTGAAGAGGATTATTGCTCCTTCAACTTGCTTTAGTATATTGTTTTTTGTCTACACACTATCCAGTACTACCTTTTCTCACTTGTGAATCCATGTTTTATACAAGGTTTTAATGGTTATTTGTTTTGTGTCTGTGACTCACAATTTAAAAAGGTCTGTAAATCCAGCAGTTTAATCCCTTTACTCCCCAAACCAACCAACCAACCAATCACAATTTAAAGGACTCTCAGAATATTTGTGATTTTAAATTTCTCTTCCTTTCAGTTTTCATTGAAATGTTAATTATGTAAGGCAGTAAGTAATTCCCTAAATTTAGTGTTCCTGTATGTAGTGAACTGCAAAGTTACACTAATATTTTCAGATCTCATGTATTTTCTGTTGATGGTAAATTACTTCGTCATAAAATGTGTGAGCAGTCAGTGGACTACCAAAACGTATTCCACTTTTCAATGTATCAGTACAACTAAAAAAGTAAATTTTCCAAGATACTGGGAAGAATATTTCTTTGCTTACAACACCAGCTGCAAAAGCAAGTGAAAAAGTAGAAATTTCAGAATCCTATACAAAGACAATTTTTGGAGAAATATGTGGATGAATCTGTGCCCAGTGAGTCAAGAGTAAAAAATGCAAATGAAAAAAAAGTATGGATTTCAATCTATGAGTCAACTGATACTATGCATCATTTTGTTGCCAGTGTCATTGTTGGACTATTAGATCCTTCAGAGTGTTATCCAATGCTTGCAACAGAGTTCCTGGAAAAGTTAACAGTTACATAGTTATTTATCAATTCATTACTGTTACCATGACCTGAAGAAATTCAGTATAATAAAGTATTATTTTTCATCTCTGATGCTGGATGATGCATTAAAAAGCCTGAGACAACTTAGAAAATGTTATTTCCAAACATACTTCATATGACCTGGTTTTCACAGAGTTTCATAGGAGATACGAACCTTTCTTCAAGATGTCAGCAAACTGGTTTCCAGTATTAAGAAGAACTTTTGGAGAGTCCCTCTTGAATTTAGACTTTTAAAGACATTGCATCAGAACCAGATATACTTCTGCCCCTTTAACCTATCACAGTGAGATGGGGAACATGCATCTCAGCAGCAGCATTGCTCTGGAGGATGACGTAACTTTCATTGTAGCCAAGTTCAGTTTCCAGCTATTAGTTGGTTTGTTAGTTACATGTACAATAGATCATTTGCACAATAAATTGTAACAATGTGGAATGAGTTTTTTATATTCACATTACAAAATATTTTGTAAATATGCCTATATGTTGATCATTTACAAGCTTTTCTTAAAAAAAGACTATAGTATAATAAAATAATGGTATAGATGATAATAAAATGCGTGGCCTTTTAAAATGTATTGAATTAATGAGATTAATTTTTCGGCGTGAATGACAAGCACAATAAGCTGAGCTATGCCTGGAAATAAGTCCGTATTAGTTCATATTATTTTGCAGGGCGGAGTAGTTTCTTTCTCCGCTGTAGATTTGTGCTTACCATTCTTTATAATACTACGTTTGGTCGCCGCGTTCACCTTTGAAGTCTTGACCGTGTTCCTATTAAGCTTATCGGATCTTCGTAATTTTCCAAAGTACACAGGTGGGCTTCAGTTATTGTAATTATTGTACTATTTGAAATAACAACTCACACGACCTTTCTGTTAATAAAACAATACTGTATTTTTCTAAACGGTGCACATATGAAATCCACACTCCTCACTTATTCATAGCGACCCCAAAATGGCGGTCTACAATTACTCGCTAAAAAATTGACGTGCTTCTCACTCTTTCACTAGCTGAGCGCGAATCCCTCCTTCCTCCTACCGGTACCAGAAAAAATCCTCTGTTTATTAACAACTGAAAGTCAAGAAATACATGACGGTAGGCATAGGCTCTATGATGGGCTACCGCTTCATCTTGTCTCTTTGCCTTTAAGGAAGACGAAAACATAAAGGAAATGCAAAAGGTTTATCACAAATGCCCCCCTACTGTATACTGTCGGAAATAAGTCTCTTTATTTAGGGAGACAGTATACAGTAGTCTTATTAACCTTGGGGCTCCTAGTTCAGTCACTTGGTGCACGTCAATGGAGTTTTAATACTCTTATGTTACTACAAATATATCTAAAAAGCTCATTTTCTTGGCCATTACAAATTCATACATATAAATACATTCACATATACTTATATCACGTAATTACATTCACATATATTCATATTACATATCGCATGTCCATGGCGTGCTAACGTCGTAGTCTCTTATTTCTCCTTACATTTATTAAGCAGTATTATCAGGAGGAAAATGTTACATTTCTTACATTGTCCTTTAGCCATATTTTAATAATTGTTTTTCTCCTTGGTGTTTGGTTCATTAGCCATTCTGATAAGCTGCCCTTTCGACACACGTTATCTCATTGTTCGCTGCACTTACGGCCAGCAGCAGCTCATTGTTTAACGCCACGTGAGCAGCAGCACTGCCCGCGCCCACACTGTAATGTCGCTCCAGGCTCGTGAAGTCGGTGTTGTATTTGCCCTCCAGTCCGGAGACTGGATACGACGGATTCAGCTCCAACGCTCAACCGAAGAACACCAATACCTCATCTCGCTCCTGGGCGAGGATTTCGGCCAGTGACATTGAAGGTAAGAGCCGCCCTGCAGGATACGGCATTATCTTCCGTCGTGCATTATAGTTAGCGGTTCTCACACCTCAACTCGTGGTCATACTGATTTCCTCTGATATCTCCGTCGCACACGCATCACACTCTCTGTATTCACTTTGCTAGACTGCAGCGTTTACTCACATTACGGCTGAGCCGTTATTTTCAATATTATTACGCCTTAATATTTTTGTATCACTTCACACGTGCGAGTATTTTACTCGTCCGTCGCGTTGCACTTCACATACATACATAAGTTGTTCTTCTTCAAGTATAAAATTTCACATAAAATTGATAATAGTACATACATAGACATAAACATTGACAATAATAGAGTTGACACATAAATTTACAATTCACATCCACATTTCATATACGGACTCCATGACATGCACCCTCTTACACACTAATACGTAAATCAGGAAGTATCTTTCATTTATTCTGAACATTCGCATTTTCTATTCTTGTCTTGCAGGACCGACCTCCTGCGCGTTTTTACGTCCACAAATACACATAGAAAAGAAGAAAAGAGTACATACATACATTTTATATGGACATCGACATTAACAATTATATAGTTGGCAAATAAATGTCCAATTCACATTCCCATTTCGTATATGGACTCTATGTTAAGCAGCATCTGACACAGCAATAAGTATATTAGAAGGAATCTTGCATTTGTTCTGAATGTTTGCTCTTTCTTGCTATTGTCTTGCAGGACCGACCTCCTGCGCGTTTTTACACCCACAACTACAATAGAAAATACTACATACATATTTTCATAGACATCGACATTGGCAATAGTAAAGTTGACACATAAATGTACAAGTCACATTCATATTTCCTATATGGGTTCCATGTTAGGCATCATCCATCTTACACACTAATAAGTAAATTAGAAGGAATCTCTCATTTGTTCTGAATTTTTGTTTTTCTCTTGACTTCCAGGTCCAACCTCCTGCGTCTTTTTAGCATCAAAAATACACATAGAAAATACGTTCCAGCACTACTCACTACATGGAAAACAGGATTTGCTAAGGTCTGCTTCAGAGATCAAGCTGCTTCTAGGATTGCTATTTGTAGTGCGTCGTTAGTGTACTTATTCTATCCTTTGCATTTGATAAATCTTCATACTATGTATAATATTTACAAATGCTCGTTTGTGAGCGAGTGTGGCGAATGTTTTATCCCTTGACAAACCTGACTTCATCACTGCTTGTTAATCGTCGTAATATTCCACATTCGTGAATATATATTTCAAGCCATATTTCTGCCTTATTGATTCGACGACATGTACATGTTTACCTTTGTGACGTGTGACCGATAATTTTACCGTATTTTTGTCATGTGTTGCTCCACTCATAATTCATTACCAATAGATAAGAACGCGCAAGTGCTAAAATGATGCTTTCGCTTCTGCGTGCAAGAACTCAGTGTAGAAAATATTGTTTCACTGCATTTTGTATTCATTCCTCATACGAATCGTGTATCATATTTTCATTTATATTAACCTTATAGTTTCTCGAGCTGTAACAGTTAGTCGCTAAGAAAATATTTTTCATACTAGGTTGTTTTACATTCTGATGTCTGTGTAGCAAATCACTGTGCTGTGGTGTGTTTTAAATGTTTATCATGTACCATTGTTACTATCGACTTCACTGTTTCTCCTATACTACTCACTGCTTCTTCGTGATGTTCGTTTTCATAATTACTTACCGTACATGCATCATCATACTTTGCTTTCCCCACTCATACAACCATTCATTCTAAGACTTAAAACTATATAGTGTATTCTTTCTTACGTCAGCTTCGTGGCCCTTTCCTAGGTACCCTTGTAACATTAATCTTCATATTCATCGCCGTATACCCATATAATTATTCATTAAAAATATTCCACATAAATCGCCATTTATACTCATGCACTACCTACCGGGTTCTCACACTAGAACCACTGCACTATTTATTTCTTCCCACAAATATAAATAAACTCGTATTACTCTAATACACTTTCATTCTCTTCCTAGATTCACTCCATGCACGGTAAGTCACCACAAACGTAGATTAACTAATTAATACCTTCAATCGAATCTAATAAATCTTTCACTCTCTCTACTTCAAAATATTATCCAGCAGTGAAATTTCATTTATTTCTCCATATCGCTTTTGTAAACATACAGTACTTACCTCAGTTCTTTTGTTTTAAGTTCATGCAATTACGTTGTGTGCGTATTGGTTGGTGTTTGTATTTACTTAGCTTATCTCCCGCGTGTTGTTCAATTCATGTTTACAGCTTTATTTTGCTGCTTATACTATAAGGTATCGTGTAATTAATAGCAACTAACATAGGTGAGCTCTGTAATAACAAATTTGTGGATATGTATTCTCCCTGTACATTAAGCTCACTACTTCTAATGTTGTCTGTAAAGAAGTGTAGTTCTATGATATGTTATTTTATGGTTTATGTCTCAGTCACACGCATGTCTCAGTCACACGCATTTTTCTATGTTTATGTCTCATTCTACCTTTCACATCGTCGCTCGCGTATGTGTTGTATGTAAGTCGCTTAGTTCTTAAGTTATGTGCTAATCGCGTTCTTTCAAGTGTACATGTTGTTACTTCCTTTTTCAACTTGTCTTAGTCCTGTTGTATATAGTCGGATAGGTCATTTCCTGTATATATTCTCTTCTACTTCGAATACTTATACTTATTCCTAGCTATGTACATTCAATAGAATATGTTGAGTTCACAAATTTAGCGTATTCTACTCTCCTTATAGCTTACTTGCGTCCATGTGCTCATTTTCTTAAAGCTGCATATGCTTAAACTAATGATTTACTCTTAACATTAATGCTCTTTACAGTATAGTCACCGACTTAGGAATAAATGTCTCTATTCGTTTAGTTTGTGTTGCTCATCTACGTCAGAGTAACTAGCTGATAGGTACTCTATTTCCTATTGCTCCTATTTTGTCCAGCTGGTTAGGCGGTGTGGATGCCGATTCGCTTAAATTCTAGAATGGTTTCCGTCGCGGTGCGCAGTGTGTCTTTGCGCATCGTACAGGGGACACTGAACTCAACCTTGATTTTTGCCTACTTGGCCCCTACGATCAGCTGTTAAGCCGCTCCGTATATAATTGTTGAAGTACGCTCTGCTTTAAGAGCGGCAGCACGGCTCAGTATACCCCATCGCTCTTGCCTCTCGCTTAAAGCTCGCGCGCTGTGAATTAAGTCTTAAGAAAGTACAATATCAAAATACAAGAAAAGTTTATTTTCACTAGGCTGAATCTCACTCTCTGCATGTTAGATAGTAAAAGAAGATTGAACATTCCTTATTGATTAAGCAGGATAGTAGAAGAGGGAGAGGGCACCGGAAATATAAATATTGTACCCCCTAGCTGGAGAGGAACCGAGCGCCAGTCGGTTTATTCGTCAAAGAGCGACAAACCTCCTACCTTCTTGCGTTTTACTGATGCAACAGATAAGGACAGAATAAGATTTGAATTTTCATTTAATAAATTTCCGCAAATCTTTATGTGGATACATGCCTTTTATTTTACCATTTTTTATATTTCCTATCAAGTAGCACCCCGGATGTGGCTTGTCAACAATGATATACGGACCAACATATAACAATTGCCATTTTCTATTCAATGCCTTTAATTTCGATGATTTCGGATGCGTTCTTAGTAGTACCTCCTGTCCAATCTGGAATTCTGTTACGTTTTTCAATTTCCTGTCGTAAATTCCTTTCCTTATCTGAGCTTGCTCTTCCAATGTTATTAGCGCTCGCCGTACTTTCTCTTCTAAGATTACGTCTTTGTGCCTTAATTTAGGTATCGATTTTGCCCATTCATCTAGCTCCATCTTTTCAAACATTAGTTCGGCCGGTGTGTGCCCTGTGGATGTGTGTGGTAGGTGATTTACTATGTGCTGAAACGGACCCAGGTATTCTATCCATTTCCTTTGGTTCTGTGGTATATATGTGCGGATAAACCTATTAAATTCACGGAAACACCGTTCGACGGGACTTGCTTCCGGGTGGAACTTGGATACTAAAATATGACGTATGTTTTGTGATTTTAAAAATGATTTCCATTGGTCACATGTAAAATTTGAGGCGTTATCAGTTAGGACTGCCTGTGGTTTCCCGATGCGTGGTATGTAGTCTTCCAGAATTCGCCTTATAATTGGCCCTGACCTAACTGTTTTGACTGCGTACAGCTGGAGATACTTACTAAAAACATCATACAGGGCTACGATGTATTTAACTCCGCCGCGGGCTTGGGGATAAGGACCTGCGGCGTCAATAGATACAAGATCTCTTGGTTGCTTTGGTATTATTGGGTTTAGTGCGTTAAGACAGGTCCTATTCTGATGTTTGACCTTTTGACACACCGCACAGCGTCTGATTACTTGCTCTATACGTCGCCTCATATTACGGAAATAACAATACGTAGAAATTTTGGCGGCACACTTCAGCACTCCATAGTGCCCCCATGTGCGGTGCGTGTGTTGAATTAAGTTTTCCACGTATTCCTGAGGTATGCACACACACCACTTATCCATTCGTCGATCTCTTCTGTGAAAGAGGACGCCATTATGTATAATGTAATACTGCTCTAAACGTTCGTGTGTTCTAGCTTGCAATTTTTTCCTTACCTTGCTCCATCTCGGGTCTTCTTCCTGTAAACGTTGCATGTTTTTGCACATTTTAATATAATATGGTTTAAAAGTTCCATCCTCTATTAAAAGGACCTTGAAGTCTGATGTTTGTTCCTCTAACTCGTGGAAATCGGTAAGACCTTGAGGTAACCGTGATAGTGCATCTGCCAAAACATTCTGTTCCACTATCTCAAAATCAAACTCTTGGACATACAGGCACCACCTCGCTATTCTCTTATGTAACAACTTGCACGTCAGAAGAAAAGACAAGGCTTGATGATCACAGTAAACTTTGGTATGTTTTCCCCAAAGGTAATATTGAAATTTACGAAACGCCCAAACTACTGCTAATGCTTCTAGCTCAGTTACGGAATAAGATCTTTCACATTCTGTGAGGGTTCTACTGGCAAAACTGATTACATTGACTTCTTCCTTACCATCCTTTGTTATTATTTGAAACAGGCACGCACCGAGCCCCTGATAACTAGCATCGGTGCTTAAACAAAAATCCAATTCCATATTTGGGTGTTTCAGGATAGGCGCGTTAATCAGCGCCTGCTTAATCTGCTGAAAATCATTTTCACATTCTTTAGTCCACAACCAACTGTGGTTTTTACGCAGTAAGTTTAATAGTGAACTACTGTTCAACAATTGTTGTGGCAGGAACTTCCTGAAAAACGAGGCCATACCTAGAAAACCTTTTAATTGTTTCTTAGTATAGGGTGTTGGGAAATTCTGTATCGCATCTAGTTTACTGGGGTCAGGTAGAATTCCTACTGGTGAAATAATATGCCCTAAGAATTTTATTTTTTCCTTTCCGAATTCAGACTTTTTAAAGTTAACTGTGACATTGTATTCATCAAATTTTTGCAAAATCCTTTCCAAAATACTTACATGTTCATCCCATGTTTGAGTTGCAATTAATAAATCATCAACGTAGAGTGTAACCTGGCTAAGCAGTTCCGGTCCAAGAACCCTGTCTAATGCTTCAATAAATACACCAGCGCTCACATTTAATCCGAAAGGCAGCACCCTAAATTGGTAGCTCCTCCCGGCATTTATGAAAGCTGTATACTTTCTACTCTCTTCATGTAATAAAATTTGCCAGTACGAAGCTTTCAAATCAAGGGATGTTAAATACTTAACGCCATGGAACTTTAATAACTGCTCTTCTAGATTCTCTGGCCTTGTTCTTAGAGGAACGATGATTTTGTTTATTTCCCTCGCGTCTAACACCAACCGCACCGTTCCGTCAGTTTTACCAACTGCGAGAATCGGACTGCAGTAAGGTGAGTGCGATGTTTCAATAACCCTCCAACTAATCATACGCTCTATTTCCTTTCTTACTGCCTCTTTCTTTGCCCAAGGGGTGCCATAAGACGTTCTACAATAAGTTTCATGCGGGTATACTTCCATTTTATATTCATATCCCTTAATAACACTAGGTTGTTTACGAAAAATGTTATGATATTTGAAGAGTAATTTTGTCAGTTCACTTCGCTGTTCATTGTTAAGACAAGTGGATTTATTTATTTTACTGTCTACTATTTGCTCATCGAGGATCTCCCTACCAGAGTCATCAAGTTCCATCTCCTTTACCATTATGGGTTGAGGGTAGACAAATTTAACATTAATGTCTGGTATCGGCCTAACCTGATTTGTCATTGTAGTTCTTATTAAGTCCATAGTCAGCGTGCGCTCCCCTACATGAAACTGGCATTCCCCGCTGCCAATATCTATTTTTATCCCATATCTTCTGAACACCTCCATACCAAGCATACAGTTCACTATAAGTTTGTCTACCAACAAGAAAGTACACTGCAAAATTACGCCACATATGGTAATGGGTATGCTGGCCTGTAATTTTATAACTTTAGATTTACTTCCCGTCGCCGTTACGATCTTACAGTTCTCTACAGGTAGTGTGGGAACATTTACTTCCCTCGCTATCTCTTTGAACAAGCTAGTAGACATCAGGCTTGTCGATGCGCCAGTATCCAAAACAACTAGTACATCTATGTTTCCCACCTTTACCTTTATTATTGCTTGAATAATTTCACTTACCTTGCGTGTTGTTTCTTTCTCTTCGATAAACAAGTCTTCTTTCATTTCTGCGCCCTTATCATACCTTAAAAATAGATTCCGGATATGCTGTATGTGTAGGTTTGTTTCAGTGTCTGCTTCCTCCTTTCCGTTCCTGTTCGCTTTAGTGTTTAAGTCGCTCATATTAGTACTGTGGCACACTGACAGTTCATTACCTTCTTCCTCTAGTCACGCTCGATTATTATTTCCTGGGGCCGGTAAAGGTATTGTTTCATTCTCTGCCGTCACTTCTACTATGTTTACTGTATGTTCGCGTGCTCGCCAGTTCGTGTCCCAGTTGTTTCGATTTGACTGTACGGGCTGCCTGTTATCTCTCGGATCCCTGTGTTGCATATTCCGTTCCTGGTAGTTTGCATTTCCTTGTCGCTCATTGTCGAAGTTTTCCCTCGAGTTTCTATTGTCTCTGCCATTACCGTACCTATAGGGCTGATATTTAGTTTCGTACGACCCTCGGCCACTCTGTGGCTGGTAGGTAGACCGATTGTACGGATTTCCGTTGTGGCGCGGCGGTACATACGGATGCCATTAATTCATACGCACACGACCGTTATAATTTGCAAAGCCGTTGCCGTTACCGTAGTTCTTCCCGTTTGGGTTGTGCCCATTACCGTTACGATAACTAGGTGTGGCTTGCCCATCCTCATGAATCAGATCTATTGAGTCGAGCACTGAAAGAAAATACTCGAGATCATATTCGGGAACAGTTATTAATTTTTCCCTAACATTTGCAGGTAACTTGTTCTTTAAGATTTTCAGTACATCGACATGAGATATCGGATTATTCCAGTAACGGGTCTTGTTTAGGTATTTTTCAAAATAGCTTCTTAGCCCCCCGAATTTTGAATGATATGGTACTGGGTTAAATACCTCTCGTCTTAACCTCTCCTGGATAGCTGTTGACCAGTATTTATCTAAAAATGCATTCTCAAACTGCTCATATGTCTCGCAAAGTTCTGACATCTCCGTAGCCCACAAAAGGGCATCACCCTCGGTGTGTCCTACTACATATTTAATTTTTTGAGCTTCTGTCCAAGTCCTGGGCAGTACGTTTCTAAAGGCTCGGACAAACACTACTGGGTGCGTTCGCTTTTTCTCATTTGAGAATACGGGAAACTGTCGATGTTTTATTAAGCTCTCATCCACTAACAACGCTGTCCAGCACGGCGGAACAGCATTTCCCTGCGGTGATGGTATATTTGTTTCAGCAAAGTTTTGCCCGCTGCTCACGTCGCGCGTCGACATGCGGTCGCGCGGCGTGGGTTGGGCATTGTTGTCCGCGCCACTGATTCCTCCCACTGGCGGATGGCTGTTTATCGCTCCGCTTACCGCCCCAGGCGATGATATTACCGTACTTTGTTTGTTAACTATTTCGTCTCTTAACCGTTGTTCTAACTGCCTGATATCATGTTCTACGCGTTTTAAGATTTCTTCTTCCTTGTCCCCCATTACTTCCTTTACCGCTTCCACATAGGTACGCTGTTCACGTACGCATTTTTCTGCGAACGTTGTATTGTCGTCCTTTGCATTGCTCTTTACCGATTCATAAAGGTGCACAATGTCTGAGTTGATCCTCTTGTGTTCTAACTTGAGTAATCCTACCTCCAATGTGATTTTTTCTACATTTTCTGGCAAGTCGTTACAGAAAGAATGTAGTTTCGCTACATCTGATTGTACATTGTCTAAGTTGACCTGCGTATTCTTTTGCATTGCCTGTAAATTCTCTTGGGTTTCTCTAATTCCGGATAGCTCCTGTCGATACGTGTGTTAGTGTTTCAAATTTTTCGCCCACTATGCCTTTTAATTTCTCACCCATATCGTGAACCGAAATTTGTACTTGTTCATTAATTTTACTATCCACCTCCGTGGAGATTTGTGAAATCTGCTGTGTGAACTTCGTGTCCAGACTATTGAGTTCTGTGCGCAAATTTTTTACGTCGTCTGAAATGTGTGTCATGTTTGTATTAACCTTCTCGATCTCGGACTTTACTGTGGTCATGTCTGCTTGTATCGTTTGTAAACTTGACATTTTAGTCTCTAAGCCCGACATTTTTGAATTTATGTCTGCTTTCATTGCATTCATGCTTGTTTGTATGGATTCTGTTAAGGCTCGAAATAAGGCTTGCATATCTTCCGTATTCACTTCCGGCCTACGCCTGTCAGTATCTGTGTCCGTACTACGCGTACTGCTCTCATTTAAAATATTCTCTGGCCTCGAGGTGCCATTAGTTACGTCTACTGTAATTAACGTATTGCTTGTAATTAAATGTTCTGTATTCACGGGCGTCGAATGCAACAATGGCATGTCGCGCCCAGCATCCAAATAATCACCGTTAAACAGTTCCAAACCACTCATTGTTGCATTTTGCAAATGAACATCCACTACATTCGCATTATGATTTTCGAATGACATTTCCTTATTGTTTTGACCCTCCATTATAGAAATCCTTATACCACTGCAGTTACCAAAATAAAAATTTTCTTTTTTAAGATTTTACTTCCGCGCTACTTCTCACGCGAAAAAAATGCATATACAGTTGTATGTAATTATAGTCTCAGCTATTCTTTAGTCAATATACTTTCTATACTAATAAAGAAATGTCATTATCTCCACTTGACTACAATAGCGTTAATATCTGAAGCTTTAGGTTCTGGAATTTAGGAAATAGGTGGATGGATTTTCTAATAGGTCTACTGGGAACGCATTCTCTATATGCATTGCGCAGTCCTACCTGATTGTTGTCTTGTAAATCGTACTTCCTCTATTGTGCTTTGTTGTGTGCTCTTGGTATTGTCGCCTTTTTTCCTTCTAATTTATTTATTATTTCCTTTTTATAGCATTTCTTCAGTACCACATCATCGCCTCCGTCACATCATCAGCGTACATGGAACATAAAGAAATCATTAACATACATGTATATTCATTTTCCTAACAATACTAGTACTCACAGTTTTGCCCACTGCGTATCGTCCTGTCACGGTCGCCACTTTATAGTATAATAAAATAATGGTATAGATGATAATAAAATGCGTGGCCTTTTAAAATGTATTGAATTAATGAGATTAATTTTTCGGCGTGAATGACAAGCACAATAAGCTGAGCTATGCCTGGAAATAAGTCCGTATTAGTTCATATTATTTTGCAGGGCGGAGTAGTTTCTTTCTCCGCTGTAGATTTGTGCTTACCATTCTTTATAATACTACGTTTGGTCGCCGCGTTCACCTTTGAAGTCTTGACCGTGTTCCTATTAAGCTTATCGGATCTTCGTAATTTTCCAAAGTACACAGGTGGGCTTCAGTTATTGTAATTATTGTACTATTTGAAATAACAACTCACACGACCTTTCTGTTAATAAAACAATACTGTATTTTTCTAAACGGTGCACATATGAAATCCACACTCCTCACTTATTCATAGCGACCCCAAAATGGCGGTCTACAATTACTCGCTAAAAATTGACGTGCTTCTCACTCTTTCACTAGCTGAGCGCGAATCCCTCCTTCCTCCTACCGGTACCAGAAAAAATCCTCTGTTTATTAACAACTGAAAGTCAAAAAATACATGACGGTAGGCATAGGCTCTATGATGGGCTACCGCTTCATCTTGTTTCTTTGCCTTTAAGGAAGACGAAAACATAAAGGAAATGCAAAAGGTTTATCACAAGACATACATATGTGAGCTAGTAATTCCTACCACATCATCTTTTAGACCTTACAATAATAGAAAATTTTTATACAATAGAAAGAGTTCTCAAGAAGAATCTTTTTTAGTTAAGTTTCAAATTTTATTTTGCTGTCTGACAGACATTTGATATCACTGGGTAAGTGATCAAAAATTTTGGAGACAGCACTGTGCGCACCTTTACATGCTAAAGACAACTTCAATGATGTGTAATAAACGATATTTTTTCTTCTGGTATTCTAGTTATGTATATCACTATACTTTTTGAACTGCAGTGGAGGAAATAAATATCCTATGAAGCAGTAGTTGAAATGCTTAACTCCTTAGACAGATGTCTTCAAGATGACTGTGGTGAACACTATTTATTACTCTTACAGGTTTGATGTAATCCATTGGTTGGCTATAGCATCAGCCCCAGACACTTTCAGTTTATGTGGGAGAATGTTGTGATTTGCACAGCCAAATCTATTAGATATGTCGCAGAAAATACCACCTGCTGCTATTTACCTACAGAATGCTTGTAAAATTTCCCATGTGGAGTTTGCTGGTCTCCCATCGAACGCTACCCCAGATAGTAGATAGGGGAAAGCTCATCAGATATGACGGATTCTGAGGAAATAAAATACTCAGGGTGGCCCAAATCAGCACTGTTACCTTGTAGTAGGTAGAGGAATCTACAGAGGCTAAGGGAGGAACACCCCTACAGAAAAAGACCTAGTCCTCCAGGTTGGGGGTTGTACGCAGGGCTAATAACCAGCTACTGAAAACTCTAATATTACGAATATCTCACATATGCCTTCGCTGAAAAATGAATCCCAAAATATGACGACCTTGCAGTGGAAATCAAACATGAGAGTTGGAACATGGAATGTATAGAGTATGTTTAAAACAGGATCCTTCTGAAGACTCAGCAAACAAGTAGACATTAACAATGTAGCAATAACAGCAATACTGGAAACACAACTATTAAGTCGAAATATACAAGATATGGAAAAGTACACAATATTTAACAGTGGTAAAGAAAATGCCTATCACGAATTTGGAACAGCCTTCTGTGTACCAAATGATATTCTACCTACAGTATTAAAGTTTGAAGTCATTGATGAAAGACTATGTTACCTTAGAATCAGGTCCAAGTGGTTCAAGTTGTCACTAATAAACTGTGATGCACCAACTAATGACAAAGATGATGTAGTAAAGGATAACTTCTATGAAAAATTATCAGACCTGTGGATCAAACTATCAAAACATGATATCAAGATAGTAATAGGCGATTTTAATGCAAAACCAGAAAAAGATGATATTTTCAGACCAACTATTGGAAAAGAAAGTCTCCATCAGGAAAATAATGACAATGTCATTCGGTTGATAAATTTCGCTGCATCAACAAATATGATCATTAGCAGGTCTACCTTCCCTCATAAAAGAATACATAAAGAAACATGGCACCCAAGTGATAAGAAAACAGTAAATCAGATTCATCATGTTCTTATAGATAGCAAACACAGAAAAATAATTAGTTATGTATGACCCCTCTAAGGAACTGAAATGGGGTCAGATCATAATCTAATAATAAGCACAATGAAAATCAAGCTGAAGGCAGCACCAAAAGTGAAATCTAGACTGGAAAACATGAACAACTTTGATTTGCAAAATGTGATAGGGACAGAAGGAATAATGAAGTACAAAGTTGAAGTTTCAAACCGGTTTGAGGTCTTAAGTCATATGGAAGAAGGCTTGTTCGTCCGATTCTTGAGTATTGCTCATCAGTATGGGACCCTTACCAGGTTGGATTAATAGAAGAGATAGACATGATCCAGCGAAAAGCAGCGCGATTCGTCATGGGGACATTTAGTCAGCGCGAGAGTTTTACGGAGATGCTGAACAAGCTCCAGTGGCGGACACTTCAAGAAAGGCGTTACGCAATACGGAGAGGTTTATTATCGAAATTACGAGAGAGCACATTCCGGGAAGAGATGGGCAACATATTACTACCGCCCACATATATCTCGCGTAATGATCACAACGAAAAGATCCGAGAAATTAGAGCAAATACGGAGACTTACAAGCAGTCGTTCTTCCCACGCACAATTCGTGAATGGAACAGGGAAGGGGGGATCAGATAGTGGTACAGTAAGTACCCTCCGCCACACACCGTAAGGTGGCTCGCGGAGTATAGATGTTGATGTAGATGTAGATGTAGAACAATGCAAAAGAAGTCATCCTCACAGCTGCGAACAATAATCTGCAAAGAGCTAAGAAAGGCAGGAAGAGATGGTTCAATGAAGAGTGTGAAGAAGCTGAAGACAAGGTTATGAAATTATGGAAAAAATGGTTGCAAACAAATAAGAATCCTGTAATAGAACTAGCTTATAGGCAGGCTCAAATGCAGGCAAACAAAATTAAATGGAAGAAAAAGAAACAGTTCCTAAAACAACAGTTTGAATCCATTCATGAGTATCATCAAAATAACAACATCCAGAAAATATATGGTACAATCAACAAAATTAGAAAAGGTTTTAATTACAAAACCAATGTGATGAGGGATTTGAATGGCAATATGATGATTGAACCAAGAAAAAATCTAGTGACAAGCAAGGCTCATTTTGACAACCCACTGAATTGTTCCAGCAACAGTCACAACTGTGGGGAAATTCCAGAACCCACATATGAGGAGATGGTAGAGTGTATCAAACGCACTAAAAAATGGTAAAGCAACTCGCAGTGACAGCATCCCAGCTGAGATATTAAAATATGGAGGAGAAGCATTGTACAGACATTTATTTCATCCTATATAGATAATCTGGAAAACAGAGAACACCCCAACAGAGTGGAGAGAATCATTAATAGTCCCTATACATAAAAAAGAAGACAGGGAAGATCTCAGAAACTATAGAAGAATATGATTAGTTAATACAGGTTATAAGATCTTCTCTTGTTTATTGCTACACCGTTTAAAACCCAATGCGGAAAATATAATTGGGGAATATCAAAATGGCTTCCACATAAACAGATTCACCACTGACAACATATTTGCGATCAAATCAATAAATGAAAAAGTTTGGGAATATAAACAATAAATATATTATCTGTTCATCGATTTCATAGAGTCTATGACTCCACCCATAGACAAAGTTTGTAGAATGTAATATCTGAATTTGGTTTTCCAATTAAATTGATAAATCTCTGCAAAATATGCATGGATGGAAATACAAGCAGGATTTTACTAAATGGATTAAAGTCTGACCATTTTAAAAACAAAACTGGGTTAAGACAAGGAGGTACTTTGTTCCCCCTTCTTTCAATATAGCTTTAGAAAGAGTTGTGAGGAAACTCAAAGTGGTACCTGCTGGGATCCTCCAGGAAAGCAAAATTAATGTGTTAGCATATGGAGATAACATAGTGCTCATTGGAAACAGGGAAATAGGGATTAGGTAATTATTTGTGGAGCTTGTAACAGAAGCATCAAGACTGGGCCTGAAAGTAAATGACGAGAAAACAAAATACATGATAGTTCAAAGATGTAGACATCAATGGGATAACCAATCACATCTAATAGTTGGTGAACACAAATTTGAGCGTGTTGAACAGTTCAAATTTCTGGGATCAGTGATACATTAACAAAATCAGATACAGGTAGAAATAAAAGAGAGACTGCAAAATGCTAACCAAGCATATTACACAATACAAAATCTCTTAGGGTCCAAACTGCTGACTAGGAAAACTAAAATAAAGTTGTATAATACAGTCATCAGACCAGTTTTAATATATGGGGCAAAAACATGGAGCCTAATGAAAACAGAACACCACGATATAAGGGTGTTTGAGAATAAAGTTTACAGAATAATCTTTGGTTCGTATTATGACAATAAATCACAATGCTGGAAGAGAAGACACAACGTTGAAATCCACAAGCTATCACAACAACCAACGATAGTAAACATAATAAATGCTAGAAGACTGCAATGGGCTGGACATCTGATGAGAATGAAAGAAGATTAAATTGTGTAAGGAATATTCAGGGAGAAGCAATATGGCAAAAATCCAAGGGGGAGATCCAGGAGTACTTGGCACAATGAAACTGATTGCATATGTGAAAGATTGGGAATAAATAACTGACAAGAGGCAGCAAAAGACAAGTGCATCTGCAGGAATCATGTGAGATCGACACAGGTGCTTCGAGTCCCTTAGAAGCCTATAACTACTAGTACATGCTTGTTAAATTTAGTGAGTGAACATGCAACTGACATTCTCAATAGAGCAACCCTTCTGAAATACAAACTGAAATATACTGAGGATATTAGTGTTGTTCAGGCGATATACTATTCTAGAAATCATTACATTCACAAAAAATTCGGAAAATGAAGTTTGTAGAGAAACAGGTCAGTAGTGATTGACATCTCTTCTATCACCTTTCTTGAAGAAGGGCTTAACAGCAGTGGTATTTCTGTCCCATTGGGAAAATGCTTTGAGTTAGGAATGCTTTAGGCCTACATATTTCACAGAATTGATGACTTACTATATGAGAACAAATTCCATTAGTACTCTAATGTAAACACCATCAACTCTGGATGAGCTAATATTTTTGAGAGTATATACAATTTTCTTAAGTTTAAAAGGAGAAGTTAGAGATACATTCAGATGATCAAACTTATGAGAGTTGCTCTTTCAATGTACTACTACGATTTTCTTCTGGACTGTTTTTAACTTTCTACTATACTTAAAAATGATTATTAAATGTATTTGCTACCTGTGACATGTCATTTATAGCACTTCCATTAAGCTCAGTAGTGATGTAATCCTGTACTGTGGCTGGGTGTCACCTCATTTGTTTCATTTGCATTCCACACAGTTTCAAGCTTGTTATTGGAACTACCGATTTCTGACATT
The DNA here is from genome assembly GCF_023864345.2 of Schistocerca serialis cubense. Lineage (NCBI taxonomy): Eukaryota > Metazoa > Arthropoda > Insecta > Orthoptera > Acrididae > Schistocerca > Schistocerca serialis. The sequence continues at coordinate 288,507,301 of NC_064638.1, forward strand.
ATGTGCGTGCCCCTTGATTGTTAATAACCTTTCTTAGTAATTCTGAGAAATTTTTGTAAAGTGTAACTACTACAGGATCTCTATTTGTTCTTGCCAACAGATATGTTTCCATTTTGCTTCCACAAGGTATCTTAATCCCTATAGTGATCTTTTTCATATGACTGTTTATCGACCTTTCTGATTAGCTTATGTGGTAAGTTATTTTCAGATAATGATCTGAATCATGGAATAGATTAAATATTTATGTTAGCATGTAGTTCACTATAAATTTCATCCATGGTCATCTCTTGTGAACTATTCATAGAAAAATGTGTTCTGAAGTCATTAATTATTCTAACTGAATTCCACTGAACAGTGTCAGTACACTAAGGCATGGTTTTATTTACCCACACTAAAAGTGCATAATGATGACAGAGAACTTTTACTACTGGGTAAACAGTTTTTCTTTTATTTGAGCTTCATCAAATAAAATGTTATCAATTAAGGTCCTACTGTTTTTATCCACTCATACTGGAAAGTTAATTACTGAGATCAAATTCTAGGATCCGTTTGCCTCCATTCTGGCCTAGCAACCCAGTACTGTGGTTTGCACAGGTGGAAGCAAGCTTGTGCTACCTGGGAATCATGGCTACCTTGACGAAATTTGCCCTCATGGTGAGGCACCTAGACCCCATTTCGCTACAGAAGTCCAAGATGTCATTACTGTGCCATCGCAGGAGAACTCATAACAAAAACATAAGTCGGAATTAATCTGGAGAGTTGCAGCATCACAAGAGGTCCTGATACGGCAAGAAGACATAGGGCCGACTGCACCAACGCCGATTAAAAGTTAACCACAGTCAAGTCAGCATTTAACCCTGATTAACTCGATATTCGGCTGCACCAACATCGATCAAAGTTAATCGAGGGATTTGATCACTATTAAAGTTAACAGAGCTCACAGGGTCGATTATCTTGAATTGATCGCGGTTAACTTATTGTAAACACGTAACAAGGCAGCGCGTTTTGACGTTTTAGATGGCATAGAAGACGAAGAAATACTATATCTTCAATATTCGTCGCAGCTGTGTTGGTGTACTTATGGAAAGGGGAAATCCTTTCGAAGATTATGGTGACTGGAAATTTGAAGAGAGGTTTCGTCTTTCAAAAGAAACAGTGTGGTGATTATTGGATCAAATCCATGATAGGTTAGAATTTCCAACTTACCGAAATAATCTGGTCTCTGCCATGAACAGACCTCTGATGACATTAAGAGCATATGCAACTGGAGCATTTTATTTAGTAAATGGTGACAGTGCTAATGTACATTCTACAATGGCACAAAGGATTATAAGTGAAGCGTCGGGAATCACAGCAACAATGTCTCGTCAATACGTAAAGTTTCCTTCTCGAGCGGAAGTATGCTTTGTCATAGGTACAGTGGATTGCACTCACATAAGGATTTAGTCACCTGGGGGACAGAATGCAGAACTTTTCCACGATAGGAAATAATATTTCTACTGTGATTGTCAAACAATCAGCGACCACAATTTAATAATACGGGACATTGTGGCTCGGTGGCCTGGTTCTGTGGACGATAGTACAATATTTCGTAATTATGCTCGAAGGGCACAATTTGAAAACGGTGAAATACCCGTTTGTCACTTACTAGGAGATAGCGGCCCTGCACGCAGACATTACTTATTGACACCACTTTCAAATCCACAGAGTGCGGCAGAGCACCACAATAGGTCTCACATTACAACAAGGAACACTGTGGAGAGCCAATATGGTTTGTGGAAGATCCTCATTTTATCTGTTGGAACGTGGTGTAATCCACGAAAGACAATGGCAATTATAGTGAGTACTGCTGTCTTGCATAATATTGCAAGCAGCACTGCAAGGAAGAGCCACATGAAGATACGGAAATTATGTGGCTTCTGAGGATACTACGTAGCGAGAGGGGCCCCGATATCGACGATAATGAGCCAATGCCTCCTGGTCAACAAATGATGAAACATTACCAGGACGAGCAGTTAGTCGCACTATAATCGATGAACATTTTCACTGAGGTAAACTGTTACTTAATAAATGTAAAATATGTAATTATTTTTGTTTGAAATTATTATAGTGCACAAATAACAAAATGTTTTTTAAACATTTACATTACATTTGGTAGAATTCTTCCGCTTGCAATATTTTAATTTTTCTCTTAGTGCCAAAATTTTGAGATCTTTTATTCTCATTTCTTTCATATGTTCTCTCTTCAACATTTCCAGCTGCTGCTGGAGTGCTTCCACCCTCTTCTGCATCACACTGTCCAGAGCATAGGAGGAAGTTGGTTTAGGTCTCGGTGGCATCCTTCTCTGATTACATGTTTCTTTTGTTCCTGCACTTGAAGTTTTGGAGAAGGGTTGTTGAATATTCTCCACAACAACCTGTGCTGGGAACAGGCTTTCGCCAGCTTCAGCAGCAATTACAGTTCCATTACAGTTTGTGGTACTGCTGGCATCGCCAGCTGCTGCATCATAAACTACGTCTACATTTAGATCCATTATTACACTGTATTGTGCATCCGAATCAAAGGTATTTTCCAGTGGCTTCAATAATGAGCCAACTATTTCCAGTAGTTTTGCCTCGTGTGGACTCTTTTTAGGTACTGGTATTGCCTTCCTTCCTCCTGTTTTATAGATTTGAACTTTCTCTTTGGCCAAATCCTTCTGCAACCCCTATTCAAATTCTCATAACATGTTTTAAGCCTTTCAGGTCTTCTTTTTGTTACACCTGAAATGGATATATTTTGTAGTAGCTGACATCATTTTTGTTGTGTGAATCTTGAATTGTTATTCAATATTAATATAAGCACCATGAAAAATAGTGTTTTAATTTACATTAGTAACATATATTTATTGATTTATGATTCAAATAATATTTCATCTTACCTGAGTTGAATTTAATTGTGTATCTATATTTTCCCATGCATCCAGTTTTTCCCTAACTGTGAAACCATCCGTTTCTTACACTCTAATATACTTGAATTGGAGGCAACCAACTCCAAAAGTATGTCTACTTCCAATTTGGAAAAATTCAGCGTCCTCTTCCTGTTCTCCATAGTGCAGTAACAACGCTCACGTTATGCCAACAATATAAAAAAGCGTGCGTTAAGTACCACAGACCAAGGCAGTTACAACACCCTTGCCACAGGCAGACAGCGAATATCATTATCTTTGCGTGTATATGGGCGCTTTCCTTTGTAACACGCGAAGTTAACTGCAGTCAAACTCCCGATTAGCTAACCGGGTTTTTCGTAATCGGCGTTTAACGTTGGTGCAGCACAGAGACAACTTAATCACGATTAAGTTTTAACCGTTATCACAGGACCCTCGGTTATCTTGCTTTTTAATCGGTGTTGGTGTTGTTAGCCCATAGGCGATCAGAATCTGTCACAATATCTACGACATTTGCGGAGAAAGGTAGACACCGTTACCGTTTTGGACAAGTTACCCTGAGTATCAGTCGACTACCACCACAGGTCAAAGCAATCGTGACGTCACAAACAGAGATGTCGGTGGACACCGTAATGGAGCTTGCAAACTGTATCCAAGAGACTATCGCATCTGTTCAGATTGGTGCAGCGATAGTGCCGGGCAGTAGTACGACAGCATCTACCACAGTCGCGCGCGCGGCCTTCTACCCCTTGCCGATAAAAGTAGCGTTTTTATGTATACTGATTGGTATGCTTGTGTCACATTGCAACACCACCAATGATAGAGGGCTGTGACGGTACGTCAATAATTATTGACATTTTTAGCGGTTGTAAATCGTAGTTTACGTATTTTATGACTATAATTAGTGTAAAAGATATAGTTAATGTTCTTGAAACAACTGATATGCAAAGATAATTTAATGTCTATGAAAATAAGAAAGGATTGAAAGAGACGCGATTGTACGGCCGAGGAGGAAGGACGTATTTTGTGGTACACACACTGTTTTGTTTCGCTATACAGAAGGCAGCCATTGAGCGGCTACACATATTTTATGTAAGTTATTCGTATTTATTGCTAAAATAAACTTGTTGTTATTATTACAAAATGAATGTCTTTGTAATAGTTGTCACCTCAAATGCTCGCAGTGGCTAATTATTTTTAATAAGCATTTTTTCAGTAATTGGCGCTGCGGGAAGCTCATCTTCCGATGCAGCCTCTGGTCGACCATTACGCGCCGAAGCATTAATTTATTTTTCAGTGTTAACAGTAACTGTAAATGCGAGAGATTTCGTTATAAGAACCTTTTTAAATTGCAACAGATAATTAATTTACGTTAAAGTTCATGTTTTTAAACTATACAGATTCCATGAGTTCGGTAAGTTTTATCTTGGACGCTCCACGACAACAATCGAAATTCTCTCGAGCCTTGTTTTGCAATCAATAAATAGAAATTAACAAAATTACATTCAATTCAGTTAACGGCAACTATATTTTAGTCATCACGTTCAAAATCTAAAGTTGGTACATGAATAACTGAGGCCCTTCAAGAACCCGTTTCATATTTACTTACACACGTAAGTAAAAGTGATAAGAAAAGACAATACCCCTGAGAGAAAGAAGCATGCTGATAAATTAAAAATAAAAACATATAAAAATATATGTAATTTTTTTGTATGTGACGTAACGAATGCCAAGGACGTCACAGGGCCTTAATACAGGAGATCCAGGAGCCGTTCGCCGCCCTAACACGGAATGGCCCATTTGCCAGTACCACAGGAAGTATGGCGAGCAGGCGCAAAAATGTACAGCACCTTTTCCTATCCGAATTCCACCGGCGTCAGTTATAGGAGCAGCTGACTGTTCCACAAAGTCACATTACGATGCCTGTTCCTCAGTGGTAGGAAATCTGGCCAAAAGTCCGGCTTGGATACGAGCATCTTACCTCCAACTTCTGTGCACTACTACTGACTGCAGACAGCATTGCATTTATCGTGTTTATCTGGCGATAGTATTTCGTCTACCCCGATGTACGGAATGCAGCGGATCGAACTGAATTTTGGATATTGGCGTCCATTTACCTGGGACTTCACTGTCATGGAGGCGATTGTAGGAGCTGATCTCTTGTCACGTTACCACCTTTTACCGGATGTATCCAACGCTCGGCTGTTCGACAGCATTATGGGACAAATTGTTATGGAGTTTCAATGTAGTGCAACTGTGCACAGTGCTAAAGTGATACAGGCATGTGATGTGGAGTACGCCGGACGATGTGGCCGAGAGGTTCTAGGCGCTTCAGTCTGGAACCGCGCGACCGCTGCGGTCGCAGGTTGAAACGCGTATGTATTCAGTACCAGCGATGGCGAGGTATGACAGAATCTCTGACTAGAGAGTTATTTATCGTGCCTAGTCTGCGCTTGACTGCGCGAGAGTTCAGTTGCGAGTTGGACTCGGTCGGAAGTTGTGTGTAGCGAGTCGCGAGAGGAAGTAGTCACCAGCGGTAGTACTGAGCGCGCGTCGGCATGGGTCGGCGGCGTGCGGCCTTTACATCTCTGGTCAAGGTTCGGGACGAGGTATATTGTTAAATAAGGTAATGAAGCAGCATTGCGCACAGCTGATAATGTAATGTATGTTACTTGTAATTAATCTGTTCAAGAAATGCCCCAATAATAATTTTGTTTTCAAAGCAATCGTTTTTAAGAAAAGAATCATTACAATTGAAACAATATTTCCTATGGTTTTCCTCACAGAATCAATTTATCAGATCGATTACTGCACAGGGCCTAAGGTCAGCGATGCTACCCTATTTTGTGGGTTTAAGGATCAATCTTCATTTCTTAATTTTTGTGTCGAGTTTACCTTTGGGTCATTATTATTCCATAATTTTTGTGGGGAGCAAACATTTGGCTCGTTTTCATTATCATAGAATTTTCTTTATTTCTGCTGGGAGGTTACGTTTTACAGCACGATGTCCATTCTCATTTAATTATTTTCTTTTATTTCTGCGGGGAGGTTACACTTGGCGACATCCGGCCATGATCGTATTTCTTTGTGAATCTTCTAAGAAACAGTCAGATATCTGCTCTTATTTACTTAATATAATTAGCATTTGGCGCAACGCTTTTACTAATTTTGTGATTTTCATCCACAGATCATCGGCAATTCGTTGCTCTCTGTTGTATTTGTGTTTGTTGCTTTTTGCATTGTGCTTATTTCATTTGTGAATAATTGTGACTATTGTAAAAATGCCGCGAAAGACTGTGAATAGTGCATCGCAAAGTATAATGAGTGAAATAACCGAATTAAACAACTTGACTGATAATAATTGTGACACGCAATGTAATGATGACAATCCTCCATTTAGTAACAATCTGTACGTACCGACCACTAATAATGATTTTGATCTTAGTGATGAACAGACGAATTCAATTGTGTCCTCTGTTAATTTGACGACAATTGATGACGCGGGGCGTTCTGTTGCAATGAGCGCTGCCCAGCTTAACGCAACCGGTTTGCAAAATTCAATTAATGAACAGACAAATTTGTCTAATGAAAATGAACAGTGTAATCAGAGTACGACAGATTTATTTAATTCCGGTGCAGTGACTAACAATGCACATCTGATTAGCACACATTTTCAAGAATCACAAAATAACCAAATGGTTACAGAAAACGTGACAATTGCAGGTACGCCATTAAACAGCACCAAGAATACAGTATCGAATTTTGACATGGATCGAATCATAGCATTAATGATACAACTTAACGAGAACAATCTTAAACAACAAAGTGAGAATCTCAAACAACAACTTAATGAAAATTCCAAACAACAGAAGGAAAGACAAGACGACAATCTCAAACAACTTAATGAAAAATTAGACAACAATTCCAGACAGCTTAGCGAGCAGATTACAGCCGTTGCCGCGCAGTGTCATGATACTAAGGGACTAACACAGGATTACGATGACATCAAAGCTGACGTTAAAAAACTGAACGAAACCACACGTAAAATCCAAAAATAAATTAATGCTTGTGACACTAAAACCGATGATCAGATAAAAATACTGACTGAAAAATATGATGAATTGACCAGTCGTGACGTTATTGAAAGTAATAATGACAGCAAATCAGACAATACTTCACCGGTTTCAATTAATCAAACACCTGAATTCCAAAATCTACAGCAGACAATCAATGAGATCGATTCGTCTAATAACACACTACGTAGAAAATTGTCAAGTTTACAGCAAGAGGTAACTGAGATAAAAAAAGTTTCAGCGTTCAACACATTACAGCAGACGACACTTTGCGAACTTTTGTCAGACTCACGCAGCGTGTATAATTTGGGTAATCTACAGAGACTACGCGACTTAAAATCTGAAAAGCTACGCAACTTGAAATCAGAAATGACACAGACAAACAGATTCTCACACAAACCTGAACGTGTTCTTAAATTCAGTGACGAGAACGTAGATTACGAGCAATTTTAATCTGTAAGAAAATCTAAGGAACTTAATAATGGCAGAGCACAGATACACGATTTGAACTGTATACGACAATTTATTTTTGTACTTTCACCGCTATTACCTGTAATGCAGAAACTAGCTTTGAACTGGATACGACAATTTGCTATTGTATTTTCATCAGCATTGCCTATAATGCAGAAATTGGAATTAGCATGGATACAGCAATTTGTTTGTGAATTTTTACTGGCATTGCCTGCAACGCAAAAGCTAAAATTTATTTGCAGCGCGTAATTGACCTCAGGGGATTGATTACGCTTTAATGAATATGTGCCGTAGCGTGCATAGGGCCCCGAGCTGTAGTAGTGCTGTTTCATCTTTAGTTTTCTGCACTGCTGCTTTCTCTTCTACTATCCTTTATATCTATCAAAACAGCTCTTTAACTATTGCTCTACCTAGAATTAAGAAATGTAGTAATAAAAAAACCGATGTGACAAATTTTTACCGAAAGTGAGAATTTTCATTAGGCTCTCCAGAACTACCAGCGTAACTTTAATAACATAATTACCAACATACGTTTAATAACAGTCGGTCTTACCAGCAGCAAAATGATCAGCAACAACATATTCTGATGAATGAACCAGACAGTAGGTATCATCCAGAGCGTAATACGTCTCGAAGAAATAATAGAACAGTTCAAATAGTCGAAATGCCACAGAATCGTCCTGACAATAATGACACGTCACATAGAATTTGACCAGATACAGTACAGGTTGCATATTCCAGTAACGTAAGCAATAATTTTGACACGCAGAATCTTGTTCACGAAAATATTATTAATTTTGACGCCATCCGACACACGTTTGCATGAAAGACAGAATCACGACGTACGTAGACGACATTCTTATCGCAGAAGCTAACTGGTCTGAACACAATATGATTCTTGAACGACTGTTACAAACTTTTCGTGCACAAGGACTCACAGTTAATCTCAGTAAATCGCACTTTGGTAAAACTTCTATAAAATTTCTTGGACATGTAATTTCAGCAGAAGGCATTGCGCCTGACCCGGAAAAACTTCAAGCTCTACGTGACATTACTGTTCCTACAACGAAAAAACAACTACGCAGCTTTTTGGATCTAATTAACTTTTTTCGTAAATTTATTCATTACTCTGCTTTAGACACCCCTAGATTATGTCAATTGGCAGGTGAAAACACTATTTGGTCTTGGGATAAGCAAGCACATTCTGAATTTATGAATCTGAAACATGCTCTGTTGAACGCACCACTTTTATCGCACCCAGATCTTACCACAAATTTTTCCATTGCCACCGATAGTTCTAACACCGCTTTAGGCGTACATATTTTCCAGGAAATTGAAGAAGATGGCTCTACAATAATTAAAAACATCGCATTTGGAAGTCGCATTCTATCACCTGCTGAACGTAATTATTCTGTCACAGAACTGGAAACATTATGTGTTGTTTGGGCTTTCACGAGATTTCGGCACTTTCTTTATGGAAGACATACCACCGTTTACACAGACCATAGAGCAATACAGTTTTTACTTTCGGCTAAATTTACACACGACAGACTCAGTAGATGGAAACTTTATCTACAGGAATTTAATTTCACAATTCTTCACATTCCCGGCGCACAAAATATTATAGCAGACGCACTATCTCGTTCTCTCAGCAACAATCAGCAAGAAATCGCAACCAACTTCTGCAAAGCAAATTTCAGCGTTATGTACATTCAACAAGTTGCATTTGAAACTTTTATTTCGTCGTCATTACAGGACATAGCAAAAGAGCAAAATAAAGACAACGTGTGGAAAGGTAGGAATAATGTTACGATTAGAAACCATTACACTGTACACGATGACATTCTATTTCGCCGCTCTGATCCTGAGAGCAACAATTGGTTATTATGCATTCCTGACGAGCTTGTTCACAAATTAATCTGGTATACTCATTTAAGTTACGCACATTACGGAGCTAGAAAGTGTTTTCTTATACTGAGACAGAACTGTTATTTTGCCAACATGGAGAAACGTATACGACGAGTTTTAGCGTCATGTAAAATCTGCCAGAAAGCTAAGTCAGACACAAATTCACATATTCCTCCATTACATCCAATTGTACCTGTTAAATTGAGACATATGGCCGCTGTAGACATTTTTGGTCCAATTCCGAGAACTAATAGAGGTTTTTGCTACATCTTTGTCGCTGTCGAACTCACTTCAAAATTTGTTACCTTCACTCCGTTACGCAAAGTTACTGCTAAAACTGTTTCAAAAGCATTTGTAAAACACTTTCTATTTCATGTAGGGCATGTGTTGAAAGTAATTTCCGATAATGGATCACAATTTCGTTCTGCTATATGGACACATGTTACGAGCTAGAAACATTTCTCCGATCTATATATCCAAGTACCATGCTTCTTCGAACCCTTGTCAATGATTAATGAAAGAAATTGGTAAACTGTGTAGAATATACTGCCACAAAAGACATATTGATTGGGACACAGACATATTCTCATTCCAAGATGTAATTAATTCCATACCAAATGAATCCACTATGCTATCTCCGTCTGTTATACTGAAAAATGTTGAACCACCTAACAAAATTACAAAATTAGTAAACTTTCCTACATCTCGTCGATTACGACACCACGAAATAATCGACATTGCGCTGAACAACATCAAACGTGCCGCAGAGCGCCGGAGAAGACAGCAAAAAACAGGTTTGTACACGCCGTGACTTTCACATTGGACAGAAAATATTAGTACGTACACACTATTTATCCAACAAAGGAAAAGGTAGGTGCAGTAAATTTGAACTTCTATACGCAGATCCATATCGGATTCGCAGCATTCCTCACCCCAATGTTGTACACGTCGAAACTTTGAGAACCAGAAAATCCAAAGGCACTCACCACTGGTCAAACATCAAACCTTTTATTGAACGAAGACACTTTATGATGATAACATGCTATAATGCCATTTTGCTAGTTTTATGATCACTTATGCAATTATATTCACATGACTAATTACCAATGATTATCGTATTTTTTTTTTTTGGCAAGTGCCCGGCAAGGTAAGGTTAGCAGGTCGCTTTCCTTGTCGTTACACATCAGACCGTGCATATTTTTCTAGATGAATTTACACATTTTATGACCATTTATGCAATTATATTTATGTGATTACTTACTGATGACTGTCGTATTTTTTCTTGGCAAGTGCCCGGCAAGGTAAGGTTAGCAGGTCGCTCTTCTTGTCGTTACACATCAGACTGTGCATATTTTTCCAGATGAAGTTACACATTTTATGACCACTTATGCAATTATATTTATGTGACTACTTGTTGATAATTATCGTATTTTTTCTTGGCAAGTGCCCAGCAAGGTAAGGTTAGCAGGTCGCTCTTCTTGTCATTACACATCAGACCGTGCATATTTTTCCAGATGAAGTTACACATTTTATGACTATTTCTGCAATTATATTCACATGACTACTTACTGATGATTATCGTATTTTTTCTTGGCAAGTGCCCGGCAAGGTAAGGTTAGCAGGTCGCTCTTCTTGTCGTTACACATCAGACCGTGCATATTTTTCCAGATAAATTTACACATTTTATGACCACTTATGCAATTATATTTATGTGACTACTTATTGATAATTATCGTATTTTTTCTTGGCAAGTGCCCGGCAAGGTAAGGTTAGCAGGTCGCTTTTCTTGTCGTTACACATCACATCGTGCATATTTTTCCAGATGAAGTTACACATTTTATGACTATTTCTGCAATTATATTCACATGATTACTTATTGATGATTATCATATTTTTTCTTGGCAAGGGCCCGGCAAGGTAAGGTTAGCAGGTCGATCTTCTTGTCATTACACGTCAGACCGTGCATATTTTTCCAGATGAAGTTACACATTTTATGACTATTTCTGCAATTATATTCACATGACTACTTATTGATGATTATCGTATTTTTTCTTGGCAAGTGCCCGGCAAGGTAAGGTTAGCAGGTCGCTCTTCTTGTCGTTACACATCAGACCGTGCATATTTTTCCAGATGAATTTACACATTTTATGACCACTTATGCAATTATATTTATGTAATTACTTACTGATGACTGTTGTATTTTTTCTTGGCAAGTGCCCGGCAAGGTAAGGTTAGCAGGTCGCTTTTCTTGTCGTTACACATTAGACAGTACACATATTCCAGATGAAATTACGTATGTTACGAATAATTATGCAATTCTATCTAGTGATATATTAATTTTATCATATTTTCTCTCCATTAAAGTCTTCAATTCTCGCCTCTATTAACTACACAACATACAAGCTGAACATAATGAACATCACATTTTTTGTCTTTCTTAGGTATATACGATTGTTTCATGTTTTGTTTGTATGCACTATGAAATAGTTAAGATATAGCAAACACCAGTTGACTTTGACATTTTGCCTTATGATATCTCAACATTGTGACTACTTTACTGTTACATTGTGATACACTGAGTACATTTTTGCCTCTGAACACTAATAAGTTTTTCACATATTACGTTTTTTGTCATGTTATGCTGTATGCTTAATTATGTTAGCACAAACCAGTCATTATTTATTGAGTATATGATGTAAATGCAAGATATTAATCTTTGTTCATCAATTTCAGAAAGAAATGATGCGTGAAAGAAATAAATTAAACAAAATGGGAATTTCACCTTCGGAATGAACGAAAGAGAATGCAATACTTCGTGATGAAGAGTAAATGGATCAGAATTAACAAACATTAACAAGAATATACTATACACATCGTAGAATAGCAGTCTTAACTATTTTTTTCTTTCAGAATACGAGGTGATTGATGCAGGCTGTCAGACAGAACTACACATTTTAGTTTTAGTGATGGATTATACTAGAGATAAGGGATAGTTGTATAATGAGTAACGAAGTGATTTTTTGCAGATGATAATGAATGCTGATGAATAATGATGAAGAATATGCTACTATGGATAATGAAGTTTTTCTTTACAGGCGATGATAATAATGGAGTTATGATAATATAGATAATGAAGTGATGGATAATGAAGTTTTTCTTTACAGATGAGGATAATGTGGAAGTTATGTATTCATGCTATGTAGTTATTTAAGTATTTGTTGCAGTTCGCTTTGACAGCAGGTGTTATATTGCATAGTATAATGACTGAAGGTTTTGGAAAGGACAGCTATGGAACACATCTTTATACACATTTCACTACCTGTTAATTCGAAGTTCACTACTTTTCAGCATAAAATGCATTTCTTCTTTCAGCTTAATAATCCATTTTTTTATATATTTTTGCAGGAGAAATTATTTGTGAAATTAATGTGCTATAAGCAGTTGTTCATTAAATCTATGTCATTTATGAATGTGATTACATATACTCTACTTGTTTCATAATCTTGCTATAGCTGACTCATGACGAATGACGTTACACATTTTCATTTAAAGGAACAACCCAGAAGCAATTTTTTTCTTTTTTCTCTCCTTGCTTTCCCCTATAAATACCCAAAGCAATGCATTGCTAATAAAAAAAATGTATTACCAGTCCCAAATAATGATACCAGTTTAAGAGAGTTCTGAGTAATACTGATTAGCTCTGAATAGTATGTCACTTAATGAATGCTACTGATTACTGTATTGAGATGACCAATGATTAATTAATAATGCTTTGTAACTGGGAAATGAATGCTACTGATTACTGTATTGAGATGACTGATGATTAATTATCAACATTATTCTGTAATACTATGTTATTGACTACCTCCTGTTTTAAGTAATGACTTCTGATGATTTGTAATTAGGCAACGAATTTCAATGTTCTCTGTAAAACTAATGACTTCTGATGATTTGTAATTAGGCAACGAATTTCAGTGCTCTCTGTAAAACGAATGACTACTGATGATTTGTAATTAGGCAATGAATGCCAATGTTCTCTGTAAAACAATTAATGAACATTTTTCTGTAATACTACATACATGGTACAGAAATGTTCAATAACTGGGCTATGAATGCCGCAAACTATTAATGTAATTCCCAATGAAGACTAGTATGTGACTTAATGTCCTTCACCTTCTGACCTAACTACCTTGAATTACTGCAATATCCATTTGTCCTGTATATCTTCTTGATCATGGAGCACTGTATTTGGTTTTTGCACTAATTCTACGTTGGTGTGCCTTGTAAGAGCGTGGTGTTGACACGACATGCTGTCCACCACCGTGAGCGATGGAGACGTTATTATGGTCCCACAATTTGGTGTACCTGATGTACTGCCAAAATGATAACATGGAATATTACTACGACATTTCAGTGTCTTGGCTACGCTGATAAATACTTCTGGGAAAAGAACTTCAGATATGGACTTTCAGTGCAGCTGTGTGCAACCTAAAGTGCTACAACCATGATGCAATCCTTCCCTTTCCTATCCTAATTCTTGTAACATAGTGAAAATCATTTTTTTGCTAATATCATTTGTATTCATGGCTTATACATTTTTTTCGATATATTTTGAACTACAGTGCGTGTGCACTTTTATCATTTTTCTAACATGATTACTACTCATTGTATGTACATTTTGATTTGCTGATATGTTCTGAACTGCAGTGCATGTGCACTAATGTCACTTGTCAACATGATTTTTTTTTGCCATTATGTTTATTTGTTGTGAAAATGCTAAAGAGTTTTTCAGTGCATGTGCACTTATTTCATTTGCTAATATGTTTTGTACTCACATTTTGTTATTGTCTAATATGGTTTGTACTCGGTTTATGTGCACCACATTTACTTCATGTTCTACATCTGAATATTCTGTGATTGTAAAGTTAATTAGTTAAGAAAAAAATTTGTTGCTCATGGCAAGTCCAAATGACTCACCATCGCTGCCAAATTTTTGCCCCCCCAGTGGAGGGTTATGAAACGCGTATGTATTCAGTACCAGCGATGGCGAGGCATGACAGAATCTCTGACCAGAGAGTTATTTATCGTGTCTAGTCTGCGCTTGACTGCGCGAGAGTTCAGTTGCGAGTTGGACTTGGTCGGAAGTTGTGTGTAGTGAGTCGCGAGAGGAAGTAGTCAGCCGACGGTAGTACTGAGCGCGCGTCGGCATGGGTCGGCGGCATGGAGGTAAGAATAGAGGGAGACGCCGTGACGTCACAGCTGCGAAGCTATGTGAAGCCGAGGGTAGCCATCTCAGTCCGACCAAAACATTGCTGCTGTAAGCTTGTGTGTATAGGCTTGTCGCTCTCTTTTGGAAGGATTTTGCGCTATTATGGTGACTTGTGTGGTGTTCGGATGTACGAATCGTTCTGATTGTGATGCGAAATCGAAGGGAATAACATTTCATGTGTAAGTTGTCTCGTTAAGTGTGATTTTACAACTTCATTGTGAATGAACGTGTGCTACATCGGTACTTGTACTATAGCGTGTTTTTCTCCTGTATGATTTTAGATTTCCTAAGTCGGAAAGCTCTGTGGGAGAATGCCGTGAGGAGGAATAATTGGCATGCGTCTAAATGGAGCACTATATGTTCTCAGCATTTCCGAGAAGAGGACATAGACCGAACTTCCCTTTCAACAGTAAGGCTCCGAGAAAATGCTGTACCATCAGTTTTCCCTACACACCCAAAAATTTCCAAAAGGTATGTTAATTCAAAGAATTAAATTCTTAGTTTTCAAGTTCATGTTTCAGTACAATACATACGTATGGTCGATAATCGAAGTGTTGAGTAACTCACTTTGTCATCATCATGTATCAAATTAAAAGCTAACACTACATTAACTGGCGTAAAGTATAGGCCTAAACAGGACACTGTGTAGATTTGCCATTCTATGTACTGTATTTCAGTAAATATTGGTGGTAATGAACAGTGTTTCCCAGTAGTGTAAAGTAACTGAAATGTCCCAGTACGTATTACAAACAAGATGTATTTATGGGGCTTTGGAGGGAGGGTATAGCTAACTTAGTTTTCAGTTTCTATTATTTAGCTCTAACTCCGAGAGTAATGGAATACGCGTGTGAAGTAAATTATATCAGTTATGTGAATATTTAAGGCAGTAGTTTGTGAACATCTCACTTTGTCTGGTCTACTGTGTTGTACAACATTTTTATTGCACTGTCTTTGCTAGTTAATGGCAGTTATGTTTTAGGAGTAATTGATACAGCTCTAGTTTTACTTATATATGTTGATTTTGGGAGGATTCCTTCAGGTCATTTGAATACATTAATTTCACTTTCCACTTGATTAGGTCCTTACACATAGCTTTTGCCTAGGAATGATTCCATGATATATATAGAATTTAAGAGGGGGGGTGCTGGAACACTGAAGTGCTTCTGCAACTACACAGTATGTTATAAAGAGATAATCTGGTTCTCCACATTGTCATGTAGAAACAAATTTATGAAACTCCTTTTTGGTGAGCATCAGCCTCTGCACACAAGAGAATATTTGAGAAGAAAATTCAGGTTCGCTGTTTAGATTATGAGACTACTGAAGCTAACAAGTTTGTCTGGTATAATTATTTAGTGAAGTCACAGAAATTAACACTTGGGCTGTGTTAAATATAACTAAGTATTTGGGTTAAACACAGCAAATGAACATTTCTTTTGTTTGATGCACTATTCATTGACATTCTCCATTGAAAGATATCATTAAAAAAAAAAGCTTTGGCAGTACCTTCTTGTTAACATTATCCACTACTGTGGAACATTGAATATGCACCAACCACTAATGCAAAATTAGATATAACACACAATTTTATATCATTAACTGTTGGACCAGTTGTATTGAGAACTTGTTAACTGACAGCACCCATAGTGATACAGTGTGATAGTTAAACAAGACACCCCCAGCAGAAATATTTTACATGTTCAAAGTTTATATTTTTTCAATAAGTGTGTATTAATTGTAGCTTCACACATGGGAGGCATTTCAAGTTGTCTACTGAACACAACAACGGTTTTTGTTAGAGTAATGAGTATTTTATGAACAAGATAAATAGTTGCTGGAAAAATAGAATTTATATTTCTGGAAAAGACTAAGAATAGGAGTAATTAGTGGGCTGTAACATGCTGTTCATGACAAAGACTGTAACACCTTCAACCATCTGTTAAAAACAGTTCTTAATGTTTTCGATCCGTTTATTTGATTTAGGGAGACAAGAAGAGAAAGCCACCATTGCGGAAGGAGAGCTCTTCCTTTCTATCTTCAGTTTTGGCTGCCGTCAGCAGAGTGCAGGATGAAGAGGTTCCTGCTTTTGTTCCTGAGTACACTGCAGGACCACCAGAACGCAGTCAGACATGCTTTGAAAGTGAGGAACTGAAGACAAAATGTGAACACCTCATAAGAAAAACTGATCAGTACAAAAATCAAATTAAAACTCTTCAGCAGTCTAAGCGACGACGTAAGAAGAAAGTGGCTTCTTTGAGTGCTATCATTAAGGTACTGAAGGACAAGCATCTTGTGGATGAAAGTTCACTAAATATACTAGAAAGCATACCTGGAATGCAGAGAGACTTGCTGCAGCGACAAACTGCAAAAGCTGGGGCACAGGCTGTACCTAGGTCATACAGTTCAGAACTGCGCTCCTTTGCCTTAACACTGCATTTTTAGTCCCACAGGGCGTATAATTATGTTAGGCGCTGTTTTAATACATATTTGCCACACCCCAGAACATTAACAAAGTGGTACCAGTGTGTGGGTGGAGCACCTGGCTTCATATCCGAGGCGTTTAAGGTAATTACGGCAGAAGCTTGTCACCGTGAAACAAAGTTTCCAACTCTATGTAGCTTGGTAGTTGATGAAATTGCCATCAAGCAACATGTAGAATTTGATAGTACATGCTATTACGGTTATGTTGACATGGGGTCATCTATAGACACAGATAATTTGCCCATTGCCAAAGAAGCATTTGTGCTCATGCTTGTGGCTATTAATGCTTCTTGGAAGCTCCCAGTTGGGTATTTCCTGACTGCTGGTATAACTGGTGAGCAAAAAGCCGATATAGTTAAACAGTGCATTGTCTTGCCAATTCAGGTGGTGTGAAAGTTGTTTCACTCACATGTGATGGTTCAGCTTGCAATTTGTTAGGCTGCAATCTCAATTGTGAAACTTTGAAAAGTACTTTTTCAGTTGAAGGGAATGATGATGAAATGTCATTTTTCCTAGACCCTCCACATATGTTGAAATTTGTGCGCAACGCTTTAGGAGATAAAAAAATTTCTTTGGGATGAGCAAGGTGGTGTCATTTCTTGGCACTTTTTGGAACTGTTACATAAATTACAGGTCAAGGAAGGGCTCCACATAGGCAACAAGATCACTGCCAGTCACCTTAATTTTTTTTAAATAAAATGAAGGTGAAACTGGCTACTCAGCTGCTTAGCAATTCTGTGGTAGATGCCATACAGTACTGTTGTGATATGAAACTCCCAGGTTTTGAACAGACATCTGCAACAGTAAAATTTATACGCATTTTCAACTGTCTCTTTGATGTCTGCAATTCCAGAACACTTTTACAAAGTGGTTTCAAGCAGGCATTAAATACAGCAAATTTTAGTGCTGTAGAGGGATTTCTTTTAAAGGCACAGCGGTACATCAAGGAACTCACTGTTGGTCCAAATCCTCAAGCAATGAGAGTTGTTGACTCAAATAGAAAGACAGGGTTTATTGGATTCCTGGTGTGTATATCCAGTGTTTTACACATGTATAGCAAAGTAGTGGGGACACAAACTCATGCTCCTCTATTGAAGTTTCTGTCTCTTTACAAATGTTCTCAGGACTACTTGAAAATGTTTTTAGTGCCATCCGAAGTCGTGGTGGTTGGAATAACAACCCTACTGCTCGCCAGTTTGTTGCAGCATACAAGCGGCTACTAATTCATAGTGAGATCCATGGATCAGAAAGAGGGAATTGTATAACTTTGGAAGATATTCCCATTCTTACTTTCAGCAGTTCCAATGTTGAAGATCACATAAATAACACTTCGGAACGGTGGCAGTTACTAAGCACGGAAAATAGTGCAGCGACAACTGACAATGACCACGATTAATTTGCTACTGGAATTTATCTCTCTGAAGTGTCAGTCCACATTGTAGTATATATAGCTGGATTTGTGGTGCATCACTTAGAGAAAACCTTAAAATGTGAACCATGTTTATCTGTGTTGAGAGGGGCTGGTAGCCATGTTGCTTATTCTCTCATTCATAGAAAGAGTAGTGGATGGTTGGTTTTACCATCGAATGATGTTGTTGACATCTGTGTGTGTGCAGAAAAAGTGTTCAGGTGCTATACTACAGGTAATTCTAAAGTTCCTTTGAAAAATCAGTTTTCCAAATGTGTGTCTGAGGTGCTTAGTGAATTCATATTCAAGCCAGTGTTTAAGGAGTTAGCAGACCACATGTAAAATCAGCATCCCTTGGACAATCATATGATACTGCTGATTAAAGCAATTGCCACACGATACCACCTGACACGGCAAAAACATGCAGCTAAGAGAATAAGTGATGCATTACATGAAAATAAAATCAGGACAACCTATACAAAACTGGTACTCTTTAAAGGTCAGTAACTGATATTTGTACACAGAGGTCTAGTGTGTGAGGCATCTTGTATAAAGCACCCATTATATTGAGGCAAACTGGGAATGTAACCTGATTGTAATTAATAAATGATGCACATTCTTCCTTTTCCGTTATGTCTATGTTATAACCAGCTACAAAATGTTTGTGATGTCTGTATCTTAAAACTATTAGTACTAGCATATTCAGTGTATCTATGAAAATTTGTTCCTGGTGTGTGATGGAGTCAGACAATTATAATTTTATGTCTGTGTAATACCTTTCAAATATATCTTCCTCAAACCAACATTTGGAACTACATTATATGTAGAGTGTTTCCAAGTGATTGATACTCCACCACACCAGTATGCAGTACTGGTTCTGAAATAGCTTGTGATCTGTGTGCTTCCAAATGGGACATACATTTCTTTTTGAAATATTTAGCCATTGTTTGGCAGAGTATGCTGTAGTATGTTCTAGCCAGTGTTGTTAATTAAGTTTCCACGAGTGACAACATATTAATGAGAAATAGAATTGCCTCATTTTTGGCACATTGAAATACATTCCCATCATTGTGTGGTATGTTATGGTTTTTGTTTGTGTGTCATTAAAAATTATATTTTTTTGTGATCTAGTCCAACAGTGGTTTACCCTCAAAAAATGAGAGATAGTAGTGTTCGCAGGTGAGCGTTATTGGTTTTTCACTACTTCATTGGGCACAAAATTTTCTAGCAGTCTCTCCCCTAATCCATTGAAATGTTACCCATGTGTTGTACAGAAACTACAGCCCACAACATTTATATCTGTAGCAAGACATATTTTATAAATGATTGCATATTTTCTTATGTTTGTTTGCTTGACTACTTTCCTGGTTTATGCAAGACCACTGTGATAAATCATATGTATGTGGAATGGTAAATAGTATTACATTTGTATCAGTCAGGAGACTGAGACATTTGTTTCATTCTCAACAAGCAATGATGTGGACTTTGTTACAATTTCATATAATTTTTTTTTTACATAGAACTCTGTTATTTTTAAATTCCAGAATCTTGTGAAAAAGGCAGTTAACTGAAAAGTCACATTGTAAGAATTTTTCTGTATACCTGTAACAAGCAGTTCAACAAAGTGGATAACAGATCAAGAAAAGCTTTTTTGCTGGAATAAAATTCTGAATATAGTACCTAATATTTATGCTTTATTTCATTCCCAGTTCCCATACTTTTTATGAATGAATAAGGAATATATAGCCTATATTTTATTAGGACAATGATTTCAAAAGCAAATCCTAGTTTCAATGTTAGTAAAACTTTGTCATTGGCAAGCAATGAAGCTTCTGCTTATTGATTGAGACATTCCACACTTCTCAAACTATGATGTAAAGTTTTGCTCCATGATCTGTCTCAGTCCCTTCATCATTCCATTTTGTACCACTGTAAATACTTGACAGCTTTAAAAGAATGAAAATAATAAAATATGGAATGACATAAACAAAGCTCAATGTAGAATGGTTTATGCCTAAGCTACCTAAAAACACTGGGACATTGTTGCCCTGTTAAGAAATCTCTTCCATACCAAAATAAGAAATTGGAACCTAAGGTAAGTAAGCAATAAGTAGAACTCCTTACTAATATTAAAATGAGTCCCATAGCAAATGAAAATTAGAACACTGCTATACTGCCTTGGCTAACAGACATGTCATTTAAGTGCTGCTGCTGCAGTTGATTTGTTAGTTACTAAAAAAAGTGCCCTAGTCTCATATTAGAGCTGCTGCATATCACTTAAGAGAAGAAATGTGGGTATGTATTGAAGTGTGTATGAACTGTATGGCAAAGAGTTTTGTTTTCTTCCTCAGGGTCAATGTTATCCAAACTGAAAGTACCTGTTTTGTGTATAACAAACACCCAATTTATGTTTCTTGGGATTCTCCGCAGTTATATTCCACTTGACAACAGAATGAAGTTGTGCGCAATGTGACAGGTTGTTGGCTAAACATTAACTCACATTGAGTTACTTTATCAGACTTATTTATCTGCTGCTTCATTGTTTAAATAATTAACAACAAAGACAGATCATTTGGTTACCTCTTCAGATATAGGTGGTGATCAGAACCGCAATCAGTCTGTTACACATTAGTAAAGAGCTGCTACAATACATCATTCTGAACTCAAACAACTGAAAAGTTTTGGTTTGTCTGTCACGAAAATAAGAAAAGACGTCGTCACTTTTCGTAAATCTGGCATTGCTTCGTCCAATCAGATGATCGTAAGAATAAGTAAAGAAAGAACCCTAGTTTGTGATACACGTTGGTTACTGAATTAACAAAATTGTATCGTTTACATTGAAGACTAGCTATTCGTAATATTACATTAAAAACTATTTTTAATCAGAAGAAACGCGGAATTTCGCCTTTACGAGATTTTATTTTAAACAAAAACTTTGAAACAACCAATCTGATGACGTTACATGCGTATATGGTGCAATTAGCGACTTTAATACACGCAGTGCTATAACACACAGGCAATGTTTTGGTCAGAGTGTCATGGCAGCGAGCCACGCCCCCATGGATTCAAAACGTAGTACGGCCATGGAGGTAAAAATAAGAGGAGTTGTCATGACGTCACAAACTTGAAGCCGACCCAAGTCAAAATCCGCCATGTTAGCTACCCCAAAACATTCGGTTCTGGTAGTTTGATTTCGTGTAGTCGTGAAGTGTTTTGATAAAAAAATGCCAGCTTGCGTCGCTTACTGGTGTACTAATCGTTCTGATTGTAGTCTAAAGTTTAAACAAATCACATTTCATTCTTAAGTGGACTTATTTAATCGCTATTTTCTTATATATACTTGAAATTCTGATGCACTGTGAAGTAATACAGTATGGTTTTATTTCTGTGATTTGACTTTAGATTTCCTATCAGTCCAATGCGAAGAACTCTCTGGAGGTGAGCAATACACTTGGTTTTCATTGTTTGGTTATTCCCAAGTAACTGAAAAGTCCTGGCAATAAATATCCTGAAAATGTAGACTAATGTTTTAAAATGCGATAATTTAATATAAAAGTAGTGTAACTTCATGTAGTTAATTAAATCTTCAGTAAAATCTGTGGAACACATGTTACAGTGGTTAAATTATGAGTACTTAAAGGTTTACATATTTGTTAAAGCAAAGTTCCCTATCAATGTCCAGGCTACTTAGATCATTATATTAATCACTGTGTTGTCGTGTTAACCTGTAAATTGCTGTTATTTGCCACACTGAATGTCACTTGGTAGGTACAATTTAAAAACAAAGTAGATGTGTAAACTACGATGGGCCTGACAATCTTAAATTCCGTTCTTTTCCTTCGTAATTTAACGAACCTTTCACTTTGTTGACATGACAGCTGGCTTGTTTATATCGTCCCTGCATACATCTATGGGACACCAAAGGAAATAAGGCAAGTTTCTTGCAATCCTGAACATTTGAAAATGCAACGAATACAAATCGGTGCCTGTAAACTATCAAACATTGTTTTGGAGTTCTCGCTTTATCAATTATCGGCACACACACAATGAAAGTGAACAGAAATGGATTATGAAAGCACGCTTTTCACAGCACATACTTCTCTTCTCGGTTATTCGTTGTATAAACAAAAAGGAATTACAGTACTGAGGCCAGAAGCTTCATATTTTGGTGTCGTATTACTGCATCGAATATGCATTTAAGACCAGAAAAACGATTGAAGTTGCGTTCCTTATGCTGTGTTGTTCACTAAAACAGTGTAACATTTACTATATAAAATAAATATCGCGTGCACACGACCAAAATAACGAACACGAAAGAATTGTAAACACTCGTCTGCTAATGTTTTGGGGGATCCAAGATGGCGGCAGGCCCCACCCACTGGCTTCAAAACAACGTACAGCGTAAGTCTGTAGCGCCATCTCCCCTTATTCTACTTCCATGAGTACGGCTGGGATACGTAGCGCCATCTCCCCTTATTCTTACCTCCATGGTCGGCGGCGTGCGGCCTTTACATCTCTGGTCAAGGTTCGGGACGAAGTATATTGTTAAATAAGGTAATGAAGCAGCATTGCGCACATCTGATAATGTAATGTATGTTAATTGTAATTAATCTGTTCAAGAAATGCCCCAATAATAATTTTGTTTTCAAAGCAATCGTTTTTAAGAAAAGAATCATTACAATTAAAACAATATTTCCTATGGTTTTCCTCCCAGAATCAATTTATCAGATTAATTACTGCAACAGGGCCTAAGGTCAGCGATGCTGCCCTATTATTGTGGGTTTAAGGATCAATCTTCATTTCTTAATTTTTGTGTCGAGTTTACCTTTGGGTCATTATTATTCCATAATTTTTGTGGGGAGCAAACATTTGGCTCGTTTTCATTATCATAGAATTTTCTTTATTTCTGCTGGGAGGTTACGTTTTACAGCACGATGTCCATTCTCATTTAATTATTTTCTTTTATTTCTGCGGGGAGGGGGAGGTTACAAGGTTCGAATCCTGCCTTGGGCATGGATGTGTGTGATGTCCTTAGGTTAGTTAGGTTTAAGTAGCTTTAAGTTCTAGGGGACTGATGACCTCAGATGTTAAGTCCCATAGTTCTCAGAGCCATTTGATGTGGAGTACACCTCCCTGAAAGGAGAATTCCCAGCTTTGACCATACCACCACAAACATTTACTCAAGTGCCAAACAATACAGTGCATCATATAGAAATTACAGATGTTCCATTAGTATCTTGTGGACCTAGGCGTTTGGAGTCTGATCGCCTGATATTGCTAAGGCTGAATGCGACATAATGCTTCTAGAAGGAATAATCTAACTGTCCAGCAGCCTATGGTCATACATCTAACACCTTGTACCAAAGAAAGGAGGAGCCTGGTATCCATGCCGAGATTACTGTGTGCTCAACTCTAGAACTGTTCCAGATTGCTACCCTGTGTGGTTGTTCCAAAACTACAATTATGCATTATACAGAGCTACAATATTGAGCATTTTGGACTGCGCCGAAGCTTATATGCCGATAGCGGAGACGGAAATTATTACTGTTCGGATTTTCCGAAAACAATTTCATGACTTATGGGTTACAGAATGATGGCCAAACTTGGCAAAGGTTTATCAGTTTCGTCCTACAGGATCTGAAATTTTAATTTCCTTAAGGCAATGACGTATTCATGAATTCTTGAGCGACCAAGGAGAACAACACCAGTAACTTAAGAAAGTATTCAAATGTTTGGAAAAGTATGGTGTGGTGCTAAACACAGCCAAGTGTGTGTTCGGACAATCCGAAATCAAATTCATAGCCCACCACATGTCATCTGCATTCTTACCGTTAACTGAAAGGATTGAGGGCATCTTGCACATAACAACGCCGAACACTATTAAGCAATCAAGCCCGTTCCTAGCGATGTTAAACGTTTTCGCTATCGTCTACCATGTTCAGCTGAATTGCAGGAACTGTTAAATGCAGCTATTATCAGCCCAAAAGTTAGGGGCAGCACCCCAGTGCAGTGGACTGAGGTGAAGTGCTCGACTTTCGAAGCTGCAAAGAAAAGAATAAGGAACATACCACTCCTTGCGCACCCCAAGTTTGATGTACCCTTTGAGTTGGTGGTGAACACAAGCCAAATTGCTGTCAGTTGTCAGCTGGTTTGCGGCATCTGCTTGCGTACTTCTCGCATAAATTTTCACCATCACAGAAGAAATGCAGCGCTTATGACTGTGAACTTCTGCCTGTTTATTACGTGGTTAAATACTTCTGGCCACAAATAGAAGGAAGAGAATGTACGATCTGTAGATCAATAGCCATTAACCTACAATCCTAAGTGGGACAGTAACAACTGCTTTCCTCAATGATACAATCATCTTGAGTTTATAAGCCAAATGAGTAAGGATATTAAACACATTTCTGGCATTCAAAATCAGCATTGTGTCGAGGTCAATACATGATATGGAACTGGCAAAGGCTCAACAGGACTACCAAGAGCTCTGGTCTTTCCTCATTTCACAGTTAAAGTTACAACTGGTCACCATTACTGGCAACGATGTCCAACTAGATTTTCGTGTTCCGCAACGAAGATCTTGTCAGTTTCTACCAGCCGTATTTTGATGTCAAGTTTTCGATAGTCTCCCCAGTCTATGCCATCGTAGAGCCCATGCAGCTTTCTGCTTGGTGTCACGTTTCGTCTGGCCTGGAATGTAGAAAGAATGCCAAAATGGACATGGTCATGTACGAAATGTCAGTATTGTTAAGTTTTCCGCCAAGTGCATGCGGCAGTTGACGATTTTCCATATGCACCCTGACGATTCGCACATGTGGACCTTGCTGTGGTAGGGCCAATTCTTCAATCAGATAGCTAGGGGTATTTGCTCACAATGATGGAGCACTTTACGCACTGCCCAGAGGCAGTGCCCGTGGACAATGTCTCTGCAGAAATCTTATCCTTTGCATTTGCATCAGCAAGATTCAGCTGCCACTACACACAATTACTGACTGCGGCCAACAGTTTGAAACAGATATGTTTGCCCAGTTGCGAAAGACGACTAGCTATCGCCCCTCCAGCACTGGTATGGCTGAGCGATGGCATCGTTCCCTGAAGATGGCTTTCATGTGCCTTGTAACTTCCTGGATGTCTGCCCTTCCAGTAATCTTCCTCGGCCTGCCAATCACGTGTAAGCCGGACATTGACTCTCCTTAGCTGCGAAATAGTTCTATGGCGAAACATTGCATCCTCAGGAGAATTTGTCGACGCCAATTTCTACAGACATCAATGCAAGACCAACTGGACTTTCTACTTCGATTAAGAGACCACGGAGCTCAGCTCTGACCTCCCAAGGCTGAACAATTTTGTGCATTGCGACCTAGACAGCTCGCATGTAATTCTCTTGATTAACAGTGTTAACCTACATTGCAAGCCCATACCTATGTTGGACGCTACAATAAATGACAAGTCCACAACCATTTTACTCAACCATGTCAAGCCTGTGTACGTTTTCCATGAAGCATCACCATCCATATCAGCATCAAGACTTCAGCACCTTCCTGTACCAGAAGCACAACCTCCATTGCAGGTGCAACAACCGGCCGATATGGATCAGCAACAAGCACACATGGTCTGTTCCGGCTGCCACGTGCACTTTCATACCCATTTCCCAGATGACGCTCCGGGGGCCGATGTAGCGTCAGCTACGCTTGTTGCAAGCCATTGTTACGATTCACGCAACCAGAGACGTTTCTTGTATACTGTAGTCTGTGGGGTAGCGTGACATGTGCATGGTGACAAGTGAATCACAGCTGTCAAGCAACTTCCACAGTCACCAGGGGTGCTGCGTTTTGGTGCAAGCTCTTGTGGTTTTCTATGTGTTGTTTATTCCTTGGAGTGTGAATGTTACATGATTTTGTTTTTTTTTCTTCTGTTCTCTTATTGTTTACTGTCACTCTTGGTTATAGCAGTAATTAGTTTCTTCCGATTCACGAATATTCTCATATTTTAGAACCGTTTCGTTATTGCGTTTGGTCGTCTGTAACTATCTGTTGTACAACCTAATTAAACAAGCACAGTTATTCACCAATAAAGAATTTTTAAATCTGTGCAACCCCTCATCTCAGAAGAACACGTTATTCAAATGTCTACCAGGTCAAATTAAGCCAAGCAAGACAGTGGCACTCATATGAGAGTTCATTTCAGCCTGCAAAAGCCTGCTCAACTCAGTGTTCACACAGCATACAGCTGTGTTAACATAGTGTTGGTCATGGGGCTGTAGGACCTCCATAAAACACAATTGTCTTTAGTTGCTACCCCTATTGCTGTAATTTCTGTCCTTAGCCAGGCTTTTCCCTGCTCCATCTGCTATAATAACCTGACCTCTTTGTCAAAATCTTTGCACAAATTCCCTACATCCTCTGTCACCTGGCTAAGACTAGCACTTGGCTTCACTATACTCGTGACGTGATATCCTTTCCTTAATTTGTCCTGTACCACCTGGCCTACACCTCTGCCACGGCTACTACTTAGTAGCAAGACTCTTGTCTTCCTATTCTCCTTTTTTGGTACCGACCTATATTCTTAGTTTCTTCGCTAGAGATCTATAGCAATCTACTGTGTCCTACAGCTGGACGTGGTTCTTCCCCTCCTACATCAGG
Source organism: Schistocerca serialis cubense (assembly GCF_023864345.2). Classification (NCBI taxonomy): domain Eukaryota; kingdom Metazoa; phylum Arthropoda; class Insecta; order Orthoptera; family Acrididae; genus Schistocerca; species Schistocerca serialis. Next base: position 288,534,480 of record NC_064638.1, read on the forward strand.
TAACAAGTCAAATTTATTCGGTATTGTAAGCTAAAATGTAGATGAAGATGTTGAAGAACTGTTCTCCTTTCACCCATTGCTTGCTACCTTTACCTAGTTTCCACGATCTTTTTCCTCCATCAGTCTATGGTTCAGATTTCGCGTGTTCTAATTGAACTGCCATCTGCTTCACATCCCCTGTGCAGCAAGCTACGTAAATTTAATTATTAACTGTGTGTTTCTTACTTGTCACATCTTTTTCCGTGTGTTTTTGCCTTTAGGAAGCTTTAATTTTCGAGTACTAGTAATAGTGTTCCATAGATTTCATGTTTGTTTTTAATACAGTCCAGAGACAGTGCTTATTTTCATTGTGTCCAACAAGAAGTGTTAGTAACCACAGTTTGGTCAGCTATCAGCCGCCTTTAGTGAATTAACAGTCTACTTGAAAGTTGATCACTTAACTCTCTACAGTAAATTGTTGATTTCTTAGGATGGATAGGATGTGTGACTGCTGTGTACGGAAGCAGGAGGAGCTGGCTACTGTTCGCGAACAGCTGAACGTGCTGATGGCCACAGTCAGCCGTGTTCAGGCTGCTGCCTCGGAGTGTAGCGGCAGTGGGGAGTCTGGTGCGTCGCATGGTACATCCCAGGTGTTACCTGCTTCACCCACAGTCCCTGCTGTCGAGACATCTTCGCGGGTACTGGGCGCGGTGGGGCCACCCTCTCCCCAAGGGGAGTGGCGATGTCAACGGCGTTCGCGTCGCACGAGGCGGAGGGTCAATGTGGAGGCTGGCCATGTGGCATCGCCCACTCTGCCTGTGAGTGGACATGTGGCCTTCAGCAAGGTCCGTGCAGGCACACGAGGGGGGGGGGGGGAGGGTAGGGGTTTACTAGTGATTAGTGATTAGGAGCTCCAATGTTAGGCAGGTGATGGAGACCCTTAGGGACATAGTGGAAAGGTCGGGGAAGAAGGCCAGTGTTCACTCTGTCTGCTTCCTGGGGTGTTTCATCCGAGATGTCGATTAGGCCCTGCCGGCGGCGATAGAGAGCACTGGGTGCAACCAACTGCAAATTGTTGCCCATGTCGGCACCAATGACTCCTGCCATCTGGGTTCAGAGGTCATCCTCAGTTCATACAGGCGGTTGGTGGAGTTGGTGTAGGCAGAAAGCCTCGCTCGTGGAGTGGAATCTGAGCTAAGTATTTGTAGTGTCGTTCATAGAACCAATCACGGTCCTCTGGTTTGGAGCCGAGTGGAAGGCTTATATTAGAGGCTCTGACGATTCTGCGGAGATCAGGGATGCAAATTTCTTGACCTCAACTATCGGGTGGAGAAATGTAGGGTCCCCCTGAATAGCTCAGGCGTGCACTACACACAGGAAGCGGCTACAAGGGTAGTGGAGTACGTGTGGAGTGCACATGTGGGTTTTTTTAGGTTAGAGAATTCCCTCCCTAGGCCCGACAAGACGCCTCCTGAGACGCGACAAGGTAACAGTAGGCAAAACGCAACAGGGAATGACAATATTAATGTGGTAACAGTAAACTGCAGGAGCATCTATAAAAAGGACCCAGAACTGCTCTCATTAATAAACGGTCACAATGCACACATAGTATTAGGGACGGAAAGTTGACTGAAACCAGACGTAAACAGTTCAAAATGGCTCTGAGCGCTATGGGACTTAACATCTGAGGTCATCAGTCCTCTAGAACTTAGAACTACTTAAACCTAACTAACCTAAGGACATCACACACATATCCATGACTGAGGCAGGATTCGAACCTGTGACTGTAGCGGTCGCGCGGTTCCAGACTGAAGCAACTAGAACCGCTCGGCCATACCGGCCGGCTGTAAACAGTAATGAAATTCTAAACTCAGATTGCAGAGACAGGCTGGACAGTAAAGGGGGAGGAATGTTTATAGCGATAAAAAGTGCAATAGTATCGAAGGAAATTGACGGAGATCCGACATTAAATAGTTTTGGTGAAGATCGTGGTTAAAGCCGGCTCAAACATGGTAATTGGATGTCTCAATAGGACCACTGGCTCAGCAGCTGTTGTGGCAGAACACCTCAAGGAAAATTTGGAAAATATTTCGAGTTGACTGAATTGTTAGGTTCTCAAGACATATTATTTCAGTATTTGTATATTTTTTTGCTTTAAAAGTAGATAGGATTCTGATTTTCAGAAGTCTCATTTAACATTTGATTTTTAAAATAGACATTTTAGTGGCATATTAGGTTGTCAAGATATATATATATATAATGCTAATTTATGTGTGTATGTGTTTGATGTTGCAGTCTGGCTACTGCCCCTAAGCATGTATGTCATGTATAGAAAGAAATTGCTAAAAGTATTGATTAGGTACTTTTTTCAAGATCCAGCCTGTGAGAACAAGTATTCCGTCCATTGGTCGAATCGGATGTTGTATGTAAGTGAACCACTATATCGCAATACAAGTGTTATATTGAAGCAGCAGAAGAAACTTATTTTTCGCCACAGTACCATCAAGCAACGTTATTTTGTTGGTCTTAAGAAAAAAAGGATCAGTGCATCAAACGTAACCTATCAGCTATCTGTCTATAGTAGTGGGCTGTTTTTAACAGCGAGCTTACATAGGAAATGCTCTGCCCAATGTGTTTCAAAAAAAGTACGTAGGCCTCACTGTAGTGCAAAATGTGTATGCATTGCGAAAATGCAGGTCTGAGTGCTGTTGGGTGATCGAGTTCTCGAAATTGGACGCATGCACACTGCTCACACCATCACATAGTCATCCTTTTTGCAACAGACTGCCAGAGAGAGCCTCTCTATTAGAAGAAGATAGCAGGGTGTTATGGAGTGCTTCCAAATTACTGTTGCAAACGGTTGTTCCATTAGTTCTAAACTCTGCAAAAACGACTTGTATATCGGTTTCCAATGTCTCTTAATGCACCAAACAGACTTGGTTCCAACGTTTTTCGATCATGGCTATTTACAGTTACTACGGCTAGCATAAGCAGTACCTCGTCAGCAGTTATCTTAGCTACTGTTAAGAATAAAGGTAAACTGTAAAAAAAAGTCATGACTGTACTGCAGCGAAAAAATAGGTTCCTTCTGCTGCTTTGATATAACACTTGCGTAGTGATGTAGGCGTTAGCAAAGGGTTTATTAGTAGTGGAGGAAAGAGGAAACCAATTCGCCATTGGGTACTAACATAGACTCAAGACTATAAGCAAAAAGTTTATTATTCGTATTAGTGGTTATACAAGAAGAGACGGTGTATAACAAAGCAGGTCCAATTCTGGAAACAGTCCGTTCGCGACATGATACAACTTCTGCTGATTGTGACACTGGCCAAATCGACTTGCATCTCTTCTGTAGGAGAGACAAGGTGTTACATACATCTTCCTGTCACAGGTTTGGATTATAAAGTTGTTATTATTATTACTATTATTGGAACATATTGCAACGATCCTCTTTTTCGTTAGTTGCATGATGTTAACTGATAGCGCTGTGTTAACATACAGAAGCTGACAGACTCTCTATCAGCCATACTTAGAATATCTATCGACGTCAATGCCGGTTATAAAGATTATTGGTGGACCGACATGCAGATCTGATCGTATTTGTACAGGAATATGCTTGCTGCAAAATAAGCCATGTTTCAGATACTCTACAGACATGTGGGTCTTGACTGACTGAGATGCCTAAAATACTGATGTAGGATTTCACAGCTGCAAGATCCCTGTGAGTTTATTACGTGTAGGACAGGTTGCACTGTTGTATTTTGTCCTCAATACCTTGCATTATGCTGCAGATAAGTGCATTCGAATGTGTGCATGAACTGTTTTCTACCGTTCACTCATAGTACAGTGTGTTTCAAAAAGGAATTTACAGCTTTGAAAATTCATACAAATTAATTCATAGTACCAACAGAGGTGATTTTAGTGTCAATTTGTAGGGAAAAAAAATCAAGGTTTGTCTCCCGCAATTCGCTAGTGCTGAATCGCACCGTAAGGAGCACTAGCGGCAGTTGCGTTAAAGTTGGCTGCATTCAGTGGGCCTGATGATGCCAGATGTGTGTTTTGGTTTGAAAAATGGAAGTCGGCGACAACAGTTCAGCGTAAATTCCATACCAAGTACGCTAAAGATCCGCCTAGAAGGCCTACAGGTTATGAGTGGAGTAAATGTTTTGTAGAACCAGGATGCTCTGTAAGACATGGGAAATCATGACATCGTCCAAGCACATCTCATCAGATGTTGAGCGAGTGAGAAAACGTTTCGTCAACAGCCCTATGAAATCGACCAGGTATGCATTTCGCAAACTGCAAATCCCACATACGACTGTTTGGCGTGTGTTGAGAAACAGTTTGCATTTGAAACCGTACAGATTCAAGATCATACAAGCAATAAAAGACACTGATAAAATTACTTACAAGAACTTCTGTGCTGATATGTTGTTGAATCAATTAAAGGAGGATGAACATTTCTTGGGCAAAACCATCTTTTCTGACGAGTCGACTTTTCACTTAAGTGACAAGGTTAAGACACTAACTGTAGGATTTGGTGCAGTGAAAATCCACATCAAAAATTGCAACATGTTCGTGACAACTCCTAACTGAACGTTTTTTGTGCATTGAACAAGAACAAAATGTACAGCCTCTTTTTTCTGTGAAAGAACCATCAACAAGATAGTGTACCTGGACATGTTACAAAAATTTTTGATAGCACAGATCGATGAGGATGTCCAAGAACGAAATGTTTACTTCATGCAAGATGATGCACCACCCCATTACCTGGCTGACGTCCAGGATTTTGTCTGTGACCACTTTCCAGGTCAATGGATTCGTTGTGATGTGCCAATTGCATGGTTCCTACGTTCCCCAGACCTGACACCACTAGACTTTTGTTTGTGGGTATTCATCAAGCATATCGTGTTTGTACCTCCTGTGCCGGCTTGTCTACCTGAATTTAGAGCAAGAATTTACACTGCCACGAAGCAAGATACACCTGCAATGCCACAGCGAGTTTGGGAAGAAATTAACTTCCAATGGGCTGTGTGCAGGGAACCAACGGAAGCCACATACAACATCTTTAGTTTAAGGTAAAAAAAAACTTGACATGTCTCCCTACAAAATAATACTAAACCCAGCTATATATCTTCTTTCAACAAATTTATATGAATTTCTAAAGTTATAAAGTTCTTTTTCAAACACCCTGTATATGTTCTGAAATTTTAAGGACAACTCTCTAGCCTTTGGACAATGATACAACTGAATCAGCTTCCACAGAATCACAGTATTTATCTATGGTGTAGTCTGTGTTATCGACTGTTCCATATGTCATATTGTTACAACAAAATTGCAGTTTGGCACAATACATTATTCTGAGCACATGCTAGCGTAACTTCCGATATTAACAATTTGCTTTGATAGTTCTATATAGTTTCGAAGGTTGGGAATAATATTTTCTTAGAGATGACATCTTGGATATAGGAAGATACCTGTGGTTATACTTTAGTAGGTATATGGACCTTTCTTATGGTGTAGGTATTGTTTTATTGTGCGAGAGTGTAAAAGAAGGTCTTGTTCTGTACTGTTTAGAAATAATGCATCAACTTGGCTGTTGTCAACACCATATACTACAGTTTTCGTTTCTTAGCTACAAGGTCCTACATTTATCGTTTTCTTCTTTTTCGTATGTATAATGCAATAACTGTGCTTAGGGGCTTATCACTCCAGCGTACAAACAGCAGTACACAACACACAGAGTAGCATTTTTCTGTATGCAGGGAGGCTCTCAATCGCAATATGAGAGAAGGCTTCTATGGAGCACTTCCAAATTACCTTTAAAGGCTGTTATTCCATCAGTTTTAAACTCTGGAAAATGTTAAGTTGTTATCGCCAGAACTATACTTGCAGCTCACATGTATCAGGACAGAACACAACAGCATTGGGAATCCAAATAAAGGGTACAATAGAATCCTGTAGTTGGAATAGGATGGATTGTATGTTTTGAGCTTCTACAAGATACCTTAAGTACATTAAACATCATCAACCTGTATTTACGACATGCTACATTCTGCTCCGACAACAGCTTACATGTGGTATCAATTAACGAATAATTTTCAGAACAGCCACTTCGGGTTGCATATCAAAGTTTCTGCTGTTTGTCGACTGGTGTACAGTCTGCCTGTATACAGTTTTAGTAAACTACTACGACACCAACAAATGTGACACATGAGTGCTTGTTTAAAACAGATGAACCTTTGATCTTCACAGCACCACCAACGACCAGTCTATCAATTGCGATTTGGCAGTCTGTCACACACAAATCGTGGAATTTACCATTACAGTATTCCATTACTTTATTATTCGACGCCATTTTGCGGAATATGCTATGGCCTCATTAATTTATGTGCACTGTATGTGGGATTCACATACTGTTCTTCCTCAAGAAACTACATTATAAATCTACTTTAATGGATTTGAAATGGTTCTTCACCACCATGCAGTAGTCACAGGAGCCTGCCTGCTTCAGTAGTTCTATGAAGATGGAGATGAAATCTCATATATAAAACGACAGCTAGGATTACACTGTATGATGTGACAGTTGGGGATGACTGTTGAACTAGGATGACCTCCAGTTGTAGAGCAAAACTTATACATGAAGTCACAAGTGCAGTAGTAAGCAAAGTCATTGGTAACCACCTTGTAGATATTATAAAGTGTCCAGATATGCAACTACAGGGAACTTTTACGTTATACTTGGTTACATGGGGTTATGAGGCTGGAGGCCACAGTATACAGCTACAGAGAGGGTCGTGTGCTGGACACCTGTGTAAGGTTGTTTAGGTATTCAGAGGATAACTTGTATCTTTCTTTTCAACTAGTCTGTTATCAATACTATTATATAAAGGCAAGTCATTGTTAAATGTTGTTACTAAAATTATCGAAAAGTACTTGACCAAATTACTTCAAATTTGACACGATACTTTAATAAACATTTGAACAGAAGTAGGTCATATATTTTTAAAAACATATGAAAATAAATGTATATACACTGTATTAAAGGTCAAAGTTATTAGCAAAAATCTCGAAAAGTTCTTGACCGATTTACTTCACGGTTTTCGCTATATTCTAATAAACCTTTGGACAGACATAGGCTGTATATTTTCCAATGTGTATAAAATGAAACATATGTAATATGGAAAAGTTGTTAACAAAAATCTCGAAACGTTCCTGAGCGATTCGCTACAAATTTTTATGTGATATCCTAACAAGCATTCTGACAGACACTGACTACATAATTTTTAAAATGATAAAGTACAGGTTTCCTCTTAAAACAAACTGTGAGAAAGAAAATGTGTACTAAGCTGTTTGTTTGTTTCTCACGGTCAGTGTTAACTATGATTGTAGGGCATTTAAACCATTAGACAATTTGTTTCCCTCATTGATATTCTTTCTCCATAAATACTATGTTGAGCGAAAATTGTACAAATAACTATGTGCTGCTTTTAACAGAAAACAGCTAAGTTGTGTTTGGAATCTGAATCATCCAAAACTTTGTAATCGCACCCGTACGCAGATGAAAACTATGTGAAATACAGCATTGAAGCAGTTGACCTCCCAGATCCACCAGGAAGAGAGGTCTCTCATATGCTGCGTCCCAATGATACCAACCAATGTAACTGTTTATTTTAAGCGCCTTCCATTCCCAGCCAAGGTTTCATTGGCTAGAACAATAAACTAGACTCAAGGTAAGCCACACTGATCAGAGGAAATGAATAGGGTGGGTAAGATGGGCATAGAGGGGCGAAAGAGGAGATGGACAGAGAGGAAGGAGAGTGGAGGAGATGGAGACATATAGAGGGAGGAGGAGATGGATAGTGGGATGTAGAGGAGGTGATGCACAGAGAATGGAGGAGGAGAAGGAGGAGGAGGAGGAGGCAAAGAAGGAGAGGGGAAAGGAGGAGATGGACAGAGAGACGAGGGGGGAGACAGATATCAGGACATATATACAATTCCAATACAAGTTTAGCAATTGTGAAGCATTGCTGGGTTTGACAGTGGACTATACTTATGTAACTTTGACAGTTCTTGGTAATTTTCCCACCACTGTAGCTACTGTAATCATATTATTTCACCTCTGTTTTCTGTGTATTGAAACATCAGTATCACTATCTCTCCAAACTGGCGATGTCATGCTGTTATATTCACATACACTGCAATGTTGAACTACCATATCTCGTAACATATACAGCCATTTTGTGTAAGTTTTGCTTACTGGAAGTCCGAACATGAACAATGTGCTGAGAACTTGATATTAAGTGCATATTTCAGCTATACCAGCATCAAGGGTTGGCAGAATCTCTGACATCATTTCGATTGTGATGTCCTAAATTTTAGAACAGAACTATTTCCGCATCTAGCTACAAATTTTTACGTTACAGAGAATAACATCACTTTGATACATGTAGCAGCATTTGTTGGCATGTATAGCAACGGAGGGCGCTTACAGAGAATGTCCTGCATTAGACGTTACGCATCTTTGATGCTCGTTGTGCTTGCAATGTGTGTGAAATATTATACATAACACAACTTTGTTTTGGGTCGAATTTTCGTAGAGGTCTTGCACATTACAATAGGTATGCAGGCTGTGTGTGCATTTCAATGAGTTACACAGACAATTTAGATGTGGCAATACTTAATTTGATGATTCGTTGTGCTTGCACATCTGAAAAATATTACATATAAGCAAACTTCCTGGCAAATTAGAATTGTGTGCCATACTGAGAATTGTGTTGGAATCTTTGTCTTTAGCAGGAAGTGCTCATCAACTGAACGACCCAGACACGACTCAGGACCCATCCTCATAGCTTTAGTTCCACCTGTACCAAATCTCCTATCTTCTAAACTTCGCAGAAGATCACTTGCGAAAGTTGCAGGACTAACACTGCTGGAAGAAAGATTATTGCGAAAAATGGCTTAGCAACAGCCTGGGGGGTAGGGTACTGGCGGGAGTAAAGCTATGACACAATTATTGAGCTGCACTTTGCTAGCTCAATTGGTAGAGCACATGCCTGTGAAAGGCACAGGTCCCGAGTTCGAGTCTCGGCCCAGCACTCAGTTTTAATCTGACATAAAGTTTCACATCAGCACACACTCCACTGCAGTGTTAAAAATCGTTTAGGAAACATCCTCCACGCTCTTGCTAAGCCATGTATCCATAATGACCTTTCTTCCAGAAGTGCTAGTTCAGGAAGTTCAGCAGGAGAACTGTGAAGTTTGAAAGGTAGCTTTGAAGCCAGGTCGTGAGTTGTGCTTTGGTAGTTCAGTTTGTAAATCACTTGCCCATGTAAGGGCTTGAGTCCAGGTCCAGCACACAGTTTTAACCTGCCAGGAAGTTTCAGATCAGTGCACAATCTGCAGCTGAATCAATTCAATTAGTTGGCGGTATAGTTGATTAAAGGTTTGTTTTTTGTGAGGCATATTTGTTTCCCAAAAAACAGCAGAATTTGTTTGTAATACTTGTCATCAATTGTACTTTTTTCTTGTGATGCTTTATATTCATCCCCTCCCCTCTCCTAATCTGGTGATGAAGGAAGGGTGATGACAGTACACACATTATCAGTCTGAATACACTTTACATATTTATATATCTTTGCAATGTTAACAATACATTTTCTGATGCACTTTAGAATACTACAGGGTCATCCATGTGGCAATGTCATTAAAATGCTTCTTTTGTACTTAAACTCAACTAGTTGTCGGATAATTTTTGCAGTACCTTTATCGATAACATTTTTCTGGTATTCAATTTTATGCACAGTCTCCTTGGCTCAGACACACACTTTAGAGTTTGCAATCTTGACAAAATACGCGTGGAAAATAATTTTGACGTAAACACACTGTGATAATCTACATAAACATTGCACTTTTTGCATACACACTTCATGTATTCAGTTACTGCTGCAATGTGACCATTACATTCACTGACACATTTTAGAAATTTGTGACATCATAGATGTGGTACAGTAATTTGTTTGAGCCCTACAGCTTTTTTTCTTTAATTAATGTCAACTAGTTCCTAGATAATCGATGTAAACATGCACTTTTCGTGTTGTCCATGTGTTTTGTAAGCATTTTAGAATATTATAATATCATAGCTGTGGAAAATAAATGATTTTAGAATTCGTTGTATCTTAAATGATTTTACCCAGTACAAGTACTTGTTGGTGATAGTTGTCAGAACAACTCATGGTACCAAGACAGACGTTTTGGTGCATCTTAACAGTGGAACCATCTATTGGAGACACTAGAACAAATCATGATATAGAGACTGAACTTTAATCACTTAACAGTGGAGACATCATTAGTGAGAGTAAAGAACTGGGATGTGAACCAGGCCTCGATTTTCTTTTGTGACTTTGGAGTTTGAGGAATAGTATTTACAGTAAAACTAATGTTCAACAAATACGAATTCCTCATTCATTATTTTTATTTTACAAGCAGATGTTGGTTTGTATTTGTTTATAGTGAAATGTGCTATCCACCCATTCCATTATACCATGGAGAATTAGTTATATATCCTGATCACCTGATAGGTTATAGTTTATGTTTGATGCATTGATACTTTTTTCTCTTAATACCTACAAAGACCTAATGTAGCTTGACATTACTATGGAAAAAAGTATGTTGCTTCTGCTGCTGTAATATAACACTTCTATTGCGATGTAGTTGTTCACTTACACTCAACATCCGATTCAACCAGTGGACAGAATACTCGTTCTGACAGGCTCAGTCTTGAAATAAATACCTCATCAATACTTTTAGCCTTTCCTTTCTGCATGTAACTCATTAGCTGTGCTTAGGAGTCTACTAGCCAACCTACAACACTACATACATAGAATGGCATTTTTTCTGTAGGTTGAGAGTGCTTCCAAATTACCGTTAAAACTTATTATTCCATCAGTCTTAAACTCTGCAGGTGGTTGTTTCGGTATTATCGTCCGAACTTTGCTTGCAGCTTGTATGTGTTGAGACAGAATACCACAGCATTTGGAATCCAAATAAATGGTACAATAGAATCCTTTAGCTTAGAACAGGATAGATTGTGTATTTTGACCCTTTTCAAGACTCCTTAAGTGTTTTAAACACCATCATACTGTATTTACGATGTGCTCCCCTCTACTCTGTGCCAATTGCTTCAGTGTGGTGTCAATCGATAAATAACTCACACAACAGCCACTGTGTTGTTTTACAACGTTTCTGATGTTTCAGAATTGCAGTGCCTATGTTATTCTGATTATGATGCAACATTCCTTTGGACATGCATGCATATCCAAACGAACAGGCACTGCAAACAAAGCTGGCTATTTAAAAAATTTAAAAAATTATAGCAAAGGTATTCCCAATTTGATTAAAATAAAAATATAAAATGTTTAAAAACCTCATTTGCCTATATCGAAAAGCTAAATTTTTTTGTTCTCCTTAAAAAATTACAAATCTAATCAATTTTTTATAAGTAAGAACCAAGAAATATTATTTGCCCATATGGAAAAACCCAAATTCTGATTTTCTCATTTTAAAATTTTATTTTTTATAAATAAGAACTATCAAACCTAAAATCTCTAAAGGTACATTTCACTGAAAATGTTTAAATAAAATATCAAATTTCCTTCTCTATAAATACAATCGAAGAAAAATGATGAGAAAAGCTGAGCTCTTTAATAACTTAGAATATTATTGCAGAGGGAAGTACAGATTGAGTTTAAAAGATTTAGAAAATTATTGTAAAGAAATGTTTCTTAGAAGTAACTAGAGAAGAATTATTATAAACTTAGAAAAAGTCAGTTAATTGAACTTATCGTAAAGACTGTTGATAATATTAATAACATTAATAATGATAATGAATTTAATAAAACTTTAAAACAAATTCATAAAAACTGTACAGTGAAAAATATAAAATATTATACTAAGTTTAGAAAACGCCAATTTGTCGATCTTATTAAAGGAAATGAATTTAAAATTAATAACGATAACAATTTGAGTAAACAGTCTTTAAAAGAACATCATAAAATATAAAAAACAAAAATTTTAAAAAATTATTGAAATCTTAAGAAACAGCAACTAATGTATCTTAACAATAAAACTGAGGAGAAAATTATTAATATCGATAATGAGCGTTATTTTCAACAACTTCTAGTAGATAATATCAAGAAATTAAATAAAAAAGTTATCAGAAAAATTTACCACGTTTCAGTTTCCTAGATGATGAATATTTTTCAAATCAACTACACGAATTTAAAGAAAAATTCTGCTTTCACATCAAGTATTAGAACTTATGGAATTAATAATACTGATAAAATTGTGGAACCCCAAGTATATTTTAATCAAATTAAAGAAGAAATAATCACCAAAATAAAGACTATTTTTAATTGAGAGTAGAGTAATTAAAGTTCATATAAAATGTTATTGTAATATTAAAAGACAGGAAGAAATACAAGAATTTAATATTATATCATCATGTTTTATTAAGAACAACAGATTTAGAAGATTATTACAAAAATCAATGAATAAACTATTAACTGAAATTGAGTAAATGCTAAGGAAAAATGTGATTGGACCTTAGTTTACATAAATAGTTTAGAATAAAATGTTGATGGTCACAATCCTATTTTAGCTTCTTCTTACATCGATTTACCAAAAGTTATTAAAGATACAGAAGCTGTAGTTAACACAAAAATTAACAATAAAAATGTTTTACTTATTCAATAAAATCAGCATTATATCCTGTAGAATGTGACGCAGAAAGAATTAGTAAATATAAAAATACTGGATTAGAATTACATTAAATTTTTGAGCCAGAGAAGGTTAATTTTCCTGTTCAGTTAACAGATATTCCAAAATTTGAAATGAAATTAAAATTTCATTTAATGTGTATCCATAGAAAGGCATTGAAGAAGATAAAATTATATATTCTCTTTGCCACTAACGAAATAAACAACAAAAACATGTTAATCGTCTTTTAATTCGAAATAAAAATAAGTCACATTATTGCTGGATAAAATATTTACCTAAATTCAATAAATCAAAAACAACTAAACACAAATCGAAAATTTAACTTCATGATCAATGTTTAAGATATTTTTATTCACAAGGAACTTAGACATTCATGAAAATGACTGCAAAGAAGAAACATAAGTAAAAATAGATATGCCTATAAAAAGTCAAAAAATTGGAATTTATAAATTATAATCATTCATTAGAAGTACCTTTTGTAATTTATGCAAATTTCGAATATTTATTAAATGATATTTAAACCTGTTTACCAAATCCAGATAAATCTTAATTTAACAAATACAAAAAAACATTTAACAATTTCATTCAGATATTATGATAAATATTCTAACAGTGATTATAAAAATCCTGTTACATATGTAGGTAATGATGCAGAAAAAATCATTGAAATGTTAAAAGGAGAATCAAGAGGAATTGCTAAATATATAGTTGAAATGTCCCAATGAAATTCACAAAAGAAGATGTAATCAATTATGAAAATTCAGAAACTTGCCAATTTGTATTTGTTGAAAGAAATTAGAATTTAAAGATAAGAAAGTAAGAGATCGTTGTAATTAACAGGAAAATATCGTGGTGCTACACATCAACAATGCATTATTAATTACCAAAATTTTTACGATTTATGTTCATAATTTTACAAATTACAATGTCCATTTATTTATTAAAGAATTAGCAATAGATAACAAAGATATTATTGTAATTCCAAATACTGAACAAAACCATGTTTCCTTTAGTAAACAACTTGAAGATAGTCTAACGTTAAGATTTTTAGATACATTTAAATTTATGGCTTCAAGTATTTACAAATTATCTTCTAATCTTGCAAAAGAACAAGTTAGAGCAACAGTAAAATATTTTGAATTTGAACAATTAGATTAAATTATTTAAAAAAGGGTTTACCCATTCAAATATTAGGATCCTGAAGAAAAATTACAAAAACTAAATCACCAAAAACCACTGTTATTATTCAAGACTTAGTAAAGATCATATTTCTGATGAAGATTATGAAACAGCAAAAACATTTTGGAAAAAATTCGCTAGTAAAAATTTAATGAATATACAAAATTATAAAATAAATACGATATTTTAATTTTAACAGGTATTTTTGAAAATTTTTGAGATACATGTATTAAATACTTCAAACTTAATCCATCTTGGTATTTTTCAGTTCTCTGATTATCTTGGTATTCTATGATAAAATAAAAAAAGATTTTAACTTATTACATGATTATAATATGATCTTATTTCTTGAGAAAGTAATTCGAAATTGAAAGTCACCAAGTACCAAAAGATAAGAAAAATCAAATAAAGCTATGAAAAATTTCGAGACAACAATGCAATTAAATTATATTGCATGTTTGGATGCATTAAATTATATGGATGGCCAATGTCGCAATTTTTACCATTTTAAAAATTTGAGGGGATGGATCCAAAAATCTTTTAATACTGAACATATACTTAAAATTTCAAATGATTGTAAATATGGTTATATTTTCGAAGCAGATTCAGAATATCCAAGAAAATTACGAGATTTACATGAAGACTTACCATTACCACCAGGAGGAGGAAATAAATAATTAAAGACTCTAAATAATTAAGAAAAAATGTTTTACATTATAGAAATATTAAACAATAAAATTTTAAAATCATCACAGAACTAAGGAAATATACAAATTATATTTCAAAACCAAATTATGAACATACTATAGTATTTTCAGAAAATCTAGTAGCAGTTGAAATGAAAAAATTAAAATAATGTTCGATAAACCAAGCTCTATTGGAATGAGTATTGCAGATGTTTCGAAAATAAAAGTGAAAATAGACATTTTAATTATAATGTTATGAAACTAAAATATGGTGAATATACTGATTTATGTTACATGGATACTGATCCTTTCATTCACGTTATCAGATCTAAAGATTTCTATAAAGATATAAAATCATTCTTAAACGAATTTTATACAATTGATTATTGAAAAGATAAGATTCATGGACTTCTGCAAGTAAATAAGGAAATTTTAGGAAGAATGAAAGATGAAAGTTAAGGAAAATTATGTTAAAACACGTTACTTTAAGATAAAAAATGTAAGCTTATGAAGTTGGTAAGAAATCAATTGTGAAAAAGAAATTACTTTCGATTATTATAAAAATGTTTAAATGACAGAATAAAGCAATACAGAAAAATTAATCTGAATAGATCATTTAAACATGAATTACATACAGTTGAATGTCATAAAACTGTTTTAACTTCTGATGGTGATAAATGTGTTGCATTACAAGATGGAGTTAATACAGTACCATATGGACATTATAAACCAAGCCCAAATAAAATAAAAGATAACCGAAATGATTTTTAAAGGAATTAGACAGTTGCACAGATGATAAAAATGATGTTTTACCAAATTTAAATAGTTGCACAGATGATAAAAACGATTTTTAAACGAATTAAACATAGAAGATTAAATAAAAAATAAAAATTAATTACTTTTTAATTTTTTTTTTTGATATGGTATATTTTGATATCTTGCTAAAGAAAATTTACAAACACATTTTCCTCGAAAACACTAAAATTTTTTCGTTAATCACTCTTTTTGATGTTTTAAGGCTATTATCTCATCTTTCGTCTGATTGCAGTTATGAAGATATTTAAAAGAATTTTCAATTTCCTTTCCACAATTTTCACAAATAAATTGCAGTAATCATGCATTTTCATAAGGAATACAGACAATTTAGATGCTGAAATATTTAATTTTTGGAGCTTTCATTAGTTTGAAAAGTTTGAGACCCTTCCCAATAAGCGATAAGATATTTTATTTATTTCCAAAATATCTATAGCAGAATTTATTTCATGCAAGTCATACTTTCCCTAAATGCGGCAATTTATTTAATACTTGTCATCGATTTCATTTTTTCTCATGGTACATTAGCATCGCTCCCTTCTCCTAACCTGGTGATGAAAGACGTGTAGGTGATAACAGTACACCCGTTATCAGATTGAATATACATTATATATTTAGATACAGTAGCAGCATAAACATCACATTTTCTAATGTATTTTAAAATATTGGAGTAGCAGCAATGTGGTATTGTCACTAATTTGAGCCTTACAATGATTCTTTTGTACTTAAGTGACAATTGTTTTTGCTGTATTTGTTGTGGAGTATTTGTTGTGGATTATATTTTTCTAGTAATGCCTTTCCTTCAGTCTCCCCTTACCCATGACACATACTTTAGAGTTCACAGTCTTGATGAGATATGTGTGGAATTCTTACTGAATCAATACACACTTTAAGTTTTAAGATACTGCTGCAGCATAAACATCAAATTTTCTGAAACTTTTTAGAATATTATGAGGCAACAGATGTGATAATGTGATTGATTTGAGTTTGTTATTGAAAGAAATACCTTTAGGAACAAGGAACAGAATATGGTATCAACACGATGGGTGTAAGGCACATTTTTTGTTGATGGCTAAAAATGAGTTTCAGAGACAATTCCCAAACCATTGCATTGGATGCAGAGGAGATGTGTTGTGGCTAGCTCGTTCGCCAGAATTGACACCTCTGGATTTCACCTTGTGAGGATTCGTAAAAGATATCATTTATAAAGATGTTCCAACTACACCTGAAGATATGTGAGAGAGAATTGTCAGACCATGTCTTCGATAAATGCAAATGTGATAAGGAATACCACTCAATCCATGATAAGAAGATTGCAGCACTACACTGATGCCAATGACCATCACTTCGAATACGTTCTGTAAATGGACGTTCATGCCACCTTTGTGACTGTCTTTAACTTTCAAAATCCTTACTATTGCACAACACTGGATTCACCTCGATAGCCCCTATCAGAAAATAAATATCAAACTACAACATCCCATTTAAAAAACAACAAAGTTGACCTTCATATCTCTGAATCGACCCCACCTAGGAACAAAAAACCGACGTCCTATTATGGCCCCCATTGTCCCATGCAACTTTTGTCTGACATACTTTTCAGATACTATCACACTTTGTGAGTTATTATTCTTGGTGCCAATAGTTAGTGACTCACCCTGTATACTGCAAAGCCAGGTACCATTAGAAATTTGTGGTTTGTTGATGTTTTACAACATTACGATTACCCTTCCGACTTCCAGTTGGAGATTTAGTGGTGGTAATCCAGGCAATTCTAGTAGGTTTAAAGGTTCTATTGGGTACTTGACGACATCACCTTCCCTAGTAATGAAACCCACTAATTTATATGTCATCAAATCGTCAGACATTTCACTTTGATTCTTGAAACTCAATGCAATGTTTTCGCAGCCAATATAACACAGGTCAACCAAACATGATCTTTTGTAATTTTGAACTGTGTTTGGGAACACCTTGCAGACGAGTTCGATCTTTGATTCAGTGAACTGTCAAAAATCTACAGGGAAAATAACTTCGCCAATGGGAATAGGATGAGGATTTTCCCATTGTCAATATCCAACAATTGTTTGAAAATGCTACTCCAGACTGGTCATTCTGTAGCTGAATATGCATGTTCATACTTAATTTGAGTGTTTTGGCATGTTTCCATTAAACGACTTTTTCAAACATACATTAAGTTCATCAGCTTGCATTGACCATGGAACCACTGGCAATGTTTGGTGAAAATCTCCTGCCAACAGAATCATCACACCACCAAACCGTTTTTGATTGTTTTGTAGATCTTATATCATATGGTCTATTGCCTCCATAGACTTTCTACAAGCCATCATACATTAATTCCAAACTATCAATTTACATGCTGCAAAACTCTGAACATCACAAAGGTTGAATGTTGGGGTGTCATTGATTTGCATGTTCAATGGCAGCTTGAGTTCTGAATGAGCTGTTCGACTGCCTTTCAACAGTGTTGCTGCAATTCCTGATGAAGCAAATGCAAGTACAATTCTATTCTGTGAGCAGATCCTTGCCAAAAGCGATGTGATCAAAAAAGTTTTGCAGTTCCAACAGGAGCGTCCAAGAAGGAAATTCTCCCAGTTCCATCCCTTGTAACTTCCATGAGAGGGTTGTGCGCATATTTTTGTTGCCAGTTCAGCAATGGACTGTCTTGTTTGAACTGATTCTCTCAATGCATTGTTTCAACTCTTGATTAAATGCATCAGAGTACTAAACTATCAGACACTGTCATGCCTAACTGTGATTATACCTTGTTCAGTACCAGCATGCATATGTCCTCACTTAATAGCAATTCCTCATTGTGAATTTGTTGCTCAGTTGTAAATCCAGATTTGATATTCTTGTATGCACCTGTTGCAAAATATCTCCAGATATGTCATCTTTGTATTTGGTAACGAATCAACAGGTTTCAATTGGAGGCATGCTGAGATGGTTATCGAAAGCATTGTTCATATACAATGAGCATTCCGAGAGTCCAATCTGAATGACAGTCATTCTCTAGCAATCGCTAACATCGACAGGCTTTTCTGTTAGGTCCCACACGATTCACCATTAACAGTTTGTAGATGTTAGAATGATGTTGGGCCATGAACACTAACAGAAAGCGGCAATAGAAACACTTATCTTTGCTTGAATGAACTGTGTAAATGTGACCTGATGCACAGGTAGAAAGCATATGTGGGTAACCTATAACTGCATTTCCTTCTTTCCATTGTTTAAATTTCTCTGACAATTCATGCCATGTACAATATTTTTGTATTTCAGAGTACAGCAGCGTTCAGGCGAAACAATTATATTGAAACTTTTAAAAAATCGTCAGTATTGTAGATTGTGGTTGATTAGCTCATAATGTGTTCTCCACAGTGAATTGTAAACTTGGACCATTCTCCAGATGTATGGCCAGCAGCAGTGGGATGTCTTTCAAAAGTGGCGAATGAAAAAATGTGTCAAACTGCTTCTTTACTGCTAACATAATGGCCTATTTGTTACTGAGTGAATTCACAGTTGGACTTTTCCATATCAACTCCATTCACAGCCATGTCATTTGACCACATACTTGCAGATGTATTTGATGGATTTCACTCAAAGGCAAGAGTCCACATTGATGTGTGCTTTAAATATCTTTGTGAGTAGTGGCAAATATGGAAAAATCCAACAATTATCAACCTCAATGTCATGTTGATATGCTTTGACAATATTGTTGATATTCCATTGTCTGCAGTTGATCGGCGACAGTACAGTGGATTGTCATTTCTACTACTAATGCCCATGGATAACATATAGAACGTTTTGTGTCAACCATACATGGAAAATTGATATTTGTTGTTCTACAGAGACCATGATTCATGTTCTTAGTAACAGTTTCATGCAAGCCTGGATCTTCTTCATTGGAAATATCTGCTGAAATCACAACATCGTTTTATTCTGTCTTATCTTCTCAATAACAAAATAAGAATAAGTAAATGTGGCACTCCATGTTTCTGCTACTCCACTTAATACATCCAACAGCAAGTCTCGCTGAACATCTGATGGTCCACACTGAAATCCATCAGTGATTTTAATTTTTGTTTGAAGACTCCTGTATAGATGCCATGACGATCGATGGGTTCTTGGCCAGGGAAGCACTATCATCGAATTTCTATCCACTGTAGACTGCACATGAATGTGATCAACTAATATGTTGTACTATGATAGCGCACACATGACATGGAATCTTGAGTGTATTCATGAATACTTAGTGAACTTTTAACGTACATTTCTGGGAGGATCATCATTCGGACGACATTCTGTGTGTTTCCATCAGCATCGATGATATCTTGAAGATGACTATAATCTTTGGAATGGAGTATTGTTTAGTTCAACCTGATAAATGTCAATTACTCAGTCTGAACTTTGATATGTATGTCAACTGCACACTGGAGAAACAGATGCCAATATTTCAAGATGTCATTGTTCTCATTTTTATGAATTATCAGTCTGTATGAACTGACTTTTTTGTTCGTTTCAATGCCTGTAAATGAATTTCGTGTCAATGAAAGGAATTGGTGTTATTACAACAAATTAGAATTTTTGTTCACCTGTAACCAGATTTATCATCTTGCTGGAGAAATGATAACCATCCTCACCTTGTCAGAATATGATGGAACACTGCAACACATCATATGATTGTTGATTTTGTACACACACTACAGCTGATCATCTGGTGATGTAGAGCGATATCAAGGGATTCCAAATTTTCATCAATGACCGCAATAGCGTTTTCATAATTGTTGACACATTGAAACATCTTATCTGTTCCCCCACAAGAATCTTTTCAGGTCTGATTCCAATTTTGTGATTATGAGATTGCATGCAGTCCTCTGCGATTTTGAATGATGTAATCATTTAATTTTGTTGATGAAAATAGTTAGCAGTGGCTTCTCAACTGGTCTTTCCACCGAACCATTGTATACACAATGCTGATCTTCTTCTAGTGGTGAATTATTCATGAAATATATCTACAGAAATTTATAGTCTGCATTCAGCTGTGGCAACATCAAACTTGCTCAGCGACATGTTTGACTTTGAATATGTAGATATATAATATAACAACGAGAAATATGTAATACTATAATAATAATGGTTTTGTCGAATAACCATGTTGTATGGAAGTGTCGAATGATGTGTGTGTTTGTTGTATAGAAGTATTGAATTGTGTGAAAGACTATTTTGTTGTAATTACCTTGAAAGTGGTCATGAAAAGGTACCAACCACATTTATTGTGCCAAAAGAAGTCATTTGAAACAACAGTTGTATTTCTGCATTTGTGTTACGAAATGGGTGGAACATGTTCCTGTTCCAGAAACCAATGAGAACATTACCTCTGGTGGCGAGATCAGTGGCGCCAGTTTGACTTTGCAACTTACACCATCAAATCATGTGTTTAATTTCTGTATTTTAATCCCTCAAAACACATCACATCACAGCAACAATCGATCCAATACCAACAAATTTTCTGCGCTGTAATCAACTGTCGCATTGAAACTGAATGGAGTTTGATGAGTATTCAGCTCAACGGATGTCTGTCTACTTGCACGATTATTCAAAACATTGTTGTGTGATTGATTTTTACTGACCACTGATGTCTCATTCAGTGGATGTAATCTTCGTTTTCTTCTTTTGTATATGGTGAACGTGTTTGCGATAGTCGATTCTGTCCAACTTGCTTTCACTCTTCGCAGTGCTCTGCAATTCGATTAGATCGAAAACTCGTTTGGTTTGTGTAGCATAGCGTGATCTGCTGCCGAAATTGCTCTGTCTTATTGGCAGCATTGCAGTGCGATTAAATTGCGTCAGTACAATAAAATTGCGACACAATTTGCGATGCGAATAATCACAATTCATCTGAAAATGGGCAACTAATTCACTCTGTTGTTACTGAATAACCGTTTGTCACTTCAAAACTGATAGTATTTCATAGGCAAATCTGTAAATTTGTCTGATATCAAACGACAAAGCGTAATTGATTTCATGAAGTGACTGTGATGAATTTACAACAAGATCACAATTCAACTGAAGATAAACAACTACATCAATTTTAACCACATGTAACCAGCTGGTTTGATTCACAATTTGACAGTTGACTGTCAAACGACATTTGTGTGCTTAGCAGCAAAACAAATCGGAGTAGAAATACAATTAACTAAATTTGTTGGACATATTGGGAATCAACACAAAAGTAGAAACAAACGTAATTTTATTTTCTAGTAGGCTGGAATTAATTTTTCCAGTTTTTTTAGGTTGAAATATATTTTCCAAATTTTTCTCCAAATCTCCCAGTTTTTTTAATTGAAAACATTCGATTGAGTTATTTCTACCTTGCGAGCATAACAAACAAAACATAAAACATAATCAACCAAACATGTCGTTCCTACCATCAGATATGATCGAGAGCAAGTATAAAAAAAGATTTTTGCAGTTTATCCCAATTTGGCACTTTCTTTTGTAACTGTACCAATTTTTTCCCTGAAAGCCTTTCCAGGACCATAACAAACAAAGCAATAGAAGAATTAACCATATTCATCGTTCAAATCTTGAGTTCATACAAAAATCGTAAAGAAAAAAGACAATCAGTTTCTGCCAAATTCTTTAATTTTCTGGACAACTATGCCAATTTTTCTTCCCCTAAAAATCTTATTTGGACTATTTTTAACATCTACTACAGTTAACCAAGTGGTACAGAAATTCTCAAGAACATCTAACTTGTTTTCATAGGAAAGCAGAGGTTATAGTCAAAGACCTAACATCTAAGAAGTATAGGAATGTTACACACACGCACAGAAACATAACAGATTATGAAAATGAAATGGCTATTTGATTGAGAAACCACACTGTTATTTATAATATGTATCATACTTGCTGTAAAATTATATAAGGTTAAATAGTCATTGTCAATGTCTCCTCACAACTTGTGAAAAAAGCAATGTCTATTTAACATTACATAATTTGCCTACAACCATTCTACGTATTATAAATGATAGTATGATTCCACCACAGACTTCGACTGTGGTTCCACAATGATATAACATTTTCATTTTCGTAATCTGCAATATATGCTGTGTATCTGTGTGTGTAACATGCCCATGATTATTAGTTGTAGGCTCTTTGACCTCAAATTGTGTTTTCCCAAGTTGAGTGTAGCAAGTGCATTTGCTTCTAGAGTTACTGACATCCAAAATGCCTCTACCATATCAAAGGCACAAAATGAAAGTACTAATCATTATCATGTTGAATTATATACAGTTAATATGTAAAAATTCAAAATATTTTTGTTAAGAATGCGATGACTGTAATGTGGAAACAACAAAGATACTTCATCTGTATGTAAGTTTTATAATGTTTCTCAACACATATCACTTAGCCACTTCCAGTTGTTTCAGTTATGTCTATTTAGTTATCATCAAATTATTTCTTTTTTATTCAAAAAGTAATCTTCAATGTTAAACATAAATAAAAATGTCATGTGACTAGGGCCTCCTGTCAGGTAGACCATTCGCCGGGTGCAAGTCTTTCGATATGACGCCACTTCGGCGAATTGCGCGTCGATGGGGATGAAATGATGATGATTAGGACAGTACTACAACAAGTCCCTGAGTAGAGAAAATCTCCAACCCAGCCGGGAATCGAACCCAGGCCCTTAGGATTAACATACTGTCCCACTGACCACTGAGCTACCGGGGGTGGAAAACGTTGAACATGGAAACATATCATTGAATATAAACCACCTGAAGATAGGCACAAGCCCAAAACCAACTGCGTGTTAAATAAAATCACCTTCTGTTATGACTGGTAGCAGTTATTACTCAATGGCCCAAAAAGTTTGTGAGGGTAGCTGTTAAAAACTTTTAGGACCATTTTGGCCAAATTCCAAAACTTAAAAATCTTAAAAGAAACAAACAAAAGTGCTTTGTAGCGAAGAAGTGTATTTTATATCAAAAAGTACAGATGACCTACCAGATGTGATCAGAAGTATATTCAGAAAAGCATGTAAATGAGAAATTCAACAGATATGTGACATGTCACAGCTGCAAAATACTAACACGAATTCTTTACAGACGAATGGAGAAACTAGTAGAAGCCAACCTCGTGGAAGATCAGTTTGGATTCCGTAGAAGCACTGGAACACATGACGCAATACTGACCTTACGACTTATCTTACAAGAAAGATTAAGGAAAGGCAAACCTACGTTTCTAGCATTTGCAGACTTAGAGAAAGCTTTTGACAATGTTGACTGGAATACTCTCTTTCAAATTCTAAAGGTGGCAGGGGTAAAATACAGGGAGCGAAAGGCTATTTACAATTTGTACAGAAACCAGATGGCAGCTATAAGAGTCGAGGGACATGAAAGGGAAGCAGTGGTTGGGAAGGGAGTAAGACAGGGTTGTAGCCTCTCCCCAATGTTGTTCAATGTGTATATTGAGCAAGCAGTGAAGGAAACAAAAGAAAAATTCGGAGTAGGTATTAAAATTAATGGAGAAGAAATAAAAACTTTGAGGTTCGCCGATGACATTGTAATTCTGTCAGAGACAGCAAAGGACTCGGAAGAGCAGTTGAATGGAATAGACAGTGTCTTGAAAGGAGGATATAAGATGAACATCAACAAAAGCAAAACAAGGATAATGGAATGTAGTCTAATTAAGTCGGGTGATGCTGAGGGAATTAGATTAGGAAATGAGGCACTTAAAGTAGTAAAGGAGTTTTGCTATTTGGGGAGCAAAATAACTGATGATGGTCGAAGTAGAGAGGATATAAAATGTAGGCTGGCAATGGCAAGGAAAGAGTTTCTGAAGAAGAGAAATTTGTTAACATCGAGCATAGATTTAAGTGTCAGGAAGTCATTTCTGAAAGTATTCGTATGGAGTGTAGCCATGTATGGAAGTGAAACATGGACGATAAATAGTTTGGACAAGAAGAGAATAGAAGCTTTCGAAATGTGGTGCTACAGAAGAATGCTGAAGATTAGATGGGTAGATCACATAACTAATGAGGAAGTATTGAATAGGATTGGGGAGAAGAGAAGTTTGTGGCACAACTTGACCAGAAGAAGGGATCGGTTGGTAGGACATGTTCTGAGGCATCAAGGGATCACCAATTTAGTATTGGAGGGCAGCGTGGAGGGTAAAAATCGTAGAGGGAGACCAAGAGATGAATACACTAAGCAGATTCAGAAGGATGTAGGTTGCAGTAGGTACTGGGAGATGAAAAAGCTTGCACAGGATAGAGTAGCATGGAGAGCTGCATCAAACCAGTCTCAGGACTGAAGACCACAACAACAACAATGTGACATGTTCAAGCTAACATTTGAGGAGACATTTCCTTAAATAGTACATACTGTTGGAGACATGTTAGAAATAACTGTGTAGCAACAGTCATCAGAAAATCCTGAAAAACACACAGATAACTCGATTATATAGAAAATAATGAGAGAGAGAGAGAGGGAGACCCAGCCTTCATACAGTTTTTTCTCAAGTACAAAAGGATGTAAATTTTTACAGGATGCAAAAAGAATCCAAAACAATAAGACTTACAGAATTCAAACAATAAAGGTAAGCAATCTGGAACATATCAACACAAAAACTATTAGCAGAAAGACCAATCAGATAAGCACACAAATCAGAAATAAAGATTGTATAATATATCAACTGATGAAAAAAAATTATGCCACCAAGAAGGAGCTGTGTGACTTAAGGGAAATCTGCTAAGCATGTTTCTACATGTGAGTGATGTCTATTCAGATTTCGCATCAGTCACATAAGAGTGGAGCTAGAAGTGTCATTATGAGGATGCAAAGAAGGTTTGCTTTAAATACACACTGTAAATGTCGTGACCATTAGTTACCTTTGTGATTCGATGTGTTGAATTGATATTAGTCAAGAATGCCTGTAAGGCAAGAAAGAAGCCATTATCAACATATCACTTAGTTTGAACTAAGCCATGTGATAGGGCAATGAGAAGCTGAATGTTCCTTCTGCTATTGCGGAGAAAGACTTGGCAAGAAAGTGCTACTGAACACGATTTCTGGCAGCTGTGGTCACATGAAATTACAGTCACAAGAAGACTGGGCTCCAGACAGCCATCTGACACTACCGAGAGCAAAGACTACCCTGTTCAACATATGGCCCTGGAGCATTGTACTGCATCCACAGCAACAATTCGACCAGCAGTTGGCACAAAAGTAACACAATGAACTGTTATAAATCAAGGTCAGCTCCGAGCCAGACGCCCTGTAGCGTGCATTCCACTGATCCCCAACCACTGCCATTTACTACTTCAGTTGTGTCAAGTTAGGGCTCACTGGAGGGCAGGGTTGTGCTTTATGACAGAGCTGGTTCTGCCTCTGTGCCAATGGTGAATGTATGCTGATTAGGAGGCGAGTTGAGGGCCAATAACCAACCTGTCTGCTTGCTAGACACCCTGGACCTACACCTTCAGTTATCGTCTGGGTTGCGATTTTGTACGAGAGCAAGAGCACTCTCGTCGTTGTCCCATGTACCATGATTGCAAATCTGTGTCAATCTCGTGATTCGACCTGTTGTAATGCCATTCATCAACAGCATGCCAAGGGGTTGTTTTCTAACAGGACAAGGCTTGCCCACAGAGCGCTGTTGTAATCCAACATGCTCTGCAGTGTGTCGATATGTTGGCTTGGCCTGCTTAATCGCCAGATTTGTCTCTATTCGAGTACATATGAGACACCATCAGATGACAACTCCAGTGTCATCCACTAACAGCATTAACCATCCCTAAATTGATCTACCAAGTGCAACAGTTATGGAACCCCACCCCACAAAGTGACATCCAGAACTTGTACAATACAATGAATGTGTGTTTGCATGTTTGCATTTTACATTTTGGCGGTTACACCAGCATTTCACATTTGCAATGGTGTATCACTAGCTTGCATTAACTTGTGATCTTGCAATGTTAATCACTTAAATATGTTGCCTAAACAAATTTATTTCCGAAATTCCATTCCCTACATCAATTACTTTTTTGTGTTGCGATTTTTTCCGTTAGTGTATATTTCTAAGGACTTAGCCAACTTTGAGAACTACTTCCATTATATAGTAACCAAACTGGAACACAAGTTTCCAAAAATACATCACACAGCCACAAATAACTATATACTTTACTTAAACCTGTTGCTACTCACCACTGAGAAGGATATCAGTGGGATCTTGCATAAATTTAAGAGAAAAAATCCACTGTTCCAGACAAGGTTCAAGTTTGTTTGCTAAATGACTGCATTAGCAGCATAAAAGCACACTTAACACACATTATAAAAAAGGCTATTTGCGTCCACTTGCTTCCCTAATTACATAAAGTATGTGAAGGGTCTTTCCATAAACAAAAAAGATAGTACGGAAAATAGAGATAATTACTGACCAGTTATAGAATATCCTTTATCAGAAATAATAAGAACTATTATGAAAAAGACACTTTTCGACTTCTTAATTAAATACTAACATCTTTACAAAGAATAGTTTGGTTTCAGATATGGAAGAGCTAGTGTTGTAAAATTTACAACATTAGTTTTAACAGCCCATGATAAAGGACAACATGTTGCATGTAATTTCATAGCCATTTGTAAAGCATTTGATACAGTTGATCATGAAATACTTCCAGGTAAATATGCAACACTGGGAATAAGTGGGCTTATAAATAAATTGTGTATGTCTTACCTAGCAGGCAGAGTGCATAGGATAGAGCTTCCCAAATTTCAAGTGGTTCGGAATATATAGTCAAATATGTTTCACATCCAGAATATTTAAATACTGCAGCCCCTCAAGGAAGTGTGATAGGCCCAGCATCGTTTTTTGTTTACATTTGTGACTTCCCACTGTAGGCCCCTCAATGTGAAACTGATTTTTGCTTATGACAGCAGTGTAATAATTACAGACAAGATACCAGAAATATTACGAGTAAAAGCTGACATTGCAGTTATGTTAGTCACAAATGGTAAGCAAAAAATATGGTACATCTTAAGATAAAAAGATTAATAACATGAACTTCTATACAAGTAAGAAACCTAATACAGCAAGAGCTAAAGTACATAAAAGACCCTAGAGTGTGTACCAAGCAGGACAAATTTTAGGTATGAAAGTTGACCACCAATTATAATGGAATGAACATATCAGTGTAACTAGAAATACAATTAGCACAGCCTGCTGTGCCCTACAAATGTTAGACACACTGTTTAATAGCTCATACCTAAGGACAACACACTATGCATCTATACATTGTATGATCAGTTGTGGTATAATCCTCTAGTATGCAAATCCTCATAATATGGAAAACTACAAAAATGGGACATCAGATAATTACCAAAAGTAACAAAAGGATCCACTGCATAGAGATGTTTGAAATGTGGGGTATTCTCTCCAACTACAGCTTCTATGCAGCAAAAGATAGGGCTGTATGAAACAAAAAGCACTATACATGCTCACCATGCTGGACATAGTGGTTGCTTGTATCTGATAACACACTATGTTTAACCAAGGAAGCAAGCTGTATAAGAGGGACAGCCAAAAAGTTTCCAGTTGAGGCTGCAACTGTAGTGGATATGTAACATAGCGCCAGTTCGATGCGAGTTATTAGCACTGACATGTAGGCAAGAGATTAGTGCAGCATTCGTGTCTTTCTGACATGCTTGTGCTAAATGTGGAAACGTGAAATATGGCGATGTTATTATCAAATGTGCTCAAGTAGGACCAACATGTTATTATTCTTTTCTTCGCTATTGAAGAACAGGCATGGGTAAATATCCACTGGAGAGTAAATAATGTGTATGGGGCAGCAAGTCTGTTGAAAACCACCACTGAAGAATGGGGCATGACAAAGAGTGCTTCTGCTTCATGGTAATGTACGTCTCGATACCGAAAATGTCATGATGCAGAAGTTATGTCAACTCAAATGGGAGACATTTGAGTATCCATCCTACTGTCCTGATCTCTCCTCATGTGATTATCAGGTCTTCGGTCCCTTAAAAAATCTTTGAAGTATTGATGATGCCTGTCGGACGAGGATGAGCAGCAGGGAGTTATGGACTTCTTCACACTGCGGGCCATGTTGTTTTGCCAAATGGGTACCTCCAACTTGGTACGTCTATAGGATGATTGCCTCAATGCTCATAGCATTTTTGCATTATTGGCATACTGATTCTATACTGACTTGAACAGAAACTTTTTGAGCACCCCTTACAATAAACTACACTACCAAGCAGCTAGAAAATAAAGGAACTTCATAAATGTTAAACATTTATTAAGGAGTTCATGCAATAAATATTAATAGAAATAATTAATCATATTGACCAATAACAAAGTAGCCAAACAGGATGGAATATATATATATATATATATATATATATATATATATATATATATATATATATGTGTGTGTGTAAGCAAGAGACTATGTGTTTAATTTGTTAATTATTTCATTTATTTTCAAGACTATGGTGATTTGTTTCTCTTCTATGAATTAGTTTCCTTTTGCTCACATTATCTTGTAGTATATCATTCAACAATAAATAGCATGTCACAAATTACTTATTTATATCCTGTTTTTTAATTAGTCTTATCTTATGTATTTCAGATAAAGATCATGGACAAATGTATGTATAATGACATAGACTTCAACTGCTTCTCTAACAGCATTCTAAACACACACATTTAGTTTCACAAGTGCCAATACCCAGAAGTCACAAGAGCTACATCATATAAGAACGGTGCACACACATGTCTCTCACTGTCTGCCAGATGCAACATTTTTTCTACTTTTTTCCTTGACCATTTCATCGCTTTCAAATTTTACCAGTCTTCTGACATTGATGACGATTGGCTCAAGAATGAAGCTAAAATTAGTTGTTTTGAAACTGATTCAGTACTGCGTACTGAACTTGTTTTTACTTGTTGGTGATGGCGTTATTCAGTGGAATACTGATTCTAATAGTCACTGGTTTGAAATTGTTTGCAGTACTGCTTCTTGCTCTTGGTTTTACTTTGTTGACTACTACATTGTTTGGCACTGTCACTGAATTTGATATGGTTGTAGTACTGTTCCTTGCGCTTTTTTTGAGCTGGGAATGAGGCTGTACATGTCTCATATTTTAGTTTCAGTTTGCTGTTGACTTTTCAATAGGGCACTACATTTACATTTTATAATTTGAACCTCTATTGATAACAGCAATATATTATCTGCAACAGTAAGGATTTTTCCTAAATTTTCGTCACATTTTTTATACAACCACATCTTTTGATTCACACTAGCATGGGCACAGCAACAATTATGTATAGTTTTGCACTAAAAGTACAATAGCAGTAGTCCATATATATATATATATATATATATATATATATATATATATATATATATGGACTACTGCTATTGTACTATATATATATGTATGTATAGTATATACGTGTGTGTGTGTGTGTGTGTGTGTGTGTGTTCATGAAATATACACGTCTTAGCCTATAACATCATGAACACTGAAAATATGGCTTTATTTACTTATTTCGTTATTTCGACACTCCTTCTTTCTGCTGCTTAAGTAATAATATGAACAATATACTTTTAAGTTCAGAATAAACACCATACTTTCAGAAATTACAAACTATTATCACAATTTATGTTTATATTGGCACAGCTAACACACTTTTGACTTATTCTATACATAATATTGTACAATAAATATTTTGCATAGGGGTCAAAATTAACCATGCCAAAAAGCAGAGTTAGAGAGCATTTTTCAAGTGCACATTTAAATGATATCTCCAAAGTCCCATAAATGGGCAGTCTCAGTTTAGTTGACAATGAGTTAAAAGTTTTGTGTACGTATACACATAAATATGCACAGCAGTTTACAGCCTGTTGTGATGCTTTTTCTTCTCCAAAAAAGGCACAGAATTATAGGGCCTAGAAAGTTTATTATACTATAGAACATAGGTTCAAAATTCTTCAATGATAATCACATAGGAGTAAAACGACTGACTAAGAACATATGTTTTATAACAAAAAAAGGGCTCTAGTTTAGATATGGTAATGCAGCTAAAAATTAAACAAAACGAATTAAAGAAATTCATGGGATTTTGCATTTTCAATTTCATAATTTTATTTAGTTATTGACAGTCTGTTATAGTGCTGCCTATTTCCATCTCAAGGTATGAATTCATTTAACTGTGTTTTGAAGTGAAAATGTCAGTTAGAGCGCCCAATGACCATTCCCAACTTCCCCAGTTCCTTTTGGCAAAACCTCCTTCATCCTTCATTTAGTTTTCCCACTTCACAAGTCATTGAGAAATTCATTCAGCAGTATTGTCTATTTTGTTTGGCATCAGTATTTGTTAAGAAATTAGAATTACAGCATTCTAAAAAACGAAAAACTCATCTGCGTTTTGCTTAGTTCATGCTTGTGAAGAATCTTCCAGTTGCAGTTTCACAATCCTGTTCCTTATGTCGTCTTTCCTGATGTAAAATTCTCTTTATGATGGGAAAGAAAATCTACTGTCTCTAGAAAATGCTGTAGTTATGGCTGCTTGTATAAATGTACATTCCATCATCATGCTGATCTTCCCTGATTTAGTAATAGTGTTCAGTCTATTAAATTGTGTACCTCAAGGTTCCTTCTTGGGCCTATTACCACTATATCCTACTAGGTTACCAATTTCCTCTGTTCTAGACAAACTTCCTTTGTTTTGAGCTTGGAAAAGATGGACTTGAAAATCGTCAAGAATTCCTGCAAAAGTTAGTGAAGCTAAAATATCTGGTGTTTCAAAATGAATAGAGGAGTTTTACGTCTTTGTAGCATTATTTATACCGGGTGATCAAAAAGTCAGTATAAATTTGAAAACTGAAAAATCACGGAATAATGTACATAGAGAGGTACAAATTGACACACAAGCTTGGAATGACATGGGGTTTTATTAGAACCAAAAAAATACAAAAGTTCAAAAAATGTTCGACAGATGGCGCTTCATCTGATCAGAATAGCAATAATTAGCATAACAAAGTAAGACAAAGCAAAGATGATGTTTTTTACAGGAAATGCTCAATATGTCTACCATCATACTCCAATAATAGTTGTAGTCGAGGAATAATGTTGTGAACAGCACTGTAAAGCATGTCCGGAGTTATGGTGAGGCATTGGCATCGGATGTTGTCTTTCAGCATCCCTAGAGATGTCGTTCGATCACAAAAGCCAATAATCGCACGGACTGAGGTCTGGGGACTTGGGTGGCCAAGTATGACGAAAGTTGCGGCTGAGCACACGATCATCACCAAAAGATGCGCGCAAGAGATCTTTCATGCGTCTAGCAATATGGGGTGGTTCTAATAAAACCCCATGTCATTCCAAGCATGTGTGTCAATTTTTACCTCTCTATCTACATTATTCTGTGGTTTATTAAGTTTTCAAATTTATACTGACTTTTTGATCACCCGGTATTCAGCTTACAATTATAAATAACTCACCAAATGAAAGAACAGCTCAAGCAGTTTTTCTTACAATTGTTCGATGGGAGCACATTTCGTCACATGGCACACATTGAGTGGATAGGCGAGTTCTACCCAAACTTTGTTCAGTATGTCTGGAGTAGTTGTTGCAACAATTGTCTCTTTCCTGCTCTTAAGTGGGGTAGATCAGTTGGTAATAGAGACGCACGAACCTGATTCTTTATGAACGCCTAAGGGTAAATATCGCAAGGCACGAGACTGGGGGATGCAAAGGCCATGCAAAACAAGCTCTATCATCCAGCATCATGCAGCTAATCCAGCTGTTGGGTATGTTGTTAAACCAATTGCATAGTGAGTTTTACCAGTGAGGCAGCGCCATGATGTTGTTGCCAAATAAAGTTCTGTCTTCTTCCAACTGAGAAAAGAGCCATAGTTCTGGCGCACCAGTATAAGAAACACCTGTTACAGTTTCTCCACCAAAAAGAAAAGACCTATAAAGTTTCTGCACGGAAATGAAACAAAAAACATTCGATTTAGGGGTGTCTTATTTCAATTGTACAATATCGTGGGGATTTATCATCTGCTAGATGCGCATATTATATTTTTTCACATTCCCACTTAGGTGAAATGTCAATTCGTCACTATAACGAAACGATCCAGAAAATCTTCATCACCATGCAGTAACATTTCATTTGCAAACTTTGCATATTAACCGTAGTCTGCAACTTTAGAGTTTGTAATAGGTATAGAAAAAAAGCTGTTTGTGTTGCTGTTTCATTTTAAGTTTTGTTTATAATTGTAGCTGAACGTAATAAATGCCAAAAATGCCTTAAAACTCAGCTATTCATTTTGAAAGACCTAGTAGTCAGTAGCCCAGAATAAATGTTGACATAACAGCAGTTT
The DNA here is from genome assembly GCF_023864345.2 of Schistocerca serialis cubense. Classification (NCBI taxonomy): domain Eukaryota; kingdom Metazoa; phylum Arthropoda; class Insecta; order Orthoptera; family Acrididae; genus Schistocerca; species Schistocerca serialis. The sequence goes on from NC_064638.1 coordinate 288,567,342, forward strand.
TAAATTATATTAGATAAGGAATCGTGGTAGGATGGAGGCTTCATCTACGCTGGACAATAGAATATCACCCTGAATGTATTGTAATGACTGCCATCTGCGTTAGATATAGAAGAAAAGGTATCAACTAGAATTCAAAACTTACATGATAATAACACTGGTGCATGGAAACTATATAACAAATTTTGCAGTATATTAGGGAAGAACAAGACACAAACAAGTGTCTTCTTCCGATATGGTTTGTTTAGTAATCATGAGAATATCATTACAGATATGCTCATCAGACTACTATAAGTGAAGTTTATTGCTGAAATTCTCAGATCGTACAATCTGAGAGATGACAGGTCATATTCCCCATGTTCTTGCATACATTTTGCAAAATGGTAATGACGAGAAAAATCTGTGAAATTATATGGAAGCTTAATGGACAGTTTTTCCTACATATGCTTCGTGATGGAACAGGAAGTGGAGGAAATGATAGTGGTCCCAGGAGTAACCTCTGCCATTAGAACATTCGACAAGAACAGAGTTATAAAAGATAATGATATCTGATACTTCATCGCAGGCAACTTTAAGTCTCTTCCCGTCAGAATTATGAAGCCCATAAAAGTATTGCAGTGAAATGCAAGCTCAGTTAACTCCAATAGAGATAGCTTGCAAAGAGAAATATTCATAAGTCAGCCTAATTTAGCCCTGTTATGCGAAACATGGTACAAGTACCAGTAGACTGTTGCCTTAAAAATTATTTCGTAATATGGGAGGACAGTGTCTACACGAGGGTGGCGTTGCTGCATTGGCACAAAGTAAGTTGTCACATAAAAAAGTAATAATGCTGTGCAAATAAAACATGCTCTCAAATACTTTGCAGCTACCTCTGTGTATAAAATTCCCCATTACAGAATCGTGGAAAATGACTGGAGATACCTAATAACCCAGCTTTGCTCTCCCTTTATAGTATGTGGAGACCTGAATTCTCATCATGGACAGGAGATGTGAGAGACAGGAAAGGCAGGGCTTTGAGGAATGTAATCGAAGACAATCTAATGATAGCCAGAGATGGGTATCCCACTATGGCGTCTTTGCCTTTCTGTAAAAGTTCTGATATATACAGAACGATTTGCAACCCCTGTTTTACTGACTTATCTAAATGGTATGGTAAGACAGATTTAATGGAATCAGATCATCTCCTAACATTAATGCTGATACTACACAAATATAATACACTTACAATAATTGGAAAATTGCAGAAAACAGTTGGGAGAAACTTGAGGAAACAGTTCGAATCACAGCAGATATCAGGATTCCAAAGAAAAAAAGATTACTGTTATTAAAAAAATCATTCCCATCTGAAGTGGGATCTGAAATGCTCTACAGAAATTGCAAAAGAACGACAGTAGTAATTGTATGCCAATATTGGTACAGTTAGAATTGGCACAGACCTACTAACTGGGTATTGTGTAGTATTTTGACCTTGAATGTGTTCATTGTCTTTCAAGGTCATCATGTGATCGTGAAGGTAATACATGATATAACAGATGTCCTTGAAATCATGATGTCATCATAATTGTCAGAGATGTCATCATCCTTATTATTGGGAAGCCACATTCCCTCCTCCCATCTCTCGTTATTCCCAGCTAACTGCAACACAAAATTTAAAGTTAGAGATAGCATAAATAGTCCAATTGTGTTAGTGAGAAATCAAAAGCACACCCTCCCCTTCCTTTATTTCCAACCAATAGCAGGACAGTACTCCTTACCTCCACCCAATCACAGTGCAGTATGAAAAATCCAAAATGATGGGAACAGCATACTTGTGTTAGTGGAAAATCAAAAACTATGTCTTCATTTCCAGCCAGTCATACAACACTACTAAAAATCCAGGATGGTGGGACCAGACCAGTTGTGTGCTTTATACTCTCTCCCTCTCCTCTTTCCAACCTGTTAGTGTGTAATATTAGAAAACAGCCCAATGGTGTTAAAGGAAAAAAGAGAATATTCTTCCCTCTCCCCTTCTCTTCACCTTATCAGCCAATCATAGTTCAGTATTAAAAATCCAAGATTGAGGAAACAGCCCAGCTGCATTAGTGGAAAATTTTAAAAACCCAACCAGTCACAGTGCAGTATTAAAATGATGCATAAAAATGATATGAAATTACATTATGACTGACATACACATCAAGGGATGCCCTTTCTCCCCTTTTCCCTTCAGTGGCCAATCAAAAAATTCCAGAATGATGGAAGCAACCACTGTGAACTTACACTCCCTCTCTCTCCTCTTTTCAGTCAATCAGAGCTTAGTATTAAAATGATGTCAGATATGCAGTAAAAATTATGTAACCCTCAGTTTACAGTCAAAGATGTTCACTATGTCCTTGACTTAATAATAAAGTGAAGCCAGTGTCGAAACTATATAGTACAGTATTTACTTACACCTACATAACCCTGGTGTAACATTAAAATGATCCAAGGTCAAAGATATTCATTATATTTATGTACATACACATGACTCTGTATTGAATATGCAAATACTGTGATATACAGTGAAAGGCCATAGACAGATGCACTTGCTAATGCGGTAGGGCGCAAACTATAGAGTGAGTTGAAAGGAAAGCTTAAACAAAAAAAATTAGCTACATGTCAAATTTATTATGAAACAATTGGTTTTTTCTTCCTTTGTTTCTCATATATATGCATTTTAATAATATTCACATTGGATTTTTAGAGAACTGGTATTTACATTTTAGAATAAAACCAACCAGATCTCTGCATTATAAACAATCATCATTTTTCAAGTATTTACGTTTTTTACATATTTATAACATTCACATTACATTTTTCAATTATTTACATTGTAACAATAAAAACCAATGAGGTATTTACATTACATACAATCAACATTTTTTCAAGTACTTATGTTTTTTACAGTAAAAAACAATTAAGTATTTACATTATTTACAATCAGCATCAGTTTTGAGGTGGTAATGTCCCTAGGTCAATTTATCAACATTATATAGAAGTGCATATAGTTTGTAATGCTGAGCGGATAAAGAGAGTTTAAATTGTTTAATTGTCAAAAAATATTCCCTTTGAGTGAATAACGAACTATTCAGTTGTTTTCATTTCCGAATCTAGGATCCACTGCTTGTAACCATCAATGATGCGCCTATTTTCAGACGATTGTTTTACACAATTTGCTCTGTGCATTATGCTCCCAGACGGAACGAGACATGACATCATGATCCCATGGGTAGAAGTGATATAAAATCGATAAAATTAGGGAAAATGTCAGAAAATATGTATAAATTGAGGGAAAATACGCCGAAAAGTGGGGAAATTGAGGGAGTACTTGCACGTCTTCTGCTTGGTGAAGAACAATTCTTGTACATGGGAACGAGTATCCACGACAGCAAGATGAGTACGAGGAAACGGTGAGGTGGAAGCACTGGGGACCAGGGAAACAGTCATTTTGCGTTGAGGCAACATTCTACTGTATGTCTATTGAGGTAATAGTGATACATGTGAGCTGGCCGGGGTGGACGAGCAGTTCTAGGCGTTACAGTCTGGAACTGCTTGACCACTACGGAGCAGGTTCGAATCCTGCCTCGGGCATGGATGTGTGTGATGTCCTAAGGTTTAAGTGGTTCTAAGTTCTAGGGGACTGATGGCCTCAGAAGTTAAGTCCCATAGTGCTCAGAGCCATTTTAACCATTTGATACATGCGAGTTGACTGGTGTCTTTGATGCTTTCCTGGAAAAAGGAGAATCGTCTACATCTAAACTTACTTGCATCTGAGTTAAAGAATGACAGAGAGTGGACGAAGTGATCGATTGAGATCTAGTTGTAACGAAGTATGATTTAATGGTAGACTGATGATGCATTCTACAGAGAGAGGGAGATGTTGCTGCTGGTCATTTGACCGTTTTTTCCATTTTTCTGCCGGGATGAATCAGCTGTGTGACATAAGTTGCATTCGACTCTTACACAACTGTGTGTTCTGTGGGATATGGTCTTCCTATAGTACTGGTGATGAAACTCTACACTCGTCTGTGCAAGCACACGAGACCATGTGCCTACTACTTCAGTGGATCAATACCTGTATATTTAATAGGATCACCACATATACTCGATGCTGACATTCAGACGGTATTTGTTTTCGATGTATCAGAAGGGAGAGGTGTGGTAAAAATCTTATTGAGTTCTCTGTCGGATGAATTTAGCGAAGCTTTTATTGTTGGTAGCTTTTCTTCTCTGTTGGGTGATACATGATAGAGAGAATGTTTGGGTGACAGAAATGGATTCATCCTAAGAGACGCAGATCTCGTTTGGACTGCAGTACCCGTATATAGTTTGGAGCGACACTGCAATTCAGCAGCAAAATCCTCGTCCTTCTCCCAGTTCCCGTAACTGCTTGTACTTTCTTTCATACTACATTGTGTTGCTAGAGCAATCTTCGTTTGGCGCTGACCTTACACAACGTACACCATTGGCAGAGCTATGACAAAATGTCACCATTTCCACCACACCTGTCACATTAACTCAGGTCATCCTGTTTCTGCACGGGTTGCAGCAGGTGGTAGATACAGCACTCTCCGACTTCAGTTCCGATTTAAATTTGAACGATCACATGCACAAAACTGCAGGGATGGCGGGAGAGAGTCTGAGGAACAGTTACGAGATGCATAGGGACTGTCTAAAAATAAAAGTTGGAATTTTATAGGTTCGAAAAAAGTGACTCGTTTCGAGATATGAGAGTGGCACGAATATAATTCACTGGTGGCTGTAACCATTAAAAGTGTCTCCATTGCAGCCATCACAAGTATGTGGTTGAATGGAGAGACTTGATTCGAAATCGCAGACAGCATTTTTATCAGAAACCAATACGCTATTAGAGACTTATGTGCGCCAGTAGAACCAAGACCATTTTTTATGCAGGGTGATGGTAAATAGTCGTTGTGATCGTGTTTTAATAGCGCGGACCATACGTGTAATGTATGTTGCCAATGGTAGAATCCTTCTGTGGTCAGCTTCAATTGTCCTTACTCAATAGTGTTCCTCGAAATGAATATCGTCTTCCCTCCCGGAATTCCCATTTGAACTACCAGGTGAGTGTAATCCAACTGCTGGAAAAGCCATGCAGAGTGGCTCTCATGATCAATTTAATTAATTATCCTATCAGTTTGATATCAGCGACATGCCGCCTGGCGGGTGTAAGCGATGGCTAGGGCACCACAGATATTCTTCACTTGGCGTTTTTTTCGTTGCGGCGATATCTTTTAACGGTATTTCAATCGGCCATCTATACAGGGTGAGACGACCATTGCAATAAAATCAGATGTGTTACCGAATTTATAAAGGGATACGTAGCTTAAAACTTATATTTGCAACTTCTCTGTGTTGTTACCTTAAGAGATTTCGTATATGGCGAGACTTTTTTTACCCTAAGAGAGAGTTCGAAAGTGAGGGGGTAATCTGTGACAGTGCTAGATCTTAGCACTCCGTCATGGGCCAAAACTGAGATTAATATTCTAGTCCTGTGATGCATGACATGATAGTTAAGAAAACAAATTATTCCACCTAATGATAGAACACTTAGTGGGAATATAGCCTATGCCCTAGACCTGTACAGAAATTTCACAAGAAGTAACGATAATTTAGCGACGTGAAAACGCATGTATTGTCCGATTTCTTCTATCTATATCTCGTATGAACGGGAAGAATCTACATTTTGTGTTAGAAGTTCGAGGTGTATGGTCGGATGGTAGATTTTTTTAACAGGTGGGTCCATGTTGGGGTGGAATTGTTTAGAACTACTGTATACGTCCAAGCTACAGCTGCTTGTTTAGCAGTGCACCGTGGCTGCCTGCAAGAGCAGTCACAAGGAGTCGGCAACCGGAAATAACGGATTAGCTAAGCCTTTGACGTGTACTGAGAATGCGCCTATCTCTCTGATTTTCCCGCAGCTGCAAGTGCTGGTGAAGGGTCCTGTGTGCTGGGTGAGTGCGACAAAAGCTAACGAGTGTGTGTTGCGTGAGAGAAGATTCAAAATAATGTACATTTGCGCTGGATGTATTGATAACATTCGAATTCCTACCTCTGCAAACATCCCCATATGTCCTCCATGGCCGGGGATGGTGCACTCTGGCACACACGGGCGTCCACGACTGCGAATGCAGCCGGGGCGGTAATATTTACAGACCTGTTTAAGTCGGCGCTGGAGGTATACAAGGGGGATGGGCGCGCTATTTGTAGACCTATAAATGTGGTGCTATCCATTTGTAAATACTGAGATTAGCTTTCAAAATAAACATATGCAAAGAGAAACCATTTTGTGAAATAGTACAGCAACAGCTAATAATTAATTGTTTCCTGTGAAAACACTGAAGATTTCTCATTTCCCTTGGAAACCTGAAGGTAATTCAAATTAATATTAATCAAATTGGGATTAAATGCAATTTATTTATTGATTATTTCGCTTTCGCTTTGTATAATAATTTCATAAATATTTCAAAATATTCTGTTGCTTATACTCCAGTATTGTTAATAGGTTGTGTCAGGTATGAGCCAGAATTTGAGAGAGGTTTTACCTAGCAATTAGATTCACTTTACTGTGCCTTTAACGATTTTCTGTTTCTTTTCTTCAGGATGCCCTTTATTTAAAAACATGGCAAAAATACCAGGCAGAAGGTTTGGTCTGAAAGAATAATAGTAGCAGTTATGCATAATACTGAAATAGATGAAAAAATCGGAAAGGCTGAAAAAGAATTTCAGTCTGAACAGAAAGACGCTGAGAAAGCAAGATGAGGCAAGGAAATTGCCTTTTGCGACTTTACCTAACGGTTTTCTGACGAGTAGTTGCTCTCCAAATAGCTTCCCATATGAGCAAATCAATGACAATTTTACCTGATATTGCTCGTATCTTAGATAATTGGGCTATGCACAGCTCCATTTAAAAAGAATAGTTTGATAATGGAACAGGGTCAAACTGCACATGACTGCTTTCATGCCCAGCGGCTAGCTCGCTGCTGCAAATAAAAACTTGTAGTGGTGATCCTGCAGTCAAATAGTCTGTGCATTGGTCAGAATTGCAAATTAATACAATACACAGAAATACGAAACAAAAGATAAATGAATAATTAAAAAAGGGATCTATACTAATATCTGTAATTGATGTAGACAATAGAAAATAATGTACCATAGTGTTTATTCAACTAAACAGGAAGTGGTCCTATGAGAATTAAGTATAATACAGACCGAAAATAACATACTGAATGCAGTAAAGTTGCATTGAGAGTGTTGTTGCGCCACTGTCTACCTTTCCATTGGCTGAAGGCCATCACCACCAAACACACAATGTACTTAAGTTCAACAGACATGATTTGACTTCCCACACTAAACTTACATATTACAACATTTAAGTGAAGAAATTTTATAACCATTTGGTTACACACAGAACATTCATAATAAATATAAATAAAAGTTTGTGCATAAATAAATTAGCAAGCATTATTTCGACAATGCACTCACATTAAACGACAACAGATTGTCGCTAAATATTGTTTAAACACATATTTATGCCTGCTTGACAGAAGTGTCTTCTCACACTATTTTTTAATGTTGATGTCTGCTAACACTTGCGACTCATCATTTTTATATTACTATAGTTTTCTAATAGCAGTTGTAATCAACATTTAAATAAAGTTACTGGAAAAAAGTAAAGTATTCCTTAAATAACTACACAAGTATGACAATATACAAAGTATTCATACTTTATTCATTTTAAATATTTTTGCAGAGAATACAATGTTATAACAGACATTACCATATTGAAAATATATAAAAATATAATAAATCATTTGACAAATCGTTTGTTGAAATCGTATGAAAAATTTAAAAGTTGTTAATTCAGAGGTTCATTGTGAAAATATTTAGTCACTGTAGAATATTAACTTCTGTAATTTTAATTATATTGAAAAAAATGTTGTGTCACTAGAAGTGCCTCATTTTTCTGAGATCACAGATGTATTCAGGTTTGCTTTATTATGTGACTGTGATTTATTATAGAATTTATAAGAGTTGTAACTAATCCATCTTTCAGATTGTCTCAAATTCCACAATTGCTGGTGTAGTAGACAGTCTGCTAAGTGAGCGACCACTGTCCAGCTACCCCTTCTGGGATTTTCTCCATTTATGACCACATTGCTTATCTTCATATCTGGCTGGCCTGTACCAATTGCTTAGCTGGAATGGCTGAAGCATGCCTTTGCTCCTGTTTAGCTACATAAGCAAATTCACCTCACCTCATACGAGCTCTAGGAGGTCTATTAACTTGCCTATGTTCCTGTAACGTTACACGTTAAAGGAAACTATGTATGTAATCAAATATTTCCAATAAACCAGGAAGCTTATCTGATAAATTATTCGATACTGGCCAGTATGTTAAATTATGACTTAATACTGATTAAGGTTAGAAAATTTGTTTATCAATATGCTGCTGCCCTTCACCAAGCCAATCACAGTTTCAGCTATCCAAACAACTGGAAAGATTATGAAGCAACAAGTTTTGATTGAATCTGTGATTTCATGCTACAGAGCAAGAAATTATCTCTGTGAATTCCACAAGCTATGAGCTTAAGAAGAGCAACCAGTTTTAATAGAACAACATTGAAGGAGTTCTAGGATAATTTAAGAAAAGTTTTCAGCAAACACTCCTTTGGTACTGAAAGCATTTATAATTTAGGTGAGACTGGAGTGAGGACAGTCCAGTGTCCAGGGAAGATAAGTAACAGCAAGGGAGAGAAACATGTTTCAAAGGTTCTGTCAGCAAAAAGAGTGACATTAGCGACACTTCGTGCTATTGGTATAGTTTTGCCACCCTTATTTATGTTCCTAGTAAATCTGAAATCTGAGAAAATAGGGTTATGCCGTAGGGAGATACATGAAATAGACAACACATACAAGTGCCACGAGGGAATAATAAGAGTGAAAGACCAAGTAAATCGAAGAAAGACTAAAGTAACGATAAGTAGCAGAAACGAGGACAGTGAGAAATTTAACATCAGAATTGATGGTTATGAAGTAGATGAAGTTAAGTAATTCTGCTACCTAGGCAGCAAAGTAATGTATGATGGACAGAGCAAGGACGACATGAAAAGCAGACTAGTCCTGGCAAAAAAGGGCATTTCTGGCCAAGAGAAGTCTATTACTGTCAAACATCAGCCTTTATTTGAGGAAGAAGTTTATGGGAATGTATGTTTGGTGCACAGCATTGTATGGTAGTGGACTGTAGCAAAACTCGAACAGAAGAGATTTGAAGCATTTGAGATGTGTTGCTACAGACAAAAGTTGAAAATTGGGTGTACTGATAAGGTGGATAATGAAAAGGTTCTGTCCTAATTGGAGAGTAAAGGAATATATGGAAAACATTGACAAGAAGAAGGGACAGGATCATTGGAAATCTGTTTAGACATCAGGGAATAACTTCAGTGGCACTAAAGACAGCCATAGAGAGTAAAAACTGTAGAGGAAGACAGAGATTGGAATACATCTATGAAATAATTGAAGACATAGGTTACAAGTGCTACTCTGAGCTGGAGAAGTTGGCAAAGGAGAGGATTTCATGATGGAATTCATGGTGACTTACAAACAAGAAAAATCATTAGTGGCTTAATGAAATTTGATGCTCCTTCAGAATCAGAGTTCTGTCGTCATGAAAGTGGGTGGATAACATGATAATTTTGAGAAATGCTTGAGTCATTTCACTAAATTCTCTAAAACATCCATTTATCTATTGACATTAATTATACTTGAAAATTATGATTCACACATCACTGCAAAAGGTCTAATGATTGCCAAGGATAGTGGAATAACACTACTGGCTCTACCACCTCATAATATGCATAAACTGCATCCCGTAGACTGAGACTTATTCAGTCCTTTTAAGACCTTTTATTTAAAAAATTTGCTGGTAACTATATGCATACTCATCCTGGAGAGGCAATCTCTATGCACACAATTCCCTGCTGGGTTCGAACAGAGTTTCCTCATGAATTTAACCCAGTCAGTATCCATAAACTTCCTGCCTGTGCTGGTATTAGGCTATTTAATACCAATATTTTTAATGAGTACGATTTTTTATGGTCAGCTGCTACAGACATACCATATGTGGATGCAGACTCCCCTTTTATAGAGGAGGTGGCAGCTTTTAAGAAGGTTAATGCAAATGCACCCACTTTATGATGAATCACATAATTATTTTTTCATACTCTCTTCAGCTGATTAATTCCAGTATCTTCACCTGTTTGTTTCTGTAAGTGGTAGTGGGCGGATGTATGTATACCAGCATTGTTTAAATATGTGTATTCCAACTGTATATTAAAAAGTGTTGTAAATGTTACTAGGAAGGCCAAGTCCGTTCATCATTTCACCTGCTCTGAGAATCCTGCATCAGGATGTGCGAAGCAGACAAGTGAAATTTGCGTGAGCAGGGGGGGGGATTCCTGTCTTGGCATTGTCACAGTGGAACTAATGTTAAGCAGTACATAATTCAAAATCTGAATATTGATCTGAAATATATTGACACTGAAGGACTGTTGATATTAGTACCAGTTAAAGTTCACCTAGGATGTGTGTTCAGATTTATAAATTACCTTCCAATTTCTTTCAGTTATTCTTTCCAATCATTTTTTTAAATTATTCAAGCAGCAATTATTAGTCAGTTTCCATTATTTAGTTCCCCACTCATATGCCACTATTCAACTTCTGCAGAGGGCCATCCCACAGCAGCCACTTCTATAGAGAACGATAAATTATCCACTTCAATGGAGGGTAATGTAGTTGTGTTAACATCTTTGGAGGACCGCACAATAGCTCCTGCATCTGAAATATTTGTTGAAACTCGTGGTAAACGTAGCCAGAGTGCTGCAGAAGTCTCTTTTCATACTACTGAGAAAATATTCTACATCTCTCCACAGGCAATCAGACCATTTCCTAAAACAGGTCCAAGAAAGAGCTCTAAAGGTGGTTGAAAAAAGATGGGTCGGTAAAATTGTGGCTGGCGTGTCCATCAGAAGAGCTGTTGAAGAGGAGCAAGATGAAGGACGAAGTAAAATAATAAAGAAAAGTGTTACAAAAACAATGAAAAGATCTCTCCTAACATCTGAAGACGAGGAAGAGTTTCTCGACTTCAGTGATCTGCCACATCAACAGATCATCAGACTTGGGGACCATGTTCTTGTGAATTTTAATGTGAGAAAAAGTGAGGGATGCTTTTATGTTGGGAAAACATTGAAATTTATAAACAGTGATAAAATCAAAGTCAAGTTTTTGAGAAGAGTCAAATTATTTTTAATTTTCGAAATAGTGGTGACACTAGTATAGTTATTTTAAGAGGTGCTGGAAAATTACTCATCCCAGTTACAACTGGGGAAGAACAATGTCTAACCTCTAAATTAATGTTTTCTGAAAACAAATGAAAGGCGTTAGAATTATGCACATGTGTATTTTCTACTCAGTTGTTTTGCTTGATATGATTAATACATTGTGTTCCAATTTTTCTTTGTTTATTTACATTTACATAGTTTATCTTCCCATTTCTGCATCATTAGATCAAACCTCTCTTACCATGGGTGGAATTTCGAACTATTTGGGGAGCTTTGACCCATATGCAACAAATTGAAAAAAAAAACTGATCTTAAGTTAATGGGGAACATTTTTACAAACCAAGTCAGTACTGTACATATTCTGGAATTAAAATCCAGTATTAGACAAAAAATCATCTATAAAACTAATAGACTTAGAACATGTATATTAAAAAGTGGGCCAAACCTCGCTAGGTTCCCCTGTGTATGGAGCACCAATTCACTAGTGAAATTTTTGAAGCATTCCGCTTACTTGGAAACCAATACATCCACGAAACCCGATTTCTCTTGCTTTTTTAAAAATTTTATTGCTTATGTAATGTAAAAGTAATAGAGCTGCACTGACTTCCACTAGCTAGTGTTCGTCCATTTTGTGGCAATAGTGTGGCCACATATGCCGGCTGGTGTGGCCGTGCGGTTCTAGGCGCTTCAGTTTGGAACCGCGTGACCGCTACAGTCGCAGGTTCGAATCCTGCCTCGGGCATGGATGTGTGTGATGTCCTTAGGTTAGTTAGGTTTAAGTAGTTCTAAGTTCTAGGGGACTGATGACCACAAATGTTAAGTCCCATAGTGCTCAGAGCCATTTGAACCATTTTGTGGCCACATGTAAATACTTGTATTGAAAAAGGAAGGAAGGAACTTTGGGTTTAACACCCTGTCGACATCAAGGTCATTAGAGACAGAGAACAAGCTCAGATCATGCCAAGGAAATCCTCTGTTTCCCTCAAAGGTCTCATTCCGGCATTTGCGTGGGCGACTTAGGGAAATCACAGAAAAGGTAAATCTGGATGGTCGGACACGGGTTTGAACCGTCGTCCTGACGAATGCGAGTCCAATGTGTTAACCACAGCAAACAGTTAGCCATCAATGTTGTAGTACATTTGCCTGCAATTAATGTGGCCGCAATGTTGCTGGACAAAATCGTTGGGATATATTGCCAACAACATGCAGTTTTTATGGCCCATGTAAACATACCTAAGGTAAGGAACACACCCTCGGAGTTCACGACGTATTCGAAAAACAATGACTAGATATTTGTGACAAGGAAGAATATAGATATCACTGATGGTTCCAGAATTTGTTACAAACTCAAAGAAGGCAAGAAAATATCAGCATACAATAGGAGGCACCATTCAAAGAGATGTTCTGTGACAATTTGTAGTAAAGTCGCTTACAAATTCTGACAAAAGCTGCTAATATGGAGTTCTCCCTTAAATGCGAGGAATTACGAAAAACGGATGCAAACAAAGTGCAGAACGAAAAAGATACTAACTACCCATTTAAATGGAACAGTTCGCACACGGATTAGTTGGCTGGAACAAATTTACAAAGATAATGACGTTATGCAGTCAGATTCTGTTTCAAATGAAGAAAATGGAACCATTTACTCAACACAACATTACAAATGCGAGAAAGAAAACCAAGCAGATTACAAGCAATATTTCCAAAAAGCAAATCAAAGAGTGTAACATTCTCACATAAAGTCGTAAAGGAGACTGCAATGTTACGTAACCAACTAGTGATAGACAGCTAGTGAATGAGTCGCTAAAAATGAACCCCTCACTCTTATGCAGTGTCAAATAACCACCCGATTTCAATGAGCTGCATGTCAAACACTTCACACTTCTCATGCTTCATAACATTCACAACTCATTCAGCTGTGGATTGCTCGCTCACTCACGCTCTTTCTCTCTCTCTCTCTCTCTCTCTCTCTCTCTCTTAATTGACACTGCATCATTCATTCCCCCTTCACTTCAGAGTCTCATCTTATCTACAGCTGTGGTCTTACACCATTTAAGATATAAAGGAAGATACTGAAACTGTGGGCATAACTAGCATGCAAGTAGGCTGCTTATCTTATGACTCTAGAAGTGACTAATGCGCAGAATCCACGACCAAAAGAGAATACTCCTTGTAGAGATGTTTCTCTCAAATGTATTACTTAAATAATTACCCTGAACGACACTTTGAGGATTAGTTTAATTGAATCGAAAATATACTTACATTAATAAAAAGAAACGGACTTGGTGCAGACTGCACCAATGACAATTAAAGATTAGTCATCGTTAAGTCAACATTTAACCTTGATCAATCCAAAATTCAACTGTACAAATCTCTGTTTAAATTCAGATGAATGAGCTAATAGTGATTAAAGTTGTCTGAGGTCAGAGACTCATTTATCATGTATTGATAACGATTAAAATGAAGTAAGCGAAATTTTAGATGGCACTAAAGCTGAAGAAATGTTATATCTTGAATTCTTGGCGATCTAAAATATCACTGCAACCCCATTGGCGTAGATGTGGAAAAGGAAAGCCTTTCAAAGAAACTGGGATAGGAAATCTAAAGAGAGATTACATCTTTCAAAAGAAGCAGTGTGGCAGTCAATAGGTCAAATCAACAACAGGCTGCAATATCCTTTATCAGAATAATTTAGTGTCGTCCATGAACAGACTTCTGACGACAACTGCTGCATCTGAGGGAACTTGTACGTAAATAATTGTTAAAAAAATCGATTTTTAATTTTTGTCTTATAAATTCTCTGTAGTTTTCTGAACAGCAAAAAGTTTATTTCCAGGCAAATGGACCACAGAAAGTACTAAAATAAGAGGAATTTAAAAGTGCGCTGCATGCATAACAGCATCCGTATGGCACTAAGTCAGCTCTGTTAAAAATAAAGTTTTGCTCTAATTTGTTTCGTTTTCATTGTAGAATATGTTGGATATGTCCAGAAAAGATTAGGTACAAGATTGAGGAACTTAAAGAGGAATTTTATGGGAAAGAAATTAACTGATGGTAAGTGAATTGTGGATATTGTTGGCTTACAGACGAAGAAACAGACAGGTTGCAGTATTATTATGAACAAGCCATAAGACAAAATAAAAATTACTGTGAGGGAGTGAAAAAGACCTCTGGGCTTCCTGCTTTCATAAATAATCTACAGATGACAGCCCATGTCATGCACTCTGCCTACCTAGCAGTGATTCATGGCGTGGCTACCAGAGGGCTGTTTCTCAAGGTGAGACCTACAACCATGAACATTCTCAGCCATCTGCTGTAATGAAAGTTATAAAACCTATATATAGGGATCTTAGTGACAAGATTATTAGAGAATTGTTGATGTGGTAGGACTCCAAATCCAAATGAAAGTTTCAACAACTATATATGGGAATGGATACCAAAAACTGTTCTAGTAGAACTAAACACTTTGAAAATACTTGTACTAAATGCTGTTCTGTGTTTCGATGACGGTGCAGTTATTCGTGACAGTGTGTGTGTAGGTACATGATGAAAGACCCCCAGGATACTGTAAAGTTAAAATTTATTTAAAACAAAAAACGAAACACTCATCAACCATAAGCATTGGCAAAGACTGCAATTAAGAATGTGTAGTAAGATGTAGACAAATGAAAAAACTGTAATTCATTTTTTTGTGTATGATTTTGTTTCTCACTCTCTTGTAGGTAGAAGTTCTGTTAAGAAATGGCGTTTGGAGGATGACAGGCTATGAGTGTTTTGTATCATAGATGTTTCGAAACGAGAAAAAATTTAATACCAGTATTAAGTATATTTTATTCAAGTGAAGTGAAACTAAGTAAGTAGGATTTTCTTAATTATGACATGCACTGGTCTGCTTGGATTCCACTGCCTGCATCTACAATTGAAATGTAGGAGAAGAAGTCCGATAGCCTAAAAATTAGTACAAGTGCAGAACATTTGAAATAACACAATTGTATTATCACTTTTAATTGTTATATGAGTGTATATATATATTTTACAACACAGTTGTCGACCCGTGTGCCAGAACTTCAGGGCTCCTGTTGTGCATAGCGTTTGTTAATTGCTGTTTATAGTAAGAAACTTCTATGACATTGTTATGAATCATAAAAACTAACTGTCTGTATTTTCTGTCTGCCTGAATCACAACAGGGAGCAAGTAAAGCACAAAGGCAAACACTGAAGAGAAATTTTGGAAAGTAATAAGAATTGGACCCAGGTCACGTAAAATTTTCCATAGTAAGCTGTTTTGTATGGCACAGCAAAGGTAGGACAGCTATGCAAGTTCCTTGCATGGTTACGCTTGGTAGCGCCTCTTTTAATGCATCACACAAACCTTTACCTCTTTATTCCCTTCCTTGAATTTTATTTGAGAAAAATTTACAGGACTTTTTCGGTGTGATACACATTGTCAGTAAAACATGAAGAATTGCAATACAATAGTTTGCAAATCACAATAGACGTAAAATAGGCTTTGAAATTATGTACATTAAATTGTCAAGTCTAATAATTAGCATATGAAATGTTAGTAACTTTGTTAAAATTTTATTTTTTTGCATATTCATACAACATGGCCGAAAAATATATTACCATTGGTGATAGCAATAGCGAAAACGCAATCAGCCAAGATGGCGTAGAATTGTGCGATCGAACAATTGAAATTCAGGTGCCATGCATGCCTACTGCAGAAGGTTTAAGTACACCAGAGATGAGTGTCACAGGTATGACAAATGATAGCGACGTTCCACAGCAGAATAACCTTGATGACACAATGTTTACAACTGACTAGACAAGGTCAGCGTCTCCCAGAACGACATACCGCTCATGAATGCAGCATTGGAGAGTGATTCCTATATGAATTTTGACAACATGTTAGAACCACCACTTGGTCACAACACAAACATTAACTTCGAAACTATGGCTGACAGCAACCACAGTAGTACACCTAACACACTGCTATGGCGGTTGTTATCTAACATAAGCACGAAACTAGAGAGTATCAATACAAATTTCAGTGATATGAAACAAGATATGAGCACAGTAAAACAGCAACAAAACACTGCACACAACACCTAAATACAATGAAATAAGAACAAAAACAAGTATTCAAGGATTTGCAAGACATGGTCTCACAGAAGTTTGATGACCTAGCCAAAAATTTTCGCACTTAAATTGACGAAAAATTGAATGATGTGAGAAAACAAGTAAAGCATGAAGTGCTTTCTAAAGTTAACAGTAACATTTCGGAGCTAAAAGACAGAAGGTAGATTCTTTCAACGACTATCATGATGTAGTAGAGCAACAAATAAAGAAAATCACATAAACAAACACAAACATTGAAGCCACACACAATAAGTTGTGTTCGATAGTAAAAAAGGTAACCACTGTATTTAACAAACTAGATAAAGACTACAAAGGTGTACCTCTAGCTGTAGAAGAGCTTACTTTAAGAGTAGCAACATTAGAAGTTGACTCAGCATGTTCCAAGAAGGAGAGAGAGAGAAGATCAATGAAAATCTGAGAGATATCACTAGTCGAGCAGAAGCAGATATGTTAGATTAGGGTAGCACCATTACAGATTATGGAGTAACAGTCAATTTAAAAAAAAGTCTAGTTTTGGTAGGGAACAAGTCAAATTTTTAGGTCGTGTGTCAGAAGAAGGTATATTACCTGATCTTGAAAACCTTCATGCCATACGCAATTGTCCAGCTACAATGAATAAAAAAAACTTAAAGTTTTTTTAGGACTAGCATCTTTTTTTCGTAAGTTCGTACCACAGCAACTAGCAACTGATGAACAGTGATGCATTGCTTAATTTGTTACGAAAAAATAGGCTTTGGTTATGGGATGATAAGTGTCAAGAGGACTTTAATAACATTAAGCAGGCATTAGTCAATGCAAACATTCTTAACCATCCTGATATGTTCAAGGATTTTTATCTATGCACAGATGCATCATCTCAGGGGCTGGGGGCATGCATGTTCCAGATGCGAGGAGAAGAAGAAGGTAAGGAAGTACCCAATGTCATCAGTTTTGCTAGACGTACATTATCAGAAGCAGAAAGATCTTACTCTGTGTCAGAATTGGAAAGTTTTGCTGCAATATGGGCATTTAAAAAGTTTGGATATATTTGTGGTGCAAGAATACCAAAGTTTACTGTGACTATCACTCACAGTCATTTCTTGTAACAAGTAAACTACTGTACCATAGATTAGCTAGGTGGTGTCTATATTTACAAGAATTCCATTTCTGGATCATTTATATTAAACCAAGTCAGAATGGTACTGCAGATGCCTTGTCCAGGTTACCACAAGGTTTAGAGGAATTTGGTGAATTAACAGAGCAAGACGCAGAAGTCGGAATGTTATTCATGCAAGATACCACACAATAATCTGATTAAGATAAGTTTTGTAAGCAAATGAAAATTATACAACAGCAAGATCCCAGTTGGAGGAAAGTCATGCAAAACCTTAAGCAGGACTAAGGTGGAAAGGTAAGTAAATGGTATCAGGAGTACAAGGGCGTTTTGTTTCATAGGAAACATGAAAAATCTGATCAATGGTGTGTGTGTGTGTGTGTGTGTCTGTGTGTGTGTGTGTGTGTGTGTGTGTGTGTGTGGTGATGGTTAGTGTTTAACGTCCCGTCGACAACGAGGTCATTAGAGACGGAGCGCAAGCTCGGGTTAGGGAAGGATTGGGAAGGAAATCGGCCGTGCCCCTTCAAAGGAACCATCCTGGCATTTGCCTGAAACCATTTAGGGAAATCACGGAAAACCTAAATCAGGATGGCAGGAGACGGGATTGAACCGTCGTCCTGCCGAATGCGAGTCCAGTGTGCTAACCACTGCGCCACCTCGCTCGGTGTGTGTGTGTGTGTTTCTGAAGATTATGTGGACGAATTTATAAGGCACACACATGAAGTATGGGGACATTATGGAGTAGGCAAATGTACTGAAAAAATTGCAACACTTTGTTATTTTCTAATTTTGAGAAGGCGAGTCCTATAGATATTAAGAAAGTGTGCAATACATCAAAAATCAAAACATTCCAATGTGTCAAAATATACTGAGCTACACCCAATAGTATCCCTGGAGATAGCTAGTCCATATCCAAGAAGTAAAGGAGGAATAAGATACATAGTAGCACTATACAATATTTTCTCAAAACATATCAAAATGTATGCCATTAAAAATGCAACAGCCACAAATATCAGAATAAGAATTGAAGGAGACTCTTTGAGAAGAGTAGGTAAACCAAAAGCACATATTAGGAAGCTTTTTTCACCCAGAAGGAATAACCGGTTCATTAGGACATACCCCCCCCCCCCACAAACACACCCGATGGGTAGAATAATGCAACTCCTTTCATACATATTGTCAATAACCTTCCACATTCTTCAACAGGTTTCGCACCTAACGAATTAATGTTCCAGACAAAACAAATGAATGAGTGGGAGTCAGCCATATCAAAGGTACCCACTACAGAAATGACACTACAAGACAAAATCAAACAAGCCATCATTACATTAGAAAACTGGGCAGAGTATAGAAAGAAAATTTATGATAAGAAACTGATATGGGTTACACAGTTTTTTGAAGGGCAACGATTTCTCTTACGAATGCACCCTAAATTGACAAAATTAGGCCAACTGAATAATAAGAGGCAATTACTCTATTCAGGACCATACGTAATTTCCAAAATACCATACCCTGGGACATACAGATTAGTCTATGGGAAAACAGGGAGAGACAAGGGTCTCCATCCTTACAAAGATGTAAAAGCTTTTATTGAATGAGGAAGCTAGGTAGCATTTTTTCTTTCTATCACAACATAAGTGTACATAGTATGCATAACTCTAAGTGTAATTTTTGTTCTGGAGTTTATTTTAAGATAAAGTAATGTGTATAGGCATAAGTAGTTCTTTTGATTTGTACACGTAGACATAAAATTAATAGGGATGAGAAATAATACACCAATTAGTGCAAAGTGAAGGCATAAACAAAATTAGCTTATGGCTCAGCTGTCCATGCTCAACAATATGTACTGAGGTCAGTAGTAGGAGAGGAGGTATTGACCTGTGTGCATGCACAACAGTCTAGCAGAAGGCGCAACAAAATAGGAATGCAATATGAACAAGTACTTAAATACATAGTAACCGGAAATACTACACAAGTACATCTACTGCCTAAGAACTAAGGAATCTATTGATATATGTACACAGAGATTTAATTAAACATCAAGGTATATAGAACATATTTACAAGCAAAAGGAAACATTATGAAAAATTATACGAGATGTGTAAGCTAAGGACAAACGATAAATACTGTAAGAAATGTCAAATAATATTCTTTGCAGACTAAATGATCTTAATGGGTAACAGAATAAATGAATGTATATTAATTTAACCATATTTGAAAATATCTGTGGACGTATGCAATGACCACGTGTATCAGTGACCACCAAGCTACAGAATGCAATTAGTTTTAAGTTTTTTTCTTTCAGCGAGCAGTACATCATCACAGGGCAGAAGAAGCGAATTATGTCGAGAGTAGGAGGTACCAAATGAAGAAACGGGCTGCACCTCGAGTAAACAATTTAATTATACAAAGCTCATAAGGCAAATGAAATATACATCGTTGCAGTGTATCTCGGTGACAATTATCAGTACATAGTCGCTGCAGAGTACACAAACATTTAAGTATGAGATTGGGCATAAACCAATTAATTTTTATTCTGTCACATGAAAGCTTGAATAATGACATTTCCAGGTACCAGTATTTGAGAAAGATAAGTCTACAATGGTTAAAACGTCATATTTCACACTAAGCTACACATGGATTAAAGTAAATAGCACTAGCACATGAAGAAACAACATGATACTACATAAATGATTAATCAGTACACATTATTTCCAAGAAACAAAAGTTCCTTGAAAACTAGTCCATGACTGTACGAGTAACATTTCCTCATAAACCCTTGAACCAGTAGAGGAGTATTTCCTTTCTTCTCTCCGAAACAAAGGAGGCAGTGCCAAGCATAGTTAGGCCAGTAATGTGCAATGTTATAGTCCTCTTTCCAATGTTTTTGTCCCTTCTCCAGCTAAGGAAGAAATGAGCTCCCATAAGTTATAAAAGCGTATCTATAGTGTTGTGTCGGTTTCTGGGCCGACACCGTGAAGTTGAGATGGCTGAAAAGGCAAGCTAGACTAACGCAGACGGGCGTGAAGTACTGGAACAGGATACGTAATTAATGTTAGGAAGAAAAGTACGGAGCAGGTTTAATACTTAACTTTACTCATTGAGGTACATCGATCTTGACGATACACAGGAGACTTTAAGTACAATCACTGTATGGCTAATGGCGCCTTGCTAGTTCGTAGCCATTAACTTAGCTGATGGCTATTCTGTCTCTCGGCTAATGAGAGAGAAAGGCTTCGTACATCTGGTCGGTAGCTAGGTTCTCGTACAACTGGGGCGAGTGCTCTCTCGTATCACGAGACCTGCCTTGGTGGTGGCGCTAGGTCTGCGATTACACAGTGGCGACACGCGGGTCCGACATGTACTAAATGGACCGCGGCCGATTTAAGCTACCACCTAGCAAGTGTGGTGTCTGGCGGTGACACCACATTCCTCCCCCGCAAATCGGCGAACGGTCGTGTGATAAGGCTTCCGCCCGCCGTGGGGAGGACCACATGTTGACGTATGCGATGAGGTGGGGAGCCTAACAACAGGCGAGGCTGTGCCACCCGCACCCGGCCATTCGGTCCGAGGGGAGCTAGGAAACGCCTGAAAAACTAGTCCAGGGTGCACGTCAACATGCGGTGTATGCGCCCGTAAAGAGACAGGAGGGACCGAAGGATCAACCTCCATTGCGTCGGGGTAGCCGACGCGCGATGACGTCATGTGGTCCGGAGCGGGCGGGAGTTCCATGGCGGAGGACAGCTGGTCACGGGAAGCGATCGGCGGCGCGTGACCCTGGGAGGCGCTTGGCGGCTGCAACGAAGCGTCGAATGCGGGCGGCGCCGGCGGGAGAACAAGCGGCGGCGGCGGCGGCTGCTGCTGCTGCGGCGGCGACGGCGCGTCGCCATGGGGCAAAATGGAAGGCATCGTCGGTAACACCTGGGGATGAGGCGAGCCAGTAGATGGGTCCCCAGGGCGCTGACCGGACGGCACCGTCGCTGAAAGCAGACGGGGAGCGGCAGAACCCGAGCGACGACAGAGGCGCAGCTGATTGAGATGCCGACGCACCTCACCAGAGGCCCCCAAAACCAAATACATCGCGCGGCCGAGGCAGCGAAGAATGCGCCCTGCGAGCCAACGCCGTGAACCTCGATAGTTGCGATAAAATACAACGTCGCCTGGAGCAAAAGCAGGAGTCTGCCGCTGCAAAGGAACCTGATGCGGCGGATACAGCAAAGACATCAAGGTGCGATGAGGACGACCGTGGAGCAACTCAGCCGGCGAGCGACCATCTCGGGGCTGAGAGCGATACGAAGACAAAAAGAGCAACAATGCGTCCTCCCGAGAATGCGACTCTTTCAATTTCAACATCTGTGACTTGAAAGTCCGGACCAATCGTTCAGCGGCACCGTTGGACTGAGGCGAAAACGGCGCGGATGTCAGATGTTGAATACCATTGGCCTGGCAGAATGACTGAAATTCTGCGGACATGAATTGTGGGCCATTGTCGGAAACAATAGTCTGCGGAAGACCTTCAATGCAAAAGATAGCAGACAACGCTTGAATGGTGGCGGAGGACGTCGTGGAAGACATCCGGACAACAAAAGGAAAATTACTGAAGGCGTCGACCAGAACCAACCATCGAGCATTCCAGAATGGACCAGCAAAATCAATGTGCAAGCGTTGCCAAGGGGAAGTGGCTTTTGGCCACGCAAAGACTTTCCGCGGCGGTGCGGACTGTTGTTCGGCACACGCCGGGCACGAAGAACACATATTCGTAATCGCAGCATCGATTCCGAACCAAGTACAGTGCTGACGAGCAAGTTGTTTCGTTCGCACTATACCCCAATGTCCTTGGTGAAGAAGCCGTAAAACAGAGGACTGTAACGAACGTGGGACCACGACTCTGGACTGATCATTATCAGAACGCAACAACAAAACACCACGTCGAACAAAAAGTCTCTCCTTGTGAGCAAAAAATCGGCGAACCAACGGATCCTCGATCCGAGACTTTGACAAAGGCCATTGCGTAGCAACAAAACGTAAAACAGTAGCAAGGACAGGGTCAGCAGCTGTGGCAGTAGCGACACGACGAAAATCAATCGGAAACGATTCGACCACTTCATCGGTTTCCGAATCAATGAACATGCAAGCAAGTTCGGAAGAATCGAATGCTTTATCCTCAGCAACAGGCAAACGGGACAACGCATCGGCGTTTCCGTGCTTAGCAGTGGACCGATACAAGATATCGTAGCGGTACTGCGAGAGGAAAATAGACCAGCGAATGAATTTCTGCGCTGTACGTGGAGGTACAGACTTGGTCGGATGAAAAAGCGATGTCAAAGGTTTGTGGTCTGTGATGATGGTAAAGTGACGACCATACAAGAAATCATGGAACTTAGTAACACCAAACACGAGAGCCAAAGCTTCTTTCTCTATCTGTGAATAATTTCTTTGCGCAGACGAGAGCAATTTGGACGCAAAGGCAATAGGGCGATCATGGGAGCCAACTTTGTGCGCAAGCACAGCACCGATCCCGAAATCCGATGCATCTACCATCAACAAAAGGGGTTTCTGGGGATCGAATGGCGTAAGGCAAGTATTAGAAAGCAACGCCGATTTCAACTGGCGAAAGGCGCGTTCACATTCCGTCGTCCAGACGAACGGAACACCTTTACGGCGTAAGCGATGAAGCGGAGCTGAAATGGAAGAGGCATTGCGCACAAATTTATTGTAATAATTAATTTTACCTAACACACTCTGTAGCTGTTTCACATTTTGAGGGGAAGGCAATTCTTGTATGGCACGGAGGTGCTCCGGACTCGGATGTATGCCTTGGGCATTAATGACATGTCCCAGGTATGGTAAGTCACGAGCAAAAAACACACATTTGTCCTTCCTCAAGCGAAGACCATTTTGCCGCAAGACCTGAAATAATGTTCGTAAGTTCGCAAGATGATCTGCTTCTGTCTGTCCGGAGATCACTATATCGTCCAGATAGTTTGCTGCAGTAGGGACCGACGCACAAATAGTTTGTAAATATTGCTGAAACAAGGCAGGGGCGGATGCACACCCGAATGGCAGTCTTTTGAAGCGGTACAATCCAAGATGCGTGTTAACCACCAATACGTGCTGGGATTCGTCGTCCACCGGTATTTGCAAGTACGCATCGGCTAGGCCCAACTTTGAAAAATATTTTCCCGGGCACAGTTTAGCAAAAAGATCTTCCGGGCGGGGCAAAGGAAAAGTAGCAGTCACTAGCTGTGGATTCACTGTGGCCTTGAAATCCACGCAAAGTCTCAATTTTCCGGAAGGTTTTGGCAAAATTACTAAGGGTGAGGCCCAGAGAGAAGCTTGCACACGTTCAATTACACCCTGTGATTCGAGATCGTGTAACGTTCTTGCGACCTCATCACGCAATGCGTGGGGAACATTGCGCGCCCTGAAAAATTTCGGTTGCGCGTTTACCTTCAGTTCTAAATGTGCTTCATAGTTTTTAGCGCAACCTAAGCCCGGTGCAAAAATGTCTGCAAATTCGTCACACAGCCGAGAAACACTGTCTGTAGGCACAGTCTGATTCACTGATAGGACCTGATTTACAATAGACATGTTAAACAACTGAAATAAATCGAGACCAAACAAGTTCACTGCAGAAGAAGAACGAAGAACGTAAAATGACACAAGTTTTGTTTGTCCCTTGTATGTCGCAAGAAGGCTGCACTGTCCTAACACAGGAATTGTCTGTCTGGAATATGTAGTTAGCGTAACATTTGCGGAACGCAACGGAGGTTTGCCCAGTTGTTTGTACGTGTCATGATTGAGCAATGAAACTGCAGCTCCGGTATCGAGCTGGAATAGTATCACTTTGCCTTCAAAGTCTAAGTCCACAAAAAGTTTATTGTTCTGCTGACGACAAGAGCGACTATTTTGTGCAATTGGAACAGACACTGGTACAGAATCACTTGCTAATTGACGTGATTTCCGGCGACGTCGACGCACAGTTTTTGTGGGACGAACACAGTTACTGGTAGAGAAAGTGTCACTGGACGAAGTGGAATTAACGACATGAATGTCCATAGGCGAAGGTCCACGAGCCTGAGTGTCCTTGGTTCGATTCCGGCGCGAAGCAAAGGGCCTGGAATGATTGTGATTGTCTGATCTGAGCTTTTTCTGGCAAACACTTTGAACATGTCCTTTCTTATTGCAGAAAAAGCAAATAGCTTGGCGTGACGGGCAATGTTCACGCGAATGTCTAGTAGCACACCGCGGGCACGATTTCACTACATTTGGCGCAGTGGTTAGCACACTGGACTCGCATTCGGGAGGACGACGGTTCAATCCCGTCTCCAGCCATCCTGATTTAGGTTTTCCGTGATTTCCCTAAATCGTTTCAGGCAAATGCCGGGATGGTTCCTTTGAAAGGGCACGGCCGATTTCCTTCCCAATCCTTCCCTAACCCGAGCTTGCGCTCCGTCTCTAATGACCTCGTTGTCGACGGGACGTTAAACACTAACCACCACCACCTTCACTACATTTGTGGGCTGGCG
The DNA here is from genome assembly GCF_023864345.2 of Schistocerca serialis cubense. NCBI lineage: Eukaryota > Metazoa > Arthropoda > Insecta > Orthoptera > Acrididae > Schistocerca > Schistocerca serialis. Next base: position 288,592,478 of record NC_064638.1, read on the forward strand.
CGGCACACGTGGCTTAGCGCGCGGCGGCAGCTGTGCGGACGTGCGCGAGGCCCGGTTACCGGGCCGCGCAGCGCGTCCAGCGGGCCGGTTAATGTTACACACGGCTGGCGAAGTTTCAAAAGATTCCTGAGCACAGTCAAGTGTGTCCTGTCTATCCAATATGTCTATCACTTGTTGAAGGGAGGGATTAACTAGTTTCAAAATTTGCTCCCGTATGCGAACATCAGAAACGTTCTGTGCAATTGCATCACGCACCATTGTATCTGAATAAGAAAGACCACAGTCACATTCAAAGGCACAGTCCCTAGTAAGTCCTTGCAATGTTGCTACCCACTCCCTATTAGTTTGACCGGCCGTACATTTTGTACGAAAGAACGTATACCGTTTTGCAACCACATTAACTGTTTCTTTGAAATAGGCATCTAATGCAGACAAAATTTCCTCGTAGGACAGATTGCTACGTCGCGTCGGGGAAACAATTTCACTATCACACGGTATGTGGACACACCGACACAAGAAAGCAAAAACGGCTGCCACTCTTTACCTTGAATTCTGTAGGCTGCTAGATGAAAGTTGAACTGGCGAGACCACTCGTGCCAGGTCTCATCGGCTGCCACGTATGGTCGAAAGGGAGGTGCAACAGCGTTTAGTGGCAGCGGTAGCGAAGAAGCGGCGGCGGCCGCATCGGTTTGAATGGTACGTTGACCCTGGACGAGCTATCCAAGGGCATCCAGTAACGCCTGCGTCTGCTGATTCTGCAAGCGATAAAATTCGGACAGTACATCTGGAGAATGTGGCGAAGCCATGACACAATTAAATGTAAGCAATCAGAAAGAACTCTTTTCCCTCTTCGCCAATGTTGTGTCGGTAGCTGGGCCGACACCGTGAAGTTGAGATGGCTGAAAAGGCAAGCTAGACTAACGCAGACGGGCGTGAAGTACTGGAACAGGATACGTAATTAATGTTAGGAAGAAAAGTACGGAGCAGGTTTAATACTTAACTTTACTCATTGAGGTACATCGATCTTGACAATACACAGGAGACTTTAAGTACAATCACTGTATGGCTAATGGCGCCTTGCTAGTTCGTAGCCATTAACTTAGCTGATGGCTATTCTGTCTCTCGGCTAATGAGAGAGAAAGGCTTCGTGCATCTGGTCGGTAGCTAGGTTCTCGTACAACTGGGGCGAGTGCTCTCTCGTATCACGAGACCTGCCTTGGTGGTGGCGCTAGGTCTGCGATTACACAGTGGCGACACGCGGGTCCGACATGTACTAAATGGACCGCGGCCGATTTAAGCTACCACCTAGCAAGTGTGGTGTCTGGCGGTGACACCACATATAGAATAAAGTATAAATGTATCATATGCTTGTATTGTATCATGATAATGTGTATATAATTAATTTGTATATGTGATGTGAACAAAGATAAGTTGAAGCTAACAAACAAACTAACAGAACTCATTTAATGAAAAATTTATGATGTTTTAAAACTTAAGAAATTTATGTTCATAATATAAGCAGTGGATGGAATGTCAGCCATAGGTATAAGCTATCATGTTATGTATATTGTTGTAACTCAATACTTGTATGAATTTTCATTGGAAACTAGACTTCAAGCAATTTGTACAATGTTTTGGATGGCTATATGTGTCTTTCAATAAGTGGATGGTTAAGTGTGGCGACACTATCATGCATGTGCAACTAAATAATTTCTGAGTATCGTGGCTCACAACACTTGATACATTAATAGGTGAACTACAGTTGTTTGAGCCAGTACTTACCTCATCGACAGATGCTGTTCGGCGGGGTTCTCTTCACTGAAAATGTGAATACGACAGGAAATAATAGCGCCCGGGCCGTAAAAATGGATATCTTCTGCCACAGCGTCGGATTTTGAACAATAAGCACACACCCACTGCACCCAGAACGAAGATAAACACCACTGCAATTCTTCAATATATGATACTCAGATGAAAGTATGACAATCAATGTGCAATCAACACTAAGAAAACGAGTGTATGCACGTGCGACGGTAGCAGCTGACATGTTGACTGTTGGCGACTAGTTATTTGCCGCTAAATCTGTCAATGTGCAAATGCGAAATCTGGCAGCGAAACTGTGGCAAACTAAATATTATTGCCAGCATGCAAAATTCAAATATGTAATGGACTATCATATTATGTATATAATTTTTTAATTTCTTCTAGAACTCTAACATACATAGGATAAGCTGACATTCATTCTACTAAATAAAAGAGAAGCCAACAATTAAAGGGCATCGAGCCCTATCGGTAAATGTAAACATGTACAAGCAAAAAACACTGTATGTCTCCATACCATGTCAATACACAGTGTGGGGGCAATTGTGTAGGAACACGATGAAAGACCCCAGGATATTGTAAAGTTAAAATTTATTTAAAACAAAAAACGAAACACCGATCAACTGTAAGCATTGGTAAAGATGGTAATTATGAATGCGTGTTAAGTCGCAAACAATTGAAAAAAACCATCATTCATTTTTTGTACATGATTTTCTTTCTCTCTCTCTTGTAAGTAGAAGTTCTGTTAAGGAGTACCATTCGGAGGATGACAGGCTACAGCGTTTTGTATCATACATTATTCGAAATAAGAAAAAAATTGATACCAGTATTAAGCATATTTTATTCAAGTGAAGTGAAACCAAGTAAGGAGGATTCTCTTAATTACGACACGCACTGGTGCACTTGGAGTCCGCTGACTGCATCTACAATTGAAATGTAAGAGAAGAAGTCTGATAGCCCAAAAATTCCTAACACAGAGTGTTACTTTCACATTTAAAATATTAGTATAAATTATGATACGTTATTGGGTGAGTGAAACGTAATAATGTCAGTCGCTGCTGAATGACAAACTGAGCAGTTTCGTCAGGCTTCAGTACTTCATAAACTAACTACTTCGTTTGAATGCTTCACAGTAATGAGTTTGAATGAGTGAAGTATTTACAGGAATTAACTGGCTCGACCCATCACTATTACCAACTTCTGTTTTGAATGAAACCAAACAAATGTGGAAGACTTTATCAACCAAGAAACAGAGATGATGGACAAACTGGTAGTGCTGAAAGGCCTGGTAGCGAACCAATGTCTTGCCACAAGAAGTATGTACGAGGGCTGTCCAGAAAGTAAGTTACGATCGGTGGCGAAATGGAAACCACAGTGAAAACCAGAAAGTTTTATTTGCAACAGTTAGGCACACCTTCCACCTAATTCTCTTAATATTCGCCGCTCCAACTTCGAAGTTTGTCTTAGTGTTGTATCAACTTTCCAGCCGCCTGTGCTTTCGGCCAGTTATCTGCACTGGTCTGCAGCTCGTTGTCTGTGGAAAAATTGTGTCTTCATAGCCAGCGGTTCTTGTGAGCAGAGATGAGACTCAGAGGTAGCCAATTAGGTACTGTATTGTGGGTGAGCAAACACTTCTCATCGGAAACGCTGCAGGAGCTTCTTCATTGCCCCTGCAGTGTGCGGCCGAGAATCGACATGAAGAAGGAACTGCTCGACAGTTGTGTTAAATGGGCTGCATGACACAGGCGAAATCTCTAACCAGGCACTCATACGTGGCGGGAGACGCTATTCCCTACGCATCTTTACGTGCTCACTGGTTACTCAAAATTGAAAAGAGCGACGCGACACGATCGACGGACATACTAGAGACACTGCCCAACACATCTGTGCAAAGCTTTACCGGATTTTCCCAGTGGTTTTCATTTCGCGACCGATCGTAACTTACTTTCTGGACAGCCCTCGCATTAATTTCACTCCATCATTAAGCTCCACAGAGAGGTATCACTGAATTGGACCATTGCCTGTGAGATGGATGAGGCCTCTATATAAAACTGCTTTTTGGAGGCATAACTGGCACTGCACCTGCAGTTCCAACATGGCTGCTAGATGTCACTTTATTTCCCTGTACTTTCTTGTATGTTTAAATGGCATAATAATGGAAATCCTTATGTTGCTTCGAAAGACAGGCATAAACATTAACACATGCATAGTACAGGTCTTTACTATCTCACTCAGATTAGTTTAATGTGGAATATAAACAGACAATTATACTGCAGGATAATATTGTACTAATTCATAACAGTATATTTATTTCTCTGTATGAGTTCACTCTTTTTTAAAAATTACAGAACAAATAAATCACATTAATATAGTGTGCATTATAAGAAACATACAATGAATGTAGATGTAGAGGCTTTTCTCACTAGGGGTAAGATAGATACTGCCTACAGCAAAATAAAAGAGACCTTTGGATAAAAGAGAACAACTTGTATGAATATCAAGAGCTCAGATGGAAACCCAGTTCCAAGCAAAGAAGGGAAAGCAGAAAGGAGTATATAGAGGGTCTACACGAGGGCAATGTTCTTGAGGACAATATTATGGAAATGAAAGAGGATGTAGATGAAGATAAAGTGGGAGATATGATACTGCATGAAGAATTTGACAGAGCACTGAAAGATCTAAGAAAAAACAACGTCCTGGAGGTAGACAACATTCCATTAGAACTACTGACGGCCTTGGGAGAGCCAGTCCTGACAAAACTCTACCATCTGGTGAGCAAGATGTATGAGACAGGCGAAATACCCTCAGACTTCAAGAAGAATATTATAATTCCAATCCCAAAGAAAGCAGGTGTTGACAGATGTGAAAATTACCGAACAGTCAGTTTAATAAGTCACGGCTGCAAAATACTAACACGAATTCTTTACAGACGAAAGGAAAAACTAGTAGAAGCCGACCTCGGGGAAGATCAGTTTGGATTCCATAAAAATGTGGGATCACACAAGGCAATACTGACCCTACGACTTATCTTAGAAGATAGGTTAAGAATAGGCAAACCTACGTTTCTAGCATTTGTAGACTTAGAGAAAGCTTTTGACAATGTTCACTGGAATACTCTCTTTCAAATTCTGAAGGTGGCAGGGGTAAAATACAGGTAGCAAAAAGATATTTACAATTTGTACAGAAACCAGATGGCAGTTATAAGAGTCAAGGGACATGAAAGGGAAGCAGTGGTTGGGAAGGGAGTGAGACAGGGTTGTAGCCTCTCCCCAATGTTATTCAATCTCTATATTGAGCAAGCAGTGAAGGAAACAAAAGAAAAATTCGGAGTAGGTATTAAAATCCATGGAGAAGAAATAAAAACTTTGAGGATCGCCAGTGACATTGTAATTCTGTCAGAGACAGCAAAGGACTTGGAAGAGCAGTTGAACAGAACAGACAGTGTCTTGAAAGGAGGGTATAAGACGAACATTAACAAGAGCAAAACAAGGATAATGGAATGTAGTCTAATTAAGTCGGGTGATGCTGAGGGAATTAGATTAGGAAATGAGACACTTAAAGTAGTAAAGGAGTTTTGCTATTTGGGGAGCAAAATAACTGATGATGGTCGATGTAGAGAGGATTTAAAATGTAGACTGGCAATGGCAAGGAAAGCGTTTCTGAAGAAGAGAAATTTGTTAACATCCAGTATAGATTTAAGTGTCAGGAAGTCGTTTCTGAAAGTATCTGTATGGAGCGTAGCCATGTATGGAAGTGAAACATGGATGATAACTAGTTTGGACAAGAAGAGAATAGAAGCTTTCGAAATGTGGGGCTACAGAAGAATGCTTAAGATTAGATGGGTAGATCAAATAACTAATGAGGAGGTATGAATGGGATTACGGAGAAGAGAAGTTTGTGGCACAACTTGACTAGAAGAAGGGATCGGTTGGTAGGACATGTTCTGAGGCATCAAGGGATCACCAATTTAGTATTGGAGAGCAGCGTGGAGGGTAAAAATCGTAGAGGGAGACCAAGGGATGAATACACTAAACAGATTCAGAAGGATGTAGGTTGCAGTAGGTACTGGGAGATGATGAAGCTTGCACAGGATAGAGTAGCATGGAGAGCTGCATCAAACCAGTCTCAGGACTGAAGACCACATCATCATCACAGTGAATGAAACAAAAACTGGAGCATGCACTTGTGCATTTAGATCCTCAAGGCGTTCCTACTTAACAGCTTGCAATTAAGCCATTTTGCATGGAGAAGCTTCTCTGATACTTTTTTTCCAATGTCAACCAAAAGTGGATTGAAAAGTTTAGTTAGCAAAACAATGCAGTGTTTCTCACTGTCACATGTGGAACTCTTCAGCTCATTCTTGAACTAGATCTTATAGTGCTGCTGGAACAATGCTCTTATATTGTTGTTAGGCAGGAATGATATAGTGCTTGTGCAGAAATGCACTATGAGTCGCAAAAATGAGACAAATTAAAGTTTTGGATATCATAGCCACCATGACCTTGTTAACATATTCAGTGGTGAACGATTATTAACTGTTGTTAACATGCCTAAATAGTTATCACATATCAATTTGTCTTCTGCAACTCTTGCAAGACAGCAACATATAAAGGTGACAGAGGCTATTTTCGTATTCACATGGCAAAATGAAATACAGAAATGAGTCAATAAATTGTATCACAAATTAACCAGTATGCTGATGACAAATTTAGTATTAAAACTAAATACCACTGTTATGGTGATCTGAAAATTATTTCCTCTGGTATTGGATTTAGACAATGTTTTTTCTCTTCATGATTCTGAAATACTGTAAACAGTATTTAAAAAGTACATAAAATGCATAATTCTTAGTTACTACTCAATGGCCAATTAAGTATTTCCAGCACAGAATGGGGCAATTCCACCACTGATGTCGGTGTTGAAGAAGACATAGTATGAAGTATTTTTTCAAATCACACTTCCATTCATAGATGGTCTTAAGAGATTAGTTTCAATTGAGGACTCTACTGCATACATACAACAACACACATCCATAATATCATTAAACCCTCCAAGCTGCCTGGGGCGACTAAAAAATAGCTCAATGTCATCACTCGAAAAATTCCTTCTCAAAATGTAATAAATCTAAATATGAAACTTCCTGGCAGATTAAAACTGTGTGCCGGACCGAGACTCGAACTCGGGACCTTCGCCTTTGGCAGGCAAGAGCACTTGCCTGTGAAAGGCAAATGTCCCTAGTTCGAGTCTCGGTCTGGCACACAGTTTTAATCTGCCAGGAAGTTTCATATCAGTGCACACTCTGCTGCAGAGTGAAAATCTCATTCTGTAATAAATCTAATTTTCAATAGATATCGTATAAATCTGTTGTGATGACAATGGCATTATATATCTCCAGACTAAAATCCTCATATCTACTTCATCTATATTCTTGTACTTTCTTCATGTAAGGAAGAAACGTTTCAGTGAGCCACATAAATCGATCATCACTTACTACAACAATCTATAGTTTGTTGTGATTGCATGAAGTATATTCACGTATGATATTGCATGTATCATACATGTGATATCATTTGTGCATTATTGTCATTGACTTCTCTGTAGCCTGAAGACTTCGTTTATCAGGATAATACTCACTTGCAACAGAAGCGCACATTTCAGGAGCATCTGTGGTGGATTCTGAAAACAACAACTTTGCCCATTTTACCATTTACTCCAAATTAATGGATACACCATTTTTATGGTTAAGATAAGGACCAGCTTGATCACCAGGTTACTTTATAGTTTGTAGAGAGTTCTAATATGTTTGCCCCTTGTATCTCTCGCATCAATTCCGAGTATTCTGTCTTGAAATTGAGAGCAATCGTTTTTGATTATGTGGTTTGGATCATAACAAAGAAACTAATGATCTAATGAACTAGTTATATTTTAGTTGCTGCACATCCTTTTCAGCATTGCTACATGAACTTCAGATCTGTCTCTCACAATTCTCAAAATACGAAATCCTGCTTCTTCAACTGCAACATTTACCACCAGCGTTTTTGCATGTAGCAGAAGCTCATTTAAGTTACTGCAAAAGAAGAATGCCAAAGGTAATCGGCATTTATTTGAGAGCCCTCTGAAAACAAAACGTTACAGGCTATTTGCCAATTTTTCACCATCCTGACAGAGTTTATTATGAAGTTCATCTTTACTGTTGTATTGGTGAATTTCTCTGTCACATCAATTTTGCTACAATAGACATTCCGCAGTTATTAATGAATATACTTTCAGTTTTCAGTCTACCATATGTCCCCGGTAAACAGAAGAGGCACCAAGGAACTTTTTTAAAGTGCTTTTAAATGGTCGGTGCAAGATTTCCATTTTTGTGGCAAATGCATATCCTTTTGGAAACTTTTCGTGCCAGAGACCAGAAATCTTTATAACTTCTTCATTGTATTTGTTTTTCTTTTTTTCAAATGCTTTCAGCTGTCCCAATAAAATGTTGCTTTCATGTTCTCTGCTTCGTTGGAACGTAATAGAACATTATACATTTCGTCAGCCTCTGCTTCTTTTCATTTTTAGCTTGGAGTTTTCCCATTAGTATCCTATTTTCTGCATGCAGCCGAGCTATGGTTGGTTTTTCCTTAGACTGACTTGTGAATAATATTTCCCCACATTCATATTAGGACAGAGATTCTTGCAAGGTATGTTCATTTGAATTTCCGCTTTTACTTCATTGGGAACATGGCTCTCCAGTGTCAGTTTCTGTTGTCACATTATCAGGCACAGCATGGGAGAAATGCACAATACTACTTTTGTAGGCATCAATGAAAGCTTTAAAGGAATTTCGTTTTCTGCATGGATTTCGTTTTTGCCTGCTTATATAATATATGTATCCAGGGAATGTTGTTGGGATAGAATTGTAAAGAAATCTCCCAGTTTTGATACAAATACTGAAGCAGCTATCATCAGAATGCTGACCACTTATTTCTCATTTTTTGGAAGACTGTCAAATACTAGTTTCCCCATTGTAATATGGCCTTACCTGTTTTTCACCCAAGTCGTCACTTGTGGGGTATTTCTGGCATGAGACATCCATCAATTTTGAGTCTCTGTTCTTATACAATTGCTTCTTTTCTGCTTATTGCTTCTTTTCTGATAAATTGTTCAATGATTGTATTTGTAAGCACAGTTCTGTAATGAAACAGAAAAGTACGACATGTGATTCTACAAACAGGACAAAAATCCAAACCCTGTTAAATATCTATAAAGATGTACTACGTAGTACTTTGAGAACACGTTTTCATTTACATGACACACATGGAGAATAAATGCTGTGATTCTTGATAGAAACTATTTTATTCAACTAGCAGGTGTCAAATTCCAACTATTATACTTTTAGGCATTCATTCATGAAATTGTACCTCACCTCATTATTTGAATTTTTCCATTAATGCAGTCTTCATATACTTAAAATGTTTCATATTGGACTTTAATCAGAAAAGTGTGTTTGGCCTCACATGCGTTTTGCAACAATAGTAATAATAATTCATATTAAAATTCTTTTGAGAATTCTAAAATCAAGAATTACATAATAACTTGGTTACCAATAATCTTGTTGCCTTTTCATAACTATTAAAGAGGAAAATTAAACACGCTCAAGAAAAATATCACTTGCAAGCTTCGCAAGATACACAAGAATCGCACACCCACAGCTTTAAACTGTAGTGATTTTACATGACATCTACTGATGGAATTTAAATTACGATAAACGTCAAGGGTCGGAACGCAGGCATGAAGAGACATTTAAATATCTCATAGGCAATGGTTTGGCCTACATCTCCTGGACACAAATGTCTTTTTCCATGTTCAGTAGGAGGCAATAGTAAGTTGCAACACGTGCAGTTTTGTTACGCTAATTCCCTCTCTAAACTCGTGTTCGATTCAAGGCTTCAATCGTACATAGGTTTGGAACACAAACTGTTCTTCCAAACAAGTGATTAAAGCAATGCATCGAACACAGCCATGAAGTTTGTGTGCATATTTGATGCTGCATTGGTTTCGTCCATCAGTCACGTTTCTTTTTAATTGTGTAGCCTTTGAGATTACGTTTTTAGCGTGTGCTCTCAGTTAATGTGGAAGTTTTGAAGGACATGCTCCATTGTTTTGTGGACGATTTTGAAATTGTAAAACGTGAGGAAACAAAGATAGTTACCAATGTAAACTTTGTTGCTCTTTATCGTATGAAGATGATTGCAACATAGTGTATGGTTATTTCACTGAAAAAATTTTGGAGTCAACTCAAACAAATTGGATTATGCTGAGACGTTATTCGCAACACATATGATATGATTTTAGGAAACTATGTAATTGTCATCTTTCAGAACGAAACAAAAAGAAGGGCAAAAAGAAAGGTGCAACTAGGAACTTTAATTGTGAAGCAAATATAGGAACCACGTTTTTAAAAGTAACTAAGAGTAGGGTAAATCCGGGAGAGATGGTGCACATGTTCAAAATCACATATGTAAAATACCATGGAGCACTTTTAGTAAAACTATTTATTTGTGCAACTAAACGTCAGTTACCCATGACATACAATTTTTTTGGCTTTTTCAATGTAATATTTAAACATAATATTTGACTTTACATTGCAGTGTATCCGTTATGCCTTGGGTGATATGCCAATCTTTTTATTTACATAAATGTTGCGGGATGAATAAAAACTATAAAGTGTTAACAATAGTTTTTATTATCTTATTTATAAAACTAGGTAGTTCACTGGTTTATATAATTAGTTTAATTATTGATAGTTGAAAACATTACAACTAAAAATATAATTCATTTATCTTCAGTTAATCCTGGCGAAATATTAAATTGAATAATAGAAGTAGGAATTACAAACTTTGTTCATTTGGTTTTCTTCGTATTTTCTCGGCCATGGTCGATGCAGTATCTATAAAAAAATGTGCAGTCTTTATGTAACCAAAGCTTAAAGTTTCGCAATGTAAGCATTCATATCTTTTGCCGTTTTCAGGCATAATTCTCCACACTCCTAGGGATACCTTTTTTGATGCTTCTGTGTCATCATCTGGGTCGTCAGGATCTGAAACGTTGTGGTAGCTAAGCCATTTGAACGAAAATACAAACACCACAGAAATGTTTTCACTTATTTAAAAGTGTTATTTGAATTGTGCAGGAAGTTTCCCTAGCAGAAAAATGTTCGGCATGTGTTTGGGATTTCATTGTAGCATATATCCCTATCTGTAGGGGATAGATGGCGCACCTTATAAATTTACGAACTTGATAGTCAAGTTGGCCGCACTAGCATCAAAGCACGCCCAATAGAACTTATTGTTAACACAACTGTTCGAACATTTGAAAATATTTGACTGTTTACTATATACGAAGAAGTAATCATGATTCTGAAACAGATTTTGAAAACTTACCTCAGATATACCACAGAGCTTATGTAAAACTTCCTCGATCGAAACGTAAATACTTTTATTTTACCCTGGCGTCTACTGAGCAGCTGCAGTGCTGTAATGCCCACACTATGTTTGAGTTTGCTGGGACTACGAGGGGCGCAATGTCTATACTGCATGCGGCGCCTCTCCTGGATTTACCCAGTGGCGTAGCATGTTCGTAAAGGTTGGGGAGACTCTACAGTTATTATAGGGAGACAAAATAGTACAATAAACACTAATTTAAACAAAATGCATAAACTACTACTACTACTACTACTACTACTACTACTACTACCACCACCACTTCCACCTCCACTAATAATATTAATAATAATAATAACTAATTTGTTGAAGAAAGGATGACAAATTTGAAGAACGCCAGCAGCAAGAGGAGAAGCACTTATATTTTCTTGTGCAGAAGTGCAATGCGCCTGTCTTTTCTTTGCACGAATAAGTCTATAACTCTGTCTACAAAGTTCTTATCACTGGATAGCTCTCCAAGTAGTTCTTTTCTATTCCTAACGTGCTCAAACACGACAGCCGGGTGTTGGACATTCAATCCCTTAAATAATTCTTCACTCGTTTAAGAGTACTAATGCTTCGTTCTATGCTTGCTATAATTGCGGGTAGGGTCAAAACCAAAAGCAGGAACTTCGTTGTTTCTTCATAAACAGAGTTTAAATCATTGTTGACAATGTACTTTAACAGGATTCTTTGAGATAAGTGTTTTTCCCATCAGCATATATGTTACACAGTTCATGCTGAAGTTGTTCTTGTTCGTAAATAGGATACTGTTCTAATAACTGAAGCAGTGTGAACTTTGAGAATTCTTTTTGATAGTTTGGGAAACACTTTCCGTTCAGTGGTTCAACAAACTGAATTTGGGATAAAGTCTTTCAATCTCCTTTCCATCTGAACAATTTGCAAATCCATTAGCTCGTAAGTTAATGCCCTGTGAGGTGTCTTGACTGTCACAGGATGATAAGTTGCCATTCAAACACAAGCTGCATTTAATGCATTCATCAATGAATGTTTCCGTTCTTAATTGTCATAAGTTTATCAAAATAGTTCCTATTTCGTTCAATGGTTCTGAGCACTATGGGACTTAACAGCTGTGGTCATCAGTCCCCTAGAACTTAGAACTACTTAAACCTAACTAACCTAAGGACATCACACACATCCATGCCCGAGGCAGGATTCGAACCTGCGACCGTAGCGGTTGCGTGGCTCCAGGCTGTAGCGCCGAGAACCGCGAGACCACCGCGGCCGGCGTTCCTATTTCATCGTGGCAAGCAATTATACTGACAGATTTTGACTGAAGAACATTAAAGAGATGATTGACGTAAACAAAGCACCCTCCGTAGAAGCAAAGCAAGTACACAAACATAGGATCATCCATTCGTCGTTTCATTCCCGCAGCACAGCTCAAAGATTCTGGGTCCCATTGAGAGTCTGTATCATCAATTATATAATTAAGAACACAATATAACTCAGAGAAATGACTAGATATTGTTGAAACTGCCATGGAACGAAAGTTTCACCGAGTGTTGCTCGCGTATGGCAGTTTAAATCCTTTCTCAGTTAGAAACACAGTTCGTTTTTATGATTTGCTGAAAAACGAATGGAATGTAGTACTATCACTTACAAACATGCATACTTGTCATATGATTTTGGAGGCATGTAACAGTGCCAAATTCACGTGGTGTGTGTAACAATGAATAAACAGCACATGGAGACGGAACTGCTTCACCAATTGTTGTAGTCCCCTTTCTCTGCCATCCATTACTGAAGCGCCATCATCTGTTTGAATAGCCACTTTTCCTCCCATATTCCATTCTTTCAATACTGCATGAATAATGTTTGACAAACCTCCAGCAGTTTTATCTCCAGAAACATCTTAAAATCCAACGAATCTTTCCTCAATTTTGTCTGCAGTACAGTGCCTGAATATTATAATCATTTGACTCTTGCATGACGTGTCTAATGTTTCATCAGCCTGGATCGAAATGGAATTGCAGTTCTGAATTTCAGATTTTATTTTCTCATTAACTGCCACCGTTATTTATTTATTTCATGTTCCGTAGATCTTGTATTGAGAGCCCGTCACATGAGATATGGAACGAGTCAAACATACAAAAAGATACAAAACAGTATTCATTAAATATATAAAAAATGTTCTACATAACTGCATATAGTTAATACAAAGTTTAGAGGAAAAACAGATATTGTACATATAACAGCGGATTTCTTTGAGTGTTAATACAAAACTTCATGTTTTAATTTGCAGAAAAATTGCAAGCACATTTCTTTGTTAACAAGATGGATAATTCTATCTAAATGCTATTTCCATTTTTGTATCATAAAACTCTTCTAATGTATAAACAGACATATTTAACAAATATTCCTTTAGTTTCTATTAAATCATTCTGTATATCTGGAGAAGTTCCTTTAAAGGTTGAAGATGACAGATGGTCTCGGATTAACTGCTCTCATTGAGCTAGTAAATCCAACAATTCCAGATAGTTACCGTAGTTGCTAGAGGATTCGTCTTCTCAATGGCCGCAAAAGGCTGGTTCTTGTTTACAAATGAATACAATTGCCTGAATAAAACGAGGCAATACTCTCCTGTTGGATGCAACTTGTTCATTTTATTTCGTTGCCGTCAGACGAGTGGCTTCAAAAAGGGCGTGCTCAACTCTACTTTTGCCCAATAACTGAAATGATTCTTTGTTCTGCGGGTGACGTTTTGATATCTGATACTTTCGTGTTTTCCTGTCAAAGTTCTGTATTGTACAAATGCCCTCACTACACCATTCCTTTTCACCACCGAACAGAAGACATATATAACAATATAATCTGTTATTAACTGCAATCGCAGTCAACCAAGTATACTTTTCGTACCAGGCTGTCTGAAAAGTGCGTTTTTGTTTGGTTTCACTTAAATTTACACTGATTATAGGAATAGGTCGTTTGTCCTTCAATTCGCACTTTTTTCGTTTGTTAATGTAGAAAAAGGCGTTTTTAATAAAAATTCTGTTCAGTTGCTGGCTCACTCATGTTGGCGACACAACGAAAATATGCGCTAAAATCACACAAGAATAACTATGAACACAAACCGCACGACTGTTCACTTCCGTGTTAAAAGCCAGCATAGAAGGGGCAGAGACTAGTCTTGATACCTGCTAGCAAGTGCAGCGCATCAGCCTTCGTGGAAGAGGGGAAGTGGAGGGGAGCCGAGAACGCTCAGGCGCACACAGCCAGGTAAGGGAAGGGAGGCAGAGACTGAGAGCAGTAGAGTCTCAAGCAGGCAAATACACCAATACTCAGGGTGCAGCGTGGGCTACAAAACTGATGTCTTCGCAGAAAGTTATTTATATTTTTGTTATGAATTACTATTGCATCTTTTTTAAGCAGGAATACAGGGGAGACTAAGTCTCAAAGTCTCCCCTCACGCTACACCACTGGATTTACCCTACCTTAAAAAAAAATCACCATTAATGAGATGGAGATTGAATGTCTTAATAGAGTACCTATTATCATTCCCATAAAGTCAATGTCGTCCAAGCACTGAGCCTACTTCATTCTTCTAAAGAAACTATAAAGCAATTTGAATCATATTTTGAAGGTGGCATGACAGCTGCAGAAGCCAAATCATATCACGAAATGTCTGTCATCAAGGAATGTGAGAAAAACGCTTATATTACGTTGTGTAATGTGTAAAAAGATTCATTTGACCATCAAGTTACTTATCTACATGAACAATGGCGTCATCGAACCTATGGGCCGCGAGACATCAGTAATGTTAGCGATGTTTTAAAGAAAAGAAGATCGAGCTAGCCAGCACAAATGTATATAACTCTGTCAAAGAAGAACCAGCTGTGTACATTATAAAGCACTTACAATGGAAACTCGATTAACTGTCATCTTCGGGACCGTGGTCGTGACGGTTGAGCGAATTGACGGATAACAGAAACATTGTATTCCTCCAAAATATAACCTCAATCAATTATTTTATGTATAGACACATATCACTCTCACAGTAATATAATAATATTTCGGAGCGAAAACAAATCAAACACGATTGTAATAGCAAATAAAACTATTTATTACATGATCCGTACAGTAGCTACAAAAGTTGCAAAATACGTAATGTATAGTACTGTAATGTATAGTACTGTAATGTACTGTATAGTACTGTACTGTACTATAAGCTTGCAGGTGAAATAGTTTATCTAGCTTGGAAATAGTCAATTTCTTCTGCCTTTTTGATGTTCGAGCTTTCACCGCGGCAATATTTCGTATTTTTCGGAGCAAGTTGTGCCTGCATTGCATTAGCCTCTTCTTGACTTTCAAACCATTCTTTACACTTGGACAGCATTGTTTCGGCCTCTGAATGGCTAATAGTTTTTTTTCATGGTTTGAACACTCGTCTTCATCAGCCCCTTCTTCTTCTTCGGTGGCACTTAACGCTGGCAACAATTTCGTCACCATTCAAAATTTGAAAACCCCCGTCCACTTTGTCACACTCTAACCACTCTGATACTTTTTCTGACGTCAAATCTGTGCTGATTTGTGAATTATTGCACAAATTGACCATCTCGTCAACTGTCACACACTCAGGCTCCTCTGATTCTTCACCTCTAGGTTGAGGCCAAAGTTTATTCCAGCCGTTCTTGAGATTTGACACTGACAATTCACTCCATGCACTGGCAACATTGAAAATGGCATCTTTAATAATCTAAGACCTCCAAAACTGTTTTACAGATTTTGATTCATCAGATGAGAGCAAACTTTCGATAAATATTTTTCTATAACGAAGTTTCATGTTTTCGATGATTCCCTGATCCATGGGCTGTATAAGTGAAGTTGTATTTGGTGAAAGGAAGAGACATGTTATGTTGCCATCATCACTTTTCATTTCACATGTAGGGTGTGTTGGGGCATTGCCTAATAGCACTAGCGCTTTCTGTGGCAACTTTTTTTCAGCCAAATGTGCTCTAACTTGAGGGACAAATTGTTTGTGAAACCAATCAGAAAAAATTGATTGATCCATCCAAGCACTCTTCTGGGCGTAGTATTGAGCAGAGAGAGCATTCAAATTCAAATTCTTGAATGCACGAGGTTTTCTTGGTTTCCCAATCACAAGTAGGGGTAGCCTATGATTGCCGGTAACATTTACGCAAACCATAGCGGTGATGTGATCTTTTTGTACTTTGAAACCTGGAGCAGCTTTTACAGAGAGTGATGCTAATGTCTTTTGTGGTAAAGCCTTCCAATGAAGCCCAGTTTCATCACAATTGTAAACTTGTTCCCTAACAAGATTCAATTCAGCCATTTTTTCTTTAAATTGTTCCCGGAACTCAGCAATTACAGAGCTATTCGCGCCGAGTTTTTCTCCACTGACATCAAGTTGGCGAATGCTGTGACGAAATTTAAACTTGTCGAGCCATCCGATACTTGCTTTAAAAGACGAGTCACCAGCAAGTTTGTTGTTCATTTCAACAGCCTTGGCCATTATTATAGGCCCTGAAAGTGGAATCCCCTGACTTCTTGCTTGTATAAACCATCGGTACACTGCAGTGTCCAATTCATCATATTTTGCAGGTTTCATTGTCCTCCTTGTTCGCACATCTCCATCCATGCTCTGCATTGTTGACACATGTTGTTCTATTTTATCAGCATCACGTTTTATATCGTTAACAGTTGTTCTTCCAATACCATAAATCAGCGCTAAACTTGTCGCAGTTTCGCCCTTTCTTAGGCGTTTCATAATTTCAAGTTTTTGATTAAGTCCTAAAACAACACATTTACGTTTTTCATACATTTTATCAAGTCACTGTATCACACACACCTGCACTAAACACGGTAATGTAAAATATTAGTCGATAAAGCTTATTCAAGTGGAAAACACGTGACACGGCACAGCCCGCTAGATACACTGCGACAATTACAGTCTTCTCGCCACAACTGGAAACCGATCCAGTGGTGATTGTTGACTCACAAGTGAGACAAAGATAAGAAAAGGGGGAGATGTGTTAGCACGTCAACTGAAGGTCATATTTTATGTACCATTCTACGGCGGGCGGGTACATTCACTTCCCACTAAAATAGAGTAAATAAACAAAGTGAACGCGTCGCTGCACCTTAGAGCATTTTGTTATTACAGTATTATTATGCTGTTACAGCAGTGACGGTTAACAGAAACTGACGGTTTAAAGAGTGACGGTTAATCGAGTTTTTACTGTACTATGCAGCACGTGTTTATGGCTGGTTTGGCTGATGAAATGGTGTTTACAGAGACAAGTGGGTCCTGTGATCAAACAAATGCCTGTTTTACATTTATATTTGCTGCAGCGAAAATTGGTGATTTGTCTGCTGTTAATTTTACACACACGACTCTCGAGAAAATTACATACACGGCTATCAGTCTGCAAAATATTATTTAATGGAGACTTGCCAGGTTTTTCACTCGAAAGTAGTTATGACAGGTGACAAAAGCGCAGAAGGAAATGCCTTACGAGCTACAGATCTCAAAAAATTAATGTACAACTATATCTATCGCTCGTCACAAAAAGGAAGGGCTCTTCCACACGGTAATGGAAGGAGTCAGTGAGGACGATCAGCCAAGTCTCAAAAAATGAAAAGAAAAAGTGTTCACAAAATTGCGTCAAATATTGATGATAATGAAACTCCTGCTAAAAGACACTGATTTTATAAAAATACGTTGTTACATTTTTATATGTAACTAGTTATTTTGTTTGCCTTAAATATTGTATACAGTTTTAACGTAGTTTTATTTCTATCGTATATAATATAAATACTAAGACTTTGTTTTATTGCCCATTCATCACACACAAAACGGGCCTCTAAACAAATACGGGTTTGCAGCGCTCATCAGTTGACATGTGAATGTGTTTATAATAGCAGTTTACTTAACTTCACCCTTTGGCGGTCCATGGGGGATATACTTCCCAATAAATGTAATTCCTTACAGTGTTTAAGGGGTACCGGTACCTGCAGTCCGCTGCACCAGCTGTAGTTTCTTTTTGTTGTGAAATATAGCCTTCAGGAGTGTGTGAAGTATATAATCCCACTAAACAACTGTGTTTTATTGGATCTTGGGAAGTATGGTCATCACCAAAGTAGTTTCTGGGAGGGACTTTGGAAGTATGCTTACCACAAAATTAATCTGTCGTTAGTGGCCCTTGGGAAGCATACTTCCTTGAAATTAGGGCTATCCCAAAGCTTTTCGGAATATGTCTTATCACCTCTGTCTATGCCTGACATCTTATGGTAGTACATTGCACCAGGTGTACGAAAACTGCTACAACAATCAGTTTATTTTTGTGGTGGGATCACTACTGTTGTCGGAACACATTTGCTTCGCTTCTGCAATATACATTATTGCGATCTGTATCAGCTCGTACCTCTATGGCGTGATAAAGTTTAGGATTGTTGCCACTTTGTGGTAAGTAAACTTTTTAAATAAAGTAAAAGAAAACATGCAGTAAAAACACAAAATACTGTTCATTATTTTTTTACATGTAATGGCAACACGTGACAGCTCACAAAAGCAAAGTGGGAAATCCATTTACCAGCATAGTTTTAATACCTCACAAAGGTGCTTGGTAATACATGTACCATCATAGTTCTTGGCCCTAAATCACAAAAATAAAATTATCAAAAAATATAGTCACATGATCACAATTCTAACAGGACAGCAAAAAAATATCTTCGCTGAGTTGCTACAAAAAAAAATGCGGCCGCGAAAAGGTTAAATAATACGACTGCTTTTGTAACTAATCTGTTTATTCATTTCACGACTATACACATTGTCTAAAGTCGTCTAGTTACATATTAAAAATTATTGTGCTCTGTACACCAGAATAAGATTGTAAACATCGAATATTGCATTGGATGAGCCGCCACTGCTGCTCAGCATTAGGAATTTGAGAACTTTTGTACCGGTACCTCTCCCCAGTAATTCTTAAATCGTCTCTTGTTTAAATCAAACAGTGGGAAATTGAGGAAGGAACAACAACATTACGGAAAGGATAAATTGCTAGTCACCTTTCACAGCATGTGTTGCGTTACTGACAGGCACAATGCGAAAGAATACTAGAAATATTCAGCTTTCCGAGTAAGTCCATCAGATGTAGAAAAAACACAGACTCATGCAAGACAAGCGCGAGCGCGCGCGCACGCACGCACACAAGTCACTGTAGTCCTTAAACATTAGTGATAGACTGCAACTGCGTATGTGATGAACAGCAATCTTACTGGGATGCAAAGTGGCAGTACGGAAATTGTGAGAAGCAGGGAAGGGGAGTGGTAGCAAGGTAGTGGTGAGGGAACAGCAGCACTGGGAGGCTGTATGTGGAGGAGGCTACGAGGAGAGAAGTTGCAAAGAAAGAAGATACAAGCTCAGATTACTGAAGGATTGGGAAGGAAATAGGCCACATCCTTTTCAAAGGAATCTGTCTGGCATGTGCTTTAAGCAGTTTATGGAAATCACCAAAGCATTAAAACTGGATGACTGGACAGCGATCTGAACAATTGTCTTCCCAAATGCGAGTCTTACGCTAACCTCTGTGCCATCTTGCTTGGTGAGAGAGAAGTAAGGATTATGCAGCTGTGCTGGAGCGATAGAAATCAGGTGTAGTACTGCACTGGGGTCAGGGAAGGGGAGAGGCAGGTGGAGGACAGGAACTAACGAATGTTGATGTCAGAGGTGTACTGGAAATACACGATGTATTGCAGGGAGAGTTCCCATTTGCACTATTTGGGAGATGTGGTGCTGATGGGAGGAATCCAGGTGGTATAGGCTGTGAAACAGTTATTAAAGTGAAGCACATCATGTTAGGTGGCTTGCTCACCAACTGGGTGATCCAGCCGTCTCTAGGCCACAGTTTGGCAGTGACCATTCAAGCAGACAGGCAGCTTGTTAGTTGTCATTCCCACATAGAATGTGGCACAGCCAGTGCAGCTAAGTCAGTAGATCACATGGCTGTTTCCATAGGTGACCATGCCTTTGAAGGGATAGGAGATGATTGTCACAGGATTGTGGTAGGTGGTAGTGGGAGTATGTATAGTACAGGTCTTGCATCTAAGTCTACAGCAGAGATGTGAGCCATGAGGCAAGGGGTTGGATGCAGGGGTGGACTAGGAATGGACAAGTATATTGCATAGTTGGGCAGCAGAATACTGCTTTGGGAGGGATAACGAAGGTAGAGGCGAAAATATTATTTTCTTTTCAGGGCACAATGAGAGGTAGTCAAAACCCTGGTGGATAATATGATTCAGTTGCTCCAATCCTCTGTATTACTGAGTCATGACAGAGGTGTTCCTAAGTGGTCGGACAATAGGTATGTGAAGGATGGTGACTGGAGAAGTTATATTGGTCTGTGAAGGCCTCAGTGAGACATTTGGCATATTTGGAGAGGGACTCCTTGTCACCACAAATGTGATAACCACAGGTGGCTAGGTTGTGTGTAAGATGTATCTTGCTGTAGAATGGATGGCAGCTGTCAAAATTGAGGCACTGTTGACAGTTGATAGATTTGATGTGGATGGAGGTTCTGATGTAGCCATCCTCGAGGTGGAGGTCATCATCAAGGAAGGTGGCTTGTTGGGTTGAGGAGCAATGGGTGGAGTAAATGTGAAAGATGGTGTTGAGGTTCTGGACGAATGTGAATAGGATGGCCTCACCCTCAACCCAGATCGTTAAGATGTCATCAGTGAAACTGAGCTACGTGAGAGCTTTTGAAATTGTGGGTGGTTAGTGAAGGATTCCTTTAGATGACTCACAAAAAGGTTGGCCCCCTCATTGGCGTGCATATTGCGGCAACATGAATTTGTTTGTAGGTGACAACTTCCAGGGAGAAGTAGAGAATTAAGTATGTGAGAGAGAGGGGGGAGTGGGGGGAGCGAGGGAGAGGGATAGGGAGAAGGGAGAGAGGGGGGAGTGGAGGGAGAGAGGGGGAGGGATAGGGAGAAGGGAGAGAGGGGGAGGGTGGAGGGAAGGAGAGAGGGGGAGGGGGATGGAGGGAGAGAGGGGGAGGGGGATGGAGGGAGAGAGGGGGAGGGGGATGGAGGGAGAGAGGGGGATGGAGGGAGAGAGGGGGAGGGGGATGGAGTGGGGGAGGGGGATGGAGGGAGAGAGGGGGATGGAGGGAGAGAGGGGGATGGAGGGAGAGAGGGGGTAGAGGGAGGGAGAGGGGGAGGGGTGGAGGGTGGAGTGAGAGGGGGAGGGGGTAGAGTGAGAGAGGGGGATGGTGGAGGGGGGTGGAGTGAGAGAGGGGGATGGTGGAGGGGGGTGGAGTGAGAGAGGGGGACGGTGGAGGGGGGTGGAGTGGGGGAGGGGGAGGGGGAGGGCGAGGGTGGAGTGAGAGGGGGAGGGCGAGGGTGGAGTGAGAGGGGGAGGGTGAGGGTGGAGTGAGAGGGGGAGGGTGGAGGGGGAGGGTGGGGGAGAGTGGGTGGGGGAGAGTGGGTGGGGGAGGGTGAGGGTGGAGAGTGGGAGGGGGAGGGGGGAGAGTGGGAGGGGGAGGGTGGAGAGAGAGTGGGAGGGGGAGGGTGGAGAGAGAGTGGGAGGGGGAGGGTGGAGAGAGAGTGGGAGGGTGGAGAGAGAGTGGGAGGGTGGAGAGAGAGTGGGAGGGTGGAGAGAGAGTGGGAGGGTGGAGAGAGAGTGGGAGGGTGGAGAGAGAGTGGGAGGGTGGAGAGAGAGTGGGAGGGTGGAGAGAGAGTGGGAGGGTGGAGAGAGAGTGGGAGGGTGGAGAGAGAGTGGGAGGGTGGAGAGAGAGTGGGAGGGTGGAGAGAGAGTGGGAGGGTGGAGAGAGAGTGGGAGGGTGGAGAGAGAGTGGGAGGGTGGAGAGAGAGTGGGAGGGTGGAGAGAGAGTGGGAGGGTGGAGAGAGAGTGGGAGGGTGGAGAGAGAGTGGGAGGGTGGAGAGAGAGTGGGAGGGTGGAGAGAGAGTGGGAGGGTGGAGAGAGAGTGGGAGGGTGGAGAGAGAGTGGGAGGGTGGAGAGAGAGTGGGAGGGTGGAGAGAGAGTGGGAGGGTGGAGAGAGAGTGGGAGGGTGGAGAGAGAGTGGGAGGGTGGAGAGAGAGTGGGAGGGTGGAGAGAGAGTGGGAGGGTGGAGAGAGAGTGGGAGGGTGGAGAGAGAGTGGGAGGGTGGAGAGAGAGTGGGAGGGTGGAGAGAGAGTGGGAGGGTGGAGAGAGAGTGGGAGGGTGGAGAGAGAGTGGGAGTGTGGAGAGAGAGTGGGAGTGTGGAGAGAGAGTGGGAGTGTGGAGAGAGAGTGGGAGTGTGGAGAGAGAGTGGGAGGGTGGAGAGAGAGTGGGAGGGTGGAGAGAGAGTGGGAGGGTGGAGAGAGGGGGTGGGAGAGGGGTGGGGGAGGATGGAGGGAGAGAGGGGGTGGGAGAGGGGAGGGGGAGGATGGAGGGAGAGAGGGGGTGGGAGAGGGGAGGCGGAGGATGGAGGGAGAGAGGGGGTGGGAGAGGGGAGGCGGAGGATGGAGGGAGAGAGGGGGTGGGAGAGGGGAGGCGGAGGATGGAGGGAGAGAGGGGGTGGGAGAGGGGAGGCGGAGGATGGAGGGAGAGAGGGGGTGGGAGAGGGGAGGCGGAGGATGGAGGGAGAGAGGGGGTGGGAGAGGGGAGGGGGAGGATGGAGGGAGAGAGGGGGTGGGAGAGGGGAGGGGGAGGATGGAGAGAGGGCATAGAGGGGGTGGGAGAGGGGAGGGGGAGGATGGAGAGAGGGCATAGAGGGGGTGGGAGAGGGGAGGGGGAGGATGGAGAGAGGGCATAGAGGGGGTGGGAGAGGGGAGGGGGAGGATGGAGAGAGGGCATAGAGGGGGGGGGGAGAGGGGAGGGGGAGGATGGAGAGAGGGCATAGAGGGGGAGAGAGGGCATAGAGGGGGAGAGAGGGCATAGAGGGGGAGAGACGGCATAGAGGGGGAGAGAGGGCATAGAGGGGGAGAGACGGCATAGAGGGGGAGAGACGGCATAGAGGGGGAGAGACGGCATAGAGGGGGAGAGACGGCATAGAGGGGGAGAGACGGCATAGAGGGGGAGAGACGGCATAGAGGGGGAGAGACGGCATAGAGGGGGAGAGACGGCATAGAGGGGGAGAGACGGCATAGAGGGGGAGAGACGGCATAGAGGGGGAGAGACGGCGTAGAGGGGGAGAGACGGCATAGAGGGGGAGAGACGGCGTAGAGGGGGAGAGACGGCATAGAGGGGGAGAGACGGCGTAGAGGGGGAGAGACGGCGTAGAGGGGGAGAGACGGCGTAGAGGGGGAGAGACGGCGTAGAGGGGGAGAGACGGCGTAGAGGGGGAGAGACGGCGTAGAGGGGGAGAGACGGCGTAGAGGGGGAGAGACGGCGTAGAGGGGGAGAGACGGCGTAGAGGGGGAGAGACGGCGTAGAGGGGGAGAGACGGCGTAGAGGGGGAGAGACGGCGTAGAGGGGGAGAGACGGCGTAGAGGGGGAGAGACGGCGTAGAGGGGGAGAGACGGCGTAGAGGGGGAGAGACGGCATAGAGGGGGAGAGACGGCATAGAGGGGGAGAGACGGCATAGAGGGGGAGAGACGGCATAGAGGGGGAGAGACGGCATAGAGGGGGAGAGACGGCATAGAGGGGGAGAGACGGCATAGAGGGGGAGAGACGGCATAGAGGGGGAGAGACGGCATAGAGGGGGAGAGACGGCATAGAGGGGGAGAGACGGCATAGAGGGGGAGAGACGGCATAGAGGGGGAGAGACGGCATAGAGGGGGAGAGACGGCATAGAGGGGGAGAGACGGCATAGAGGGGGAGAGACGGCATAGAGGGGGAGAGACGGCATAGAGGGGGAGAGACGGCATAGAGGGGGAGAGACGGCATAGAGGGGGAGAGACGGCATAGAGGGGGAGAGACGGCATAGAGGGGGAGAGACGGCATAGAGGGGGAGAGACGGCATAGAGGGGGAGAGACGGCATAGAGGGGGAGAGACGGCATAGAGGGGGAGAGACGGCATAGAGGGGGAGAGACGGCATAGAGGGGGAGAGACGGCATAGAGGGGGAGAGACGGCATAGAGGGGGAGAGACGGCATAGAGGGGGAGAGACGGCATAGAGGGGGAGAGACGGCATAGAGGGGGAGAGACGGCATAGAGGGGGAGAGACGGCATAGAGGGGGAGAGACGGCATAGAGGGGGAGAGACGGCATAGAGGGGGAGAGACGGCATAGAGGGGGAGAGACGGCATAGAGGGGGAGAGACGGCATAGAGGGGGAGAGACGGCATAGAGGGGGAGAGACGGCATAGAGGGGGAGAGACGGCATAGAGGGGGAGAGACGGCATAGAGGGGGAGAGACGGCATAGAGGGGGAGAGACGGCATAGAGGGGGAGAGACGGCATAGAGGGGGAGAGACGGCATAGAGGGGGAGAGACGGCATAGAGGGGGAGAGACGGCATAGAGGGGGAGAGACGGCATAGAGGGGGAGAGACGGCATAGAGGGGGAGAGACGGCATAGAGGGGGAGAGACGGCATAGAGGGGGAGAGACGGCATAGAGGGGGAGAGACGGCATAGAGGGGGAGAGACGGCATAGAGGGGGAGAGACGGCATAGAGGGGGAGAGACGGCATAGAGGGGGAGAGACGGCATAGAGGGGGAGAGACGGCATAGAGGGGGAGAGACGGCATAGAGGGGGAGAGACGGCATAGAGGGGGAGAGACGGCATAGAGGGGGAGAGACGGCATAGAGGGGGAGAGACGGCATAGAGGGGGAGAGACGGCATAGAGGGGGAGAGACGGCATAGAGGGGGAGAGACGGCATAGAGGGGGAGAGACGGCATAGAGGGGGAGAGACGGCATAGAGGGGGAGAGACGGCATAGAGGGGGAGAGACGGCATAGAGGGGGAGAGACGGCATAGAGGGGGAGAGACGGCATAGAGGGGGAGAGACGGCATAGAGGGGGAGAGACGGCATAGAGGGGGAGAGACGGCATAGAGGGGGAGAGACGGCATAGAGGGGGAGAGACGGCATAGAGGGGGAGAGACGGCATAGAGGGGGAGAGACGGCATAGAGGGGGAGAGACGGCATAGAGGGGGAGAGACGGCATAGAGGGGGAGAGACGGCATAGAGGGGGAGAGACGGCATAGAGGGGGAGAGACGGCATAGAGGGGGAGAGACGGCATAGAGGGGGAGAGACGGCATAGAGGGGGAGAGACGGCATAGAGGGGGAGAGACGGCATAGAGGGGGAGAGACGGCATAGAGGGGGAGAGACGGCATAGAGGGGGAGAGACGGCATAGAGGGGGAGAGACGGCATAGAGGGGGAGAGAGGGTATAGAGGGGGAGAGAGGGTATAGAGGGGGAGAGAGGGTATAGAGGGGGAGGGGGAGAGAGGGTATAGAGGGGGAGAGAGGGTATAGAGGGGGAGGGGGAGAGAAGAGGGGGAGGGGGAGAGAAGAGGGGGAAGAGGGGGAGGGGCAGGTGGGAGGGGGAGGGGTGGCAGGTGGGAGGGGGAGGGGTGGCAGGTGGAAGGGGGAGAGGGGTAGGGGAAAGGGGGGAGGGTGAGAGGGGGGAGTGTGAGGGAGGGCGAGGGAGAGGGGAGAAGAGAGGGGAAGAGAGGGGGAGAGAGAGGGAGGGGGAGAGAGAGGGAGGGGGAGAGAGGGGGAGGGTGTGAGAGGGGGAAGGGGGAAGTGGGAGAGAGGGAGGGGGAGAGAGAGGGAGGGGGAGAGAGGGGGAGGGTGTGAGAGGGGGAAGGGGGAAGTGGGAGAGAGGGGGAGGGGGACAGGGGGGAAGTGGGAGAGAGGGGGAGGGGGACAGGGGGGAAGTGGGGAGAGGGCGAGTGGGGAGAGGGCGAGTGGGGAGAGGGCGAGTGGGGAGAGGGCGAGTGGGGAGAGGGCGAGTGGGGAGAGGGCGAGTGGGGAGAGGGCGAGTGGGGAGAGGGCGAGTGGGGAGAGGGCGAGTGGGGAGAGGGGAGAGGGCGAGTGGGGTGAGGGGAGAGGGCGAGTGGGGTGAGGGGAGAGGGCGAGTGGGGAGAGGGCGAGTGGGGAGAGGGCGAGTGGGGAGAGGGCGAGTGGGGAGAGGGGAGAGGGCGAGTGGGGAGAGGGGAGAGGGCGAGTGGGGAGAGGGGAGAGGGCGAGTGGGGAGAGGGGAGAGGGCGAGTGGGGAGAGGGGAGAGGGCGAGTGGAGAGGGCGAGTGGGGAGAGGGGAGAGGGCGAGTGGGGAGAGGGGAGAGGGCGAGTGGGGAGAGGGGAGAGGGCGAGTGGGGAGAGGGCGAGTGGGGAGAGGGCGAGTGGGGAGAGGGCGAGTGGGGAGAGGGCGAGTGGGGAGAGGGCGAGTGGGGAGAGGGCGAGTGGGGAGAGGGCGAGTGGGGAGAGGGCGAGTGGGGAGAGGGCGAGTGGGGAGAGGGCGAGTGGGGAGAGGGCGAGTGGGGAGAGGGCGAGTGGGGAGAGGGCGAGTGGGGAGAGGGCGAGTGGGGAGGGGGCGAGTGGGGAGGGGGAGAGGGAGGAGGGGGAGGAGGAGGGGGAGGGGAAGGGGAAGAGGTGGTGAGGGGGGAGGGGGGAGGGGGTGAGTGGGGAGGGGGAGAGTGGGGAGGGGGTGAGTGGGGAGGGGGAGAGTGGGGAGGGGGTGAGTGGGGAGGGGGAGAGTGGGGAGGGGGAGGGGAGAGGGGGGAGGGGGAGGGGAGAGGGGTAGGGGAGAGGGGGAGCGGGAGAGGGGGGAGGGGAAGAGATGGAGGGGAGAGATGGAGGGGGAGAGATGGAGGGGGAGAGGGGGGAGGGGGAGAGGGGGAGAGGGGGGAGGGGGAGAGGGGGAGGGCGAGAGGGGTGAGGGCGAGAGGGGTGAGGGCGAGAGGGGTGAGGGCGAGAGGGGTGAGGGCGAGAGGGGTGAGGGCGAGAGGGGTGAGGGCGAGAGGGGTGAGGGCGAGAGGGGTGAGGGCGAGAGGGGTGAGGGCGAGAGGGGTGAGGGCGAGAGGGGTGAGGGCGAGAGGGGTGAGGGCGAGAGGGGTGAGGGCGAGAGGGGTGAGGGCGAGAGGGGTGAGGGCGAGAGGGGTGAGGTGGAGAGGGGTGAGGTGGAGAGGGGGGAGGTGGAGAGGGGGGAGGTGGAGAGGGGGGAGGTGGAGAGGGGGGGAGGTGGAGAGGGGGGGAGGTGGAGAGGGGGGAGGTGGAGAGGGGGGAGGTGGAGAGTGGGGAGGGGGAGAGTGGGGAGGGGGAGAGGGGGAGAGGGGGAGGGGGAGAGGGGGAGGGGGAGAGGGGGGAGGGGGAGAGGGGGGAGGGGGAGAGGGGGAGGGGGAGAGGGGGGAGGGGGAGAGGGGGGAGGGGGAGAGGGGGGAGGGGGAGAGGGGGGAGGGGGAGAGGGGGGAGGGTGAGAGGGGGGAGGTGAGAGGGGGGCGGGGGAGAGGGGGGCGGGGAGAGGGGGGCGGGGGAGAGGGGGGCGGGGGAGAGGGGGGCGGGGGAGAGGGGGGCGGGGGAGAGGGGGGCGGGGGAGAGGGGGGAGGGGGAGAGGGAGAGGGGGAGAGGGAGAGGGGGAGAGGGGGGAGGGGGAGGTGGGAGGGGGAGAGGGGGGAGGGGGAGGTGGGAGGGGGAGAGGGGGAGAGGGGGGAGGGGGAGGTGGGAGGGGGAGAGGGGGAGGAGGGAGTGGGGGAGGGGGGAGGGGGAGAGGGGGGAGGTAGAGAGGGGGGAGGTGGAGAGGGGGAGGTGGGAGGGGGAGAGGGTTTAATTGGTCATGTTGGCCAGGAAGGACATTGTAGATTTTGAGTCACTCAGGTTTTAAAAAAGGTGGAGAAGCTAACCACTGGGTTGGTGGTAGGGAAGGTGAATACCTGAGTTTGTTTTGTTGGAAGAGTTTGGGCAAAGTGTACCTCATTCATAAAGAAGACAGTGTATAGAACACTAGGGTGACCCATTCTCTATTCACATGTTTGGGATCCCACCATTTCGGATTTAAGTAAAACACTGAAGCAATTCAGAGGTGTGCTGCTAAATTTGTTATTGGTAGGTTCAATCAGCATGCAAGTATTATGGAGATGCTTTGTGAACTCAAATGAGAATCCGTGGAGGGAATACGACACACTTTTTTCGAGGTACTATTGCGGAAATTCAGAGTACTAGCATTTGAGGCTGACTACAAAATGATTCTACTGCTGCTAACATACATTTCACATAAGGAACAAGAAGGTAAGATGCAAGAAATTAGGGTTTGTAAGGAGGCCTTGAGACAGTCATTTTTCCTCGCTGTATTTGCAAGTGGGACAGGGAAGGAAATGACTATTAATTGTACATGGTATCCTCTGCCATGCACCATATATTAATGCTTGCAGAGTGTATGTATAGATGTAGAGGTAGTGTTCAATAGCAGCAAGGCCATGGGTACTGAGGACATTAGCACAGCGGGAAGTGACATCAACAATGACGAGCAGAATGGCTGCTGGTAAAGGAATAAGAACAGTGGAGAGTGAGTAGGGGATGAGGTTGGTGTGTCTTGTGTAGTAGTGTAGGATAGGGGTAATACGAGGGTTATTTGGGAAGTAAGATCTGCTCAGCTGTAAAATGGAAACCACAATGAAAATCAAAAATGTTTTATTTGCAACAGTTAGCTATACCTGCCAGCTACTTCTCTACATGGTTGCCGCTCTGACTTAGACTTTTGTCACAGCATTGTAGCAACTTTCTAATACCCTCAACACAGAAGACAGCCACCCAAGCTTTCTGTCAATTGACTACACCGGTCTGTAGCTTGGTACCTGTGCCAAAATAGTGTCTCCATAGCCAGCAGTTCATACAAGCAGAGATGAAAACTGAAGGGAGCCAAATCCAGCCAATATGGGGAATGATCAAACGCTTCCCATAAAAAATGTTCCAGGAACATCCTCGTTCCTCCAACTGTGTGTGGCTGAGAATTGTCATGAACAAGGAAATGCATGACAGCTAGGTTATGTGAGGTTGCATGAAATCAGGCGAAATACTTCAGCAGTCAGCTATTCTTGGTGGACGACACTATTTTTCTAGGCATTTTACACACATAAAAAAAAGTTTTGTCTCACTCTGGTTCCGAGAGTTCCAGAACCTGTAAAGAAAATTTGAATAGAGATGAACATAAACATCATTTCCGCCCTTTTTATTGCTCATGAAAATCACACATTGCATGTTGTACTACCACACTGCGAGACCTTCTGGGGTGGTGGTCCAAATTGCTGTACACACCGGTACCTCTGATACCCAGTAGCAAGTCCTCTCGCATTGATGCATGCCTGTATTTCTCATGGCATACTATCCACAAGTTCATCAAAGCACTGTTGATCCAGATTGTCCCATTCCTCAATGGCGATTCGGTGTAGATCCCTCAGAGTGGTTGGTGGGTCACGTCATCCATAAATAGCTCTTTTCAATCTATCCTAGGCATGTTCGATAGGGTTCATGCCTGGAGAATATGATGGCCACTCTAGTCGAGCAGTGTCGTTAGCCTGAAGGAAGTTGTTCACAAGATGTGCACGATTGGGGCATGAATTGCCATCCATGCAGATGAATGCCTTGCCAATATGGTTGCACCATTGGTTGGAGGATGGCATTGACATACTGTACAGCCGTTATAGTGCCTTCCATGACCACCAGCAGCGTATGTCGGCCCCACATAATGCTCCCCCCCCCCCCCCCCAAAAAAAGAGAACCTCCACCTTGCTGCACTCACTGGATGGTGTGTGTGTGTGTGTGTGTGTGTGTGTGTGTGTGTGTGTGTGTGTGTGTGTGTGTGTGTGTGTGAGAGAGAGAGAGAGAGAGAGAGAGAGAGAGAGAGAGAGAGACGCTCAGCCTGACCAGGTTGCCTCCAAATGCGTCTCCGACAACTGTCTGGTTGAAGGCATATACGACACTCATCGGTGAAGAGAACATGATGCCAACCATCAACAGTCCATTCGGCATGTTGTTGGGCCCATCTGTACCACACTGCATGGACCTCGCCATAGACATCGGGAGTGAAATTGCGCATCTTGCAGCCTATTGCACACAGTTTGAGTCATAACATGACATTCTGTGGCTGGACGAAAAGCATTATCAACATGGTGGCATTGCTGTCAGGGTTCCTCCGAGTCGTAATCAATAGGTAGTGGTCATCCACTGCAGTAGTAGCCCTTGGACGGCCTGAGTGAGGCATGTCACTGACAGTTACTGTCTCTCTGTATCTCCTCCATGTCCGAATAAGACCGCTTTGGTTCACTCCAAGACGCCTGGACAATTTCCTTGTTGAGCCCTTCCTGGAACAAAGTAACAATGCGGACGTGATCGAACTGCAGTATTGACCGTCTAGGTACCGTTGAACTACAGACAACACAAGCCATGTACCTCCTTCCTGGTGGAATGACGAACTGATCGGCTGTCGACCCCCTCCGTCTAATAGGCGCTGCTCATGCATGGTTGTTTACATCTTTGGGTGGGTTTAGTGACATCTCTAAACAGTTAAAGTAACTTTGTCTGTGATACAATGTCCACAGTCAACCTCTACCTTCAGGAATTCTGGGAACCAGAGTAATGAAAACTTTTTTTGAAGCATGTACATTCTCACTGCCTGCTCAGAACTGAAAACAGTGATGTGACATGATCGAAGGTCATGCTAGAGAGACTGTCCAACACATCTGTGCAAAGCTTCATGAGATTTTCACTGTGGTTTTCATTTTGGAACCAACTGGACCTTACTTTCCAAATAACACTCATAGGTTGAAGGAGTGGGTGCACAAGGGCAAAGATTCTCTCTGTGGGGCTCAATAATTAGCCACAATGGGATGCCCTATGTGGGTGGATTTATGTACATTAGGAAGCATGTAAAATGTAGGAATGTGGGAATTGGTAGGGTTGAGGTGAGAGATTGACTCAGATTCAGGGAAGAGATTTTGGGGTGGACCTAAGAATTTGAGAAGGAACTGGAGGCCCCACTGCATTTCTGGAAAGGGTCACTTTGGCAGGGCCTCTGTACATATCTGGCAGCTGGTGAAGCCCTCTAGCAGGTAATCCCTGCAGTTTATAAACATTGTTGTGTAGCCTTTGTCACCAGGTAGGATTGTAAGTATGAGTTCAATTTATATGTGATAGAATGTGATTCTGTCAATGGATGTGAAGTACATTTCCATGTTGAGAAATTTGGGGAATGCTGGTGACGCATTGTTTGAGGTTAGGACATTATGAAAAGTGAACATGGGATAATTTGGTGTTGTGGAAATGGATCAGTTAGTTGTAGGAGTAAAATGAGTCAGGCATGATTCAATATTGGATTGAGTCTGATCGATAGGATTAGTGGCGGAAAAGTGTTTCCTCTGTAAGGACAAGGGGAAGGAGAGCATAGTTCAATTTCAGAATGGGCAAAAGGTAAGGCATTTGGAAATGACAGATACTGCAGTGGAACTGGGTCTTTTGGATGACAGATTTGTGACTGTTATTGATCTGTTTATGCTCTGGGGTCTTCAGGGT
Source organism: Schistocerca serialis cubense (assembly GCF_023864345.2). Classification (NCBI taxonomy): domain Eukaryota; kingdom Metazoa; phylum Arthropoda; class Insecta; order Orthoptera; family Acrididae; genus Schistocerca; species Schistocerca serialis. The sequence continues at coordinate 288,624,171 of NC_064638.1, forward strand.
GACAGAAGGTAGTTTCTGCAGATGTGGTAAATGTAGCATGTTTGCAAGTCAGGGTTTGGCAGCTATGAAGGGGTGGAGGGAGTTTTGATGGAGGTGGCATTGTGAATGCTGCTCTAGTTCTTGCAGGGCAAAGTCTTCAGTCTGGATATGGAGGGCAGTAATTTGGCTTTGCAGAGCAGGATAATTTAATGGATGGAGAGAAGGCAGTGCAAAGACAGTTTACAACTGATTTACATGGCTTTGAAGGACTAGGATGGTGAGGGATATGGACTGACAAAATCTGAACAGACAGAGGTCATTGTGGAAAGGAGGGAGGGTTTGCAGCTGGAGATGAGTAATTTGATGGTTAGACCATTTGGAGGAAGGGGGGATGCCATAAGTTAGTGAACAATGCAGAAACAATTTGTGGGACTGGATTCTGGCTAGGGACAGGTTGACCTTTCTGTATTGGTGCAGATGGAAGCAGGAAGGATAAAAAATGGAAGATAAAAAAAATGGAAGATAAAAAAAATGGAAGATAAAAAAAATGGAAGATAAAAAAAATGGAAGATAAAAAAAATGGAAGATAAAAAAAATGGAAGATAAAAAAAATGGAAGATAAAAAAAATGGAAGATAAAAAAAATGGAAGATAAAAAAAATGGAAGATAAAAAAAATGGAAGATAAAAAAAATGGAAGATAAAAAAATGGAAGATAAAAAAAATGGAAGATAAAAAAAATGGAAGATAAAAAAATGGAAGATAAAAAAATGGAAGATAAAAAAATGGAAGATAAAAAAATGGAAGATAAAAAAATGGAAGATAAAAAAATGGATAAAATCCTTGGGAAAATCACAAAAAAATATGAACAGATGAAGCATAGTGAAAAAATCCAAATATGCCAAGGGTCTATCTGCAGCCTTCATGTATCAAAATTACCTTCCAAATCCAGAAACAGAACTCCCATGCTGTGTCTCCCCAGCTATCTACAATATCCCACATACTTGTGACTCAACACTACAGAGGACTGGAACAACTGAATCACATTCTCTGCCAGAGTTTTAACTACCTCTTATTGTGCCCTGAAATGAGAAATTTCTCCTCGAATATCCTCTCCACCCCTCTCAGTGTGGTCTTCCACCACCCACTGCACCTATCCAATATCCTCCCTGCTGCAAACACCTTGGTTCAGGGCTCATACCCCTGCAGTAGACGCAGATGCATGACCCGCCCCATATATCTTCCCTCTGCCACCTACGCCAGTCTTGTCACAGGCATCTCCTACCCCAACAAAGGCAGAGCCACCTGTGAAAGCAGCCATGTGATGCACCAACTTATCTGAAGTGACTATGCTACATTCTATGTGGACATGATAACTAACAAGTGGCCTATCTGCTTGAAAGCCCACTGCCAAACTGTGGCTAAGAGACAGCTGGACTACCCAGTTGCTGAGCATACCACCCAACACGACGTACTTGACTCCAATGACTGTTTCACCAGTACTGAGAATGTTGTTACCAGACAAAAGTGTAATTCTTTTAGCACATGTTTCAGGACTATGTTATTCCATTATCAAATGCAAGGAAACCAATCAATAAATTACCACACTGCACACACTGAAAACCATATAAAAATATTATACTGTCCTGTAGTATAACATACCTTAAAGCTTCTATGTAAGTAGGCACTGTCAGAAGTAAAAACACAGCAGCAAACATGCATTTTCAAACATAAAACTCTTCTTAGAACATCTCATGTTGGTGTGTTACATTCTGAAGGCACATTGTAAAATAAAGGCAGCTGCTTGGACCTATCAAAGATAGTACTTTCCTGCAATGCAAGAATCACAGCCACCAACAATGCTAGTATCAATCATTAAATCTATGAGCCTTATCTGTCAAGTACTAGTAAATTCTAAAATCCAATACTACACCTGTGTTTTAATGTAGACTTCCATACTGAATGGCCAAAAGAACACACAAAACCTAATGCCACTAATTCAAACATGCTTAAGCTGGTAGTTGCTTCCCAAGTAGGGCATCATTAAAGTGGGTTCAGAAATGCTCCTTGGACATGTCTGTCTTTCGATTTCACACACTTATGCATTACTTCTTTAAAGTATGAAACATCTCCAGTTCCTCTAAATCTGACAACCAACACCTGTCATCCTCAAAGTGCAATATCCTCATACTGCCAGTAGTGTTACCCAATGCTCACTCTGTGCCACCACTGATGAGCCAGTCTCTTTTTTGTTATGCTCTTTGGAACTCATTTTAAAGTTTCTTCCTCTTTGCCCCAAGTACTTCAATTCACAACTTCGAGATTTTATTTCATACATCCAGTTCTCACTGGTGCAAATCTTATGGTTGCCTCTCCTATTTTCCATCCTGAATGCAATTTTCACCAGTTTATTGTTAACAGAGTGGTGATTATTCTGGGAAACCTGAAATTCACAGGGAATTACATTGTACATGGAAAAATCATGGAAATCTCAGGGAATTTAAGGAATTTCATAAATTTCAGGGAATTCTGCATTTTTAACCTAACATTGAAAGTAAATTTTATTGAGTTTTATAAATCACAAATTTTAAAATGCTTAATACCTCAAAGTGTGTTAATTAAATGAATATTATTCTGTAGAAGTTATTGGTATTTAAAAACTGTGGTTAAACTACTGCTCTGCTTATGGATGGTATACAGCTCAACTGAGAGGGAAAACAATTCATTACTGTCATACTCCCCCCCCCCCCCCCCCCCCCCGCCCCCCCCCGCAATCCCCTCCCAATTAATTTATCAGGAGCTTCTTGACACCATCTTCCTCTTTACACTTGGAATTCTCAGGGATTTTTTCCTCCAAGTTTGAGTAGCCACCCTTGTTAAGTACCCTTGTCAATTTATATGAGACATTTCCCCAATCTGGCATTACTCTATATCTGTGCGGATTTTTCTCATTTTGTTGGTTTCTGTGCCCCATTACTGCATCAATTCTGTCATTAAACTCATGTCAAAACAATTTTCTACTGCTATTTGACTAAGTACAGTATTTTCATTTCTTTAGCAGGATGGATTTAGCCCCATGCATCTCATTTCTGAAGTACACTAATTTATGTTTATGTGGTGTACAGGGCTGATTTCAGTAAACCACAATGGAGTTTGGCATGAGCTAGCCAATTGTCTGAAAGCCACTTGCAGTGGCAACCCTGAGCAAGCTGTATTTTTTTAATGTGGTCTTTTCCAGCATTTGCCAGCATAATGGTAGACAGCACTCTCTGCCATGCAACATTTGTAGGATATGCTCTCTGGCATGGGATGGTGTAATGAACCACACTCTGCAACACAATATTGGTAGAAAGTATCCTCTGCTTATGTAACACTGATAAAAAGTACCATGTGCCATGCAACATCAGTACACAGCACCCTCTGCCACACATTAGCAGTACCCAGTGCCCTCTGCCGTGGAACCGAGGTATGCAGCAATCTCTGACACACAACACAATCTCTGACACTCAACATCCTTATGCAGCTCAATTCGCCATGCAGCATTTGTATGCAGCACCCTCTGCCATGCAACAATGGTAGAAATCATCCTTCACCACATAACTTTGGTACGAAGCACCCTCTGGCATGTGCCATTGGCATGAAGCATCATTTACCATGTGACACTGGCACAAAGCACCCTCTACCACAGAATGTTGGTGTGGAGTACCCTATGATCTAACACCATTCCATGGTTTTCTGCCATTCACTGCTGGATGGCTATGGCATTGTTTTCATAGCAACAGGTGACTAGTTCACCAAATTTTCTCAAAAATATTTATAAATTGAGTGGCTGAGAGTACAGAAGGCACAAGTGACATTTCATAAGCAAATAATGTGAATGCACATTTGGTAGGCTATAATGTGGATCTCGCCTCAGTAAAAGAGAGAGAAGTTACTTCCTGCATAGTGTTGCAGTCTGTGATGATAAAGTTTAAGGTGAAAGCCAATGCCAATGGACTGCATTTAGTATACAGCTAGTACAAGTGAAATGGCAGACTGAAAGAGAACTGCTGCCTTCTTTAACAAAGGTTCAGGTACATATTTTGTGAAAGCAGCCTACTGTGCATGCTTTCAAGAGTACTTATAGTAATATTTACTGCATATTTAAATAGGCCATATTTTGAAATACTGCTTATATGTCTTGAGGAAAAATCATCCATGTTGATACAATAAATCATGAGGTCCTTGAACCTGGCCATACTTACATTTAATGCCATGGGGCATGCCGAGATAGTCTATGCAGCTGCAATAAAGCTGTGTCGCAGATGGCGCAGTGTTTACCGCACCGCCTAGTAAACAGGAGATCCCGGGTTCGAGTCCCGGTCTGCTACACATTCTTACTCGTTGCCGCTGATTCCACGTAATGTCCCAACGTAATTGACAACAGTGATCACTTCCCTTTCTGTTCCTTTCTTCTCCTCTACACCTTCAACTTACATATAATGTATAACAGCTGCAGAGTCTGCATGGTGTCTGTTCTTTAGGTCACATCCGAAAGAACAGACCCCACACATTCATACAAGATGTACTAAAGAGACTCTAAAATATGCTTGTCCGTCCTCTTTTGGAGTACTGCTGCGCAGTCTAGGACCCTTACCAGGTAAGACTAATGGAGTACATCGAGAAAGCTCAAAGAAGAGCAGCATGTTTTGTATTATACCAAAATAGAGGAGATTGAGTCATGGACATGATACAGGGTTTGGGGTGGACATTTTTAAAGCACGTGTTTTTTGTTGCGGCTGAATCCAAATGCAAAAATATTTTGTTGGTGCAGCCTACAAAGGAAGGAACGATCATCATAATAAAGTAAGGGAAATCGGAGCTCGCACAGAAAGATATAGTGTTGTTTATTCTGCCTACTGTTCAAAACGGCCTTGCTGTTGTGGTACTGCGAACGGCTGAAAGCAAGGGGAAACTACAGCCATAATTTTTCTCGAGGGCCTGCAGCTTTACTGTATGGTTAAATGATGATAGCGTCCTCTCGGGTAAAATATTCCGGAGGTAAAATAGTCCCCCATTTGGATCTCTGGGCGGAGACTACTCAAGAGGATGTCGTTATCAGGAGAAAGAAAACTGGCATTCTACGGATCGGAGCGTGGAATGTCAGATCCCTTAATCGGGCAGGTAGATTAGAAAATTTAAAATGGGAAATGGATAGGTTAAAGTTAGATATAGTGGGAATTAGTGAAGTTCGGTGGCAGGAGGAACAAGACTTCTGGTCAGGTGACTACAGGGTTATAAGCACAAAATCAAATAGGGGTAATGCAGGAGTAGGTTTAATAATGAATAGGAAAATAGGAATTAGGGTAAGTTACTACAAACAGCATAGTGAACACATTATTGTGGCCAAGATAGATACGAAGCCCACACCTACCATAGTAGTACAAGTTTATATGCCGACTAGCCCTGCAGATGACGAAGAAATTGAAGAAATGTATGATGAAATAAAAGAAATTATTCTGATAGTGAAGGGAGATGAAAATTTAATAGTCATGGGTGACTGGAATTCGTCAGTAGGAAAAGGGAGAGAAGGAAACATAGTAGGTGAATATGGATTGGGGCTAAGAAATGAAAGAGGAAGCCGCCCGATAGAATTTTGCTCAGAGCACAACTTAATCATAGCTAACACGTGGTTGAAGAATCATAAAAGAAGGTTGTATACATGGAAGAACCCTGGAGATACTGACAGGTTTCAGATAGATTATATAACGGTAAGACAGAGATTTAGAAACCAGGTTTTAAATTGTAAGACATTTCCAGGGGCAGATGTGACTCTGACCACAATCTATTGGTTATGAACTGTAGATTAAAACTGAAGAAATTTCAAAAAGGTGGTAATTTAAGGAGATGGGACGTGGATAAACTGAAAGAACCAGAGGTTGTAGAGAGTTTCAGGGAGAGCATAAGGGAACAATTGACAGGAATGGGGGAAAGAAATACAATAGAAGAAGAATGGGTAGCGCTGAGGGATGAAGTAGTGAAGGCAGCAGAGGATCAAGTACGTAAAAAGACAAAGGCTAATAGAAACCCTTGGGTAACAGAAGAAATACTGAATTTAATTGATGAAAGGAGAAAATATAAAAATGCAGTAAATGAAGCAGGCAAAAAGGAATACAAACGTCTCAAAAATGAGATCGACAAGAAGTGCAAAATGACTAAGCAGGGATGGCTAGAGGACAAATGTAAGGATGTAGAGGCCTATCTCACTAGGGGTAAGATAGATACTGCCTACAGGAAAATTAAAGAGACCTTTGGAGATAAGAGAACGACTTGTATGAATATCAAGAGCTCAGATGGAAACCCAGTTCTAAGCAAAGAAGGGAAAGCAGAAAGCTGGAAGGAGTATATAGAGGGTTTATACAAGGGCGATGTACTTGAGGACTATATTATGGAAATGGAAGAGGATGTAGATGAAGACGAAATGGGAGATAAGATACTGCGTGAAGAGTTTGACAGAGCACTGAAAGACCTGAGTCGAAACAAGGCCCCGGGAATAGACAAAATTCCATTAGAACTACTGATGGCATTGGGAGAGCCAGTCATGACAAAACTCTACCATCTGGTGAGCAAGATGTATGAGACAGGCGAAACACCCGCAGACTTCAAGAAGAATATAATAATTCCAATCCCAAAGAAAGCAGGTGTTGACAGATGTGAAAATTACCGAACTATCAGTTTAATAAGTCACAGCTGCAAAATACTAACGCGAATTCTTTACAGACGAATGGAAAAACTGGTAGAAGCCGACCTCGGGGAAGATCAGTTTGGATTCCGTAGAAATGTTGGAACATGTGAGGCAATACTAACCTTACGACTTATCTTAGAAGAAAGATTAAGAAAAGGCAAACCTACGTTTCTTGCATTTGTAGACTTAGAGAAATGCTTTTGACAATGTTCACTGGAATACTCTCTTTCAAATTCTGAAGGTGGCAGGGGTAAAATACAGGGAGCAAAAAGATATTTACAATTTGTACAGAAACCAGATGGCAGTTATATGAGTCAAGGGACATGAAAGGGAAGCAGTGGTTGGGAAGGGAGTGAGACAGGGTTGTAGCCTCTCCCCAATGGTATTCAATCTCTATATTGAGCAAGCAGTGAAGGAAATTCGGAGTAGGTATTTAAATTCATGGAGAAGAAACAAAAACTTTGAGGTTCGCCGGTGACATTGTAATTCTGTCAGAGACAGCAAAGGACTTGGAAGAGCAGTTGAATGGAATGGACAGTGTCTTGAAAGGAGGGTATAAGACGAACATCAACAAGAGCAAAACAAGGATAATGGAATGTAGTCGAATTAAGTCGGGTGATGCTGAGGAAATTAGATTAGGAAATGAGACACTTAAAGCAGTAAAGGAGTTTTGCTATTTGGGGAGCAAAATAACTGATGATGGTTGAAGTAGAGAGGATATAAAATGTAGACTGGCAATGGCAAGGAAATCGTTTCTGAAGAAGAGAAATTTGTTAACATCCAGTACAGATTTAAGAGTCAGGAAGTCGTTTCTGAAAGTATTTGTACAGAGTGAAGCCATGTATGGAAGTGAAACATGGACGACAAATAGTTTGGACAAGAAGAGAATAGAAGCTTTCGAAATGTGGTGCTACAGAAGAATGTTGAAGATTAGATGGGTAGATCACGTAACTAATGAGGAGGTATTGAACAGAATTGGGGAGAAGAGAAGTTTGTGGCACAACTTGCCTAGAAGAAGGGATCGGTTGGTAGGACATGTCCCGAGGCATCAAGGGATCACAAATTTAGCATTGGAGGGCAGCGTGGAGGGTAAAAATCATAGAGGAGACCAAGAGATGAATACACCAAGCAGATTCAGGAAGATGTAGGTTGCAGTAGGTACTGGGAGATGATGAAGCTTGCACAGGATAGATTAGCATGGAGAGCTGCATCAAACCAGTCTCAGGACTGAAGACCACCACAACAACAACAACAACAAGAACAACAACTGTTGAAGATTAGAATAATAGAGAATTATTGTGAAGGTGGCTCAATGAACCCTGTGCCAGGCAATTAAGTGTGATTTGCAAAGCGTTCATGTAGATATAAAAGCACATTGCATGGAACAGGGATCCAAATTGGAGGTAAATGGGCAAAAGCTGATCATGCCACCAGGTCACCATCTATCACCAACAAGGATGGTGCGACATCCATAAACAAGAAGTTAGACTCAAGTTGTGAGGGGGGAGTTGGCACCGGGGTGGGTGGGCTGTCCTGGGGCTTACATTTCTTCTATTTCATAGTCTGAGCAGAGTGGGGTCCAGAGAGAGAGAGAGAGAGAGAGAGAGAGAGAGAGAGAGAGAGAGAGAGAGAGAGAGAGAGAGCGAGCGAGCACAGGGTTCTGCGAGATTTGGAACAGAGAGAGTGGGCAATCTTGGGGTCCATGCGTGCACTGACTATGGGTGCCCCAGTCAATGTGTGGCAGCAGTGTTCTGGACTGGGAGACGATGGGGGGGGGGGGGGGGGGGGAGGTACCCCAGGAGGGGCTCCATCACTGGTGGATGCTTAAGAAGGGGGACACCTCTTCAGCCAGGTGGGGGGAGCAGTACTCAGAAGGGGCAGAGAGAGAACTGTAGAGGAGGGGGGAGCGGGAGCCAGCAGGACAAGGATGAGGAGGAGGGGGAAAGGACGTAACAGAGACAATGTTAGAGTCATAGACATAAGGTGAAGATGATCCTATTTCTGATAAGCATCAGTGTAGGATAAATGATCAAGGGGTTTATACTCCTAGACCTTCTTTCCCTTCTTACAAACTGGGCAATCTGGTGAGCATCAAGATTGATGGTCATGGTAATTACTGCACATGGGCAGTAGAACACAGGAGTGGGTGTCCACATTCACTGCAGTGAGGGTGCCTGAAATGCAAGCACCAACCTCATGGACATACAGCTTCATGTCACACCACTAAACCACAACTATGTTCTCTGGAAGGGTATCCCCTCAAATGCCAGCATAAAAGCATTGATATTGATGTAATTGTCCTTAAGGCCTTTCTGAACACACTGAACAAAATGAATGCCCCACTATTCCAGATTAGCCTGGAGTTCCTCATTAGTTTGAAGGATGAGGATCCTAAGACAAATTACACCCCGAACCTTATTCAAAAACTGGTGAGAAGTAATGGATACTGGAATGTCACACAAATGGTCATAGGCATGAAGGGCTGCAGATTGGGCGGCAGATGAAGTTCTGGTCAACAGCGAACCTGACAACATCTTACGCAGAGAGTTCACTTTGCCAAAATTGTCTTCAATACTTTCCACAAAAAATAATGGCCTGATTGCTGTGAAAGAGTACTTGTCAGTTCTGGTGCAGATCAGGTGGCAGGGAAAGGATTTCACTCCAAGCCGCTGAGGCTGGCCCTCCTCCATGGGGGTAGCCAGGGAAGGGAAGGCTGCAGGGTCATAAGAAGCAGCAGTCAAGGATGCATTCCCAACCAAGGAAATGGCCGTAGAAGAACAGCCCATTTTTTGGAGCTCAATATGTTTCATAAGCAAAGTGTGTGCCTTGACCGATTACGGGCTCTCGCCACGGACATTACCCAGCCACAGCAAGGGTTGTGTGGCATGGTGGCCATTGCCAGGAGTTCCAATGTTCCTGAATGATGATGAAATGTAGAGGACAGCACAAACACCCCGTCCTCGGTTGGAGAAAATCTCTGACCTGGCTGGGAATCTAACTCGGGACCCTGTGATCCAGAGGCAGCAATGCCAGAATGACAAGCAACCACGTCTAAGCATATATCGGGAGGTAGCAGCTCAGACATCGGAAATGTGACCCCTGTGATGTTAGCGGGCTCAATAATGACACCACTATACGGACTGGCTACCATGCTGGCTATATAGCACGAAAAGGACAATTACTTCGAATGAAAGATGGAAGGAGTGATAAGGCCACACATCAAAAACACTAAGTAAGGTATTCTTCCCCAGTGATTTCACTCTATGGAGACAAAATTTAGAAGGGAAGGTCAAACCCCACAGGGAGATCAAAAATGCAGGTAAAAAAAGGAGAAAACTATAAGTGATATCAGAACCAGGAGAATAGCCAGCCGATGTAAGGACACAGAGAGGACGATGATGATGATGATGATGATGATGATGATGATGATGATGGAGTTGGGTTGAGGGAGCACTCAACATCAGGCCGTCAGTGCCATGACGAAAAGTCAGCATGAAATCTCATGGGTGGGGATGAAGGCTGTCCCCACATGCACAGCAGTTTATAACATACTAAAGTCCGCTGCCCCACCAGTTTAGGGATGAGGCCTGATAATTCACAAAATTTCACAACTCTGTTAACACTGGTATCGGTATCAGCAAGGACGGTGGGCAGATCTCCAGCGAGACCAAGGGCTGCCCTATTATCAGTATACAGGACACACGTAGCCACAATATGCTGAACTGAAAGCGGTACGTCACAAACTTCACGTAAAAGTGGATCCCCCCCCCCTTACGCTTTAGGGCACAGATGACAAAGCATGGTATAATGGATCTCATCAGGCCCTGGAGCACTGTCTCTGGCTGCAGGTTCCAGTTACCACATCGAGAATGGAAGGTTGAAGACTTCTTCATTACGTGAGAAAAAATTGAGTTTCCTCATCACTGCAGTCCAACAGAATATCTGAACAGCAAGAGCTTGTCTGGATGACGTAGCAACAGTATAAAAGTGTTCAGCTAAAATGTGAGCCATCTCTTCTGGTGTGTCCACCAAGACCCCATTATTTGACAAGGCTGTAAGGGGATGTGGACTACCCTTGCCTGAAATCCGTCTTATTCATTCCCAAACATGCGCAGCAGAAGTGGACCGATTAATGGAGGTCGTGAATTCCCTTCAGGAAGCCCTCTTCCGTTCTTTGATCACTCACCTTGCATGTGCTCTCGCAGACCTGAAGACATGAAGATTGTCTGTAGTTGGACACCGTTGGAAGTTCTGTCATTCCACCAAGGTACAAGCCTCCTCCTGAGGCGGTTACTAGACCTGGGGATGGACTCTGCAGCTGCCCTTTGGATCTCATGAGTGATATGGGCCACTGCCTCTTGTTCAAAAATAGCCTGTCGACTGTACTGTAACCAATTTGCCCTTTGTATCATACAACTGCATGGTTTCCTGCTGGTCCCTGTCCTAGGTGGCAGACAAATCAACACTGGGAAGTGGTCACTAGAATGTAAATCTGGAGCCACTTCCCACTGAACTGAATCTGCAATAGCTGAGGAACAAAAGCAAAGATCAATAGCTGAAAAAAGACCCTGTAGCTGTGGAAAAGTGAGTCATCTGACCCGTGTTCAGAAGGCAGACATCCTCAGAATGAACAAGTCGCTCGATCAGCCGACCCCTGGAGCAAGTAGTAGCCGAGCTCCACAGCACATTTGGGGCATTGAAGTCCCCCACAAGAAGGAATGGGTGTGGGAGTGACTGGAAGAGGTCTGCCAGTGCGTCCACATCCAAAGTGGCATTAGAGGGGGGGGGGGGGGGGGCGCAGGTACAAAGAACACACTGTGATGGTAAACGGTAAAAGAACTTTCACAGCAATTGCTTGGACGGTCGTGTAAGAGGGACAGGAGAGGAGTGGCATCTGTCATCAAGAAAAATAGCCACTCCACCTTTAGCCCTGCCTACAGTAGTATCGTCTTTCCTGTATGTGTGGTAGCCCCATAATGCAGGTGTGTCTGACTTTAAAATGCATTGCAATTCTTCCAAATGTGAGTGATATCCATTCAGATTCTACTACAACACAGAAGTCCCTACGGAAGCCATTGGTTAGCTATGGTGGTTCTTTCCTTTCTCCCTCGAAGGCAGCGATTTACCGGGGAGGCCAGGGGGAACCTTAGCTGGTTCCGCGTTCTCTAGTTCCTCCAATTGGAAGTCCATATCTTCAAGAGCATAGTTGCCATCAGAAAGGGAGAGTGCTCGTCGATCCGAATGCTTACCTACCGCTTTCTTGGACTTAGAACTACTTTTAGGAGGACTTTCTTTTTACTGACAGGAGGAGGAGGCTGCCAGGGTTGCTGGGATGGCTTAGGTGGCTTCTGAAGTTGGGGAGTGGTATGCGGCTTAGGTGGAAAGTCAACTGCTGACAGCTTCCGAGCGACATCAGGTGCAAGTGGAGTGTTTCCCCCCACAGGTACAGTGAGAAGTGCATGTGCTCGTACTTGAATCTGTGGTCTGAGTTTGTGTGAAAGCATCACACTTAGCTATTTGTGTTTTAAGGGATGATGCAAAAGAAAATGCAAAAACCGGTGGTTGCAAGGCTTTTTAAGCCTTTTTAACTTCACCATAGGTTATTCGTCTCTGTACTTTCAACTCTTGAATTTTCTTTTCCTCGTTGTAGACCCCACACTTTCTACTCCACACTGGATGATCCCCAGAGCAGTTAACACATTTTGGAGGAAATGTACAAGAAGTCCCCAACTTGTGAGTGGAGCCTCCACAATTGCCACACGTAGCCTTCCCGTTACATCTCGTAGTGGTATGGCCAAATCTTTGACATTTATAGCATCGCAGGGTTAGGAACAAACTGGCGAACCTTAAGGTGGATATAGCCGGCAAGGATATGTTCTGGTAATTCGGGAGTACTAAACATTAGAATAAACATTGCCGATTTTTCCAATTTGCCATTGACTCTCCTCATATAATTCTTTACCGCCATGACGTCCACATTCTTCCACTCTTCACGCAACTCTGCGGGGTCCATCTCCATTATATCGGAGCAGGTAACCATGCCCTTACTATAGTTAAGGGTGTTATGCAATTCAGCCTCGATTGAGTAGTCACCTAAGGCCTTACATCCCAGAAACTTAGATATTTGGGTGGAATTGGCAGTTTCAAGCAAAAGCGTTCCATTACGTAGTCGTTTGACACTTTTCAGAAACCCAGAAATACTTTCCAATGCCTTGTTAATATAGAAAAGGGATATCTTCTCAAAGCTTCCCCCGTTTCGCTTGATTACAGTGAAAGTGTTAAAGCACACTAATGCCCTGTTACTATTACTCGCAGACTTCTTTTCAGGAGTACTGACCAACCGAGCTCTCTTTGAGGAGTGGATGTAGGTGTTGGCTGATGGTACACCCATCCCGTCAGGAGTAGTAGTTTCATGAGACAGTTCCATAGCGATCCCATGATATGCTAGGGAAACAACCATTGACCCAGGCAGAGCCCTGATTGCCTGAGCAAGCCTGATTCAACTGGGCTACGGCAGGTGCCCCAGAAGTTGCTCGCTAAAGACTGTTTCACCACAACAGCCATTCACCTCCTCAGCACGTAGCACACCTTGAATTTGAGGTTTTTATTTTTTTTTATAGAGGTGGGTACCTTCCTCGCAGTCCAGGCGGTTAAGCCAAGACCCCCGTTCTCTGAAACGCACAACATTCCACCGCTGTGCTGCACGGTTGTCATTGAAGTATGACCAGAGCTTACGGTGACAGAGGACTGGTGGCGCATACCAGAACCCAAATCAGGAACCACAGGGTCGCCAAGCCCGTACTCAGCAAATGAGTGTTGAGCCCCTGAGGAGATGAGGAGGAGGAGGAGGAGCGAGGTCAGGAAGGAAAAGGAGCAAGGTCAGGGGGGAGGAGGAGCGAGGTCAGGGGGGAAAAGGAGCGAGGTCAGGGGGGAGGAGGAGCGAGGTCAGGGGGGAAAAGGAGCAAGGTCGGGGGGGGGGGAAGGAGCAAGGTCGGGGGGGGGGGAAAGGAGCAAGGGCAGGGGGGGAAAGGAGCAAGGGCAGGGGGGGAAAGGAGCAAGGGCAGGGGGGGAAAGGAGCAAGGGCAGGGGGGGGGGGAAGGAGCAAGGGCAGGGGGGGGAAAAGGAGCAAGGGCAGGGGGGGGGAAAGGAGCAAGGGCAGGGGGGGGGGAAAAGGAGCAAGGGCAGGGGGGGGGGAAAAGGAGCAAGGGCGGGGGGGGGGGAAAAGGAGCAAGGGCGGGGGGGGGGAAAAGGAGCAAGGGCAGGGGGGGAAAAGGAGCAAGGGCAGGGGGGGAAAAGGAGCAAGGGCAGGGGGGGGGGAAAAGGAGCAAGGGCAGGGGGGGGGAAAGGAGCAAGGGCAGAGGGGGGGGGGAAAAGGAGCAAGGGCAGAGGGGGGGGGGAAAAGGAGCAAGGGCAGAGGGGGGGGGGGAAAAGGAGCAAGGGCAGAGGGGAAAAGGAGCAAGGGCAGAGGGGAAAAGGAGCAAGGGCAGAGGGGAAAAGGAGCAAGGGCAGAGGGGAAAAGGAGCAAGGGCAGAGGGGAAAAGGAGCAAGGGCAGAGGGGAAAAGGAGCAAGGGCAGAGGGGAAAAGGAGCAAGGGCAGAGGGGAAAAGGAGCAAGGGCAGAGGGGAAAAGGAGCAAGGGCAGAGGGGAAAAGGAGCAAGGGCAGAGGGGAAAAGGAGCAAGGGCAGAGGGGAAAAGGAGCAAGGGCAGAGGGGAAAAGGAGCAAGGGCAGAGGGGAAAAGGAGCAAGGGCAGAGGGGAAAAGGAGCAAGGGCAGAGGGGAAAAGGAGCAAGGGCAGAGGGGAAAAGGAGCAAGGGCAGAGGGGAAAAGGAGCAAGGGCAGAGGGGAAAAGGAGCAAGGGCAGAGGGGAAAAGGAGCAAGGGCAGAGGGGAAAAGGAGCAAGGGCAGAGGGGAAAAGGAGCAAGGGCAGAGGGGAAAAGGAGCAAGGGCAGAGGGGAAAAGGAGCAAGGGCAGAGGGGAAAAGGAGCAAGGGCAGAGGGGAAAAGGAGCAAGGGCAGAGGGGAAAAGGAGCAAGGGCAGAGGGGAAAAGGAGCAAGGGCAGAGGGGAAAAGGAGCAAGGGCAGAGGGGAAAAGGAGCAAGGGCAGAGGGGAAAAGGAGCAAGGGCAGAGGGGAAAAGGAGCAAGGGCAGAGGGGAAAAGGAGCAAGGGCAGAGGGAAAAAGGAGCAAGGGCAGAGGGAAAAAGGAGCAAGGGCAGAGGGAAAAAGGAGCAAGGGCAGAGGGAAAAAGGAGCAAGGGCAGAGGGAAAAAGGAGCAAGGGCAGAGGGAAAAAGGAGCAAGGGCAGAGGGAAAAAGGAGCAAGGGCAGAGGGAAAAAGGAGCAAGGGCAGAGGGAAAAAGGAGCAAGGGCAGAGGGAAAAAGGAGCAAGGGCAGAGGGAAAAAGGAGCAAGGGCAGAGGGAAAAAGGAGCAAGGGCAGAGGGAAAAAGGAGCAAGGGCAGAGGGAAAAAGGAGCAAGGGCAGAGGGAAAAAGGAGCAAGGGCAGAGGGAAAAAGGAGCAAGGGCAGAGGGAAAAAGGAGCAAGGGCAGAGGGAAAAAGGAGCAAGGGCAGAGGGAAAAAGGAGCAAGGGCAGAGGGAAAAAGGAGCAAGGGCAGAGGGAAAAAGGAGCAAGGGCAGAGGGAAAAAGGAGCAAGGGCAGAGGGAAAAAGGAGCAAGGGCAGAGGGAAAAAGGAGCAAGGGCAGAGGGAAAAAGGAGCAAGGGCAGAGGGAAAAAGGAGCAAGGGCAGAGGGAAAAAGGAGCAAGGGCAGAGGGAAAATGGAGCAAGGGCAGAGGGAAAATGGAGCAAGGGCAGAGGGAAAAAGGAGCAAGGGCAGAGGGAAAAAGGAGCAAGGGCAGAGGGAAAAAGGAGCAAGGGCAGAGGGAAAAAGGAGCAAGGGCAGAGGGAAAAAGGAGCAAGGGCAGAGGGAAAAAGGAGCAAGGGCAGAGGGAAAAAGGAGCAAGGGCAGAGGGAAAAAGGAGCAAGGGCAGAGGGAAAAAGGAGCAAGGGCAGAGGGAAAAAGGAGCAAGGGCAGAGGGAAAAAGGAGCAAAGGCAGAGGGGAGGGGAAAAAGGCAAGGGAATGCAGCCCCAGAAGGAAAAAAGGGCTTCAATAGCTTGGGACCCTGCATGCGCCACACACAGACTCACGAAATAGCCATAAGCCCTCTGGGGAGCCAAGTAGGTGACTTCTCTAGACTGAGTACAGCCCAGTGCACGTATCACAAACTTTCTCTTAAGTTTGAGCAGTTAGATGGAAGCAAGATGTTACATGCCTTGTCTCCAAAGCACGTTTTGTGCCAGCCCAGATTTGAGTGCTTCACAACTATGGCACACACAGCACATAGTCAGCTCAGGATGGAACAGAAACAGGCCAAAGGCCAGTGGACCTTCTATGTGTCTTCAGAAGTGCTCACGGCTGCTCAGTTGTGCAGAGTCCTTGTGGAGCTATTGTAGTCCCCTCATAAACATGGGTAGCAAGCACTGAGCATTGTGGGAAGTAACTGCAGTGCCTTTGCATTGTTGTGGGATTTTGTGTAACTTGTCAGCTAAATGTAACCTGTCCTCTGCAGTGTCATGTTCTCTTGCTATTAACGCTGACTGAATGAGTGGTCAAATGCCCACAATGCGCTGTGTGCCATAATATCCAACGAGATCGATTCCCTTAGTAGTCTCAAAAATTGTGAGAGTTTGTGTTGCTATCAGTTCTATCTTCACATATGACTTGTCGAAGTAGTTGTTTTGGTACCTTTATCAGACATTGTAGTAGCACTGTCTTCACTGACAAGAATTTTCCAGTAGGCAGGGGTGCCTGTAAAGTGTCACTGATGGTGTAAGCACGACTGCAGAGGTTGCACAGCAGACTTACAAATTTCTGTGTGTTATCCTTCGTGCCAAAACTCCCTAAATAAGTTCAACCACCTGAAACCAGGTCTCTGTGTGAACTAACTGAAAAGCAAATAGTTTAGTTACATGGCCCGGATGAAACATCATATCAAAACAACTGTCGATGCTGTGTAAGGAAAGTCTGTCAAGAAAGGGTGGTAGACAACTCGTTGCATCAGCACATCTGGGAAGGAAGACCAGGGATGCAAGACAAGGCTCCATCATTTGGCCCAGCTTGGGGCGTGAATAGGGTTGCCTGAAACTAGAACAGTGAGAAAGGACTGATTGGTAGACTTAGGTGGCTGTTGCATGGACCGAGGTAAGTGGTCAGAGTAAAACTCTGATGCTCAATTAACCCAAATAGGATTATGGCCAATTGACATGAGAATGTTTGGTGGAGCATTAGTTGTTGCACCGTTTTGCATGAGTTGTTGGAAAAACGGATCTTCTTGAAATGCACCCATTGTTTCAGTAGTGCTTAATATTGCACAAATCCAAAATGGACAAATGAAATGCTGTACAGAAATGGGGTCACCCTATAGGTAATCCATTGCAGGAGTCGTGCAGAATGAAGTGCTAAGTGATATGTGAATAATGCTTTTATTGCTCTTAAATTGAACCAACATACATGTGAGTGAGTGTTTGCAAAGGAGTGCCAAACCAGATTGCTGAACACTAAAAATATCACACATGTCATTATTCTTTGTACTTATACCCTCGATCTATGTCTACATGCATAGTCTGCAAACCACTGTAAGGTGCAGGGCAGAAGGTACCACGTTCCACTACTAGTGATTTTCTTTCCTATTCCACTCACAAACAGAACGTGGGAAAACAACTGCCTACAAGCCTCCGTACAAGCCCTAATTTCTTGCATCTTACCGTTGTAGTCCTTATGAGAAACAAATTGGCACAGGGGTGCCGTCTTTCCTTCAGGGCTTCCCATTCGGGTTGATGTAGCATTTCAGTAATACTTGCAGGCTGATGAAACTTACTGGTAGCAAATCTAGCAGCCAGCCTCTGAACTGGTTCCTTTATCTCACCTGTTGATGATCCCAAACACTTGAGCAGTACTCGAGAATGGGTTGCACTAGCATTCTATGCACCGTCTCCTTGGGAGGTGACTTACACTTTCCCAAAATTCTTCCAATAAAATGAAGTAGAGCACTTGCCTTCCCACCTACCAGCCTGACATGCTCATTTTATTTCATATCGCTCTGCAGTGTTATGCCTAGGCATTAATAAATGTGATTAATATAATCACACATTATTACTACTACTGTATTCAAAAGTTACATGATGGTTTTTCCTACTTTTACATTTTTCGACATTTAGAGCAAGTTGCCATTAATCACACCAACTGGAAATTTTGTCTACGTCATCTTGTATTCTTGCAGTCATTCAATGACATCACCTTCCCAGACACCACAGCATCATCAGCGAACATCTTTAATATGCTGTTCACACTGTCCACCAAATCATTTGTGGGTATAGAGAATAAGAGCTGTCTTATCACAGTTCCTTTGTCTCTGATAAACACTTGCTGTCAAGGACAATGTACTGGCTTATATCACTTAAAAAGTTTTTGAGCCACTCAAATACCAGAGAACATTATGTAATCTATACTACAGCTAAGCAGGCGGACACGCTTTCCAGAAATCTAGGAATATGGAATCTGCCTGTTGCCCTCTATAACGATACTATTTCATCATTCCATTGCATCTTGCTGGGGGAAGGGAGGGGGTGGGGGAGGGGGAGGGAAGTCCCCACATAAGTAATAAAACTACATGTAATATCTGCACCGAGGTACCACTAAAAGAAACACAGGCATTAATGTAAATACAGAGGAGCATGGTAACACAAATGTTTAGTGACTAGGAAGAGTCAAAAGATTAAGGAGTAACGTCTTCATTTAGACGAATAGGGTAAAAGTGTGGGATGCTTCACATATAGGTGAGTGTCTGATGTAGTGTACCCAATATACTGGCTGTATTGGAGGGTAAAGGATAGGCAGATCCATGGAAGGGATTGCCTATGCCTAGGTCAGGAGAATCTGTAATAGTAGTAGTGACCTGAACTGAATTAGGAAAGAGAATTAAGAAGTATCTACCCATACAAGGTGGTGTAGAAGCAAGTGATTATTTTTCCCATTTACAAATATTTCTACAAACTAGTACTATGTGAAGAATTGACTTATCTGGCATGTGTCGAAGACAGTAATGTTTCGATGCATGCTTGACTTCGTAAGTGTCTGGGATTTTAATTTAGCAAGTGTGGAAGAAATTTATATATCAGCGTATAGCTCCTTGGGTGCATAAAAGAAGGAATATATCTATCCTACACTTAAGCATTTAGTGAGCTAGGGTGAAGTAGCAGTGGCTGCCTCAGCTGCTTGAGAGAGAGAGAGAGAGAGAGAGAGAGAGAGAGAGAGAGAGAGAGAGAGAGAGAGAGAGAGAGAGAGAGAGGGGGGGGGGGGGGGGGAGACGTAAGTGTAGATATGATCAGATTAGCAGAAGAGGTGGGGACGTAGTGACTTAAGTGTTAGGAGACCTGTATGGATGGGACTGGAAGAAGTGAATGACTGCACCAGTCTGTCACAAAGAAAGCCAAAGAAACACAGTTGCTTACAATGTATGTAGATTTTAGATGATGTGTCATTGCCATAATGTGCCACTGTTCAAAAATTTATTGGAATGTTATGCGCAGGTGAATCCAGAGAAAAATATAGTACTGGCTAAGAGATAAACCCTATGGCTTCATGCCAGGGAAGTCCACAGTAAATCTCGTATTTGAAGTAAAATATCTCCAGAGACAGCACTGAGTATGGTGGAGGTCTACAGTGACTCCAAAATTTTACTTCTGAATACAGTTTGCAAGCTTTTTCAAAAGTATAGGACAGGCAGTCTGTTTAATAGATTTGTTGTATCTTTTAAGTTTTCTTCCAATAAACACAGCCTTTGGTTCACTCCCCCATAACATTTTCTATGCGATTCCAGTGTAAGCTGTCTGTAATCTTAATGTACTTAGTTGAACCTGCAACCTTTAAATTTGGGTTATTTATCATGTAAGTGAAATTTAATGGATTTTTTTAGTACCTGTGTGGAAGATCTCTTGCTTTTGACTATTCAGGGTCATTGCCACTTTCTGTAACATGCCCACAGTATCTCATCTCAATCATTTTCAGATATGTTTTGATCTTCTGACTGTAAAAACAATCTAACTGGCTGCTCGTCTCCCAAACTGTTTATACAGGGGAACCTCAGATAGAACTTCGTTTTCATTAGCTGACTTCCCATCAGTTACTACATACTGTGAGTTTTGTAACAGGAAATTATGAATTCAGTCACTTAGCTGAGAAAATAGTCCACAGAAATGCATTACTGTTGAACCTTAAGTCTGGAGACACTTTTGACTTGCTGATTCAGTACAGTGTTGTTGGGAGCTTGAGTTTGCCACAAACAGTTTACATTACTGATATCCTTTTATGGGTGGCTGCACAGTAGAATTGGAGAATTCATCACAACACCTAATTTCTTTCCCTTCGTGTTTTTCGTTGTATAACTGTAAAGGATCTTTGATGCTTTTAAGAGTGATTGATTGCAAGAATTAACGGCTCAAAAGCCGACCAGTAGTAGTTCCTATCTGACAGTTTGCTCAAAATAATGGAAGAGGAAGAAAAAATTAAGGCAAAAATACATTGAAAAATTTATTAAAGATAAAGAATACAACAGTTACTAACTCTGCAAGAGAAAAGATGCAGCTGGAAAAAATGAAAAATGTTACTAGCTTATGGAGTGAATAGTTGGCAGCAGAAAATCCATTGTAAGAAATTTCAGTTCACAAGATCTCACAAAGTTCTTAATGTAGAGATGGTGGCCCACAATAATTCATTGTGAAACTATCCCCCACCCCATTTTCTATCTCACCAGATACTGAAATTGTAACAGGAGTATTAACAGCATTAACACATATACACTTTACAGAATAACTCCCAACATATTTCTGGTGACTGGGAGGAGCAATGAATACCAACTCTGAAAGCACAGATATGTATCCTCTGCATCCCATGTTAATTGCTGATGTGCATCCATACTACTAATAAACATTTCACACTCCATCATTTTTAATTTGTTCACATTTATACTTAACTTACATCCAACTTTGGACACAGCTAGCAATATGGGTACTCACCAGAACACCATCTGTGCTGGCAGCACATAGTGCATGATTGTTCAGGATGGGGGGGGGGGGGGGGGGGGGGGGGGGGGGAGAGGGAAGAGTGCGATTAAGGAAATCAGCCATTTCTTAAAGGCCCTTTCTTATATTTTTTTGGTGGAATTTGTTTTGTGTGGTTTATGAATAATTATTTTGATCAGCAAAGTGGGCTAAAACATAAAAAGAAATGGAAAAAGAGGGGTATGAAAAAGTGAAGTCATTATCAGGAAACAGAAAAATTATCTGATCAATAGCATTAAGCAATACAATGAGGTGAACAGCTCATAATTCATACACCAGAAAACTAGTGCCAGAGGGAAAAACTAGTGGCAACTGCCTGCAAGTGAAACATTAGTTATATACGAATGACAAATTGCAGTTTTATAGGGAAAATTGGCATTCCCTCCACAATGTTCATACTTACTTTTTCTTTGTTCCTGTTGTGTAAAACTATGCTTCGGCAAGATTTTTTGAGACATTGCAATTTCAGATGTCACTTTCTCCATTCAGTATTTAGGATGAAGATGTGTACATATAAGACTCATCAAACTGTTAAAAGGGAATTGTAGCTACCCTAAATGCAAGGAATACCCATAATTAGCAGGATCACAACAAGATTCAATAAGGTATTCTGTGCCAGGCAGCTCTCACTGATCTGAAGAAATCTTTCACCTCTTTTTTTTTTTAAATCCATAGTCACTCATATTTACCCTCCAAAAGATGTCATATTGATCAGATGAGAAAGAACTCGCAAATTGAGATTAGGGTTCCACATCAGCTGTAGAATATTTCTGAACAAATTAAAATTTGTGCCAGACCAGAACTCTAACATGGATTTCACACTTGGTGCAAGTGATTGCCTTAACCACTTTGGCTACTTGAGCATGCTTCCAGGAGTGGCCCAAATTTCCAAATGTCCTGGTGTCTTATTCTCCCTTGTACATGTACCATATTACCATGATTTCTACACAGGGTGAGAATCAGATCAGTTTAAACTTCCTTGCAGATTAAAACTGTACACCAGACCTCCGGATGTGAACCTGGGACAAGTGCTCTATCAACAGTAACTCAAACCCACTGCGAAAGGTGAAGGTCCCAAGTCTGGCATACACATTTAATCTAATGGTGTGTTTCAAATCGGTGCGCATTTCACAGCAAACTGAGAATCACATCAGTTTAAACTTGCTTGCACACTAAAACTGTATGCCACAGCTGGATGTGAACCTCAAACAAGTGTTTTATCAACAGTTACTCAAACATGACTCGTGTCCCTCCCACACAGTTTAATTTTCAGTAATATTGCATCTCCTACCTTCCAAACTTCACAAATGTTCTCTCACATACCCTGTAGGACTATCACTCCTTTCTTCCAGGAGTATTAGTCTCAAAGTATGCAGGAGAATTACGAGTCGTACTTGGATAGCTCAGTCAGTGAAGCAATTGCCCGTGAAAGGCAAAGGTCCCAGGTTTAAGTCCCTGTCTGGCACACAGTTTTAATCTAGCAGGAAGTTTCAAATTGGTGCACATTTCACTGCAGACTGAATATTCATTCTGGAATCAAATGAGTTGTTTGTAACGAAACAGTACCAGTAGGCTGAAGTAACTTTAAACTGTGCTGTGGACAATACTTTATCATCTATATAATCAAAAGAAAGAAATTTTAGACTCTAGCAAGTGCTACCCACATTTTTACAAGACAGATGGCTGTCCACGAAATCTTGAGGAAAAACATGGAATAACAGTCGAAGATAAGGTTAAGTCCTGCTTGTTATTCATTCAGATGTTGTTGTTGTTGTTGTTGTCGTCGTGGTCTTCAGTCCAGAGAGTGGTTTGATGCAGCTCTCTATGCTACTCTAACCTGTGCGAGCTGCTTCATCTCCAAGTACCTACTGCAACAGACATCCTTCTAAATCTGCTTAGTGTATTCATCTCTTTGTCTCCCTCTACAATTTTTGCCCTCCACGCTGCCCTATAATACTATATTTGTGATCCCTTGACGCATCAGAATATGTCCTACCAAGCGGTCCCTTCATGTCAAGTTCGGCCACAAATTTCTCTTCTCCCCAATTCCTCCTCATTAATTAGGTGATCTACCCATCTAATCTTCAGCATTCTTCTGCAGCACCACATTTCAAAAGCTTCTATTCTCTTCTTGTCCAAACTATTTATCGTACACATTTCACTTCCATACATGGCTACACTCCATACAAATACTTTCAGAAAAGACTTCCTGACAAATCTATACTCAATGTTAACAAATTTCTCTTCTTCAGAAACGCTTTCCTTGCATTGCCAGTCTACATTTTATATTCTCTCTACTTCGACCATCATCAGTTACTTTGCTCCCCAAATAGCAAAACTCCTTTACTACTTTAAGTGTCATTTCTTAATCTAAATCCCTCAGCATCACCCGACTTAATTCGACTACATTTCATTATCCTCATTTTGCTTTTGTTGATGATCATCTTATATCCTCCTTTCAAGACTCTGTCCATTCCGTTCAACTGCTCGTCCAGGTCCTTAGATGTCTGACAGAATTACAGTGTCACTGGCAAACATCAAAGTTTTTATTTCTGCTCCACGGATTTTAATACCTACTTCGAATTTTTCTTTTGTTTCCTTTACTGCTTGCTCAATATACAGATTGAATAACATCGGGGAAAGGCTACAACCCTGTCTTACTCCCTTCCCAACCACTGCTTCCCTTTCATGTTCCTTGACACTTATAACTGCCATCTGGTTTCGGTACAAATTGTAAATAGCCTTTCGCTCCCTGTATTTTACCCCTGCCACCTTTAGAATTTGAAAGAGAGTATTCCTGTCAACATTGTCAAAAGCTTTCTCTAAGTCTACAAATGCTAGAAATGTAGGTTTGTCTTTCCTTAATCTATTTTCTAAGATAAGTCATAGGATCAGTATTGCCTCACATGTTCCAATATTTCTACAGAATCCAACCTGATCTTCCCTGAGGTCGGCTTCTACCAGTTTTTCCATTCGTCTGTAAAGAATTTGTGCTAGTATTTTGTAGCCATGACTTATTAAACTGATAGTTTGGTAATTTTCACATCTGTCAACACCTGCTTTCTTTGGGATTGGAATTATTATATTTTTCTTGAAGTCTGAGGGTATTTCACCTGTCGCATACATCTTTTTCACCAGATGGTAGAGTTTTGTCATGGCTGGTTCTCCGAAGGCTATCAAGTAGTTCTAACGGAACATTGTCTACTCCTGGAGCCTTGTTTCGACTTAGGTATTTCAGTGCTCTGTCAAACTCTTCATGCAGTATCATATCTCCCATTTCATCTTCATCTACGTCCTCTTCCATCTCCATAATATCGCCCTAAAGAACATCACCCTTGTATAGACCCTCTATATATTCCTTCCACCTTTCTGATTTCCCTTCTTTGCTTAGTACTAGTTTTCCACCTGAGCTCTTGATATCCATACAAGTGGTTCTCTTTTCTCCAAAAGTATCTTATTTCCTATCTATCTTACATTTATCATCTAGCCATAACTGATTAGCAATTTTGCACTTCCTTTCGATCTCATTTTTGAGACGTTTGTATTTCTTCTTGCCTGCTTCATTTACTGCACTTTTATATTTTCTCATTTCATCAATTAAACTCAATATCTCTTCTGTTACCCATGGATTTCTACTAGTCCTTGTCTTTTTATCTACTTGATCCTCTGCTGCCTTCCCTTTGTCATCTCTCAAAGCTACTCATTCTTTTCTTCTTCTTCTTCTTCTTCTTCTTCTTCTGTATTTCTTTCCCCCGTTCTTGTCAACCACTCCCTAATGCTCTCCCTGAAACACTCTACAACCTCTGGTTCTATCAATTCATCCAGGTTCAATTTCCTTAAATTCCCACCTTCTTGCAGTTTCTTTAGCTTTAATGTACAGGTCATAGCCAATAGATTGTGGTAAGAGTCCACATCTGCCCCTGGAAATGTCTTACACTTTAAAACCTGGTTCCTAAACCTATGTCTTACCATTATATAATCTATCTGAAACCTTCCAGTGTCTTCAGGCCTCTTCTACATATACAACCTTCTTAAACCAAGCGTTAGCTAGGAGTAAGTTATGCTCTGTGCAAAATTCTGCCAGGCAACTTCCTGTTTCATTCCTTACCTCCATTCTATATTCACCTATTACTTTTCCTTCCCTTCCTTTTCCTTATCAAATTACTATTAAATTTTCACCTCCCTTCATTATCTGAATAATTTCTTTTATCTCATCATTCATTTCTTCAATCTCTTCATCACCTGCAGAGCTAGTTGGCATATATACTTGTACTACTGTAGTAGGCATGGGCTTTGTGTCTATCTTGGCCACAATAATGCGTTCACTATGCTGTTCATAGCAGCTTACCTACACTCCTATTTTTTATTCATTATTAAACCTACTTCTGCATTACCGCTTCTTGATTTTGTATTTATAACCCTGTATTCACCCGACCAGAAGTCTTGTTCCTCCTGCCACCAAACTTCACTAATTCCCAATATATCTAACTTTAATCTATTTCCCTTTTTAAATTTTCTAACCAACCTGCCCCATTAAGGGATCTGACCTTCCATGCTCCAATCCGCTGAATGCCAGTTTTGTTTCTCCTGATAATGACGTCATCCTGAGTAGTCCCCGCCCCGAGATCCGAATGGAGGACTCTTTTTACCTTCAGAATATTTTACCCAAGAGGACACCATCATCATTTAATCATACAGCAAAGCTGTATGCTCTTGGGACAAATTACCGCTGTAGTTTTCCCTTGCTTTCAGCCATTCGCAGTACCAGCACAGCAAGGCCATTTTGGTTAATGTTACAATGCCAGATTAGTCAATCAGACTGTTACTCCTGCAACTACTGAAAAGGCTGCTGCCATCTTCAGGAACCACACATTTGTCTGCCCTCTCAACAGATTCTGCTCCGTTGCGGTTGTACCTACGGTACAGCTATCTGTATCACTGAGGCACGCAAGCCTCCCCACCAATGCAAGGTCCATGGTTCATGGGGGGAGGATGCTTTTGGCTTAAGTTTGCCAGCCCTCCGCCACACACCGTTGGGTGGCTTGCGGAGTATGAATGTAGATGTGACTATTCCTCCATGTCCTGTGTCCAATGTAAGTGTTCCTGTACAACATAAGAAAAAGGAAGATATCAAGAAGGTTGTGAAAGACACTCTATACAAATATGTGTAGTAGTATGAAGACACATAGTCAGTGCATGTAGAAGAGGACTAGTGTTTTGGACTAAAATGTTACAATATGTACTGCAGACCCAAAATAAATGACATTTTACCACTCCAGTGCCAATGAGTTCTTTAAAAATAAACCTTTAAATGTATGGTGAAATAAAAAATTAGATTTTGGAATTGATTGCAAAAAGGTTCTTAATTGTCACAATTCAGACTCGTAAATTTCTTCTTATTGAATGTACTAACTAATTTGGTTGTACAATGTATCCTGTAATTTTTACTACTGATTTAATGTAACAAAATAGTTTTACTGGCAGTAACAGTGAGTGTATAGCAATTGGTGTTTTTCTTTAAACCAGACTGTACAGATGTAGTGCCTTTTAAAAAGTGGTGATTCAAAGGGTTTTCATATTTGCCATTATTCTTTATGCACCTTTGTTTGGAGTGGAAGTCATAAACAAGAAACCAATATAACAAAATCTTTTTCTGTCCAGATATCAAGTGAATATATTTGCATTGAATACAAAGTTGAGAAAAATAGCTGCCACGAGTGAAGACTGACTTACATCTTTAAGCAGCGAACAGCGTAAATCTATGCCAAATGAGCACATTTAAGTCTACAAAGCTGTGCCCACAAAAATACACAATTTCAAATTCATGTACATTATGACAATTTCCTCCAGCATCCATAAGACAGGTTACAGGGCACTTGCCCAATTACAATGTGACGTACAATATTTTAATGCACTTCATAAAAAATCTTCCAAAAATTTTTAGTTCAGTGACTACATCTGTAAAAAACACCAGCTTAAAGAATGGCATATGTCATTTTCACTGTTAAAATATCACAAGTACTTCAGATATTTCTGATAAAAGTTAAGTACACAAACTCAGCACTTCATGTAAGGAATGTTTTTCACATAACTGGAAACAGTGTTACAGCTTTTACTACAGTTCATTTGCTACATATACTGTGATTCTATTAACTGTAGAAATTTGTGCTTCACTGAGTGAAAAACCACTGGATACTTTCACAAACCATTAATAATAAGTGACACCAGTGTTACTAAACATACCATGTTGTAAGTATCATACCATGGAAGTATTCCTAAATGCAAGATGTACAAAACTGAACATGTAAAACATACAAATTACTTTGGCATCATTACTAAATCTTACACATCTATGAAAGATAATAAAATTTCTCATTCAAAGGCCTTTCTGTTTACAGTGAAAATTATGACTTTGTTAGCTAATTCTATTTTTTAGAGGAAGAAATCTTTGTCATAAATCAACGACAAACAAAATGAAAGGAAAAGAGGTGATAATTTAATATGGAATGAGAAATCAGCCCAACTGAGACAAGATAGTTTGTATCCATATATATCCAGCTTTCAAAATAACTAAGCCACTTTTCTAGTTTCCTGTCCACTTCATCCTTATTTGAATGTGAATATTGTTAATTATTAAAGTTCAGCATTTAAATGTTAAGTATTTATGATAGATTGATTGACCACAATTGTCACCATATGAGCAACCACTTAATCTAATACCACTGCTATTCAGTAATAATAAAATAATAATAAAGAGCACCTTAATGACCAGAACAGTCTCTTCTGTAAGATTATACAATGGAATTCTCCACATAGTGAAAAATGTAGCTTTAACTTCTGAGCTAAAAGCTAGTGTGATTATTGCTTTAAAAGCTTTTAAACATTAATTCTGAAAGACTGACATTTTTTGTGCATTAATTGCGTGGGTAAGTAATGTCTCAGAGAGAGAGAGAGAGAGAGAGAGAGAGAGAGAGAGAGAGAGAGAGAGAGAGAGAGAGAGAGAGAAGGGGTTAGGGGACAGATGAGCCATATGTTGTTACTATTTCATTAAAAAAGCTGCACGCATATTTATAACTAAAAGCCAAAAGAAAAGTAATTATACCAGTAATTAAGTACTCCTGCCCAAGTACATTTAATGACTGCTTTTCCCATATAGCATTACTTCCAAGAGAGGCAGCTCAACTGCTTAGAAGAACTGTTTACATTTCTCATTGATGCTACTATTGACGAAGTTCACTGACAAGTATTTTGTATTCCTCATAGTAAGGAAGTCAGCATAGTATCAGCTGTTCTCCTTTTGTTTCAGTATTTCTCATTTTACACAGTTTGCACATTGAGTAGGCAGAGAAAACAAAATTATTAAAGACTAATACTCAAATAATTTAAATAAAACATTGCTCTCAAATAAAGACCGGTGCAGTATCATTACATGGATATCTGCTTTATTTTGTGACTCAATGAAGCCAAGAGTTATTGAGCAGCCAAGAGTCATTGACCTAAGAAGGGTAGATGAAACTGATGACAGTAATTGTAAGTTGAGAATAACCACTGCCTTACCAAAAATGAAAATTTATATGTCATTTAAGTTTTATATATTTTACTCATACACTGAACAAAAAATTAAATGAATTTTCTCATTCAATAACATATGATGCAGTGCAAGTAATCTGTTACCCCAACACACAAAGTTCACATTTGCCTCTGACTCATTCTTCTCCCCACACTGTCCGGGAACATCTCACAAATTTCCCTTCTTAAGTTCCTTTACGGGAGGCGGGGAGGGGACTGGGGAAAATCTCTGGTGGTGCAACTACATTTTTGTAGTATTTCTCAAACTGATGCCAACAAGATAGTGAACCTTAAAGTAATTTATGATGATGATTTCTATCAAATTTAACTTCTAGCTTTAATTTTTGTGAACAGTTTCCAAGTAAGCTTTACAATATAAATTTCTGAGCCATCATGACTGCTCACAAACCTTACTCATTCAGAAAGAAGTTTGTATCTTGTCCTAGTTAAAAGCCAAATTATGTTTCTGTGTTATCTGTAAACTAATATTCAGATGATTTAGTTTGTGCCATTTATAGTTTTTCCTCCAGATTTTTTGTCCATTCAGCAAAACAATGTTAATGTATTATAAAAATTCTGGAAACTTGCATTTCACATGGCACAAACATCAACAAAATTATTTTTATGCATTAATGACACGAAATTCCTGTGCAAGAATACTTGAAGTTTAGGTATATGTAATTATAAACCATTACCATGAGGAAGGGAGTCTTAACTGTGTATAAAATCTATTTTAAAAATAATGTTCATTTATGAGAACTTAATAATAATTATTTATCATAGCACCCCTCAACGTACAGTTTCTATGGCACTACTGGTAACTTGCTTATTTAATTGTACTTTATGGATGAAAAATTGTTGGGAGTTGCTGCATGTGCACTATTGCTCTACTGGTGACTATTGTTAAAAAGCAATTGAGCAACTGAAATTTATTCAAAATAACTTTGCTTGATTTGTCATTATTGTACAAGATAAAATCATTGCATCAGCCTTCAACACAATTTGTTTTGTTTATGTCACAATTCACCACTGCATACAGAAAATTAAATTGTAAGCACAATCACAATGAACAATTGCTCTGGCAGTGTTTCTTTCCTTTCGTTGCCCCCAATAAAGCACCAAAAAGCAGTCCTTCAAAACAATACATTTGTCCAATCTCTTAATGAACAATAATAAGATATTATACAAGAAGGTATTAGTAGTTGAATGACATAATAAATAACATAAATAATTAGAAAGATGGAAAGGCTGCACTGACTAACACTATCTAGCTAAATAAATAACAAAATACTGAAATTATGCCACTGCAGCCTTTGACACTGTTCACAACTCTAGAAAGTACCCTGTGAGTAAATATATAAAAACAAATATCAAAAAAATAATTGTGATTGCACCATGACCCATCACTCACATGGAATTCTTTTATAAAAAATGCCACATACTGTTGCAAAAATGAGGATTTAACTTATACAAAGATCACAGACTTTTTTTAACGGCTGCTATTTCAGGCAGCCATAAAAACAGGAAGGCCGTCTAAAATACTTCTTTTAATCACTGTCTCCAACAACAAAATAAATAAAAACAATTAAAATACAACAGTAGCACTACCATTATCAAAGTTATCATTTCAAGAAATACTTTTCCTAACCCACGTCAAAATCAACTAACAACGTCAAGGCAATACTTTACATGACTAGCTTGTCACATACATGGAACGGATACGTAAAAATCATATACCACAATGTATCACAGTGCTCTAGAGACTTTAGTAGCAGATGCCCTTTTAGCAGCAGGTTGTTTTGAAAGAGAGGCACGACGAGTCTCACAAGATGTACCTCCAGGTGCATGTGGATATGAACGCAGCAAACCCAATGGGTGACGAGTTGTTGGGGCTGGTCCACAACGTCCTAGGTACGTGTGCACACATTTAAACACACGCGAATGAGCTGACAGGACTTCCTCCAAATCAGACTCACTGAAACACAAACAAAAATGTCAATTAAGTACTGACAACATTTACCTTTCCTATATAGTTTTAACACACCAGATGACTACACAAAGTTTGAAGAATGACTTCATTCTGGTCTATTATTGTGCTTTCTTAGAAATGCTTGGCAGTAACAGTATCCAGTTTGATACCCCCCCTAATTCACTAATCTAAAAACAAATATTCGCTGTCAGCTACCAGTGTGCTGTGCTTATTATCTGTACTCAATTAGAATGTCGTATGTATGTCCATACACCACTCTTAATAAAGTTCATGTCCAACTTTCTGTAATGAAGAGTTGGCTGCATGGCACATACACGAAGTGTCGATAAAAATAAATACACAACTGAACTTACTGCCAAAAGTTTCAATAGAGTATTAACAATATTAGAAGAGGTAGTGCCATTGTGCTTTGAATGATGTTCAATAGCCATCTGCCACCAAATCTAAATAAGAATACTTTTCATTTAATGGTTGGTTTGAGTACAAATCAATTGAAGAGAGAACTTGCTGAGCCCAACAGTATGATCAGCATACTCTTGGGAAGAGAGAGTCATCCCTCAACATATGAGGTCTGTTAGGGAAGTATACGACCTTTAGCTGGGAAAAATAACTAGCTTACCTGGAGTGTTGGATACCTAATCACCCTCTAAGTTGTATCCTTTGCATTTCACACACTTCTTCCAGTGGTGCCGCTATTGTTGGAAGCACACTGAAAAAACCTCTTTCGGGATGGAGTTTAGCTCAGCTCTCACTACTGGCACAATGTCTTCTCTTATCTGAAATCATATTCATTTCAATGGCCTCTTGAGTTTGGGGAACAGCCAAAAGTTACCATATCAGGAGAGTAAGGAGCCTGTTGAAGCAAAGGACCCTGGTTTTCACCAATGCTAGGAATGTGCTGGAGCACTGTCGTGATTGACGTGCCAATTTTCTGTAGACCACAAGTCCAGTCTCTTGTGCCACACAGCATCACGCAGGCGATGGAGGACATCCCTGTAGGACTCTTTAGTGATTGACTGACCCTGAGGTGTTTAGTGACTGGTTGGTTGGTTTGTGGTACTGAAAGGACCAGACTACTAGGGCCATCAGTCCCTTTTTCCACGAACTTGAAACTCCCACAAACAATGGAGATGACAAGAGACAACACAGGACAAAAAAGACAGACAGAGACCAGAGAAAAGGAATTAAAATCACAGAGTGTGACAGTGGTTGGCCGACCATAGAAGCAAAAAAGGAAACGCCAACCACCAAGAAACGCACTAAAACCTCAGTCAAAAAGTGTAGGCTAAAGGCCAGACTCAACACAAAAAAAAGAACAAACACTTAGATCAAGTGATAAAAACCCCCTGCACGAATAAAACTCAAAACTAAATCTGCCATCGCATAGTCATCTGATAAAAGTGCAGGAAGTGTGTCAGGCAGGGCCAACGTCTGCTTGAGCAGAGTTGAAAGCAGGCAGTCCAACAAGATGTGGACCACCGTCAAAACTGACCCGCAGCAACATACGGGTGGGTCCTTGGGGCACAATAAATAGCTGCGTATTATCCTGGTGTGGCCAATGCGCAGCCGGCAGAGGACAACAGAGTCCTTACGAGAGACCCACAAGGAGGAGCGCCACGCACCGGTAGCCCCTTGATGGCCCGGAGTTAGTTTAGTGAAGGAAGGGTGTATGTCATTCTTCACCCCAAGTGCGAAGTACCTTCTGCCACAAAACTGACCTGAGGTCACTGTCCGAAAGGCCAATCTCCAATGCTAGTGCACCGACAGCCTGTTTGGCCAGCGTGTCAACATGTCCATTTCCCGAGATGCCGACCGGACCTGGGGTCCACACAAAGACCACAGAGTGGCCGCAATGTGTAAGAGTATGGAGGGACGCCTGCATAGCCATCACCAGATGAGAGCGAGGTAAACAATGGTCGATAGCTCAAACTGCTCAGGGAGTCACTATAGATAACGAAAGACTCACCTGAGCAGGAGCGGATATACTCTAGGGCGTGAGAGATGGCGACCAGCTTGGCAGTGAAAACACTGCAGCCAATTGGCAATGAGTGTTGTTCATAATGATCCCCTAGAGTAAGAGCATAACCGACACGACCAGCAACCATCGAACTGTCAGTATAGACAACGTCAGAGCTTTGAAATGTGGCAAGGATTGAAAGAAAGCAGTGGTGGAGGGTCTCTGTGCCAAATCGAGCCAAAGGCATGGGCGGGGCACACACCATGGGGGTATACACAGAGGGGCCCGGGAAAGAGGTGGAAGAGGGAAAACCTCAAGCCCTGAGAGAAGATCTCCGACGCGAACTGCGACCGTACACCCTGACTGGGGCCGCCGTTCTAGAAGATGGACAACCGACTGAGGGAACAGGAGACGATAACTGGGATGCTCGGGCAAGCTACAAATGTGTGTATCATAAGCGGCCAGTAATTGTTGGTGCCAGAACCGCAATGGAGGGACACCTGCCTCCACAAGTATGCTGTTGACAAGGCTTGTCCGGAAAGCTGTGAAGGATGGTGTCCAGCAACTGCAATGTAGAAGGGGATTGAACCGTAAGCCAGGCTCCCATAATCTAGACGGGACTGAATTAATGCCTTGTACAAGGGTAGACCGATTGACACCCCAGCTGGTGTCACTCAAGCAACGAAGAACGTTAAGATGCAGCCAGTACATCTGTTTAAGCTACTGAATATGAGGGAGCCAAATCAACAGGATATCAAAAACCAATCCCAAAACCCGATGCATTTCCACAACAGCAAGAGGTTCGCTGTCAAGATAAATCCGTGGCTCAGGGTGAACAGCTTGTCGCTGGCAGAAACGCGTAATGCAGGTCTTGGCAGCTGAAAACTGGAAGCCATGCGCTAGAACCCAGGTCTGTGCCTTGCGGATAGCACCCTGCAGCTGCTTTTCTGCAGCTGCAATGCCAGTTGAGCTGAAGTATAGGCAGAAGTTGTCAGCATACAAGGAAGCTGAGACAGACATTCCCACCATTGCAGCAAGCCCATTAATTGCAATTAAAAAGAGGCAGACACTTCAGACAGATCCTTGCAGTACCCCATTCTCCTGAACTCTGGAGGAACTATGGGAGGCCGCTACCTGCACGCGGAAGGATGAAGCGACAGAAAATTTTGTATGAAAATCGGGAGCGGACCCCAAAGACCCCAACCATGAAGCGTAGAGAGGATGTGATGTCACCATGTCGTATCGTATGCCTTCCGCATGTCAAAAAAGACAGCGACCAGATGCTGACAGCGGGCAAAGGCCGTACGGATGGCAGACTCTGGGCACACCAGATTATTGGTGGCAGAGCGGCCCTTACAGAACCCACCCTGAGACGGAGCCACAAGACCCCGAGACTCAAGTAGCCAACTCAACCTCGGGCTCACCATGCGTTCAAGCAACTTGAGAAGAACATTGGTGAGGTTAATGGGGTGGTAGCTGTCCACCTCCAGTGGGTTCTTGGCAGGTTTCAACACGGTGATTACAATGCTTTCCTGCCATTGTGACGGGAACTCACCCTCAACCCAGATACGGTTGAAAAGGTCAAAGGGGTGTCACTGGCAGTCCACCGAGAGGTGTTTGAGCATCTGACACTGGATGCAGTCTGGCCTGGGAGCTGTATCAGGGCAAGCGGCTAGGGCACTTTGGAATTCCCACTCAGTGAACAGAGCATTGTACGATTCAGGGTGGTGTGTGTGAAATGAAGTGATCCGACATTCCAACTGCTCTTCCAGGGAGCGGAAGGCTAGTGGGTAATTCACAGAAGCGGAACTCTGAGCAAAATACTCTGCTAAGCAGTTTGCAATTGTGTCGGAGTCAGTACAGACTGCTCCATTCAGAGAAAGCGCAGGTACGCTGACGGAGGTCCGATAGCCATAGTTGCCTAATCTTCGCCCAAACCTGCAGTGGAGAGATACAGAGGCCAATGGTGGAGACATACCTTTCCCAGCACTCCTGCTTGCATTGGCGAATGAGGTGGCAGGCTCGTTCACGGAGTCATTTAAAGGTGATGAGGTGTGGCAATGAGGGATGCTGCTTGTGACGCTGGAGTGCCCGCCTGCGATCTTTAATCGCCCCAGCGATCTCAGGCGACCACCAAGGCACAGTCCTCTGCCGAGGGGACCCAGAAGAACAGAGAATGGCAGATTCTGTGGCAGTAACAATGCTGGTGGTGACCGAGTGAACCACCACATCAATGGCGTCATTGGAAAGAGGCTCAACAGTGGCAATGGAGGTGAACAAGTCCCAGTCAGCCTTATTCATAGCCTATCTGCAGGGGTGCCCAGAAGAGTGACGTGTGATAGTGACAGAAAGATCGGAAAGTGGTCACTACTGCACAAGTCATCATGCACACTCCATTGGACAGATGGCGATAGGCTAGGGCTGCAGATCGATAGGTCGATGGCCGAGTACGTGCCATGCGCCACATTGAAATTTGTGAAGGCACCAGTATTTAAAAGAGAAAGGTCAATCTGTGCCAATACTTGGGCAATGATGCTGCCTCGGCCTGTTGTCACTGATCCCACCCACAGAGGGCTATGGGCATTGAAGTCACCCAGTAACAGGAAAGGTGGCGGCAATTGGGCTATCAGCACAGCCAGGACATGCTGCGGGACATCACCATCTGGTGGATGATGGGGACTGCGGACAGTGACAGCCTGAGGCGTCCACACCCAAACAGTGACAGCCTCTAAAGGTGTTTGTAGGACAGACTCATTGTAAAGAGAGTGAAGGATGCAGATGCAGACACCACCAGATACCCTCTCATAAGCTGGCCGGTTCTTATAATAGCCCCGATAGCCACGGAGGGCGGGGGTTTGCAATGCCGGAAACCAAGTTTCCTGAAGAGCAATGCAGAGGAAAGGGTGAAGGCTGAGAAGTTGTCGGAGCTCAGCAAGGTTGTGGAAAAAACCACTGCAGTTCCACTGGAGGATGACATTGCCCATGGCCAAGTATGGCATGAAGGGATCGAGGAGGCAGATTACGCCGCTAGGTCACCTGCTGCCACCGCTGCTAACGGGAGCAACATCCATCATGTTTGATGGACTGGCGAGATCTAGGTCCTCAGCGGACGCCAGAATCTCCATCGCATTATTAGACACAGAGCTTGTAGGTAGTGGTGGAGTGGGTGCCACCACAATTTCCTTGGTCTTAGAGGTCTTTGATTTCGATTTCTCATGCTGTTCCTTTGGTTGCCCTTGCTGGGAGGGCTTCTTTGATTCAGTCTCCAGGACCAAAGAGGACTGCGAAGCCCTACGACCAGCTACCTGTGACTTCTTCAGCCCCTGGCCAAGAATGGCATGAAGGGATCGAGGAGGGTTGCCACTCCTAGCGAGAGAAGCCGAAGAAGACTTGCGCTTCTCCGGTTTAGAAGTGGGGCTGGTGTCCCTTGTAATGGATCTGGGAGATGTTATTTTTTACTGTATTTGTCGATACCGAATTGTAAATGTTTTCTTATATTTTTGTCAGAATTTATTATAATTTGTCTTATTATATGTTAATTTACTTCTGTTTTTGAGAGTACAAGCATATTGATTACTATTAGAAAATGTATCGAAGAATAGCAAAGAGACTGATTACAAGTGGAAACTTGTGAATTGTGTAAAATATCTTTGACGTTGGAGTCGTCTTTGACTATAGTCAGTCGGCAGCTAACTCTTGGTGTGTGTTGACGGAAGAACAATGTGAAGGTCGCAGTCATAAATAATTTTGAATTATGTTACTATTATTTTTGTATTAACTAAAAAGAAGAAACTACATTTGAAGAAACTGTATTTGAAACACCAAAATGAGAGAAACACGTTGAACCACGTCATTTCTGCAGCTGACATAGATGCATTGTGGAATCATACTTAGACAACTGAAGCCAAGACTAATATCGCCTTGCAAACGTCTAACGGAAAAGGTACTGTCACGAAATATGGCAAATTTAAGTAAATAAAAAATAGTGACCATATTTTCAACTTGTGTCTTAGCCGGGAAGCCATATTTCACCCTGATGGTTGGGGAGTGTTGTTCCTGAGGTAGGTGGTGCGGGAGCAACAGGGAGGGAAGTGCCCCCCACCATCAAGGGGGCAGGTGTGGCCCTTCGGCTCAGAGAGCTGACTGTATGTGGTGCAACGGATGGAGCCCTAACAGGAGTGACAGTGGCGGCATAAGATGATGTCATACGCATGGGCTGAAGCTGTTCAAATTTCCATTTAGCCTCAGTGTAGTTCAGTCAGTCCAGGGTCTTTTATTCCATTATTTTCCATTCCTTCTGTAGAATCTTACAGTCCGGTAAGCAATGGGGATGGTGCTCTCCGCTGTTGTCACAGATGGGACGTGGGGCACATGGAGTATCGGGATGGAATGGGCAACCACAATTGCGACATATGTGGCTGGAAGCACAGTGGGAAGACATATGGCCAAACTTCCAACACTTGAAGCACCACATCGGTGGATGGGTATATGGCTTGACATCACAGCAATAAACCATCACCTTCATCTTCTCGGGTAATGTGTCACCCTCGAAGGCCAAGATGAAGGCACTGGTGGCAGCCTGATTATCCATCAGACCTCAGTGGACACGCCAGACAAAATGGACACTTCGTCGCTCTAAGTTGGCGCGCAGCTCGTTATCGGACTGTAAAAGAAGTCCCCTCTGGAAGATAATGCACTGGACCACATTTAAGCTCTTATGGGACTTGATAGTAACAGAAACATCCCCCTGTTTCTTACAAGCGAGTAATGCCCGTGACTGGGCACAGAATGCTGTTTTTACCAAGACTGAACCAGACCACATTTTTGACACCCTCCACCTCACCGAGCTTATCCTCTAAATGCTCTACAAAGAACTGAGCCTTCATGGGCACAAAGGATTCCCCATCAGCTCTCGTACAGACTAGATACCAGGGTGAATACGTCTCGCTGTCATTCATAGCCTTTTATTCCTCCCATGGTGTGGCTAGGGAGGGGAACGATTTGGGGTCATACACATTTGCATTAAAGTGAGCCCTCGAACGGTTAGAGACTGCTGGTGGCTGGCCACCAGCAAGAGAATATGTGCCATGCTTCATTGCGTGTCATCTCCAACCAAGGGCCCTCCCCATGGGTGCCACACAGCCACAGCAAGGGCCACCTAGCAGGATGGCAGTTAACAGCGCAGGCATCAGTAGAGCGATCCCTGTGTTGTAAGGGACTACAACCAACACGGTACATGCCAGCCCCACCACAATGGACTGACTACTGTGCTGGATATTAGGTGGCAAGTGGTCCATGGTCGTTGTCAGCGCAGAAAGTGACACTGCAGAGAGGCTACAACCAACAGGGTACATGGCGGCCCCACCACAGCGGACTGGCTACTGTGCTGGATATTAGGTGGCAAGTGGTCCATGGTCGTCGTCAGCGCAGAGAGTGACACTGCAGAGTGCATGGCAGAAATCACACCCAGGAATGTATCCTCGCCCAAGAGATGGAGAGCGAGCGGCACTGCAATGCAATGATGAATACGCTGGCTAAAGGTCTCAATGCACGATGGACACAATGTACCATGTAAGGCACCCTACCCCAATTGGCTCACTCTTCGGAATAATTTTGAAATATGGTGGTCAAACCCAAGAGGGGACCATCACATAAGGGTCGAAACATTTGAGACTCCTTTTAGTCGCCTCTTACGACAGGCAGGAATACCGCGGGCCTATTCTTACCCCCGAACCCACAGGGGAGGGGGGTTAGTGATTGATTGACCCTGTGGTGCATACTTGTGATGTACCACACTGCAGGAGTCAAAGAAAGCAGTCAGCATCACTTTGATGTTGCTGTGCACTTGGCAGGCCTCCTTTGGTCTTGGTGATGAGGAACGCTACCACTATGACAACTGGGATTCAATTTAGCTTCCGGGTCATATCTGTGCACCTACAACTCGTCACCAGTGATTATGGTGTTCACAAAGATGGGGTCACTGCCTGTGGAGTGCAGCATGTCCTGCGAGACATCAACATGAAGTAGCTTTTGCTCTGCCATCAGCAGCTTCAGCATGAATTTTTCCAACACACTCTTCATGGCCAAATCTTCGGTCACAATCAAATGTGCCGGAAAAGTGCTGATGCCCACTTCTTCCGCAATTTCTCTGATAGTCACACGATGGTCCCGCATCACCACAGCGTTCTGTCTGGCAGTGACCTGGTCATTTTGGCCCATTGATGGCCAACTGGTGCTTGGCTTGGTCTCCACCAATGTGCAGCCATCTTTGAACCAATTGTACCAATCCTTAATTTGTGATATGCTCATAGCACTGTCACTAAAAGCTGTTTGAATCTTCCAAATGGTTTTCAGCTGGCTATTGCCCAGTTTCTGGCAAAATTTGATCCAGTAGGATGGCTACAGTTGTCCTATCATTTCCCTTACAATGATAAACCATAGTGGGCTCTAAACACTACACCTTAGTCAACTACTGCTTGCCAGCAACTGATGCTATCAACAGGTGGGGAAAAAATTCATGCATGTGCACGAATGTTCAAGGTTAGCTCATGCAAGTGCGCTAGATTCAAATCCATCAGACACTCGAGGGGGGTGGGGAGAGGGGAGGTACTAACAGACCTCATAAATTACTCAGTCTCATGGCTGTGCAAAAAAAGTAATAATAATAATAATAATAATAATAATAATAATAATACAAGCTTCGTTAATGCTTTTAAAGAAAAAGAAAAAATAATTCACAAATCTTGTTAATGCTTTTAAAGTCAGATATGCAAATAATGAAAGGGAAAGTCACATGAAAGTAAGTAAATTGTTTGTTACTTCAATAGTAATCACCTTAAGGGAAACATTTTCGCAGTTCCCTACAAAACCCCAATTGTACCCAGATGTGCACTTCTGAATCTGAAGCAAATCAAAGGTCATGAGTATCTTTCTTCTGGGCATCAAAAATAAGGGAATCATATGGATAAGTCCCCCCTTGAACCATGGACCTTGCCGTTGGTGGGGAGGCTTGCGTGCCTCAGCGATACAGATGGCCGTACCGTAGGTGCAACCACAATGGAGGGGTATCTGTTGAGAGGCCAGACAAACGTGTGGTTCCTGAAGAGGGGCAGCAGCCTTTCCAGTAGTTGCAGGGGCAACAGTCTGGATGATTGACTGATCTGGCCTTGTAACATTAACCAAAACGGCCTTGCTGTGCTGGTACTGCGAACGGCTGAAAGCAAGGGGAAACTACAGCCGTAATTTTTCCCGAGGACATGCAGCTTTACTGTATGATTAAATGATGATGGCGTCCTCTTGGGTAAAATATTCCGGAGGTAAAATAGTCCCCCATTTGGATCTCCGGGCGGGGACTACTCAAGAGGACGTCGTTATCAGGAGAAAGAAAACTGGCATTCTACGGATCGGAGCGTGGAATGTCAGATCCCTTAATCGGGCAGGTAGGTTACAAAATTTAAAAAGGGAAATGGATAGGTTAAAGTTAGATATAGTGGGAATTAGTGAAGTTCGGTGGCAGGAGGAACAAGACTTTTGGTCAGGTGATTACAGGGTTATAAATACAAAATCAAATAGGGGTAATGCAGGAGTAGGTTTAATAATGAATAAAAAAATAGGAGTGCGGGTTAGCTACTACAAACAGCATAGTGAACGCATTATTGTGGCCAAGATAGACACAAAGCCCATGCCTACTACAGTAGTACAAGTTTATATGCCAACTAGCTCTGCAGATGATGAAGAAATTGATGAAATGTATGATGAGATAAAATAAATTATTCAGGTAGTGAAGGGAGACGAAAATTTAATAGTCATGGGTGACTGGAATTCGTCAGTAGGAAAAGGGAGAGAAGGAAACATAGTAGGTGAATATAGATTGGGGCTAAGAAATGAAAGAGGAAGCCGCCTTGTAGAATTTTACACAGAGCATAACTTAATCATAGCTAACACTTGGTTTAAGAATCATGAAAGAAGGTTGTATACCTGGAAGAATCCTGGAGATACTAAAAGGTATCAGATAGATTATATAATGGTAAGACAGAGATTTAGGAATCAGGTTTTAAATTGTAAGACATTTCCAGGGGCAGATGTGACTGACCACAATCTATTGGTTATGAACTGCAGATTGAAAATGAAGAAACTGCAAAAAGGCGGGAATTTAAGGAGATGGGACCTGGATAAACTGAAAGAACCAGAGGTTGTAGAGAGTTTGAGGGAGAGCATAAGGGAACAATTGACAGGAATTGGGGAAAGAAATACAATAGAAGAAGAATGGGTAGCGCTGAGGGATGAAGTAGTGAAGGCAGCAGAGGATCAAGTAGGTAAAAAGACAAGGGCTAATAGAAACCCTTGGGTAACAGAAGAAATATTGAATTTAATTGATGAAAGGAGAAAATATAAAAATGCAGTAAATGAAGCAGGCAAAAAGGAATACAAACGTCTCAAAAATGAGATCGACAGGAAGTGCAAAATGGCTAAGCAGGGATGGCTAGAGGACAAATGTAAGGATGTAGAGGCTTATCTCACTAGGGGTAAGATAGATACTGCCTACAGGAAAATTAAAGAGACCTTTGGAGAGAAGAGAACCACTTGTATGAATATCAAGAGCTCAGATGGCAACCCAGTTCTAAGCAAAGAAGGGAAGGCAGAAAGGTGGAAGGAGTATATAGAGGGTTTATACAAGGGCGATGTACTTAAGGACTATATGATGGAAATGGAAGAGGATGTAGATGAAGACGAAATGGGAGATAAGATACTGCTTGAAGAGTTTGACAGAGCACTGAAAGACCTGAGTCGAAACAAGGCCCCCGGAGTAGACAACATTCCATTGGAACTACTGATGGCCTTGGGAGAGCCAGTCCTGACAAAACTCTACCATCTGGTGAGCAAGATGTATGAGACAGGCGAAATACCCTCAGACTTCAAGAAGAATATAATAATTCCAATCCCAAAGAAAGCAGGTGTTGACAGATGTGAAAATTACCGAACTATCAGTTTAATAAGTCACAGCTGCAAAATACTAACACGAATTCTTTACAGACGAATGGAAAAACTGGTAGAAGTGGACCTCGGGGAAGATCAGTTTGGATTCCGTAGAAACACTGCAACACGTGAGGCAATACTGACCATACGACTTATCTTAGAAGAAAGATTAAGGAAAAGCAAACCTATGTTTCTTGCATTTGTAGACTTAGAGAAAGCTTTTGACAATGTTGACTGGAATACTCTCTTTCAAATTCTGAAGGTGGCAGGGGTAAAATACAGGGAGCGAAAGGCTATTTACAATTTGTACAGAAAGCAGATGGCAGTTATATGAGTCAAGGGACATGAAAGGGAAGCAGTGGTTGGGAAAGGAGTGAGACAGGGTTGTAGCCTGTCCCCGATGTTATTCAATCTGTATATTGAGCAAGCAGTAAAGGAAACAAAAGAAAAATTCGGAGTAGGTATTAAAATTCATGGAGAAGAAGTAAAAACTTTGAGGTTCGCCGATGACATTGTAATTCTGTCAGAGACAGCAAAGGACTTGGAAGAGCAGTTGAACGGAATGGACAGTGTCTTGAAAGGAGGATATAAGATGAACATCAACAAAAGCAAAACGAGGATAATGGAATGTAGTCAAATTAAATCGGGTGATACTGAGGGGATTAGATTAGGAAATGAGACACTTAAAGTAGTAAAGGAGTTTTGCTATTTAGGGAGTAAAGTAACTGATGATGGTCGAAGTACAGAGGATATAAAATGTAGACTGGCAATGGCAAGGAAATCGTTTCTGAAGAAGAGAAATTTGTTAACATCGAGTATAGATTTAAGGGTCAGGAAGTCGTTTCTGAAAGTAGTTGTATGGAGTGTAGCCATGTATGGAAGTGAATCATGGACGATAACCAGTTTGGACAAGAAGAGAATAGAAGCTTTCGAAATGTGGTGCTACAGAAGAATGCTGAAGATTAGATGGGTAGATCACATAACTAATGATGAAGTATTGAATAGAACTGGGGAGAAGAGGAGTATGTGGCACAACTTGACAAAAAGAAGGGACCGGTTAGTAGGACATATTCTAAGGCATCAAGGGATCACAAATTTAGCATTGGAGGGCAGCGTGGAGGGTACAAATCGTAGAGGGAGACCAAGAGATCAATACACTAAGCAGATTCAGAAGGATGTAGGTTGCAGTAGGTATTGGGAGATGAAGAAGCTTACACAGGAAAGAGAAGCATGGAGAGCTGCGTCAAACCAGTCTCAGGACTGAAGACCACAACAACAACAACAACAACAACAACATGGATAAGTATGAGAACTGTATGGATGATGTGTAAGGGCTTCCCAACAAAACTTCTGCAGCACAGTTGAAACAACAGGCACCTGGCCATCAATTTGCTTTGGATGAAGAGGTCCATGCAAGGATACAATCATGCTTCCATAAACAACTGTTTAACTTTTTCCATGAAGGTAGTGAC
The DNA here is from genome assembly GCF_023864345.2 of Schistocerca serialis cubense. Lineage (NCBI taxonomy): Eukaryota > Metazoa > Arthropoda > Insecta > Orthoptera > Acrididae > Schistocerca > Schistocerca serialis. The sequence continues at coordinate 288,666,948 of NC_064638.1, forward strand.
CATCTTGTCTCACTGTACAGGATGTTCAGTGAAGGAGTTCTTGATTTCAAAATTAAGTACCTCGAAAACTAGACTGTTAGACAAGTGTAAAAGAAGGTGCATTTACTGCAAAACTGTAACAATTTTATACATAAACAATATAAAAGTTTTGAAACAGTCCCAAAAGTTGCTAATAGATGGCATTGTATCCTGTGCAGCTCTTACAGTATCAGCATGCATAATTAAACTTGTCCTTTGCAAGCAGTCTTTGCAATCACATGACAATCTTTTTGAAATGTCCCATCTCTTTTAATATGGGGGTGGTGCAATCAACGAAATTTGCCATCACATCCTGTAATGTCCCAACATAAATGGATTCAGATACCACACAGGTCACCAATTCAAGTTTGTTCAGCATCATCTGATGGTTCCGCTAGACACTGTCTTTCAATATTCCCCATGAAAAGAAGTCACAAGGAATCAGATTGGGTGAAGATGGTAGCAAATCCGTCCCTGCGCCAGTAAATTGCAATAATCAAATCCAATGACTATTCCTGAAGCACTCATCGATGAAGTGAAACCCCCTTTCGGTGCAATGTGGTCTGGCCCAATCTTGCATGAACTACTCTGTGCCTCATTAATCCTCCGACGATACCTGAAAGGTGACAAATTGTTCCAAAATTGCAACATAACATTTACTAGTGATTGTTTCTCACTTGAAAGAAGGACGACAAGGCCTGTCTTTGTATTCAATGATTGTGAGAAACTGCCTTACAAAGTCAGTTCTCTGTCTCACAGCTCATACAGGTATGGCCTGGTAGCTTTGGGATTTGAAAATGTGGGCTTTGTGTCAGTATTTCCTGCATGCCAGAATGACTTAAACCAGTCTCTCTGCTGCAATGCTTAGGATGGATTCCGAGGGATTTTGTAGGAAATTAGGGACTCATCCACTGGAAACCTTGTATTAACAGTTACTGTGATTACTTTTGATATAATAAACCAGTGGCGTAGCGTGAGAGAGACTGAGACTTAGTCTCCCCTGTATTCGTGTGTAAAAAAGATGAAGTGTTAATTCATAACAAAAATATAAACAACTTTTTAATAAGAGCTCTAAATGTGCGAAGACATCAGTTTTGTAGCCCACACCGCACCCTGAGAACTAGTGTATTTGCCTGCTCAAGACTCGACTGATCTGTCTCTGCCTCCCTTCCCTTAGCTGGCTGTGGGCACCTGCGCTTTAGTGGCATCCTTGGCTCCCCTCCTCTACAAAGGCTGGTGCGCTGCATTTGCAAGCAGGTATCGAGACTAGTCTCTGCCACTTCTATGCTGGCTTTTAACACAGACGTGAACAGTCACACAGCTTGTGTTCATAGTCATTCTTTGTGTGATTGTAGTGTATATTTTCATTGTGTTGCCAACATGAGCGAGCCAGCAACTGAACCCCTTGTAAAATTTATCAGGATCACCTTTTTCTACATTTACGTACCAAAAAATGTGTGAATTGAAGGACAAATGACTTACTCCTATACTCAGTGTAGTTTTAAGTAAAGCCAAACAAGAACACTTTTCAGACAGCCTGGTACAAAAAGTATACTTGGTTGACTGCGAATGCAGTTAACAACAGATTATATTGTTATATATGTCTTCTGTTTGGTGGTGAGAGAAATGGTGCAATAGGGCATTTTTACAATAAAGAACTTTGACTGAAAAGCACAAAAGCATCAGATATCAAAATGTCACCTGCAGAACAAAGAATCATTTCAGTATATTGCCAACAATGATTTAGACTCTGTTTAAGAAGAAATAACAAAGTTCCTGCATTTGGTTTTGACCCTACCTGCAACTACAGCAAGCAGTGAACGAAGCACGAGTACTCTTAAATGCGTGAAGAATTATTTAAGGAATTCAATGTCCATAACCCGGATGTCGTGTTTGAGAATGTTAGCAGGAGAAGAGACACTACTTGGAGAGCTATCCACTGATCAGATCTTTGCAGACCGAGTTATAGACTTATTCATGGAAAGGAAAGACAGGCGCATTGCATTTGTGTACAAGAAAATATAAGTGCTTCTTCTCTTGCTGCTGGCATTCTCCAAATTTGTCATCATTTCTTGAACAAGTTAGTTAGTTATTATTACTATTTCTTTTCTTTCTCAGACGTCATGTCTGGTTAAAAGTGGAAAGTGACGCGGATCTTGATCAAGCGTGACTTCCTTTTAATTGTACGGTATATATGTTACATAGCATTTAGGAACTTTTGGGTAATTGAACATTTATCAATAATTACAGATTTCTGTAGTTGTATATATAAGTTTGGATGTAGCTGTATTGCGTTGATGTACTGGTGGATATTGTGTGGTATGACTCCTGTAGTTGATAATATAATCGGTATAATGTCAACTTTATCCTGATGCCACATGTCCTTAACTTTCTCAGCCAGTTGGATGTATTTTTCAATTTTTTCTCCGGTTTTCTTCTGTATATTTGTTGTATTGGGTATGGATATTTCGATTAGTTGTGTTAATTTCTTCTTTTTATTCGTGAGTATGATGTCAGGTTTGTTATGTGGTGTTGTTTTATCTGTTATAATGGTTCTGTTCCAGTATAATTTGTATTCATCATTCTCCAGTACATTTTGTGGTGCATACTTGTACGAGGGAACGTGTTGTTTTATTAGTTTATGTTGTATGGCAAGTTGTTGATGTATTATTTTTGCTACACTGTCATGTCTTCTGGGGTATTCTGTATTTGCTAGTATTGTACATCCACTTGTGATGTGATCTACTGTTTCTATTTGTTGTTTGCAAAGTCTGCATTTATCTGTTGTGGTATTGGGATCTTTAATAATACGCTTGCTGTAATATCTGGTGTTTACTGTTTGATCCTGTATTGCAATCATGAATCCTTCCGTCTCACTGTATATATTGCCTTTTCTTAGCCATGTGTTGGATGCGTCTTGATCGATGTGTGGCTGTGTTAGATGATATGGGTGCTTGCCATGTAGTGTTTTCTTTTTCCAATTTACTTTCTTTGTATCTGTTGATGTTATGTGATCTAAAGGTTTGTAGAGGTGGTTATGAAATTGTAGTGGTGTAGCCAATGTATTTATATGAGTGACTGCTTTGTGTATTTTGCTAGTTTCTGCTCGTTCTATAAAGAATTTTCTTAAATTGTCTACCTGTCCATAATGTAGGTTTTTTATGTCGATAAATCCCGTTCCTCCTTCCTTTCTGCTTAATGTGAATCTTTCTGTTGCTGAATGTATGTGATATATATATATGGAGCGGAAAGACTTACCTTAGGGGGAAAAAAGGACAGGTATACACTCGCACACACGCACATATCCATCCACACATACAGACGCTTGTGTCTGTATGTGTGGATGGATATGTGCGTGTGTGCGAGTGTATACCTGTCCTTTTTTCCCCCTAAGGTAAGTCTTTCCGCTCCCGGGATTGGAATGACTCCTTACCCTCTCCCTTAAAACCCACTTCCTTTTGTCTTCCCCTCTCCTTTCCTCTTTCCTCTTTCCTGATGAGGCAACAGTTTGTTGCGAAAGCTTGAATTTTGTGTGTATGTTTGTGTGTCTATCGAGCTGCCAGCGCTTTTGTTCGGTAAGTCACCTCATCTTTGTTTTTATATATAATTTTTCCCACGTGGAATGTTTCCTTCTATTATATATATATATATATTGATCGTGTAAGTGAATTGAGTGCTTCTAGGTCTGTGTTACTCCATTTCACTACTCCAAATGAGTAGGTCAATATTGGTATAGCATAAGTATTAATAGCTTTTGTCTTGTTTCTTGCTGTCAATTCTGTTTTCAGTATTTTTGTTAGTCTGTCTGTATTTTTCTTTTGGTTCTTCTTTAATATTTGTATTATCTATTCCTATTTTTTGTCTGTATCCTAGATATTTATAGGCATCTTCTATGCAGTCGCAGTGGTTATCCAATATGTAATCTTCTTGTTTGGTGTGTTTTCCCTTGACTATGCTATTTTTCTTACATTTGTCTGTTCCAAAAGCCATATTTATATCATTGCTGAATACTTCTGTTATCTTTAGTAATTGGTTGAGTTGTTGATTTGTTGCTGCCAGTAGTTTTAGATCATCCATGTATAGCAAATGTGTGATTTTGTGTGGGTATGTTCCAGTAATATTGTATCCATAATTTGTATTATTTAGCATGTTGGATAGTGGGTTCAGAGCAAGGCAGAACCAGAAAGGACTTAATGAATCTCCTTGGTATATTCCACACTTAATCTGTATTGGCTGTGATGTGATATTATTTGAATTTGTTTGGATATTAAGTGTGGTTTTCGAATTTTTCATTACTATGTTTAGGAACTGTATCAATTTATGATCTACTTTGTATATTTCCAATATTTGTAGTAACCATGAGTGGGGTACACTATCAAAAGCTTTTTGGTAATCAATGTATGTGTAGTGTAGTGACCTTTGTTTAGTTTTAGCTTGATATGTCACCTCTGCATCTATTATCAGTTGCTCTTTACATCCTCGTGCTCCTTTGCAACAGCCCTTTTGTTCTTCATTTATAATTTTGTTCTGTGTTGTATGTGTCATTAATTTCTGTGTAATGACTGAAGCTAATATTTTGTATATTGTTGGTAGGCATGTTATGGGGCGATATTTAGCTGTGTTTGCTGTGTCTGCTTGATCTTTAGGTTTCATATAAGTTATTCCATGTGTAAGTGTATCAGTGAATGTGTATGGGTCTGCAATGTAACTGTTAAATAATTTAGTTAGATGTGAATGTGTTGAGGTGAACTTCTTTAGCCAGAAATTTGCTATTTTATCTTTTCCAGGGGCTTTCCAATTGTGAGTAGAATTAATTCCTTGGGTGACTTCATGTTGCAAAATTATCACTTCAGGCATTTGTGGTATCATCTTGTATGTGTGTGTTTCTACTTGTATCCACCGTGCATGCCTGTTATGTTGTACCGGGTTTGACCATATGTTGCTCCAGAAGTGTTCCATGTCTGTTATGTTTGGTGGATTGTCTTTTTTAATGTGTGTGTTATCTATTGTCTGGTAAAATTTCTTTTGGTTTGTGTTGAATGTTTGGTTTTGTTTCCTTCTATTTTCACTTTTTTTGTATCTTCTAAGTCGTTTGGCCAATGCTTGTAATTTCTGCTTCTTTTCATCTAATTGCTCTAACGCTTCTTGTTGTGAGATTGTACCTAACCTTTTTGGTTTTTTTTTCTGACATTTCATTTCTTATAAATTGTGTTAGCTGTCCAATGTCTTTTCTCAGTTTTTCTATTCTGATCTGTAGCCTGTGTTGCCATGCTGGTTTTGTGGGTTTCTCCTATGTGTTGGTTGGTTCTGATCTCTGCCTAGTGTGTATATTTAGTGTAGTGAGTGCTCCTATATAAACCAGTAGTTGTAACTCTTCCGTAGTTGTGTTTTCATTTATTTTGTTGTGTATGATTGTGTTGATAGTTTTTATTGTTGTTTCGACTTGTGGGTTATTTGGCGGTCTATGCAAGAATGGTCTGACGTCTGTATTTGTGTCTTTGTATTCTATATATGTCAGCTGAAATTTTTCTTCTATATCTAACATGTGTGTCACTTCGTGTTCTATTTGTGCTTGTTCTCGTGGCTGTCTTAAGATTTCGTTTTCCTCTGATTGTTTAATTGGTGTGTGTTGTTCTTTGTTTGTTTGCTCTGGGATGTTTGAGTCCATTACTGTATTTTCTTCTTCTTCTGATTGCACATTATTTTGTTCCAGTATTTGTTGTACTTGTTGTTTGATGTTTTCTAATTCTGACTGGGGTATCCTGTTATTTTTGATTATTACACGGATCTGATCAGCTAGCCGTCACTCTGTTAAAAATTTTAATTCTGGGTATCTGGTAATAAATGTTGTGTACACTTGTGATCTGTATCCAGTTGTGTTGATTCCTAGGTTTGTTGCTTGGTAATAACAGAACATGAGGTATCGATTAACTTCATCTGACCATCTCATTCTCTGTCTTTGTTTTCCTTCTAGGGTGGTTGCAGGAAGCATATCCTGCAAAACACCTCTATTTGGATTTAAATCATTTTCCGTGTGGCTAGTGGTGTCGTTACCATTATTATTATCTTTCCTTTCTCAGACCATAGGTCTGGTTCGGAATGAAAGTGACGCGGACCTTGATCAAGCGTCACTCCCTATTAACTGTACGGTATATGTTACATTGCGTTTAGGAACTTTCGGGTAATTGAACATGTATCAATAATTACGGATTTCTGAAGTTGTATATATAAGTTTGGATGTAGCTGTATTGCATTGATGTACTGGTGGATATTGCGTGGTATGACTCCTGTAGTTGAAAGTATAATTGGTATAATGTCAACTTTATCCTGATGCCACATGTCCTTGACTTCCTCAGCCAGTTGGATGTATTTTTCAATTTTTTCTCCTGTTTTCTTCTGTATATTTGCTGTATTGGGTATGGATATTTCAATTAGTTGTGTTAATTTTTTCTTTTTATTGGTGAGTATGATGTCAGGTTTGTTATGTGGCATTGTTTTATCTGTTATAATGGTTCTGTTCCAGTATAATTTGTATTCATCATTCTCCAGTACATTTTGTGGTGTATACTTGTATGTAGGAACGTGTTGTTTTAAAAGTTTATGTTGTAAGGCAAGCTGTTGATGTATTATTTTTGCGACGTTGTCATGTCTTCTGGGGTATTCTGTATTTGCTAGTATTGTACATCCGCTTGTGATGTGATCTACTGTTTCTATTTGTTGTTTGCAAAGTCTGCATTTATCTGTTGTGGTATTGGGATCTTTAATAATATGCTTGCTGTAATATCTGGTGTTTATTGTTTGATCCTGTATTGCAATCATGAATCCTTCTGTCTCACTGTATATATTGCCTCTTCTTAGCCATGTGTTGGATGCGTCTTGATCGATGTGTGGCTGTGTTAGATGATACGGGTGCTTGCCATGTAGTGTTTTCTTTTTCCAATTTACTTTCTTTGTATCTGTTGATGTTATGTGATCTAAAGGGTTGTAGAGGTGGTTATGAAATTGTAGTGGTGTAGCCGATGTATTTATGTGGGTGATTGCTTTGTGTATTTTGCTAGTTTCTGCTCGTTCTAGAAAGAATTTTCTTAAATTGTCTACCTGTCCATAATGTAGGTTTTTTATGTCGATAAATCCCGTTCCTCCTTCCTTTCTGCTTAATGTGAATCTTTCTGTTGCTGAATGTATGTGATGTATTCTACATTTGTGGCATTGTGATCATGTAAGTGTATTGAGTGCTTCTAGGTCTGTGTTACTCCATTTCACTACTCCAAATGAGTAGGTCAATATTGGTATAGCATAGGTATTTATAGCTTTTGTCTTGTTTCTTGCTGTCAATTCTGTTTTCAGTATTTTTGTTAGTCTTTGTCTATATTTTTCTTTTAGCTCTTCCTTAATATTTCTATCATCTATTCCTATTTTTTGCCTGTATCCTAGATATTTATAGGCATCTGTTTTTTCCATCGCTTCTATGCAGTCGCTGTGGTTATCCAATATGTAATCTTCTTGTTTAGTGTGTTTTCCCTTGACTATGCTATTTTTCTTACATTTGTCTGTTCCAAAAGCCATATTTATATCATTGCTAAATACTTCTGTTATCTTTAGTAATTGGTTGAGTTGTTGATTTGTTGCTGCCAGTAGTTTTAGATCATCCATGTATAGCAAATGTGTGATTTTGTGTGGGTATGTTCCAGTAATATTGTAACCATAATTTGTATTATTTAGCATGTTGGATAGTGGGTTCAGAGCAAGGCAGAACCAGAAAGGACTTAATGAATCTCCTTGGTATATTCCACGCTTAATCACAAAAATTTAGGAATATATGCCACTACCCAGAAACACTTTCATGAAACTGATACAAAGTGAAGTACCTTAATGCAGTGATCATCATGTACAGTTACTCAGGTGAATAAGCTGTACAAAGCAGTGAAATGGATAGTCAAGAAGGGAATGTTCTCTCACCTTTTGCTACAACTGCCAATGAGAAACTATTTGCCAAGCACACAGCAGGCAAAAGCTGTTTTCACAATATCATTTTTATTGTGAGAGTTGTCCATGTAATAATACCCCTTTCCATGAGCCATGCATCTCGAAAGTAAGGAGGGACCTACAGCTATGATGTTTTCCAAGAAAATGGGAGTTCTACTATATGTCGTAACGATGTTGGCATCAGCCTAGGTAAACTATTCTAGCTCTACAGATGAAGAGATTGATATCAAGTATGACGGGGAAAGAAAGAAAGAAAAGAAAAAGAAACTATCGAGATAGTTATGGGGGATGAAAATTTAAATGTGATGGAGGATTGGAATTCAATAGTAGGAAATGAACTACAAGGAAAAATTGTAGCAGATCATGGAGTAAAGATGAAATGGAATGTCACTTGGTAGAATTCTGCACCAACCACAATTGGTTTAAAATTCATGACAGAAGATTGTGTATGTTGAAGAGACATGGAGCTTCTAGAAGGTTTCAGACTGATTATATAATGGAAGGACAGATTTCCATACCAGATTTTTAATTGAAAAACATTTTCAAGGACAGATGTGCATGACCCATCATTTGCTGGTTATGAATAGTAGATTAAAACTGAAGAATCTGAAAAAAGACAGAAAATTAAGATCAGAACCGGATAAGTTGAAAGCACCAGAGATTGTTCAGAGTTTCAAAAGAAGCATTAAGCATTGTGCAACTGAAACAGGGGAAGGAATACAACAGAAGATGAATGGGTAGCTCACTGATGAAATAGGGATGGCAGCAGAGGATCAAATAGGTAAAAAGACAAGGCCTAGTATAAATCCTTGGATATCACAGGAGATACTGAATTTGGATGGATAAATGGTCTACTCACCTAGCGACAACAGGTATTTGAATCTGCAAGTTTCTGGAGGCAATGGCTCCTGCTCCTGGCAGAATGGTTTAAGAAGGAAAAGGGACAGGGGAAAGGATTGGTGAGGTTTAGGAAATAGGGAGAGTTTGGAAAAGTCACCCAAAACCACAGGTCAGGGGACACTTATTGGCCAGATTGAGAAGGTGTGTTCTCCTGCCACCACTTAGTGATCAAAAATTTATTGTCTTTGTTGAGATACTGAATTTAATTGATGAAAGGAGAAAATATAAAAATGCAGCAACTGAGCATGTAAAAGAGAATACAGAAGTAAAAAAATGAAATTGACGGGAAGTGCAAAATGGCAATGAAGGAATTACTAGATGAGAAATGCAAGACCGTAGAAGCACACATGCCTAGAGGAAAGATAGATGCTGCCTACAGGAAAATTGAAGATAGCTCCTGGGGAATGAGAAGTACCTCTATAATATTAAGAGCTCGGATAGCAGGTCTGTACTGAACATAAAAGAGAAGGCCTAAAGGTGGACGGAATATGCAAAGGATCTACGGAAGGAAACACTGCAGACAATTCTAGAGAAAAAGAAGACGTACAAGATCGTGAGATGAGGATTCATACTCTGAGAGTCAGACCAACAAGGTACTCTCAGATGTCAAGAAGAATGTAATAAGTCATAGTTCTAAGAAGACAGGAATTCTTAGGTGACAATATTACCAAACCATCAAGTTAGTGACAGGAATTATTTCGAGAATAATGGACAACTGGTAGAAGCTGACCACAGGGAATATCAGAGAAATGAAGGAACATTTGAGGTGCTATTGACTACGACTTACCCTGGAATTTGCTTGAAGAAAGGTGAACCTATGTTTATAGCTTTTATCGATTTATCGAAAGCTGTTTGACATTGTTGACTGGAATACACAGTACAAACATCTGAAGATAGCAGATGTAAAATAATATAGGGAGAAATGTTATTTACAGCTCACACAGAGCACAGACTGTAGTTCTAAAAGTCAGACATGAAAGTAGTAGTAGTAGTAGTAGTCGTAGTAGTAGTAGTAGCAGCAGCAGCAGCAGCAGCAGCAGCAGTAGTAGTGGAAGTAGAAGACAAGCTGTTGCTGGGCTGTAGTCTTTGCCCAGTGTTATTCAATTTGTACATCGAGCAAGGAATAACTGCAAAGACAAAGTCAGAAAGTAATTTAAGTTCAGGGACTTGGAAAAGAAATTTAACAGAATGAATAGTGTCTTGACAAGATTATAAGATAAATATCAACACAAGTATAAACAAGGGTACTGGAGTGTAGTCAAATTAAATCAGGCCACGTTGAGGGCATTATGTTTGGAAATTAAACACTAAAAAAGTAGTATGCAAGATTTGCTATTTGGGCAGCAGAATACATGATGATGCCCGAAGTTGAGAGGATGTAAAATGCAAATTGACAATAACAAAGAAAGTATTTCTGAAAAACAGAATTTTGTTAAGGCTGAATATAAACTGAAGAGTTAGCAAGACTTATATGAAATTATCTACATGATTTGTAGACTTTTGTAGACGTGAAAGATGGATAATAAGAAAAAAGAATATAAGGTTTCGAGATGTGGTGTTACAGAAGAGTGCTGAAAATTATTGGGCAGATCCTCCCAATGAAGAGGTATCGTACTGAATCTGGGAGAAAAGAAATTTGTGCTGTATCTTGACTAAAACAAGAGATTGCTTGACAGGACATATACAGTTTTCCGGAAATTGCGCATTTGGGAGAGGGTGTAGGTGTGTGTGTGTGTGTGTGTGTGTGTGTGTGTGTGTGTGTGGGGGGGGGGGGGGGGGGGGGGGGGGCATGTGCGTGCATGGAGAGATTGTTAACGAAAATGAAAACAAAAACAGCAACAACAACAACAGTACAACTTTGCTGCTCTGCTGTGACTGATCCAGCCAAATGTGAATTTCATTTACTAAAGTGATGTTTGTTTATAAAAAAAAATCATTTTACCAGTGTTTTCACATGTTCTTGAGTTAATATAACTCCGTTCTAAATGAAGAAATGAAGGAGGTGGCAGTAATGAATTTTAAACATAGAATGTTACTGAAAAGATAAATTTTAATGGCCCTGTGGTTTGCAAAAACTTTACTTTGAACACATTCTCTAGTGTTTAAAAGCATTAAAAATCAAAACCTGTGGTGAAGTTTCGAAAGTTCATCCTCTGACAAAAAAGGTTACAGAAAGAAAAACTGTGCTATTTTTTATAATATCCAAAAGGAAATATATAATTCTGCAACTGTGAAGAGTATGCAACATCTCACAGGTGGCAGAAGTCTTGAGCAACAATTTTCTGTGCGCCTTCCGCAAATAAAGCTTCCAAAAGTACTTAATACTATCATTTCTTCGAAAGGCTACTCTGACAGTGACTCTTTTTTCTAAAATGTACTACAGTGAATAGAGAGACCAAAAATTAAGAATTATAGATTTCCTCTTCTGCTTCTCTCTCATTTTCTTGGCCCTGAATCTCAATGCCGTGAACACTATTATTTATCCACAACAGCTACTGCCTGTGCTGGCGTGATTTCTTATCTTATGTGTGCAGAGCAGAAGAGTGTTTGTGCTCTGCATCCAAGTTAAAACACATGCAGAGCTAATGAATGCTTAATTGTTCATCTAATAAAACCTGAAATTGATTCACAAATTCATACGTGTGCAACAATAATGTATTGGCTACATTGTAGGGGTATTTCAAAAAGTTGACGCAAGTGCGTGGGGTCCAAGATTCTAAAATTACCATGGTTTATATAATTTATTTGGTGACTCTGAGAACATGATGACCTAAGAATTTAATTTGACAGGATGCACGCAAAACTAATTACATCTCAAAAATTTGGTAACTAGCAGCTAAATCTCTTTTTGAAAGTAGATTATATGGTGAAATTTTTTTCATTTAACAATCTATAATTATATCTTCATATTTTTAAGTGCACCCTTTGCACCAAGTTAAGAAATAAAACTTAAAATTATTTTTATTCATGTAACCAATCATGTTGTGTTGATATGCAACATTAAAAATGTGATATATGAAAAAAATCTGATTCACTGAACGAAACCTGTGGGATGTCAACAAAAGTAACTGGCAAAATATGCCACCTTGAAGTGGAGAAATGGTAATAAACTTAAGAAAAAGTGCTTATTCAGCACTGATGACATCTGTAATCCTTTTCCGCATAAAAACTTATCATATTACTGGATTCTATTCCTGATGTTCAAGTTTTCTATTTTAAAATAAATATCAAGATTCCAATATGTGTTGAAACAACACGACTGAGAAGATTCAAGGCCATCTACAGGTATTTGTACTTTGCTATCAATTTACTAGAAACACAATATTATGAGCTGAGGAAGGCAAGACCAGTCATTTCACAACTGCTTCAAATTTCAAAGAATACACGTTCCTGGCAAAAATATCAACATTGATGAATACCTAACAAACTTTAGGGACACACTTCCATATATTCAATATAATCCATTAAAGAGAGCCAGATTTGGCATAAAGAATATATTAAGTATACTCTTCAGGGAAAGGGTACTGTTATTATATGAAGACACAAACTTGAAAAGTGGAAGACAATGGTGATGTGGCAGTAAAATTTCCAGCAAGTGTAAAGATTGTACTTGGATTGTGAGAGTCCATTTGGGAAATGGAAAACCATTTACATGGGCAATTGGTACACCTCTTAACTTTTTCAGGAAGTGCTAGACACAATCATGCTGTCAGGACTGTAGGACAAATAAGGAAACACATGCCACCCATGTTCAGGGGAACTAATATTTGTATTCTTGAGCAATATTATTGTTGTGAAATGGGTTTATAGCAAAAATGTTTATCTCTTGCCAACACTTCATGATAGATTGATAAAAACCATAAAGATGATGGATTATTGCAGTGAAATATTGTAAAAGGATATAGAAAAAGAACAACGAAAACTACTATTAATACGAAAACTATGTATTTCAGGGCTTCACAACATACGTGCTCGCGGAGCAAGCTGTGAGCAGCAAGGCGCGAGCACGGAGCAGCGCGAGCACACTACCCCCACTACCGGACCAGAGCGAAGATTGGGGAGAGTCACGTAGGGCACACAACAGCTGCCGCCAGTCAATGTAAATCCGTGGCCGCCTGCAGGGATATCACTCACAAATTATTAATGCGACAAATGAAACAAAGGAGAATGTACACGTGCCACATAATTTTATTAGCTTAATGTATGCCTCTACAGTCATATTAATTTGTGAACTGTTACACAATAAAAGGTGTCAGTGAACTGTGGGATTCTCGGTTATCTTGTACTTTTTGTCCTTTATAATTGCGTCTATGTTTGGAGTAATTGTTCTTGTGCATTGTAGGAGCAGCGTGCAGTTTAAATTTTGATCAGACAATGCGTTTCTCAGGCGCGTCTCGTTACATTTCATTACAGAACAGTTGTTCACAAACATACGTGGAACCGAACATTGATATTATTGTAGCCGCCAGTTTGTGCAAACAAGGAAATCTATCCTGAGGGAAGTGCCTGTAGAAATCCAAAATGTTTTTCTTGTTCTGAAATTTGTCTCTGTATTCTCTGTCACACTGCAGGTCAATAATTTCTAGTTGCAGCTCAGGACGAATCTCTTCAATATTCGCTGAATATGGAGAGGATAACAGATCAAAATCACTGTCTAGTGCTGTCAGATCTTGAAAGCGTTGATCAAATTCTTCCTTAAGGGCAACTAAACTATGTGAATAATGTTCACAGTCTTTGTGAACATCTTGCATGGATGATAATTTAGGAAAATGAGCTAGATTTCCTGTTTCCAGCTGACTCACCCAAAGTGTCAACTTAATTTTAAATGCTCGTATTCGATCTATGAAATGAGTAATTAGCAGATCTTTACCTTGTAGTGAAATGTTCAAAGCATTCAAATGGCTAGTTAAATCTGCTAAGAAAGCGAGATCACATTTCCATGAAGGCTCTTTCAATTCAGGAACACACGTTATTTATTTCCATGAACATATTTATCTCATCTAATAGGCAAAAAAATCGATTTAATAATTCGCCACGACTAAGCCAGCGGACCTCGCTGTAATAAGGCATGCTACCATACTGGCTTTCTACATCCTCAAGAAAGCTTTAAATTGTCTGTGTTGTAGCCCATGCTTCCTTATACAATTGGTTGTACGAACAACAACACTCATCACATTTTTTAGAGTGATACTCTTTGCACATAAGTTTTCCTGGTGGATCACACAGTGAACGCCCCTTATTTCATTCGGCACGGTCAGTTTTTGCATTTTCTCCTTCAATAGCGCAACGAAACCTGATTTTTTTTCCCTGTCATCGCTCGTGCACCGTCTGTAGACACTGAAACTAAAGAATTCCACAACAATCCTATATTTTCAACACTTTCTTTAACACTACTTAAAATATCATCTCCGGTTGTAGTGTTCTTCATGGCTACTACATCGAGGAGCTCCTCCCTCACCTGAAGATCTCTATTAACACCTCTAATAAATATGGCAAGCTGCACTGTTCCAGTGATATCAACACTTTCGTCCAGAGCTAGAGAATACGCCATAAGATCTTTACAGATATTTGCAAGCTGGCTCTGGACGTCGTCTGCCATGTCCTGTATGCGACACATAATGGTCATGTTAGATAATGGCACAATCCGAAACTGTTCAACTTGAGATGGACACAAATGTTCCGCTGCAACTACCAAACATTCTTTTATTAAATCGCCATCAGTGAAGGGGCGCAGGGATTTTGCTAAAAGCAAAGCAATTTTGTAACTCACTCTGAGAGCTGCCTCAGTTGATTTTTCGTCGTAGTCCAGATCTTCTTCGGATAGTTTCCTTTTAAGTTTAATAACTTCCTGTGCACGATCTGGTCCATCACATATTCCACTTCCGTAGTCTTTCCCGTGGTACGACATATAATGTAGCTGCAAATTAGATTTCCTAAAAGAATTCAGCGTTTTGTGACATCTTAAACATTTTCAAACACCATCTTTTTCTGTAAACAGATACAATTCCTCCCAATGGGGGTTGAAGTGTGAAAGCATGGTTGGGGTTACACAACGGCGACTTGACACGATTCTTAACCAGCGAAGTGACTGTTAGAGCTGATCGTAGTACTTTAAACGTTACAGAGTCCGCGCGAATTCAATAGGCATGTTGCGGCTCTATTCAAATGTGCGCGCGCATTTCCCCTCCCTCCCTACTCTGCGACCTTGCACCTGCTCACGAGCACGTGCCTCAGCAGACCCAAGTGCTCGCACTCAAAACCGGCCAGTTGTTAAGCCCTGATGTATTTCAAGGAACAAAGATAAAAATGAATAGACAGTCCTCTAACGAGGAAGAAAGAGAAAAAACTAATTCTCTTTATTTTGTTCTCGATTGTAGAAGGATGTCATTGACAATTCTGATGAGAATGGTGTGTGTTTGTTATTAATACTGTAAGAAAAAGCATTCTTATGATTATGATGATGATGATGATGATGATGATGATGATGATGATAATTCTATAAATGTGTAAACTTGTGTTTTCCTCTTAACAGTGTAGGGAAAGGCATCCCATAATTATTACTGAATAATTTGCAGTTTTCATATACAGAGCTGACTTGGTTTCAAAGACACCATTACGAGTGAGAACATAATTTCAAGCTTTTCATTACACCACATGGCTTAAAAATAGGAACTCACCCACTGAGAATTATCTGCTCAAGTGTTTCACTTGAAAGTGAATTAATATTTCATTGCAGAAACAGTTTTTGTGTTAGCCTGGACTAGTCAGCGCAGAGCAGGTCTCTCACGATTCAATACATAAAAAATAATTGTAATTCAGATGTAAACAGAAAATAGCTTTCAAAGAATTTTGATCAGTTCTATAACAAGATTTCAATGCGAACCTCACAGAAAGCCCACTCTCTTCTCATTAACAGAACAATGAAGCTGGTCAGATTTTAATGTGCGCAACATTTAGCTTTGCTACATTTCATGTCTAATAAATTAAACACAAACATGCTAGACTGCTTAAACTCACCGTTGAAAAGAAATTAACATTTCTCACACAACACTGAAAGCCTTTCATGTAACCGTCAAGATTTTGGTGCACTTTAATTCAGCATTTCAGCTTCGTGTTGCAGAGTGCCACTTCGCGTCTGCAAACGACAAAAGGTACATGAAACATAATATTCTAATAACGACAGGCCCTCAGAAATCTAAAGCATCTGTGGCCAAGGTGCCCAAGAAAAGTACATTTCTTTTTATTGAAAATAGCAAAGCTCCATTTAGGTGGGTTTAATGGTGTTGCACTTTCTGATTTGCAACCTTTCATATCAGAGAAAATCATTACGTGTTAGTAGAATTGAGTATTCTGCATTTACAACTGCATTTACCATTGATACTGAGAATAAGTCATCTTAATTATTTCTTGTGCTACATAAACATTGACAATAACTTCATACAGTTTGGATAGTTGTTCATGTTTTATCTATAACAGTTAAAGAATGGGTGACATTGACATACGTGACCAATGTCTGCCCTATTATCCTCTTATGAGAAGATCTGTCAAAGGGTATAAGAACTCTCTCTCATGGACATAGCAATGCTAAATGCAAGCATAATTTGCCATATACTCAACACAGCATCCAGGAGGATGGCGTCACCAATTTCCAGGCTCAATATGGCACTGCAGCTTTTGAAGAACGTAACTCTCTCTGTCTACACTTGTACAGGACAACCAACCAAAGCAAAAAATCCCTTAAGACTTCAAGCCAGAATCTGGGGTCATTTTCTAGTGGTAAGAATGGTGACTGAAGAAAACTGCTCCCTCTAAAAGATGTGAAGTTTGTTATGCTTGAAGGCATCATTGGGAAACCTGTTTGGAATGTGACATTTCTACAGTTTGCCTTCATGTGGACAAGTGTTTCACAATATATCATCCACAACTAAACTATGAAGAAATATTTAAAACAAATGAAATACTTCCTGATGAATCGCGAACAATGCAACTATATGTGAATGATTTTGTTGTTATAAGTACTTAGAACAAGTAAAAATATACAGTAACAATAATCTTATTCTCCTGACAAACCTGTTCTCAAAAAATCATAGACAAATGGATGAAAAGCCAAGGACCAAACCAAGATCATATTATTTTCTCAGTTTGACATGTTGTTGTGAAACTGCACTTATTGGACAGCAGAATTTGTAACATTTTTGTGTGTCGCATTGTTTTCCAT
The DNA here is from genome assembly GCF_023864345.2 of Schistocerca serialis cubense. NCBI lineage: Eukaryota > Metazoa > Arthropoda > Insecta > Orthoptera > Acrididae > Schistocerca > Schistocerca serialis. The sequence continues at coordinate 288,684,070 of NC_064638.1, forward strand.
CATGTAGAGTTTGAGAAGGATCGAACTTCTGCAAAGGGCATCTTTCCTAGCTTCAGATTCCACAACTTTTACCCTCCATTCTATAATAGAAAATGTTATTTCCTTATTGCAAAATGTATCTGAATCCACAGATGAAATATAGTTCATCACACCTACAATATAGCATCACCATGTTTTTCAGTGTCTACTGCAATACCACTGCTTTGTAAACATGAATACAGTCTAGGAAAATTTTGATGGGTTTTGTTGTCTACAAACAAACAGTGAATGATGGCTATGTTCAAGTTGTGCAGCAGAGGTAGGATGTGAATGCTTTTGGGAATTGAGGATGGATGTTAGGTAAATATTCTGTAGCCATTTTTATTCTGTGTACTATTAACTAAAAGAAACACAAGAGATATAATATCATAATATTTAAATGGCAGACGAACTGAGCAGTGAAGAGGCATATTCCTCATTGCCCTTCCTTTCTATATGCGTGTTCATTCCTCAGAGCCACTTATTTGGTGGTCAGCCAGTTTTTCTTACTTAGATTATGTATTTCATACAGGATTTTATATCCATTTACATCAAAGACATGGTGTACCTATCAAATGTTATAATAGATTTTAGTAGCCATCGTACATACCTGTGGAAAAGCTGACATCTTGGAAACAAAATCCCAGAAAATATGCTGCTGTAAACTCTGACAGGATAGAAATTATAAACACTGAGAAACTATGTGGATTTCTAAGTTGACTCGACATTTAGTTGAGATTAGGCTGTACTTTTTTCCTGAAGATTTTCACTGTGATACTAGTACAATACATCTTACATCAAGTCATCTCACCTTGCAAAAATGAGAAACCTGGTGCATAATTCTGACGGTATACAGTGTGGACGGTCTGTTGCTTCTGTGTAGAGCTCAGTTTCACGGCTATACAGATAAATGAAGTCTGATAACTGTTTTGCAACTACAGCTACTCTGTCTTTGCCAGATAGTTTTCTGTTTGGAGGCTAAAACAAAAATAGTTTAAGAAATGATTAGAAATATTATATTACGAACTATTTTTAAATATGATGAATAGTTTGTTAAAACTAATTTTCATATAATAGCTCCAATTTTTCACTCTCAAGTAACTCTTGTTTCAAACATCACACCCCCTGGACACTCATACAGTTATTTGAAACATACACTGACGAGCCAAAACATTATGACTACAGCCCATCATGAGACTGAATGCAGCCTGCTGGTGTTGCGAGCACGACATGGTAAGGAAAGTCAATAAGCAGAACAGACACAAATGGGAAATCATTCTAGTGATAGTATGGGCCCCAAATCAGGAATTATTCTAGTATCAGCATGCGCCCCAAATGGGGAATCATTCCAGTGAAGGTACAGGCCACAAGTGGGGAAATCCACTGACAAGTGAATTTGTCAATGGGCAGATTATTAAGGCCTGGTGCCTGAGAATGAGGTGGTCCCACTGTCAGTGTGTTACTGATGTGAGCAACTGTGGAAAGTGGTTGTAGGATGATAAAACCATAAGTGTGCGATAAGGTGCTGAATATCCACATGGAGGTTGGGGGGGATTGCCCCCTCTAAAGCAGGGCATGCAGCGATTTGTGGCAGATTTGATGATGGTTTAGGAAGATTATAATTGAAATTGAACCAGTGTAGAATGAAAATTATTTACTGTATTGGTATCCGAGTGTATAGAAATGACATTCAGACTGTGCGCTGAAGGATGTGTGTTGTTGGTAGTGTTAAGTGTCATAACTTGCCATTAGGCTCCAGCACTGGTATGGTAATGTAGGGATTAAACACAGTCAGTGTGCATTACAGTTGCAGACACTCAACATAGTCTGGCCTAGGTGATCAAGGTTTTACTCATAGATCTGTTAAATCAAAACAACATTAATATTGCTGCTTCTCTTCACGAGTATCAACACGTTAAAGGAATGTGAAAAGACCTTACTTCCACACTGGGATTGAAGAACACAGTTCGGAAGTTCAGATTAACTGGCGATTTGGAAATTACTCCAGGGAGAGGGTGAACTGTTGTCATGGCTGAGAATGGTGGATGCAATGTGCGATCTTCAAGCAGTGCACGAGCTATGTCATGACAGTTGAATATCCCGTGGCTCACCGTTTAGAAAGTGCTGCCAGCAAGTGTGAAATGTTGTCTCTAGTGCAGTTCCATGTTGTGGATGCAGATGTTTGTCACACTGAGCAACATTTGTAAACTGGAACATAAATATGGTATTTCATAATGGTAAACAGCAGCAATCAATCATCTGTACCATTCTAGCTTTCTTAGAGAACATGTGGATTTTGGCTAGTAAGTAGCCAAAATCTGGTTCTTGTCTAACAAAGCTAGAACAGAAACAATTAATGACTACTGCTCTGTACCAGTTTGAAAGTTTTATCTTGGTTTTGGAGCACATTCCGCTTTCATGGTACATAGTTAACAAATGTTACCCTATCACATGGAAATTAAAATGTGCTGCTTTCAATGGCTTATTTATTATTTGTCTTCTGTATTTTCTGACAAATGTTTGCAAAAAGGTTCACTGTCCCATGACCAATTGTTTTCCATAGGGGCCTTTTGAAGCAGCAAATGTTTAATTATAATCACCCTTTACATTGCTGGTGCAGGCACAATGGTTCTAGGGCACACAATGTTGAACATTCACCTCCATGGAAGACGACCCTCTGTGTACCCAGTTGATCCAAAGACACCATCAATTATGATGGCAGTGGGCACAGGATAATCAATCTTGGTGAAACTTAGAACTTGGTTGGATGCGCAACTTTCCTTGTTACATCTGCTCGATATTCATATCTGGATATGCCATCCTTTAGTAAAACGGTTGCTTGAAAGATGCACAGCATCAAGAAAGCTGGCTGGTGGGAGGGGGGGAGGGGGGAGGTGGGGGCTGGTGGAAGGGACTGTTTTATGCTATGGAGGACATCCACCTGGGCTTCCTCGGTACCCGTGATAGTAATCGAAGGTGCCATTACAGTTCTGGACATTATTGTGGACTAGATGCATCCAGTCATGTGCATTGTATTACCTGATGGTGGTAACATCTTCCTGCAGAGTAACTATGCATGCCAGACGGCCAGACTTACACTACCATGATTTGAGGAGCATGATAGTTAACTTGTGTTGATGTCTTGGCCAGCAAATTCACCTGATCTGAGCCTGACAGTAAATATCTGGGACACTTTCAGGTACGACTCCACATCCACATACCTCCAGTCTGTAATTTATGGGACTTGCATGATCTGTTCAAAGGAACTTGCTGCCACATACCTCCAGGAACCAACCGAGAACTTGTCAAATCCATGCCACCCAGGATCGCTGCGTACTTCATTCAAAATTTAGACAAACACGATATCAAGCAGGTGATTATAATGTTTTGGCTCTCAGTGCATCAATTAACACTTTCTTACATTAAATATCTAACATCACATACTGCAGTTCATATTTATGAAATAACAGTTTGCAAATTTGTAAAATGACATGTAAAACTAAACAAAAGAAAAAATTACTTACTTTTTCCCCTCACATTTACAATGAAACAATAATTTGGGAGTGGTGGACGTTTACATCGAATTTGCTTTTGCCATGAAATGCAAAGTGTGTAGCCTGGTTAGGGCACAATTGAACAACAACTAATATGACTGGATCACAGAAATTAAATTTTAAGAACTATGGCAGATGTTCACAATGCAATACTTCATAGTATCACTGTTCAAAGTGCACCATCACACAGGTAAAAAGAGGAATATATTTTACATAATATACAAAAAGTTATTTTCTTTGACATGAAACATCACAACAAAATGTGTGTCTACTTGTATGTGAACAGAGGTTACACATAATTTCTCTCTTTCCTTTCCCAGGAGACAACACCATACTGTTTTTATCACAGGTGGCAGCAACACTGACTTACCTGTAAAACCTAGTTACTATTTAATTCATATTGAAGCAGCACAGAATGAAGCAATAAAGTAAGATACATTAAGAAAGACAAATATTTGTCTCAAATACCTGAACAAAATATGGTGTACGCAGATTACTTGAAGCCCTTTGTAAGAATCGCAATATAAGCTCACTGTTGTTATCATCATCTGTATCAAAACCTTCTTTGTTGGCAAGGCGACGTAATATACATTGCAAGTACTGGCAGAAGATCCTGCGTGCTTGATTCTGGCTATGAAATCATACAGTAAACCATTATTAACTAACACAGTAATCTTGTATGACAGTCTATTGAATGTAACTGATTGAATTACTTTAATGTATTATAATACTTTGTAAATGGTACTGAATTCAATGCTGGCTATGGATCACGTCAGCATGAAACCCCTTTTAAAATAATTTAGTTTATTAAAAACAATCACTCTATATTATCACAAGATGAATATTTGCATTCTGATACAAAACAGTCATCACATGATTCACCACATGAATATTATACTTCAAACATTTGGTTCATTAAAACCCATCCCCGAAGTTAAGGTCACTAACACATAATAATGTGACTGTGTTTGACCTGAAGGTATCTAGTTCTAATCTTAGGGGTAGAATAAATTTTTAGCACTCATATTTAACAAACACAAGAAAGGAAAGTGTTGTCATGCCTGTGTGAAAACCTATTTTCAGATTAGTTTTTTGAAACACCTGATGAATCTTATCAAATACAAGTTACCAGTGTAGAAATGATAGGAACTTAATTTCTTGTTCTTTATATTTTCAGAGCTCTCAGATCTTTAATTTTCAATTGTTTCTAATTTACTCTTCAGCTGAAAATACTCTTAATAGATCAAAGTTTGATTCATATACTTGTAGCAATATTCTATAGTGTAATTAGTTTAGTTTCTGTATTAGTCTTACTAAGGGTGAGCCTCATAATTTAATTAAGACAATTATATGATTACAAAGAAGATGTACAACCAGCTACATGGTGTTTAAACAAAATGTTTTTTGAGAAAGTATGTTTATTTCCCTTCACCTATTTATTAATTGGTGGTCTTGTGAGCTCGAAGTCCTTGCTACATGGCGTTAGTGGCAAACAATCCTGAGCAAATAGACAGCATCATAACTGGTACAGGAATTAGAGACAGTAATGTCATCACAGTGAGACTGAATACCATAATAGCCACCACCAAAAATAAATGCAATATGATTGTTTAAAAATGCAGGTAAAAACATTCTCTTAATCCCTTCCTAGGAGACAGTTTCCATTCTTTCCATGTTAACTGTATAAGTGCCGACCAAATGTGGTTTAGATTCAAACAAATAGTACTGATGGCAACAGTGCCTCACCACAGATAAATTATTAAGAGACAGAACAGGTCTCGGATCTCACCAAGGTACACAACTCTTCTCAGATGTTCAAAACTTGGTGCAGATTCCAGTGCAAAATGCTTTTAGCAGTTTCCACAACATAACTCGGTCTTTAAATCTAGCAAGAAATCCAAAGACCTTCTTGTCATATGTAAAGTATACTATTAGCAAGACACAATCAAATCTCTCATTGCTGAATAGGGATGGAAATGTTACTGATGACAGTGGCACTAAGGCGGTGTTATCAAACACAATCTACTGGAAGTCCTTTACCAGATAAGATAGAGTTCTAATTGGAAATAGCTGACAACATGAGTAATTTGAAAGCAGGTAACGTTGATGTAGCAGCCAAATTAAGTAACATAATGAAGACATGTCTTTTGGTCCAGATTGTATACCAGTTAGGTTCCTTTTGGTGTAAGCTAATAAAGTACTCAATTTTTGGCAGTCGTATAGGACTGCTTGCTCCATGAAGAATCAATACTGACAAATGGAGAAGTTGCACAGGTCACAACAATATGCTAGAAAGAAAATACAAGAAATCCACTGTGTTACAGACCTATATTATTGAAATCAATTTGTATCATGATTTTTGAACATATACTGTGTTCCAACATTATGACATACCTTGAGGAACACTGTCTACTGATGCATAACAAACACAGATTCAGAAAATATTGATCTTGTGAAACAACTGGCTCTTTATTCACAAGTAGTAATGATTGCTATCAACAGGGGGCCTCAAGTTGATTCGTATTTCTAGATTTCAAGAAGGCTTTTGACTCTGTTTCTCCCAAGCAGCTTATAATGAAACTGCATGTTTTTTGGGTAATGCTTGACTGTGTGAATGTAGTCACAATTTCCTGTCAAAAGTCACAGTTTTACTAGATGACTTTCTGTCTAGTACTGTGAAGTGATATCTGGGGTTACCCAAGTAAGTGTAACAGGCCCCTCTGCTGTTCTTATTCTTTCACTACTTGAGCCAATGTAGACAGAAGACTATTTACCATACAGGTACACAACTTTATAGGAATGATGTTCAGAGTGTGCACTGTAGGATACGCACTGTTAGAAAAGGTAGTGTCATGATTTGCTTTTAGGCACCGGTGCTGGTGCAGTGCGACATATGGTTGAAACACAAGCATCACTGTGCTTTCAACTCCAGATTGTCAACATGAGTCTGGACAAGGTGAGCAGCGCTTTACCTGTAGAGCTGTTTTATCAAAATAGCAGCAATAGAGCTGATTCTCTTCACAAGTATCAATGCATTAAAGGAATTGAGGAATGTCCTCTTTCCACCCTGGGGTTGAAGAACACAAATCTCATGTTGGAATTAATTCGCAATTTGGGGCTTGCTCCTGGGAGAGGCCGAACTGTGGCCATGGCTGAGAATGATGCACACAACATGCGATCTTCTAGCAGTGCACAAGCTATGCCATGAAAGCGGAACATTCCCTGGTCCACCATTTGAAAGATGCTGTGAACAATTTTGAAATGTTATCTCTGGTGTGACTTCAGACCATTGCGGATGTAGGTGGTTGTAGCACTGACCAGTATTTGTAACCTGGAACATAAACATGGTGTGCAATTACGAAATCTTACCCTCTTGTGTGGAAATTGAAATGAGTTTTTTTCAATCATTTATTCATTATTTCTCTTCTGCATGTCTTTACAAATGTTTCCATAAAGTTTCATTATCCTACAATCACTTGTTTTGCATGGGAGACTTCTCAAGTAGCAGAAGTTTAATTACAACCACACATATATGATTGATTTACGAGACAAACTCACCAGACTTCTTACAATGTTTGCATATGATGCTGTCATTTACTTTCTGGTGAAGTCAACAGGAGAGCAAAGTGTATTTCATAATGATTTAGGAAGACTATCTGTATGGAGCAAAAAGTGGCAATTTCATTAAATTTGGGTTACATGATAAAGCACACAACATTTAAAAATTCATTAATAACACCTTGACATTAAAATTAACAACAACTTAAAATGGAACCATCATGAAGTATGTTGTGGGGGCAAGGCATACTGAAGACACTGTTTTACTGGCAGACCACTTAGAAGATGCAACGTATCTATTGAAGAGACTACCTTCACTATGACAGCCCATTCTCCTCTGGAGCATTGCTGCATGCTATAGGTTTTTCACCTTTATGAAAAACACTCAAAATGTTAAAATAAAGTCAGCTTGATTCCTATTACCATGAAATAGGGAAGAAAATGTCATGGATATGATAATCAAGTTGGGGTGGCAATCATTAAAACAAACACGTTTTTTGTTGTGATGAGATCTTTTTAAGAAATTTCCATCATCAACTATCTCCTCAGACTGCCAAACCATTTTGTTGAAACCCATCTATATAGGGAGCAATGACCATCATAATAAAATCAGAAATGTCAGCTTTCGCATGTGAAGATTTAAGTGTAGTCCCATGTGCTGTTCAGGAGTGGAATGGTTGAAAACTAGTCTCTAAATGATTCAATGAACCTTCTTTCCCTGTGTGGCTTGTAGTTTCAGGCTCTGTGGTGGCGTCACACTCAAGTATATTTCTCAACAATGTATTACAGAATTTAAATTATTAGATGCATTTCAAATGTTTTCCATATAAATAATTAGAGTCCACATTTTTTGGAACTGTTTGTATCAACTGATGTTTTTCAACCAGGTAGGAGCTACCCTTAAAGCTGTACCCTGAAATGCCCATTAGTTCTATATACTAGAGACTTGGGTGTGGCTTCTGCTCTTATGAGCCCCCGCAAGGCTCATCTAGTGGAGCCTAAATGTGTCCTATCAACTTCCACACAATTTTCATTTCCCACTGCTTACATAAAGAATGGAATGAAAACAGTGGCTGAACTTTGGCATTGAACCCCTGTCTGCATTATGCTTTGATGTGTCATTAATCAACATTTAGTATTCAAGTTTTAATACTGTTATAGACAGTTTTATGTTTAAGTTACTGGCAGTTACATTCACTGTAGGAACAAAGTTTGTAAATGTCTCACTAGAGAATATTAAAATATACTAACATTAGATATCACCACCAACTGGGACTTTCAGAAATCAATAGAGGAAATTTGCATGCAAAAAAATGTCCAGTTACTGCTATTAGCAAGTTGCTTTTTGTGTGTGTATTGTGTCTCAAGTTCTAGAGAGTTTTATATTCTTGCGAACAGCTGCAGCAAACTGCAAGTCTGAAAACACCAGAACATGAATTCAGTGTACAGTTTGTTAGCAAAAATCTGGAAAATGATCTACCGAATCATTATAATTTTAATGAAATTGTCATAGACCATTCTACAGCACAGAAGGGGAGAAGAGCTAATTTCACCTATAAACAAATGATTAAAAGTAAGCAAAACATACCTTGATAGGTGATAAGAAGAAATTAATTTGTCGTACGTAAAGATCTAGCCTATTAAATGAAGTATTTAAAAATGGATGGTAACATTTGTATCCACTGACGTCCCATTTCCCAACACTTTGGCACAACAAACCACACTGAAAATGCCATTTTTTGTTTAAACTATATCATTTTGTAAAACCCAAGTATAAATATGAAGAACAATGAATACAGTATGCTAGCTTTGGAAACAAATCAACTTTGTGGCTGCTCAGATTGCTTCTGTCAGCCAAGCACAACACTCATGATGTTACGGCAACATCACTGTTTCATCTCTAACTCAAATACTGCAGATGAATGTACAGAAAACATTGAAGGTCTCAAGTCTGTATCTGAAAACACAAAAAACATTATGCACGCATCAAAGGAAAAGCACACTCCATTAAATACCTTTCTCTAGAAGCATCGGGAAATGTGACTTAGATAAATGTACTACCAATAGATATTACTGTGGATTTAGTTTTTGTCGATATTTAGTGGTTGATTATGAAACGGAAAGGAGATACAGTCTGTAAAGTTGTGGCTAGAGTCTGATATTGCCCCCCACCCCCACCCACCCTGAAATCTTGGTTGCAGTAACAGAGTACTCTACACCAAGGTCTAAGTTAGTTCGAATCAGTACACACTCATGTCTTCCTCAGTATGGAAACCACGAGCTGCACCTGCCTCTGGCAAACAGGGAACTCACACTCCACAGGTGGCAAAGGATTATTTTCATCTCCTCATCAAGACATGAATAACTTTAATCAAGAAATGTGCAGTATTTTAACCTTCACATCTCTGATAAAACTTACTATAGCCTCACTCTTGGTAATATTTTATTTCAAAAGTTCACTAACACAGTCCACTCTTTTTGGTTGCCTCACAAATTATGTCTCATTTTGTATGTTATCACCAATTTCATCCCACTATTTAAGCATGTTAGTCATTAGCAAATCAGTTTGTTGAAAATAAATAGAAAACAGAAAATTCTAATACATAAGGACTGTTACTTGATTGGTTGGATGTAATGTTACTGAACTGAAAAAGAATCATCAGAAATGAAGAAACGCTGCAGCAAAATGGTGTGGCCTTATTTCACTTACCTGAGCCTGTTGCCTTTCTCAAAGCAGTGCAGGATTTCTTGGCGCAATGAATTAACATCGTATCTGTTTGGATTCAGTTTGTTAGTTCCTTCCTCTGGAAAGAAAATTTATGAAATTACTAAAATTTATTCAGTTTTAAGTAAACTGACAACAGTATACAAATCAGTAAGATACCAGAACAGCCTTTTTCTTATCTCAAAAGATGAAAATGAAAAAAACTGTATGTGACAAGATATCTTACCCTGCGAAGATATATTGCTATAGCATCTACATGGATTCTGTCAAGCAAGGTAACAGAATCTGTTATACACTTGACTTGGGTAGCTCAGGACAGTGCCAAGTAGGTGCTTCACCTTCAGTTCAGTTTGGGATTCTGGGTGTTTAGGAAGGATTCTCCTATATGCAGGGTGTATACGTGGACAAGGAAAAAAAATTCCCTGATTCCTTGGTTAAAAATACACTTTCTCCCGGGTGAAAATACACTTTTTCCGTGTTAAGTGACAGTATACTTTACCTCGGAACTGTAAAACTTATCAATTTATAGAGATTGTAACGCACTTTTGTAAGCCAGTCGTAGTTCATGTCACGTGATCTCGCCAGCCGATACAGCGGATATTCGAAGCAAAGGGCATGTCATGTCGTCAGCCAATAGCATCATCATTGTTAAGTAGCGCGTACACACAAACGGGAAAAGTTAATGGTTTAAATTAATATACATAGTGTTGCTACATGAAAAGAAAAGCTTTCACATACAATACTGGTATCAACGATTAATAAGATGCAAGAGAAGCTTAACTTTCACGTATAACGTTGATCTTCTTTGCACGTGTTACACTTTAAGATACATCACACAAATGTGCCAGTAAAATTTTTAATAACGACATAAATGTATGATCTTTTGGGCTCGAAATTTTTCTAAATGGTCATCCTCAAAGAGTTGATTTTTAAATCAGAGTCAAACGCTCTGTGATTAAAGAAATTCATCACACATAGTTCATCTCGGGTAAAAGGAAATTTACTTTGAAAGTAACGCTTTTCAGTCAATCATTCGCAATACTTTCCAGCGACCTGTTAGAAAGAGGTTCATTTCAGCAGTTGCCAGAGAGCGCCAATTACAGGCGTCACACCGCTTGCACAGCTACGATGACACAAGAAGCCCGTATGCTCGTACGTGTAAAACATTAAAAGATCTTACGTTACATCATAAAAGAAACAAGAAATCGGAGGATATTCCAAGAGCATCGAAGTTTTGTGAACTATAATAACGTGCATAATTCGGTTTAAAGTGCACATTCGCATGTCCTGATTCGGTTGTAAATTTTCTTTTAATACCAGTACTGTATTATTTCATTTTTGGTTCTTTATTATGCATAATGCCATACTTGCAAGAAGACGAAAACATGCTCTTTTGAAATGCAGAGAACAGTTGAAACTAGCCAATAGTGTGGAATTAAGCATTTCGTTACGAATAAATTGAATGCCTCAGCAGAAAAAATTAATAAAAACCACTTTTCTTTAGCGAACAGACAAAACTAACTTCATTGTTCTGCAAGGCAATTAATGCTTAACTGAAATTGCCACCCGGGGCAGATACCCCAATTCACTCCTAGTGAATATGGCAGCTTGCATGCGACAGTAAAATTTTCCTAATAGCATCTTGCTACTACTGCTTATATAGCTAACACACACACACACTCACACTCACACTCACACTCACACTCACACTCACACTCACACTCACACTCACTTTAGTAGCCAGAAGCGGGAGAAGGTACTACGCGCACGCACACGCACACGCACACGCACACGCACACGCGCGCGACGCAACTGCGCATGGGCCTGCATGCAACTGCTCACATGAATCTAATGTAAACAGTTGCGACGTCACGCTAATCGGAGGCAATTCGTTGTTATGAAGCACTGCATAGTCTTCCTAAAGCCTCTGACACATTTTGCTGCTGGCAGATGCTTGTATGAGCCCTGTGTTTTGTTGTTGTACATGGCACATTTCCTTTGCAACTTAAGTTTTATTTTAGTTTTTTTTTCTCTCGTTCATGTTTTATTGCTGCAGTATTATTCTGCAGTAGCGGGATACAGTAATATCCTTTGTTTGAATATAATTTTTTACCAGTCAAAATGACAACAATTTAACTGAAAACTAAAACAAAAAAATCCTGGAATTCTAAAAAAATTCCCGTGTTTTTCCCGGTTTTCTCCTGGATGAAAAAATTCCCAGGTTTTTCCCGGATCTCCCGGTTGTCCCATGTCGTATACACCCTGTATATGACCCAGGAATAGATTGACATAGGATGTTACCATCCAGGTGCCCACTGCCTTCACTGGAGAGGTAATTGTAGGTTGTTATGGTGGCCAGGAAGGATGTTTTAGGTTTGGAGTTAGTTGGCCATTGAGAAAGATAGAATTAAATAGCATCAAGGCCATCGTTATTGGGCATATTAGTTTAGAGGAAGGAGGCACTATATCTGTAGAGCAACAGCAACTGTGTAACATCAATAGAAGAAATTATTTGTCTCTTATACCGGGTCTCTCTCTCTAAATAGTTGTCAGGCAAATTCTCTCTGGCACTGCAGCAAATATTTTGAATTTCATTTTTGCAAAGAGTGTATGGATTTGGTACAAACAAATACTGCTGATCACAAGGTTAATTCAGTGCCCATGGTCAATGGAAGATGACTGTTTGTTCCCGTTACAAACAAAATAATTTTTCAAGCGGAATTTTACATTCCTATTGCATAGAAGAGTCTCAGGTTAATCTAGCGAAATATTTGTTTTATTGATACGTATTAACATGGACACAAACAGGAAGGATAACTACTACTCCAGCAGCAAATGAGTAACACTACTGGATGGTGGTAGCAGACAGTGCACAGCAGTGAGGCAGGCAAGTCACTGCTGAAGTACTGGTTATTCCTCACATCTTACTGCCATTGATAATACATAGAGATAAAACAAACATCAAACTAGATTAACTTTGGACCGTTCTAGTAATCAAGCTTTAAAAAACCATTTCATTTGTCTTGGAAACAGACGCCTTACTGGATTGAGTCTGCTTGGTAGGGCTAGTGGCAAGAAAGCGTTTCCACTGTAAGGACCATGAGAAGGAGAGCATGACTGAATCTGGGAATGGGGCAAAGTTGAGGCATTCAGAAAGGACTGACACTTCTGTGGGACTAAGGCTTTTGGAGGACTGGTTCACAACTGTGTTGTGGGTCTATTTCAGCTCTTGGTTCTGTAAGGTAGTGGGAGGGAGTTTCTGGGAGTGCACTGAATGTAGTATGTGTCTGCCAGGCAAGGCTTTGTGGCTGTGAGGGACGTGGGGGGAGATTTTTATGAAAGCTCTTATTATGGTGGAGGATATTGATAGTTCAAGCTTGGAGTAGGAGATGAATAGATTGGATAGTTTTTTTTGTGACGGCATTGTACATGCTGCTATAGTTTCTGAAGGGGAAGGGTTTCAATCTGGGAGACGGGATGCCGTAATTTGGACTGCAGAGCAGGAGGGTTTTATAGATGGAACAGAGGTTGTGCAGTGAGGTTAGGTAGTGCACGGATGTTTGTGCCTGATTTATATGGTTTTGCAAGACTACTTTGGTGAGATCTACAGACTGACAGAATTGGAACACACAGTGGAAAGAGAGGCTGCAGCCAGTGATGCATAATTTGGTGGCAAGCCTGTACAAGGTGCCTCAGGTCCCTAACACGATAAAGATTATTATTTAAATTTTGCAAGGGTGCTGCCTTTTACAACAATCATTTTTCGATTGATGTGACAATGATTGACCAGTTTGCAATGGAATAGGCCATAGCACAGTCAGCAAAGCTGCCCTGCCAATCAAATCACACTGCAGGATCACCTGACTGGGGGCTCTCAGAGCTATGGCCAAAACACTTTACTCTCTTCTATTCCAAGCCGCTGCCAGGCACTAAATGACTTAATATCTTTACTTTTGCATATCTGTTCTCTACTGAGATGGTCCTGGGGCTACTGGAGCTACCTTTTCTCTGCCTGGATATCCTCACCAAGTAATCCCCATGAGCTAATATAATAATACAACTTCTTTTTCTGAAGTCAAGTACCCTATATCAATTACAAGCCCACACTCATTTCCGGTCTTGACAATATCCACAAATAGGTGTACAAGCTATTTGGGGAGAACTCATGAGCTAGGCAATAGTGCAGGAACAGTATGCGACACTGGTGTGTGGATAGGGATAGATAAACTTCTACTATATTGGAGCAGAGGAAAGCAACAAGGATGTACAGTGGATGACAAGGAACATGTTAAACTTTATAAAATTACGTGAGAATATCACAAAAAACACAACCAAGATGTAATAGACAATGTAAAGCCTATTGTGAAAATGAACACAAGATAAAATTGATGTGAAAACCAAACAAGATCACAAAAGTGAAAATACAAAGAAAAATACATAAAAACCAATAATAGAGTGAGGTGGATGAATACGGGGGGAGGGGAGGGGGGGGGCGCAGCAGCAGATGTCATTTTATTAGGTGAGATCAGTAAGTTGTATGCTTGAATACGGGATGAGGTTCTGGATGAGGTTTGGGAGGGGGGGCACGGGAGGGGGGGGGGGGGGCTGTTCTGTACATAGGTGCAAGGCGCACAAGAAATTAAGTGTGGTACACAGGAAGGAACACAAAAATACTTGAAAGTGATGGGAATTAGTGGGCAATTTGAAGGTCCAGGAATAATTATACTGACACTGAACATACAGTTTGCTAGGTACACAGCCATGTGTCATGCAAAGACGAGGCCATTGATACACGATCACTCAGAAGTCAGAGCTTTACAAAATGTATTGTAAGCAGATGGAGAACATATGTGATTCAGAAGGTGGTATGGAAACACAGGAAAATTGAGAAAAGGGATGGACACCGACTGCTGCAGTGAGTGAGTGAGTGAGTGAGTGAGAGAGAGAGAGAGAGAGAGAGAGAGAGAGAGAGAGAGAGAGAGAAGAAGAAGAAGAAGATTGGTGCTTACATTCGAATGCAGTTCCAGTCACGTCTTAATGCCCAAAGATGGCAGTGGCCATGTGTATGTAAGCTGTGATTACTTGAGTTTCCTACATCTAATGAAGGATTTAGTCAAATAGCTGAAAATATCTAGCACTCTCTTTCATTGCACATATCTGCCTCCTGTACATGGTGAGTAGCAATCTATCCATATTGTTCTAAATTTTTATAAAGATGGTTGTAACTGAGTTTACTATAATACCATTCATCTACAAACCAGTAATTTTTCATTTATTAATGTCAGCAGCTTTCAGATTTATGTCATAAGTGATATAAAGATCAAGCCTTTTGAAAATACAACAATATATATTCAAACTAAATACAAAATCAGCACAAAATTTTACATTTATCCAACCACGGAAAGTCTGCATTACTTACAAAACACTTTCCATGGAAAACACAAATACTCACAACTGCAGGCTTGCAAATGTTAAATGAAATTAATCTTATCAAGTAACTACCAAACTTAGAACTGGTGCCTTACCAGTCTTCTGTGATGACTGATTCTTCTCTTCAAGAACTGTACAATGTCCTTGAGCTAGTGCTCGTTCATAACGTGCCAATCGCTCAGGAAGTTTTGGTACTGAACGTGGTTGTTGCTGAACTTTCTTAATCTCCCCAGGAAATAACTGCTGATGCAATGTCAAGTTATAGTTGTGCTGAATTAATCCAGTTGTTGAGCAAGGGTGCCCCATTGAAGTAGTGCCACTGTGGCAAGTTATACCAGTCACAGGATCTATATGTGGAACAAACAAAAGTTTGCATCACATTTCATATCACTGATGAGAAAAGTTTGCGTCACATTTCATATTATTGATGAGAAACATCAACCAGATAACACCATTTCCAAATAACAGGAAATATTTGCTCAAGTTTTATTCCAATCATCGCCCAAGATTATGCAAGTTATGAACACACACACACACACACACACACACACACACACACACACACCTGAATTTAGGGATGGGGGAAAACATCTAAATTTCTACACCTCTAAACATAAATTTGGTGTTGGTTTCAGGATACTAAATGTAGCAACAAATCTGACACCCTATTTACCATAGTAAGTGGTAAAGAAAAAGTAGGAGAGGTAACTGTGAAATTAGTATAGGTAAACTGTCCTATTGTTGTGGTGAAATAATGTGTGTCTGCGGTACTGCAGTAGTATAAAAATGTTAACCATGTAGCCATGTCCACAGTTCATTATGTGCACTGAAATGTGCCAAAGAAAAAGTGATTATGTGATTTCATTGCCCAGCTCTGTTAATCAAAATAATAATCATTACAGTCAGAAGGGTGAAAATACCTGCTCAAATAAACCTCAACTAGAAAATTATATGAGGACTACTTAAAAATATAAAGTACACATTTTTAACAAGAACCACGGAACGTCAAATTATAAAAGGAAAAGTTGCCTCGGAAGCTACTGGATATAGAAGTAAAAAAGCAAAGATTGGTACAAGAGACAAGCAACAGAAGTGAAGCAGCTGTGCAGGTCAATTGAACAAGAGAGCTAGGAGAGAATTTCAGAAGTAGAAAATTATGTTCATGTGATACAAGAATTTTTAAATAAATTACTGTAAATACTTCAATCAGACTGAAAAGATAATATGAACATCAAAGTAATAGGTTGCAATGATTAGATTTTTATAAGAAGCTTAGGACAGCAGACAGTTAATCATAGTGAAATGTAAAATAACAAGTTTCAACACCTGACAAGAAGGACAAAGTAAATTGAGACAGAACAGAAGTGACAGAATTAGGGGGTGTGCTAAAAAAGTGAAAACAGAAAGACACCAGAAAGTGACAAACACTGAATTTATCAAGCATACATCTACCCTTATGAAAGCTATATTCCTTCTATTCAACAACAAATGCTGGACGAAGAAAAAAATTCCGAACAGCTGGAAACCAGCCACTGTAACTCCCACATTTAATAAAGAAGACTGGGAATACACTGATAATTTTAGGAGCATTTTTTCTTTGCTCAGTACCAGATATAAATTTTTTAGAAGATAGCAAAAGGACTATCAGTAATGTTAGACAATTTATTTTTGGAGAAGTAGTGGGGACAAGACCACCTCCATCGATGACTGGTGGGGAGGGCAGGAAGGAGAATGGGGGAGGTGGAAGGGGATGGAGGCATTTTGAAAGCCATAGGCTCTATCTCGGCAGGCGGAGGCACAAATCTCACAGAGGCCCACAAATGCAGGCGATTCGAGGATGGCAGAAGGTCCACATGAAGTCGAAACATGTAGATGCGCCACAGCAAATAGAAACCTGTCCTCGAAACAATGTTGTGATTGACACTGCTACGCGATTAACCAGGAGGACACAGCAGCGATGTCTCAACAGGATGCAGGCACAACTGATTTGCACGACTGGTCAGCTACTCCCCACTGACATCCAAAAACAAACAATTGCCAATTTGACACCCAGCAGCCACTGCTGCTGCTGGTCAAAGGACTGGGCACAAATGGGAGGAAAATGCAGTGCACTGCAGTGTTCCATGGTATGTGACACAGGGTGCAACAAATCCAGGAGACCCTGCAGCTGGTGCCCATGCAAATGCTGCAGTGGACTGCATCCACTGACCACTGGCATCTGGTTGTAACCAGAAAACTCTGCAGTACATCACCGAGGGAAGAGTCAGACACAGACTACTTCATTTGGGTCTTGAACGTATGCATGGATTGCTCCACTTATGAGTCAGAAAACAGATGAAAGTGAGTGTAGTCAAATGCTGGATACAACTTCAGGCACAAAAGCCTTCAAACTCCCATGACAAAAACTGCCTACTGTTACCAGACATGAGGGTCCTAGGGCAAAAATAACAGACAATGTATGAAAAGTGGCAACAGCAACATGGAGGACAGCTTAGCTACACACAGGAAGTTTGGCAAAGCATCAACTACTAACAACCACATGCTGCCTAAAAATGGACCAGCGAAATCAACGTGCATCCTGTCCCAAGAGTGCTACAGCATTGGTCAAGGAGAAAACAGGGATGATGATACAGACTGGTCCTGTGCACGAGATGTTTGATTATAATCGATCGCC
This sequence comes from Schistocerca serialis cubense, assembly GCF_023864345.2. Lineage (NCBI taxonomy): Eukaryota > Metazoa > Arthropoda > Insecta > Orthoptera > Acrididae > Schistocerca > Schistocerca serialis. The sequence continues at coordinate 288,702,029 of NC_064638.1, forward strand.
ACCCAGTAGCTGTGGCAATTCACCATTGTTTTCATGTGACCCATACCCCAGTATGCGACACATGCAGCAAATAAAGAATGCAAGGACCCAACACTGGGGGGAGGGAGGAAGGTGAAGTGTGGGCGATGGGTAACGATTCTACAGCATTGCTCCTCTGTAGCAAGCATGAGCTCATCACATAGGAGGAAAAACATACGCCATGTCTGATCCGCACCTTAGGTGACACACTCAAGCCAATTCAATGTGGGACAGTGAAAATTTCTAGAGAAGTAGGTCAGCAACCATGGTGATTTTTGGTAGTTGTGACTTCACATGCTGTTGACAGAAAATCTGACAAGGTTTACTGCAGGGTGTCATCCAACACGAACATTGAGAGCCTCCTGCCAATTGAACTCCAAATCTGGCTCCATCAGTCACCATGATAGTGCATCAGCATTGGCTTTGGCATTAGCATGCTTGGTGGTGGAGCAGTACTGAATATCATAACAACAGTTAATGAGAAAGAGAGCCCACTATGCAATCAGCAAGCAGTCCTATACAGCAACTTGGAACGAGAGCCAAATAATGGCTTTTGGTAGTTGATTAGGAGGAACCTTCCCCCTTCCCCCCCCCCCCCCCCCCCTACAGGAAGACTAAACGTTCTAACCCCAAAAGTAATAGCTAGCACCACATTTTCACATGTGAATAACTACACTGTGCAGCAGAAAGTATCTTTTATGCACAAGAAATGGGCTGTTCAGTGCCATCTGGATTCTGATGGGACAGGATGGCACCAAGGCCATAGTGGGATGTGTACAGCCCAGGATTGAAGGTTTACCTGGTGAAAGGAATCCAGACAGTGAGCCAAACACAAACACTGCTTGAGAGACCAAAAAGCCCATTGACAATCTGTAGACTAGACAAACTTAGGGCCCTTCCAGTGAAGCCAGTTAAGAGGCTGGCAGATGCCCTCAGTCTGAAGGAATGAACTGAGCATAATACGAAATTTTACCCAGGAATGACTGGAGCTCCTTCAGGTTCTCGGGTGTTGCCACGTTGTGATGGGTTTGATGAGGTGGTCTGTAGGGACAAGACTAAACTTACTAATGTCATAAACAAAAAAGATGCTTATTCTTCATGTGTAGGGCCCCTAATCCAGTCATTAAGGTAAGAGATACAACAGGGGATGTCCTGAATCAACTACTTGAAATACCATTGGTAAATTACTGGCACAGACAAGATTGCAAAAGTTAAGCCATTAAACCGGCAAAGTCCAAAGGGGATGTCGAGAACCAAGAAAGTCTGAAAAACGATGTTGTTGTTGTGGTCTTCAGTCCTGAGACTGGTTTGATGCAGCTCTCCATGCTACTCTATCCTGTGCAAGCTTTTTCATCTCCCAGTACCTACTGCAACCTACATCCTTCTGAATCTGCTTAGTGTATTCATCTCTTGGTCTCCCTCTACGATTTTTACCCTCCACGCTGCCCTCCAATACTAAATTGGTGATCCCTTGATGCCTCAGAACATGTCCTACCAACCGATCCCTCCTTCTGGTCAAGTTGTGCCACAAACTTCTCTTCTCCGTAATCCCATTCATACCTCCTCATTAGTTATGTGATCTACCCATCTAATCGTCAGCATTCTTCTGTAGCACCACATTTCGAAAGCTTCTATTCTCTTCTTGTCCAAACTATTTATCGTCCATGTTTCACTTCCATACATGGCTACACTCCATACAAATACTTTCAGAAATGACTTCCTGACACTTAAATCTATACTTGATGTTAACAAATTTCTCTTCTTCAGAAACGCTTTCCTTGCCATTGCCAGTCTACATTTTATATCCTCTCTACTTCGACCATCATCAGTTATTTTGCTCCCCAAATAGCAAAACTCCTTTACTGCTTTAAGTGTCTCATTTCCTAATCTAATTCCCTCAGCATCACCCGACTTAACTCGACTACATTCCATTATCCTTGTTTTGCTTTTGTTGATGTTCATCTTATATCCTCCTTTCAAGACACTGTCCATTCCATTCAACTGCTCTTCCAAGTCCTTTGCTGTCTCTGACAGAATTACAGTGTCATCGGTGAACCTCAAAGTTTTTATTTCTTCTCCATGAATTTTAATACCTACTCCGAATTTTTCTTTTGTTTCCTTTACTGCTTGCTCAATATACAGATTGAACAACATCGGGTAGAGGCTACAACCCTGTCTTACTCCCTTCCCAACCACTGCTTCCCTTTCATGCCCCTCGACTCTTATAACTGCCATCTGGTTTCTGTACAAATTGTAAATAGCCTTTCGCTCCCTATATTTTACCCCTGCCACCTTCAGAATTTGAAAGAGAGTATTCCAGTCAACATTGTCAAAAGCTTTCTCTAAGTCTACAAATGCTAGAAACGTAGGTTTGCTTTTCCTTAATCTTTCTTCTAAGATAAGTCGTATGGTCAGTATTGCCTCACGTGTTGCATTGTTTCTACGGAATCCAAACTGATCTTCCCCGAGGTTGGCTTCTACCAGTTTTTCCATTCGTCTGTAAAGAATTTGTTTTAGTATTTTGCAGCTGTGACTTATGAAACTGATAGTTCGGTAATTTTCACATCTGTCAACACCTGCTTTCTTTGGGATTGGAATTATTATATTCTTCTTCAAGTCTGAGGGTATTTCGCCTGTTTCATACATCTTGGTCACCAGATGGTACAGTTTTGTCAGGACTGGCTCTCCCAAGGCCGTCAGTAGTTCCAATGGAATATTGTCTACTCCGGGGGCCTTCTTTCGACTCAGGTCTTTCAGTGCTCTGTCAAACTCTTCACGCAGTATCATATCTCCCATTTCATCTTCATCTACATCCTCTTCCATTTCCATAATATTGTCCTCAAGTACATCGCCCTTGTATAGACCCTCTATATACTCCTTCCACCTTTCTGCTTTCCCTTCTTTGCTTAGAACTGGGTTTCCATCTGAGCTCTTGATATTCATACAAGTCGTTCTCTTATCTCCAAAGGTCTCTTTAATTTTCCTGTAGGCAGTATCTATCTTACCCCTAGTGAGATAGGCCTCTACATCCTTACATTTGTCCTCTAGCCATCCCTGCTTAGTCATTTTGCACTTCTTGTCGATCTCATTTTTGAGACGTTTGTATTCCTTTTTGCCTGCTTCATTTACTGCATTTTTATATTTTCTCCTTTCATCAATTAAATTCAATATTTCTTCTGTTACCCAAGGGTTTCTACTAGCCCTCATCTTTTTACCTACTTGATCCTCTGCTGCCTTCACTCCTTCATCCCTCAAAACTACCCATTCTTCTTCTACTGTATTTCTTTCTCCCACTCCTGTCAATTGTTCCCTTATGCTCTCCCTCAAACTCTGTACAACCTCTGGTTCTTTCAGTTTATCCAGGTCCCATCTCCTTAAATTCCCACCTTTTTGCAGTTTCTTCAGTTTTAATCTACAGGTCATAACCAATAGATTGTGGTCAGAGTCCACATCTGCCCCTGGAAATGTCTTACAATTTAAAACCTGGTTCCTAAATCTCTGTCTTACCATTATATAATCTATCTGATACCTTTTAGTATCTCCAGGGTTCTTCCATGATTCTTAAACCAAGTGTTAGCTAAGATTATGTTGTGCTCTGTGCAAAATTCTACCAGGCGGCTTCCTCTTTCATTTATTAACCCCAATCCATATTCACCTACTATGTTTCCTTCTCTCCCTTTTCCTACACTCGAATTCCAGTCACCCATGACTATTAAATTTTCGCCTCCCTTCACAATCTGAATAATTTCTTTTATTTCATCATACATTTCTTCAATTTCTTCATCATCTGCAGAGCTAGTTGGCATATAAACTTGTACTACTGTAGTAGGTGTGGGCTTCGTATCTGTCTTGGCCACAATAATGTGTTCACTATGCTGTTTGTAGTAGCTTACCCGCATTCCTATTTTCCTATTCATTATTAAACCTACTCCTGCATTACCCCTATTTGATTTTGTGTTTATAACCTTTTAGTCACCTGACCAGAAGTCTTGTTCCTCCTGCCACCGAACTTCACTAATTCCCACTATATTTAACTTCAACCTATCCATATCCCTTTTTAAAATTTCTAACCTACCTGCCCGATTAAGGGATCTGACATTCCACGCTCCGATCCGAAGAACGCCAGTTTTCTTTCTCCTGATAAGGACATCATCTTGAGAAGTCCCCGCCCGGAGATCCGAATGGGGGACTATTTTACCTCCGGAATATTTTACCCAAGAGGACGCCATCATCATTTAATCATACAGTAAAGCTGCATGCCCTCGGGAAAAGTTACGGCTGTAGTTTCCCCTTGCTTTCAGCCGTTCGCAGTACCAGCACAGCAAGGCCGTTTTGGTTATTGTTACAAGGCCAGATCAGTCAATCATCCAGACTGTTGCCCCTGCAACTACTGAAAAGGCTGCTGCCCCTCTTCAGGAACCACACGTTTGTCTGACCTCTCAACAGATACCCCTCCGTTGTGGTTGCAACTACGGTACGGCTATCTGTATCGTTGAGGCACGCAAGCCTCCCCACCAACGGCAAGGTCCATGGTTCATGGGGAATGCCAATTATAGGTAAACATCATGGAAGTCAAAATGAAAAAGTCCCTTCCACACAGCCTAGCCATCTGTGGTCATAGCATCTGCAGAGATGAGCAGTCCCCCTCTATTTATCCTGAGGGTCTCGCTGAAGCTTTCACTGACTGTAATTATCCTCCCAACCTTGTACAGAAACAATAAATCTCCCGTGCCTCATTTTTTCCAGTCTCCCATCACCTCCCAAAGTCCCACTGTCTGGCCACAGGCGAGCATTCCCCTCATAACTCAGTACCACCCAGGAATGGAGCAACTGAATTACATTCTCCGCCGTGGTTTCAATTACCTATCATCGTGCCCTGATATGAGAAATGTCCTGTCCACTTTCCTTGCCATCCCTCCCACAGTGATATTCCACTGTCCACCAAACCTACACAATACTCGCCCATCCTTGCACAATCCCAGCTCCCAATCCCTTACCTCATGGCTCACACATCTATAATAGACCTTAATATCCTCTCACCACCACCTACTCCAGTCCTGTCACTAACATCACCTATCTTTTCAAAGGCAAGGCTAGCTGTGAAACCAGTCATGTAGTCTATAAGCTAAGCTGTAACCACTGTGCTGCATTCTGTGTAGGCATGACAACCAACAAGCTGTCTGTTCACACGAATGGCCACCAGCAAACTGTGGTGAAGAAACAAGTGGACTGTCTTGTTGCTGAACACACTGCCAAACATGATATTCTTCATTTCAATGACTGCTTCACAGCCTGTGCCATATGGATCTTTCCCACCACCGCTAGCTTTTCTTAACTGTGCAGGGTGAACTTTCCCTGCAATACACCCATTTTACATAACCCTCCTGGCCTCAACCTTCGTTAGCCACTGTCCTCACCCATCCAGCCCCTTCTCTGTTCCCATTCCAGCACTACATGACCCCCATTCCACCATCAACTGAGTCTTTTTATTTATCTCCTCTTCTGCTGCTCCCCCCCCCTCCCCCCCTCCTCACCTCTCCTCTACCCTTTGCCTAACCTGCAGCACTTCACTATTCACTATCCCCACCATACTATCCCTTCCCCTCCCTGCCCCAGCTTCCTCCTTACCCCTAACCAGTTGCCACTCCCATCATGCACTGGTGCTGCTGCTCACAGTGAGGTTTAGTCGTCTATATATATATATATATATATATATATATATATATATATATATATATATAATAGAGGGAAACATTCCACGTAGGAAATATATATCTAAAAACAAAGATGATGTGACTTACCAAATGAAAGTGCTGGCAGGTCGACAGACACACAAACGAACACAAACATACACACAAAATTCAAGCTTTCGCAACAAACTGTTGCCTCATCAGGAAAGAGGGAAGGAGAGGGAAAGACGAAAGTATGTGGGTTTTAAGGGAGAGGGTAAGGAGTCATTCCAATCCCGGGAGCGGAAAGACTTACCTTAGGGGGAAAAAAGGACGGGTATACACTCGCGCACACACACACACACACACATATCCATCCACACATATACAGACACAAGCAGACATCTGCTTGTGTCTGTATATGTGTGGATGGATATGTGTGTGTGTGCGAGTGTATACCCGTCCTTTTTTCCCCCTAAGGTAAGTCTTTCCGCTCCCAGGATTGGAATGACTCCTTACCCTCTCCCTTAAAACCCACATCCTTTCGTCTTTCCCTCTCCTTCCCTCTTTCCTGATGAGGCAACAGTTTGTTGCGAAAGCTTGAATTTTGTGTGTATGTTTGTGTTTGTTTGTGTGTCTGTCGACCTGCCAGCACTTTCATTTGGTATATATATATATATATATATATATATATAACAAAGATGATGTGACTTACCAAACGAAAGCGCTGGCACATCGATAGACACACAAACAAACACAAACATACACACACATACACACAAAATTCTAGCTTTCGCAACCAACGGTTGCCTCCTCAGGAAAGAGGGAAGGAGAGGGTCTTTCCCTCTCCTTCCCTCTTTCCTGACGAGGCAACCGTTGGTTGCGAAAGCTAGAATTTTGTGTGTATGTTTGTGTGTCTATCGACGTGCCAGCGCTTTTGTTTGGTAAGTCACATCATTTTTGTTTTTTAGATATATTTTTTCCCACGTGGAATGTTTCCTTCTATATAAGGGAGCCCGTGCATGCATATGTGTGTGTATTGTTGACAAATGCCTTAATGGCCGAAAGCTTTAATTGTGAGAGTCCTTTTGTTGTGCCTATCTGCAACTCAGCATCTCCGTTATATGGTGAGTAGCAACTTTCCTTCCCATAATTACTGCAATGTGGTGTACCTTATTTGACATACGTTCATCAGATCCTTTAACAGCTGGAAGAGATCATCTTTCATTGCACCATGAGACTACCAATGTGTTAATAGCAGGTGAGCCAAGTTACACCCTGCATTTAACTGATAAGACTTGATGTAATCATATATATAGCAATATAATACAGGGGAAACATTCTGCGTGGGAAAAATATATCTAAAATCAAAGATGACGTAACTTACCAAACGAAAGCCTTGGTATGTTGACACACACACACACACACACACACACACACACACACACACACACCGCTCCCGAGATTGGAATGACTCCTTACCCTCTCCCTTAAAACCCACATCCTTTTGTCTTTCCCTCTCCTTCCCTCTTTCCTGATGAAGCAACCGTGGGTTGTGAAAGCTTGAATTTTGTGTGTGTGTATCAACATACCAATGCTTTCGTTTGGTAAGTTACATCATCTTTGTTTTTAGACATATATATAGAAACATACATTACATAAATTTAAGGAACAACTGCTCTCCTGTATGCACTGTTAGTATAAATGTTTACATCTTTTTACTAACAGGCTTCACACTGACAATATTTCTATGCCCCTTTCTTCGCTACAGATGTTATGAACTGTTATGTTCCCATCTACCAACTTAATATTTAATGCTATTCAAACACAGCTTTTTTATAAATACTCTTATTTTGTGGTTTCTCATTAAAGTCAAGTGTCTCCTACAATATATTAATACAAATATTTAGTCATTATTAGACAAATGTTTATGTCGATTACTTATAAAGTCCAAAACATTTCTTTTATTTCAATCAATTTCTGCTGTTATACTTACCAAGAAATGCACTGTAACGATTCCAGCTCTCAACTGAAGGAAAGATTCGCACAAATCCACCACGGCGCTCGTATTCCATGCGTGCACAACGAACAATTCTAGATTCTTCTGGGCTGAGTGAAAGTGAGCTGTAAGTTAAACGTGCTGACGAACTGTTTGCTCTCCTTGACCCTGTTGCTGTTACTGTAAGTGTATCTGCTGAATGCACCCGCCTACACTGTCAGAACATACCAACAGTCATTAAAAATGTTAAGCATTTTACACTATAATTTTAAGATAAACATACACAAGAAATGAGTGACAGAGGGACTACCTACATCCATCTCTCTCTCTCTCTCTCTCTCTCTCTCTCTGCTGCTGCTGCTCTCTTGTCCAAATATAAAACACAGTCTAGTAAAATGTGGCACACAGTAATCTGTACATCATGTATTGGAGAGTCCTCTCGTCAGAGCAAGAATCCACGTGTCAAAGACCTGTGGCCTATGTGAAGAAGAATGAAGAGGGCCTCATGCCATTTCTGTAGCTGAAAGGAGGAATGCCATGGCCGCATAGTGGGCTTTACGAGATGCAGCTTATTATCTTTCACTTCCAGCCACTTGTCTTCCCATTGATGCATGACTGTGTACCTCAACAGTGAGATGGTAGCATGCAGGGGGATGGTACACTGAAAATCTGAGAATCTTGACATGCTTCCTTGGCTGCTACATCCACCTTTTCATTCCCCCTAATATCCAAGTGCCCTGGTACCCTGCAGAAAGACACCTCCTCCTTCAGCCATTGCAGTTGGAGATATTCTAAACTGCTTTATCTTCTGGATACAAGTGTTGGAGAGAGTGAAGGGCACTCAGAGAATTGGAATAGACAAGGAATTTAGCACTCTAAGCACATCTCATCTGCTCCAGTGACCACAAGATCGCATACAATTCCATGTCGAAGACTGTAAAGCCTCGAGACAATTGGACCTTGTGGACATGACCAGGTAAAACACTCCTTGTTTCAACCCATCTGTAAAGATAGCTGTGGAGTTGTGAGGCTCAGTAAAAATTTTACAACATGAAGTATTAAAACCATTTGCAGGAGTGAATCTCTCCTGTATTGCACCAAATCCAAAATTACATTGGGTCTCTGCAGCAAACAGAATGAAAGACAGTTAAAACCCTGAATTTGAGCTTTTACTTGCTCCACACCAAGTTATTCCACCATATGCCATACTCTAATCCCAAATGGTCTTGTTGCTCATCGACGATTGTAGAAAAGGTGTTCCAGAAGTGGATAAGCAACAGTGCAGCATGAAGGTGAGTTTGGAGCTGTGAGGAACTTACATGCCTGATGCACCATGAAGAGTTGCCATCAGATTGTAAGTGGCATTCCCCAGCCACAGCACAGAGACTGGGTATGGGACTGGTCCCACAAGCACATGTGGCCAGTCAATACCCTCATGGTGGACAGCCTCAGTGTTCTTCAAATAAGAAGGCCTCATCGATCCATACACTGTGCACCCATAGTGTAGCCACAAACACATGAAAGCCCTATAAAACTGGAGCAGATGGGCCTTGTCCACTCCTCAGGTCCTGTAGCTAATGCACTTTATGATGTTCAGTGCCTTTAGGATTCTGGTTTGCAGGCCTCAGGTGTGGCAACCATGGCATCAAAAATGAGGCCCAGAAACCTTACTGTGTGTTTAAAATGCAGAATGGCATCCCTCACATTAATTTCAGGTAAATTAACTGTTGCAACACTGGAGGAGGAAGAGAGAACAACAAAATCATCCACAGATAAGGAGCACTGCCTGGGACTACTTACAATATACATGATACTGTTCATTGTTATGGCAAAGAGGGTAACACTTAAAACATTAGCCTGAGGAACACCAATCTCCTCCTCAAAACAATCAGACACCATTTCACAGACTTGGGACCTAAAAACCTGCCGAGACAGGAAAGAGCATATGAAGATGGGGAGGTGGCCATGAAAGCCCCACTGATGTTCTTGTGTGAGAATACTGCATCTCCAAGTAGCACTGAATGCCTTACTGATATCAGAGAATATGCAGATACAGTGATAGTTACGTAGGAACTCCTGCTGAATAGCCACCTCTAGGACGGTCAGATTGTTCACTGTGGACCAGAATCTCCAGAATCCACAATGAGAGCAGCTAAGGAGGTGCATGCTCTCTCACAACTAGACCAGATGACCATTTGCTCCAAGGTCTTTCTACACAATTTGTTACAGCAGTACTCCAATAACAACTGGGACATGCGCAGTCCTTTCCTGGTCTAAGGAGAGAGATCAGAATTCCCTCTTTCCATGAGTTGGGGAAGTTATCCGTCTGCCTTATCAAATTAAACCATTATAGGATGATTTATTTTGAGACTGCTGACAAATATTGAAGCATGCAATACCAGATTTGGTCATGACTAGTTGCAGCATCACAAGTCTCAGACAGTGCCAATTCGAACTCCCACTTGGGGAAAGGGCAGTTTTAAGACTCAGAATTGTGGTATCTGAAATCCAACCTGCCCCTCTCTGCAATCAAACAATAGTGGCAAAATGTCGGTTCCTGGCTAGCATTGGCAGTTGTTTTTGAAAAATGCTCTGCCAGCTTCTGTGGTATGTCTCACCCTTGTCTGGAGACATCCCTGTTTCACCACTGCTGCTATTGATAACTGACTGTGTTTACCAGAAATCCTCCTGATGGCTTTCCATACTTTTGCAGAGCAAGTGGAACGTTTGTGCGAGCCCAGGAACACTTTCCATGACCTTTTCTTGCTCTCCTTGCTTATGCAAATGACCTTGGCTCTTGCGACTCAAAATGCTGTGAGGTTGTCTGCAGTTGGCTGGTACTTAAACCAGCCAAGAGAAGCACGTCTGACCTGGACTGCTGAGTAACAATCATCAGTCCACCAAGGTATAGGTTGCCTCCTAAGGTCAGTCAACAGTATGATGGACCACTTGTATAATTTGGTCTACCCACTCCTGGACACCGTGTAGTGTTCAAAAACAGACAGATGACTGAACAGTATCCAGTTAGCCCCACTGAACATTCATCTTGATGGCTTATTTTCAGGGAAAGCTCCATCCAGTAGGTGACTGCAAGAGGGAAGTGACCACTGGAATGAAGGTTGCCAGTGACTTCCCAGTGGACAGAGACTGCGAAGGCTGCAGAGCAGAAAGAGAGGTCGATGGCTGAGAATGACCCAGTACCAGCACAGAAATGAGTGGGATGACCTGTATTGAGCACACACAGCTTGTGAGACATCACAAGGCTCTCCAAAACCCAACCGCGGGGGCAAGTGAATGCTGAGCCCCGCAAGACATGATGAGCATTGATGTCCCACAGGAGGAGGAGCGGTCAGGGGGAGGTGTTCCAAAAGATCTGTGAAAACCTCAGAGTCTATTGCATCTTATGGAGGTAGATACAGAGAGAAAAAAGTGATCTTCTAATAGACATGAATTTCAGTGGCAACAGCTTGCAGGTCAGTAGGCATGGGGAGGGCAGAAAAGTGGTGCGAGTTATTGACGAACGCAGCGACACACACCTTGGCCCTTTCCACAGTTCAGGGGAGGGGGTGGGGGTATTCCTGTGCTAAGAATGTCAGTTCTTCCACATGTGTCCTGAGACCAGTAATGTTCCACCGTATAATGGGAGCCATACATCACAGGGGTAGAACTTTCAGCCTGACTTTCTGCCAGGGAGGGGAGCTTGTAAAGGGTACAGGCTCAGTCTTGGGGTAAGATGATTGCTCCAGTCCATCACCTATGTCCATCATCTCTGAAGAAGATCCAAGAGAAACAGCAGAGAGAATGTCTACACTGTCAAACTATGCACTTCCCGTCTCCTTCAGTGGGTGATTCTTCACCTTTGACACTTTTTTTTGTCTGAGGATACTTTGGTGCCACAATTTCAAAAATGGTAGCAGCAGCACTGGATGGTGGACAAGACTGGATCTTTGGAGAGGCAAGAAGTTCCACAATGTCATCAACCACAGACTTTTCCGAAATTCTGGGGGAAGAGGCAGGCTTCAAAGGAACTGCAGCAACACAAGCGCATTGACAAAAGCAGGTATTAGTGCTGACACTAGCAACCACAGTTTGTGTAGCGGCATTGGTTTTTTGGACTGGATGTTTGGGAATGGAAGCAAAGGAGGCAGCAAACATGGATGGCTGCACGGTCGTGTATATTTTTTGGCTTCTTCACGTGGGATGTGCTTTGTTGTCTTTATCTCCCTGGGTCTTCAGTTCTTCAAGTGAGACACAGCAGCCTCTATTCCAGACAGTGTGAGCACCAGAGCAGCTGACATTTTGGAGGAAAGGAAAACTAACTCTGTTGCAGATGGCTTACCCCATTTGAACACAAGTGGCTTCACTCTTATAACAAAATCATCCCTTCCATAATGTTTTGAACATCCACAATGACTTCCCAGCACAACTGACCTTTAAGTTGTTCTTGGGGAATGTCAACTAGATTCCTGCGAGTCACAACACCTTTGGCATAGCTCAACATCGTGTGCAGTTTGGTTTAAACTGCACACTCCCTGAGGCATTGAGCTTTCTGGAGATTCTTCACTTGTTGGGAACTAAACATTTTGACCAACAGGGTCCCTTTTCATTAAGCATTTGACATATCTGAAGGTTCCCACAATGCCCTGTAAGACTTTTTGTATATAGAATGGTGAAACTTTATCAAAGCTACCCTCCTTCCGTTTAACTATAGCAGTTTTGACAACCAGCATACATTCTGTTATTAACTGGCTGCCCAAGCCCTCTTGTTTGATTGAGTGTTGGCATCTTCCAGCAGTTCACCTTCTCTGCTGGGAGGAGGAAGAGAAAAGTTTGAAGATTCCATCCTGGTCCCATGAGCAGCTAGGAAAACGTAAGTTCACATAGACAGAGCCCCACATAACTAGGTAAGACTTATACAACTGAGGTGCAGCAGAAATCTCTCAGGTTGTCTGAACGACTATTCCACGTCAACAGCCACGCACCTCATCACCTCATCAGTGTGCAACACTATTTGAGATTAAAGTTTTTTGTTTAAGAGGGTTTTTACCAGCTTTGTGATCCGGGTGTTCAAGCCAAGATCCCCATTCCCTGTGATACACAACATTCCACAGCCATGGTGCACTGTGGTTGCTGAAGCATGCCCGGAGCTTACGACGACATGGGACTGGCGGTACTTATCAGTCCCCAGCTCAGGAACTGTGGCATCACCAAGCCCATACCTGGCAAATGAATCCTGAGCCCCTGAGGGGGTTTTGAGATTTTTTTGGTTGCTTATAAAACTATATTTTCACAAGTTACCAGTATGAGTGTTTTGTATATGTAACTTGTTTCGTAGCACACCAACATTTGTGGTTCACAGTTAAATTATCAGTCCTGCATTTCATTATATATCAACACAAATAAACATGTGTGTTTGGGAATTTTCAGTAGCTTCCATTGTCCTTTGCCTAATCTATGAGTTATCTGTAGTAAATTGCCATTTGTGATTTAGTCACTGCAGCGCATATTTTAACTAACATATTGTGTTACATCTAGTTTTCCCTTGAAGAGAAGTAGCTCTATATATTAACTGCATACATCATAACTTAACTCTGTTTTCGAGTTAGCTAATATCCATTTCTCAAGCCAGCTTGGCTCGTTCTTTTGGGTGAGTGAAATACTTTTCTTTTTTTTCTGTGGAGTTGATTGTGAAATTTGTGAGTATCTTACATTACAGGGAGGATTTTGACAGGTCTACAATTTCTCAACTCATTGTCTCTTATTGCAAAGTAAAATAAATAAATAAAATAAATAAATTAATTAAAAAAAATAGTGTTACAGTTTTGGAGCATTTAAATACAGCCTGCAACTAATTTTGTGAACCTTTCCAGCTTTAACCATTTCTATTGAACGCTATTATCTCCAGATATCTTTTTTTTTACTGCGTGCCTCATTTGCTATTTCTTCTGAAAAATTATTTTCATTATTAATTAATTGTCTGTATTTCTATTTCATTGCAACATTTAAAGCAAAGTAAATAAAAATTTAAAGAAATATGAATTCTTGCACAATTCTCTTAGTTATGTGCCATTTTAACTCTTTAGATGTTATGTGTACTCATATGTACAAAGGTCACATCTTTATTCTTCATGTTGTCATATTCCTTTCTCAACATAGTCACTCTGGTGACAAACACCCCAAAGAGAGAGATCAGTTTGTTGGCATCACCACTGTAGAATAATTGACTTTTGTTGATGGAGCCACAACCTCACATCTGCTTGCACTGCTTCATCGCTATCAAGTCCTCAAAGGTGTTCTGCAAGATTTGGAAACAGATGAAAAATGATGGAGGCCAAGTCAGGACCATGTGGAGAATGATTGACGACAATGAAATCAAGGTGTTGAACTGTTACAGACATTGCAGCACTTTGCGTGGTCTCGCATGATCACAGTGAAGGAAAGGGTTTTCCATGTAGATGAACACACTGAATTCATGGAACTCCTATACAGCACAAAATTTCTCACACACCAACAGAGTTACATTACACACTGCCATATTACGTGCTACAAGTCTCAGCCATCTAGTGAAAGAGGGCTAAACCTGCATTGATGAAGCAGGAAAAGTTGACCAAATAATATCCATCACATGTAGTACCCCAACAAATATTCAGAACAGAATAAAAAATTCTGGGGCATTACTTTTCATCTCATATATACATACATACATAACTATGCTTTGTTTTCTTCTTCCACTGCTGTTTTTAATAATTTCTTTAATCAAATTCCCACAATATTTTTTGCACCTGGGAGTGAGGACTCTTCGGTCAGCTTATCATGAGTTTTTGTCTTGATATTTTACAAGAACACATTGAACCACTTGACATTTTAGGCACAGTCATGACTGCACTCATTTACTGTAACATCACTGTATGTTTCCGTTAAGAGCCATGGGAGGCAAAGTGCAATAATATTGTTGTCTCACACTACCCTCTCTCATTCTCTGAAAAATATTTGTGAGTAGTTTGTCTAATTCAGTACATCCAATGATGATCTTATTAACATTTCTTCAAGCTCTGATCTCTCTAACAAATGCTGTAACCCATTTTAATTTTTTTTTCCTTTTCCTTGGTTTCTCTTTAGTCACATTTTTTTGCTTTTTTCCCCTTTTCACCGGTGTCTATAAAGTCTGTGTTTTTGAAGATAAATATTTGTTGCTTAATTTAATGTGGTATACTTCTGTTCTTAAATAAATTCTCTATCTACATTTATTATTTCCTGCCTAATTGGTTTGTTTCTTCGTAAGATTCACTCTGCATCTTCAGACTATAACAACTTTAATTCCAGAAGATTTAGTACATCACATCCTACAGATAACCTAGAGTAAATTATACATAACTTGAAACAGTATAATTTCACATTCTTGAGAAAGAAGTATTATAGATTTCTGAAGTCTCCAGAGTTAGATTGGAAGTACACATGCTGGAAAATATCAGATAATGATGCTTAGTGAACCACGATTGGAGTTGAGCTGAGGTGGTGGTGTGTACATAGTTCCTCGTAGTCAGCGTGTACACAACTTTCCCACTAGAGCACGCCCTGCTAAGCACAACAGCGCAGGCGCGGCGCTCATCTGTCTCCACACTACGAGATGGCGCTGCCATAGTAGTTGTTGTTGTTGTGGTCTTCAGTCCTGAGACTGGTTTGATGCAGCTCTCCATGCTACTCTATCCTGTGTAAGCTTCTTCATCTCCCAGTACCTACTGCAACCTACATCCTTCTGAATCTGCTTAGTGTATTGATCTCTTGGTCTCCCTCTACGATTTTTACCCTCCACGCTGCCCACCAATGCTAAATTTGTGATCCCTTGATGCCTCAAAACATGTCCTACCAACCGATCCCTTCTTCTAGTCAAGTTGTGCCACAAACTTCTCTTCTCCCCAATCCTATTCAATACCTCCTCATTAGTTACGTGATCTACCCACCTTATCTTCAGCATTCTTCTGTAGCACCACATTTCAAAAGCTTCTATTCTCTTCTTGTCCAAACTGGTTATCGTCCATGTTTCACTTCCATACATGGCTACACTCCATACAAATATTTTCAGAAACGACTTCCTGGCACTTAAATCTATACTCGATGTTAACAAATTTCTCGTCTTCAGAAACAATTTCCTTGCCATTGCCAGTCTACATTTTATATCCTCTCTACTTCGACCATCATCAGTTATTTTACTCCCTAAATAGCAAAACTCCTTTACTACTTTAAGTGTCTCATTTCCTAATCTAATCCCCTCAGCATCACCCGATTTAATTTGACTACATTCCATTATCCTTGTTTTGCTTTTGTTGATGTTCATCTTATATCCACCTTTCAAGACACTGTCCATTCCATTCAACTGCTCTTCCAAGTCCTTTGCTGTCTCTGACAGAATTACAATGTCATCGGCGAACCTCAAAGTTTTTATTTCTTCTCCATGGAGTTTAATACCTACTCCGAATTTTTCTTTTGTTTCCTTTACTGCTTGCTCAATATACAGATTGAATAACATCGGGGACAGGCTACAACCCTGTCTCACTCCTTTCCCAACCACTGCTTCCCTTTCATGCCCCTTGACTCTTATAACTGCCATCTGGTTTCTGTACAAATTGTAAATAGCCTTTTGCTCCCTGTATTTTACCCCTGCCACCTTCAGAATTTGAAAGAGAGTATTCCAGTTAACATTGTCAAAAGCTTTCTCTAAGTCTACAAATGCTAGAAACGTAGGTTTGCCTTTTCTTAATCTTTCTTCTAAGATAAGTCGTAAGGTTAGCATTGCCTCACGTGTTCCAACATTTCTACGGAATCCAAACTGATCTTCCCTGAGGTCCGCTTCTACCAGTTTTTCCATTCGTCTGTAAAGAATTCGCGTTAGTATTTAGCAGCTGTGACTTATTAAACTGATAGTTCGGTAATTTTCACATCTGTCAACACCTGCTTTCTTTGGGATTGGAATTATTATATTCTTCTTGAAGCCTGTGGGCATTTCGCCTGTCTCATACATCTTGCTCACCAGATGGTAGAGTTTTGTCATGACTGGCTCTCCCAAGGCCATCAGTAGTTCTAATGGAATGTTGTCTACTCACGGGGCCTTGTTTCGACTCAGGTCTTTCAGTTCTCTGTCAAACTCTTCACGCAGTATCTTATCTCCCATTTCATCTTCATCTACATCCTCTTCCATTTCCATAATATTGTCCTCAAGTACATTGCCCTTGTATAAACCCTCTATATACTCCTTCCACCCTTTGCCTTCCCTTCTTTGCTTAGAACTGGATTGCCATCTGAGCTCTTGATATTCATACAAGTGGTTCTCTTCTCTCCAAAGGTCTCTTTAATTTTCCTGTAGGCAGTATCTATCTTACCCCTATTGAGACAAGCCTCTACATCCTTACATTTGTCCTCTAGCCATCCCTGCTTAGCCATTTTGCACCTCCTGTCGATCTCATTTTTGAGACGTTTGTATTCCTTTTTGCCTGCTTCATTTACTGCATTTTTATATTTTCTCCTTTCATCAATTAAATTCAATATCTCTTCTGTTATCCAAGGATTTCTATTAGCCCTCGTCTTTTTACCTACTTGATCCTCTGCTGCCTTCACTCCTTCATCCCTCAGAGCTACCCATTCTTCTTCTACTGTGTTTCTTTCCCCCATTCCTGTCAATTGTTCCCTTATGCTCTCCCTGAAACTCTGTACCACTTCTGGTTCTTTCAGTTTATCCAGGTCCCATCTCCTTAAATTCCCGCCTTTTTGCAGTTTCTTCAGTTTCAATCTGCAGTTCATAACCAATAAATTGTGGTCAGAATCCACATCTGCCCCTGGAAATGTCTTTCAATTTAAAACCTGGTTCCTAAATCTCTGTCTTACCATTATGTAATCTATGTGATACCTTTTAGTATCTCCAGGATTGTTCCAGGTATACAACCTTCTTTCATGATTCTTGAACCAAGTGTTAGCTATGATTAAGTTATGCTCTGTGCAAAATTCTACAAGGCGGCTTCCTCTTTCATTCCTTCCCCCAATCCATATTCACCTACTATGTTTCCTTCTCTCCCTTTTCCTACTGACGAATTCCAGTCACCCATGACTATTAAATTTTCGCCTCCCTTCACAATCTGAATAATTTCTTTTATCTCGTCATACATTTCATCAATTTCTTCATCATCTGCAGAGCTAGTTGGCATATAAACTCGTACTGCTGTAGTAGGCATGGGCTTTGTGTCTATCTTGGCCACAATAATGCGTTCACTATGCTGTTTGTAGTAGCTAACCCGCACTCCTATTTTTTTATTCATTATTAAACCTACTCCTGCATTACCCCTATTTGATTTTGTATTTATAACCCTGTTATCACCTGACCAGAAGTCTTGCTCCTCCTGCCACCGAACTTCACTAATTCCCACTATATCTAACTTTACCCTATCTATTTCCCTTTTTAAATTTTCTAACCTACCTGCCCGATTAAGGGATCTGACATTCCGCGCTCCGATCCATAGAATGCCAGTTTTCTTTCTCCTGATAACGACCATAGAGACAGACCAAATTCTGCTCCCGCCAACCCGCATATTAATATGTAACGCAGCCAATGAGATTGCTGCTAACGTAGAACCTTTTCTCCTTGCAGATCACACTCGTGCAGTGGTACATGAACGCGCGAGGTATTGTAACGGTAGTACAGACCTCCGATTAGTAAGTCTGCATTTGTCTGCACCAGTATGTACCAGTCTGCATTTGTCTGCACCAGTATGTACCAGTCTGCATTTGTCTGTACCAGTCTATAGTCAAGTTTCAGTCTGCGCCAAATAAGATTACCATATTCCTGTACATAGCCATGAAGATAAATGTATACACACTTTTGTGAAGTATTAGAGATATACGTGAGAATAAAATTAACATACCAATACCAAAGGAACTTCAGATTGTCAATTGTAAATAGCATCCAGAACCAAGTTAAGTAATTTTTATGCTTGCTATTATTTTTAATAAATGTGTGTGAAAATTAATCAAGTTCTGTTTAAAGTTGGTTACTGTCAATCTGGTACTCTAAGCATGCAAGTGGCATTTCTATCGTCTGACCTAACGGCAGAAGATAAACGTGCCACGATAAGACCACGAGACATATTGCTGACACTCACCCACTTCGGTAGAGCGACAAGTCAAATAATCTGATGGTGTGTGTACTGAAGGTCTTACAGTACGCACACCACAGGTGGTAATCAGGATGAGCAACACTAAAGACATTACCTTTCCTGTCTACCTGCTTTTAAACTTGAACATCTCTTATTTGCTTCTTCTTAGTGCCCACTGCATACCAATGATGCAAGAAAATATTTTTCTTTCCTTTATTGAATCTCTGATGTCTCACTCATGAGACAGTTCCAAAGAATGGTGGAAAAGAGGCTACTATGATACAACCAAGTGTGTTGGGAATCCACATAACTTCTAACATTAGCACCCCTCCTGACAGACCTGTCTTCCAGAATATGAATTCTTGTATTCCTTCCTCTGGTCAGTTCTGGACGTACTTTATTGCTTTTCCAAAAGAAACACATCCCGCTATTCCTAAGTGTCAGTAGTTAATGTGATTCTTATGATAGTAGTGACAGCTATCAGAAGTTTGAAGTAATTTGGCACACACATTACTACTTGCGTAGTATGTGTCCTAATGAGCACACAGGACTCGTTATGATACAAAATTTAACAAATGATTGTGAACAAAGTGCATAACCAAGGGAGTAACGACATTAAGAAGTTTTCGATAATCAGTTCACCCTTCATGATATCGAGATCTACAAAGTATCTGAACCATATATTCCTGTCTGCAACCGGGTTGCTGTGGCTCCTTGTGCTGGTCCACTCACCCATAAGCTTTCTACAATGTTATATCAGAATTTTGCTACTGAAGTTAATCTCTGCATAGCTTACTGTCTAAACACACACACACACACACACACACACACACACACACACACACACACACACAGGCTGTAAGAGACCCTCTCCCAGCATAACAGAAGTCATTTTTAACATTCTTTACTTGATCATATCAATCTCGGTGACAATACAGGTTTTCATGCAAAGAAGGACAAGTGTCTGCAAGCAGAGGAAAGCTTCAGTTCAACACAAGCGGTGAAACATGCAACACTTACACTACTGCAGGGAAGATATCCCAACTTGTAAACAACTTTAAAAAGAAAGTAACATGCTTTCACAATAACCACACCATACACCTAATGAAAAAAATAATATAGTCCCTTGGCAGTGCTGTATGTAGAACTCACAAATTATCACACAAATTAACTCACATTCATTTAAAGACAAATTTAAGAGCATGGGAACACTCACATTAAGCTTCTTGGTACTATCAGCAGGGTTACTGTGATGATGAGGTTCATTTATACGCCGCAGCATTGGATCAATTGCTGGTAGTCCCACTAGAGTTAGAAGGTCCACCAACATTGCAGACTTCACTCTGACATCTAATGGAGAGTCGCAGCCCAGTGATGGGGATAGGTTAACTTCTAACAGCCATGGTTTTAGTTCTGAGTCCACCAGGATGTCAAAACCATACAGTTCTGCAAAAAGTTCATTAAGTGTCCAAAACTGAGGGGAGATTGAGTCTCAGGTGCTATGCATGAAATCCATGGCTTACACGTACAATGAGTGATATAAAGTTCAGAAACAAACTGCTACTATATCTTAGATTTCACTGACCCCACTGTCCAATGTAACATGCAGCAGCTGTCTTAAAATAAAGAACCAGCAGATTTACTTTATATGACAGTACATTAATTGGGATAGCAATTAACATTCCGAGTTCTACTTTGAAATATTTTGATTTGTGGACTATACATGAAGTCTGTAGTTTCTTCTCACTTTACTATGGAAATAAAATCTATATTCCATTAATTGTTTTACAATTTGAACATGCTGCATGATTGTAATGTCCTTTTCTCAATTCCTATGATACACACAAAAAATAAAACTTCTATGACCCACACAACTTTGACAATCTCCAGAAATTATCTTTAAGCATGCAATGCAACTCTTAGCACCTATCCTCAAATGTCTCTACTTAGGTCATGCAGACTAAATTACAACATGTTAACGTTCATCATTTATAAGGCACCACGAATATAAATGGACTGCCTCTGGAATGTTACAGAGTTGTTTATTGATACAGGCATTTTTTATATACCAATAATTAAACACTATGAATATATTTCTTGCAGTGACACTCATGCACACACATTTGGAGTACATACAAAACAGAAATCCCTTTTCTGCCATTTGGAGACCATATTAAGTAATATTGTAGCTATGCAGCCAATAAATGCTGAAAACGTAAAATGCTTTAGGAGAAACAACACAATTACAAGCAGTTTCTAAGACATGCAGTCCATTTCTCCCATCTAAACATATTACAATGAAGCTTACTTTTTCATAATACCTGAAAGTGACATGAAAATTGATGAAGTTTCTTATATCAGTCTCACTTGCTACGAAGAACATTTGTCAGTAGTGTAACCATAGTTCTATGTGTATCCGAATTAAAACAGTTATATAGCTCAGCCAAGAATTTCTTACAAACTCCATCATTGCCTTGAACCACTTCAAAGTACTTATTCAAAATCGAAATGGCCAAAGGAAGCTGTCTGGTGAGATGATGTACAAGAAAGAATCTCACAATTATGACAAATTATGTAAGGAAACCATAAAAACAATCACTTCGAATGTGTGCAGGTTAAGTTTGAAATGAATTTCCATCTAGTATGCAATATTTAAACTTCAGTCAGTACATTCATAACCATAATTAAACTGCCTGGAATGGAGTTAAGGTAGTTCAAAAAAGAATTCATCAAAAATGCAATTAAGCACAGTGTGTAGGGAACTTCTGAAAAGGGAGAAAGCTAATATGATATAAACATATAAATAAAAAATACTACAACACTTAGAAAATGAAACAGTCGATCTGCTGGGGAATGAGGCCTTCTGCTGTAAGCACATGGTTACTATCCCATTTGAGTGATCAATAAGAAATAGATGGGGGGGGGGGGGGGGGATGTAGATTAGAGTTTTCTTTTCACATTTCAATAAAACTGGTATTTCACATATATTAAATGACTGTGCCATGCAGTACAACAAACCGTTAATAGACTTCAGAATGACTACAGGTACGAGGGTAATCCAAAAAGTAAGGTCCCCTTTTTTTTTTTTGTAAGTACATAGACCTGTTTATTGCTACAATGGTTTACATCAGTTTACTGCTTGAACATTTACCTATTTTTCAATGTAATCACCATTTCTGTCGATGCATTTTTGTAGACGCTGTGGCAGTTTTTGTATGCCCATGTCATACCAGTTCACCGCCATGCTGTTTAGAAAGTTATGAACCTCTTCTTTCACCTCGTCATCAGAGCTGAATCACACAATTAAAGCTGATAGGTACTGTGAGACTCTGAAAAAACTCAAACGGGCAATTCAGAACCAGATAAGAGGAATGTTGAGCAAGGACGTACACTTTCCCCATGACAACATCCGCCCACGGCAAACTGTTGCTGTCCTGCAACAGTTTCAGTTGTACACAATCACCCACCCACCCTCCCTATAGTCCTAACTTGGCGCCCAGTGACCATCACCTGTTCCCTAGGGTAAAAAAAAAAAACATTTGACCAGAAAGCGATTCAGCTCCGATGACGAGGTCAAAGACAAGGTTCATAGCTTTCTGAACAGCATGGCGGTGAGCTGGTATGATATGGTCATACAAAAACTGCTACAGCACCTACAAAAATTCATTGACAGAAATAGTGATTATGTTGAAAAATAGCTAAATGTTCAAGCTGTACACTGATGTAAACCATTATAGAAATAAAAAGGTCTATGTACTTATATATATATATATAAAAAAGAGACCTTACTGTTGGGATTACCCTCGTATGTTGACATGAGCTACATATATGGGAAAGGAAGATTTTTATTTATACTGCACGGCTGACTGAATACGCATCCAAACTCACTGTCTCTGCAACAGCTCTGTGATAGTGAAAAGAGCTGGATACCAACTGGAAGTGGAAGTAATATCAGCAAAATAACTGGACAATATTCTAGCTGTATCTCTAGCGTTCTTCTGACAACTACCACGACTCTTAACAGCAGTAATGTAGCAATCTTGCCTATTACTGAGATGTTCAGCATCATCTCTATGACAAGTGCATTTCAAACAATGGAAAATCCAGGTTATTTAGTGGGAGAGTTTTGGCCAGGAACTCCTCATACATTCCTGAACAACAAATATTTTACTTCTACCCATCTACCAGACTGCATCCCTTGCATGAAAATGGAAACAACAACTCAGGTGAAGACCTGAAAGCACAACATCAATGGAGTGAACTGCATCTAACAAAGTAAGAAATTGGGAATTTCAACCACTTCAAAAGGAAATTAACTACAAACTGCATTACTGCCCTTTTTTACAAGTTTTCCATATTCAATGTAGATTTGACTCAGTTTTTAAAAATATAGGTAACTATTTTCTTTGAAAAATACCTATGTAATCAAATAAATATTAAACTATCAACTGCCAATAAACAGCACCTATTTACTAAAACTGAGGAGGAAGCAGCTTTTTTAATTGAATAAATTTTGTTGGTACAACCACAAATAGCATCTAGAAGTATAATGATACCTTATAGTTAATACAGTATGTAAATTGAGTCCTGCAACTTGCTTGTCTTTTCTTAAAGTATATCTTGTCTCATTCCACATCCCTTAATGGTTTATCTTCTTGGTGGGATTTACAGAAAACAACAGATGGATGGCTGGATGGATGTAAAAGCTACAGCAGTCAGTTTTCATATTCACCAAATGATGTACAAGGCATTACTGATTGTCACCCCAATGTTCAGACAGGCAAATAGCTTATACAGTTATGCAACATTTGGTCTGCCTTGCACAGCTTTGATCTTTATGACCTCTTTCTGTTGAGGATGTGGACAGTGGTAGTCGAGGCGGGAGTTGGAGGTGAATACTAACATCTCCAATGCCCGTAGTCTTGCCACTAATGAACACTATCCTTCCTAAAGCCCGACTCACTCCAAACCTACAACCTTTTTCATGGTCACCATGACCAACTATATCCTCAAACACAATTACTTCACCTTTGAAGGCATCACCTACAAACAAAGCTACGGTAGAGCAACAGGCACCTGACTGGAAGCATCTTATGCCAATCAATTAGTCATCTGGGGGAATCCTCCTCAGCCACCCACAATACCAAATCCCTCACCTGGTTCAGATTCACTGATGACGTTTTCGTGATCTGGACCAACGTTGATTACATCCTGTATATATTCCTCCAAAATTTCAACACCTTATTCCCTATTAACTTAACCTGGTCCTTCCCAAACCAACTAGCCACCTTCTTCGATGTTGACCTCCACCTCAAGGATGTCTACATCTGTACTTCTGTCCACATCGAATCTACCAACCACCTACAATACCTCCACTTTGACAGCTGCCACCCATTTCATACTAAGAAGCCCTTCCATAAGCCTAGTCACCCATGGTCATCGCATCTGCAGTAATGAATAGTCCCTTTCCAAATATGACAAAGGTCTCGCCAAGACCTCCACATACCAAAATTACCCTTGAAACCTTATCCAAAAACGGGTCTCTAATGCCTTGTCTGTCCAGTCACATTACCCCTCCTATGTACCCACTGACCAGCCAAAAACGAGCACTCCTCTCACGACTCAGTACCACCTGCAACTGGAGCAAGTGAACAACATTCTCTGCCAGGGTTTAGGCTACCTCTTGTCATGCCCTCAATGAGGATTATTCCCCCACCCCTACCACAATCATATTCTGTCAGCCCCCAAGCATACATAATATCCTTGTCCATCCAAACTACATCCCTGCTTGCAGCCCCTTGTCTCATGGCTCATATCCTTATAGTACACCTAGATGCAAAACCTTTCCCACACATACTCCCACTACCACTTACTCTAGCATTGTCGCAGGCATCTCCTAGCCAATCAGAGGCAGGGTTACCTGTGAAAGTAGCCACATGACCTACAAGCTAAGCTGTAACCACTTTTTTCATTTTTTTCAGGACCAAACGGTGAGGTCATCAGTCCTGTGATTCTGAAGTTAGTCACAGAAGAAAGAGGGTCTGCTAAAATTGGATGGATCCAGTCAGGGGAATCAAATTATAAAATAATGAAAAATCTAAAAACTGGAAAAAGGGGCAGTCTTTCCATGGGGGAGTGGTCATGGGGTCCCATACCGAGAAGACAAGAAGAGAGGTTCCAACCACAACCATCCTGTCCCTGCTCCAAAGTAAACTAAATAAAAACCACTAACTAAACTAAAACTAAATAAAAACCACTTTCACTGAGGAAATTGAGAAGCAGTTCAACCATCCATGAATCATATGCTAATATTAAATTTATAGAATCAGGAAGAATACACTTAGCACAAAGAGAGAGAGAGAGAGAGAGAGAGAGAGAGAGAGAGAGAGAGAGAGAGAGAGAGAGAGAGAGGACTTTCCACCAATATGTGAGATACCATCAGTCTGGCTCCACAACCACTTTGTGGTGGTGGCTCATTACATAGGAGGAAACAATTGGTGAGCCTGGTATGATCAGTGTGTAGACCACATAAAACAGTGGACTACTCCTGAGAGGAGCAGAAGAGAGAGAGATATCATTTCATTTTTGAGCAAAGAGAGATTTGATGTAAATCCGCATATCCGCAGCTGGAATCATGAAAGGAAATGGGGCGTTTAGTATCTGCTTCTCTAGCCAAACAGTCAGCCAGTTTATTCCCTGGGATGCCCTCATGACTTGGGACCCAGAGAAAGACAACTGAGCAGGCAGCACGGCCAAGAACAGAGAGAAGATCATGGACAGCAGAGACCAAAGGGAGATGAAAGTAGCATCGGTCAATAATCTGCAGGCTGCTCATGGAGTCTGAACAAATTAAAACACTGTGGAGGGAAGCCTGAGAAACAAAAAGGAGGGCCCTGTGAATGGCTAGAATCTCTGCTATGAACACACTACATGATCCCAGGAATAAAGGGTGTTCTAAGCCAGTAGGAGACATGAAAGCGATCCCATCTTATCAACTGTCTTAGAACCATCAGTGTAGAAGATGGTAACACCCTGGAACTCTGCAAGGATGGCTCATACAAGACACCGGAAACAATGGGGGCGACATATCTTTGGACCCTGGAATAGACTCTCCTAATCTGTGGTCTAGGCACCATCCATGGTGGGGGGGGGGGGGGGGGGGGGGTATGGGAGGAAAGATGTGTGGTGCATTCCAGTGAGTGGAGATGGAGATCTCGACCAGGGGGAAGTGAGACACATGCCAACCAGCAATCCCTCCCAGGAGTGGGTGTCACGAGGAGACATCCCTCACTGGCAAAGAGGACAGTGTACACAGGATGGTCAGGAAATTGGCAAATGGGGATTGCCTAAGAAACCAAGAGTTGGCTCCGCCTTATTTGTATAGAGGGGGAATCCTGCTTCTGTGAGGAGACTGTCAATGGAACTAGTGCGAAAGGCACCAACAGATAGACACACCCCACAATGGTGAACAGAGTCAAGCAGTTGCAAAGTGGAAGGAGCTGCTGAGCCATGCATCTGACTACCATAATCTAGCATAATCTAGTCTGGACAAGACCAGAGCACAGTAAAGATGGAAAGAGTCATATGGTCTGCACCCCAAGATGTGCGGCGCCGGAGGTGGAGAACATTGCACTTTCGCACACACGTAGTCTTTAGGTGGCAAATATGGTGCAGCCATGTCAGCTTTTTATCAAAAATTAAGGCCCAAGAAACAGGACTGTGCTACCCATCGAGGAGCTCATCACCTAAATAATGTTCGGGATCGGGATGTACTGTGGGTAAATGACATAAATGCATAACCTGCATTTTGGAGGGAGAAAACTGAAAGCCATGGGAGGTGGCCCATGCAGAGGCCTGTCAGTTGGCGCCTTGGGGCTGGCATTCAGCAGCTACCGAGTGGGAGCTGCACCAGGTGCAGAAATCATTGCTGTACAATGGCAGGGTAGACAAAGGTCCAACAGAGGTTACAAGACCATTGATGGCTACACAGAAGAGTGTGACACTTAGCACAGAATACTGTGGGATACAGTTTTCCTGAATGTGAGGGGCATTGAGTGAAGTGCTAACTCATTCCAGAAGAGCCGGTGAGAGAAAAACTTGTGGAAAAAAATTGGAAGGGGACCATTACTGCAACCACTGTATTGCTTTCTACGTGGGCGTGACCTCTACCAAGCTGTCTGTCTGTATGAACGGCCAATGCCACACCTAGCAAGATACAGCTGGACCACCAGTTGCTGAACACAGTGTCCAACATTATCCTTCCAGCCAACACCAGATTTTCTGAACTGTGAAGGTGGGAACTCTCAGTGCAATATACTTTAGGATCATGTAACCCCCCTGGTCCCAACCTTTGCTAGTCCACCCTCTATCTATCCCCTTCCCTGCTCCCATTTCTGTACTACAAATGCCTTCTATCCCACCAACACACGTACTAGTCTTTTCCCCTTCTCTACTTCTCTCCCCTCCCCCACAAATGGCTGGCTCCTGCACCTAGCAACCAGTTCCCCTTCCATCCCTGCAAGCTCCCACAGACAGCACAGCATCTTCCCAGCCCACCCCCTTACCCTGGTGTCCCTCCCTTTCCCCAACCCATGCTGCCTCATTATCACCACCACACAATCCAGCAGATTACTGCTGAAAATTCAGAGACTGTGTGTGTGTGTGTGTGTGTGTGTGTGTGTGTGTGTGTGTGTGTGTGTCATTGGCTAATAAAGCTCTTTGTGGAAATCATATGTGGTTTAATGTGGCCAGGAAGATATATGAACCCCATCTCTCAAGAAAATGTGTCAATTGTCTTTACTACTGAGTCACATAATATAGAAATAAATTCTCTCATTGTTTTCTTGAAGAAGATACCTATAATTGGAGCTGCTGATTTTCTCTCTCTCTCTCTCTCTCTCTCTCTCTCTCTCTCTCTCTCTCTCTCTCACACACACACACACACACACACACACACACACACCTAAGAATGTTCACAAGCAATTTCTCCTTCCTACTTAGCATTAAACATACTTTTACTACTGATTTTGGATTAAGAAAATATACAGGCAGAATGGAAGGGACAACACTGCAAGTTAGACTACTAAAGTGACCAATGAAGTATCACCTATATTGTGAAAGTATATTAAGTGCTTGATTCAGATCCCATCACCGTAGCTATCTTAAAATCAATCCCCATGGTACTTGAAGCTGTCACTATCAACTTGATATGAGCAACAACTGTCAAAAGCTTTTCATCTTTAAGTGCATTTTCTAGTCACAAATATTATATTATAAATTAAGCAAATTCCAGTGTTACATTCTTGATTTTCTTTATTTAAACTAACGACTTGTCACCTGAATATGTTTCTTATATTTCATTTTATCTGTTTCTACAACCGTGTTATAATTTCATGTATTGACTCGTTCCATGACCATGGAGACTTCTCCTAAATGTGGTCCCACGGAACAATAAATAAATAAATAAATAAATAAAAAATATTATAGAAAATATAGGGAGGAAACCATAAGCCTGTATCATTTAATTCTTTGGCCTGCAATACAACCACAAGAATGAAACATCTTTAAGGCCACTGACCTAACAACAACAAACTGCCCAAGCTACAAGAGCAACTTTGTTTCCAATGTCATATTCCAACTGTGAAAGTCCAGAATTCAGAGAGTCCTCACTGTTTAATCTACATGACATCTAAATAAATGTTTCAGTCTGCTTGCTCATGAAGGTTGTTATAATAGTGTAACTACATGCGAGAGAGTCAGCTCGGCCTTTTAGCACCATTTAGAAAAATTATGCAAATTTTCAAAATGAGTTCTCCTCAATACCATTTTTTTAAAAATACAGGAATTACCATAAATGATTATGACAAGAGAAGGAAGTAAAAACTTTGCAGTTTACTCACCAAAACAGTTGTGTGTATGTGGGACAAACATCCGGCAAGCTGCTACAATTGGTGGTGCTGAAGCTAAAATAGACTTTACAATGACTTCTTCAATTCTTGACATCAAGAGTGCAGTGTCAGTTCCTGCAGCACGTAAATGCCTCAGTAAAGCTGACAGTGTCCACTTGTGACCGACGTCCTCAGCCTCAGGGTCATCACTCCTAAAATGCAAAGAAGTACTTACTGCAATTAAATTTTAAAATGAGGTAGAGTTTTATACCTCATTCGGCTCAACAATGTTATGCATTTGGATTATTGCCTTCAATTTTAGACCATTACAGAATAATTTGCTTACAATTATTCTGCTTTCCAATGTCTATTTTTATGAACAGACTCTGTTAAAAACTATTTAGTTTCTGTGAGATGAGCTCTGTTTATTTCTGGTTTCTTTAACTAGTTTCCTCCGAGTTTCTCTGTTAATCTACTGTTAACTGCAGTCTTTGTTCAAATCTAACTACATTGCTAAATATCTCTGAAAGAAATGCTGATACATTTTAGTGAAATCAATACCATTTTATGGGACAATTTGTATATTCATTCCTTTGAAGCTTACCATGAGAATAAACATTACTAGGTACATGGACTAGAAGATGTTTAAGTTCAATATGGAGTTTATAATTAATGTACTGGTCAATAATAACTGCATATACATTGTTGCTGGACTTGTCTTTCATAGCGGTAATTTTGTTTACAGGCCAATGAACAGAGTTTGGACTAGAATTCTGCGAACAATGTTAGGTAACTGAATATCATCAATTCTTCATAACAAACAATATAGCAGCAAACCCCACATATGCTCTCAGGAGGCACAAATAATGTGTGTTCCATATTTAATTGGTGTCTTGGAGTGACATCTCATGGCAATAATGGGAGCAGTGAGCTACCATGCCAAATTGCTCTGCCTGACTTAAGTGCTGTATCGCAAAATGTTTCTGTTGCATGCACCAGCCTCACGGTAGCAGTAGCTCACAACAGCCTGGCACTATGGTTGGGCAGCCTTAGGCCTATCTCCTGTACCCATCAGCTTTCCTTGTGAATCAGTCTATCTATTAGCGAAACAAGTCAAAATCCTCACTGTAGTTCCTAAGATTAGCATTCACAAATAACAGAAAAACATGGTGGGGACTTATAAAGTCCCCACCATTTTTTCTGTTATTGCACACACACACACACACACACACACACACACACACACACACACACACACACCTGTTATTTATAAATATAAATAATCTCCTACACTTTTATCAATGACAGCATCACAGTTTGAGCTCAACATGACCAGAAATTACTACTGCTACTAATCTTTGTGCTTTAATCTTTGCGCCTTTCTTATGGAAGGTATCACACTTGTTGAGCCTGTGAGAGATTTAGGCTTCTAGAGCAAAGGCCACCCTCAAGGCAGCAATACACACTATAACAGGACATCTGCAGACTTAAGTTAATCCAGCCTTAAAAAACTTTCATATAGAATGAATTCATTGAGATTAACAACAACTTGTGGCATCCTCCGGACTACTTTGGGATTTTTATCTCTTCTGATCATGAAACTGTTTTCAGACTGCTATTAGCAATAATATTTCAGTGACCATCCATCACAGCCTTGTGAATTTGAATGTTTCTTCCATTGTACAGGTCATCCACATATTACAGAGCATTCTCTCTCACTAGCATACTTAGTTTGCTAAGAATCCTGCCTGATACATTTTTTAACAAAAACGCTCCCTCACACTAATACCACTTTATACTTCTTAAGTTAGCCAATAATTTACAAAACTCTTCTCTGGTGACACATTAACATGCCTAATAATTCAACAAGTTGACGATCTTCCTATTATCTTTAACTGTAACTGGATATCATTCTATTCTCATTTACTACTGTGACAGATGGGTGATGGAACTATGTACTTAAACTCTTAACAATTTTTCCTAATATAATTTCCTCAGCTCACATGATTTAATTTGACAGTATTCCATTAGTGTTCAGTAGAAATACTACTATCACGAGTGTAACAGAATGAGGCCCAACATTATACCACAAAGTCAGGCTTCATCAAGTGCTATGTACACAGGTATATGATGCAAATATTACTTTTCAATATTTGTTTACCTCATTAGCCTATTGCTTGCATTAAAGTTTGAGGTGCTAAGGATGACCACAACTATGACTAACATTCACCCCCCCCCCCCCTCTCTTTATTATGGTCTAGATCTCCCAGGAAACAATTTTATCCCCAATTCAAAGCAGTACTTATATATATCTGTTCAACAGGATTCTTCAACAGTACCAAATTTAAAAAGCTATTTTCCGGTCTGCAGTGATTATCACCCACATCTGACTTTACACAAAGCTATGGTCCAAAAATAACTTCCCAACAGATATAAATTTCTTTAATGTTAATAAATTTCTCTTTTTCAGAAATTTTCTTGCTACTGCCAGGTGGAATTTTATATCCTCTTTATTAGATATTTTGCTCGCCAAATAACAGATTTCACCTATTACTTTCCCAATTACCTGATTTAATATGAGTAAATTTCATTGCCTTTAAATGCGAACATTTTTAGGTTAGGCTTTACCGTGACTGTTACTGACATTAAATGAAACAACAAGTTCACTGTTACCAGTAACCTTTGTGACTGGTAACAGTGAACTAGTTGTTTCATTTAAAATTTCATTGCATTTATCAAGACATTATCTGATCTTTTATTCTTTCTCATCTGAAAGAATTTGACACACCTCTAAGTTTTTGTTTACTCACCCTGAACTTTAACTCCCTTTCCTAATTTTTGTTTGGTTTCATTCACACACAGATTGAATATCAAGGGGGATATGCTACAACCCTCTCTCACTCCCTTTTTAAATACTACTACCCTTTCATGGCCTTTAATAATAATAATAATAATATTTATTCAATATCGAATAATCAAATACAATCCCTAGAAATAATACAGTTTCTGGACATCATACAGATTATTCTTCTGAATACGTCAGTTTATAAATTACAAACTAAAAGATTTGTTTGTATTAATAAATTTTACATTTTGATGGATTTTACGTTCGGTAGTATACAATCACGATAGATTTGTTTCTTATAGCTGAAGTATGTTTTTTATGAGTTGTAGATAACCTTCCACTTCCTGTATTTTATACAAATTGCATACAGAATTTCAAATGATGTATTCAAGTAAACACTGTCATGAGCTTTCTCTAAACCTAAAAATATTTCAAATGTAGATCTACCTTTCCGCATCGTATTTTCTAAGGTAGTCTTAATGTTAGTATTGCCTCGCATGTTCTTAAATTTCTCAAGAACTATTTATATCCCTCAGGTCCTTTCTACCTGCTGTTTCATTCTTCTGTAGATTATAATTTGTCATTACCCTCCACCTTTGGTGTTTGTGTTATCTCTCTCTCTCTCTCTCTCTCTCTCTCTCTCTCTCTCTCTCTGAGGGTATTTAGTATGTCTCATTCTGCATACCAGGGGAAGCAGTTTAGTGAACACTGGTTTTCTCAAGGATCTGAATATTTATGAAGGAATGCTTTGTTTAGACATATGTCACTCACTGTTTTATCAAACCATTATCTAAGATTCACATCAACTATCTCATCTTCACTCCATTCCTCTTCCCTTTCATTAATTTGTCTTCAAGTTTCATGCCTGTATAAAGTCCCCCTACATATTTCTTCAACATAACAGTTCTTAGTAATAAATGTTCATTGGATAACAGCATTCTCCACCTCCACACACCTACTACACCATGTGATTATTTCTGGATGTGGTCAACACTGAACAAATATAGTCTGTGGAAATGAGGATTATTAAGATTCTCCTCTCATGACACCAATTTATGGGCCATAATACACATCACTTGATTATAATTTCACCAGCAGAAAATCCAGCTCCATTAATGAGCTGTTTGCTACTCCAAACATCCCCAAATTATATTTACCTGTTCTTACAC
Organism: Schistocerca serialis cubense; assembly: GCF_023864345.2. Lineage (NCBI taxonomy): Eukaryota > Metazoa > Arthropoda > Insecta > Orthoptera > Acrididae > Schistocerca > Schistocerca serialis. The sequence continues at coordinate 288,734,757 of NC_064638.1, forward strand.
TGAACCGGAGACCATGCTAACGATCATCACATTAACAAAATGTTAACATGAAACTGAAGCACAAACATCAATACTGATTAAGGAGAAGTAACAATAGCAGTTGAGCACTGAATTACTCAAAAATTTGCCAGAGCAAGAAGTATGTTAGCATTATTAATAGCTAACATGTTCTGATTGACAAAAGGAGAAAATATAAAAATGCAGCAAATAAAGCAGGCGAACATATACAAACTTCTAAAAAATTAGACAGGCAAAAATGCAAAATGGCTATGCAGGAATGGGTAAAGCATAAATTTAAGTCCATAGAAGCGTGTATAATTGGGGAAAGATAGATGCTACCTACAACAAACTTGAAAAAGATCTTTGGAGAAAAGAGAAGCAGCAGTATGAGTGTCACGAGATCTGATGACAAGCAAGTACTTACTAAAGAAGGGAAAGCAGAAAGGAGGGAGGAATACACAGAGGAACTATACAAAAGAAATAAACTTTAAAGCATTAGGATAATATGTGCCATAAGGAAACCCGGGAGATATATTATAAAAATCTTGATGAAAGAATATATGAAACCAAGTCTGTACATGACCTGCCTTCAAGGTTGAGAAATGAAGGTACATTACAAAAGGTGCTGGAAATGATCTCCCTTCACCTGTACACACAGTTCAACAATGCACTGCACATTCACGATTGTTACTGCCAGAGTCCTGGGCATGACTGCCTGGATTTTGGAGTGAATGTTCTCATCTCTTTGATTGTGCATGGCTTGTTCTTGCACACAATACCTCAAGGTGATCCACACAAAAAAGTTTTGAGATCAAGTCAGTGACCATGGGGGCCATAATACTTTGGAAACCACAGTCAGGGAAAAATGATCCCACCAGTCATAAGCTCTTCAGATGAACAGCATGTTGTCCCATTATGCTGGTACCAGCCAAGTGTTAGTTCTTCGTCATCCATCTGTTTCATACATTCATGAAGAAATACTGATATGTCCTTTGAATAAAACAGCACTGGAAGAAGAAAATCACATGTAACACCATGAACAATAAGCCACGCTACACTGAAACATGAGACCCACAAACAGCTTGCAGAAGATCCCAGTGCCACATTTCACAAATGCTGCCATGTCTACAAGTTGCACAAGAACATCCACTATGAAATTTAGTACTCTGGCAACATTAATCACATACATGCAGTGCCATATTGAACTACGTATGCAGGTGGGGGAAGGTCATTTAGCACCCCTTGTAAAGTACCTTCATTTCTCAGCCGTAAAGGTATGCCATAGACAAATTTCATTTCATGTCCTCTTTTTAATCGAGATTTTGTATAACACTTTTCCTAAGGTCCCTTATGAGAGGGATAATCTGCATAAATGGAGCAGGTAGTAGATGAGATGGGAGATACAATACTGCAGAAGAATTTGAGAGAGATGTAATCTGAAAGAAAGCCCCTGGAGTGTACGACCTACTTTCAGAATTATTCGGATTTGTGGAAATACCGTTTACCTAGTCTGCAAGATATATGAAACAGGCAAAACTGCCTCAGACTTAAACAAAAATGTAATAATACCAATTCTCAATAAAGAGTTGAGGGTCGGTGTATCGCTGAACCATCAGTTTAGTACGTCACACATGTAAAATACCATCATGAATTATTTACAGATGGAAGGAACACCTTGAAAAAGCCAACTTCAGGGAAGAGTAGTTTTGGCTGCAAGCAAATTTAACAACACATATGGCAATATTGGTCCTATGACTTACTTTAGGAGATAGGGCAAAGAAAGCCAAAGACACATTTACAGCACTTGCAGACTTGGAAAAATGCTTTTGACTGTGTTGGCTGGAACATATAATTTGAAATTTTGAAGGTGATAAATTACAGAAAGCAAAAGGTTATATATTGAAATAATCAGCAATCAGTTGCATAAAAGAAATTTAAATTGTTAATCACTTTCAGGCACTTTGTGCCCTTTTTCAGAAAGTTATACCGGTCACATTATTTTTGAGTGTCAACAGTAAGATGCATACAGCAAAATGCTGTGGTCATGTGGTTCATAGAACCGGATAAGAATTTTTTTTAATGCAACTGGTTGCTGATTACTTCAATATATACAACTGCAGTTGCTGAGGATGAATAAAATACTAGAGCTACAAGTTATCTAGAACTTGTACAGAAACTACCCTGATGTTCTTAAACAGTTGTTCATGAAGGGCACACTGTTGTTGGGAAGGAAGTGAAAAAGGGTTGTAGCCTGTTACCGATGTTATTCAGTTGGTGCATTGAGCAAGCAGTAAAAGAAACCAAGAACTTTGGAAAGGGAATTACCCCAAAGTTCAGGGAGAAGAAATGTAAGCTTTGAGGCTTGCCGATGACATTGTAATTCTGTCAAATTTGGCAAAGGACTTTGAAGAGCAGGTTAACAGAGTGGATAGTGTCTTCACTACAGGTTATAAAGAGGAATATCAACAAAAGTAAACCAATGGTACACAAAAGGAATGTATTTAAATTAAATGATGCAACACTGAGGGAATTATATTAATAAATGCTGCAATAAAAGAAATGAAATGATCACCTGGCATTATTGGCCGGGAGACCCTGTATGGCGTTGTTTGACAGTGTACTTCACATCTTTCAATTTGATGCCACTTTGGCAACTTCTGTGTCAATGAATACCAGATGAAATGATGAGAACACAAACACCCAATCTCTGAGCAAAGAAATTCCCTGATATGACAAGGAATCAAGATCAAAATCCCACAATCTCGAGGCAGTAATGCTAACCACTAGACCATGAGCTGCAGAGTGACCCACTAAAAGTAATATAGTAGATACATTTTGCTATTTGGCCAGATACAATACTGAAGATCGCTGAGGAGACAGGATATACAAAGCAAACTTGCAGTAGCAAGACAAGCATTTCTGAAAAACGAGGAATTTGTTAACATCTAATATCAATTTCAGTGTTAGGAAGTCTCTTCTAAAGGTATACGGAGTACAGCCTTGTATGGAAGTGAAATGTGGTCAACGAGCATTTTAGACAGGAGAATACAACCTATTGAAATGTGACACCACAGAAGAAAGCTGAAGATAAGAACAACAGAGAGAATAAGTAATGAAAAGCTGCTGAATCAAATTGGGGAAAACAGTTTTATGGCTTCAAATTACTAAAATATTATCAGTTGATAGATACATCCTGAAACATGACTCAATTGTCAGTTTAGTAATAGGGTAAATGTTGGGGGTAAAAAAAATGTGGAAGACCTAGGATGAATACAGTAAGCAGATTCAAACGAATGTAGACTGCAGCCGTTATGCACAGATGGAGATGCTCATGCAGGATAAAGTAATGTGGTGAGCTACATTAAAACAGTCTTCAGACAGGAGACAGTGACAATGTTCTGATCCCTTACAGGAAAATTTTGTCCAATAGGCTTCATATGACCAGCTACTGCAATGCAACTAATGTAAAGGGAGCTCATAAATGAAAAACCTATTGGTCCCAGCACAATGTCATATAAACTTTATTCGCCGTCTTACACAGACAGCTAATAAAATTTTTGATACAAACATGGTCTCAGGTAACAAGTAAGAGACAGATTACAATGCAATAGAAAACTTGGAAAGCACAGTAGCAAACTAGAAAATAATGAGTTCAAAACTGTACTACAGAAATTCCAACATACATAAACAGTGTGGAGGAAAAAGGAACAAACAGGGCATATCAGTTTTGTGACGAAAACTGAACAAAATTAATCCAGCATTCAACATGTTGAGAGGCAGCTCAAGAATTTCTATGATAAAAAAATAGTTTCTTCAATTAAATCTACGATACTGTATGAAAAATTTACACATGTGACACTGACTAATGCTGGGATAAAAATTTATTCCTTACCATCTATCACTCAGGAACATTTCCAGTATTTTGGAATTGACAATTTTTTCTACCACTGACCTGTTCTTAAGCCATCAAACAAATTACATTTGAAAGCCACTCTTCTTACTAACTGGATCAGTCATTTAGGCATATAAATGTAACACTAGCACACTTTCAGAACTAGCAACACAAAAACAGACATACTTAGGTATGGTAAATATTAGATGATTAGAAGTAGCACTTACTTAACATAATCAGAGTGATATTTGTTGATACTGTAGTTGCAGAGGTGCATGCATGGATTCCATAGGTGTTTGCCACCTGAGTCATATTTCACAGTAGCAAAGCGTACCAGACCCTCTTCATATAAATAGACAAGTAAGGGATCATACGATGTTACAACAACGTAGAGTCGCAAATCACATTTGTGTCCATCAACCAGCAAAGGATTGTCAATGTATTTTGCAACAACTACTGTTTCTTCTAAAGGCACCTGTTCTGGCTGAAATCAGAAGATTCATTTCAGGAATTGCATTAGTAAGAGGGTTAATTTCTTTGACTTGAATAAGGCTCAAGTAAATAGAGGCATTGTCTTCAATATCTAGTGTTTGAAATATAGACTCAGCTGTTCAGATGTTAGCACTTGTTAATGTTACTCAACAAAAAATATACATGATGTGTCGAGAGAGTAATGCTCACACTATTAACAATGTAGATACCACGGCCACGTGATGAGGCAACTGGCTTTACTATCCATGGACCTTTGTTTCGGTGGTGACTTGAACATAACTCGCGATATTCTGCTGGCATCACAAAGGTCTGTGGGATAAAATCAAAATGTTTTGCCCCCTTCAGCATCTGCATCTTCTCTACATTCTTGCACAACCGATCCTTACGTGTCAGTTCAAAAGACCTATAAGAGAGAAAATTCGCTCTCATTCATTTAGAATGTGTGTGTGCTTTCAAGGAACTGTTTAAAAGTATTTAAAATGTTTACAGTTACTGAGTGCACTATGTTCTACACACACACACACACACACACACACACACACACACACACACACACACACACACACTCTATACAATCATTTTCTCAGTATATAAACTAAACAGTCCCTTCATCACCCAGCTTCTACATCTGACTGCCTCCCCCTATTCAGTAACATGAGTTCGAATGTTTGGGTCTTGCTGATAACACTCACTACAGATGACATAAAAAAATGATGGTATATGTCCTCTACTTGGTAACTACGAACTCAGCAGCTCACTGGATATACTAATTTAATAGTGTTCCTGCGGAATGTGTTGCTCACTGGGTGTTGCCAATAAGCATTTGTACACTAAATATTGTGCTTTGACACTGTTGTGTTGCAGTCTTCAATCAGCAGTTAATATCCAAAATGAACAGCAGGTAACTATTTCAAGAGTGTACAAGGATTCTGACATGAGTAGGGGGAAGGGAAGGGGCAGGAGGGGAGGGTCGAGCTCATTTCGTGATGAATGATGGTATAGTTTTGAGTTTTCATGACAAAGGGCTCTTGGTACACTTAACGCTAGTCAATATCCATCACATTTTCTGACGTACTTCAACCTGATATTTAACTGATACATTCGTTAATCTGGGGAGACAGGATGTGGGTTCAGCTGTCCTTGCTGGATATGCCCTTGGCTTTTTTTAAAAAACATAAAATTTTAGCAATATCATCTGACAATGTCTACGAAATTTTTCTGGCAATGTCTAAAAAATTTTAATTCATTGCAGTTACTGTGCTTGTCAACTAAGACACTGAGATATTTATTTATATGAAAAATATTGTAGGACTTTTAAATTATTATTTTGTAAAAAAAAATCATAGTTTAACACACTGACTGCCACGGTATAGTTGGGTTACTGACCCCTTTGAGCCATTTACCTTTTTTCAATATCCTGCCTTAGTTTGCTCCAAGTAAACTTGTTAAGTGCAAATAAAGTGAAAATTTGGCATTTTAGTACCCTTTTTTAATTTTTTGTGAGAGTTACATTTGCTACATTGCTAATAATTTTAGGTTTGTACTCCTGTCAGTTTTTCTTTCCACAGCATGATTTGTGTAAGTTCCATTATTGCTTTCCTGCATTGTTGCTACAGTCTTTATTCAGTGTTGTTTTCTCTGTAACAAAGTGATACTGTGGCAGAAGAAAATGTCTCTTAGAAGTTATGAAGATGAACAAAGGCATGCACAGCAGCTTTTAGATGAAGTTATGGACATAAATGATGAAGATTCTGTGTCTTATTTGGTGATAGCTCAGATGAATTTTTACCAGAGGAGACTGGAAGTGAAACTGGAAGTTCTGATGATGGAATCACACCAGTGAAGGTAGGAAGAAGAGTTTTATGTACACATTCAGTCAAAGAACCAGACTTCACAGCAGTAAAAACCAGGCAACAAAGCACCTCTAACCATGTTAGTGCTATAACTACTGTAGTTGATTCAGGTTCAGTTGAAGTACGTGCAACATCAGGAAGTTCTGAAGATGAGGGCAACACTCTTAGAACAAATTCTAATGAGATTGTCTGGGGGCCAGTTACGGGTAAAAATATGAAAATCTTTACATTTATTCATTCTAGTTCTGGTGTAAATGCTTCTGTCGCACTAACTCTCAAAGGCAAGACACCATACAATTTCTTCAAATATTTGGTAACTGATGAAATTTTAGAATATATGACTCAACAAACTAATTTGTTTGCAAAACAAGATGTAGAAAGTCATTTAGTAACTATTAATTCACGACTGAAAAAGTGGACTGATGTCAGCAAAACTGAAATGGAACAATTTTTAGGATTTTTGTGATTGATGTCATTAAATGTAAAACCAAGGATTCCAATTTATTGGTCAAGAAATATGCTCTATCACAATGATGTAAAAAATGGTATGTCACGCAATTAATTTGAATTGCTTTTACGTATGTGGCATTTTTCTAACAACAACCAGTGCCCACCGGGAAACCACTTATTCAAAATTCAACCTCTTATTGATAAATTACCACAGAGATTTCAATGTGCAGTTGTGCCATGGAAAGAAGTCTGCATGAGACGAAGAAGAAGAAGAAGAAGAAGAAGAAGAAGCAGTTCAAACCAGGAAGGGCACAAAGAAAAAACCAGCAATGATAATTGACTATAATCAGTCAAAGTCTTTTACAGATCTTCCTGACCAAATGAAGTTGAATATTTCTGGCACTTTTGGTTCCATTCCAGCGCCAGGTACCAGTAAGAAGGTATCCAACCTGAAGAAGATTGCAAGTATAATTGTATTGTCAGGTCCTAAATACTTTTTAGGTCTAAAATTGAATTTTTCTATTGCTAAATCATCTGAGTCTAGTAGTATAGGTAATGGTTGGATTACATTCACTGCTGTTGTTTGTCATGATGCTTCTAGGACTGGATTGGAAAGTTTTACATCTCGTGAAGTTTTGGCATTTCGTACTGTACATTTGTCCGAAATTATTGTTATTAATGAAGATTCTTATTTAGTACCTTATGGTTCATTGTCTCTTAATTGTAGGTCTAGGCGTAAGATTAATTCCGAAGAATTGTTGACAGGGTCAGCACTGGTAAACGCTCATGTGATTTACCGATACATCAATAACTAGAAGATCTCAATCACAGAATTCAAAGCGGAAGTGACAGGCTACTCCATAAAGTAGATGCCGATGCGCCCTAGACATATTTTACCAAAGCCACCGCGTTACCTGCAGTTGTGCACTTGTGAACATGGGAGCAGCCAGACGTAGGCGTACAGTGTGCTACGAAAAAATGAAGAATGAATTTGGACGAGAGCAAGTTGTCAAAAAATGCGAACAAACTGCATGGAAATGTAAGAATTGTGACTCATCTTTTTGCACAGTGTTTTTTGATAAAGCACAGTGCATACAGGTGTTTGAGAAACAAAGTGGAATGACCCAAATTTTTCAGTTTCATTGTTGTTGCAATTAGAGTTGAATAATGTATGTGATTTGAACTCTACAGTGTAAGTAATATGTCAAACTAAATAATAAATAAATAATAATAATAAGAAAAGTCCAATATAAGCGAGCTATGTGAGTTATGTGTAATTCATGAATTCAAATGTCAATAACTACTCTTGAGCTCTTGAAAACCGTAGGCCACAAACATGATTTGTTACTGGGGCCATAACCTACTACAACACAGAGTCACAGCATGCTTCTGTGAGCTACAACTGCACCACGGAGCTTTAAATGGAAAAATGTCTGTGAGTTGTATTTACTTCACGTGGCCCGAAGAAACCACTTCCTGTTAGTTATACTTAACTCACGTGGCAGTCAATGTGTTAAACACTGAAAATAATCAATCTTTGAAAATGCAATGTAATGCAACAGGTAAAAACAAAGTCCACTTACCACGCAGTGGTAATGCACATATAAAGATACTGAAATTTGCACACTTTTGAAACCAGTGGCTCCTTCTGGCAGAAGGGCTGAAGAGGTAGGAATAATGATGAAGGGAAAAGACTGGTGAGGTGTAGGAAATGAGAGTTCACTCACTAATTAAATTTCACATGGTCCTATCCTGAAACCCATGCACTTTCCTTAATGTTAATCTCATCTTCAATGAGGGTTGTAGTGATTCATTGCATTCCTTGAATGAGAGTTAACACGTCCTTAAATACATTTGTAAGAGAAAAGATGCTGTGACAGTAGTTGATAAATGGAGAACACCCCACTGTTGGGAGGTGTTTTAAATCATAGATGCTCATGCCAGAGCTAATGATGCAGTGACTGTATGGAAGTGAGTAGCAGTCAGATGACCCTACCTGCTGAAGCAGAGATAGGAGTTCCATGGAGCAGACGGTGCGGAAGAAAGAGCACCATGAAACCCAAGGATGTGAACTTTCAACGATAATAAATGTATTGTAATTGTTAATTATTAAGCTCCATATCAAATTTGTTATGTACACAGTACAAAGGCAGTATACGAGCTGGTACCTGTCCTAACTTATCATGTACTGAGTTGTAATTTTGAAGATAATATAAGAAGGTGTATTGAATATCACTTCTTACTTATGTGGTGGATTGAATGAGAACGATAAGTTAACTTTCAGCAGTTTTATCTGCAGCCTTTAAGCAGGCAAAGTATGAGCCAAGATGGAGGAAGAAGGCACACAGATTCAGGGCATAGACTAGCTGGAACCTTATTAATAATATTTAATGGCAACCGAATATTCAGTAAGCAACATTCACTGTGTTCAGGTGGCAACTTATTTACACGTTTTGTGTATGAGGTGAATTATAACAAACCACCACACAGCCCAAGCCACCTTGAAACACTTCAGGATCAGCTACACAGTTCTGTTCACATATAAACTACTAACAATCAACAACAACACTCTGATGGCTGACATCCTTCTCATCTCAAACATTCACTCTCATATAGTGTTTGCATTTGAGGCAAACATATTTGTTCAGATGCAGACTCCAACATTTTGCCCACCACACCTAGAATTGCCTATTGCCACCCTCCCAATCCCCACAATATCCTTGTCAGACCTTCTGCTGCTTCTGCACCCTGTGGCTCCTGCCTCCACGACTGTCCCCACTGTAAGTCTTGCCCTACGCCCTCCTATCAGCACCTGTACCAACTCTATAACTGATAAAACGTATACTTTCAAATGGAGAGCTATCTGTGAAACAACATATGTCATGTACCAGCTTTTATGTAAACACTGTTTGGTCTTTCACATTGGTAATACTACTACCCAGTTATCAAAGGGTGAATGGGCACAGGCAGAGGGTGTATACTGGCAACACAAAGTATCCTGTTGCAGAACATGCTCTACAATATGGCAGTCATGACCTCAGTACCTGTTTCACCACAGGTGTCATCTGGATTCTTCCCGCAGACACCAGCTTCTCCTAACTCCACAAATGAAAACTGGCATTACAACACGTCCTCAGTTCTCGCCACCCAACTGGCCTTAATTAATTGTTAACTATTACTTTCTTCACATCCTGTTCATTTCCTGTATCTCATTTTCTGACCAGTATATTTTTCCCCATTCCCCATTTTCACCACATACAATGCACTTAGCTTTCTGCTCTTATTAACTCATGTGTGACGTTTTCTCAATAATCTCTGTCTTGCATATTACTCTACTAATCTCTGTCTTGCATATTACTCTACTAATCTCTGTCTTGCATATTACTCTATCTTCCACCTTTGAGCGTTCATGTTTTCAAATGTCGTTCAGTGCAGTCCCCAACAATCAGTCTTCCCTCCTCATCTCATCTAATCAGGTAAGTTTCCCCTGACCCATGGTTCCGGGTGACTTTTCCAAATTTTCCACATTTCCTAGACCTCCCAAGTCCTTATCCTTCACCCCTCTTCCTTCCCATTCAACCCTTCTGCCAGGAGCAGCAGCCACTGGCTCCAAAAGCCTACAAATTTCAATATCTTTCCATACGTGTTCTTCTTCCGCCTCTTGGTGAGAAGGTTTTTCTATCTATCCATTTGCATTACAGATTAATCACAGAATTAAATACTGTAAAGATGTGAAATGTAAGAGACTTGACTACAGGTAACCTTACAAAAGTTAAGAAGCAAATATACAACATTTTCTATGTTCATCAACAGATACTCATGAAAATGCACTTTTACCTTGGAAAATGATTAACTCGTTGATACGCTGTCAAATCTTTCAGAACATGTGGTTTTGGATGCACACCTGTCCATAATAAATTGAAATCTGGAATACTGTTGTGAACCTGTAAATTATTTGAAAAATGAAATAAACTCATCTTTCTTAAAAACACAACTAATTCACACTCATTTAATGTGTTAAGTACATTCAGAAGCCAAAGTCTGGGTTCTCCTGTTTTCACGAAATTTTGCAGATGATGAAATCTTTATAAGGTTCAATCACACTTTTCAAACTACGAAAACTTCCAGGAGTATAATACTTAAAAGTAGTACACAGGCTCTGTAAAGATATGTTCAAAACTTAGCTACAAATTGTCACTTCACTTACTGATCAGATGTTCACATAAAAGACAGAACAATGCTAATTATTGAAGGAGAGAAAAAAAACAGCTGTGTTCATAGCCACAATACAAAATATACACTAAACTTACATCTAACAAGAAAGTATTATGAGAAGGTTAGATTGCTATTCACCATAAAGTGGAGATAACGAGTTGCAGATAGGCACAACAAAAAGACTCTCAAATAATGCCAGAGACAGTGGTCATGTGTTCATCAAAACATTACTTGTCTGCAATTATTATTTTTTTTGTGCTTATCTGCAACTCAGGATCTCTGAGTTGATGAGTAGCAATCTAACCCTTTCATAACATTGTCATTATTCCATCCTTGATTTTCCATCGTTTGATTTGACAAGACAGAATTAACATAAAATTCAAGGAACATAATTATACAATAAACTGTCTAAGGAGCTTAAAGAGATTATTAAAACAGATTTAAAATTGCACTTAAAAAGTACCCGTTTAGTAATACATTCTGCATAGTGAAAGATTACTTTGTGTTATATGAGCAACGAGTAGACAACAATAAAACACCTCTGGCATTTCACAAACTTTTAAATCAGCTATAATGCTCGTTTTTTTTTCTTTCCTCTGATAAATTATAAACAAATGCTCTGCAAGAGACAATGGTAACACCCTATTATCTTTCTGAATTCAACCTCACAAACACTACGGAAAGATACTGACTCAGTTCACCAGGGAGGGAAACAGAGAAGCTGCAGCACACAAAATGGAGACCCGACATCATCGTGGTGCTTATGTCAGTTTATAGCATGTTAAGTGATGGTTGTTAAAAAACATATTAACAAGTTAGCACGTTACTTCTTTGCAATAGTGTATGATGTCCGCTCCAAAAATTCCCGAACATCCATGATTTCACACAAATAGTGTGTTGGAGCAAAAATGCTGTTGGCATCCCAGCACACACGTGTGTTTAACATGTAACTGTCAGAAGTTTCATTGTTGTATGTCTGTTTCTTATTGTTCAGTGCTGTATTGAGTAGAATGTTGTGTCTGACAGTTAGCGAATTTCGAGATGGCAGAATTAGAGGATCAACACGTCTGCATTAAATTTTGTGCGAAACTCAAGAAGACCTCTACAGAGACACACCAAATGATGCAGGAAGCCTACGGTGATGAGAGCTTCAGCCATACTCCGTGTTACGAATGGTTCACATGGTTTAAAAGAGGCCAGACAGAAGGTAATGATGACCCTCATTCAGTATACCCTTCAACGTCTATCGTCAAACACCCATGTCAGGAACATCCACGAAATTGTGCGTGCCAATCGAAGACTAACTGTCCGAGAGACTGCAGAGGAATCTAACATTTCAGTTGGATTATGTCCTGAAATCCTGACACAGCATCTTGGAATGTATTGTGTTGCAACCAAGTTAGTTCCATGACTCATGAGTCAAGACCAGAGAGACCTTCGCCTCACAAATCTGTGACGAGATTTTGGATCGCACAAATGAGAACACCATGTTCCTTAAGAGAATCATAACTCAGATGAGATGTGGGTCTACAGTTATGATGTTAAGACCAAGGTTCAGTCTTCACAATGGGTGTGGAAAGTCCTCCAAGACCAAAAAAAGTTCGTCAGGTCAGGTCAACTGTCAAAGCCATGCTGATAGTTTTCTTTGACTTTGAAGGATTAGTTAATCATGAATTTGTGCCACAAGGACAAACTGTAAATCGATGGTACTATCGGGACATGTTATGATGCCTGCAAGAAAATGTGAATGAAATGGTCTGAAATGAGGTGAGACAATTCTTGGCTCTTACATCACAATAACACACCCGCACATTCATCCCCTACTGGTGCATGACTACTGCACAAAGAATAAAATAACTGTGCTGAATTATCCTCCATACTCTCCATACCTGGCTCCTGCATACTTTTTATTTCCAAAGTTGAAAAACCCATTGAAAGGATGAAGATTTGCAATGACAGATGAAATAAAAGAAAATTTGCAGATAGGGAGAGGCGTACTGAGACTATTTACAGAAGTGGATACCACATTGGGAGTGGTGTATCAATTGGGGAGGAGAGTATTTCAAAGGAGACCAAGCACAGTTATGTTAAGGGGTAAGTGTTGAAAAATTTTGTGGACAAAGTTCCAGAATTTTTTGAACAGACCTTGTACAAACAAAACAGCATTGTACACTAAGGATATACCAAGCTAGGCTGTGCTGGTTTTAGCAGATTGACCTTGTACTCTACAGGTTCTAATACCCTATCAGCCATCCCGGCTTACGTTTTCTTGTTTCTCTGAATTACTTCAAGCAAATGCAGAAATGGTTCTTACTTTAGGGCCACAGTCACCTGCCAATTCTGCTTTGCCAAACTAGACCACTAAGTATGCAAATGACTGACTACACAGAATACAATATGGGGTGGAAAAATATCAATGATAAGATTTGTTGATGACACTGCTATCATCAGTGGAGGTGAAGAAGAATGGGTACATTTACTGAACAGTTGAGAAGAGTACAGAATATGGACCGAGAGAAAAACCAAATATAGATGAAACTGACAAGGATACTGGAAATGTGACTAGCAATAAAATTAACACCAAAATTGGGGGCTGTGAAGTAGATGAAGTAAACACAACATAAAAAGCAGACAAGCATGGGCAAAGAGGGGATTCCTGGACAGAAAATTTTTGCTTGATTTGAGGAAGAAATTTCTGGAAATGTGCGTTTGGAGCACAACATTGCATGAAAGTGGATCACGGACTGTTTAGGATTTCAAGACAGACAGACTAAGTCTGAGATGATGTGCTACTTAAGGGTGCTGAAAATTAAGTGGTGTGATAAGAAATAAAGGGAGTTCTCTACGCAATTGATGAGGATAGAAATTATGGAAAACATCAAGAAAAAGGTACAATATGATAGGATATGTGTTAAGATTTTAGGGAATAACTTCCATTGTACTAGAAGGCACTGTGTAAGAATAATGAGACAAAGGTAGCCAACAAATAATTGAGGACATTAGGTCTCCACTGCTGCTGCCACCACCACTGCTGCCACCCCACTCTCCAGACATTACGCCCCATGACCTTTTTTTCTGGGGCTATATCAAGGACAGAGTCTCCGTTGCTGACGTCTATGAATTGAAGGCTAGGATACAATCTGCTGTGGGTACTGTGACAGAACACGTTACGTAACACCTGGCAGGAACTGGAATACTGCATCAACATTCTCCGGGCTACCAAGGGAGCACACGTTGAGGTTTACTAATGTAAGTGGTCTTAATAAAAAAAACTAGTAACACTAACCTATGGAACGGCGTCAAATGTAAATTATTATGTCAAACAGTTATTCTGTAATAAATTGTTGCAAACAGGGCAAGACTCTGAGCTCACCCTGTATTTTCTATTTCTTTTATGTGTCAGCATAAGGTTTCTCATTGCTCTCATTTTTCATTAATTACAACACTAAATTTTACCTGAAAATTTTCCTACTCTGTTCCTAATTTGTTAATAAATTCTATCTCTTTTTCTATTTTCAAATTTCCTCACTCAGTACTGATGTAAACTTATTTCTTTCCTTGCAACAGATGACTCTCCTCTGGAATGTTCCTATTTTCCAAACATGTGACTCTAATTTATGAAATAAGTTCAAAGCCTCTATCTCATTTTTTCAACTGTTCAGCTTTGTTGCTGAACACTTGGCTACTCCAACCTGTAGACATGAATAGTTCTACCAGAGAAATCTATATATGAGTATGTATAATACTCTTCCTACCAGTGAAACCTATATAGGTGTACACAGGGCGAAGTGAAATTTGCACACTCTGGCTTCACAGTGCGACTCCTCACGTGCCATAAATAAAAAAAATGCCTGTCACAAAATTTCCTCCAGTGAGTACATCTGGCAGAAAAAGGGTGTTAAAGAATGGCAATCTGGCAACACTAACCACATGTATGGTAACTACCTCTGCCAGCACATACTATTTGTGCTGAACAGTTGGTGGAGTGGATAGAGTTTTTGGACGGTATGCAGGAGGTTGATGGTTCGATCCTGGGTTAAGGCATATGTTTTTTATTTGGTACATGTATTCCAGGTGGTAAGGTATCTGGCATTAATCGTCAACAGCGATTGCAGTGGGTACTCTAGAAAACATTTGCGCTTACATACTACAATCGTGGAACTGGAAGATTGGTCAGCATTGAAAGAAGCCCTTTCCAAGTAGTGGGTGTGAACTTATTCGCATCACTTCACCTACTAGATGTGAAACCTGTTTTCTTTATACTCCTCCAATGGGCCCATAGATTAGTACCAACTAACACTCTTGCCTCATTCAGGTCCATTACATTTCATTAGGTCCTTATGTTACCAGTAGGACTAGAACATTTTTTTGCGAATAATGTCCAAAATCTGTTACTATTTGTATGTGTTATCACCATGATGCTACTAACAATGCCTTTCAACATTGAAACATTGAGTCTGGTAACCGCACACTGTTTAGTATCATCATCATCATCATCATCATCATCATCATCAGCATTAGGGGAGCAGTGTAATTCGAAACTGAATAGCGGTGTCGGGATGAATTATGCAGAACAATATCTATCAGAGGAATAATGCGGATTAGGTGGAACAGTGCGCAGGACTGACGGTGTATTTATACTGTATGAACTGTCCACCAGACAAGGGACTAGTTGTGAGCAGAGTAAAGTGCCAACGACAGACTCCAATGTACATGCATACACATATTGAATTTTCTCACTGTAAACCTCTAAACCAGTGTGCCAGATGTATGGCATACACAAATGATGAATAAGTGGATATGCTTCTGGTCCTTGGTGCATCTGATAACTGGGCTGGCATTGCCACTTGTGAATATGCTGCTAGATATACTCCTCGACGCCATCCAGACAAAAATGCATTTTGTCGTCTGGAGCTGTGCCTTCAGGAGTCAGGTCCTCTCCTTGCACCATCACATGACAGAAGTCGTCCATGGACTCACTGTACTCCAGCTACCGAGGAAAGCTATTCTGGTGGTCGTACACCAAGAACCTAAGTGAAGTGCACGTAGAATAGCAAGGCAGATGTGTGTCTCACAACCTAGAGTCATTAATGTGCTGCACAAGCATGGGCTGCACCCCTATCATTATGCTTGCACACAACACCTGCAAATTGCCATCAGTGGATGCAACTGTGTGAATGGTTCCAACAACAACAAGAAGCCAACAATGACTTCATGAACACCGTAAAATGGTCAGATAAAGCAGCATTTGCTCGTGAGGCTGTCTTCAATATGCACAATGCCCACCATTAGTGTGAGATTAACCTGCACATTACCCGCCACTGTGGATATCAAGTTCACTTTGGTATCAACATCTGGGCTGGAAAACTGGGCGACAGGTGTTTGGCCCCTGCATGTTGCCTGACCAGTCAACTGCATAAAGGTATCATGCATTCCCCTCAAACTATCTGCCTGGTGCCCTGGAAGACGTTCCACTGCATGTTTGTCAGAAGATATTGTCCAAACATGATGGTTAACCTCCACACTCTGGAATTAATGTACAACAGTTTTTGGACAGAATGTATCCAGGGAAAGACATTTCCAGGGGCAGATGTAGACTCTGACCACAATCTGTTGGTTATGAACTGTAGATTAAAACTGAAGAAACTGCAAAAAGGTGGCAATTTAAGGAGATGGGACCTGGATAAACTGACTAAACCAGAGGTTGTACAGAGTTTCAGGGAGAGCATAAGGGAACAATTGACAAGAATGGGGGAAAGAAATACAGCAGAAGAAGAATGGGTAGCTTTGAGGGATGAAGTAGTGAAGGCAGCAGAAGATCAATTAGGTAAAAAGACGAGGACTAATAGAAATCCTTGGGTAACAGACGAACTATTGAATTTAATTGATGAAAGGAGAAAATATAAAAATGCAGTAAACGAAGCAGGCAAAAAGGAATACAAACGTCTCAAAAATGAGATTGACAGGAGGTGCAAAATGGCTAAGCAGGGATGGCTAGAGGACAAATGTAAGGATGTAGAGGCACATATCTCTAGGGGTAAGATAGATACTGCCTACAGGAAAATTAAAGAGACCTTTGGAGATAAGAGAACCACTTGCATGAACATCAAGAGCTCAGATGGAAACCCAGTTCTAAGCAAAGAAGGGAAAGCAGAAGGGTGGAAGGAGTATAGAGGGTCTATACAAGGGCGATGTACTTGAGGACAATATTATGGACATGGAAGAGGATGTAGGTGAAGATGAAATGTGAGGTATGATACTGCGTGAAGAGTTTGACAGAGCACTGAAAGACCTAAGTTGAAATAAGGCCCCGGGAGTAGACAACACTCCATTAGAACTACTGACAGCCTTGGGAGAGCCAGTCCTGACAAATCTGTACCATCTGGTGAGCAAAATGTATGAGACAGGCGAAATACCCTCAGACTTCAAGAAGAATATAATAATTCCAATCCCAAAGAAAGCAGGTGTTGACAGATGTGAAATTACCGAACTACCATTTTAATAAGCCACGGCTACAAAATACTAACGCGAATTCTTTACAGACGAATGGAAAAACTGGTAGAGGCCGACCTTAGGGAAGATCAGTTTGGATTCCATAGAAATGTTGGAACACGTGAGGCAATATTGACCCTAAGACTTATCTTAGAAGCTAGATTAAGAAAAGGCAAACCTACATTTCTAGCATTTGTAGACTTAGAGAAAGCTTTTGACAATGTTAACTGGAATACTCTCTTTCAAATTCTGAAGGTGGCAGGGGTAAAATACAGGGAGCGAAAGGCTATTTACAATTTGTACAGAAACCAGATGGCAGTTATAAGAGTCTAGGGGCATGAAAGGGAAGCAGTGGTTGGGAAGGGAGTGAGGCAAGGGTGTAGCCTCTCCCCGATGTTATTCAATCTGTATATTGAGCAAGCAGTGAAGGAAACAAAAGAAAAATTCTGAGTAGGTATTAAAATCCATGGAGAAGAAATAAAAACTTTAAGGTTCACCGATGACATTGTAATTCTGTCAGACAGTAAAGGACTTGGCAGAGCAGTTGAACGGAATGGACAGCGTCTTGAAAGGAGAGTATAAGATGAACACCAACAAAAGCAAAAGAGCATAATGCAATGTAGTTGAATTAGATCGGGTGATGCTGAGGGAATTAGATTAGGAAACGAGATGCTTAAAGTAGTAAAGGAGTTTTGCTACTTGGGGAGCAAAATAACTGATGATGGTCGAAGTAGAGAGGATATAAAATGAAGACTGGCAATGGCAAGGAAAGCGTTTCTGAAGAATAGAAATTTGTTAACATCGAGTATAGATTTAAGTGTCAGGAAGTCCTTTCAGAAAGTATTTGTATGGAGTGTAGCCATGTATGGAAGTGGAACATGGACGATAAATAGTTTGGACAAGAAGAGAATAGAAGTTTTCGAAATGTGGTGCTACAGAAGAATTCTGAAGATTAGATCGGTAGATCACATAACTAATGAGGAGGTACTGAATAGAATTGGGGAGAAGAGGAGTTTGTGGCACAACTTTACTAGAAGAAGGGATCATTTGGTAGGACATGTTCTGAGGCATCAAGGGATCACCAATTTAGTATTGGAGGGCAGCATGGAGGGTAAAAATTGTGGAGGGAGACCAAGAGATGAATACACTAAGCAGGTTCAGAAGGATGTAGGCTGGAGTACGTACTGGGAGATGAAGCAGCTTGCACAGGATAGAGTAGCATGGAGAGCTGCATCAAACCAGTCTCAGGAATGAAGACCACAACACATATCCACGGAAATGGCACAGACATGTAAGTTCAGTTGTATGGCCACTGTGTTCACCTGACCTCAATTTCATGGATTTCTTCCTGTGGGGACACCTGAAGGAGCACGTGCACTCTACTCTGCTGACAAATGTGGAAGAATTGGTAGCACGTGTTCATGCTGCTCTTGTTACTGTGGATGCAGCTTTGCATGTCATGAAGATGACAATATTCTTTAACTATAACACATTATACAGTAATTGAAATGGGCAGATCAGTACTCGTATAGGCATACAAATGTTTTGCACATGGAGTCATAAATTAAACATTAGTACACTCATGTTCTTGATAAAACTGAGCCATTTCTAATATCATTCTATGGAATGGAGCACAGAATGTTAGGTCCCTTACCCAGGTAGGTAGTTAAAAAAATTTAAGAAGGGAAATGGGTATGTTGACGTTTGGTACAGCCGGGATTAGTGAAATATGATGGCAAGCTTTACTGTAGCAAACATGGAACACAAAGCCAACACCACCATAGTAGTACAAGTTTGTGTGTCAACTAGCACTGCAGGTGAGGTTGGAAGACTGTATGATATCTTAAAAAAAAAAAAAAAAAATATTGAGATAGTTAAGGGAGAAGACATAATTGTGATGGAGGCATTGAATTCGGTAATAAAAAGAGGAAGAGAAGAAAAACTAGGAGCAAAATATGGGCTGTTCAAAGAAATGAAAGAGAAATCTGCCTGGTGGAATTTTTCCAGACACTTTGTTTAAGAATCATGAAAGAAGCCTGTAGACATGGAAGAGACCTGGAGACACTTTAAGGTTCCAGATTGATCATGTAATGGTAAAAAAGATTTCTGAACAAAATTTAAAACTGCAAGACATTTAGGGGTAGGGGTCTACACCGACCATAATTTATTGATTTAAAAATTTATAAAATTCCTTTCCAACCTGTTAGGCAAATTAGTTGCACGTAATTTTACACCATGGGCAACCACAACTAAAATACTTTTATGTAGGTTACAGAACTTTCAGGCAGTGAACTCCAGATGTTAAAATAGGTAAAAGTGGTAGACATACAGCTGAATGAAAGCTCATTAATTCACTATAGCTATATTTATTGAAGTCGTCGTAGATTCACACTAATGGTTTTGCAACATTTTTTGGTTGCTTTTCTGGTGCTTCTCTGTACAAAAATTACCAATACTATTACAGCAGCAGTAATCCATAGCCAGAATAAAATAGTTATGGTTTGACAAATTTAAAAAAAGTGGACATGGATTAACCAGAGCACTAATCTGCGTAATATTTAACATAAAGTGGTGTCATTATGAGCCATCATTGATATGAACATATATTGGTGTGTTGTGGACTTAGAGTGCTGTTACATGCAGTTATTGCAGTTTACAACTGAAAAGATGTAACAGTTGAAGCCGAGCTGCAACATCCTCAATTATTATGAAAATAAAGTGAGTGAGTGTGTGTGTGTGTGTGTGTGTGTGTGTGTGTGTGTGTGTGTGTGAAAGAGAGAGAGAGGGGGGGCAAGGGGGAAGAAGGGAAGAAGGAGGGAAGGGGGGAAGAAGGGGGGGAAGAAGGGGGGGAAGAAGGGGGGGAAGAAGGGGGGGAAGAAGGGGGGGAAGAAGGGGGGGAAGAAGGGGGGGAAGAAGGGGGGAAGAAGGGGGGAAGAAGGGGGGAAGAAGGGGAAGAAGGGGGAAGAAGGGGGAAGAAGGGGGGAAGGTGGGGAAGGGGGGAAGGTGGGGAAGGGGGGGGGGGGGGAAACATTGGCTTATTCACCCAAAAACCAGCCGAGTAACCTTCAAACCAACTGTTGAATATCGAATGTGCTGAAGTCCTATGCCAACAAGAGCATCACTGTTTTCACTAGGAAGTGTTTCATCTGGATCATGTGAATGGCTCTATAACAAAACTTTTTTTGTAATATGGTAACTCTAACAGGTAATGCTATCTGAGATATGGATCAGGATTGATATCTGAACCAACATATGTATACAAAACTGAACTTAGTGATTTCCAGTGCTGTGCTGAGAGGCAGTTACACCTACCTCATTAATGAAAATGTTTGTTATGGCTGCCCCATAATGTCAATATGCAGACACTGTAAAACTAGCAGCCTAGTTTTATTATAAAGCTATACTTGGGATCCAGATGAAACATTTACTAGTTAAAACAATGATGCTCTTGTTTGGGCAGGATATTGGGGCATTTGATATTTAATGGTTGGTTTCAAGGTCAGTTCAACTAATTTTCGGGTGAATAAGCCAGATGATTTTACCTCAACAGCCTCAATGTAAACCATTTTTATCACTTTGTAGGGATCCTTGCCAGTAAAAAAAAACCACACACACACACACACACACACACACACACACACACACACACACACACACACACACACACACACACACACACAACATAATAACTACATGTAACAGCAATCTAAGTCCACAATATGCCAATAGCCAATATATGTTCATACCAATAACAGACGGTCATAATGCAACCACTTTATGTTTAACAACATGCAGATTGGTCCTGGTTAAGCCATGTCCAGTTTTTTTAAAGTATTCAACCCATAAGTATTTTATTCCAACTACGTGATTACTTATTCGCTATTGTAATAGTATTAGTAATTTTTATACAGAGATGTACCAGAAGAATTAACTACAAAAGTTACAAAACTGGTAGTGCAAATCTACAAGTACTTCAATTAATACAGTTACAGTGGCTTAATGAGCTTTTATTTTGCTATATGTTTATCACTTTTACCCATTTTAACCTCTGAATTTTACTGCTTGGAAGTTCTGTACACTATGCATAATTGATGGGAAACTAACACAGTACATGGTAGAAGAAGACAAATGGGAAGCTTTGAGAGATGAAATAGTGAAGGCAGCAGATGATCAAATAGTTAAATGACTAAGCACAGTAGAACTCCGTGGATATCACAGTGAACACTGCATTTAACTGATAAAAGATTAAAATTTAAAAATGCAACAAATGAAGCAGGCAAAAGGGAATCCAAATGACTAGAAAGAGAGATTGACAGGAATTGCAAAATGGCTTAGCAGGCATGGCTAGAGAACTAATGTAATCATTATAAGCATGTATAATTAGGGGAAATACAGACACCACCTACAGTAAAGTTAAAGAGGCCTGCTGGGTAAAACAGAAGGCACACTGTGAATGTGAAGAGCTCAGATGAGAAAGCAGTACCATTCACAGAAGGAGAAGGTGGAAGGAATGAGTATAGGGGCTCTACAAGGGAACTGGACTTCTAGGCAAAATTATAGAAAGAGGAGCGGAACTATTTGAAGATGGGATGGGAGATATGATACTGAAAGAGGAATTTGACAAAGCATTGAAGGAACTAAACCAAAGCAAGGCCAGCTAGAATACACAACATTTTCTCAGAACTACTGATATCCTTGAGACAGCCAGACTCCTGAAATTACTCTACCAGATGCATAAGGTACACGGATGGGATAGGGGAAATACCCACATATTTCAATATGACTGAAATAATTCCAATTCCACAGGAAGCAGGTGCTGACAGGTATGAATATTACCAAACTATCTACTTAGTAAGTCTTAGCTGCAAAATACCAATACAAATTATTTACAGAAGAATGGAAAAATCTAGTAAATGAAATGCCGAATCATTTGAGACAATACCAATCTTATGACCTATCTCAGAATAGCATTTGTGGACTTACAGAAAGCTTTTGACAATGTTAACTGGAGTACGCTCTTTGAAATTACGACAACAACAGAGGTGAAAGACAAGGAGCGAAAGGTTACACAAAACTTCCATAGAAACTAGAATACTGTTTTAAGAGTCTACAGACATGAAATGGGAACAATGGTTGTTGACAAGGGAGTGAGACAGGGTTGCAGCCTATCCACAATATTCAATCTGTACACTGAGCAAGCAGTACAGGAAGACAAAGGAATAATTGAGAAGTAATTACAGTTCATGGAGAAGAAATATAAACTGAGGTTTGCATATGGCATAATCCTGTCAGAGAGCAAATTACTCTGAGGTGCTGTTGAACAGAATGGGCAGTGTCTTGAAAGGAGCATATAAGATGAAGTAACAAAAGCAAAATGAGGATAATGGCATGTAGACAAATTAAATCAGGCAATAGAATGAAATTTTCACTCTACAGCTGAGTCTGCGCTGGTATGAAACTTCCTGGCAGATTAAAACTGTGTGCCGGACCGAGACTCGAACTCGGGATCTTTGCCTCTTGCGGGCAAGTGCCCTACCAACTGAGCTACCCAAGCACGACTCGCGCCCCATCCTCACAGATTTAATTCTGCCAGTACCTCATCTCCTACCTTCCAAACTTCACAGAAGCTCTCCAGCGAACCTTGCAGAACTAGCACTCCTGGAAGAAAGGATATTGCGAAGACATGGCTTAGCCACAGCCCGAGGTGTGTTTCTAGAATGAAATTTTCACTCTACAGCTGAGTCTGCGCTGATATGAAACTTCCTGGCAGATTAAAACCGTGTGCCGGACCGAGACTCGAACTCGGGATCTTTGCCTTTCGTGGGCAATTGCTCTACCAACTGAGCTACCCAAGCACGACTCACGCCCCGTCCTCACAGCTTTAATTCCTCCAGTACCTAGTCTTCCTACCTTCCAAACTTCACAGAAGCTCTCCTGCGAACCTTGCAGAACTAGCACTCCTGGAAGAAACTCTACAGTGCACACTCCGCTGTAGAGTGAAAATTTCATTCTAGAAACACTCCCCAGGCTGTGGCTAAGCCATGTCTCCACAATATCCTTTCTCCCAGTGAGTCGTGCTTGGGTAGCTCAGTTGGTAGAGCACTTGCTCATGAAAGGCAAAGGTCCCGAGTTCGAGTCTCGGTCCGTCACACAGTTTTGAACTGCCAGGAAGTTTTAAATCAGGCAATGCTGAGGGAATTAGATTAGGAAAGGAGACATTAAAAGTAGCAGGTGAGATTTGCTATTTGGGCAGTAAAATAAATGATTGTGGCCAAAGTAGAGAGGACTAACAACAGCTAGAAAAACATTTCTGATGAAGAGGAATTTGCAAACATTGAAAATAAATTTAAGTATAAGACAGTCTTTTCTGAAGGTTTTTATCTTGAATACTTATCTATGGTAGTGAAGTATAGACAATAAACAGTTCAGACAAGAAGAGAAAGGCGGCTTTTGAAATGTAGTGTTATAGAAGAAATCTGAAGATCAGATGGGTAGATTGCATAAATTAATGAGGTAGTACAGAATAGAATATGGTAGAAGAGAAATTCCTGGTGTAATTTGACTAAAAGAAGGGGATCAATTTATAGGACACATTCTGAGACACCGAGGAAGGGAAGTGTGGGAGGTAAAAATGAGAGAGAGAGAGAGAGAGAGAGAGAGAGAGAGAGAGAGAGAGAGAGAGAGAGAGAGAGAGAAGTACTGTAACCAGGTTCAAATACATGCCAGTTGTGTTAGTTATTTGGAAGTGAAGAGGCTTGCAAAGGATAGTGTAGCATAAAGAGTTCCATCACCCCAGTCTCTGCATGGCATCATTGCATTTAGTGACAAGCGTCAAAAAGGTTTAATGGGATTGATTCTAGCAGCATCAGCAGCAGCAGCAGCAGCAGGAGGAGGAGGAGGAGACAGAAGAATGTCATTTTCTGAGAATATTTTTCTCAAGTGAAACAATGGTACAAGGTTAAAGCTGCTTAACAATAGCAGTTACACAGATTACAGCACTGTGGCACCTTCTTCATGTCACCCAAAAACTGATAGGAATTATTCCAACTGACTGGAGTGTCACATGCTAATGAATACTTCATTAAAGAATTAACATTGTAGGTAATAATGTTCCTACTTTTAGTAGGCTACTTGAAGGACTGTTTCTCAGGCTTTCACTATTTGAGAATATGGATTGGTGGAATGGTTTATGAGTATAAGCAGTCCCGTTTAAAAACCAGAAGTGTACTAGATCCTCAGTCTGGTTACACCAAGCTCCAGTTCAAAATGTATTGATAAAGTAAGTATTATAGGCCTACATCTGGGTTATTACCTCTTAGACATAAAGTAGAAGTTATTAATATGGTCATAGTTTACAGTAATACACCCATCATAGAGAGGCAACATATTGCCCTTACGGAATTTAAGCAAGTCAAGTTTCCGAGGAACATATTTCACGGAACTTTAGTTCTCCCCTGATGAAAGTAAACTATTCTTTGGGGATCTGAGTGCAAAAAAGGAGCATGTGTCACAACAGGATCTACTAAGTGTTTCGCTTCAGGAGGCTGCATCCAGTAACACTTTCCCTTTTGGATGTATTACAGTCTCCGTCAGCAGATAAGAAGTTAAATCCTGATTCCCATAAATACGAGCTGGTTCTTTCTATTTGTGATGCTGTGCTTTGAAGATGGGGTCCTATTGTATAATTTACCTAAGAGGGAGAAAGGTGTTAAAATATATAGCTCAAACAGCAATGATGAATTCCTAAAAATATAGCGTGTGGAACACAAGTGAAAAGTTCTCCCTTTATTCAAGAACATCTAGTGACTTATTGACAAGATTAAGGTAAGATTAAACATGGCACGTTACAATGATGTGCAAAAAACATTATGACCCCGTGCATAATTGGAACTTGCTCTACCTTTGGAACAAAACACAACCGCAATTTTGCATGGTGTGGATTCAAACAGTCCTTGACAGCTAGTCAAAGGTATGTGGCAGCAGATGTGCATGCGCAGGGCACACAGTTTACAAATTACGGAGCAATGGTTTGTGGGTGTAGAGCTGATGCCCAATAATGTCACGTGTATTTCATTGGGTAAAGACTAGGCGAGTTCTGGTGGCCAAAATATCAATCTCTGAGTTCACTATCACGCTCCTCAACCACTGTAGCACATTATGGGCTTCTGACACTTATTTATCCTAAGCTAAGGTGTCACTGCCATCCAGGAAGACATCAAAGATGAACAGATGCAGGTGGTCTGCAACAATCACATAGTCCATAGCTGTCACGGTGCATTCGATTACTAGTACAGGTCCCATGGAAGCCCAGATGAATGTCCCACATACTAATCTAATGCTCCCAATGGCCTGTGTCTGTGAAGCAGTGCCTGTTTCGAGCAGGTGTTTGCCTGGATGATGGCACATCCAGACACGAATATTGATCTGGTGTAATAAGGAATCCGATTCATCCAACCCGCAGCGTTACCAGCAAGTTTCGGCCGGCATTTCCAAGGCATTACCCAGCCACAGATGCTGTCATCTCATCCTGACACAGCTAGACCATAGCTGCTCTCTGCCTCCGCGATCGTGGAACACAAGCACACCGCGCAGCCACTTCCGCTGACATGGAGCTCAGCACGGCGCGCCACCCTTAAGCCGTTGGCACATGGTCCGTGTTGTAGAACGTTAACGTTGAGCGTACCAAGTTCAACGTGCTGCTGAACACTCAGGAACGATGCGACTCATGCATACGGTACGTGGGCCCCAACGTGGTATACGCTATCGCACTGCACTTCAGCAGCAGTTGAGGGATGTTTATAGTTCGTAAATCACACTGTTTACTCAATGGGCGTGCGTAAAATTCCCACGTTAGCTCTATTAAAATGCACATTTCCACCATCATCCACGAAAAGGAAAGTACCATGTCCAATCAGTAAGGACACAGACTTATAAAAGTTCCATTACAAACAGTGCGATACAAATTTGGATTACTTCTCTGCATAAGATAAACATTATTTCATCATTCCCACATTTTAGTAAAACCCCAAGGTCAGTCTTACTTGATCACTGTTCCTACCCAGTAGCAGAATCTTAGCAACATGTGAATTACGAAGCGTAAAAGAAAAAGGGGCAAAATATCTTTATAGAAGTAGCACAAGCTATCCCGTAGATTAAGCTCATCAAACAATTCACCCCTCAAAAAAAAAGTGAACTTTTATTTACGTGTCATCAAATATTATAATATATATTTATATTAATCTAATAATAAAGTATCAGAACCTAATAAAAACGCGAGTGTTAGGAAAAAAAAATTTTTTTTGTAGTGCCAAGGGGAGAACCACCGTCACAACTAACAACTCTGAGGAGGACAGTGACGCTACTCATTACGCTAAACCAACATCAGATCTTTTGTATCTAATTATATTCTGTTACCGCTTGCTGAAAACCTTAATCGTTGATATTTTACTAATTGAAACTTAATTATAACAAATTGTACCAATAACAATGCGTTTTGGGTGGATGTTCAGTGTGTAGCTGCCTTCAAATAGCCTACTCTCATAATAGGCAAGTTACAATAATTCTTTTTCCACGAATATGACGTTTCTCATTATTTTATTGGAACGAATCACATAGTTAACAAAGGGTTTTCCAGTGATTCTCAATTTGCTGGTGCTCAGAAACTGAAAATATACATATAGGCTTGAAATGAATGCCAATATGGCGCCTCACAACTCTGTATTGAAGGAAGACGGCGTGCTTGTGCTGTAGGTGGCGTTGTGCCACCTCATTGGCCAACGCTCAGACGCACGCTCAGAATATCTGACACGTTGCTCTGCACTTTCGGAAAGACTCCCAAGCGTGCTATTCCACTCTATGATGTCAGAAACTCAGCACGCTCATCGCTCAACGTTCGGATGCACGGTCCGTGTGCCGTCGGCTTTAAGCTTTAATGTTTAGTGTGCCGAGTTTCTGACGTCATAGCGTGGAATAGCACGCTCGGGAGTCTTTCCGAACGTCAGAGCAATATCTGGCGTGTCAGATATTCTGAGCGTGCGTCTGAGCATTGACCAATGAGATGGCACAACGCCACCTACGTCACAAGCACGCCGTCTCCCTTCAGTACAGACTTGTGAGGCGCCATATTGGCATTCATTTCAAGCCTATATGTATATTTTCCGTTTCTGAGCACCAGCAAATTGAGAATCACTGCAAAACTCGTTAATTGTGTAATTCGTTCCAATGAAATAATACGAAACATCATATTCGTGGCAAAAGAATTATTGTAACTTCTGTATTATGAGAGTAGCCTATTAGAAGGCAGCGACACACTGAAGATCCACCCAAAACGTAATGTTCTTGGTACAATTTGTTATAATTAAATTTCAATTAGTAATATATCTATGATTAAGATTTTAGCAAACATTCGTGTTTTCTTTAGGTTCTGATACTTTATTATTAGTTTAATGTAAGTATATACTATAATATTTGATGTTATGTACATATAAGATCACCTTTTTGAGGGGTGACTGTTCGATTGGCTTAATATACAGGACAGCTTGCGCTACTTGTATAAAGATATTGCCGCCGGAGTGGCCGAGCGGTTCTAGGCGCTTCAGTCTGCGACCGCGTGACCGCTACGGTCGCAGCTTCGAATCCTGCCTTGGGCATAGAAGTGTGTGATGTTCTTAGGTTAGTTAGGTTTAAGTAGTTCTAAGTTCTAGGGGACTGATGACCTCAGATGTTACGTCCCATAGTGCTCAGAGCCATTTGAACCATTTATAAAAATATTTTGCTCCTTTTTCTTTTACGCTTCGTAATTCACATGTTGCAAAGATTCTGCTACTGGGTAGGAACAGTGATCAAGTAAGACTGACCTCGGGGTTTTACTAAAATGTGGGACTGATGAAATAATGTATCTTATGCGGAGAAGTATTCCAAATTTGTACCACACTGTTTGTAATGGAACTTTTATATGCCTGTGTCCTTATTGACTGGACGTGGTACTTTACTTTTCGTGGACTATGGAGGAAATGTGCGTTTTAATAGAGTTAACGTGGGAATTTTACGCGCGGCCATTGAGTAAACAGTGTGATTTATGAACTAGAAACATCCCTCAACTGCCGCTGGACTGCGTTGCGATCACGTATACCACGTTAAGGCCCATGTACTGGATGCACAAGTCCCACCGTTCCTCAGCATTCAGCAGTACGTTGAACTTGGCGCATTCAACGTTAATGTTCGACAGCACGGTCCGTGTGCTGACGGCTTTAGACTCGCCAATCCTGTCGGAAGCATTAAAGACCTAATTCACACAGGAATGGCGTGGACATCTGGCGGGATCACGTCCGTTAAGTCGTCGGCAGAAAGATCGTGCTTTTGAACGTCAACGTTGAGCGTGCGAGTTCAACTCACTGCTGAACGCTCAGAAACGATGCGACTCGTGCATACGATATGTGGGCCCCAACGTGGTATACGCGATCGCAACGCGCTCCAGCGGCACTTTAGGCTGTATCTGGCTCGTAAATAATAAAGTTCCTGTATTTGCTCGGTTGAAACGTATCCCCTGACCTATGGTACTCAGGCTGTTCTGTTTGTAGTATACGTGAATAAAAATTTCAATACCCGTGAAAGGCAGAAAGGGAAGTACCATGTACAGTCAACAACGACACCGACTTATAAAAATTTCATTACTAATAGTAAGGTAAAAATTTACAATAGTTCTTCACACGAGGTACAAAATTATTTCGTAATTCTCATCTTTTAGTAAAACCTGAGGTTTATTCTTACTTGATCATTGTTCCTATTCAGTATCAGAATCCTTACAACATACGAAACACACAACTTGAAAGAAGAATGGCAAAATATCTTACTGCAAATAGTGCAAGCTGCCCTGTAGATTAAGCTAATCGAACACACTCCACAAAATGAGCTCTCTTCTATTTACGTAACATCGAATATTATAGTATATACTTATATTAAACTAATAAAGTATCAGAACCTGTTAAAAACGTGAAAGTTAGTAAAAAAAATTCCTAAGCTGACCATGGTGTGACGACTACACCCAGCAGCTTACCACTTGCTGAGAGCTTCAATCGCAGCTATGTTACTAACAGAAATTTAATTATTAGTGTACAAACGACAATGCGTTTATGATGGATCTTCAATGTGCCATTGCCTTCAAGCGGGATATTCTCATAAGACAGTAAGAAAATTACAATAATTTTTTAGCCACGAATATGACGTTTCTCGTCACTTTATTACAACGAATCATACAATTAGCGACAGGTTTCTGAAAGGTCCTCCATTTTCTGGTGATCAGAAACGGCCTATATAAATACAGGCTTCAAAGCAAAGCCAATATGTCGCCTCGCGCCTCTGTACTGAGGGGAGATGGCGTGCATGTGACGTAGGTGGCATTCTGCCATCTAATTGGGTCAACGTTCAAACGCACGTTCATAAAGACTCCCCAACGTTCTATACCTCGCAATGCCATCATAAATTCGCCACGCTCAGCGCTCGACTGCACGGTCCATGAGCCGACGGCTTCAGTCTCCGAAGGAAGCGTGGTGGAGAGGTCCCAGTGTCGCGCTGCTGATATGAAGTATCCGATGTGCCTAAAAAAATTGTTTTATGTAGATAAAGCAATGCTACATTCGTCTCTGTACACAGTTTTTCAGAAACCTTTTACTTTTTGCGTACAAAAATTAAAAAACACTGAGGATTCGGGTGTGTTCTCCGCTATGCAGTCTCTCTATTCGATTTTGAGGAAACTATTCGGGGTAAAAAAATCGACTTCTTATAGTCTGATGTCACAATCTGACAGTGGACTGGTTTTATTTTCGTTATTGCTGGAGTTACTGTTATGCTTCCCAAATAAGTAAACCATCGAGCATATTTTGAAAAGTTTACAGTGAAGAATGAAGTCGCTGGTCAGTTTACGTTTCGTGGGTTTTAGGGCATAGGTTGCTGCGTATGAAATATAGCGTCAGTGGAAGGAGAGTGATACCTCTTTCCAGTCCCGAGTAAACAAATGTTTATTGCAGTACAACTCTGCAAAAGCAGTAGCGGAGAATACGGAAAAATTTAACACTATTCCTGTGCCATAGCCTACAATTAGCATTGCATTTTCTGTCCTCAGTCAATGGGCTTTACCAGACAGACGTGCAGATCCGTATGTGCTTGGTACTTGCCAGCAGAAATTCTGTTTCTCAGCTGGGATATATTGTTTCATGTCAATTAGGGCTTTCTTCTTGGTACTTTTTACTCTTAGAATTTCACCATAGAAGATAGGGATTTTATCGAGCGGTTGATATATTTTACTTATTGGGATTCATTCCAAGCCTATATGTATATATGCCGTTTCTGAGCACCAGCAAATTGAGAATCACTGGAAAACCCGTTGTTAGTTGTGTGATTCGTTCCAGTAAAATAATGAAAACGTCATATTCGTGGCAAAAGAATTATTGTAACTTGCATATTATGAGAGTAGGCTATTTGAAGGCAGCGACACACTGAAGAGCCACCCAAAACGCATTGTTATTGGTATAATTTGTTATAATTAAATTTCAATTAGTAACATAATTATCTACGATAAACGTTTTTAGCAAGACGTAACGTAATATGACCAAGTACAAAGAGTATGTTGTTGGTTTAGCGTAATGAGTAGCGTCTCTGTCCCTCATGAGATTTTGTTGAGGCGGTGGTTCGCGTCTTAGCACTCAATTTTTTTTCCTAACATTCGCATTTTTATTAGGTTCTGATACTTTATTATTAGTTTAAGATAAGTATATGCTATAATATTTGATGTTATGTAAATATTAGTTCGCCTTTTTTGAAGGGGTGACTTTGTTCGATTGGCTTAATCTACAGGACAGCTTGAGCTACTTGTATAAAGATATTTTGCTCCTCTTTCTTTTACGCTTCGTAATTCACAATTTGCAAGGATACTGCTACTGGGTAGGAACAGTGATCAAGTAAGACTGACTAACCTTGGGGTTTTACTAACATTTTGGAATGATGAAATAATGTTTATCTTATGCAGATAAGTATTCCAAATTTGTACCGCACTGTCTGTAAATGGAACTTTTATAAGCCTGTGTCCTTATTGATTGGACATGGTACTTTCCTTTTCGTGGACGATGGAGGAAATGTGCGTTTTAATAGAGTTAACGTGGGAATTTTACGCGCGCCCGTTGAGTGAACAGTGTGATTTACGAACTAGAAACATCCCTCAAACTGCCGCTGGAGTGCGTTGCGATCGCGTATACCACGTTGGGGCCCACGTACCGTATGCACAAGTCGCATCGTTCCTGAGTGTTCAGCAGCATGTTGAACTTGGCACGCTCAACGTTAACGTTCGACAGCACGGTCCGTGTGCCCACGGCTTTAGTGTAGCAGGGTTGTCAGATGTAATGTGTAGCCAGAAATACTCAGTTACTTTGAATGAGCCCCAGTGCAACCCGTCGTCTAGTTCACTAAGATCCCTGAAATCATCTGGTCCCATTTTGCACAGAAGGAATCCGTTGTCGTTGGCAATGACTGGAATCCAGTTTTCTGGATGAAACGATATTTTATTCCTCTCCATTAGGGCAAAATCTCTATCGCATGGCAGGAAACTACGCCCTGTAACGAGGAATTTCTTGTCTACAGCCGTGAAATATTTACGAATGATCAGATTTTGGAAAAGTGCCGTAATATTTTGAATATCTGAAACAAAATCAGTAATGTTAAGGCTTGCGTTTAAATGGTACGAAAAACTGGAACTACGATCAAAACATTGCAATTTCGTTGCTTCTATCTGAATGCTGTCCTTCACTTTATCTAACGCGGTGTAGAATCAATTGAAAAATTCTGTAAAAATGCTGGAAACCTTCTATATACGTGTTCAGTTCTTACATTACGTAGAATGTATCGTATTTCTTCCCTTTTTCTCAACCATAACGAATGTACCCAAAATCTTCTTCGCGCTGAACATTTACGAGCTACAAAGATCTAGTGCATCAATGTTTTCGTCTGACGAAGACGATGTAACATGATCTATCTGTCGCGAGCCTCTCTCACAGCGCCACTTCAGTGTGTATTGCTGACGTCCCGTCCGCGCCGCGTCCCTGACTAGACGCCGGCAGACTTCCGTGTCATGCCATTTGTGTTCTCAGGCTCTTACCACTTGCCAGTAGAGGCAGTCGTTTCAAGACTCGGCAAATTCTTTATTCAAGACAATCTTAAGTGAGTTAAGTCTTCCAGTTCCACAGCATACTCCACATAAAATCGGGTGGAAGTGGACAATGATTGGCCCTGGAAGATTTTGTCGACAGACGAAGCTCCCTTCCATCTGACAGGATATGGACAGGATATGTCAATACACACAATTGTCGAATATGGGCAACGGAAGATCCACAGGCACACCAACTATTACCATTTCATCCTGAAAAGGTCATTGTGTGATGCGAGTTTACGGCATCATTTATCATAGAGCCATATATTTTCGAAGACACAGGTGCTTCCGGTCCTAACGATGTGTTCAGTGTTCTGATTGTAAACTTAATGCATTGAAGGCACGCATTGGGCAACACATTCTAACCTGTTGCAGAAAACTGTAACAGCATATTCACACGTTTTTCACCAGTCACACTGAAATTAATAACCGTCTGATTTTGATTGATGCTTTTTATGCGGTTTTTGCCCTCAAGACAATTAAAAACCGATTATTCCCATCCGATGTGATATGACCTTACGTAACTAACAGTATCACACCTGTAAAACTATGCACACTGAGTAGTATAGTTTAACATCAAACGTACACCTTAGGCGTTGTTGTACGATTCATTTTGTAGTTGACCACTATTTAATTATGATGCTTACATCGCCGTCTATTGCTATATTTTGTAACTATGTATTTTTCTTCTGCCATACGTGTTCCCCTTCTCTGATAACATTCCATTGCAATTTGACATCATTCTGACCAGTGGTGTTATTTTCACAGCGGTTTGAAAGTTTAACTTTAATTATAATCGGCGTGTATTTTTCTTACTGCGCCACGTGCCCATGACGCCGCCACGTGGCATTCAGTCCCTGGGTAATGATCCTAA
The DNA here is from genome assembly GCF_023864345.2 of Schistocerca serialis cubense. NCBI lineage: Eukaryota > Metazoa > Arthropoda > Insecta > Orthoptera > Acrididae > Schistocerca > Schistocerca serialis. The sequence goes on from NC_064638.1 coordinate 288,768,221, forward strand.
TGTTTTGGCTGGTCAGGGAACGTTACAGTTTTCTGGTGACATGGCTGTGTGGCAGTGAAACGTGACTTTTGGCCTGTGACTAACTGACTCACCTATTCAAAACATATAGCTAATACCATCCATCACATCACACAAACTGGCGGACGCTGGCGAAGACGTCTTCATATGGTGCGCCGACTAATTATTGGAGAAAGTCAATTCCCATATCTAGAACGCAAGGTAATTTTTATTTTTTTCCTCTTTTCAGGAAGACTGTTCACGTCCATTTACAAAGGCCATAGCGTTTCGGCATAACTGAGGTTAGTAGAGATTCATTGCCAGGCAACCACTGGTGTGTGTGTGTGGGGAGGGGTATAGTCGAGGTACTTATACTGTCACACAAACTGCTATTCATTCCAAACACGTGTTGCAGAAGTCCGGGAAATGGTGACCAAATGCGGCAACAGTTTCGAGAGGCCTTCGGCACGGTACGCATGTCCTTACACGTTTCTGTCTACGGTTTTCTGCCAGTGTACACATACATTCTAGTCTTCTAATGTAATCTGATTTCAGTCTCGGTTCTTAGGATTACACTCAACACTGAAAATGCAAATATTTCTGTGCATGTCTAGTAAATTCGTAAAAATGTCAGAGCTTGCGTGTGTTCACAGTTTATTTGTTAAGGCGCAGCCAAATCCTGAAGAGCTTGTAAAGAACTTGAGGTTATGACTCTGAAGAACTTGAGGTTATGAGTGTGTGTGTGTGTGTGTGTGTGTGTGTGTGTGTGTGTGTGTGTGTGTGTGTGTGTGTGTGTGTGTGTGTGATTCAGTTGTTTGTCTTCAATTAGGCAAAATAAACACCTTTACAGAAGTTTTCAGTCCGCTCTGTGTGTTATCAAGAACTATACGATGTTCACCATAGTAGACGAACCTTAATTTTGATCGGTGAATAGTTTCGAAATCAGAGCGGTAAGTGATAGCCTGAAATTTCAATTTGTGTGTTCGTAATACACGCTTGCAGTTACAGTAATACAGAAAATACTAATAAAGGCACTGAAACCTAGTGGTTGAAGGTAGTTCTGAAGAGATCACGGGTTTCAGCCTCCTACAATTTTCCCATTTCCACTATCGTTGGTCGACAGAAAGCTATTCACGATTACGATACCGGAAGTCAATAAATGCCTTAAAATCGGATTAACTTGACACCGTACGCATCAAAGCCAGCGTTTTTACTTGGACGAATCTGATGGAAATATAAGAAGCACGATTAATAAATAGTACGTATCAAATGGTTCAAATGGCTCAGAGCACTATGGGACTTAACATCTGAGGTCATCAGTCCCCTAGAACTTAGAACTACTCAAACCTAACTAACCTAAGGACATCACACACATCCATGCCCGAGGCAGGATTCGAACCTGCGACGTAGCGGTCGCGCGGTTCCAGACTGTGGCGCCTAGAACCGATCGTCTACAAAGGCCGGCAGTACGTATCAACTTAAAGTATTATATTAGTTAGTATTATTTGCTACGTATTGTTACACTATATTGCATTACGAAAGTCTAGCTGTTTTTCTTCATCGATAACCATACTTTCCAGCAATGAATCCAAGGAAGCCCAACTGCTCGTTCAGTGAACAACTGCAGACGGTGTTTCGATTAATCAGCGACGTTAGCTCTTTGGACGCAAGAGGAAAAGTGAGATGCAACACGTATTTCTAGTTTCTCAATAAGTCACAGTGGACTTGGAGGTGTACAACTCCACTTAAAAAATGACAACCGTGAAAGAGCAGGCCCTGTAGCAGAGTCTATTTAAAAAAAAACCGCAACGCCAGACTAGGAATATATCCACTCCAGCCTCGCAAACCTGCTACAAGAATTGCTTTATCCGTCACTCAACCCAGCATCGCCTCTCACTACCTTTCTGTCATTTGGTGGTTGTTTTTGTTACAGTTGTGTTCTTTGAGGTAAGTAGCGACAAATCACACTGATTATTGGGTGGGGTGCCATTCCTTTTCATAGCAGGACTCCTTTAGTTATCAGCGCCACCATTACAGCGTAACGGTAAATCGACGATGCTCTATGCCTCGTTCTGTTGCTCTTCACGGCAATCCATCCTGGGCTTACATTTCAACAAGATAATGTCCGCCCGCACACGGAGAGAGAGTTTCTACTGTTTGTCTTCATGCTTGCCAAACCTTACCTTGGTCAGAAAGATTGCAAGATCTTTCCCCAATTAAGAACGTTTGGAGCATTATGGGCAGGGCCCTCCAACCAGCTTGGGAATTTGACGATCTAACGCGCCAATTGGACAGAATTTGGCACGATATTTCTCATGAGGCTATCCAACAACTGTCAGTCAATCCAAAGCCAAATAACTGCTCGCACAAGGGTCTGAGCTGGACCAACACATTATCCGCTTGCTCAGTTTGTGAGGCTCTTTCTCTTGAATAAATCAACCAGTTTTTTTCTGAAACTGTAATTATTTGCTTGTAATGCACCTCACATCTACCGATTTCTGTCCCATTCGGATAATTCCTTCGTGGTGCGACTCTTCTTTGGTCTTAGAGTGTATATCTAGAATATAGAACACTTCTTCCGGTGAAACGGTTCAGACGGACTTCGTAAAATAATTATAATGTTCCAAGTGTTCTCGTGACAATGACAAGAAAACAAAACAGTTTTTGTTCATGCAAGGCACTGGCATGTGGAGAGTGTAGAAATTATGTTAGTCAAGACTGTCTGACGTTGGTCTTAAAATCGTGCACACTTTTTGTAACAATTGGGTTCCTGTCTATGATAATTTGTGTATTATTCTTTATTATCTAAGATTACTACTGTAGCTTTGGTTAAAGATATTTTGTGTTCCAACTTTGTGTTTCTTTAAGCTAGGATAAATAACTTGTATCGAACCTGTCAAAGTAACAATATGCTTTCACTACAGCTTATGTTCACTCAAACAATTGATCAGTGGGATCTCAGTGTTCAATATCGCCGTAATTTACTTTTAAGTTCATGAAACTTAACTACAGCTTATTCAGCGAAGGAGTACCTGACTTCAAAGTTAAGTATCTCTGAAACTAAGGTCGATAGACGCGCAACAAAATATATGTTTATTGTGAAAGCTGTAAGAAATTCATTAGTTATAGAGAAGTTCCTAAGTGGTTCTAAAAGCCACTATCGGATGGCGCAGTACGCTGTGCAGCTAATAAACTCTTCCTCTGCAAGCAGTCTTTGCAATCGCATCAGTCTTTTCCAAATGGCCAACACACGCAGTACGGAAGTGGCGCAAATGAACATTAAAATTTGTTATCACATCCTGTAATGTCTCAGCAGAATTGGATTCAGACGCCACACAGATGGCTGATTCAAGCTCGTCCAGTGTGATGGGATGGTTCCCATAGACAGTGTCTTTCAATGTGCCCTACAAAAAGTAGTCAAGATTGGGTGAATATGGAGGCAAATACATCCCGGCACCAGTAAATCTGCAATAATCCACCGGGGCGACTATTCCAGAAGTATTTCTTAAGAAAGAAAACACTTGTTCGGTGCGATGTGTGGTCCCATCTCGCATGAACCACACGGTGCCTTGTAGAGATCAGAAACGGAGCGAGTACGAGTCACGTTCGGGCTGCATACAGCACAAATCAAGGCGCTGTTAGCCAGTGCTAACGGTCTTCCTTCTTTCCCGCTGAGTATAACGAGTTTGAGAACTGCAGCGCTGAAGTCTCTTCATACTCGTCGAGTTATTTTCTCTCACTAAACCAAGCAGCAGTGTAAGAATACCCGTGACTTATTGTTGTATGGAGGATGAGTGCGCCGTCTTACTGCTGTAGAGTACGACTGACAACACGACATGACCGATTGTCAGGATCAGATTGCCTTCAACGAAGCTGTCTTACGACTGTGGAGGGTGGAAAACGAAAATTGGAGCAAAAAAGCCTGCAATTTCTGTAATCAGGTCATGGCAAATTTCGTTTATGAGCTAACAGCGAGTTGTGCGGAGGGGCACACAGACACGGCGAGGTCGGAGATGACATCACAGGACTTGCTGGCGAGTTTAAAGCGAGTATACAGGGTTATTTTCTGGTCTCTAGTAGCTTGTCAAGCCTCTGAAACAGTATGGCGACAAACTGATCCAAAAATTGCAACGTGGCGTTCACTAGTGATCGTTTCTCGCATGAAAAAAAAAAAAAAAAGCCAATAATACCTCTGTTGCCTACCGCAGCCCAGACAGTAACTATGGGTTTCGCTTCACAGAAAAGGTGATTTTTCGGAATCTCGAAATCAGCAGTTTTGTTTATCACGGGTCTGTTCAGGTGGAAGTGCACTTCGCCTGTGGAGAGAATGCAACCAACATTAAGTCCTCCATTATCAGCCACTGTAATAATCTGTCTCGAAAAGTCAGCCCCTGTGGCACAGCTCGTACAGGTACGGCCTGGTGGCTTTTGATTCTGAATGGAAACACGTGCAGGCTGGCTCCGCTCAGTATTTGCTGCTTGCTGGAACGCTTCAAACCAGTCTCTGCTGCAATTTTTCGGACGTATTTCCTTGGATTTTGCTGAATAATTCTCATTTTCAGGAGTAACTACAGTTTGCCTGGGATCAACATTCCCCGCTAGATCATCGGTCACACGATGTCTGTCCGTTGGAATTTAGCGAAGAGCTTGCGAATGTTTTGTGCATTGGGTCCTTTTGGAACATTAACTGCGTTTGAAAACTGCGCATTCTTGTCGTAGGACCAGGTCCTAACATGTGATACTCCAGTGTCAGAAAAGACATTGTACAATGAACTACATGATTTCAACACCTTCCTTCGGTACGCTCACCACCTTTCACATTTTAACGGTGGAGCTAATTGCTCTCACTGCAGCTGGTCATTACTGTTTGGACCTTTGACTTAAAAGTGCATGGACATTGCGAGGGAGGGGGTTGCGTTTCCGTCTTCCTAGCAGGGTGAATTGGTTTGATCCTATCATGTTGGTATGGCCCGTGATTTTAGTGATTATTATTTGCACTGGCTACAAAAGTGCCGGTTTTATCTTATTTTTTGTTCTGTTTTCTTTGTTTTTAGCTCCGGCGCACAATTTACAGGCAGTACGTATTGCGATTACAGTGGCATCTGTTAACAGCTTTTCTAACCACTTCGTGATTTTTGTATAAAATTCTTACACCATTCACAGTGAACATACCGTTTGTTACACTCTTCTATCCACCTTAGGTTTCGAGATATTTAATTTTGAAATCAGTGACTCCTTCACTTGAGACCCTGTAATTTAGACATATTAAAGAAATGTTCATACGACTTGGCAGAAAGTACCCCACCACCTCGCTGGTTACGGGTCAAATTCATTCAGATCAGAGGAGAGACTAGCAGCAACTGAAGGATTCATCGCATATCATACAATCTAGCACAACCGCAGCTTCAGATCTATGGACTATAGATCAGAGCTTCTTCAAGCAACATTAGAGCCGCAACTGTGATATGTTGCGATGTGATTTTGTAAAGGTAACATTTATTTCAATTCTGACTGATGCATCCAACCACAATGATATTAAGATTTTTCCGCTCCTTCCTAGATATTTTGATTAGAAAACAAGTGTTGAAGTAAGAACATAAAAATCACTACTTGTAGGAACATCTACTACCGTGATATTTAACAGACTGTCAAAAGAAAATGGTGTCTAAGAAAATGTTGTTGGACTGTGTGCGCTAATAATGCTAAATGCCATTTTGGGGTGCTGAAACAAAAGACCAACAATATTTCTACCAAGGTATAAGAGCATCAGACTGATAGGGGTTGGGTGTGCTGTCCAAGCACTGCATAATACTGTTGAAGCAGATAATAATATTTTGCCAGTAGATGTAGAACTGGTAGTTTCCGAAATACTGAAGTACTTCAAGTCATATGCTGTGAGAGCTGAAACTTTGACGCGCATTTGCAGTCTTGTGCAAACATATTTTATAATGATGTTGAGTTATGATCAAACAACATGGTTAGTACTATAGCCAGCTGTTGTACGAGTCACCAAAATGTTTAAACCTGTAAAATCATACTTCCAATCTGAAAAGAAGTGCCCATTGTTCCTTCATAACTTCTTTCAGAACCCCTTTTCTGAAGCACAGTTACACGTTTTGGAGAGCCAGGTCCCAGCATTTCATGAAGAAGTGAAAAAGGTTACTGTCACACAGACACTATTTGAAATGATTGTATTAGAAAGTTGAAAGTTACCTAGCAGTCCAAAATAGAAGACCATTTTCGTCGCTCAATTGTTATAGCAGTTCTTGAAGAGAACAAACCTTCCTCTAGGTTTGCTTCCAGCAGAGGTAAAAAAAATTTCATAGCACTGTACTACTTTTCTATGAAACTGCTCTATTGAAATTACTTAAAGACGCAGTCTGAAGAAAGTTTCCAGAAGATACCTTAAATACGTTATGGTATGATACCGAAATAACTTTTCTATAGTTATCAAAACCGCGTCAGTTTTTTCATCAATGAGGAAAACAAGGATGGACTGCTAACGACACTTTACCAACCCAAAGACTGAATCACGTGCAATTATTTAATTTATTGAAGCTGGTGGAGATCCTCATCTGTCTTCCTGGCACTAATCCTGCTACTGGTAGGGCATTTTACCAAATGAACAACATATGGACCAAAACAAAACACAGCTTACTGTAGAATCTATGAAAGCAATGTCAGTCACTACACTGAATTATGATGAAACCTGGCCTGATTTCTTTTTTCATATGCTGTTGAAAATACAGACATGCTGAAGAAAATTCACAGCACTCAAATACAGTATGTCTGCTTGCACTTCCCCTTAGAAAGTACCAATAAAATACAAATTAATGTACTTTCGTAACAATTAAAGTGATATTTTGCATTTATTAAGTTTAAATAAAATCTTATTTTTGCAACATAATCCGAATTTTGGTACAGAAAATATGGTTAAATGCTTATAATGCAATGGGAATATACGGTGAAGTCATTATGTGGAGAAAAACACCAGCAATAATTAAAGATTTACGTAAATTATATAAATTGTTACTGAATGTTGAGAGTATCAAACTACACTAGGTCTGAGGCATTCCTAATGTTCTCATTCAGCTGAAAGGTGTTGCGTAACATCGTCCTCCTCACCACCACATGCTGACAGCCTGCAAAAAGTACTATGTAGGCATTTCGAACAAAAAACAGCTGGAAGAGTGACTCTCAGAGTTGGCTATTAAGTCCCGCAAACTTCTCAAACTGACAAGTAGTTCTATTTAGGCAAAATGGGAAGCGGCCTTCCAGCATTTACGTACGTACCACTCAAGTTACCACCTTATCTGCATCATCGATAACATCGTTTTACCGATTGTGGTAACTTGGAGGAACTAGAGCGAAACATCTATTCTCTTGACGCTCTAACCCGACATTATTGATGGTACAAAGTGTTGACCGGTAATACTAAGTAATATTTCCTGGAAATTTCCCCCAGCAAGCCTCTGCTGTTTCACCCTCTAGTAATGGACGATAGGGAGACTGCTAAATATCTCATGTTATCGCACCACAAAGAAAGTTGGGGGACTTATAGCGCATGCCTTTCAGTGCCTTACAGTTAAATTCTAAAATCGATATATTCTACAAACACAAAAAATATCGTTGCATCCAACCTTTCAAATTGTCAGATCCATACTCTTACGACTATCAGTATCTTACAGCACGCTGGTGATCCAATTCCCGTACAATCTTCATTATTTTCGTACACACCGAGTTCCCAAATTTCGACTTCAGTTTAGCTCTTTGCACATTTTGACACCAATTCAATACACTAATATGATACTTGTTCGCCTTTTCTGTGATAACTCGCATGCTCGTGCATTATGCCGTGTTCATGACAGGGTAGGAACGAAGTAGTAGCGTTCAGTCAGTAGAAAGTAGTTCAACGTGCCAGAGGGTTCATTTTACAGCAGATGGCTCACCTCGTTTCAGAGTGGACAGCACTTTTATAATCTACAGCAGGCGCAATATCTTCAAGTAGGACATCGATCTGCACAACAAGAATGTGGCCCTTGGACTACTTGTAATTACAAATCCAGTGCCATAAGAGAGTTCACTCAGGAAGCTATTTTCATCCATAAGAGCAACAAAGTTCTGCTGTTATCCAACGGACGTATATAACCGTTCCAATTATAGCTACTTTCTGAGACGCAGAGAGAGAGAGAGAGAGAGAGAGAGAGAGAGAGAGAGAGAGAGAGAGAGACTGACTTTTTCTCCTGTTAAACCGTCCTATATAGACCACGAACCACGAGGACTCGCCGGAAGACAAACTTGGTTCGGATTCCACGTTAAACTACAGGTTCCCTTTCCTAAAGTGGATAATTGTTGTATGTTAGACACACACCAGTCGCCGAAGTGGTGTCCAACTGAAAGACTTGCACCAGCCCACTGAGATACAGAAAATTACCATGTGAACGAAGTACATAGTTTTAGAACAGAATGAGATTCCACTGTTGTTCGAAGGTGCTTCGTTCACTGTATAAATAGTAACGTTCTAAAAGCATCCATTTTTTTCGTAATCTGACTAAACCCAACGTTCCTGGGAAAAAGGACCGATCACTATGTTCACGGTTAGTACTTTGAAATCTTATTTGATTACATTCATGTGCGTATATCAAGTAGGAAATTACTGTCTAACCCACAACTACCTTGTATAACCAACCCGCTGTATTCAATGACCCTGAATACGAGGTCCGCTCAAAAATTCCGGAACTTCGTTTACAAGATTTTTCTACGTTCATCTTTTACCTACTGTGCATGGCCTTCTCCTAAATACTCTCCTCCTTATTGATACACCACTCCCAACGACTTTTCCACTTCCGGAAGCAGTCTTGGTACGCTTCTTGCTGTAGCGCACAAACGCCGTTTGCGAATTTTCTTTTATCTCGTCTACCGTTGCAGACCTTCGTTGTTTCAACGAAGTTTTCAACTTCGGAAATAAAGGTACGTAGGGGGCCAGGTCCAGAGGGTACGGAGGATGAGGCAGCACAGTGGTTTCGTTTTTTGCCATAGTCATACACCAACAGAGATGAATGTACGGGTGCGTTATCGTGATGCAAGAGCCATGAATTATCTCACCACATTTTAGGCAGTTTCCTCCTCACATTTTCTCGCAGGCATCGCAACACGTCTCGATAGTACCATCGATTAACAATTTGTCCCTGTGGCACGAATTCATGATTAACTAATCCTTCCGTCCACGTCACAGGGCGTCCTGAACGAGGGTCATCTTTAACTTCCGTCAGGCCATTTCAAAACCGTGTGAACCATTCGTACCACAGAGTACGGCTTAAGCACTCACTCATCACTGTAGTCTTCCTGCAACATTTGGTGTCTCTCTTGTAAAGGTTTGCGTTTCACGCAAAATTTCATACACGTTGCTCCCCTAACTCTGCCACTTCGAAATTCGCAAACTGTGCGAACCAAGTTGTTCTCAATACAGTACTGAACAATATCTAACAGACATACAACAATAAAACTTCCGGTAGCTACACATTAAACGCAGGCGTGTGCAGGGTTGCCAAATGCATTTCGCTCCAACGCATCTTTGACGCGAAATTACGAATGCTCTGGAAATTTTGTGAACAGACCTCGTATACTGCTCATTGTTTCTGAACAATTACGCAATTTCAGCTTATACGATAAATATCAGTCCAGCTGCCCTAAATGTCACAGCACAAACACTGCATTAATCAAGGTAACTGATGATCTGAAATGTGCCATGGACATTAATGAAGCCACAATATTGACACTGCTTACTGCTTAGAAAAACTGTACAGCCAAAATATTCAGACAGTGCGCTAAAATGTTTAGAAATCTACTAGGAAAGCAGCATGGGGATGAAAAGTCTTCCTGGAGGCATATTCTCTCAGGTGAGCCACAAGAATCTGCCCTCTGTCCACTATAGTTTTACTTGTTTGTCAATTATATATCGTCAGATAATCATCCTGCAAATATCATTCATACGCCGACGACCTCTAGCTTTACCTAAACAACGTAATTTAGACATCAATACTGCATTAATAGACCTGTCTTCGGTAATAAAATGGGTGCAATACCTCGAACTTACCTAAGTGCGAAAAAGTCCTGAATGTTGTCTTAGTATCCCATCGTAAGTTTGGGACTTCAGAATTCTTTTCAATGGTATTTCAGTACCTTGTCACAAAACAGTGAAGCTCTTGGGTGTAACTTTGCATGAACACCCCGAATGGGCAGGAAGTCCTGTCGTCGATACTGGAAGACTTCCGCTTTTTTGTATGCCCTCAAAAAGTTTCTGAACACATTTCCACATTTGCATACATACCCCACACACCGCCATACGGCGCTAGGTAGAGGGTACCTTGTACCACTACTACCCATTTCTTTCCCTTTTCCACTGGCAAATGGAGGGAGGAAAAAATGACGGGGTGTACGTCCCCATACGAGCCCTAACTTCTCTCTTCTTCGCGGTCCTTATGTGACATGTACGTTAGCAACAGTGGGATTGTTCTACAGCCAGCCACAAATGCCCGTTCTCTAGATTTTCTCAATAATGGTTCGTGAAAATGAAAGTTGTCCTCCCTTCAGTGATTCCAGTTTGAGTTTGTAACACCTCCGTTTTTTATCCCGACCTGATCTGATCGAACAGCAGCCCAATATTTATTGTTAACATGACCGTGAACCTAATGGGGCTGGTAATCGGAATTGACTGCAACGGAAGTTGTTACTTTCCATTCCGTCCTGTTCAATACTATAATACTGAATGTATGGTAATAAGGAACACCAACACAGTTTTACTAATTACGAACTTATATTCTCCTCAAAACACAAAAAGGAGACAGCCACTGCCTTCGTCATACGTATCTAATTACGGCTAATCTCAGCACAGGCTTTCTTCATTTGCCATTATCGTCACACGCTAATCTATCACTGCATCCAACACTGCAATCCAAGGTTAGGCCGGCGCGGTAGACGCGAAACTAAATATCGGCACTAGTAACGTCACTGCTCACTTTCCCGGTATTTATTTATTATTTAGGGGTCTAATCACAGCGATGGTGACACCCTTCTCGGGTTAAAAAACCCTGTATTCCAATAACGGCCTACACACACACACACACACACACACACACACACACACACACACCATTCCCGCCATCCACACTGGCGCATCTCGACACTCGCTCTCGCAACACGTCACAATCGGTTGTTCGCCCTATCGACCTGCGCCGAGTGCAAAGTTATAGTAAGGGCCTATGGACCCCTTACAAGTTCACGACGTATTTTCGTAACATTCACTTATTGGCACACACCTTCGGAAACAAACCTAACAGCGCGGCTCTAAATTTCTTCCACGTCTTTCTTTAATGCGACCTGGAGAGTATTCTAACCACTCGAGTAATACCAAAGAATAGGTCGCAGTATCGTTCTATCAGCTATCTCCTTTATAGATGAGCAACACTTTGCTAGGATTCTCCAAATAAACAGCAGTCATCCATTCGCCTTCCCCACTACCGACCTTATGTGCTCATTTCTTTTCATATCACTTTTCAACTTTAGGCACAGATATTTCATCGCCGTATCTGAGACAAGCAGCACACCATCAATACCGTATTCTAACGTTCCTGGGTTGTTTTGCCTGCTAACCTGCATTAACATTTTTTACATTTAGGTGAGACTGCTATTCATCACACCAAATGGAAATTCTAAGTCATCCGGTATCTTATAGGCACTCAACTATGACATTATCCCATACACTGTATCAGTAAATAGTCGCACACTGCTGCTTATTCCATCCATCAGATCGTTTACGTTGATAAATAATAAGTGAGGTCCTATCACACTTCTCTTGAGCACTACTGACGATACACTTGTCTCGATAAGACACTCGCCGTCGAAGACAACGTACTGGGTTCTATTACTTAAGTCTTTGAGCTCTTCGCGTATCTGAGTATTTGATCGTCTGCTCGGACCTTCAACAGTTTGCAGCGGGCCAGCAAGTCAAACGCTTTTAGAAAACTGAGAATATGGAATCTGTATGTTGCCCTTCAACAGTAGTGCGCAGTATATCGTGTGTGGAAAGCGAAAGCTGGGTTTAGCACTAGCTATGCTTCCTAAATCCATGCTGTTTTGTGGTCAGAAGCTTTTCTGCCTCTTAAGGGAATTTAATATATTCTAACTTAGAATACGCTCAAGAATCCTCCAGCAAACTGATAACGATATTGATCGTAATTTTTAGGGTTTGTTCCTTGACCTTTCTTACATATAGGAGTCAACTGTATTTTTTCAGTCTGTTGTGACTTTACACTGGGTCAGAGATTCGCGATAAATGCAGGCTAAGTAAGGCGTCAATGCCGATGAATACTCCGTAAACCCGCATTGGGATTCTTCAGCACCAAACGACTTGCTTGTTTTCAACTCTTTTTAGCTGATTTCTGAACACCATGGCTGCCTATTTCTATGTTCTGCAACCGGGAGTAGGCGCGGCGGTCGAATGATGGTATGTCTGAAGGACCCTCCAGCATATTTTTTTTTAAACGCAAAATGTAAAAGTTTACCTTTCCTTTTGCTGTCATCTGCTGCCACACCAGATTGGTCAACGAATGGCTGGATAGATGTCTTCGCCCTGCTTAGTGGTTTTACACATGACCTGAATTTTCTCGCGTTCGCGGCATGATCTTTCCTTAACGTCTGATAGTGTAAGCTGTTGAAGTTCTCGCGCATCGATCTTTTCATCGATCCACCAATTTCTACTGTCGACATTTCCGGGTCCTTTTTTAAACCGAGAATGAAACTACTTCCTCAGTATTTTCCGAATTTTATTAATGAACTATAAGTAGTTGTTCTCAGACCTTAACGCATTTACTCAGAACATACTTCTCCAGACCGCCATTCACTATCAGAGTAAACTTTGCCCATAATTTCTCTACGTCAATCATATTTGATTCATTGTTTACGTGGGATGCTAACATCTGTTTATCTACTCTTTCCAGCATAGGAATTCTCCTAGCCATGCTGATGAATTTGTAGATTTCAGTAACTATCGTCGCTATAATGACATGATTGTTATTAATCCCTGTGTCTACGCTGACAACGTCGATAATATCAGGCATGTTTGCAGCTACAAGGTCTAAAATATTTCCATTGCATGTTGTTGAATGTCTAAGACAGTTTTCGGAAAATATGTTCGAAAATCTGCCTGTCAATAACCATTGCAACGAACCCCGTCTATACTCTGTAGGTTCAACTCGCATGCAACTAATATTGCATGATCTCCGTATTTCCGCGCTACTGAGGGTAAACTTACTTTGAATGATCGCACAACTGTTACGGTGGAATCTAACTGCCACGCAAAACCATCCGATAACTAACTTGATTTCACCTAGGCCGGATACTTGCGTCCAATTAACTTTACAGATTCAATTTTTAACTCGACACTTTTGTAAAGAGCAATTTACACTCCCCCATCCTATGGCGTCTAACCTGTCTTTTAGACGCACGTTCGATGCCTCGTTAAATATTTTGGAGTTTTCTACTTCGGGTTTCATTCAGCTCTCGGTTCAGACCATACTTCGAGCGCCACAGCCTTCCAGGAGGGCGGTAAGTTCAGGATCTTGCTTAAAATTTTACAGTCGAAGTGTCTGTACTTTGAGTGTCTGTATGATTTCGATTTCTCTTCATATCAACTGGCGAACGTTCATTGGAGGACCTCAAAACCATCGCTTAGCCTGAAAAAAATGTACGAACTGGAGGTGGCCTCAGAACACAAGCGACAGGTGTCATTGGTGTAGGCATGAGCCACAACCTGATGGCTGCACCCTTGAATCTCGATAGGCGCAGACAAGGCCGCCTCCACACCTTGTATGAGAGAGTCTGATGGAAGTTACCTTGACAGGTTAGTTAAATCAAAAATAAAATAAATATACAAAAGTAAACAGGAAGGTGATACGCTCTGGTTGTAAGCATTATTACAGCTAAAACCGCTAATTTCTTCTTTCATGCCTATGTTTACCCAACACACTTCACTTCACTGTTTAATGAAAGGATACAATGAGTGAAGAGCAACTAAAATGTGGTCCTCTTGCGCCATTACCTTAGTTCTACTCAGTTCCCCTTCTCCGCGTAAATATAAATTGCTGTGTTTCTCAGTCATTATCCTTGGAAGAGGTCGCTTGCTTAAAACATAAATATATGTCCAAGTAGTGCTAAATGTTATTAACTTTACATAAAATTTCTTAACAACCTTCAAATTGTTAGCTACACCCTTAATTTTTATATATGAAATTAGCGCATTTACTCATGGCACTTTTGCTGCTTATGTCTGTGGTCACTTTCAGAACTCAAATTAATCATCAAATTAGCTAATTTATTACGACTGCGTTTTGAATTGCTGGTGTATCCATGTATCCCCACAATAAAAACAGTGAAAGGCTGGAGGAGTATGAATGAGAACAGTGGCGTATTTAAGTTCAGAACAATAATGACAAGTTTTTATTCGGCGTTTTATAACGACAATCGAGCTGACAAATCTTTAAAAAAGACAAACATAAATCAGAGAGGTGATGGTGCTACACACATTCTCCCCTGAATTAATCCCTTTTACAACGCAATCAAACTTCGTTTCCATGAAACACTGAGGCTGAATTCTATTCAAATGGAATCAGCTACGACCAAGTATACAACAAACTTTGGTTTACGGAGAACAGGAAGCTGCGAATATCATTTAACAACCCTACGCCGTTGCAGCAATACCCTTTCACCTTGATTCAGGGGGCAGCATAAAACGGCATGCGTGCCACCTTTCATCCATTCTCCGCAACCTATTACACTCACTCCATCTCATTCTCCAGTCGAAAGTATTTTGCTAGTGTGTCTCCCAGCTATCTGAATTTACAAGCATTTGTAGATTCGATGAAATGCTTTTGACGATGTTAACTAGAGTAGAACACAATTTGAAGTTCTGAAGTTAATGAGATAAACTAAAAAGGGCGAAAGGTTACCCGCAACTTGCACAGAAACTAGACTACTGTCTTAAGAGTCGCAGGACGTGGATGGGAAGCAGTTGAAGCGAATGAGACAGGTGTGTTTTTCAATCTGCACACTGGGAAAGAAGCAAAGAAAACAGAGAGAAAGCACAGAGAAATTTGGAAATGGTATTAAAGTTCAAGGAGAAAAGATAAAAACTTTGAGGTTTGCCGACGACACTAATACCGTCAGGGACGGCAAAATAGTCTGAAGAGCATTTGAACGGGATGGACGTCTTGAAAAGGGGTTATAATATGAACGAAAGTAAAACAGTGATAATACAATACAGTCGAACGAAATCAGGTGATGATGATGGAATTAGGAAATCAGAAATTGAAATTTGTAGATGAGTTTTGCTATTTGAGCAGCAAAATAAATGATAGCTGGAGCAAAGTAGATATAAAATGCAGACTAACAACAGCAAGAAAAGTATTTCTCAAAACGAGGTATTTTTTAACACTGAAACAAATTTGTATATAACTCAATAGCAAAATGATTTACATAAGACATTGTATGGTGCGAAAAGTGGTAATTGATCCTAAGTAAGGAAAAGTGTGAAGTGATTCACACGAGTACTAAACGGAATCTGTTACATTTCTATTACACGACAATTCTTGTTCGTCTAAAGCCTCTAAACTAAATTAAATACTTAGGGATTACAATGACGAATAATTTAAACTGGAACCATCACATAGATAATGTTGTGGGAAAGCAAACCAAAGACTGCGATTTATTGGCAGAACACTTAGAACATAATGTAACAGGTCTACTAAAGTGCCTGCTCAAATTGCGCTTTTCCATCAGCTAGAGTACTATTGTTGTGTAATATGGGATCCTCAGAAGACAGAATTGCCTGAGACACTGGAAAGTTCAAAGAAGTGCTGCTCATTTTGTATTCCAGCAGTGTGTCACGTACATGATAAGCAAGTTGAGCTGGCAATAATTAAAACAAAGACGTTAATTGTTGCGGTGAGCTCTTTTAACGAAATTTCAGTCAAGTTTCTCCTCCGAACGTGAAAATACTTTTTTGACGCCCATCTACATACGGAAAAATGATTATCATAATAAAATAATAGAAATCAGGGCTCGCACGGAAAGACTGAAGCGTTCGTTTTTGTCGTGCGCTGTTCGAGAGTGTAACAGTAGATAATTAGTCAAACTGGTTCTGTGTACCTTCCACCAGACACTTAAGTGTTAAATACAGTGCGGTCATGTAGATTTAGATATATTCGGAAGTTTTTTTTTCCTTTTTTTAACGGTATTTGTCTGGAGTGTATATTTGTACGAAAGTGAAACTTGGAATAAGCAATTCACACAAGAGGATATAACTTTTGAAATGTGTTACTATAGAAGAACCCTGAAAATTAGATCAGCAGACCGGGTAACTAAGGAAGAGCCACTGAATCTACTTGGGATGAAAAGAAATGTGTGGCACAACTCACCTACAGGAAGAGATGGAAGGAATGGAGAGAAGTGCGTGTGCTGTGGGGGGGGGGGGGCGGAGGGGGGGGGGGGTGACGGCTGAGAGTATTGTGGAGGGAGAGAAAGGTTTGACTACAGTAAGCGGTTCAAATGAATGCAGGCTGCTGTAGTTAAGAAGATATGAAGATATGAAGATGCTTGCACACGCCATACTAGCATGAAAGCTGCGACAAACTAGTCTTCGGACAGACAACTACAACAGCATCTGAATTTTGTTTCTAGAGCCGCTACTCTTTGCTCAGGAGGCTTCAGCGTGCCTTCATTTGGTATCAGCTCCGGCTGTCAGACAAGCCTTGGCCTGATACTACATTTTATGCACTCAGGGAAACTTCACATTCAATGAGGACCGATTGAACACCAACACAACGTTGCTGAAACTGGGAGCTGCACGTTATCTCAATACGGAATTTTCGATCCGGACTTAACTTTGGGGAGGGGTTTCATACGAGTGGAATAGGAGGCGCAACATCGGCATAATCTGTCACTGACTGGCGGGGCGAATGGCACGCAAGTCGTGAATTTCTGCGCAAAATGCGCCTTATCTAACAGGCCTTAGCTAACTATTGTTCCTATTTGTACGCGGGAGACACAGGCACTACCAATGTAGACGCCAATTACCGAGGCAATATAGCTACCGCGTTTATTAGTTGAAAGGCCTAATGCCAAATAATTTTCAGTGCTTGCTATGGACTGGAGACATCTGAAGTCCATTGTAGATCCTTACGAAGTGTGGTAGGCAGGTTGGCATGACGCGGGATAATTCCAGGTGTGTGTTTTGAATTCCTCTACATGGATAATTTTCTTTGGTGTCAGCTACAGAGATAAAAGAAAGCCGAACAAAGTTTTAATACACAGAATAATGGCTGGTTGATTTGCTGAAGTGAAACCCAACTGTGATACTCCCATGAAAACAATAGCGTGTGGGTCATGACTCACGACTGATGCAGCAACACACACGACATAAAAATTAGGCAAAGTGATGATAGTGTAGGAAAATGTTTTGGGGGTGGGGGGAATGTTAAGGGGTTATTTATTCCAATTTAAGAAAATACGCAAAATGCAAATGACAGACCAAGGTTCTTAAGACCACGTTAACTTGTAGATCTCCTGTAGCTGGCTGGGTAAGTGGCATTCGAACTAACCTTCGGGTTGATGACAGTATTTTAGATTAAGTGGTCAACTCCGTCCTCTTGGATTTCTACAAGGCACTGGCCACTGTACCACGTTGTTGGCTAAAAATCAAGGTAAGGTCATACCAAGTATCCTTACACTCAAGCCATTGGCTCCAGGATCAGTACGTCGTACTGGACGGCGAAATTTCAACAGAAGCAAAAGCAACAGCTTGTGCTACCAAAGACAGTGTAACTGAACCGCAAATCAACACAAGATATATAAACAATTTTTCTGATTGAGTCAGCAACACTGTCGGGTTGATCATCGAAGATAGTTTTGTCTATATGAAAATAACGTCGTTGGATGGTTGTAAGGAAATGCAGATCCACTCATTATTTCCACTTGTAATGAACGGCAGCTGTGTCCGATAAAAAAAGAACCTTAATAAAATGAATAGTAAATTGCTGGCACCTGTCATCTCTTCAGTATACTCGTCGGGCTAAAATACGTCTATGCGCTAAACTTTAGGACGAAAGTAACTTCTGCGTCATGTGTCGCTGCCTAGCAAGGTAGCTCCATGGACCATATACACGAGGGTGGTTTGAAATTCGCCACGAGACGTAAGCGCAACGATTTGTTTACGTGATATTTATTGGGCTGTTGCCTGTAAACGCGTGCCACGTCAGTGCTCTTGGAAGAGAACTTTGTCGGTGACGTGGTTCTGTTGTTTCCGCGTAGCGATTTGTGAAGTTGGAGCGAGGGAGGGAGAGGGGGAGAGAGAGAGAGAGAGAGAGAGAGAGAGAGAGAGAGAGAGAGAGAGAGAAAATCAAGGTTCGAGCAGTGATTAAGTACTTCGTAAAGAGGCATGAAAGCAAAGGACATTCATGCCGATTTTCAGAATACACTGGGGGACTCTGCTCCTTTGCATTCAACAGTTGCCAAGTGGACAATTGAATTTAAATCTGGTCGAGAGAGCTTAGATGATTCGCGCAGTGGTCGGCATGATGTGTCACTACTCCAGAAATCATTGTAAAAGTGCACAAAATGGTCTTGGAGAATCGCCGATAGAGTGTGCGTGAAACTGCTAACGCTTGCCAGATGTCATCTGACGGAGTATATCACATTTTAACTGAAGAATTAGAAATGAAAAAATTATCTGTAAGATGGGTGCCCCGACTCTTGACGCTTGATCAAAAACGCATGAGAAAGGGCATATCGAAACTTGGCCTGTTTTAGGAGAAACTAACAGGATTTTTTGTGCCGGTTTGAGACCACAGATGAAACTTGGGTGCACTACTATACCCCAGAGACAAAAAAACAGTCAAATATGTGAAAACACGCTGATTTTCCACCACCAAAGAAAGCAAAGACAATTTCTTCGGCGGGAAAGGTGTTCTGGGTTGCGAAGGGGATTCTGTTTGTAGATTATCTCCCCACTGGACAAACAATTACTGGAGAATTCTATGCTAACCTCCTAGACAAATTGCAACAAAGGATACGCGAAGAAAGGACAAGTTTAGCATGGAAGAAAGTCATCTTCCATCAAGACAAATCGCACCCGCACACATGTGCCGTCGCCATGGCAAAACTACACGAACTAAGGTATGAATTGTTGCCACACCCACCTTATTCACCTGAAAATTTTTCTTGGTGGACGAAGATTCACTTTAAACAAAGAGTTTATAGGCGGAGTTGATAATTATTTTCCAGGCGTGGAGGAAACTCATTTTCGAGATTGGATCAAGGCACTGGAACATCGTTGGACCAAGTGCATTAATCTACAATAAGACTACATTGAAAAATAAAGAAGTTTCAGTGATGTCAGTACTTTCTTTCCGTTCCGTACCGAGAGCTTCTCAAACGACCTTCGTAGAGAGGACTGCTTCAGTATAGTACCGGAGGTAACGAAGAAACACGCAATGATGACAGAAATGACACTTTTATTCAAAGAAATGAACTACTCTGATGTCACCACGATTTATGATGGTCTCCTGGACTTTACATAAGGCGGGACATTGTTCTTGATAGAGTGTGTGATCTGCATGGACGGCAATGCATGCTCTGCAATATATTTCCATGCTGGCCACAAGTTGTTAAGGTGTTCTTGTGGTACAGTGTTCCATTCCTCCTCCAGCTCTTTTGGCAACTGCTAGATGGGCGTTGGCGCACGTGGATGTTCTGCAATGTGTCTACCCAACGAATTACAGGAGCTCGATGAGATTTAAACCGGGGAAACGGGGAGGCCAATCCATTCGCCGAATATACTCTCGTGCAAAAGCTCGTTCACCTCCGCTGTTAGATGCGTTCGTGCACTGTTAGCCACAAAAATGAAGTTATGGCCGAATGCACCATTAAAAAGACGTACATGGGGAAGGAGTACAATGTCACAATAACATTGACCGGTGAGTACCGTATGCAAATATTAGATCAGTACAGCCATGGAATATTATGCACCCACACCGTAATACATGGACCACGAAAACAACCATGTTCGACAATACTAGACAAGGCGAGAAGTGGGGACAGTTAAGGCATCCAGGAACATAGTCTAACACTTTTTAGTGGCCCAGGATTTACTGGATAGCATAATGTTGGATGGGCGTACTGACATAGAAATTTCTGGAAAGCAGCACGCTAACAGGTCAACGTTATTGCGATGCTGTACTCCTTTTCCATGTGCGTCTTTCACGGGTGCCTTCGGTCCTAACTCCATTTTTAGGGATGACAATGCACGACCGCACTGAACAGCGCAGATGGAGGTGCTCTTAGAACAACAGAATATTCGACGAATGAACTGGGCTGTCCGTTCCCCCGGGTTACATCTCATCGAGCACGTGTGGGATTTGTTGAGTGACGTCTTGCAGCGCGTCCATATGCGCTAACGACTAGGAATGGAACACCCTACCACAACTCCTTACCAGCCACATGGCTAATATGGATACACGTTGCAGAGCACGCATTTCCGCCCGTATGATCATATGTTCTTTAAGAACCATGTCAAACCGTTTGTAATATCCAGGAGGCCCTCATGAATCGGAATGACTTCAGTGCAATTATTGTCTTTGAATAAAAGCGTAATGCCTGCTCGTCTCATTGAGTACATCTACGTTGTCTTCTGTGTTATGCGGAACTGTGGTACTACTTTTCTTGTATTGTCCAAATGTCATCGAGCTACGCTACTTAGCATTGGCACATTATGTGAAAGTTTCTTTTGTCCTTAAGTTTTGCACACGAGCGTTAGATTGTAAAGAATCAGGGTAGTAAGATGGGTTGACTTGGAGATAAGGCAGAAAGCAGTTATGTTTAGACGCGTCAATGACCACACCACATATAAACTTGCGCGATTTTTTACTATATCAGTACTGATTGTTCAACGTGACTGAACAGTGGTCGTAGAAAGATCCTAAGTGAGAGACCAGAAACGAATGTCAGATAGTGTGTTTCAAACCTTCCAGGAACTGGTGCTTTCAGTGAACGCATGTCCATCTCAACTACACTACTGGCCATTAAAATTGCTACACCACGAAGATGACGTGCTACCGACGCGAAATTTAACTGACAGGAAGAAGATGCTGCGATATGCAAATGACTAGCCTTTCAGAGCATTCACACAAGGTTGGTGCCAGTGGCGACACCTACAACGTGCTCACATGAGGAAAGTTTCCAACCGATTTCTCATACACAAACAGCAGTTGACCGGCGTTGCCTGGTGAAACGTTGTTGTGATGCCTCGTGTACGGAGAAGAAATGCGTACCATCACGTTTCCGACTTTGATAAAGGTCGGATTGAAGCCTATGGCGATTGCGGTTTATCGTATCGCGATATTGCTACTCGCGATGGCCGAGATTCAATGACTGTTAGCAGAATATGGAATCGGTGGATTCAGGAGGGTAATACGGAACGCCGTGCTGGATCCCAACGGCCTCTTATCACTAGCAGTCGAGATGACAGGCATCTTATCCGCATGGCTGTAACGGATCGTGCAGCCACGTCTCGGTCCCTGAGTCAACAGATCGGGACGTTTGCAAGACAACAACCATCTGCACGAACAGTTCGACGACGTATGCAGCAGCATGGACTATCAGCTCGGAGACCATGGCTGCGGTTACCCTTGACGCTGCATCACAACAGGAGCGCCTGCGATGGTGTACTCAACGACGAACCTGGGTGCACGAATGGCAAAACGTCATTTTTTCGGATGAATCCAGGTTCTGTTTACAGCACCATGATGGTCGCATCCGTTTTCGGCGACATCGCGGTGAACGCACATTGGAAGCGTGTATTCGTCATCGCCATACTGGCGTATCACCCGGCGTGATGGTATGGGGTGCCATTGGTTAACGTCTCTGTCACCTTTTGTTCCCATTGACGGCACTTTGAACAGTGGACGTTACATTTCAGATGAGTTACGACCCGTGGCTCTGCCCTTCATTCGATTCCTGTGAAACCCTACATTTCAGCAGGATAATGTACGACCGCATGTTGCAGGTCCTGTACGGGCCTTTCTGAATACAGAAAATGTTCGACTGCTGCCCTGGCCAGCACATTCTTCAGATCTCTCACCAATTGAAATCGTCTGGTCAATGGTGGCCGAGCAACTGGTTCGTCACAATACGCCAGTCACTACTCTTGATGAACTGTGGTATCGTGTTGAAGCTACATGGGCAGCTGTACCTGTAGACGACATCCAAGCTCTGTTTGACTCAATGTCCAGGCGTATCAAGGCCGTTATTACGGCCAGAGGTGGTGGTTCTGGGTACTGATTTCGCAGGATCTATGCACCCAAATTGGGTGAAAATGTAATCACATGTCAGTTCTAGTATAATATATTTGTCCAATGAATACCCGTTTATCATCTGCATTTCTTTGGTGTAGCAATTTTAATGGCCAGTAGTGTAGTTTCCGAGCGAACATTGCTAACGAAACTGATGCTATGGTTAAAGCCATTGCTCACAGAGGGAGATAAAGTTGCACGTGTTGACTGGGCCATACGACACACACTGGACATTAGCCCACTGAAGGCATGTAGTGTGGTGTGACGTGCCGCTATTTTGTTTCCAAATGATGCAAGGATCGTATCAGGACGGTATATCCTATGCAGAAGTGTAACATATACTCGGGGAATTTACATGGGAATCTGTGGAAGAGAGAAGATGTTTTCTCAAAAAATTTGTTTAATAAATTTAGAGAACCAGTACACAAGAACGGCTATGCGTCATTAATGCTGTTTCCACCTTTTTATCTAGCGCAGGGATCACATATACAATTTCACAGAGGTTATGAAGCGAGCGGAATGGAGAAGGAAATCGCTAATGCTGGGACCAAATGCCCTGAGTTTTCAGTGTATAGTGAGTATATGTCTAAATGAAGACTGACTTGCTTTCAATTGTTACGAGACAGGCCGAAGAGCGTTGCAAGATAATAGTCAGGGGGTCAGTTGGAGACCTGTTAGAGGTATTTAAATTAATTTCAGATGTCGCTACTGGATTGTTTCAGAATGTAGAAAGACAGCAACACAAACGACTGCTGTATAGTTGTCCCTAGATAACGTCGCCTCGTGAATCAAAATGAGGTTGGTAATATCAAAACACTTGTCAAGTCTAGGACTGGATATCGATCCAGATTCGCTCACAAAATGTTCCCCCTTAGTGATTGTGGTATCAGTACTTTGCAGAGGAAAGGAATATGCGTCATACAATGTACGGTTCATGCGAATTACGACATCTTCCGTCCTTACCACTCTGCTAGATGAGAGGAAATTATACAATACTACTATTATGATCTTTATTCTGTAGGAGATGGTGCTAATTCCTAATAATTCGTGAAGTTAGATGAATGCGCTATAAACATTCTATACCTAGGTACGCACTGAGAATTGGACACTCATTAACTTTAAGTCGAAGATCTTCATATTTCCAATTCCCTAAAATTTATTGGACTTCGTGAAACGTATAACATGACTTGATGGTCCAGTGGGAAAGCGCGTGCCTGGAAATCGTAAAGCTCCTCCGTAAATTCGTGGAATCGAGTCCCGGATGGATCACAAAATATTACAGTCAGTTTTTAACCTACCTCTCATTGATGTGAAGATTCACCAGGAACGTGACGTCGTTGAGATTCCACGTTAAACTAAGTTTGCCCATCCCGGCAGGATTAGTGACGTGGTTTAGGCTCATGTAAGATGCCGAGGTGGCAGCCAAGTAAAGGACTCGAACCAGATTGTTGAGCCACAAGGAATAATAATAATAATAATAATAATAATTATTATTATTATTATTATTATTATTGCTGCTGGTAAATCATTCGGGAGTAAGGTCGTGCTCCACGAAACTCTTCTGTTTATAACGTTTCGGCCAGAATTGCGTTGGACAGCTTCAGAGCGTTGTTCCTCTCCGTTGACTCTTGACGACGGAAATGAGGTTATGAGCGAAAACCGTTCTGATACCTTTGACAGAATACACGTACTGGTATTGCTGTTGCTAATATTTTAGAGTAAGCAACTTACAGAATTGGTAGTATGGACCAAAACAAAGAAAAAATGTCCAGTAAACATTGACTCTAAAATGCATACCTGAGGAGCTATGGGCACTTTTTCATCTTCGCTACTGCGAAACATCTTTCTATTGAACAAGTGGCTGTAGCTCTTAAGGTATGCATTTTAGAGCCCATGTCTACTAGACTTTTCCCTTGTTTTGGTCCATACTACCACCTGAAAGTTGCCCATTCTACAATCTTAGCAACAACAGCACCGGTACACGTATCCACTGTCAGAGGTATCAGAACGGTTTTCGCTTGTAACATTCGACTCGTTCGTTTCCAGTACTGGGACTCTTACTTCAAATTGATACATTTGTCCTTCTCCATCATTCTGGAAAGTTGGTATCATCATGGCATCACCCTGTGCGCCGGCGACTATAAATCTGACGCTTTGTACCGCCGTTGGATGACATTTCCGGACATCAGTTCCTATGTAAAACTTGATCTAAGTCCCCTCAGCAACCTCTAGAAGTATGTAACGTGAAATGTGAAGCACTCTGATAGGACAAGGATAGAGCTCGAAATTGGCCTTGTAATTTGCAAAGAAACAATCCCAACAATCGCCTAAAGCAGTTCAGTGAAACCACGCGAGCCTAAGCCTGGATGAGCAGACGGTAAGGTGTAGAGCGGTGGTCCTGCAGAGAGTGCAGTGCTGCCTTGACAGGCGCGCGTCTCGCTCGTTATTACGGACTCCTCTCGAGCAGGCTCTGTGTGGTGTCAGTCGCCTCGGAGAAGGACTGTGCTGCTATCTCGCACAGGCGTGCCTGCGCTGACGGGGGGAATCACGGCGCACTATTAGCATTTAGAGCGGCCGTGCGCCAGGCTGGTGACTGCTTGCTGCTGCACGCGATGGCAGTAAAGCGCGGCCCATCAATAATGCATCCGACACGGACACGGCTGTGCCCTCGACACAAAAAGCGGCTCTTCCAATATAGCGACAGCCACCTCCGACGACACGCACGGATGGACGAACATCTCCAGCCGTTCACAGCGTCCATGTATCAGTTGCCTTATCAATCGCTAGTCCTCAAGAAAGCATGTCTAACAATTATCCTCAATCAAAGCGCCAACTACTCTAGCTGAGTCGCCTTATTTTTTAATAGTAAGCTTCAATTCCAATTTTCAACGAAGTCGACATGCTTTACTCTGAACACAGGCATATAACTGAAAAGCTTCTGTTGACTCTGTACTCATTGCCGAAGATAGGGTTGGCAGGTATTCCGATTCAGGCACAGTAACAACAATTTTTTGCAGAAAATTGGACTCCTAATTCTAACTTGTCGCGATATGTAAAAATCCTAACCATACCAAAACTGATAATATTTCACATAATGCAATATAATCTTCACTACGCGAGTGTTGAAGTTCAGGGGCATTATTGTAAAAAAAACTCAAATACTCGGCTTTAAGCCTGAAAAGTTAAACTGGCAAACCTGCGCTCAATAGGCGTTACATCGAATTTAATTCGCATTCAGCACAGCGTCAGAAACCGGTCAAAACATTTGGGTTTTGTTACTGTGCACGTTACAGTACGTGAAGTACTTTTTCACTCGGATTCTGTCACACAGCGAAATTAATGACGTGTCGAAAATTAAGCAAAAGCTTAAATCTAAAACCAGCTTTAATTCCGAATGGTTAAGGTTCACTCATAGCTCAACAAAGAAAAGGATGCTTGAAATGTTCACTGTACTGCGTGAGCCTCATATTTTAAGTGTGTCTCGCGAAGGCGGATATTATGATAAATTTGCCACTACAAGCGAAATTGCCACATTAGAAGCTGAATTAATGATAATGACTAATTACACATACAAGTGCTGAAGTTTCGCAATTTTCTTAACATGGTAAAGGTTCGAATAATTTTGATTTGTTTTAGGGCGCAAAAACAACTAGTGTCATATGCCCCCATGTCAAAACTATAGAACACGAAGACAGAGAGGAGTTAAAAAACGCCTACAAGTCAACCCCGATCGACGTAAGAGAAGACAGATAAAAACAGGGACGTGGAGGAAGTCCATAAAATACACCATAGAGAAATGGAGGTCCAGAACTAGAAATTAAATGAGCGTCATATTGCTAAGACCGGTAAAAAGTAAGACGCGGTCGACAGCCCGCTCGTCATTGGCTAAAACGGCCCATAACTCAGATGGTAAACCCAAGCGGTACACGTAAACGGTTAAAAAATGAGCATTCCGTCAGGAAATAGACAGTTAAAACTTGTGCACAAAGTGGTGCGGGGAGCGCCACTTAAAAAATGGCGATGGCTAAAAAGGCAGTACCTAACACGCAACTTAGTTAAAATGACCTCCTCGCGGCCGAGAGGAGGTCGTCCAAGCCGCTGGGAAATACCATTTCGACTATCTGTATGATTTGAGAATGGGTGTCAAACCGAAAATAATCAAATAAATAAAAGGAAAATTTTGCAACTTTGGCTGTTTTCCCGCTGCCTCAAATAACAAGGCTGAAAAGCGGAAATACCAGTTAAAATAAAAGAACAATATTTTATTTCTATTTCAACTTGTTTATATTGTGTTATCCGTGTTATATTAACACTTTAAGGACTCAAAATAATTAACCAGTAATTGCAGTGTATATATGGTACACCAGAACAAATTTTCAGAGGTAGTTCAAGAATATCTTTCGAGTAATTTGATGAAAGGAAATCACAGTTTCCGACACATCGTTGTGGAGTAATAATGTAATTATGATTTATTCGATTTGTTACAGCAATCACCCTTGCTTCTGTGGAAAGACTTCCACAATAGTGACGAAGCCGGTAATATGCAATAACGAAACACACAACAGAGAGTAACGCAGCAACCCTCAGATACAGAATTGCTGTGATACGGTTGCTGTCACTGCGGGAAAAGCTCACTCAGCACATCGGCGTTGTGCCACTCTTCCACTGCTTTCAGTGAACCATACAGGATATGCATATCGGCCAGTACGGACGTCAGCAGAAATGCAGAAATTTTGCGGCGAGGGTGCAAGATTCCAGTTTCGATATAACTGATTCGGTGTAACCCAAACGACTGACATCCATTTAGTTTTTTGAAGGTAGATTACTTTGGAACCTAAAATATAACCGTACTCAACGGCATATACATAGTACATCGTATTAAATGAACATGAATATGGATGTCGCTTGTTTTGCTCCAACAATTTTTAATTACATCCTCATACGATTAAACCCACGGTATCCAACGAATTAATAAATAAAGTTACAAAATGTTCACAAAAAATATTTCTTCATACTCCCATAAAGTTAGGCTGAAATAGCAAATCATCAGAACGATTTAGAAAACTGTTGGATGTTAGCAAAAATAAACACCAAAAATACTGCTCGAAGTGGAGAAACAGGACACAAGCTTTAAAAAAGTTTCTTCTACTTTTATGCCAACTGTAACACTGTTTGCCTATAGGACTACATCAAAGAAAACCTCGTCTCTTCTGTTTGTGACACTGATCTGAAGCATGCAAACTGTAATACTAACTTCTTAGCTCTGACTGCTTGTGGCGTTATGTTGCCGACATAGACTTTGGCAAGGTCCCAGTCCTGGAGAACACATTTTTCGGCCTTGAAATTTTACACTTTTCCCCCTTCTCTTCTAGTGCTAAATATTGTATTTTCCTTTTTTCGACTGATGTGATAGTGGGTTAAGTGCAGAAGTACCCACACAATACAGTATTACTGTGTTCTTCGGAGTGAGCAACAATGGCTCTACCGTGTGAAACTGAATGCGCAATCAGCAAGTTGACTTGGGTTTTCGTTTTCCATAGACAAATGGAAAATTACTGTTGTCATTTTGTTGTACATCGAGGGGAGGGGGTCTCCCTATGAGAACTGGGGAAGGATCACTTGCACGTATACTGCTGTCATGTGTGTTGGGAACCTACGATGGATTCCGTGCGCCAGGGTGAGAGACCTATTCATAAATAAAATACACTGAAGCGCCAAAGAAACTGGTGTACAGGCATGCGTATTCAGATACAGAGATGCAAACAGGCAGAATACGGCGCTGCGGTCGGCGATGCCTGTGTAAGCTAAGTGTCTGGAGCAGTTATTAGATCGGTTATTGCTGCTACAATGACAGATTATCAAGATTTAAGTGAGTTTTAACGTGGTATTATAGTCGGCGCACAAGCGTCCCGAATCGTTCAACGTGACTGAACTGCAACCCTTCCGCAAACTGCTACAGGCGATGCTGGGCCATCAACAAGTGTCACCGTGCGAACCATTCAACGAAATATCGATATGGGGTTTTCGAAGTCGCACGCGTGTACCCTTGATGACAGCAAGACACAAAGCTTTACGCCTCGCCTGGGCTCATCAACACCGACGTTGGACAGTTCATTGGAAACAGTCTCGTTTCAAATTGTATTGAGCGGTTGGACGTGTACGGGTATGGAGACAACCTCATGAATCTATGGACCCTGCATGCCAGCAGGGGACTTGTCAAGCTGGTGCGGGCTCTGTAACGGTTGGTTGGTTTGTGGGATTAAAGGAACCAGACTGCAACGGTCATCGGACCATTGTTCCAAAACTTAAAAACTACCACACAGAGTAGAAAATCGGATAATAGAGACAACAGACAACACAGGACAAGAAAACCTCAGACAAAGAACAGACATAACAAAATCACACGGAGTGTGGCAGAGGTTGGTCGACCATAGAATAAAAAAGAAAAAGCCAACCACCGAGAACACATTAAAAACTCAGTTTAAAACCGTAGGCCAAAGGCCAGAATCAACACAAAACATTAAAATAAAACAAACACCCATATCAAATGATAAAAAACCCCTGCCCGAATAAAACGTAAAACTAAGCCAGCCATAGCAGGGTCATCAGTTAAAAGGGCAGGGAGCGTATCAGGCAGCGCAAATGTCCGCCTGACCACAGCTAAAAGGGGGCAGGCCAACAAAATGTGGGCCACTGTCAAAGCCGCCCTGCAGCGACACAGAGGAGGGTCCTTCCGACGCAGTAAGTAACTGTGTGTCAGCCGGGAATGGCCAATGCGGAGTCGACAAAGGATGACTGAGTCCCTGCGGTTGGCTCGCAATGATGACCGTCACACAGTCGTCGTCTCCTTAATGGCACGGAGTTTATTGGGCGTGATCCGATCGCGCCATTCAGCGCCCGAAAGCGCAAAAACTTTTCGGCGGAGGACTGCTCGCAAATCAGTCTCTGGGAGGCCAACATCCAGAGATGTTGGCCTCCTGGCCTCTTTCGCCAGGCGGTCAACATGTTCATTGCCCGGGATACCGACATGACCGGGGGTCCACACAAAGACCACAGAGCGGCCGCAACGGGCAAGAGTATGCAGGGACTCCTGGATAGCCATCACCAGACGAGAACGAGGGAAATACTGGTCGAGAGCTCGTAAACCGCTCAGGGAATCGCTACAGATAACGAAGGACTCACCTGAGCAGGAGCGGATATACTCTAGGGCACGAAAAATGGCGACCAGCTCAGCAGTGTAAATGCTGCAGCCAGCCGGCAAGGAACGTTGTTCGGAATGGTCCCCTAGAGTTAGCGCATAACCGACACGACCAGCAACCATCGAACCGTCAGTGTAAACAACGTCAGAGCCCTGATACGTGGCCAGGATGGAATAAAAGCGGCGGCGGAAGGCCTCTGGAGGGACTGAGTCCTTCGGGCCCTGTGCCAAGTCGAGCTGAAGGCAAGGGCGAGGAACACACCATGGGGGTGTACGCAAAGTGGCCCGAAAAGGAGGTGGAACAGTGAAAACCCTAAGCCCGGAGAGAAGCTCTTTGACGCGGAAGGCGATCGTACAACCTGACCGGGGCCGACGTTCTGGCAGATGGACGACCGATCTCGGGAACAGGAGACGATAGTTTGGATGCCCGGGCAAGATAAAAACATGGGCAGCATAAGCGGCCAGTAAATTTTGGTGCCTGAACCGCAATGGAGGGACACCTGCCTCCGCAAGTATGCTGTCCACTGGGCTGGTCCGGAAATCACTAGTGGCAAGGCGTATTCCGCTGTGTAGGATTGGGTCCAGTACCCGCAGCGCAGATGGGGATGCTGAGCCATAAGCCAGGCTCCCATAATCCAGACGAGACTGGATTAACGCCTGGTTGAGCCGTAACAGGGTAGCGGGTGTGGCTCAAGCATCTCAGAGCATTTAGATGCCGCCAACATGCCTGTTTAAGCTGCCAAATATGAGGCAGCCAAGTCAGCCGGGCATCAAAAACTACACCCAAAAACCTGTGGGTCTCCACCACAGCAAGGAGTTCGTCGGCAAGATAAAGCCGCGGCTCAGGATGGACTGTTCAGCGCCGGCAGAAATGCATAACACGGGTCTTGGCAGCCGAAAACTGAAAACCATGCGCTACAGCCCAAGACTGCACCTTGCGGATATCGCCCTGTAGCTGACGTTCAACAGCTGCAATGCCAGTAGAGCGGTAGTAAAGGCAGAAGTCGTCAGCATACAGGGAAGAGGAGACAGAATTTCCCACCGCCGCAGCGAGCCCGTTTATTGCGATTAAAAACAGGCAGACACTGAGGACAGATCCCTGTGGTACCCCGTTCTCCTGGACTCGGGAGGAACTATGGGAGGCCGCGACTTGCACGCGGAAGGTAGACACGACAGAAAATTTCGGATAAAGATCGGCAGAGGGCCCCGAAGACCCCATCCATGAAGTGTGGAAAATACATGATGACACCATGTCGTATCGTACGCCTTCCGCATGTCGAAAAAGACAGCGACCAGGTGCTGACGGCGGGCAAAGGCAGTACGGATGGCCGACTCCAGACTCACCAGATTGTCGGTGGCAGAGCGGCCTTTACGGAACCCACCCTGAGACGGAGCCAGAAGGCCCTGAGACTCCAGTACCCAAATCAAGCGCCGGCTCACCATCCCTTCGAGGAGCTTGCAAAGAACGTTGGTGAGGCTAATGGGGTGGTAGCTGTCCACCTCCAAAGGCCTCTTGCCCGGTTTCAAAACGGGGATGACAATGCTTTCCCGCCATTGTGACGGAAACGCACCCTCGACCCAGAGACGGTTGTAAAGGTCGAGGAGGCGTCGCTTGCAGTCCACTGAAAGGTGTTTCAGCATCTGACAGTGGATGCGATCTGGCCCAGGAGCGGTATCAGGGCAAGCGGCAAGGGCACTGTGAAATTCCCACTCACTGAATGGAGCATTGTAAGATTCAGAATGGTGGGTGCGAAAAGAAAGGCTCCGACGTTCCATCCGCTCTTTAATGTAGCGGAAGGCCAGGGGGTAATTGGAAGAAGCGGAACTCAGAGCAAAATGCTCTGCCAAGCGGTTGGCAATTTCGTCGGAGTCTCTACAAACTGCTCCATTCAGTTAGAGCACAGGGACGCTGACAGGGGTCCGATAGCCATAGAGGCGTCGGATCTTGGCCCAGACCTGCGATGGAGAGACATGAAGGCCAATGGTGGACTCATACCGCTCCCAGCACTCCTGCTTGCTTTGGCGGATAAGGCGGCGGGCCCGCGCACGCAGACGTTTGAAGGTAATGAGGTGTTCAATGCAGGGATGTCTCTTGTGACGCTGGAGCGCCCGCCGGCGATCTTTAATCGCTTCAGCGATCTCAGGCGACCACCAAGGCACAGTCCGCCGCCGAGGGGACCCAGAAGAACTGGGAATGGAAGATTCGGCGGCAGTAACGATGCCGGTGGTGACCGATTGAACCACCGCATCAATGCCATCATTAGAGAGAGGCTCAATAGCGGCAATGGAGGAGAACAAGTCCCAGTCAGCCTTATTCATTGCCCACCTGCAAAGGCGCCCAGAAGACTGATGCAGTGACAGAAAGATCAGAAAGTGGTCACTACCACACAGGTCGTCATGCGCTCTCCATCGGACAGATGGTAAGAGGCTAGGGCTGCAGATCAAAAGGTCAATGGCGGAGTACGTGCCATGCGCTACACTGAAGTGTGTGAAGGAACCATCATTTAACAGTGAAAGATCGAGCTGTGCCAATAAATGCTCAATGGTGGTGCCTGGACCTGTCACCACTGACCCACCCCACAGACGGTTATGGGCGTTGAAGTCGCCCAGTAATAAAAAAGGTGGCGGCAATTGGACTATCAGCACAGCCAGGACATGCTGCGCGACATCACCATCCGGTGGAAGGTAAAGACTGCAGACGGTAACAGCCTGTGGCGTCCACACCCGAACAGCGACAGCCTCTAAAGCTGTTTGTAGAGGGATAGACTCGATGTGAAGAGAGTTAAGGACATATATGCAGACGCCACCAGACACCCTTTCATAAGCTGCCCGGTTCTTATAATAATCCCGATAGCCACGGAGGGCGGGGGTTCGCATTGCTGGAAACCAAGTTTCCTGGAGAGCAATGCAGAAGAAAGGGTGAAGGCTGATAAGTTGTCGGAGCTCAGCTAGATGGTGGAATAAACCGCTGCAGTTCCACTGGAGGATGGTATGTCCATGGCTGAGAAAGGCGTGATGGGACTGGGAAGGCAGATTACGCCTCTGGGTCACCTGCTGCCTCTGATGGAGCACCCGTGCAAGTGCTATCCATTGTGTCTGAGGGACCAGCGAGATCGAGGTCCTCAGCGGACGCAAGAATCTCCACTGCATCCTCAGACGCAGAGCTTGTAGGTAGCGGCGGAGTAGGTGCCACCACAGGTGCCTTGGTCTTACGGGTCTTCAATGTCGTTTTCTCTCGCTGTTCCTTTGGTTGTCGTCGTTGAGAGGTCTTATTGGAGTCAGTCTCCGGGACCGAAGTTGATCGCGAAGCTCGACGACCAGCGACCTGTGGCTTCTTCTGCCACTGGTTGGTGCCTGCTGTGCCGCTGGTAGGAACCTGGGAAGGGAGTGACCCAAGGGATCCCTTCCGAGCGAGAGAAGCCGAAGAAGACTTAAGCTTCTCCGGCTTAGAAGTGGGGACTGGTGTCCTCGGTGGTTTAGTGGGTGCTGCTCCCGAGGTAGATGGTGTGGGAGCAACAGCGAGAGAAGGGGCCCCCCATCGTCAAGGGGGCAGGTGAGGTCCTCTGACTGAGAGCTGACTGTGTTGCAGCTAAAGGAGCTGGAGCAGGAGTGAAAGTTGAGACATAAGATGCCATCATGTGCACGGGATGTAGTCGTTCAAATTTCCGTTTAGCCTCAGTGTAAGTCAGTCGGTCCAGGGTCTTATATTCCATGATTTTGCGTTCTTTCTGTAAGATCCTGCAGTCTGGCGAGCAAGGTGGATGAGGCTCTCCACAGTTGACACAGATTGGAGGCGGAGCACATGGAGTATTGGGATGAGACGGGTGTCAGCAATCTCGATATGTGAGGCTGGAAGTGAGGCGGGAAGACATATGGCCAAACTTCCAGCACTTAAAGCACCGCATTGGGGGAGGGATATAGGGCTTGACATCACAACGGTAGACCATCACCTTGACCTTCTCCGGTAATGTATCACCCTCGAAGGCCAAGATGAAGGCACCGGTAGCAACCTGATCGTCCCTCGGACCCCGATTAATGCGCCGGACAAAATGAACACCTCTACGCTCTAAGTTGGCGTGCAGCTCGTCATCAGACTGCAAAAGTAGGTCCCTGGACCATATTTAAACTCTTATGTGGTGTGATGGTAACGTTAACATCCCCCAACTTGTCACAAGCAAGTAACCTGCGTGACTGGGCGGAGGATGCCGTTTTTATCAAAACTGACCCAGATCGCATTTTGGACATGCCCTCCACCTCCCCAAACTTGTCCTCTAAATGCTCTACAAAGAACTGAGGCTTCATGGATACGAAGGATTCCCTATCAGCTCTGGTACAGACGACATACCAGGGCGAATACGTGTCACTGTCATTCATTGCCTTTCGTTGCTCCCATGGTGTGGCCAGGGATGGGAACGATTTGGGGTCATAAACTTTACCTTTAAAATGAACCCTCGAACGCTTAGAGACTGCTGGTGGCTGGCCACCAGCAAGAGATGATGTGCCACGCTTCATTGCGTGTCATCCACCCTGATGCCACCTACTCCGACCAAGGGCCCTCCCCATGGGCGCCACCCAGCCACAGCAAGGGCCACCTGGCAGGATGGCCATTGCCGGGATTCCTGATGCCCCAGGGAGATGGGCATCTACTCCTTGGCATACATGGGGAGTAAACGGCGCAGGCAGCAGTAGAGCGATCCCTGTGTTGTCAGGGGGCTACAACCAATAGGGTACATGGCGGCCCCACCACAACGGACTGGCTACCGTGCTGGATCTTAGGTGCAAAAATGTATGAGGTCGTCGTCGCAGCGAAAAGCAACACTGCACAGTGCAGCGTGGAAATTGCACCCATGGAAGTATCCTCGCCCAAGAGATGGAAAACGAGCTGGACACCATTGCAACGACGAGAAAGCCGGCTAAAGGTCTCAATGCACGACAGATACAGTGCACCATGTAAGAAGCCCTTCCCCAATTGGCTCGCTCTTCGGAACAATTTAGAAAGATGGAGGTCAAACCCGAGAGGGGACCATCACATAAGGCCGAAACATTTGAGACTCCATTTAGTCGTCTCTTACGACAGGCAGGAATACCGCGGGCCTATTCTAACCCCCGAAACCGCAGGGGGGGGGGGGGGCTCTTAATGGTGTGGGGCGTGTGTAGTTGGAGTGATATAGGACCCCTAATAGGTCTAGATACGACTGAATGGTGACACGAACGTAAGCATCCTGTCTGATCACCTGCATCCATTCATGTCCATTGTGCATTCCGACGGACTTAGTTCCAGCAGGTCAATGCGACACCCCGCATGTCCAGAATTGCTACAGAATAGCTCCAGGAACACTCTTCTGAGCTTAAACACTTCCACTGGCCACCAAACTCCCCAGAGATGAACGCTGAGGATATCTGGAATCCCTTGTAAAATCCTGTTCAGAAGAGATCTCCACCCCTTCGTATTCTTACAGATTTACGGGCAGCAATGCACGACTCTTAGTGTCAATTCCCTCCAGCACTACTTTAGACATTAGTCGATGCCACGTCGTCTTGCGGCACTTCTGCGTGCTCGCGGGGGCCGTACACGATATTAGGCAGGTGTACCAGTTTTTTTGGTCTTCAGTGTAGATGTCCTGTATGAGTCCGCGTCCACTGAATATTTTGTGAATAAAATCGCCGATATAGGTTAATTAAAAAAGAAAATAAAAATTAAGGTAACGTTCCCGATACCAGCGCCATGTAGCGGCTAGAACTTCCATCTTCGTATAATTTTTTGAGTCAAGCTGTTAGTTGATACCACTATTAGGCACACGTTTTCGTTGAACTAGTGCAGTTGTAAGCTTATTGGTGAGTGGACTTTTAAATAAAACTTTTCAACTTTAATTATTCATCTTTGATAATTTGACGTAAAACAAACGACTGTCGCTCTTCGTGTTCCTTAAACCTTAATTTCAGATATCTAATTATGACAGTAACCACTGCGTAATAAGGGATTGTTATTAAGAAATCTAAGCTTTTTATTTGCAAAAACGGCAAAAAACCAGCTCCTTTGTACTGTTATGTAAGGACTGAACACGGAAGTGACAGCAAAATATTAAAGGCATTATATCGGCGCATTACTGTAAATGTCCGTATACATCCTGGATGCAGATCAGTATTGAAACTGCAGCCGCACCAGGGAATCAATTTCGCGTGAACTGAGGGACAAAGAAGAAAACCATAACTATTCAGTGATCGCTAAAGCTGCAGTATTTTCCATCACTGTTGGGAACCTGAAATCTGCAGTTTAATGGAGTCCGCGACATCGATTGCTAGAAGTTTGTTTTGAATAAAAAGTTGGTATACAGATCCCAGAAGAGGGCAAGTCCCCTCTTGCCGGCTTCTGAGAGGCGGTGCACTCCTGTAATCCACGTTACTGGGAGACAGTTGTGTGGGAGAGACCTGTAGATCAGTTGATTCGGTCATTTCGTGAGCTCGGGAGCGTCCACCGTGCCTTCTTCGTGCTCTGGATCCAACCCAGATGACACTGTGGAAAATTTCGGCGAAATGTCGCCTACGAAACTGAAGAAGTCCAACTCACAAATCCAAAGGTGTATCCATTGATAAACGATGATTCCTCGGGAAACCGAAGCCCAATCTGTACTGAGTTGTTGGAAGTGTATGGCAACAACGCAGCATCATGACAGTGTATAGGTGGCGCCGACATTTCTAATGTGCTCAAAGAAGTCTGAATGACAAAGAACAAAGTGGCAGGCAATCTCTGCAAAGAACTGGAATCTTAAGAGAAGTGGAGGCCCTGGTGGTCGAAGACTGGACTATTACAGTAGAAGCGATAGACGACAAAGTATCCACCAGTCCTGGATAAGTATTCAACGTCTTGTACATCACTTAGAACATAGAGGCCGCCGCCCACTTTGTTCTGCGACTGCTCCCATCCATTCAGAAAACCCGCTGATACGGCATAGCAGTGAGAATGTTGCAGTTACGTCATGTCAATCCAGATAACTACATTAGTCCCCTAATTACCATGAGCGAATGATCGTTGTATAACCAGAACCTCGAGACGAAGGAGTAAACCAAGGAGTGGATTCACCACGACCAAATACAGACGAATGCTCAACCATGGTCGGACTGGGTGAAGCCAAGTGGTTTTTGGGAGCAAACCGTCAAGGGATCTATACCTCCTGACTATGATACCTGAAGTTATGTGTCAACACGAAGTGTCGCGGGAAGTTGCACATGCGGTTGTTTTATGTTCCACGACCAAGCACCAGCTCATTCTGCGCAGGACAATCTTCTTCGGGCTATCAAATGTTGCTTTATCCCCACATTCTCTTGACGTGGAATCCAATGGCTGCTTCTTCCAATGAAGAAACCATTGCGTGGCAGCCACTTCCAGAATGACGAATAGGTGATGTACCAGGTGATTTTCGACTGCCAAAATGCAAACTTCTACAACCAAAGTCGCTGCCAAGGCAGTCGCTGGGAAAAACATGTAGCACTGACCGGAAAATGTTTAAAGAATGACTGCAATGTTCCATCGTCGATTCTTGTGTTAAGAGGTGACAGAAACTTCACGACTCTTTCCATTGCAGGTAGTACGCATATCCCTCCCTTCGACCTCTGAACTGTCTTACGCGGAGAGGGGGCCTAAGTAGTTCCATGCTGACTCCGAACCACGGTGAGACTTGGCATTTTTGATATGAACAAATAACCATCACAGGTGAAAGAAGCGATCGCGACCGAATAGTGATCAAACCATCGATCTGTGATTTGTAGTCTGGCAATTACTTAGCCACACTAGATGAAATGCAACTTTTTAGTGTCAGGAACTTTTTATGTTACTAACAAAGTCCAACAAATTTGCAACGACTGAATGTGACTTGACCTCTTCCATCCACTATTTTTACCCACAAAGAAAAGCAGACAGCATGACACCGTCTTCCGCACGCAACTGCACGTGGCACACATCCACGTAATACTGGCGACGTTCTGCAGGACACGCCCAGGTAGCACGCACGCTACACCAGAGCTCGTGACATGTACTGTTTCAACTTTTTGAAATCATCTATACGGTTATCTAGGTTAAGATCCCAGGTATCACACACACCCCGGTGGGCCCTCATTTGCGATTAGTTGACGAAAAAATTCGGAATTTTGTGTGACAATAGCGTTAAAAAGTTGGATGAAATAGTCTGGTTGCGTGATTATTGATAGCATGGTAGCTTCACATGAAGGATGAGGTGCGTTCAAATCTCGCCAGATGGAGTCAATTCTTTTTAATTTTAAATCTGTATCGAAATGACTTTGATCATTTTTATTAAATTAACTGATTTAAATGAATAATTTCCATTTCTTTGTCATCATTTTAATCATAAAATCAACTTCTTCACTTGCTCTCGTTTTTCTTCCTATCATTTTTTTCCACTTGAAATCTTTGTTCGTGTGTTTTTAATTGATTTTATGTATTAATTTCGATTTGTTTTGTTTTGCAACCTTTTTTTGTCCACATTATTGCGTTCAATATATACATTTCTCATTTTGTATGAATTTCGTTGTACTTTTAAACTCTTCATTCATATGCGTTATTTTGTCCATAGGCAATAAGTATTTAGGTTATGTTTTAAATGTGTGTATGACGATTACGATGCAAAAAGATTGAAAAAGACTGCACGCGTGATAAAGAAAAACACATTTTTTCCACCACTGCACAGTCAATATAAAGAGATTATTTGTTACTTTGTTTTTTAACTGATAGATCGGAATTTCCAAATAATTGAATATTATAATAGATAAATATAACTAAAGTCATATTCACAAAAATTCCAACTGGAAAAAGAACACTGTAAAGAGAAAATAAAACAAAGGAAAATAAATACATATGGTGATTAAAATAATGTGACAAAGGTATAGAAATTAGAATTACATTTAAATCAACTAACTGAAAGAAAATAACGATCAAAGTCATTTCGATGAAGATATTTA
The DNA here is from genome assembly GCF_023864345.2 of Schistocerca serialis cubense. Lineage (NCBI taxonomy): Eukaryota > Metazoa > Arthropoda > Insecta > Orthoptera > Acrididae > Schistocerca > Schistocerca serialis. Next base: position 288,806,789 of record NC_064638.1, read on the forward strand.
AAAAAATCTGCACCTGGCGAGATCCGAACCTCTTACATTTATTAACCTGTCCGTAGCACCACGCAACCAGACTAATTGTAATTTTTTAACCCTATTACGTAGCACACAAAATTATGAAATTTTTTCGTTAGTTACTTGCAAATGAGGGTCTGTCAGGGTGAATGGCTGCAATATGCCATACCTGGTACCTTAACCTACATCACCGTACATTTGGTTTCAAACAGTCGATCCCACCGCTGGGGACCTCTCCGTGTTAGCAGTATACATACAAACGATGGTGATGGAGAGAGGCTAGGCGCTAGGAGAAAGGTGCCAGAGTTTGTAACCCTTGAAGTTAGTCGTCCGTCGTTCTCTTGGTAGTTTAGGAAGTGGCGACAGGGATAGTCATTTGATTTGTACAAATGGCGTCGCGAAAGCCATAAATCACCTGCAGAACTACGTCAGGGCACGCAAGCGCCTGCTACAAATCGGGCAGCCCAAGTCACAACAACTGCCATTTCGCTCACACGACATGCAGAGACTGTTGTCAGGAATAGAGCGATAGCACCGACAAGGGAATTTCGAGGTTAGGCGCCGCCAAATAGGCGCAAACTCGATCAAACAGGAACGTCGAAACTTTCAGCCACTAGGCTGCAACTTAACATTTCGTGCCGCCAGGAACAATGGATAAGAAATAACATGCAACAAACGGTAAGCTCAGAGAAAACTAACAAGACTTGCTGATAGTAGCTCGTGGCCAGGCTACAAGTTCCCAGAATGGATTTTCACTCTGCAGCAAGTAGTCACTCATTTGAAACACAGTGGCTGAGTAGAACTGTGTGCCAGACGGGGACTAGAAAAACACGGAATTTTTGCTTTTCGCATGGCTGCGTAGTTCGGTCAGTAGAGCTGTTAGCCGTTCAAAGCAAACGTCCCACCTATGAGTCATGGTTCGGTACAGGTTGAAGACGCCAGGAGTCTTCAGGTTAAAAGTATCCTCTGCCGCGGCAGTTGTAATACACACTGAAGTGACAAGAGTCAAGGGATAGCAATACGCAACTACACAGATGGTGGTGGTAACGCATACACAAGATATAATACGGCAGTGCATTGGCGGAGCTGTCATTTGCACTCAGCTGATTCGTGTGAAAAGACTTCCGACGTGACAATGGCCGCACGACGGAAATTATAACAGAATTTGAACGTGGAATGGTAGGTGGAGCTAGATGCATGGTGCTGCATTACATTTCGGAAATCGTTAGGACATTCAATACTCCGAGATCCACAGTGTCAAGAATGTGCCGAGAGTGCCACATTTAAGGCATTACCTCTCGCCTCGGATAACGCAATGGCGACGGCCTTCACTTAACGACTGAGAGCAGCGGCGTTTGTGTAAGTTGTCAGTGCTAACAGACAAGCAACACTGCATGGACCTAAGACGAAGTGCGTCGAAATTTGGCGTTATTGGGCTATAGCAGGCGACGACCAACGCGATTGCTTTGCTAATAGTAGGACATCGCCTGCAGCTCGACTCCTGGGATCGTGCATGTCGGTTGGACCCTAGACGACTGGAAAACCGTGGCATGGTCAGACGTGTCCCGATTTCAGTTGGTAAGAGCTGATGGCAAGATTCGAGCGTGGCGGAGACCTCACGAAGCCATGTACCAAAGTTGCCAACAAGGCATTGTGCAAGCTGGTAGTGGCTCTATAATGGTGAGATGTGTTTACATGGAATGGACTAGCTCCTCTGTTCTAACTGAACCGATCACTGACTGGAAATGGTAATGTTCGGCTACTTTGAGACTCAAGGACTTGATGTTCCCAAAAATGTGACCGGGCCACAATTTTTCACGATCGGTTTGGAGAACATTCTGGACAATTCGAGCAAACGATATGGCCGCCCAGATCTCCCTACATGAATCCCATAAAACATTTAAGAAACATAAGCGAGAGGTCAGTTCGTGCACACAATTCTGCAGTGGCAATACTTTCGCGCAAATGGACGGATATAGAAACAGCATGGCACAATATCTCTGCAGGGGCTTTTCAACGACTTGTTGAGTCCATGCCACGTCGAGTTGCTGCAGTATGCCTGGAAAAAGGTCTGGCACGATCTGTCTCAGGGCTATTGTCACCTCAGTGTGCATAACAGAGTGTGGCGTCTAACGAGCGCAGGGCTTTAATTGACTAACTGTCCAACAACTAGGAGCAAACGGAAATGTATTTACCAAGAATATGTCTGTCCCGCAGAAGGTAATGTCCAGAAAACATACATTATTATATGGTCAATATGATGTCGCAATGCCATGCCCTGTGCCAACGTGAAATGAAGTACGAAGTGTGACAAATGAAATGAGACTTCTCAGTACTAAGGAAGTATAGCGTGTTTTAAACTGATTTATGCGACTGCGGAGGACAATCTACATTAATGACTAGTAATTTGGGGTAAATTTTAATTTAGACACAGAACTACTAATTTTTTTTCCAAACAACAAATCGATTTTACTAAATTATATCTTTTCCACGTATGCACATTGGGATGTTTTTTTACAGTTACGTTTGAGAACAAAGTACTCATTTTCCTTTTACAAACTTATCAACGTGCCCTCTATCACAAGCGTGACAAACAGCCTGACCCACTCAGACCTATCCCATACTTATTGTGAGCACATCTGGAGTTCACTACTGTTGGAAGAGGAACCGCTTGACCGGAATACTGGGGAAACACATGGAAGCCGTCGCCATTTACCCTTACACAAACAGCTTCTTTAAACTGCTGGTACCATCGTCGAATACTTTGAGCTGTAGAAGGTACAGGTCGTGATCTCGATGAATTGCACCTGCTGAAACGGAGATTGCCAAACCCATTTTTTTAATGTGTTATCTTGACTACATGTACACTGTGTAACGAGAGAGCGAGCTGGCGGCAACAACATGAACCAGCAATTTACAATCAACACCAAGGTACACTAGTTTAGGTGTGTAAGTCAAAACCTACCCCAGTTTTCTATCTTCATCCGTGTAGAGGAAGTATTGTGAAACCGGTTGATTCTTCTTGAAAGATCTTGTATCTGTCGTAGCGTTGTTGTTGTTGTGGTCTTCAGTCCTGAGACTGGTTTGATGCAGCTCTCCATGCTACTCTATCCTGTGCAAGCTTTTTCATCTCCCAGTACCTACTGCAACCTACATCCTTCTGAATCTGCTTAGTGTATTCATCTCTTGGTCTCCCTCTACGATTTTTACCCTCCACGCTGCCCTCCAATACTAAATTGGTGATCCCTTGATGCCTCAGAACATGTCCTACCAACCGATCCCTTCTTCTGGTCAAGTTGTGCCACAAACTTCTCTTCTCCCCAATCCTATTCAATACTTCATTAGTTATGTGATCTACCCATCTAATCTTCAGCATTCTTCTGTAGCACCACATGTCGAAAGCTTCTATTCTCTTCTTGTCCAAACTATTTATCGTCCATGTTTCACATCCATACATGGCTACACTCCATACGAATACTTTCAGAAATGACTTCCTGACACTTAAATCAATACTGGATGTTAACAAATTTCTCTTCTTTCCTTTACTGCTTGCTCAATATACAGATTGAACAACATCGGGGAGAGGCTACAACCCTTGCCATTGCCAGCCTACATTTTATATCCTCTCTACTTCGACCATCATCAGTTATTTTGCTCCCCAAATAGCAAAACTCCTTTACTACTTTAAGTGCATCATTTCCTAATCTAATTCCCTCAGCATCACCCGACTTAATTAGACTACATTCCATTATCCTTGTTTTGCTTTTGTTGATGTTCATCTTATATCCTCCTTTCAAGACACTGTCCATTCCATTCAACTGCTCTTCCAAGTCCTTTGCTGTCTCTGACAGAATTACAATGTCATCGGCGAACCTCAAAGTTTTTATTTCTTCTCCATGAATTTTAATACCTACTCCGAATTTTTCTTTTGTTTCCTTTACTGCTTGCTCAATATACAGATTGAACAACATCGGGGAGAGGCTACAACCCTGTCTTACTCCCTTCCCAACCACTGCTTCCCTTTCATGTCCCTCGACTCTTATAACTGCCATCTGGTTTCTGTACAAATTGTAAATAGCCTTTCGCTCCCTGTATTTTACCCCTGCCACCTTTAGAATTTTAAAGAGAGTATTCCAGTCAACATTGTCAAAAGCTTTCTCTAAGTCTACAAATGCTAGAAACGTAGGTTTGCCTTTCCTTAATCTTTCTTCTAAGATAAGTCGTAAGGTCAGTATTGCCTCACGTGTTCCAGTGTTTCTACGGAATCCAAACTGATCTTCCCCGAGGTTGGCTTCTACTAGTTTTTCCATTCGTCTGTAAAGAATTCGTAAATGTCGTAGCGTATCAACGTGAAAACATTGCCTTTGTACGGTGGCAAGCTCAGCTCGCTCGTAACTCAGTGACAGTGGATGAGCAGTTTATTATGGTCGTGTTCTTGAGTACTGCCACAAAATGTCTCGCGAGACTTGAAAAAGTCAACCACAGAGATTTCTCAGATGCTGCTAGACGCTTTTGCAGGCGAGTGAGCGTCGCGTACGCATATCTAAATGCCGTAACAGATATTCCGAAAACAGCGATTGTTAAAGTTAAGGACTTGACTGGTGAGCCATGCACATTAGAAACCATGAAAAAATCTGTTCGACAAGCAATACGGTATGTCCGAAATTTGAATGTTAGTGGTACTGCCAACATGGTACCCCAATGCACTGTGTATTCGACCCATTTTAAATGCGTTAAACATGAGGCTAGCCTGTCGGTAATCGTGCCAAAAACAGTATGAATAACTGCAGAGCAGAAAAGCTTATTCTGACCTTCAGAAATCGGTTAACGAAGAGCCCAAGTTTTTAGAGATACTGCGGCGGAGAAGAGAGTCGTTTTTGCTTTTCTTCTTTCTACGTGCAATCTAAAATCCATGCGGCAATCTATGCATCGCAAACCATCTTCTCCATGATTTTTCTTCCCTAGCTGAGAAACGATCGGGGTATGGCTTCCCAGTGGTTAAAGAGTTTACTAATTATGGTTGAAGAAATTCTCTTAACGTGTAAAAAGGAATCAGCCCAGTCGTGAATAAACTCAACCATTTAGCATCACAACAATGCGTTTACCCACAAAACTTTTAGTAGTCAAATTTTGGCTACGAAAAATCTCAGTCTTTAACACACGCTTTACTCACCTGATCCGGCACCGAGTGATTTTTAATACTTCCAAAAATCAAATCTGCGCTAAAAGGGACTGAGCAATAGAGGACGAGAAAGAAAAAACACGGAAATTCCGCTCAGACCTCACGGAAAGCTCACGCAGAAAAGCTTGGACAGTGGATGCACAGAACTAACGGAGGCATGTGTGGACTCAAACGGATTCGACTTTGAAGGTGACCTCTAGCAATTTAACACATTGGTAAACACAAAAATTTGTAGCATCAATCCTTTTTCTTTTGTGTCACAGTTCGTAAATAGTGAAACAGTAAGCCAACTCGTGTAGCAACTTACAGGTCTCGAGTGAAATAGCATTGCTAACGACCTAAGAAAAATTAGCTTGACACTAAATGTACAACTGTGAACAGCGTTTAAAAAACCACAGGTGTAACGAAGACAATGGCTTGAACACACCAACAAGAATCGTGGTACGTACAAACACAACTCGTGTTAAAAGGGTGTAGCTATCGTGAATCTGAGGGCTGAAATTTAACAGAACAAAATTCAGCTGTAAAGAGACCCATATGTTTATTGTTTGAGTCTTGTTTCTCTGTACTTTTATTTAGAAAAAAAAAACCACCGCAGAACAGATGACTAGTGATCCACAATTTATCGTTTATATCGTACCGACCAACGTTACTTACTGGGCTGCGAAAGAACTATACAGGGCTATTACAAATGATTGAAGCGATTTTATAAATTCACTGTAGCTCCTTCATTGACATATGGTCACGACACACTACAAATACCCAGAAAAACTCAAAGTTTTGTTCGGATGAAGCCGCACTTCAGGTTTCTGCCGCCAGAGCGCTCGAGAGCGCAGTGAGACAAAATGGCGACAGGAGCCGAGAAAGCGTATGTCGTGCTTGAAATGCACTCACATCAGTCCGTCATAACAGTGCAACGACACTTCAGGACGAAGTTCAACAAAGATCCACCAACTGCTAACTCCATTCGGCGATGGTATGCGCAGTTTAAAGCTTCTGGATGCCTCTGTAAGGGGAAATCAACGGGTCGGCCTGCAGTGAGCGAAGAAACGGTTGAACGCGTGCGGGCAAGTTTCACGCGTAGCCCGCGGAAGTCGACGAATAAAGCAAGCAGGGAGCTAAACGTACCACAGCCGACGGTTTGGAAAATCTTACGGAAAAGGCTGAAGCAGAAGCCTTACCGTTTACAATTGCTACAAGCCCTGACACCCGATGGCAAAGTCAAACGCTTTGAATTTTCGGCACGGTTGCAACAGCTCATGGAAGAGGATGAGTTCAGTGCGAAACTTGTTTTCAGTGATGAAGCAACATTTTTTCTTAATGGTGAAGTGAACAGACACAATGTGCGAATCTGGGCGGTAGAGAATCCTCACGCATTCGTGCAGCAAATTCGCAATTCACCAAAAGTTAACGTGTTTCGTACAATCTCACGGTTTAAAGTTTACGGCCCATTTTTCTTCTGCGAAAAAAACCTTACAGGACACGTGTATCTGGACATGCTGGAAAATTGGCTCATGCCACAATTGGAGACCGACAGCGCCGACTTCATCTTTCAACAGGATGGTGCTCCACCGCACTTCCATCATGATGTTCGGCGTTTCTTAAACAGGAGATTGGGAAACCGATGGATCGGTCGTGGTGGAGATCATGATCAGCAATTCATGTCATGGCCTCCACGCTCTCCCGACTTAACCCCATGCGATTTCTTTCTGTGGGGTTATGTGAAAGATTCAGTGTTTAAAGCTCCTCTACCAAGAAACGTGCCACAACTGCGAGCTCGCATCAACGATGCTTTCGAACTCATTGATGGGGACATGCTGTGCCGAGTGTGGGAGGAACTTGATTATCGGCTTGATGTCTGCCGAATCACTAAAGAGGCACATATCGAACATTTGTGAATGCCTAAAAAAACTTTTTGAGTTTTTGTATGTGTGTGCAAAGCATTGTGAAAATATCTCAAATAATAAAGTTATTGTAGAGCTGTGAAATCGCCTCAATCATTTGTAATAACCCTGTAGTTTCGTCCCTTTCGGATATCCGCACTATTTGTCAGAACTATGAAATTACCAGTTTTTGTCTGGAACGAATCTTTATGGGAATGCTGTTACTGTTTGCATGTCAATAAATCCTGAAACTGACAAAACAAATGTGGAGGCTACAAAACTGTACTGTAAACCTGATCTGTCAATTACTAAGAAAATGCGCATTATTCGAAAGACCTAATGCCTGATACTTTATTACATTCCAGAGCAATGTTTCAAATTCTGTCGAAATATTGAAGCATTATTTTACATTCGAACTGTATAATACATTTGTTCATTTTAGCGAAAACCACCTGTGCAGGTTTTAACGAGCAGCGTCTACGAAGAGACTAATCTATACGTGATGCAATTCATTTATTACTTAAATAATTATTCATCGCTATGATCTTGTTCTGTTACATTCGCTGGTGACTATTGTGCATGGCTAGATGATGTAAAGATATTTAATCTAATTTCTATTTTGATATACCAACAGATTAGCGAGAATATTGTTAAGATTCATAAGACTCGAGAGATGAGTACAAACGAATTCAAGTTTTTGCAAGGAGAACCGCAAGAACACTCCAGAACTTAATGTCTCATAGTATTTGTTCACTTGTTTAATTTAGAGGAAAAATTTTGTTCATCCAGAATAAATCTACATACATTTCACAAATTGCGATCAAGGTCCCAGCTTAACTTACTGATAAGTATTCTGGGATGCCAGAAAAACAGTTTCGATTGCGGAATGTATTTTCAACACCGCAACATTTGCTTATAGTCTTTGAAGAAGCTACCTTAAGTACAAATAGTACTGTGGCAAAACTATTATAAATGTGTTTCGGACTTCAGAATGTGCCTGGCATCTGTGACTGTTATACAAACTCATTGTCCAGGGCAAGGTAATATAACTTGCGCAGCTACTAGAAACTGTATTTATTTTGACTTTTGGTCTAAAGGAAACTCTTTACGAGCGCAGCTTTGCTGTCTGAATAATGAACACTGCATCCACCAACAGCGATATACGGCTACTGATGTGTCTCATATGCTCTGTGCTGTACAGTCCTATACCGTCGATTTCCACAAATCATAAAATTAATACAACAAAAAGAAATATTAGGCTTTTAACATATCTCCGATACCAAGGCCTTCAGAGACGACCAGAAGCTCTGACAATATTTTATACTATATTCTTTTCGTGAAAGTGTAGTCGTCATTGAACGATGGGAAGGCATAGGAAACTTACGAGATTTAGAAGGCACACAAAATGGTTCGGTCACATTCAAGGCATTTCGAGCACTATGAAATTGGAAAAAAAATCAATAATTATCAGCTCAGATGCCTATTACATGAATTACACTGACATTAACGACGCATCTGCTTCAACTTATTTTAAAATTGTAAGTACTGTCCGCGCAGTATTAGTAAGGCTTTAGCTGTCCTGCATAAAACATTAAATGAACATTTTTGAAGTTTTTAAGAATTTATTTACATTTTTCGTCATTATGCATGTTGTAAATGGCTACTAAACGTACAACTTCCAATATTTCACGCTGTTAGCATCACGTGGTATTGTTTTCTACGCACTTTAGGTAAAATGCAATTTCCAAAAATACGCAATAAAGTTCGAAGATAAGTTCTACGTGGAAATCACGTGGCCTGCGTTTTAGAAACTTTTTCTAATGATATCTCAATTGCAGACATTCTTCGTTGTTCTGAAAAATGCTGTGCATTAAACGTAGAACCTACATAATACTGGCTGCAACTTTAAAAATCCGTACTCCGTACAGTACATCAAACGACACTTCAACGATTCGTATGCTGAACGAATGCGCGTAGTTTGCGCAAAGAGCTCTTTCCTTTTTGTAATTTATTTTATTTGCATCGATAAATTTGATGAAATATCAACTAAGGTTCTTCCTAATGTAAATTCCCTCATTTTCTGCAATTCTATAATATATAGCTGATTTCTTTGTAACAGCTTGTAATAAAATGAATTTGGTTATTACTTTAGAGTTTCAACCTAACCGATTGTCAGAGTTTGGACGAAATCGGTGATAGTTTCACACAGTAATCAGGAAAACTGCAAGTGTCATTTACGATCAAACAGTACAAAAAAGACGAATGGGTTTTGTTTTTTGGAATGACAAATTCTACATTTGGTGAGGAAAGAAAAGCGAGCAATTTTAGAACACGCTCAGTGTCTTACGAAACGTCTCGCGGGAAGGAGTGTCTCATGAGACAAGTAAAGCACCTCACGTCTGAACTGACGTCACGCCGGAACGTTGACTACAAACCACACACCGAGTCTGACTGAAGTTGCTTACTTGCAGTGCAAATCCAAATTCGTTACGAAGAGGCACAGGCACAACGCAAGGAAATGCCATATGAAATCGTCTATCGATAAACATCTCCAAACATGTGAAATTAAAATGGTGCAGCGGTTAAATACATCATTAAAATGTAACATCGAGATTTACTTTCACATTATACAAAAACAGCGGCATTTACGAAATCTACTGCAAGACTGACGTGAAGCAATGAATAAAGAAATCATTTTACTGATCCTACTATTCTCTGGTGCAGGAGAATTTTCAACAGACTACATGGATACCCTACATGGGCCACTTTCCTCAAATCAATTATCTAAACCATATTGCTCGTTTCCAGAGGTGAGTGTCCTGTCGCCAGTATTTGGAACACGCTGCTCAACTCTGCGTCGTCACGACAGCGCACCATAGCTGCTTCCCATTTCCGCAACACAATTTTACTATGCGTACGCGCACAGGTTTTCAACGAGCAGTGAGTCACCTTGGGAGCATCGACACGAAAGCCCCTGTCCTACAGACAGCAGCATGCTGTAGTTTGACACCACCTAAAGTAATTCTAGAAACACAGAGTGTATCTCATTACGGAAGTCCAGTGGAAGAGTTACAATTTATTATTCAGACGATAAACTATTGTTACATCAGCTTCAAAATTTATTCAAACAGAGCAAAAAGATACGTAGAGCTTTCATTGCGAGCTACTAAAGTGTTCAGTCCGAATCTCACGAGCAATGCAGGCTACAACAAAACTTAGGAGGATGAGGATTTCTGAACAATGGTCGTATGCAAACGGTTGTCCTCTTAATACCTGTTCGCCATCCTGATTTATAGTTTTTTGGATACTGTAGTCCATACTAAATTACGTTATGTCTTTTTCCTTTATCAGACTGTATTTAGTAGATAAGTTTCTATGCTTCTTTCACAGTCAGCTGATTTTAGTCTACGAAGAGTTTCAAGTGATCCTTAAGACGGGCCATACAGAAGGAAAAAAGTACTGCTGGATGTTTTCACTGTCAGGGATCATTGATCATAAGAACATACTACTAATACATACGTAAACTCGGAATGTTGCCCAAATTACAGCTGCATCTGTAAATAAATGTATTAGCTGCCCGAACTGTAGTAAAGACAAGTAATCAAGCATACCCTATAATTTGACGGTCTATTCTCTCCCTTAAATAACCATCTTCGCCAGCGGGAACTATGTCAACTGACAAGATAGAGGCAGCTGCACGTGTGTACTACGAAGAACGAGTTTGGCTATATACGAAAACATGGCTGAATGAAAAATCCCATGAGAATGGGACTGATCAGATGTAATCAGAGAGGGTACCTGCATCTGTTTCTGTGCTTGTTTCACTTTTAGTTCTTATAATCTCATGTTTCTTTCGGCAACTGAGCGCTCAAGTAATGTCCCCAAACTCTAAAAGACACATCTAAAAAGTCCGCTATATTTCTGTAGAAATGCGACCATTCCGCAGTTGCTCACTAAGCAAATGTAAGGATATACCGGAAAGTCTCCACAGACCTCCCAGTAGAGACAATTTTCCTAACACTCTTCAGTTCACTAAGCAATTTTAGTGTTAGTTCTCAGTATGGAAATGGTTCCATACTCTTGGCTTTCGCTGGATTGGTTACATGATGAGACAAGGATTTTAGATGAAACACAGGACGAATTCCCATTGTCAAATGCAGTTTCTCTCATGCCTGATTATCTGATGAGTAGCCGCGATCGATTGTTATTCGCTTTTCATCTCTACTAGTATAAAAACTGTAACCTACACTCACTAGAACCCGATTCTGTCATCAAACCTTGGCCTTCCTCTGTAGTTTTCACTCCGCCCCACTACCACACTTCAGATTGTGTCGAGAAATAATGTGACATGTAAGAGTTACACTGCTTTTAATTTGCATTAGTGTATTATAGTAAGTTACAGTTTACTGTTGTAACTTACTCTCAGAATCTGCCTTGCATGACCTAACGTTGTCCAGTCCCTGTAACTGCGGGCTGCGTTGAAGCCATCAACGTAATTGCCATAGCTTCCACAGGCTGGCTGTGTTCCGGTGCGTTTGTTGCCGTGTGTGGAGCGGATACAAGCAAGAACGTGGGGTCATCCCTAGTAGCGGTCGGCAACGTGACACGGTAGCCGAGACTTCCTGGCAGCCGCTTCTATATTTACAGCCTAGTTTACCCTGCTGCAGCCGGCGCAGGGTCCCAGCATAAGCCTATCTGCTCTCTCCCCAGTTGTTAACTAATCTAAGAGAAAACGGCACTGCAGCAAGCCAGTAATCATTCCCAGGCCTCCGTCTCCACGTGTTCCAGAATACAAGTACAGTATTAGCGAGCAATACGTAACAGAATATAGTAGTAGCTCAAACTACTCGTAGGCCACATACACACCTGAAACTTTGTTACCGATACGTTTAACTGATAACTGGAGCTGAACTCAAAATTACTCGCACAACCTTGATAACGGATGGAAAATAATGTTGCTCTTACAATACATTCGAACTAGGTTGCATAACTGAACTAGGTTGCATAACTGATGTATCTGTCTTCAGTTCTGGTCTTTATCGTAGCTGCATACGGTTGAAGCTATTGAAAAGTAGGAGTGAAATGTATCCTGAAGGAAATGCAGGTCGAACAATATGTATAACTTATCGATAAAGAAGGTACAGCAACGACATCCCTAAATGGTGTATCAACCAATGAGTGGAATAAGAGGATCAATCATGGTCGAAAGACCACTTATGAAAATAAGTCCGTTCTCTGGATCATGGATACGTGATACTAATGCTACAAGATGATAATGACGACTCAAATCTGTAACACCGGACAGCCTTTGTAACTAAGCTGAAGCACAGGGAGTATTTACGATACGCTTCCTTTCCAGCTGTAACTTCAACGATATACTACATGGTAGACTGAATGGAAACAATCTCAACACTGCTTTTCCTCGGTAGCTTGAAAAAAAAAAAAGGTTTCCTAAAATACGATTCCAACTGTGTACTGCTCTGTTTTCTTTGAATACTCTACGTCAAATAAACGTATACCACGCAATACAGAAAGCTATCGTTGAGATTGGCTTGATGCTGTTCTCTAGCCTCGTCAATTAACAGCTACCTTCTTCATTTCAGCTCAAGTGCTGCATCCTACATTTACAGTCTGCCACATATCAGAATGCAACTTCCTTACGCACTTGTGTCTAGCTGTCAGGCCCACGCGATTCTTTCTTCCGCCAGCAACGAGTCATTTCTAGATATGCCTTAACTATCGTCTTGGACTCATGATCTTTATTTGGGATGATCCCCTTGTTGGCCCGTCGCAAGGCGTCGCCATTTCCTATTCTATCAATACATCCAGTCTGCAAGATGATCTCTACCACAACATTTCAAAGGATTATAATTGCTCAATTTCCGGCCACGGTACCCACCCTTAAAGAGCAGTGATTCAGACAAACTTTCATGTACTATTTCTGGTATAAAGTTTCTTGCTCGATATTAATAGTAAGCACTGCACCACGAAAAACTTCTTAAGAGTTCTCCTGAATCTTTTTTGATCTAGTCTAATTTCATGATAGAAAAGCATTCACCCACCTCTTCAAGCGAGTTTCACATTTAGCAAACAAGTACGTTCACCTGTTACCCAAACCTTTCTTTTCTTTATGTTTATGTGCATTTTGTAATAATCACACAGCCAATGTTCCACTTCAATAAACACTGATCGATTCCGGTTCGCATCTGGCGAAAATTGCTATGCCACCTACGAACCGGATCTTCGTGATTTTGTGTCCATTACGAACAATGGACAATAGAGAGCAATCTTTACTTCCACCCTTCTCTCTCCAATAAACAAATTAAGTATCGGTAGTGATTCTGAGTAGCTCTGTATTACATCTCTCCTGATTTAGACCTCTTTTACCATTGCGTCAATCGTAAAGACAATATATCATCACAAAGGCTAAGAATGGAAAACATTATTCCACATTATCGAAATCTTTCCCCAAATCTAAGAATGGGATAAATATAGGGTGCGGCAGCGTTCATAGCAGGATATTAAATACACACCATCAGGTAGTAATTATAATTTATTTATTACCTCTTATGTCAACTAATAGTTAAAGGTATGCCATTTACTAATGTGTAAGTCATTGTCCATCGTGTGGATTACTTTTTGAATGTGACTCCTGTCAAATGATGCCCCATCAGTGAACGCTACCTGAAGACGCTGCCAGACTTCGTGCTTCCCCAATTAGATATGGTCGATTTGGATGAATTATGGTTTCAACAAGGCGGAGCGATCTCGCATACAGCCAAAATTTCCACGGATTTCTTGCGTCAGACATTTCCCGGTAGAGTAATTTCCCGTTTTGGTGACATTTCCTGGCCACCTCGCTCACCTGACCTTTCATGTGCAGACTTTTTCCTTTGGGGCTACCTGAAACAAGAAGTGTTCCGAACACGTTGTGCCACCATTCCTGAGTTGAAGGATCGCATCAGAACTGCCATCGGCAATGTCCCATGGAATACGTCACGTCGAGTTATGGAAAGCTTCCAACGCCGCCTAGACGAATGTGTTGTGCAGAGGGGGCATCATTTGAATGGCGTCATATTCAAAAAGTAATCCATGCAATGGACAATGACTTAGTAAATGACATACCTTTAACTATTAATTGATATAAGAGGTAATAAATAAATTAAAGTTACTGCCTGATAGTGTGCTTTTAATATCCTACTATGAACGCTGCCGCACCCTGTATTTGTTTTTGTTCTGTTATTTATTATCATCATCATCATCATCATCCGCTGAGTCGAGGAAAGAGTAATTTTTTTCTCCTAAACTGGTCCTCTTAATTTAATGTATTTTGAGTTCCCTCATTATTCGATGAGTTCCTCTAGTGAGTTTTTACCAAGCATGCAATATTGTTAGAAAACTATAGTCAAAAAACCTCGTCAGGTTTCTGATTAGGAGCAGACAGCAGAGCACAAACATCACACTATGGAAAGCTGGTTCTGATAAAGTGAGACTCCTAAGCGTGTTAGCTTATTGCAGACGACTTCTCTCGGTATCCAGAATTTGTCTTTCACTTTGCAGCGAAGTGTGCGCTGTTCTGAAATTTCCTGACAAATTAAAACTCGTTACTGTATATGAGGCCTGTTCAAAAAATTTCGCAAAATTCGTAATTTTCCCCAATGCTCTGTTGGAGCAAAATGCGGTTGGGTTACCATCCCTGCACAGGCCTGTATTTAATGTGTAACTGGCGGAAGGTTGGTTATTGTATGTCTGTTATTGTTCACTGCTGTACTGAGTAGTACGTTGCGTAGCACAGTTTACAAATTTCGAGATAGCAAAGTTAGAGGAGCAACGTGTGTGCATAAAATTTGCGTGAAACTCACGTCAAAAAAAAAAGGTTCAAATGGCTCTGAGCACTATGGGACTTAACATCTGAGGTCATCAGTCCCCTAGAACTGAGAACTACTTAAACCTAACTAACGTAAGGACATCACACACATCCATGCCCGAGGCAGGATTCGAACCTGCGACCGTAGCGGTCGCGCGGTTCCAGGCTGAAGCGCCTAAAACCGTTTGGTCACACCGGCCAGCGAAACTCAAGTCAACTTTTATGGAGACATACCAAACGATGCTGGAAGCCTACGGTGATGAGTGCTTATGCCGTACTCGATGTTACGAATGGTTCACACGATTTAAAAATGGCCGGACGGAAGTTAAAGATGATCCTCGCTCAGGACGCCCTTCGACGTCTACCGACGACGCTCATGTCAGGAACGTCAACGAAACTGTGCGAACCAATCTAAGACTGACTGTCCGAGAGATTGCAGAAGAATGCAACATCATATCATGAAATCCTGACACGCATCTTGGAATACATCGTTTGCTTCCAAGTTCGTACCACATCTCTTGATTCAAGACCAGAAAGACCTTCTCCTCGCAATCTGGGAAGAGCTTTTGGATCGGGCAAATAAGAACGAGATATTCCTTAAAAGAATCATACTTGGTGATGAGACGTGGGTCCATGGTTGTGATGTTGAGATCAAGGTTCAGTCTTCACAATAGGTCAGGAAAGATACTCTGAGACCAAGAAAAGCTCGTCAGGTCAACTGGCAAAGCCATGCTGATTGTTTTCCTTAACTATGAAGGATTAGTTCATTATGAATTCGTGCCACAGGGACAAACAGTTAATCAATAGTACTACCTGGACGTGTTGCGAAGCCTGCGAGAAAATGGGAGAAGGAAACTGCCTGAAATACGGGGAGACAATTCCTGGTTCTTGCATCATGCAACGTTCATCCCTGTTGGTGCGTGGCTATTGCACAAAAAACGAAAACTGTTGCCTCATCCTCCGCACTCTCGGGACCTGGCCCATGTATAATTTTTTTAATTCCTAAAGTTGAAAACCCGTTGAGAGGACGAAGATTTGCATGACACACGAGATAGAAGAAAATTCGTAGGTAGCACATAGAGCGATATGAAGTAAAAACGGCGTTGTGAGCGTTGTATGAATTGTGGGCAGAGTTTCGAAGGAGACCATGCTGCACAATAAGTAAAAGGTAAGCGAAGACAAAATTTGTGGACAAATTTCCGGAACTTTTTGAGCAGACCTCGTATGGATTGCAACGCAGAACCTTGCCCTTTGGAATTGTGCAGACACCATTCACGACCCGTCCACACGCCTCCACTTCCATACGCTCACGAAAGGTTTCTAGGAGTTTGTCTCAGACAATTCTCTGACTGCCATCAAAAACACAACTTATAGGCAAAGATTCCAAAGTAACGAAGTTGGGTATAAATCTATATGCGCTTATAGGCATTGTTTAGTTTTACAATTTTGATCTGCTGTCGTTACGTGAAAGGGTTTAAAGTAAAAGGAATTATCGCCATGAACTATAGAGGAATGAGTGACTAAGGGAAGTCTTGTGAGAGTAATTTAAGACATGCGCGGAAAACGGGATAGCCCTTAAATGTAAAAACTTATTCCCGTCCCTACCAACAGATGGCAACACATCTCTAAGCTTTTACATTTGAAGGTTAGCCTGTTTTTTCGTGCATCTCATGACTGAAGCGCATATGGAATGCAGGCGCAAAGCGTAATCCTTTATAACAGCCGTGAAGTTAATATTTTGCGTAGTTAGGAGCAGCTGTCACATTTTGGATGCTCCCTGCCATTAATTGTTCCACACGACAGATGTGTGCTACTTTTGGAACTTCAACGAAACTGAATATCGCCTGGTTCCGAGCTCACAGCAGGGCAATGCCACTGGCAGAGCAGCTTTCACCGGCAGTGCGCAGCCGTATACGGCAGTTGGGCAGCCAGCGAGCACGGCCCCATTCCCTTGAAACCTTGCCAGCGCTACGTCAAGCCAAACGTGAGCGCGCATGCGCATGCTGAACCGCACTATAGCGCCGTATCACGCTTTAGGCTCAAAAGCGAGATTTAAAATGGCCATCGACGCAGAGTTCGTAACAAACGGAGCACTTTCAGTTTTTATGCTGTAGGAAGTCGGCGGCTACCTATGGGAAGAAGACTAATTTCCCATCATAAAAAAAATAAAATATAAAAACTACCATTGTACTTAATTGGCAATTGACTGAAGGCGCCACGGAAGACTGATTCTGTACGTTCATGCATATCGTGACGAATACTCACCAGAGAATGACAGCTGTAAAAATCCTGATCTTAGTAAGTCAGGCACATAATCGAAGAGTGATATCTGAGAAGCTCAGGTTAACTTGCGACAATATTTAGTTTTCGAAATAGTTGCAGTTGATAAATTTTACGAGGCATAGCCGAAGTTAAAATTACCACTTTAGAAAATTCATGGTGTTCAGCCTTCAATGCGATACGCTTTACCCTACGACGGACGACTTGGCGGTGACCTCGTCGTACAAAATCTCCATTCGCAGTGTTCAGAAAACATTACACCTCTAAAATCAGTTCGTCATTCTGAAAATGACTGCCCCGCTATAGTTTCATCATTCCAGAAGAGAGAAAGAAGTCACTGGGTGTCATACCACGAGAATAGATGGTCACAATTTTGTAACCTAAAGAAGCAGGATGTGGGACTGTCCCAAGTGGGATGAGCTGGGGCGTCGTGGAGCAAAACCTTTGGAAAGCTTTCCGCGATGCTTTGTCTCGACAAGATTTCCATAATATGCTACTCACGGGCATAATCTGTTAGTACCATATAGCGGCAGTCCCAAAAAACGTTCAGCGTCACCTTGCTCGGCAATTGCTGGGCCTTCTTTTTTCGGTGGTGGTGGTGGAAAAACATTCTACTGCTTGCTTTGCTCCGTCGTCTCGGACTCACTGCGATACACTAGCACCCGTCCATGGTGATTAGGTGACTAAAAGGAGGATCGGAATGGGGTTGCGGAACTTCCGCAATTCATAGTTTCAGCGGGCTCTCTGAACGGTTCTGAGCAATCGTGGAACCCAGCGGATGGCGAAAGTTATTGAAAAATGGTGACAAATGATCCATGAATGATGTTTCTTCACGATTGCCTCTATTGTGATACGTCAATCTTCCACCACGGGGGCCTCCACTACTCTTGTGAGCCCTGTTCCTTCACAGAGAGACGGTCTGCTACTTTGTTCTTCGCCATTCACACTTTTTGGACCACTCTGGAAGAGTCTACTCATCTAACCACCGCGTGATACGAAGAAGCACTGTTGTCGTACACGTCCAATTCCGCACGGAATTTTGCAGCGCTGTTCCCGTTGAAATACAGAAAACGAATTACCGTATGATATCCCACTTTAAGTATCTGCCGTTTTGTTTTGCCTGTTCGAGTAGCAATACTGTACCGCGGTGCGTGGATTTCAACGTGTACCAGGACTGGAGGAGACATGTATGTGCAAACGAACAAAAAAAAAAAATTCTTTAAAGTCAGTACCGCCATTAGACTTTATTTGCAGTGTTACATTTACACGATCATGATTTCGGCTTCAAAGTGCCATTATCAAGTGTTTTAATGTTATACAGTGCCGAAGATGGCATACTGTCATATTGACTCTTAGACAATGTCTCTAATAGTGTATTATAATACGACAGTATGCCATCTTAGGAACTGTATAACATTAAAACACTTGATAATGGCACTTTGAAGTCGAAATCATGATCGTGTAAATGTAACACTGCAAATAAAAAAGTCTAATAGCGGTACAGACTTTAAAGAAATATATTATAGCTGTGGCCCCATATTATGAAAAAAATTATTAAAAGAATTCTTACGAAACTGTAGCTTCTTCAGATGATAAAACTTTATGACAAGCTCTTGTATATGTAAGAATTTTATACCTCGTACTGTTCAAATGATTGCTTCTGACATTCGATTAACACTGTTTCACGAAAAGCTTTACTTTGTATGGCGGGGCATATGAAGATTGACAAGTCTAAGAGCTGGTCCATGTGAACGTAGGCAATTGGTTAATTTCGTTGCCAAGAATGTGACTTGCGCAGTATATTATGATCACTCAACAGATACTCCTGCTCTACGGAGTGACCACAGCGCACATAGACTCATGTCATCGTTAGTCCAAATACTCGCTTGATGCTGTCCTCCATGCTAGTCAATCCTGTGCAATTCTCTTCATCTCTGTATTAACTGCACCCATTTGCACCTGCTTACTGTATTCACCCCTTCGTCACCCGCTACAGTAGGTGGGCTACTGAAGTCGAATAAAGCGAAAGTTAAACACGAACATATTTTCAACTTCAACCTATGCTAACGATAGCACAAACAAGCTATTGTAACATTTAAAAAACAGCAATAAATGCCGTAAGTAAAGTGAACTAAATATCACATTCGTAAGTAAAACTGTTTAACTCTACAGTAAATGAAATCTAAAAACGTATGATGTCTGCTAAACGTTTAAACCAACAGCGAATTTGCGTCTCCCATAAAGCGAATCACGTTTGCTGAGAAATTTACATGCAGTACACTGAAAGCAGGAAAAGCCAAATAATAATGCAATACAGCGGAAAACGGCCATCCAAACAAACGTACATGTGATGCGTCGGATTGCCACTGGATACAATAACTTGGCGTGTCTCACTGAGGGCGATCCGAACGGAACCCTTTACATTACGGTGGTCTCAGAGCATGAAGTATTACCGCTCCATGACGAAACTCCACAAGCGATAACTCAGCAGTACAATGCCCGTTATAAAGCGACTAGGTATGTGTAGGTCTCCCTCAGGGGAGGGTGACATAAATTGGTTACAGTGTCCCTGGGCTGCATCTGGATAAGTGTGGTGTGTTGACGTCCTTCGGGCCCAAGTGTGTTGCCTTAATACACTACATTCAGAGTATTTGTAAATTAAGAGAAATCTTGACAATATTGACTTTTATACAGTTTTTTTTAATTCTAGAGCAGGGGTAAAGTACAGTTGGCGAAAAGTTATCCAGAACTTTTACAGAAACCAGACTCCAGTTTTTAACAGTCTAAGGACGTAACTGGGAAACCGTGGTTGAGAAGGAAGTGAGAGAGATTTGTAGCCTCTTCTTGGTGCTGTTCAACCTGAACGCTGAGCAAGCAGTAAAAGAAACCAAAGAAAAATTTGGAGTAGGAATTCAAGTTCAGGGAGAAGTAAAAACTTTGTGGTTCGTCAATACCACTGTAATTCAGTAAGACAGCAAATGAAATGGAGTAGCAAATGGACGGAATGGACAGTGTCTTGAAAGTATACAAGATGAACATCGATAGAATTAAAACAAGGGTAACCGAATGTAGTCGAATTAAATTGGTCGATGCTGGTCGAATTACATTAGCAAATGACACTCTAAAAGCGGAATAAAATGCAGACTGGCAGTGGTCAAAAGAGCGTTTCTGAAGAAGAGAAATTAGTTACTATCTATCACAAATTTAAATATTAGGTCTTTTCTAAAGGTTTTTGTCCACTGTGTAGCCTCATACAGAAGTGAAACATTAACAATAGAAGCTTTTGAAACGTTATGCTATAGAAGAAGACTGAAGGTGAGGAAGGTAGATCTGATAACTAACCGAGAGATACTGAACTGAGATGGAAAAAAATCTGTGGCAGATCCTGTCCATAAGAAGGGATTGATGGAATACATTCTGAGGCATCGAGGAATTGCCATTTTGGTAGTGGAAGGAAGTGTAGGGGATAAAAATTTCAGATCAAGACTTAAGAATGTTCAAATGGATGATGGTTGCAGTAGTAATGCAGGAATCATGAGACTTGGAAAGGATAAACAAGCGTGATGAGTTGTATCATACCAGTCTTCTGATTGAATGCGGCGGCGGCGGCGAAAAACTTGGTGGTGGGGAATCTTCAGGAATACATGAGGAACTCTGTTTCCACGGTGTTTAAAATTATTGACTGCAGCACACGGAGGTCGTACATCAAAATGAATTTTTACTGAGACTATGTACAGTTTTTAAAGTCTATTCTTCTGTATGCTGTAACGCAGTAAATCATTCAAGTTACCTTTTATTCCCTAACATGTATTAGCCTTGGGGTTACGAATTTCACACACGTTAGTGCGGAAATACAATGGACTGAGGCAGCGAAAAATTTCATTCAACCCCTTACTATCTTGACGAATGAAAGACAAGCTGAAACCACAACACTAACATGAATACAATAAAAGTTGCCAAGAGGAAAGAACGGACACGACTTGCGCAGTCCTGGCCCTATTTACTATTATCTACAAACACACAGAGTGCCGCCAGCATTAACATTAGTATATGATGAACGTGCATAAACTTTGTTTTACAACTTAACCCGGTTGCACCGTGCAAAGTTTTGAGATTTAACGCAGAAAGCAAGTACCACGCCATATCTTTATTCCTCTCGCTAGCAAAATTCAGCTGCAGCACGGTCTAGCCGCCTGTGAGTATTCTAACGTAACATCTGCGTGTGCAGCGCAACTTCCTTCCTTCGGCCTCTGCTACGAAGTCGAGTGATTCACCATCACTGGCAAGCAAGAGATTGCGCAGGTTGCAACTAAACTTCTGATGCTCCTCAAGACTTATTCCGTTGACTAGTATGCACATTTGAGGCAGAAACTGTAGTCGGTAGAGCGCAAGACAAACGTAGACTTATTTAGCAGCAATGAATACGTCTCGGACGGTCCTGAACGGAAGTCTCAATCGTCTAATTCGATAGGTTAGCTTCTATGGGTACGTTGCCGCCTTCCCTTCCTGAAGTCTCAGAATTGTTTGTTAAAACCAGCTATGTCATAGAGAACAGTAATAGTGTGTGTAGTGTACAGTGTCATGCTTGTGATGGGTGAGCGAAGAGAGCGAATGAAGCCTGGCGCAGGAATATAGCCATTTCTCTCGAATAGGCGTAGTAGTGTAAGATGCACTCATTCTTTGTGAAGTGGCTTGGAATTTTATCCAGAACAAAGACGCAAATTTTGGTGTTCTGGAACTTGACAAAACTCCTCTTCCTCTTGCTAGCCAAAAACTGACAGAATATTTCTTACACGCTTATACTACGACCCGGCGATCGAATGGAGCGCTACCGCAAATGCGTGAGTTAAGGACCTCGGCTAAGGCAAAGGGGGGGGGGGGGGTAGCCTTGAAAATGATACATCTTTAAAAAAAGAAGTATCCGTCCTGATAATTGGCTTCCTTATCGTAAATTAATCAGTGTACAGTAGCGATCACTTATCGTAAATTAATCAGTGTATAGTAGTGGTCATTGAGATTATCACCACATGTTTGTCAAGGCCCTGCGTGCCAACCAGCCTGATCGGTTGAGCCTCAGACTACCACGCCAGTCGAAATCTACATACGAGTACATATACATACGCACACTTCTGGCCATTACAACTGCACCATCGGGGAGGATTGCATATAACGAAATTTTACTTATTATACGCGTACAGTATAGTAAGAGGTATACATGCGAAGGAAATTAGTGCGCGAAGCTGTCACACACCGGCAGCAACAATGTATCTAACCTTGAGTCGAACTGACCTTCAATGGCAGATACGGATCGACATTCCGTGCTGCTTCAACTTCGTACCAAATTTCATCAATGGTAGTAGCTAGCAAGTGGTGGCGAACCAGTCTGTCGGCAGCCGTGATCACATGTTTTAAGAGGGTGACCTATGGGGAACGTGCAGGCCCGCAGAACACCCTCTGTACCGAGGAGGGTCAGGACAACGGGCTGGAAGCGGTCTTTATTATCTTGCTGAAAGATAGGGTACAACCACTGGCCCCAACACATTACAAACTTAACTGCTGCTGTCCAAATTATCGGCTACGTAACTGACGATATTTTGTTCCCAAGGGAATACAAACCAAACAAGGCACAGGGTCCATATGACAATGAAAAAGGCAATCTGGCAAAGTTCGTTGCCCCGGGAGCCACCAAACACGGATAAGTGCATCGTGACGCTGTACGTAGAACCGGGACGCCTCTGAAAAGAAGACGCGCTCTCACTCACGTGTGCAGTGTTGTCTATGGGCTTACGGTCGTAGGCGCGCCCCCCTATTGCCACTACAGCAGTAGCCGTGCACTGTCCAAGGTGCTCCGGACTTCGTCGCACTGTCCGAGAAGATAATCGAATGACAGTCCTGGGATACCGACCAATGCAATCAGCAGTATCTCAGCACCGTGTACCGCGGCCTCCATGGGCCACGAGCCTGCGCTAATTCCGACACCTACTGGAAGTTGTCTCTCTCTTACACGAGGCATAACGCGATCTTCTGGAAAGCAACAATTTAAACGCAATTTTTGACGAGAAGCACAATGCGTAAACCTTTCCTTATATACTCAAGATACGTGACGTTTCTCCCACTTTGTGCGACCCCGCTAAAATGCTCATTATTTGCACATGACAGGCTTGCGGTACATTTCACGCCAATTTGCCGCTTTTGTCGGGGTGCAGTTTTAATGAGCAGCGGTGTATATGTATTTGTCCGTTATGTTTCAGGACAACTGTAGCGCCCGGCGCAATTTCAATGAGCCTTGATACGCCTTTGTTTGACTGGAATAACACACTGTGGGTAAGAAAGCTAAAACTGCAATAATTAACGTCAAGAACATTAAATACCACAGCAACTTTATGCGACTACAGATCGTCATCTGATGCGACTGGGATCATAATCTGTTCACACTAAGATTTAATGTGGTCAAATTTTGAAGAGATTAACATAAAAAATGTAGAACAGAAATATTTTTCTAAACTCCTAAATAGCAATTGCGATCTCGCTTCCCTCTACACATTGGTAAATATAAACAAACATGCTGTATGCTTTGACTACATATTCCACTAGCAGTTAAACGTTTCTTTCTCGTCAATGAGACCTCTCGTAGAGTCTCTAACATCCCAGTCGAGACTAAGACAATATTTGGCCTGCTGAGGCGACGCTGACGCTCGCGGCTTTGAACTTATTGCCGTAGAAATGTCAGCGGGAGGAGCGGCGTCGATACGGGAGAACGACAGAGAGACACGCAAGCTAGGGGGAAACAGATTTGAGTGCTCTGTTGTAGGGGTGATGTATCTCCTGCATGCACCTTATATTGCACCATCGCTGAAAGATCTCTCACGAGACACATCCCCTTCAAATAACACAGCGATCGGAAGAGATGATTATTCTCGACGAGTTCCGCATCTCTGGAAAAACACACAATGTTAGAGCAGCAGCAATAGGAATGTGCCTACACAACGTTTTTATTTAGAAATAAGTGGAAATAGACAATGACGGACTCCGTCCGCCAGATAATTTACGCTGAGAGGGGAGGGGGGGGCGAGGGGGGGGGGGGGGGGGGGGAGAAATTGCGGACGCGAACCTCAAAAGAGCAGACATTAATAAATATTCCTTAATACTTGGTACCATCTCTTCTTTCTCAGACGAAACAAAAATGATTGGTACTTCTTTTAACCATTTAATGTATTTACTCAACTGCTTCGAATGTTCTACTACAATGTTTTGGATAGTGTTTCCGACTATGTTTAGAAAAGATAAAGGTTACACTTACAAAATGGTAATAAGCCTCAATGAGCCAGTATTGCATCGGCATCTGCGTGTAATGTTGGACTTTTAGTGAGATATTTCCATTTCGAAACTTAATGACTCGCAATAGCAGTTCTCTTACACTGCACGACACGAAGCTTATGAGCACAAATCAATGGCTTCTTTGAAAGTAGAAGAGTACACTCAGATACATTTATACTGGAGGTACGTCGTGTAATATCTGAAGCCGTTTTATACCACTGAGGAATAAATTAACAACTGTCCATAAAAAATAAGCAGATGTGCAAATGTTTAATTACTCTAGTGCCAGGCATTGCATTTATAGGCAAATCCAAAATATTTGGCATCATTTGCGCAAAGTAAAGCACTTACGGCTAGTAGAAGCATGAGTGACTAGTTAACAGGAGAATATACAAAAGAAATTTTACTGGATGCCTATGTCCTAAAACACTAACAAACAAGTGGTCGACTCGTCAGGGCAGAGTAAACACAGAGTAAACATAGATACGAAGTTATAAAGAACAAACTCATCAGACAGCGAATTAGTTTATGCGGAATTAAGTAACTAGTTCAGCATAACAGAAAATGTTGGTTATGAAGACATACACGAAACGGGGCAACCATTTAAGAAAATTAAGACTATAAATGTGAACGAAGAAAGCAAAAACGAAAAAACAGAGAACACAGTGAAAGCGGAATGTGCAAGCGATCTATAACAGGGACAAGACAGAATATGTTGAATTAAAATCATTTGTACGTATCCTCGAGATTATGTGCGAAGAAATAATGAAAAATTACTTGTTGGGGTGACATTACATTTTATTTGTTAAGACGGCAGGTATCACAGTACTAGTACCTCTCAACGACCTCTGGTTTTTCCAACGTTTACAGGTCCCATATCTATATTTTCCTACCTTTTAGGAAACTGTTCAGTTTTAAAATACAGCTCACAACCAATTAGTAGCGGTCGTAGTCCACATCTGCCCCTGGAAACTTCTGACAGTTTAAAATCTGTTGATGCTGTCACTACAGAATGTTTAACTTTGTTTTGAAAACGGGTGGGAAACATATGGTGCCAAGTCGGGACTGTATGGAGGATGAACGATGGCTGTGAACCCAAAACGTCGGATTGTTGCAGCGCTCTTGTGTGATCTCAGTTATGACACTGTCATGCTGAAGGACTGGGTGCTCCATGTTTGGATGAAGACTTCGAATTCGAACTCTACTACAGCGCGCTGTTTATCACGCAGTGACAGATACGTCACTAACCGCCATGTTACATGCTACAATTCGGAGTCCTCCGACGGCAGAGGGCGGCAAATATGCAGATATGAAGAACAGAGATTTAGTGTGTTAATGACGTTTTATTTAAAAAGCTTTAAAAGTTTCATATAAATTCGGACGCATTACTTATCAGCACGCCCTCGTATATCAATTTATCGAGTTGACATTTGTCCTACTTTAACTCTGACAACGCCTATAATCCTAATGTGAGTTTAATTAGGGAGGACACTAACAGATGTGGAGCGTCATTGCCATCTGAATCAGCTCTGTAAGAAAAACGGTAGCAGTCTGTTTTGAAACGCCTATATGAAAGCGGCGTTTTGTTCGAAATGCGCCGAGAGCTCAGGATATTACAGTCGCCCTTCAGAAGACGTGAGTCATCTTACAGAAAAAGAGCATGTGAGTCCTCGGCGTTTATAGAGAGATGGGGCTGGGAGATGTACTCTCGCGGTGATGCAAGCGGAGCTCTCTGGTCGCGGATTTGGTGCGCGACGTGGAACGGCCCCTTCCGTTCACGCAAATCCAGCTCCTCCTTATTCTATAACTTCTTGTGGTGAGCTGAAATGTGAAAACAAACTTTGCATTGAATCTTAGCAGAAACGCCCACTTTCGGCAAATGTCAACTAAGCAGCATCTTGTTGATACAGTACAATGCTACGTAAACTGAGTACGGTAAAGGAACGAAGAAGAATTAGGCTGAAACATTCTGTCAACGAGGTCATCAGAGATTAAGCTCAAGCTTGGGTAGGAAAAGGATAAGGCAGGAATTCGGGTGCATCTCTTTCAAAGGAACCGTCCAAACATAGTTTATGTCTTAGTGGTCTGGGGAAACCACGGAAAATCAA
Source organism: Schistocerca serialis cubense (assembly GCF_023864345.2). NCBI lineage: Eukaryota > Metazoa > Arthropoda > Insecta > Orthoptera > Acrididae > Schistocerca > Schistocerca serialis. The sequence continues at coordinate 288,833,438 of NC_064638.1, forward strand.
AAACTCCGTGGGCAGCTCCTAGCGGAGCTGAGTACAGTATTTTAACCTTCGCGTCCCCCATGCACAGTGTCCTAGCGTGAAGTGTTAGATTCCTTCGCGAAACACTTTTTTCTCTTTACTGAAACATTTGTCGATGTGGTCTTCAAAGCATAACCTACCTTCAAGACTGACACTGTCGTCGCATACTTTTGAATGAAGTAAGCGACTGTGATTATTACGATGCCGCAATTCTATTTTGTACAATCTGGCAACCTCATAAGCCAAGTAGCACAAACTCCGAACTAATTATATTGCTAATTCAAATGAGAGTCTTTGAAAGTAAAGTACGGATGAAATACATGTTTTTCAATACCTCCATTTAACCCTAAAGAGTTAGTAGATCACTTTTGGTGACGAGCTTAATAGGAAGCTCAGACTTTTTGCGGACGATGCTGTTTATCTATAATGAAGTAGTACCTGGAAAAAAATAAAGCAATACCCAGTCAGGTTTGCATAAGTTTTTAAAGTGGTGTAAAGATCGGCAACTTGCTTTAAATGTACAGAAAAGTAAAATTGTGCACTTAGCGGAAAACCAGTGACTAAGATCATTTAGCCAATTGGAATCAATCACATTTAAATAATTCGCATAAGATAGAATCGATGGTGGACGTCGAGAAAGTTGAAAGGCAGCTCGTTTCGTATTGCAGCGAAATAATGGAGAGGGTGCCATGGACATGACACGTAAATCTGGGAGGCAAGATCTTCTTATGAAATTTCAATCACCAATTTTCTCCTCAGAGAGTGAAAATATTGTGTTGGTGCCCACCTAGCGAGGAAAGATTATCAATATAAAATAAGAGAAATCACAGCTTGCACAGAAAGATTTAAGTGTTTGTTTTCCCCACGCGCCGTTCGAGAGTGGAACGGAAACTGGAACTGGAAACCGAAAGGTGGTTCGATGACACCTCTGCCAAAGACTGAATTATGAACTGCACAGTAATGATGTAGAGAACTGAGTTACACTTTGTATGAGCAGAAAACTGAATGATCACATACGCTCAATAGTGGGTAAAAAGCTAGTTGCAGACATTCATTTACAGGATATTGGGAAGATGCAGTCAGTCTACACAGAACATTGTTTGCAAATCACTTGTTCCTTCCAGCTTAGAATATTGCGCAAGTGTATGGGACCCACACCAAAGAGGATAAAAGGAAATACTGAATGTATACAAAGGACAGCACAAGTACTCAGGGGTAGGTTTGACTCATAGGAGAGCATCACCGAAATGCTCAGAAGATTAAAGATGGTAACCAATTATCTCGTGAAAGTCTTACAAACTTTCAAGAAACAGTATTAAGTGAAGAACCTAGAAATTTTTCAGCTCCTCACACATCGCTCTCGTAGTAACCGCGAAGACAAAGACTCATTACAGCACGCACAGACACGCAACCATGGTAGGCAATGAAAATTTCGTGATTCGAGACACCAGTGACTCCATTATCAAATAGAGATTTTGAAAAGTACATGGGTTTCTCTAACCTGTCAATAACTATGCTCCTACTACATTGTTTTACATTTAGCAAAATTGTGTGTGTCACTATAAATTTTCTAAGAACAGTTTTTGCTTCTCCTTTAAAATTTAACAAATGGAGTTGCGAGGTTTTCATTCCCTATCATTGACATAAGAAATCTTCCTGCGCTTCAGACGTAGTTGACATGAGAAGAAACCGTAAAATGAACAACTTTAAGTACTCTCTGCCATGCACTTCACAATGACTTGTGACATATTACTACGTTACCTCGAGAATCAGCCTCTCACCGCTCGTAACAGCCGTAATATGCCAGGAATTCAATATTCTTGCCGCGCTCCTTAACAGTTTTTGCTTACGGGCTCTTGCAGTACTTTACACTGTTATTACAAATTTTGTGGGAGGTGATCTGCTACTCCTACAGGTCTAACTCAATATTCTAGCGTGTGCGTCTCTGTACGGGACTTGGCATCGACCGGTAACATCTGTTAATCTATTCTTGCTAGCCTTACTCTTGTAATAGTGATACATTTCGCTCCTTGTCTTAACGTTAATTTTATCTTTTTTGCGTGACTCCTTAAGAAAGTTGGATGAGGACAAGTTTTATTTTTGTACCAGTGTTCTTCCACAATGTGAAGTCAAAATCTGAAAGCTAACCGTCTTCGTTTCACATTACATTAACATTATTCATCAGTAAGAGCAGAAACAGGCCTCTTTTCTTTATGAAAATTGATTTAACAGTAAAGATAATTCTGTTGACGGAAAAAAAACACACTTGTTGATGTCGTTTGGCAATTAGAAACAAGATTGAAACACAGCAAAATGAGGACCTATACGACTTTATAACAAAACAGGTATTGGTATTTTCTTTGTATCTACAGGGGGCAGTCAAATGAAAGCGAAACAGACGGGAAGAAAGTAAGTAAACTGTTTACTATTTAAAAAGTAATATGTTTATCATTTTCAGACAAGACAGTCAACGCCGTCTTCGAACAACGTTTGCACTTGCCTACGGAACAATGATTGTACCACATGTTGTCAAGACTGTTTCGACTCCGCTGCAGAAGTTTAGTTGGGAAGCCCTTGCAGTCCCGATCTCTTTCCATGCAATTCCAGTATTTTTGGAGTCCAGAACTAAACATTCGTGCCCGTCGATGTGCCTCTGATGAGGAGATGCATGCCTTGGTACAATCATGGTTCCGTAGGCAACCGCAAAAACATATTTCCATGAAGGCAGTGACTATCTTATCTGACGGCGGGATAAATGTATTAACAGTTATGACGATTACTTTTGGAATAATAAAAAGTTTACCAACTTTTTTCCCTATATCTCGTTTTCATTTGACTATCCGTAATATGTATCTCCTCCAATGAATTAATGTTTGTTTTTAAAAGCTTGTACGACACTACGTTTTCTATTCTTTTCGTTCCAAAAAGTGCGCAGAATGTACTATCAAGAATTTGTATATGTTTTCTTTGACCATTAATGAATTCTATCATCATTACAAGTCCTTTACTGCTGAGATTAAATATCCCGACGATCTGTATGACGGACAGCCCTCGGTAACATCACAATTCAATACTGGGCAGTGCGAAGTGATTTGATGTTTACGTTCTTTCTGGCGTAAACACACCACCACCTGCTGTTTTGTGACGCAACCTTTCGTTGCTGTCAGGATGAATCTGCTTTAAATGAACACGGGCTGACAACAGGGTCGTTGCTAAGTGTTTTACCGCCCTAGGCTAGAGTTGAAAAATGACCACCACCACCACCACCACCACCACCACCACCACCACAACGGTACAACAATGCAAATCTCCAATCGTACTTTTGATCATTAAACTAAGGTGACCAGAAGTTCTTTTCCTGGGGACGGTGCTCAGTTAAACTGACGCATGGTAAATGATCTGCAGACAAAAAGAAAATGAGGGAGTCAAGGAGGTACGGTATGAAGTCGCAGGTTCGCAAGCCAGCGCACGAGTTCCAATCCATTGCTCGACAAAGAGTCATACATGATTGGTTGGTTGAAACGAGGGGAGGAAGAGACCAAACTGCGAGGTAATCGGTCCCTTGTTCCCGGTAAAATAATTACACAAGGGAAACAAGAAAGGAGACGTACAGCACGAGAACAGGAGAGAGGAAAAGAAGAACCAGAAGAACGACAGAAGGACAACCAACACTACTATGGAGAAAACAGGAAAAGAAAACCACAGAGAGAAGCAAGAAACAGATAGAAGAGATAAAAACAAGAGAGCAGATGACTGGCTGGCCGACCACGAGAATAAAAAGGAAAATCCGGCCACTCTGCGACACATTAAACCATCCAGCCTAAAAGCATTAGAGTGGAGAACACAAAGGGACAAAGGACAAGCGCTAAAACTTAGATGAAATGATAAAACCCACCGTCACGTATAAAACGTAAAACTAAATTAGCCGATGAGGCGTTGTCAGCTAAAATTAATGGCAACGAGTCCGGTAACTGAAAAGTCCGTAGCAGGGCAGCCAGAGGAGGACAGCTTACCAAGATATGGGCCGCTGTCAGCCGGGCGCCGCACCGACACTGTGGTGGGTCATCACGGCGCAGGAGGTAGCCATGTGTCGCCCAAGCGTGGCCAATGCGGAGCCGACAGAGAACCAGAGTCCCTGCCGCGTGGAGGTCTTCCACACATTCGTAGTCTCGTTAATGGCACGCAGTTTGTTGTGCGTACTGAGGTTATGCCATTCCGTCTCTCAAAACCGCAAAACCTTGCAGCGTAGTAATGGTTGCAGAGAAGCCGATCTCCATAAGCGGTTTCCCTGTAGCCTATTTGGCCAGCCTGTCGGCAAGTTCGTTGTCTGGGATTCCGACGTGACCTGGGTCCAGACAAACACCACTGAAAGATTGGACCGTTCCAGGGTTCAAATGGCTCTGAGCACTATGGGACTTAACATCTATGGTCATCAGTCCCCTAGAACTTAGAACTACTGAAACCTAACTAACCTAAGGACAGCACACAACACCCAGCCATCACGAGGCAGAGAAAATCCTGACCCCGCCGGGAATCGAACCCGGGAACCCGCGCGTGGGAAGCGAGAACGCTACCGCACGACCACGAGATGCGGGCGGACCGTTCCAGGGCATAGATGGACTCCTGGACGGACGCTACCAAAGGATGACGAGGGTAGCACTGGTCGATAGTTTGTAGGCTGCTCAAGGAGTAAGTACATAGAAGAAACGACTCTCCAGGGCATGAACGGATGTGCTCAAGAGCACGAGATAATGCCACCAGCTCGGATGTGAAAACATTGCAGCCATCGGAAAAGGAATGCTGTTCAATATGTCCTCCACGGACAGACGCGAAGCCAACGTGATCATCAGCCATCAAGCCGTCAGTGTAAACCACTTCACGGCCTCGGTACACGTCAAGAATCGAGAGGAAGTGGCAGCGGAGAGCTGCGGAGTTAACTGAGAATCTTTACGGCCATGTGAAAGGTCCAGGTGAAGCCGTGGCCTAGGTGTACACCATGGAGGTGTATGTGAATCGACCTCAAATATAGGTGGGTAAAGGCAAGGACTCTAGTTCGGAAAGAAGGGATTGGACACGAACTGCAATTGGAAGCCATGACCTGGGCCGCCGATGCGGGAGATAAAACGCTGAGGGTGGGAAAAGGAAACGGTAATTCGGATGTGCAGAGCAACGAACGTGTGCAACGTAACTGGCCAGCAGTTGTGCACGCCTAACCTGCAATGGACGAACTCTGGCCTCCACCAGGACGCTGGTCACCGGACTCTTCCTACAACCTGTCGCTAGGCAAATGCCACAGTGGTGCAATGGGTCGAGTAAACGCAACACTGAAGGTGCCGCTGCACCATAAACGAGACTCCCATAGTCAAGGTGGGATTGAACAAGAGCGATCTGCACCCCAGTTGGTGTTGCTCAGGCAGCGGAGGGCATTGAGGTGCTGCCAGCACCTCCGCTTAAGCTGATGAAGGTGAGGAAGCCAAGTCAATTGGGCGTCGAAAACCAGTCCTAAGAATCGATATGTCTCCACTGAAGTGAGTGGATCGTCATTAAGGTAAAGTTCTTGTTCCGGATGAACAGTACGAAGCCGACAAAAGTGCATAACACACGACTTTGCGGCGGAGAACGGGAAACCGTTGGTTAGAGCCCCTGACTACGCCTTGTGGATGGCTCCCTGTAGGCGCCAGTCAGCGACACCAGTACTGGTGGAGCAGTATGAAATGCAGAAGTCGTCTGCATACAGAGAAGGTGGGGCGGAGGGCCCTACAAGCTGCTGTTAGCCATTAATGGACACTAAAAATAGAGACACACACACTACACAGAGATATTGGGGGGGGGGGGGGGGGGAGACTACCAACTTGGACGCAGAAAGTACAAAGCAACAGGAAATTTTTGGGTAAAAATCGGGAATGGGCCTCAGAAACCCCACTTGTATAATGTGGAAAGCATATGAGGTCGCCAGGTCGTGTCATACACTTAGTAAATCAAAGTTGGCAACCAGATGTTGGCGTCTGGAAAAGGCTGTTTGGATGGCAGACTCGAGGGACACAAGATTATCAGTGGTAGAGTGACCCTGGCAGAAACTGCCCCGACATGGAGCCAGTAGGCCACGTGACTCCAGGACCCAACACAACCGCTGCACACCACACATTCCAGCAGCTTACAAAGAACACTGGTGACTGATGGGCCAACAGCTATCCACATCAAGGTGGGCTTTTACCGGGTTTGAGCAACCTGAATGATGGTGCTGTCCCACCATTGTGATGGAAAGATGGCATCACATCAGATCCCATTGAAGATGAGGAGATGTCGCTTGTAGTCAGATGAGGGATGTTTAAGCATCTGACTGTGGATCCGATCTGGCCCAGGAGAGGTGTCGGGGCAATGTGCAATGTGAGGAGCTCCCACTCTGTAAATGGGGCGTCATAGGATTCACTGTGGCGTGTAGTGAAAGAGAGGACTTTTCCTTCCAGCCGCCGTTTGAGAGTGGAAAGGCTGGGGGTAGTTGTCCAACGCAAAGACTCGAACTTAGTGTTCAGCAAAGTGCTCGCCAATCACGTTTGCGTCGGTAGTTAATACGCCATTTATGTTAACACCAGGAACAGCTGTTGGGTTCTGGTACCCAAAAACACGTTTGATCCTTGCCCAGACTTGGGAAGGTGACGTATGGCACCCAATGGTCGAGACTTATCTCTCCCAACACTCCTGCTTCCGTCGTTTGATAAGCTGGTGAACACGGGCACAGTGCCGTTTATAGGCTATGAGGTGCTCCAGGGAAGGGTGCCGCTTATGCCACTGTAGATCTCGCCGACGCTCTGTAATTGGTTCAACGACTTCCGGCGACCACCAAGGGACTGCCTCTCGCTGGGGGCACCCTAAAAAGCGAGTGGTCACTTTTTCTGTCGCAGAAACGAATGTTGTTGTCACCTGCTCAACCATCACATCGATGTTACCGTGTGGGGGAGATTCAACGGTGACAGCAGAGGTGAAAGTTTCCCAGTCCGCCTTGTTTAAAGCCCATCTGAGCAGGCGTCCATGGGCCTGACGCCAGGTCAGTGACAGGAAGATGAAGTGGTCACTATCACACATGACGTCATGTGCTCTCCAGTGGATAGATGGGAGAAGTCCTGGGCTGCAAATTTATAAATCAATGGCCGAGTAGCTACCATGAGCCGCAATGAAATGTGTGGCGGTCCCAGCATTTAAGAGGCTTGGCCAGTAAGCACGGCGCCACCCCAAAACAGGTTATGGGCGTTAAAATCTTCCAAAAGTAGGAAAGGTTTAGGGAGCTGATCAATCAGTGTAGCTAATATATTCAGGGGTACTGCAGCATCTGGAGGAAAATATACATTGCAGACAGTTATTTCCTGCGTCGTTATTCTGACAGCCACAGCTTCAAGAGGGATTTGAATGGGCACAGTTTCACTACAGACTGAGTTGAGGACACAAACGCAAACTCCACCTGACAGTCGATTATAGTCGCTACGGTTCCTGTAAAATCTCTTATAGCTGCTGAGAGCAGGGGTCCGCATTGCAGGGAGGCAGGTTTCCTGGAGGGCAATGCAGGAAGCAGGTGTGAAGCTTAACAGTTGCTGTAGCTCAGACAGGCGGTGGAAAAAACCGCCGCAATTCCACTGGAGGATGACATCGTGAGACTGGCAAGGCATAGAACATTCAATGAGGCAGCTTACGCCTCAGGGTCACCTGCTGCCACCGACTTATTGCCTGAGCCGTCTATATCCATTGCGTCTGAGGGTCTGGCGATATCTAGGTCCCAGAATCTCCACCGCATCCTCAGACAGAGAGCTTGTAGGTAGCGGTGGTGTGAGTGCCACCGTAATTCCCTTGGTCTTGGGGGCTTTCTTTTTGGATTTCTCTCACTGCTCCTTGGGTTTCCCCGGCTGGGAGGACTCCACTGATTAAGTCTGCGGGACTGAGGATGAGCGTGAAGCCTTACGACCAGCTGCTTTTGGGCTCTTCAGCCAATGGCGGGTGTCGTCTTTCCCACTAGCAGAAACCTGAGAAAGGAGTGAGCCAATGGACCACTTCCTAGCGAGCAGAATCAAAGAAGACTCACGCTTCTCCAGCGCAGAAGTGGGGACTGATATCCCTGATGGTTGGTGGAGGGTTGTTGCTCCCAAAGTAGGTGGTGCAGGAGCAACAGGGAGGAAAATGCCCCTAAGCATCAAGAGGGCAGGTGTAGTCCTGCAGCTCTGAAAGGTGACTGGGGTTGGCAGAGCTGATGGGGCTAGAACTGTTGTAGTGGTGGTGTAAGATGTCATACATGCAGGATGTAGGCGTTCAAAGTTCCTATTAGCCTCAGTGTAGGTCAGTCGGTCCAGGGTCTTGTAATCCATGATTTTCCTTTTTTCTGGAGAATCCTGCAGTCAGGCGAGCAAGGCAGATGGTGCTCTCCACAGCTGACACAGATGGGAGGTGGGGCACATGGAGTATTGGGATGTGATGGGCGTCCGCAATCTCTACATATGACGCTGGAAGTACAGCTGGAAGAAATATGGCTGAACTCCCAGCATTTAAAGCACTGCATTGGGGGATGGATATGGGGCTTTACACCACAGCGGTAGACTATCACCTTGACCTCAGGTAATGTATCACACTCTAAGGCCAAGTTGAAGGCACTGGTGGAAACCTGATTATCTCTCGGACCCTGGTGGACACGCCGAACGAAATGTACACCTCACTGCTCTAAATTGGCGCGCAGCTCATCGTCAGACTGCAAAAGAAGGTCCCTGTGAAATGTGATACCCTGGACCATATTTAAGCTCTTGTGGGACATGGTGGTTGCAGAGACATCACCCAGCTTGTCACAAGCGATTAACGCCTTTGACTGGGCAGAGGACGCCGTTTTGATCAAGACTGACTCAGATCTCATTTTTGACAAGCCCTCCACCTCCCCAAACTTGTCCTCTAAATGCTCAACAAAAAACTGAGGCTTCATCATCATGAAATATTCCACATCAACTCTCGAACATACAAGGTACCGGGGTCCATAAGAGTTGCTACCATTCTTAGCCTGACGTTCCTCCCATGGTGTGGCCAGGGAGAGGAACGATTTGGGGTCATACTTCTGTGCACTAAAATGAGCCTGTGAGAGCTTAGAGACTGCCAGTGTCTGACCATCAGTAAGAGATCATGTACTACACTTCACCGCATGTCATCCACCCTGATGCCACCCACTCCGACCAGGGGCCCTCCCCACAGGCGCCACCCAGCTGCAGCAAAGGCCACCTGGCAGGATGGCCATTTCCGGGAGTCCCGATACCATAGGGTGACTGGCATCTACTCCTTGGCATACGTGAGGAGTTAATGGCAGAGGCAACAGCAGAGCATCCCTGTGTGGTCAGGGGGCAACAGCCAACAGGGTACATTGCGGCCCCACCAAAATGGACTGGCTACTGTTCTGGATATCAGGTGCAACCAAGCAATCAAGTCCATTATCATCTTCAGCATAGAAAACGATACTGCACAGTTGACGGAATAATATGCACCAAGGAGAGTGACATCACCCAACAGTTGGAGAATGAGCAGAAGTGCAGATCCACGTCGACAAAGGATGCGATAGGTATCAGCATATGATGGGCACGATGCACCGTGTATGGCGCCCTTCCCCAATTGGCTCGCTCTTCGGGAAAATTTTGAAAAACAGGGGACCATCACATAAAGGCCAAAACGTGAGAGATTCTTTTTGTGTGTTCAAATTTTTCGCTGTTTGATTTGGAATTAATTTTTTGTGCTCTTTGACACCCCTAAATATATGCCGCCCTATAAGGCCGCGTAAACTTGCTTAATGGCAGAAACAGCCTTGGCTGCCACTGTGTTACACGAAAATATAGCTAGTCTGATTTCTCTGTTGCTCTCGATGTCTCATTGGCAAAATCTGTGCAAATGTGTTCTTTGGCGACTTCATAATCTTCGTCAATTGTAATCGTGGACGGTCTTCTGCGGATTTCGGCTTCTGATGGTAATGACTTCGTTTGTCTAAGTGCGATCTGCAGTCATCCGAAGAAACTCACTATTGAGTAAATCAAGTTATAATTTTACATCTGTATTGAATACAGAGGCGAAAGAACGATTAAATCTACACTGTGCTTCACTGCGCAACGTATGAACGCACGCCATGTCTAAATACACCTGTGTCCGTTTGCATTATGATTTTTTGTTTAAAGTCTAGCTTGCGAAATTTCTTGACATTCGCGTTTGACCACCCACCTCTTCTGGCATCTTTTGAAACTAAACCAATAAGGTAACTGTTTATCACTCATTGTTTCTCTGCTAGTTTTTGAGTACAGGCAATAGAGCCCAACGTACAGGAGCTACAGAGTATGAAGATGTTGGAATTTTCTTGTACAGTACGTAGTATCAGGTAAAGAGCTGCCTCACAGCACATTTATACACAATACACAAAAAAGTAAAAACTGTTTCTTACACTTCCCACTCCGTGTTTGCAATCTGTCATGACTTAATACCTTAACTTCCTGGAAATGTATTCCGTCACCTCTCATCGCCGTTTTCATCTGATCGTCAGCTAATTTAACGGCGGTAACTGAGCGACTTTTCTGTTGTCAGTTTCATTGCCAAGTTTGAACCAATAACGCAATGTATTTTATACTGCAAAGCCACAGTACCACTAACTACATTTTTCTTTGGGGCTAATAGTGAAGTAATATTACACAACACTGAGTCGAGACCAATAAAATGTAAATAGAACGTTAATATCATAGAATTAACACGTGACAATTTCCACTCATGTTCAGTGTATTTAAATGGAGCCCATAATTTTTATATCCGCCTCATCATACTTGAATAAATATATTACCATTCTAGTCAGTTTCTTCGCAACCATACACTGGCAGTTAAAGTAAAATTTGTAAACGTCTTCAATGCTAAACATGTCTCCATTTTTATGCTTCTTTTATGGCAATTTGTGCCGCAAAATTTTCAGCAGTCAAATGTGAACCATCGGAAGGAACCCCCCCCCAACAGCTAGAATATGACTGCATTCATGAAATCCAACAAATCCCCTGCGTTTCTTCAACAACTCTGGTAATTACCGAATTTAAACTGCGCCTTTTAGCTTGAAAGCAGAAGTTAACAACTACATCTGTCAAATTATGTACAACGCACGTAAAACGCGTTTTCCGGCTTCGCGTGTTTAAACTGTTTCTCTGGTAGACATCCTTGCACGCTACCCTGAAAAAAGAAAACATCCGCCCCCTTTCCACACAGTTTCTATATTTAGGCGCTCATTCACAGCTAAACCGTAATTAAATTATCGAGCGTTCGTTTAGTGGCGAGCCCCCAGCCCCATCAGACCACCAGCTGCACCATCGTTATCAGGCTCAAACTATTGATCGCAATGCACACCTCGTGGCGGCAGCTAAACCTATGCTTTGAGGTGGAAATGGAGTCTGCTGCATATACAAAGGAAAACAAGATTTTCTATTCATCAGCGGCTTCACAATTCGTGAGAGCTACGGCAAGCGGTATGAGAAATGAGATATTAGGTTTCTTTATACCAGTAATGAGTAGATCATATGAGACTTCATAATAGCTATGTGCTGATTTTCACAGATCTTTAGGTTTCTATACTGGTTGATGGCAATAACGAAAGAAATGCTTGTTTGCTAAGAATAAGCGAAAAATTTAACATGTGTTGTTATAAGTTATTTATACCACTGTGCAACAATGAAAATGTAAATCTAATGAAAATAGCCAATACCTATCAGTTCTAATGTGCTGATCGCGAATATCACAAAGACAATTCAAAATTAGCTCTAGTTTTCATTTTACATTGTTTTATAACGGATTTTTATGTTATGTTTAAAATCAAGTATTATAATGGTTTGTCGAAGTCCTAACTAGTAACAATGGTTTATATTACTGTTTAAGTACTTAAGGCAAAAATTCCCTTAAGTGATGCCAAAGTAAAGGAGGGCATCTTTGTAGGCCCACAGATTCGAGAGCTTTTTGACGACCATACTTTTGATGGAATCATACAAGGTGGTGATAAGCATGCATGGGAATGTTTTAAGACAGTATGTTTACAGTTCTTAGGAAACAACTGTGTAATAAATAAAAGGAGATTGTAAATAACGTGTCATCTTGTGAAAAAGTTGGTTGCAACATGTCACAGACAATGCATTTCTTACCTAGTAACCTTGACTTCTTCCCCAAAGATCGTGGTGCAGTAAGTGATGAACATGGAATCGATTTCATCAAGATATTGCCATATTTGAGAAGAGGTATGCCAGAAAGATGAGCCCTATTATTTTAGTATATTACTGCTGGACTGTGATAAAGGTTCCCGAGTATGTGTATAAACGTCAAGCCAAGCGAAAACGGTCATCTGAATTTATCTCTGAACAAAATATGTATACTGTACATATGGACATCCTTTATACACATTTGTGACCAGTTAATTTATATATTTTCTTTTGTGCTTTACACAGTTCTTGTACAAAGTAGACTTACAAAGTATTTTCATTTGTGTAATATTATCTTCATTTTTCCTTAATATTTTACTTTTGTACTTCCAGAATGGCACTGAAATTTATCAATGCATAACACACAATTCAAGTAATTATTCATTTAAAATTTGTTATGCTGAATCTTTAAACACAAATGCTTTATTTGTACAAAAATGCAGGTTACATTTCTTAAAAATCTAGAGCTAAATACTTATGAAGATGATTTTGTATCATTTTATACTGAAATAAACCTAACTCACTCAAAATCATGCAATTTACACACTTTCACTTCAAATTTGTTGTTCAGTGTAATAGAGAATTACTTTCATCTATTTGTTCAGACCAAATTCTATCATTTACGATAGATAGCACCGAAATGGTGTACAGCATTTATTTTTTTATTAGTGAAAAAGGTACGCTGTGTATCTATAAAAACAACTTATTAAGACCATGTATGTATTTCACAGCTAAAGCTCCTTTATTTGAGGTGCTCCAGCACGACATAGTCGTACCTAATGCTTATAAGTGGGAATGGGAAGTACCATAAGATGCTTGTTTTGGAAAGTTGACTTAATTTTGTTCACAATGGATTTGATTTATAATATTTTTAAGTGCACACATTTTAAGCTGATGCATGACATGTTTGTATCTCTGAACTTACGCTTCAAAAAAATATCCGAGGCAGCACTACTGTGGAGAAATGCCTCCTTATGGAAACTTAAATTGCATATGCTCATCAACAAACTGTTTCCTTTTACTTACCTGAACAGGTGCAGCCTTTCTGAGAAGCAACTGCCACATTAGCCTCGATGGAACAACTCGAAATTTTAAATCCCACAGACAAATCTTAAAGATTCTCTTACAGTGATTGCCAGGAAAGCCCACATTGGGCTTGGAAAAGGTTCTTTTTTGTTTCCAACTTTATTTCCATTGCAGTCTAATAGAGAAATTCATTGCTTCTCACTGAAGTCACTTCTGGAATTTGCCGTCTTAGCATGTTGTATAAAACTTCCTTCTTTCATGGTCCATGGCAGGACAGAAGGTAGATTTCAACTGACTGACGTACTACGAAATGCTGGGTATCAAAGCCGCATTAAATTACAAGACTTGCAGCTTTTACTTTTAGCGAAATATTCGCTATCTACCACAGGATGTTTCAGTTTGAACACTAAATGTTGATGTGGTGGTACAGACTAATTAGAATAAAACACTACATATAACATGTATCCAATTTAATTGGTTACAGAGGTATAGCCGGTTACAGCGATAAGTACTTATTTTGCGTGTTGACACTCCATTTGCTATGGGTTAATTTACTGATTGCAATTTTCATTCTGAAAATCAAGTTGTGTTGCGTTTACATAAGTAAATTTTTCAACTGTGTGATTTTCTGGCCAATCCTGCTGCCTCGTTTAAGCATACCGCAGGTATTTACAAATGCTGACTATACCAATATGGTATTTGCGCACGGGTATTGTCATGTGAACATTGTTGCTGCTTCTAGAGGTTACGGCAGACGACATCCTAAACGCAAAATAACAAATTCAAGTGTTTACTCGTGTTTTCACGAAACTACGTGACACTGATGCGGTGCCCAGCAGCCATATGTCATAGGAACGTGCAAATGAACAGGTGGGAGGGAAGCAGATTTGTGTTCAACGTCCCGCCAACAACGAGGTCATTAGAGGCGGAGCACAATCTCGGATTAGGGAAGGATGGAGAAGGAATGCAGCCGGTCCTTTTGAAGAACCATCTCGGCATCTTCCTAAATGGATTAAGGGAAATTATGGAAAACCTAAGTAGCAAATGAGCAGAGCGTGGATGAAGTAGAAAATATTAAGTTAGTGGAACGTAGTCCAACAAGCACTGGCAAAATTTCTACATCTATCAATCCACATACAAGAATATGGCGGGTAACACGTTATGGTTTACTGCGAAGTCAGTTTCACGCGTGACAGTATCAATAAGTATCACTGAAGTTACATCAGTGGTCCGACGAAAACCCAATACCTTTGTAGAAAGACTTAAGAACGCTTCTGTGTAAATGTATGGTGTGGTATAATAGAGGATGACAACCAGTTGATTGGACCTGTTGTGTTAACGCATCTACTTCTGGGGGTGGGGGCAATAGTTTGTTGAAAACAAGTTTCCACTATTATTGGAAGAGATTCACATGGCTACAAGGATGCTTATGTTCTTCCAGCTCGCACTGGGCCTCTGCACATTAGTCGGGTGAAATCTAAACATGCTCTGGAAGACGAATCGGCAGAAATGTTGACGTTTGTTGGCCACAAGGATTCCTATATTCCATTGTAGTGCCTGTCAGTGTTGAAAAAAGAATCTTAACGCCATCTTGGCTGTTATTACTGAACTACAGTCATGTACTCACGTAAGCACATTTATGTCATGTTGTTAATGTACGCTTACTCGGCGTCAAACTGCTATTAGCTATGTGCCGATTGTTTCCCCATATACCGACTACGCCTTGACTGCCATGTTTGCTGGTTCGCTCCCGTAAACAAAATTTCACGCGCTGGAAAGTTGGCGGAAACTGGAGTGAAATTCGACACAGCCACAAGCTGAAATTACAAACGTCTGCTAGGAGTCAGAGTTTTGAATAGCGTGTCGACACCTTCTCAGCAACTAAACTGTCCCGCAATGCCACTTACCTGCACAACAATAATGCTAATCTATAATGCTGATCTTTGGTACAAATGTGTGTTTACAAACAAGATACCCTAATCTTATATTATCCTTACATTTACATTTCTGATTCTTCTGTCCATTGCTGGAAAATCCGGTACAGGCCTTTTAGAGTTTTGAGTCACTGCCATGTGATGCATCTAAATGCCCGCCAAAAACATGTATACACTGACAAAGGTTTCGTTTAGGAGTAAGTTTACAGCATATACAGTTGACAATGTTACCGACTATTAAGCTAGACATTACTTACTGATGCACTTGTCTACCAATATACATCTGCAAAGGTTTCTGTTGATGCATAGATACGACGAACTGAAAATATGGCAATGGCATAAATATTTGTGCTTCCAGGGTTAGTGTCTACAGGATACTCATTATGGTGACGTAGGAGAAGGTTCATGTTTACTGTTACCTGGATGGTACGAAAACATACTAAAACAACACAGAACTATCTCCGGACTGAACGTTACACTCCATACACTGGGTTAAAACGTCTCATTTGGAACATGGGTGCACTCGACACCTCGAGGAAAAATTTCGAATCGTTGGATACTACACGCCAGCGTTGCCAATTTAGCGACTTTGTCGCTAGAAATGGCGACTTTTGCCTTCGTCTTAGCGACAAAAAAAACTTTTTAGCGACAAAAATTATTTAGTGACTTATCTGGCGACTTTTGGAGTACTGACGACTCAAAACTATTTTCGGCCAGTATTTTCATTAACAAAACTAAGATTTTGACTATAGAAATTGTCTGAGTCAAGTTTGTCTGAACAAAATAAAGTTTATTTGAAGAAGAGATGCATTCAGTTTAGCCTGAAACTCATAAAAGAAATTCAACAAAGACTGCCAAGTAAAGTTACGATCCTGAAAAAAGTCAATGCTGAATGTTGAAGAAATACTAAAAGTGAATAAAAATAATGCTGTAGCGGATGTAGTCAAGGAACTGGATTTTAGTAGCGATTTCATAGACTGTATGTTGCAAGAATGGCATAATATCAACTTCATTAGGTGGAATAACACTACTAACACTGTTTTATTTTGGAGTGAGGTTTTGCAGTATGAAAATACCGCAGGGGAGAATCCTTTTTCTTTGATTTCACAGCTAGCAATGACTGTTCTATGCCTACCGCCTTAAAATGCAGAAATGGAAAGAATATTCAGTTCTATGAACATTATAAAAACTAAACAACGTAACAGATTATCGTTAAAGACAAATAATGCTTTGATCATATTGAGAGACCAGCTGAAGAAACAAAATAAAGATTGTGCATCTTTTGACATACCGTCAGACGTATTGGAGCTTGTTGGAACGAACAAAAGTTACCCTTTTGCGACAAAACCAGTCGAACTGCATCATCTGTTGAGCGACGTTCAACCCTCTACATCAACTACAGTTTTGTCAGAGCATGAAACAGAAGAGTTATTCGATCTTCTGAGTGACGACGATGAATAGCTGACATACCGGTATGTATATATTTTGTAACTTAATTTGTTTTCTTGCTTTCTTTTGTTACAAATATAGTTGTATATTTCTAGTATATTTGACTACTGTGATTGAAACAACAATTTGTGTGTTGCATCAATTATGACAACAAGTTTAATTAAACGTTAGCGTATTTTATATATATGTTGTTGCAAGCGATGAGTCATTTAATTAAGACAATATAGCAATTACGTATGAGAGCTTTTATTAATATTCCCCCCCCCCCTCCTCCGCCACTGGCTTATTGCACCATTCACAGCACGAAATTTTCAGTACACCCCAAGTAAAATCAGTTTTAGCGACTTTCTAGCGACTTTTGATATTGAATCTAGCGACTCGGGTTTTTTTAGAGTTGGCAACACTGCTACACGCCTCCTGTGAGGTACTGTGGCCCGTTGAAGACGCGCGGATTTATGTGCCACTGTGAGCAGCGGCGTTTTAACAGACTCCATATGCCATTCGTAATGTTCGACCGGGAACTTGTTGGAATGGACCCGCAATGACTGGCATAATAATTCTTGTCAGTTTTGAAACCGATTGTCACTGACAATGCGCGACGCTCGTCCCTGACCCGTGTCCGACATTTTAAGACCACTGTTCTTACAATGTATTATATAGTTGCGATTGACCACCACGTTGTGCTAAAAAACAAAAAAAAAACGCCCAAAAGGCCTGTAGTGGACTAACGCTTCTTTTGACTGTTAACAGCTACAGCGGAACCATGTCCGTTAATGAGGATGGGAAGAGCCAAAGACTACTGAAAATATACTTATTTCATTTCATAATACTATTCTCTCTACAGAAGTTCTTTTCCAAAAAAAAAAAAAAAAAAAATGGGGGCTGGAAATTATACTGCATCTTAAATTGTTCCTCACTGCACCGTTGCTCTTCCTCGAACACTGCGTTGGGACAGGCTATGTCAAGGTGACAGCAATGCTGTCAAAAAAAAAAAAAAAAGGATGTTAACATCAGTAACATAATCCTTGAAATCAGAAAAGGATTCGTGAAAAGCTATATTTGTGGCACAGGTGTGTGTCAATTTTGGTTATCGTGAAGACTTAAATGAAATAATGAACGGTATTTGAAACGTATGTTACACGAGACTGTTTAAGATCATATGCGTTGACGGATTAAGGAGTGAAAGCGTCCTACATCGAGTTAACGACAAAAATTAGTAATAAAGGAAACGTTATGACTTAAGGCGCGACAGTCGTTGGCCACAGGAAGAGAGTCGCACCTGAAAACTATCTGAAGGGACGGTGGAACCAAAGCATCACAACAACATGATTGTTGTTGTTGTTGTTGTTGTTGTGGTCTTCAGTCCTGAGACTGGTTTGATGCAGCTCTCCATGCTACTCTATCCTGTGCAAGCTTTTTCATCTCCCAGTACCTACTGCAACCTACATCCTTCTGAATCTGCTTAGTGTATTCATCTCTTGGTCTCCCTCTACGATTTTTACCCTCCACGTTGCCCTCCAATACTAAATTGGTGATCCCTTGATGCCTCAGAACATGTCCTACCAACCGATCCCTTCTTCTGGTCAAGTTGTGCCACAAACTTCTCTTCTCCCCAATCCTATTCAATACTTCCTCATTAGTTATGTGATCTACCCATCTAATCTTCAGCATTCTTCTGTAGCACCACATTTCGAAAGCTTCTATTCTCTTTTTGTCCAAACTATTTATCGTCCATGTTTCACTTCCATACATGGCTACACTCCATACGAATACTTTCAGAAATGACTTCCTGACACTTAAATCTATACTGGATGTTAACAAATTTCTCTTCTTCAGAAACGCTTTCCTTGCCATTGCCAGCCTACATTTTATATCCTCTCTACTTCGACCATCATCAGTTATTTTGCTCCCCAAATAGCAAAACTCCTTTACTACTTTAAGTGCCTCATTTCCTAATCTAATTCCCTCAGCATCACCCGACTTAATTAGACTACATTCCATTATCCTTGTTTTGCTTTTGTTGATGTTCATCTTATATCCTCCTTTCAAGACACTGTCCATTCCATTCAACTGCTCTTCCAAGTCCTTTGCTGTCTCTGACAGAATTACAATGTCATCGGCGAACCTCAAAGTTTTTATTTCTTCTCCATGAATTTTAATACCTACTCCGAATTTTTCTTTTGTTTCCTTTACTGCTTGCTCAATATACAGATTGAACAACATCGGGGAGAGGCTACAACCCTGTCTTACTCCCTTCCCAACCACTGCTTCCCTTTCATGTCCCTCGACTCTTATAACTGCCATCTGGTTTCTGTACAAATTGTAAATAGCCTTTCGCTCCCTGTATTTTACCCCTGCCACCTTTAGAATTTGAAAGAGAGTATTCCAGTCAACATTGTCAAAAGCTTTCTCTAAGTCTACAAATGCTAGGAACGTAGGTTTGCCTTTCCTTAATCTTTCTTCTAAGATAAGTCGTAAGGTCAGTATTGCCTCACGTGTTCCAGTGTTTCTACGGAATCCAAACTGATCTTCCCCGAGGTTGGCTTCTACTAGTTTTTCCATTCGTCTGTAAAGAATTCGTGTTAGTATTTTGCAGCTGTGACTTATTAAGCTGATAGTTCGGTAATTTTCACATCTGTCAACACCTGCTTTCTTTGGGATTGGAATTATTATATTCTTCTTGAAGTCTGAGGGTATTTCGCCTGTTTCATACATCTTGCTCACCAGATGGTAGAGTTTTGTCAGGACTGGCTCTCCCACAGCCGTCAGTAGTTCCAATGGAATATTGTCTACTCCGGGGGCCTTGTTTCGACTCAGGTCTTTCAGTGCTCTGTCAAACTCTTCACGCAGTATCATATCTCCCATTTCATCTTCATCTACATCCTCTTCCATTTCCATAATATTGTCCTCAAGTACATCGCCCTTGTATAGACCCTCTATATACTCCTTCCACCTTTCTGCTTTCCCTTCTTTGCTTAGAACTGGGTTTCCATCTGAGCTCTTGATATTCATACAAGTCGTTCTCTTATCTCCAAAGGTCTCTTTAATTTTCCTGTAGGCGGTATCTATCTTACCCCTAGTGAGATAGGCCTCTACATCCTTACATTTGTCCTCTAGCCATCCCTGCTTAGCCATTTTGCACTTCCTGTCGATCTCATTTTTGAGACGTTTGTATTCCTTTTTGCCTGTTTCACTTACTGCATTTTTATATTTTCTCCTTTCATCAATTAAATTCAATATTTCTTCTGTTACCCAAGGATTTCTACTAGCCCTTGTCTTTTTACCTACTTGATCCTCTGCTGCCTTCACTACTTCATCCCTCAAAGCTACCCATTCTTCTTCTACTGTATTTATTTCCCCCATTCCTGTCAATTGCTCCCTTATGCTCTCCCTGAATCTCTGTACAACCTCTGGTTCTTTTAGTTTATCCAGGTCCCATCTCCTTAAATTCCCACCTTTTTGCAGTTCCTTCAGTTTTAATCTACAGGTCATAACCAATAGATTGTGGTCAGAGTCCACATCTGCCCCTGGAAATGTCTTACAATTTAAAACCTGGTTCCTAAATCTCTGTCTTACCATTATATAATCTATCTGATACCTTTTAGTATCTCCAGGATTCTTCCATGTATACAACCTTCTTTCATGATTCTTAAACCAAGTGTTAGTTATGATTATGTTGTGCTCTGTGCAAAATTCGACCAGGCGGCTTCCTCTTTCATTTCTGTCCCCCAATCCATATTCACCTACTATGTTTCCTTCTCTCCCTTTTCCTACACTCGAATTCCAGTCACCCATGACTATTAAATTTTCGTCTCCCTTCACAATCTGAATAATTTCTTTTATTTCATCATACATTTCTTCAATTTCTTCGTCATCTGCAGAGCTAGTTGGCATATAAACTTGTACTACTGTAGTAGGCGTGGGCTTCGTATCTATCTTGGCCACAATAATGCGTTCACTATGCTGTTTGTAGTAGCTTACGCGCATTCCTATTTTCCTATTCATTATTAAACCTACTCCTGCATTACCCCTATTTGATTTTGTGTTTATAACCCTGTAGTCACCTGACCAGAAGTCTTGTTCCTCCTGCCACCGAACTTCACTAATTCCCACTATATCTAACTTCAACCTATCCATTTCCCTTTTTAAATTTTCTAACCTACCTGCCCGATTAAGGGATCTGACATTCCACGCTCCGATCCGTAGAACGCCAGTTTTCTTTCTCCTGATAACGACATCCTCTTGAGTAGTCCCCGCCCGGAGATCCGAATGGGGGACTATTTTACCTCCGGAATATTTTACCCAAGAGGACGCCATCATCATGTAATCATACAGTAAAGCTGCATGCCCTCGGGAAAAATTACGGCTGTAGTTTCCCCTTGCTTTCAGCCGTTCGCAGTACCAGCACAGCAAGGCCGTTTTGGTTATTGTTACAAGGCCAGATCAGTCAATCATCCAGACTGTTGCCCTTGCAACTACTGAAAAGGCTGCTGCCCCTCTTCAGGAACCACACGTTTGTCTGGCCTCTCAACAGATACCCCTCCGTTGTGGTTGCACCTAAGGTACGGCTATCTGTATCGCTGAGGCACGCAAGCCTCCCCACCAACGGCAAGGTCCATGGTTCATGGGGGGGAACAACATGATTACGTAGAATATATAAGACAGACCGTTGGCATTGTACGATCCAATATTAAGCTGAAATGCGGGGTTGATGAGAACAACCAACGCAGTAGCAATATGACCCAGTATAGTATTAAACAAACGAAATCAAAGCATGACAGCTGCTTGGGTGCAATTCGTAATTTGATATGGCTTTACTACGTTTTGTGATTGAGTGGGAGACTCCGTTTTCGTCTGAGGCATCACTAAGTGTTACACTCTATAAATGCGTACTGAGCTGGCTTCTTACCTTCAATGATTGAAAATGTGAGTCTTAAATGCGCAGATGAATACCATTTGGGGTTGCAAAGTTCCAAAGTAAGCAATTCGTTCTAGATAATTAAGCTGGGCACAAATAATAATGAATTCCAGGTATCTAAGATATTTTCACCCTTGTTCCATTCATTGCAGCGCAGCGAGATGAACTAACGGAAAACCTGAAATTCTAGAACGTAGGCCATCTCGTGCAGGAGACAAACCTCATCCGAGAGTTTCAGCAATCTGTGAGAAAACCCTCACCCTCAACCAGTCTATTCTCTTGATGAAAGTAGCAATTCGGTCAAGCGCTCAATTGTAGAAAGAACAGCCACGACGAAGTGCGTCCTTCCTTGAGATTTGTTGGGATACACAATACAGCCGCCTCAGTAGTGCACTAAAGAGGTGCTGCTTCAGCAACGTACAATCGAACTTCGCTATTTTTAGGTTTCCGAACTCCAGTCTATAAAAAGTAGCTCTTATAGGATAGCTTTGTTGTCCGTCCGTCTGAAGTTCAAGTTTACGTCACAAATTAATGTCTACGGTTCCTCGGCGGCGGTGTAAAAATTTTAATCTTTTGAAAGTCTATTCAATCGAAAAATATGGCCATTTGTGTCATATTTTGATACACGAAAACTCACTCATCAAAACCTATGAGGTGCTTGTCGTTGGCCTAGAATCACAAAATTTGGTAAGAAGCTAAGTTTCACAGCCCAAGTAAAGGCACATATCCGAAATTGTTAATTTGTAATTATATCACAAGAAAAATACTACTTTGGTGATTTTTTATCCGACATTAAACGTGAAATTAAGACATTCTCCAAGGTCTTAGAATCCTCGCGAGTATAAATGGTAACAGGCAAAAATCGTCGAGATCCCCGGAATGGATGAACTATCTACATACATAATTAAGTTTGTACGGGACCCTCAGTGCGCGAGTCCTAATCGCACCTGGCCAATTTTGTTACCCACCAAAAGCTTTTTTTTTCCTTTAATGTAGTCAATATGAAATATGATAACTAGCAGCGTACATAGAAGACCGCCGTATTCACCCGGTGTCCGAATTAATTCGAAGGCTGGATGACGGCACGGGTACACTACCTCCATTAGGCCACGCATGATAAAGCATTGTGGTGTTCAAAGCAACCTTCAGATTGATGGCATTTTTTATCTTTTCGCCGTTAGTCAAAAGCATATCTTTCCCTAACAGATTTCGCACAGCGTTCCTTAGAGCTTTCTCGCTCTTGATATCCGACTGTTTCGAAACAATTTTACGGGATATTTGACACGCCATGTTTTTATCTTTTGGATTCAGAAGGGCCATAGGAAGGAGGGAACGGTGAATTACCGTTACAGTTCACAGGGCTAAGATTTCAATACGAATCCACAGAACGTTTAACGTATGATACAAACGTAGCACTGCGTCGCCTGGGAACCACTATCAGCGAGCGAGGTGGCGCAAAGGTCTGCACACTGGACACGCATTCGGGAGGACGACGGTTCAAACCAGCGTCCGCCCATTCTGTTATAAGTTTCCCGTGATTTCCTTAAATCGCTTCAGGCAAATGCCGGGATGGTGCCTTTGAAATTGCACGGCCGATTTCCTTCCCCATTCTTCCCTAATCCGAGCCCGTGCTCAGTCTTTAATGACCTGGTTATCGACAGGATGTTAAACACTAATCTTCTCCTCCACCTCCTCCTGCAACCAATATCTGAGAGGAAAGCTGCGATCGCCACTGACGCCCTAGCCTGTCCCTGTCATATTTTATATAAACTAGACGAGTGCGGAGCGGCCGAAAAAAAAATCTTTGCGACATTTAGCAAGCACACTGGTCTGTCACTATCATCTGTAGCAGAGCTGTTGATTATACTGTTGCAAACGATACGGAGATGTCACATAGCCAGAAAACTGGAGCGAAATGCACAGTATATGCTTGGCGCAGGGAACTGTAGATGATCAACAATATTATATGTAAATCGGAAGAAAGAGCATTTTATTGCACGATTATAATCAGTGAAAATAGTCATAACCGTAAAATAGCGATGTACGCACACGGAACGACCTGAAGTGGAGTGACCACATGAAACCAATCGTAGAAAAAGCAGATGCTAGACTGAAGTTCGTTAGAAAGCTTCTAAGGAAGTGCAATTTATACACGCAAGAGGTAACCTGCTGAATCCTCGTTCGATCGATTCATGATTTTTAGTAATCAGTCAAACCGTTACCTGGTAGGATCACTACAAGCGATGGAATGAGGTGAAGAGCCAAGCGCTTCGTGATAGGTTTGTTTACTGTATAGTAGCCTCTGGGTTGCTCATCCATATCAAATGGCAAACGCTGAGAGCGAAGCGTAAGAAAACGGGGGAATTTTTATTGGTACAAGAAGCACCCTTCGTGACACACCGAAAGGTGCCATGCACTCTGTACCAAGGCCGGCTCCAGGGATTTCTTCGTCCAGTGCGGAATTTTCTAGCACTCCCCTCCCCTTCACCGGCTTGCCACACCTTTTCATTTTTCGACAGTCAACCTTTTTCACGATGTCATTCGTCCATGACGTCTGATTTTCACGTATCACACTCATACGCCTCTTTGACGTGAATACGCCTTTAACACCAGAGCCAGATATGGGGTACCAGTCACTTAAACAGAAGTGAAACGTTTACAGTGTAATAAATTTTGAGTTATAAATCCAAAATTAATTATGCAGCAAAATAAGTTATGTCACTCTCAGAGTAAACGATCTTATTTCTTTGACAAAGAAATCATCAAATATTCCACAATTTTTTTTGACGAAGATCTCTGACGTGCCGCTAAAAAGTGGTATTAACATTGTCGTCATATGGCTCTGAGCACTATGGGACTTAACATCTGGGGTCATTAGTCCCCTAGAACTGAGAACTACTTAAACCTAACTAACCTAAGGACATCACACACATCCATACCCGAGGCAGGATTCGAACCTGTCACCGTAGCTGTCGCATGGTTCCGGGCTGAAGCGCCTAGAACCGCTCGGCCACCAGCGGCAGGCATTGTCATATTTTTCGTCAAATTTCAATATGGCTGATAACTTCTTATGGGGTGCAGTTACTGTTACCACAAGTGCATTGGTGTGTATTTGGAATAAACGCGGCGAAAAAAGGAAAAACTTAGATCAAGACATTAGCCGTAGGTATTACGTCCAGATAGTAAAAGCACTCAGAAAAATTTGTTACGAGAGCTGCAAGTGGAGGACGTCAAGTCTTACATATTAATTTATTACTGACGAACGGATGAGTGTATTTCAGTATTTGCTCAGTAACGTGGCTTCTCATATTACGAAACAGAATACTCTTGAGAAATGCTATACCTGCGGAAGACAGGCAAACTGTGACACGGCGATTTTTCGATACAAGAGAGAGAGCTACTCCAGTTTAAACACAGCACTAGAATATCACATTGCACATTAACCATAATAGTTCCAGAAATGTGTGAAGCGATTTATATAGCTGTGAAGGGGAATATGTAAAGGTAAATAATTGTTTAGTACACTGTATGGGCAGTAAGAACTTTTTATTTCTGAATAATTTAATTAATGGAATTAGTGTTCCAACAACTACAAAATTAATAAAAGTACGAAACAGATGAAGTGCTTTTTAACTTATAGCACCCAGAGTTCAAAAATAGACAAAGAATTAAGAGATAAGAAAGAATTTTTATTTTAGAGAGTGACCACATTCTCTATTCCGGCTCGCTGAATAGGTGCCTGGATGTCTCCAGATGTAGGGGTGAGGAACTTCCACACATAACAAAGTTCCCTGTTACACAATCAAATTTCTTTGATTTAAATATCTGACATATCAGCTTTGACAAAAAAATATGACAGTGTAAAACTGGCCTAACTAAAGTCTGTTCACTTTTTCTGTTTCGCTCAGCGTGCTGTGCGAAACCTGTAGCAACCATCACAGTTTATTATTACAGTGAGTCCTTAAAGTCTGGGAGCAATTTCAATTATTTATTACATAAGAACCAAACATTGTACAGATATCATAATGTCATTTTGAAGAGATACCCTGGAAGTTTTCTTTTCATGTATACCACCGCAGCGTAGTTTGGTAATTTGCCGATAGTCAGCAATAGTCGCCAACATGGCGAGTTCAGGTGCTGAGCGAGCTTTCTGTTTTGGGAGTTCATGAAATGGTCTTCCGATCACCAGACCTCACTCCGTGTGACTTTTCTGTGGGGAAACAAATATCTGATGTAT
Source organism: Schistocerca serialis cubense (assembly GCF_023864345.2). Classification (NCBI taxonomy): domain Eukaryota; kingdom Metazoa; phylum Arthropoda; class Insecta; order Orthoptera; family Acrididae; genus Schistocerca; species Schistocerca serialis. The sequence goes on from NC_064638.1 coordinate 288,859,238, forward strand.
GTACCGCCTCTACCATGGGATGTGGCAGCGCTCCGGGAGAGAACACAGGAAGCGACTGCCACAGACTACGATGCCATGCTGGGACTGGTATGGCAAGAATTCGACTACCGTATTCAAGTCTGCGGGGTCACTTATGGTTCTCATATCCAATGTTTGTAGGAAAAAAACTTTCACAATTTCTCTTCAAAATACAATATGTATGACATCTGTACAACGTTTCGTTCTTGTGCAATAAATAATTGAAAGTGTTCCCAGACTTTATGTGCACACTGTACATTATCGACGGTATAGTCACTTCTGCCGTACGAAGTAGGTCATACGACAGTGTGTAACGTATCATATTTGTTGAAGTGTATAAATCGCCGGTGCATATTTAGTGTGTCCGTAGCACATAAGGGAGAAACGGATACTGTCGTATATCGAGAAGGTGCGCTTTCCGACATGCCACGAGCATAATTTATGACTCGAAACAGTTTCAATTTACTATAGCGAACAGTAGCAGGTACGCTACATCAAAAATACGAGGAAACTAAGTAGACAGTACGTGCAATGCATTTTAGTTCCTTCAGTTCTAAAATACTGTTGGACAAGTTTTTTCCGTTGTTGTTGTCTTCAGTCCAGAGACTGGCTTGATGCAGCTCTCCATGCTACTTTATCCTGTGCAAGCTTCTTCATCTCCCAGTACCTACTGCAGCCTACATCCTTCTGAATCTGCTTAGTGTATTCATCTGTTGGTCTCCCTCTACGATTTTTACCCTCCACGCTGCCCTCCAATGCTAAATTTGTGCTCCCTTGATGCCTCAGAACATCTCCTAACAACCGATCCCTTCTTCTTGTCAAGTTGAGCCACAAACTCCTCTTCTCCCCAATTCTATTCAATACCTCCTCAATAGTTATGTGATCTACCCATCTAATCTTCAGCATTCTTCTGTAGCACCACATTTCGAACGCTTCTATTCTCTTCTGTCCAAACTATTTATCGTCCATGTTCCACTTCCATACAGGGCTAGACTCCATACAAATACTTTCAGAAAGGACTCCCTGACAAATCTGTACTCGATGTTAACAAATTTTTATTCTTCAGAAACGCTTTCCTTGTCATTGCCAGTCTACATTTTATATCCTCTCTACTTCGACCATCATCAGTTATTTTGCTCCCCAAATAGCAAAACTCCTTTACTACTTTAAGCGTCTCATTTCCTAATCTAATTCCCTCAGCATCACCCGGTTTAATTCGACTACATTCCATTATCCTCGTTTCCCTTTTGTTGATGTTCATCTTATATCCTCCTTTCAAGACACTGTCCATTCCGTTCAACTGCTCTTCCAAGTCCTTTGCTGTCTCTGATAGAATTACAATGTCATCAGCGAACCTCAAAGTTTTTATTTCTTCTCCATTGATTTTAATGCCTACTCCGAATTTTTCCTGTTGTTTCCTTTACTGCTTGCTCAATATACAGACTGAACAGCACCGGGGAGAGGCTACAACCCTGTCTCACTCTCTTCCCAACCACTGCTTCCCTTTCATGTCCCTCCACTCATAACTGCCATTTGGTTTCTGTACAAATTTTAAGTAGCCTTTCGCTCCCTGTATTTTACCCCTGCCACCTTCAGAATTTGAAAGAGAGTATTCCAGTCAACATTGTCAAAAGCTTTCTCTAAGTCTACAAATGGTAGAAACGTAGGTTTGCCTTTTCTTAATCTTTCTTCTAAGATAAGTCGTAGTGTTGGTATTGCCTCGCGTGTTCCAACATTTCTACGGAATCCAAACTGATCTTCCCCGAGGTCGGCTTCTACCAGTTTTTCCATTCGTCTGTACAGAATTCGCGTTAGTATTTGGCAGCTGTGACTTATTAAACTGATAGTTCGGCAACTTTCACATATCAACATCTGCTTTCTTTGGGATTGGAATTATTATATTCTTCTTGAAGTCTGAGGAATTTCGTCTGTCTCATACATCTTGCTCACCAGATGGTAGAGTTTTGTCAGGACTGGCTCTCCCAAGGCCGTCAATAGTTCTAATGGAATGTTGTCTACTCCGTGGGCCTTGTTTCGACTTAGGTCTTTCAGTGCTCTGTCAATCTCTTCATACAGTATCTTATCTCCCATTTCATCTACACCCTCTTCCATTTCCATAATATTGTCCTCAAGAACATCGCCCTTGTATAGAGCCTCTATATACTCCTTCCACCTTTCGGCTTTCCCTTCTTTGCTTAGAACTGGATTTCCATCTGAGCTCTTGATATTCATACACTTGGTTCTCTGTTCTTTTCCTGTAGGCGGTATCTATATTACCCCTAGTGAGATATGCCTCTACATCCTTACATTTGTCCTCTAGCCATCCCTGCTTAGCCATTTTGCACTTCCTGTCGATCCCATTTTTGAGACTTTTGTATTTTTTTGCCCGTTTCACTTACTGCATTTTTATATTTTCTCCTTTCATCAATTAAATTCATTAGTTCTTCTGTTACCCAAGGATTTCTACTAGCCCTCGTCTTTTTACCTACTAGATCCTCTGTTGCCTTCACCACATCTCTCAAAGCTACCCATTCTTCTTCTACTGTATTTCTTTCCCCCAGTCCTGTCAATTGTTCCCTTATGCTCTCCCTGAAACTCTGTACAACCTCTGGTTTAGTCAGTTTATCCAGGTCCCATCTCCTTAAATTCCCACCTTTTTGCAGTTTCTTCAGCTTTAATCTACAGTTCATAACCAATAGATTGTGGTCAGAGTCCACATCTGCCCCTGGAAATGGCTTCCAATTTAAAACTCTGTGCAAAATTCTACCAGGCGGCTTCCTCTTTCATTTCTTAGCCCCAATCCATATTCACCTACTATGTTTCCTTCTCTCCCTTTTCCTACTGTCGAATTCCAGTCACCCATGACTACTCCCTTCACTATCTGAATAATTTCTTTTATTTCATCATACATTTCTTCAATTTCTTCGTCGTCTGCAGAGCTAGTTGGCATATAAACTTGTACTACTGTAGTAGGCGTGGGCTTCGTGTCTATCTTGGCCACAATAATGCGTTCACTATGCTATTTGTAGTAGTTTACCCGCACTCCTATTTTTTTATTCATTATTAAACCTACTCCTGCATTACCTCTATTTGATTTAGTATTTATAACCCTGTATTCACCTGACCAAAAGTCTTGTCCCTCCTGTCACCGAACTTCACTAAGTCCCACTATATCTAACTTTAACCTGTCCATTTCCCTTTTTAAATTTTGTAACCTACCTGCCCGATTAAGGGATCTGACATTCCACACTCCGATCCGTAGAACGCCAGTTGTCTTTCTCCTGATAACGACGTCCTCCTGAGTAGTCCCCCACGGAGATCCGAATGGGGGGCTATTTTACATCCGGAATATTTTACCCAAGAGGACGCCATCATCATTTAACCATACAGTAAAGCTGCATGCCCTCGGGAAAAATTACGGCTGTAGTTTCCCCTTGCTTTCAGCCGTTTGCAGTACCAGCACAGCAAGGCCGTTTAGGTTAGTGTTACAAGGCCAGATCAGTCAATCATCCAGACTGTTGCCCCTGCAACTACTGAAAATGCTGCTGCCCCTCTTCAGGAACCACACGTTTGTCTGGCCTCTCAACAGACACCCCTCCGTTGTGGTTGCACCTACGGTACGGCTATCTGTATCGTTGGAGGCACGCAAGCCACCCCACCAACGGCAAGGTCGATGGTTCATGGGGAGGGGGGGGGGGGGCATTAAATACTATAGAACGAAGAACAGATGGGACCAAAAGTATCATAGAATAGGAGCAATATACTCACAGAGCATTTAAATCTAACAGACCATACACGGATTCGGAAACAGTAACAAATAGACATGAGTCCACAGAATACCACACGACGAAACCAGCTTCTGCTTCATACTGAACAAAAACAAATATGGACTCATTTACCCCACCCAATATCACGGCTCTTGCGATACTAACATTTTGGCGTCCAGTGGTGGGTACATTTGAGGTGTTGCGTAAGCGCTTGGTAGAAACAGAGTTGTCAACACTGCCAAAAACAATCTTTGCTATTTTGAAAGACATCAATTTCTAAAGACAGACACACACAAATCTAAACTGTACTCAAGGCGTGTTCGAGAACGCTTTTCTACACAAGCAAATTGTCATTTAGTTCCCCCCCCCCCTCACTCCTTTTCCCGTATACTCCTCCTGTGTCCCCCCCCCCCCCCCCACCTTTCCCTAATAGCGTATTGCTGTACAGACACCAGATGGCAGTTATAAGAGTAGAGGGGCGTGAGAGGGAAGCAGTGGCTGAGAAGGGAGTGAGACATGGCTGTAGCCTATCCCCGGATGTTATTGAATCTGTATATTTAGCAAGCAGTAAACGAAACAAAAGAAACATTTGGAATAGGAAGGTCCATAACCGGTTCCGATACATTGGAACGACTGGCGACCCTAGGTAAAGAGGAGAGACGGTTTCTTCCACAAGACTGCAGGCGGTCCACTTCCTGTGGAATAAGTGGTATTTCTAATGTTGTGCCAACTGAAAAAAAGAGAGAAGAATAATGCGCAAAATCTTTACAGTTTCTCTGCACATGCAGCTGGAGTATGCAGCTGGAGTATCTTTCAGGTGCTTCCTAATGTGTATACAATGGGCAAATGGGTCCTCAAGCGTCTTAAGGGCTGGACCTACGCAAAGACCAGATAATCGTGGATCTAGGTCGACGTAATTAAAGTACACCCCGAGAGACCTGGATCGCCGGTTGTGTCTTCGGTAGATTTAGTAAACAAAAGGCAATAATTGTAATTTGAAAACAAAGATGCACTGTCGCTAGAGTAGGTTGACCCATTGTTGAGTTCATCTGGAGTGCGATTGCCGCAACTGCTGTATACTAGTATGTGTAAGAGTCGATCAATTGGCGTTTCAAATTATTAAGATAAAGCGATTAATCACCTCAAATAATTGTATAAGAATAATCAATTATTCGATTGTAGTGTTCTGTTTTTACTTTCAAGTTCAAAGAATTCCCATAATATTATTTATCGTGTCCGCCCCCATAGCAGAGTGGTCAGCGTGACCGATTGCCGTCCTACGGGCCCGGGTTCGATTCCTGGGCTGGGCTACAGATTTTCTCCGGGGGTGTTGTGTTGTTTTCATCATTTCATCCCCATCCGGCGCGCAGGTCGCCCGATATAGTGTCGAATGTAATAAGACCTGCACGAAGGGGGCCGGATCTGCCCCGCAAGAGGCCTCCCGGCCAATGGCGCCAAACGCTCATTTTCATTTCCATTATTTATCATAAAAGCTGTGTTCGGCAAAAATTAAAGCTGTTCAAACGAGCACTGTGGGACTTAACATCTGAGGTCATCAGTCCCCTGGCTCTTAGAACGACTACTACACTTCGAATGCGAGTGCAATATGTCGAATTCTGAATTAGAAAATAACAGCTACAACAATGGACAGTTTTAGGCAATAATTTACTGTTAGCGTTCTTCTATAAACGTTTCAGTTCATTTCATCATAGACGTTAGACGTTTCGATTTACGATCTGCAAAACCACTTTCTCAATAGAAGAAGGAATTGAAACTGTGGAAGCATATGTGAAAACACGTACGATTAAGGAAACTCAAAATTTTCAGCCTAAGTATCCGAATAGAGGATTACCAGCAAAGAGAGCAATAAAGAGTCAGTATAAGGCGAAACGCGTATGGCACTAAAATTTTGTTTTATTCAGTTGCTGTCAGACGGTTGCCGTAATATTACAACCGAGGAAGACAGTACTACAAAAGTTGAAGTAGTCTGTGTAAGAACTAGCGCTGCTGCGGATTTGTGCAAAAAGTAAAACGACAAAAAATTCCTTCGGTTCGCACACCAGACGTTACTGCAGGCACTCGCCGAAGAATTTATTCAGATCCCAAAGAAGTCTACATGTAAATTGCCCGAACAGGGGCTTATAAGTAGGAGCTGCCGGCGGATATTCAAACTCTTAATTTGAAGTCATATGGTGAGACAGTTTTGCACCAATTAGGGGAGGATGACAGGGAGAAACGGATGTGTAAATTACTGCACGTGGTTTTTGAATATCACAAATGATGGTTTGTTAAAACGTTTCCATTACATCATGAGTGATGATCATGGTTTTATTTTTCTGGTCATGTGAATTCACGGAAGACGAGGTACTGAACAGAGAACCCTAATACTACAACCACTCCATGGTGAAAATATCGGCGTTTGGTGCGGTGTAACAGGAAGGTGCATCACTGGACCGATATTTTTTGACATTACCCTCAACACGATTGCATATATGAAAAATTCTGAAACATTCTGTGCTTTACTCACTGAATATGAAAAAAATACTACTACTTCCAGCACGATGGAGCAACATGTCACACGTCCAACGTATCCCTGGAACGAATGCACGAAGTCATCACTGAGGGACATACTGTCAACAAACATTTATGGCCACCACGTTCGCCGGATCTAACATGCGATTTTGTCCTATAGGGATACTTCAGCAGCAATGCCTATGAAACGAATGCACACACAATACCGGAACTGAAAGACAACATCAGCAGAGAAGTTGACGCCATCGGATTCCGAACTTTACGCTGGATGTGTATTTATGCTTAGACGTGCACAGCTGTGTATTTATGTTGCAGGGAGATACTTTCAAAATCTTCTGTAAATGCATTTTACACTTTTTTCATTGTAAATAAATGGTAATTGCAATACAATTCTTAGTTTCTGTGATTTCACTGCATTTCCTTTATACTTACACGTGCTACTTATCTGTACCACCCTGTACTTTCTTTTTGTGACTAAGCATAGTTGATTAAGTTTTATCAATTATGTAAGTGGCATTTTTATTTTTTTGCAGATCTATATTCCGATCGATAAAAATAATGTTTTTAACACATATTTTGGTGAATATGATTCTGGTTGATGCAGCTCTCCATGCTCCTCTATCCTGTGCAAGCCTCTTCACCTACGAGTAACTACTGCAACCTACATCCATCTGAATCTCTTTATTGTATTCATCTCTAGGCCTCTACATTGTTTAGACTCCACGCTTCCCTCCAATGCTAAACTGGTGATCATTTGATGCCTCAGAACGTGTCCTACCAACTGATCCCTTCTTATACTCAAGTCGTCCCACAAATTCCTCTTCTCTGCAGTTCTATTCAGTACCTCCCCATTAATTACATGATCTACCCATCCGATCTTCAGCAGCACCACACTTCAAAAGCTTTTATACTCTTCCATGTTTCACTTCCACACAAATACTTTCAGCTAATGACTTCCTGATAATTAAATCTATACTTGATGTTGACAAATTTCTCTTATTCAGAAACGCTTTCCTTGCCATTGCCAGTCTACGTTTTATATCTTCTCAACTTCGACCATCATCAGTTATTTTGCTGCCCTCATAGCAGACATCTACTACCTTAAGTGTCATTTCCTAATGTAATTCCCTCAGCACCACCTGATTTAAATCTACTACATTGATGTTCATCTTATGTCCTCCTCTCATTGAACTGCTTTTCCACGTCCTTTGCTGTGTCTGACAGAATTACAATGTCATCAGCAAACCGCGACGTTTTTCTTTTTTCTCCCACTTAATTTTTTCTTTTATTTCTTTACTGCCTGCTCAGTATACAGATTGTGTAACATTGGGGATAGCTAGAGTCCGGTCTCACTCCTTTCTCAACGACTGCTTCCCTTTCATGCCCCTTGAGTCTTATAAGTGCCATCTGTTTTCTGTACAAATTGTAAACAGCCTTTCACTTCCTATATTTTATCCCTGCCACCTCCGGAATTTGAAAGAGGATGCTCATAAGCACCAAAATTTTTTTGTAGGTGAACTGAGATTCTCTAATTTATGTAATCTTTTTCCGCAGTCTTGAATGGCAAGTTGTTGCTGTGTTTCATATCTTACAAAATAGCATTTCAGATGCAACAGAGGAAGCCACTATTCCCAAATATTTATATGCCACACTATGCAGAACAGGATACACTGTCTTCCCAGAATTTCAGAGGAGACTATTTTTTGTTGATTACAGATTGGTGAAAGTTGAACCTCGCATACTAAATCTTGGATAAGTCCTCTTGTTATGACAGAAATCTGCTCCAATTGTACTGAAACTAATGCCTCATGAATGTCCAATAAATCATTTTCTACAGTGGCCAGTCACTGCGCCTGCGATTGTTCAGCTTTGGCTACTTTGAGTCTGCTTCTTCTGAACAATAGCATTTAGCATGCTAACCAGGGTTGGGATATCAGATAGTGATACATAGAAATATCAATTATTGGAGAGTGTTAAGTTATAGTTTTAATCTATATTTGTCCAGATGATATATCGGTAGTATCGATATTTTGTGGCGATACAAATGGATAGCATTAACACCACCATCATCTTATAACTCAACCCTGTTTTCTTTTTAACATTCAAATATCTATGTACGAACAGTAACTACAGTTTTTTACTGTGAAGTTGTTACAGAATTTTTGACTAGTTAATTTATATTTTTGTAGCCTCCTCTCACTCAAAAGTAATGTTGGCAGAAATGTAATCCTTGTAACCTCTTCTGATTGTATTCTTCACTGAATGTTGTGTGTTTTTATAGAGATTTTGCAGCTTGGAAAAAAAAGGAAAATGGAATGGCTCTCAAAACTTATGTGTTATGGCATTGTATGCCAAATGATAGCAGAGGTAAGTGCAATTACTGTGAGAAGGTACTCAAAATCCTTTTACACCACAAACTTAAAAGCTCATTTGAATTCCCAGCATCTGAAAACCTATGATCAGGGGCAGATGGCTATGGGCTCGATGATGAAAATTTAACCGTAGTTAAAGAATACAAGCCATAAATGGTAAAAAATATGTGGAATGAAGTTTGAGTTGTAGCCTAAGGTTCCTTTAGCAATGAAACTACGTTTTTCCTTGTAATTAGTAATCAATTTGTTTAAGTTATTAATGAAGAAATTCTTTAAAGTGTTATTGGAGTAATGACCAAGTGTTTTCAAAAACTGGTGAGCATGTCAATCTTCACTCTTAGCATTTTATTGGAACCAAGATTCGAAGATGCCTAATTTTTCAAACCCTGTTGTTAAGGCTGACATTTTGAGGAAACTGAATAAGATGTTGACTGAAGCCAACAAGCAAACAGGAATCTTCAGACTTGGACAGATGTTGCTGCTTCACCAGATAATGTCTTAATAATATTATTGAAGGGGAGTTATAATGGGGAAAAATTGTTTTTCAAATTTTCGGATTTTTTATTTCATTATAAAATTTGCAATTTTCCGAATAAAACGATTATATATAAAGGCAAACACTGTGTTCAACATGTGGCGTGTGAAGTTACAGACATTGAAATACATGAAAACTCTTCAGCATCTAGAGAAACACTCATTAGTGCTTCGAAGATTAAAATAAAGCATTGTGATACAGTGTTTTCTCAAAATGAAAGTGATGTAAATGATAGGTCAGGTTATTATTCTGATAGATTTACAGATCCTAACAAGTGTGTTAGGTAAATATGTGTGTTGTAAAATATGTGGAGGGCCAGTTTACATGAAGACAGTGAAGTATCAAATGGACTAGCCAGGAAACGTCTCATTAATTGTGCAAGTTGTAAATATACTCATTCATTTTGGAATTCTGATAAATGTAAAGACAATGATTTTGAATTAATTGTTAGGTGGTTTTATGGATTGAGAGCTATTGGCAAAGGACACACTGTGCCACAAACATTATGTGCAATGATGAATATGCCATGTCCACCTTGTAAAATCAACAAGTATGCAGGATTTATTGGAGCTGCTGTGGAATTTTTTGTGTGTGAGTCAATGAAGAGTGCTGCAAACAAAGCTGTTAAAATAAATGATGGTATGACTGACATACCGGTAGGCTTTTGATGGCACTTGGCAGAAGTGCCGCTACAGTTCTAAGAATTCTGTTGCTATGTTGGCCAATGTGGATACTGGAAAGGTAATAGATTTCCAGATTTTAACCAAACATTGTTATAACTAAATTAAAGAATGAAGAAGGGCATATCTGTGACAGAAATTATGAAGGAACAGTGGTGGTATGGAAGCCTCTGCAACTATTGAAATTTTTAGTCAATTTGTGAATGAAAGGAGAGTGTGTTACACTAAGATCTTATGTATGGAGACTCAAAAGCCTGTAAAGTGTAGTAGCTGCTCAGCCTTACGGTGAGAAGATTATCACAAAACTGGAATGAGTTGGTCATGTCCAGAAGAGGACGGGCACCAGGTTGACAAAGTTGAAACTAAGTTTAAGAGTCAAGATACTTTCTGATGGTAAAACCATAAGAGGCAGCCTAACAGACAAATTTATTGATGAACTATAGCAGTATTATGGGATGGCCAGTAGAAATAATACTGAGGATTTATTGAAAATGAAGAAGGCAGTATGGGCTACCTTCTTCCACAGACTGTCAACTGATTAAAAACCAGTACACCACCTTTGTCCTCCTGATCCTGATTCATGGTGCAATTACCACAATACTCAGTACTCCAACAGTTCATACAGCCATAAACATTCCATTCCAGCAGTAGTCATAGATATTGTAAAACCTATTTACAGAAACTTGGCAAATCCTAAATTATTGAAGACGTGTCTGCATGGTCAGACTCAAAATCCCAAAGAGATGTTCAACAATCTTATATGGACTCATTTAGCAAAACATGTTTTTGTTGGTATGAAGACACTGAAGTGGCAACATTGGTGCTACAGTATATGGGAATTAATCCTGGAGCAGACTGCATCAGAACTAGAAGGGATGGACAAGGTTTGCATTGACAAATGCAGAATATGCAGGACAGTTGGCCACTAAGGAATACTGAGAGAAGAAAAAACTTGGAAACAGATCAAGAGGATGATATAAAGTATGGTGCAGGGTGCTTCTGAGTGACTAAAAATAAAAAAATAAAAATACATATATTAAGTGAGTTATAGTCTTTTGGAACATTAGAAGCCATTCCCGAAAACTTACATTTTTTGTTGCATTTTTCTTTAAATCTGAGAAACCACTTCAAGTAGAGTATTCAAATTTTCAGGGCATAATAACATACATATCCTGAGTCTACTGAACTAAAAGAAGACCATAAAGTTAAGAACAATTAAAATTATTTACGACAACATACAAAAAGTACCCAAAATATTAAGTGTGTAGTTAAAAAATTGTATTTCCAAAATCAGTTACTGAAATGCCATTACTGTAGTTCAGTAGACTCAGAACATAAAAATTTCATGTCAATGGCTACAGTGGTTCCTGAAATACAGGGAAGCCAAGTAACTAAGTTTAACATTGTCGGTATAGGGTGTTCCAACTCCCCTTAATATAACAAAATCTAATGATAAAATATGCATATTAATAACAAAATAAAGAAACAAAAAATTATTACATTTTTAGATATAGAATTTTCCCTGTGTAGTGGCCACCACAATATCATGCAAGAACTATGAAAGCTAAAGAACTCTATACCTTGTAGACACTTCCTAGAATTATCAGTTGTTGTTGTTGTGGTCTTCAGTCCTGAGACTGGTTTGATGCAGCTCTCCATGCTACTCTATCCTGTGCAAGCTTTTTGAATTATCAGTATATTTATTAATTATGAATGTTACCCTCTGGGCAGTTGGAAAATAATTGATTCACAATCCAGAAGGAAATAACTCAAACTATTTTCAAAAGCAGGTGAAGTTATTTCTGCTCAAAGTAGACTAACTGCAGATAACGCTAATAAACTGATTTTTGATACGTTTTTTTCTGTTTCTTTTTCACTAGCTGTATGCATATTTTTTGCTAAGCTCTTTCTATTTGTATGTAAAATTATGTATAATTAATATGGTTTTCCTCAATTTTTTTGTCAATTCATAAAACCCACTCCTCACAGTTTTAAAATAAGACATGAATCGTGAGTTATAATCTGAATTATAAAGCTAACTTTCTGGCACCGATATATCGAAATGGCGATGTTTTTCATTCGATTAGTCGTCGGCGTCGGTATTTTGTACGACGTTATATCGTATATCGATAGTTATCTACCGATGGAAAAGTGCCAACTGATGAAGTTCCTGCCACGCCATGAGATCTTGAAGCGAAGTTCTAAATCGTTCATAATACCAATAGTTTGGTCTTATCAACGTTCTGAGAGCGTCTTTCGTATGTTTTTTTTAATGATTTTCTTCGAGCCATTTACGTTATGTTGTCGAAATATAGTTTTCATTCTTGAGTCATATTTGTGCCCAATAACTTTCTTGTTTGCATATTGCCATATGCAAACAAATGGCATTACTTACTGTTATGTAACAATGCTTTGTTACAGATGAAATCCGACTGGTTTATGGCGGGCGGGGGGCAGAGGAAGGACGATGTGACCGCCGAATGGGGAAGGGGCGTGAAAGGGGATATGTTCACTTATTTCTGTCCAATGCTGATAGTTCAAGGGTTCGCGCGCTTCCTGCCGATCAGCAGGTATGGTACAAATTACGACAGAAATAATAAGGCTTGGTTACAGATCAGAGACATTCAGACACACGTATTACGTTATTTCCGAACTGACACACAACAAGACTTCGCCATGCTACTTAAGAGCCACCACTAGATGTCGGTGTCCGTATTTTGTGCGACGTTAAATCGTATATAGATACTTCTCTACCGATGGAATAGTGTTATCTGCTGAAATCCCTGCCATGCCATGAGATCTTGAAGCGAGGATCTAAATCGTGCATAAAGCCAATAGTTTGGCTTGTGAAGAAAAACTGAAATACTGTTTGGCATGTCCATGGTCGATTACCAGAATAATTAAGTTGAATCGTCCTTAGTGTATAGTTGTGTTACACATCGTTTGTTGTCGAAGTCATACGGAAATTTTAACACCATTAAAGGAAAGCGTCAGTGGTGATCAAGCGTGTGGCAACAGTGGTCATAAAGTTAAAAGTGAGGATGTCATTGCTGGGTCTGGAGATGAAAAGGCATTAAAGACGGAGCCTTGTGATAGTAGCATGGAACTTTCTACGTGCGCTTTTCAAATAAATGGAAATGCCGTGTGGCTGGGGTCTCCCGTCGGGTAGACCGTTCGCCTGGTGCAAGTCTTTCGAGTTGACGCCACTTCAGCGACTTGCGTGTCAATGGGGTTGAAATGATGATGAAAGACACACAACACCCAATCATCACGAGGCAAAGAAAATCCCTGGCCCCGCCGGGAATCGAACCCGGGACCCCGTGCGCGGGAAGCGAGAACGTGACCGCAAGACCACGAGCTAAAAAGGCTAGACACCGCGGAAATCTAGCTGTTCCTTCCCACGCACCTATATAGTTTCCGTTTTCACATCAAAGATAGCTTAAATGCGGAGTCCATAATATGTTTCTTTGAAGTAATTCCATTATTTATACATTATTTTGTAATATGGGATTTAATTTTCTGGGGCAACGAAAATTTAGGACACTAAAATAGTCAAAAGTTTGTCCTAGGCTATCGTACTCTGGATATCCGACAACGATCTCATTTCTTAGCAAGAACTCAAGTTAACATTTTGTAGGAAGCAACGGCGTTGTCAGTTGGCACTCTGACAAGCATGATAATTATAACTCATATCTTCTCGGTGTTGTATACATGCAACACTAAGTTTTCTGTAATTTACTTTTTCGCGAAGAGAGACTAATTGCGAAATATGAAAAACAAAACTTTTGAATGCCTTTTAACACTTGCGTGGTGAGTTTTTGTATGATACGTTTATTTTGACCGCATTTTGTGAAAAACTGTGTTGCGTGTACTAGCACTGGGAAGAAATGGCTTCAGTAGAGCTTAATGCAACATCATCCACCGACTATTTTTACGTGCGTAAATTAATTTCATAGCTGGCATTGTGTAAGAAATTGTTGCCGCTTGACCTCTTATTCCCTAGCAGCCCAGTGACGCAGAGGCAATGTGCCACCTCGCCCTGGAAAACAAAAGACTCTTGTCCTCTGCGTGCGCCTTCATTCCGTGTTCTATAGTACACGAACTACGGGATTCGCACTGCAGCGTAAGATATTATCGACTGGATGCTCCAAGGTTGTCCGCGGACTGGGTGCCTTGCCAACAGTGTGAGCCGCTGCGCAAGATTACTACAGAGCTTCTGCGGTCGTCGAATCTTCACAGCGGATCTGGACAAGCCGTGTCTACTGACGACCACACCGCGGCAGCACGTTTTCATGAAATCAAAAATAACTGCGCACTATATTTCCTGCACGGTCACTGGCTCGCAATAAGGGACGCATGTACGGTCATTACACCATATCCCATTACGTTGAAAGAGCCTGTACGTCTCAGCCTGTAATTTAACAATTAGTTCTGGTTTCCTAAGCAACACATGATGCAAATCTTGGAATACAATGAACTTAATTCCAGTCCCTGTACATCATCTCAAAATGGGGTTACCGTGGAGCTTCGTTATCTGGGTTAAGTGGGACCGTAGCTCATATGGATTATCGGAAATCTAGAAATTCAGGAAAAATTAGAATGACAAGGGTTGAGTGTCAAAGTTTTTTCGCGTTGTTGTTGTTGTTGTTGTTGCGGTCTTCAGTCCTGAGACTGGTTTGATGCATTTTTTCGCGTAAGCATATGAATTACGTATTTCCTAAAAATTTTATCAGATATTGAAAACAGTGAGCGTTACACACTGAAATAATAATTTTTGTGAGCCATATCCGTACCTTGTACCACAACATTATGCAGGCGTTTTAATTGTTGTTGTAATAGTAATCCGTGGGTCACTTTTACACGGATGTTGTAGATGTCCTGGTATTATAACTTAATAACAATAACGTAATTCAGATGTACAGGCATTTACATATTTAACAGATTTAGTATGACAAGGAGGGGACAAGTAGTCAGCCATGACCTTATAAATAGGCACCAGCCCGGCATTTGTCTGGAGTGATTTAGGGAAACTATTCAGAACCTAACTCAGGATGGTCGTATGAGAAACCTCCATCCATGCGAATACAAGGTCAGCTTTTTTAAAAAACAATAGTATCTCTGTCTGTGTCAATGTCTTCAGATTGTTCACTAATTGTTAGCTAACACATTACAATCGTCAATGTTTGCAGAGGAAGAAATGGCAGTTACTTCATTACAAATCATCGTTATTTCGTGGCCAGTCATTTACGTCATTAACACCTGTATACAAGCACCTTGGAACGTCTGAAAAGTCTAACGATCTCACACGGGTCGACATTTCCACCAGTTTCTTTATTCAGTGTGCAAACTGCAACTGTGGACTCAAATGGTTGGCCATAATTTTTCCCGGGGCATCCTCTGCACCGCATTTAAATTTATGTTCATGGACACTACCACCTTCCTTCTCTTCGATGTCACTTTACACTCACAACCACTGGTAGCAATACAGAACTGTATAACTCACAATCCACGTTGACTTGTTAAGCGACACCACACCAAGATCAGTGTATGGCAGTTGGGCACTGGCTACATTTAAATTTATTGTCGTCGTTCATTGTGGCCGCTACTTCTTTCGGAGCATAAAAAAAAATCGAGTGAACCGGAGGTCCGGATTAATGAGATGCAACCTCAGTTTCTTCCGGCGTATTTGTTCAACAGTCCATGGGTGTACTGCGGTTCATAGTCCGTCAGCGCACACGACGATGGCGACATGACTGATCGCCGAAATGTGCCCGTTGGACACTGACTAGGCAGTACACCTGTGGGTTGTTCGATCAAGGATAACGTTCCGCCGTATTAAATCTGCGAGAGTAAATACACGACCACAACAGTTACAACGTCTAGTCACAACGCAAACACGTGTCAAAACCCTGAACAACCACCTTTTGCAGCGCTGACCGCTGCGAGACGCACAGAAAGTGCGTGTACGAGGTCCAGGGGATGTGGTGTCACGCCGACTCCAATGCCGTTGTCAGCTGCGCTAAGTTTCTCAGTTGAGGACCCATGGCGCGCACAGACCGATCGAGGCGGTCCTACAGACTTGCCGTTGGGTTTAAATCTGAGAAATTTGGTGGCCAGGAGAGTATAGTAAACTCATACTGGTGCTCTTCAAACTACGCACGTACACTGTGAGCTATGTGCCTTGTTGCATTGTCCTGCTGGTAGGTGACATTGTTCTGAGGAAAAACAAACTGCATGTGAGGGTGGACATGGGCCCCAAGGACACATGCATACTTGTGTTAATCCATTTTCCTTTCTAGAATGACGAGATCATCCACGAAAACATTCCTCAAACCGTATCGCTACCTCTTCCAGACTGGTTCCTTCTGAATGCTGGAGGGTGTTTGCTTTCAGATGTTTCATGCCGTTCATGGCAAAGGCCACCTGTTCCGATGGAGCATAAAATGTTATTCATCAGCAAAAGCTACCTATTGCCACTTAGTGGACGCCCAGAATCACGAAAGAATGCTGTCATTTGTGTTCTACTTATGTGCTGTGACAGGAGAATGTGACAGTCAGTGATGTCTATAGGAGAACAATGTCCCTCTTCGAGCAAAAGAAAGCTCAGAGAGAGAAGTTGAGGTAATTATGTATGTACTAAACTGAGTACCTGCTGGGCAGGATGCTCCAGGGACATTATACAAAAGTGAAGTACACTGACCATTTAAGTTAATGACTCTGAAGTGTATACA
This sequence comes from Schistocerca serialis cubense, assembly GCF_023864345.2. Taxonomy (NCBI): domain Eukaryota; kingdom Metazoa; phylum Arthropoda; class Insecta; order Orthoptera; family Acrididae; genus Schistocerca; species Schistocerca serialis. The sequence continues at coordinate 288,875,873 of NC_064638.1, forward strand.
CACACACACACACAAGTGCAGAACCTTGTGAAACTGTAAAGTAGAAAGGACAAGCTTTCATCCACTAGAAAAGTATTATGTGCATCTGTCTTTTGTGTTCACATGCCAGAAGCACACAAAAAGCAATTAATACAGAAGAAGTTATTGACTCACTTTGACACCAGTCCTGTGACCAACATATATTACTATTTTTTCAGTTGTTCTTTCAGCTTGACCAATTTTCATTGACAATATTTTGACAACTGACCCGTAGTCATCTTCGTCAAATGGTGCAAATGATGAGCTTATGTGTGTTTTGTAACATGATTCCTATAACAGTAACTAGGGCAATTAAGACATCAAAAAAAGTAATCCTGGAACCAGTTGAAGACAATCATCTTTTGGCAGCCACATCAAGAACACTGAAATCACACTTTCATTACATCTCTGAATTTACCTGATACATACATACTAAAAAAAATGGGACAGGAAAAGAAAAAAATACAGGTGGAGAGTGAAAATTCTGATTAAATCTACCCGAGGGAGGATAACTCTATGCAGAGATTGCATAAACCGTTGACAATAGCCAACGTGCTGTCAATTTTAAAATCTAAGTATTAATAACATAGACAAATTGCATATCTGAGAAAGGCTGAGAGATTCTTAATAGCACAGTAAAATAACAAGGCAATTAATATTCAAGCCAGATATGGAAATACCAAATATTCCCGTATGTATATCTCTAACCATGAAGGCTCACAACTACCTCTGAATTCAACATCTGAAATCCACAAAATAATTATGTCAATGAAATTTATGAGTATAAGTACATAAAATTATTTGGCAAACCAGTATTAGAAACCCAAAGACTTGCATTTTCATCAGCAATGCTCACTTTGTACAGCATTCAATGATGCTGCTCTACCTACTACACAAGCTTAATCCACCAGGGTCCATCTCATAGTAGTACTAACTTCTATGTTACAGATCATTGATGTTGGTGATGAATATCCTTAGCATGTGAGTTTTTCCGGTAAGCCTCTCGGAATGATTCAAAGATTCATTACTGTGGTACACAGTCCACTTTCAAACAGAGCTGTACAGTGGTGGTCCTGCATCACTGGCAAAAATAAGTAACAATACAGTTTGTGCGCTTCAAGGTAATAAGACAACCTTCAAGTGTGGAAAGAATACCTATCACTGATAATGTCATTAATTTATTTCACTGGATATTTCAAAACAAAAATTGTTAGAATGTATACTTTAAAGATAACAAGCTTATTCATACTCTGGAAGCAGTCAAGTTCTACAATTCCCTACTACACTCTAAAAATGTTATCCATCTCCGAACACCCAGTAAACAAAATCATTGCTACCTTTGGTCTCTACAATACATGCAGGGTTGGGAGAAGTAAATGTTTTATGCAAATGCAGAATAGGGCTGCAAATTTATTCACAGTGATTTTGAGTGCTTTGCCTGCTTACTTAGTAAACTACTGAATGTACTCATTTACTGCACTGTTAAAATTGACTCCACAAACAGTGTAACTTTTTCTTATGAAGACTTCCAAAAGTTGTGCTCAACTTATCCTATAGCCAATGCACAGTAATTTATACACATTAGTTATTCTTTGTATGGATACTTTTGTTTATTTTGTATTATACATGATATTTTATAGAAGTATTGTACAGGAAGTTTATGAATCACATGGCATGTAATTTTCAGTTATTTTCTACTTCAAATCTATGCCCCAAAAACTTTGAAGTTTTTTTTCAATAATTCTTACACATGTTAACCAACACCTCAATCTCATTCTCCAACCGTGTGCTCGCCCTGCCATTCTATTTCATCTCCCTTTCATCAAAAGTGATGAATTTGCTGATATTGGTGACTAAAACCTACTATTGCAACACAGTATTACATAAAATAATTTTCACACTATGTTGTAATGCGTATAATGAAATGCGTATGGTACATCATTCCCTTTGTTTCAGTTGGGTAACAGAACTACTACAAATGCTGTACTCTGTAAATAGCTCTTAGCCTTTCTATTTTGCTTTATCTTGATTCTTTACACAATTATGCAAAAGACTTCCAAATTGGTAATTAACATTTATTTTGGATGTGAAGAATCAATAAATCGGTCTGCAGAGCTGTTGACACAGTTCCATACACTAGGTGTTATCTGGTTCTGCAGTACCACCAGAGATATGTCAAAATCTTGTGAAGACATGACAGCTGCGCAAAAGTACTCCTATGAAACAGATGACTAATGAGTTCAGTACGCAATCATGCTAACATCCCCTCCTGCATTTCTTCAACCAAGATATCTAAGCATACGAAGAATATTTTGGATCTGTGTATACCAATAACAACAATAATAATTTGGTTAGCCACCAGTCTAGAACCACTTAATCTCAACCATAACAAGAGGAAAATATTGAAGACTATCTTACTGTATCTGTCCTCGCCAATATGTGACCAGACAAACATTACAGCATTGTTACCAATGAGCCCTTGCAACAGCAGCTTTTAATCCCATAGAAATAAGCTTCTTAGCAAAATGCAAGATTTGATACTTTATCATTAGGGCTTACCTTTAACAATGTAAATTGAAATCAGCTCCCTAGCATGATACTGCGGCTCAAATATGCAGTGGAATACAAGTGAAAGTAATAAAAGATGGTTCCAAAATAGTAGCACCATGGCAGAAGCAAAATCGTATTAAGTGGTAAGAGTAATGTGTTGTTACCCCTCCCCTTTGCAGTTAGCCTACCATCAAACAGTTACCATATTTATACAAAAAGGCAGATTAAATACGATATGGTGACAGGCATTACACTATGTTACAGGCTAGTCTGTTTCCAGCACTTTTATTTCGCATTCACAGTCATTAGCTTTGCCATCACAAAACCTAACTGTCAGCTTCAAAAGCAACCTTCATCCTGAGCTACACTTCAGATCAGTGCCAGCATGATCAAAACTTGGGAGGAGCCATTGTCAAACCCTAGCCCCATTAATTGGCAAAAAGTCATAAAAAATTATGCACTTAAACTGAGCTGTATAGGTCTCTACCAAAATTCAAGTATTTTTATTACTGCAAAATACAACACAATGTCCTCCATAAAAACATTTTACTTTATAACCCATTTTTTAATAACACTTAGCAAAATTTGTGAATATACTTAAGAGAATTACATTTTCACATCGCTAATCAATTAGACGGTACTTACCTCCCGCATTCCGTGAGCATTCAGTATAGCTGCAAGCAGTTTTGTCTCGGCTTGTACAGTTTTATAAGTCATATGTAGCTCATTTGCCGGTGGATCAACGGGCGGGTTTGACAATGCACAGCAGCGAAACTGGAGTACTGCATTTTTTGGACCCCCGACAGTCCATTTGAGACATTCTTCACCACAGTTTGTTTCAGGACTACAAAAGTTGTCTATTTCAGATGGATGGTTACTGTATCTATTCACAAATAAACTATAATAATTGGAAATGGTGGTAAGACAATTGTGGTCACAATAATAAAATTGTAATATATCAAAAAAGAAAACCTTGTAATTATGTATAAGAGAAAAAAGTGTCTACCAGCCATTTTCTCAAACAGAAGCCCACAGAGGTGTTTAGACAGACCAAATGAAATTGTTTTCAATTCCTGTTTGAAGAAATAGTGACACTTCTTTCTCACTAGACATATATAACAGAAAACGAGGTGTTGAGAAGCTAACAGACAGGCACACAGAAATGGAAAATTATCCACTGTGCTGTCAAACAAAGACCTTCAAAGATACCGACTTCTTTGCCACCCAAAAAACACTGTTCTTTTACATATTTCGCATGTAATACATCTGAACGTACTGCATAAAAAGTTCACAGAAAGAAAAATGTATAGCCATACCTTGTTATGAGAGGAAGGAAGGGAATTCTGGACAAAAATTTCCAACATTTCGTTTTGGATCTGGAGCAGGATTCAGGTTCAGGGGAAGACTGAATAACGGCAGAAAAGTACCTGTGAGTCAAAATAGATTGTTGTCATGGTGTACATCGCACAAAATATAAAACAGTTTTGTATTACTTATGTGCTCTACTTTTCTCCTCTTCTCACTGCTGAAGTACCAATGCTACTGAAATAATCTGCATTTGCAGAACAGAACAAAACAAAACTAAAAACACACATGAGTACTGTTTCACAATGTCTACTTTATGACAGCAAACTTCTTAACAGTAATACCAAAAATGAAATCATCTTTTTACAGTTGATAAGTTTGGAAATAAAAATTTCAACTTAACCTTTTTTTACTATATACACTACAGATAGGGAAACATACATAACACTACCCAGATGAAGAGCTGGGATTAGGCTGTTTGCTAGTCTAGTATACTGAATGCAAAGATGTTATTTTGACCTCATCAGGAGACCTTTATGCAAGAGAAATTATCTGGAAAAGGTAAAGATGAAGTGGCATACAAATCACCTGATAATGAAAGGAACCCACCAAATGAAGGTGACCATTTACGTTCTTAGAACAAAGGTATTTCTTTCACTTTCAAAATGTGGTTTAGACCCTCAGATTAGTGTAATCTTTACTAATACTATCTTAATCTACAGTTACCATTAACGTCAAATTTACTTCAAGAATTTATACATTTCTTGGATAATATACTCAAAATCAAATAACATATTTTACAGGAAAAGTTTAACAGCTATCAGTACTGCTGAAGTATTTTTTGGTTAAATGTGTATTGGACTTGTTGCAATGATGCATACGGTAATAATAAAGTGTTTCCAACATTGCGATTAGTGACTGCTTCAAGAAGAGGTGCAAACTGCAAAAGCCCCAAAAACAAACTTCAGAATACACACCTGTTAGGTTTCCTTCTGCTTTGGTGGACTAGGGGAATTTCCTTCAGTTTCAGGTTCAAAGATTCTTCTGAAGAGCTATTTTTATTTGAATTCCCTTCGTCACTGTCAGTTTCATTCTGTCCGTTCCGGCTACCGTGACTTTCCAATAGCCTCGATTCCATTATGTCGAGCTACAAGATGTGTGCTCGATTTATTTTGATTCAGATCATAAACCTAGACAAACATTGTAAGAAGGTTTAAACGGAAAGCAAAAACCCATTATTCTCATAGCACGCGTTTCACCACTAGTACCTCTCAAAGCTGGTATCTGTCACCCCGCAGGTTTTATATCAGTCAACGTTACACTGAAAGGAAAGGCACGTATGCGGCGATTTAACACCGGTAATATTATTGCTATGACTTTTCTTTTTAATTCATACTTCCAAAGACCTGTACAATTCTGGAAAAAGGCTGTCGTAACGGCAATCCAGTTCTGCGATGTGGTAAACAGCGCTCTTAAATTTTGTTTCATACGATTCGCAGATTTTATGAATTAAATCTATATAAAAATTATAATTTTAGGAACTTCTGAGGCACGAAAGTGTTGCACGCACATTAATTCTCATTTTACTTTCAACTGCACTGCAGATAAAGTATCGGACGGTCCTCCTTCAAGGTTCTTAATCGCTTTTTGACTATCATTACTAATCTGCAATGCTGTAAAACAGGACTCATTCCAAAATGCACGCCACGGGAAGTAAACCGATTATACAAACTATGCAGTTACTTTCCCTGAAACATTTTTCTTACCGCACAAACATTAACACACTTCGAACTAATGTATCTAGTAATCCGTCACTTGAATTTCCTTCCCCGCATGCCGCGATCTCTACTGTCAAACTCGCACTGCAAAGATATTGGACTATGACAAACACATTCAAAGATTTGTTTTGAAAACTTGACCAAAGAATGAAAGTGAAGACTACACACTTCGAGTGATAACTCATTGTCTGACACGCTGTAGGACTTTTATACACATAGAGCTATTCAGTTTCATTCATTGCGATTTAATAACCAAAGAGAATTTTTTTTAAGGTTCTGAATATATGTTCGAGTCTTCTTCATAAAGGAAAGACTAACCGAAAAATTAAGTTCTATCTTTGAAACTTCTGGGCAGATTTAAACTGTGTGGTGGACTGAGACTCGAAACAGGGACTTTTGCCTTCAGCGTTTCGAAAATAGAGAGTGAAGCCGTGTGGCCGGCTCGTCGGCAGTGTTGCCAACTTAGTGTTTTTCGCACCAGATCTAGGGACTTTTAAACTCTGACTGCGCCAAAAAATTATTTTCGGTGCCTAGCGCCAAATAAAATTTTATAACATATTTTAATTTTCAGATAATTTCCTTACTTTTGTCCAGTTAACATATCTGTTGTCAGGGCGAGGACTCTGACTAATGACTCTATGCACGGCCACCTATATTAAGCGGCTGTGCTCTGTATTGATTCTACGCAGAAGCCTGGGAATACCCAGGCCAAGAGTTTTCGATGTCGTTCAGACGGCCCGTTGTATAGGGAATAATCTTTTTTTTTTTTTTTTTTTTTTTTTTTTTTACGCTGACCTCATGCACAAGATGTCAAGTGGATAAAACGCAGGACTTTATAAACAGTTGTCATGGTTAAAATATTTAAAAAAGATGCTTGGCTTTTGAATGGTTTTCAACAATTAAAACAGATTGCCCTTCACTATCCGCATAATGAGAAAATTTAATCATATTGTGACAGTGAGAAATGATGAATGAATCTGCCATTTCAAAACCGAAGTTACATTCAGTGACATAAAGGGGAGTGGAAAAAATCGAAGATTTTAAATATTGGTAGAAACCAGCTGCAGCCATTGATGTCAAAGCTCAGTTTCTTTACTGACTTATTGAATTTTACTCCATGTTAATTGATATCACAAGACACAGTGTTACAAAAAGTGTACTCAAAAAGCTCAGACCTCAGTAATTCCTAAATCGCAAAAGCTATTAGATTTTAAGCCGTATAGTACTGATGAAAAATTAGAAGCTGCGCACAAGGCGGAATGAATACTATCCTTGTTTGTTGCAGAACATTGTTCCATTGTTACATGTGATCCTCTTGGTGAACTGTGTAAACGGACATTTTGGGATTCTAAATCTGCCATTGGATTGAAGCTGCATCGTACAAATTGCACAGAAATAACAAAGACTGTTTTGGAATCACACTTTAAAGATGAACTGCATAAAGACATTGGAGAAAAAACGTTTAGTGTAATTCTATGTGAACCTACAGGTATCAATGTCAATAAACATTTAGGTGTTGTAGTGCGATATTCCAGCGAAAAATAAAATTAATTATATCAACATTTCTTGGATTAATTAGTCTGGAAAACGCAACTGCAAGGAGCATTGCCTGGGGATTAGTTGCAGTAATTGAGAAGAAAAAACTTACAGTAGCTAATATTATTGGTGTTGGTATGTAACAACAGCAACGTTATACTATTGTACATATAATAATTTTTGCTTCTGTTTTTCGATAAATTAGTATAATCGATGTTCTGATTTCATTTCTTTTTTGTTTCATGCCATTATGTTGAAGGAACTGTAAACAATTTTCGATGTGAATATTAATGTTTATGTCAAATTGCAAGCAATATTATAACAAAATGAAAATGTAAGAAATGTTGAAACTGTTGTAAGATGTTAAAGTTGTAATTCTGCGCCTGGTCCATACGTAGGGAATGTATTAGGATATGTGGAGTGCAAAACCTTTGGTGAATACCCTGTCTGTAGGGGAGCGGTAAAAGATGGATGGCAGGCGAGCGCGCGAAAATGCACACGGGCGCGGCACGGCATAACGGGCTCAGCAGTAGTAGTCGGAGTTGGGCTTTGATCTGAGCAACACGTTCTGAATCGAGGAGGCCCTCCTGGAAAACGTGATTTCGTTGAGCCTCGGATGTGCCGTTTCCGACGACTATACAGCATGGCAAAATTCCATAGGCACTAAATGGAATAATGTTGCGACGCTATGAAGAAGTAAAGTGCCGATACATCAAGAGCCATAGCTGTGATTGTATGTGTGCTCTGCGCCTCGCCATCTCGCCGCCCGCCAACCGCCACATCGATACGGTCAGGTTGAAACTATTAGTACTGTATTCGTGTGGACCAGTGTTACGTTTGTTCCTTACTGTTCAATAACAACTTAACTTTTACCCGAACAGTCCTATCATTTAATTATCCTAATCACTAACCTAGACAGGGTCCTTTCCATATGTTGTGCAATCCGAGTGTCCCGGGATGAAGATTTAAAGTTTATGTTAATAATAATTACCTGCAGACCCATCTATGTTAGAATGATGTTTAAAGAACTTTGTTGTTAATGAATATATAGGCAAATAATATAGGTCTGACAAAGTTGGAAGATAATGTTGAAATTGGTTTAGTAATAAAGTTTAATTAATTTGAGACAAAATTAATGGTAGTTAAATGAGCACAAAATAAGACAAAAAGAGTTGTAACTCATATATTGCAAATCTTGAGTGCTTAACGATTCCATAATCAAATTTTCAGTACAGTGATCATAACAGTTTCAGGGTTCCACCCCCCCCCTTTTTTCTTTTCTATTCATTTAAATTCTGAAGTGTACTGAACTGATTTGACCAGCAAAGTTAAAGTCAATATAAAACCAAAATTTATTAGTGTTTTACCTTTTTCAAAATTGACACTGTATGTGTGTTTCGAAAGTGCTATTTCTAGGGTAACCTATGCCCGATTTTAATCAGATCAATAGACACTACGAAGTTCGTAGTAAACATTATAGTGTATTGTGTATTTCTGGCTTGTCCATATTAGTACAGAAAGTGAAATTATTAGTTCAGTAGATTTTCTGGTTCTAAAATTTACCATATTATGCAGTGCTATTACGTGTTGTTTTGTATGAACGTACATCAACTTGTACTGGGAAGAAACTCAGTTAATGCCTAATTAGGCTGGCGACCGTATTATTAACAATTTGGTAGCATCTGCTGTGTCGTTTCTTGTCCGTCCTAACGTGTAGTTGCACTTCAGACTTGCTTGACGTATCATTGTTGTTACTGAGTGGGTGGAAGTCTGATTTTGCCTCCATTCAGGTACATGCGGTCAACATATATACCAAAATCCTTTCTTATAAGGTGAAGTCAAATTAAATCGGGTGATGCTGAGGGAATTAGATTAGGAAATGAGACACTTAAAGTAGTAAAGGAGTTTTGCTATTTAGGGAGTAAAATAACTGATGATGGTCAAAGTAGAGAGGATATAAAATGTAGACTGGCAATGGCAAGGAAATTGTTTCTGAACAAGAGAAATTTGTTAACATCGAGTATAGATTTAAGGGTCAGGAAGTCGTTTCTGAAAGTATTTGTATGGAGTGTAGCCATGTATGGAAGTGAAACATGGACGATAACTAGTTTGGACAAGAAGAGAATAGAAGCTTTCGAAATGTGGTGCTACAGAAGAATGCTGAAGATAAGGTGGGTAGATCACGTAACTAATGAGGAGGTATTGAATAGGATTGGGGAGAAGAGAAGTTTGTGGCACAACTTGACTAGAAGAAGGGATCGGTTGGTAGGACATGTTTTGAGGCATCAAGGAATCACAAATTTAGCATTGGAGGGCAGCGCGGAGGGTAAAAATCGTAGAGGGAGACCAAGAGATGAATACACTAAGTAGATTCAGAAGGATGTAGGTTGCAGTAAGTACTGGGAGATGAAGAAGCTTGCACAGGATAGAGTAGCATGGAGAGCTGCATCAAACCAGTCTCAGGACCTTCAACAACAACAAGGTGAAGCCCGTCAACTTACCATAGTACAGGTTTTAATAAGTATCATGCACAGTAGCGTAGTGTTACAGGTATAGATAATTCATCAGTGATGTGTGGTATCAATAACAGTCTCTTTAAAATTGCAAAGATGAGTATGAGCCACTACATTTAATAGTTATTCATTGTGTATGTTATTCCATCCAGCTAAGTGTATCAAATTCATCTCAGGAAACTCGTCCATGATACATTGAATTCCTGATATGAAAGACTGGTTCTGCAAGTACTCGACTACACAAGAGGAGTACCACAGATCTACAAAGCAATTAATTTTGCAGAGGCTCCTTTAAAAGTTCCACATCTACATGCAACAAAATAGTTTTCGATCGAGCCTGTTGTGACTAGGTGTTACTACAATGGGTTGAACTTAAGCTGCAGTTCTCGTTCTCAAAATCAAAACGACAACTGCTATACTCCTGATCTTCCACACTCAATGTATGCTGATGAGAAAAACAGAGAGTATTTAATATATCTCAAATATCTCTTAGGAGGGATGCAAGCAGCTGTTGAAACAGTTTGAGGGTGACACAGTAGATCCAACTAAACTCCTTGCAACTCGTTAAACCTTCTGATGTCTTATACAACAAAGTGGTGATGCCTCGATCAAGAATGAACACTCAATGTTTCGCCATATCTTGGATACAACTTTGAGAAGGAAATAACGGAACTGAAACTCGATACAGAACAAGAATGACGACTTAGGAATAGGTGTACACAGAGCTTACCAAACAGTTACAGCAGCGTCTTCATGATAATGTGAAAACACTGGAGATAATGTCTCAACTGGGTGTTCAAGAAACAGTAAAAATACACAAAAGAATGAAAACTACAGAACTGGCAGAAATTTTTGTTTTCAACCAGATGAAACTCACAGAATCGTTGGCGATTGGAGAAATATCTCTCACCAAACATGGAACTGCAAAGAAGATACAGAGGCGTTTTGGCCTGAAGTATTACAGTTCCGAGACGCATCAGATTTATATTCATTTATATAAGGACTTGTCTAATCTGGCTGTAGCAGTGTTATCTTTACCTCATAATAATGCCGAGAAAAGAGTCTTCAATGCAATGAAAACAGTGAAAACCAAATTGCGGAATCAAAAGTAGATAGACACTAAGTACCATGTTGACAGTAAGATAAGTGTCAAAAATAAAGAACAATAATTGCCGTATTTGTGAACTTCCAGAAGACTTGGTGGAAAAAAAGTTCTAACGCTGCATATAACTTCAAATGGAACCAGCCTTCAACTAGTGCAACAAAAGAAAAAATTGAAACATTTTCTGACTACAAGTAAGCGAGTGTTAATTGGATGATAGTATAAAAAATAGCGAAGTCGTATAGAGCAAAGATCGCCAATGACAAACTACGCTAGGCTTCCAGAGATCAAGCACGACAGAAAGCCAGACTTTGTAGCGTTGATTACGACGCTTCTTCTTAACGAAATGTTAAAACAAAAGTTGAACGGTACCAGTGTTTAACGGCATTTGTGAAGAAAATAAACTAAGCGCTTGGGCTGTGTGTGTGTGTGTGTGTGTGTGTGTGTGTGTGTGTGTGTGTGTGTGTGTGCGCCTATGAAGTGTCACCGCAAAAAAGAACGAGCGAATCATTCGGATGAGATTTTAAGTCTGTCTTACGTTTTGTTGCATACCTCATAGAACTCTGTTTACAATACTGTGTCACACGGATGTTAGTGTTACAAATTAATTAACTCAGCTAGTCAGGAGGCATTTCATGTTAATTATTTTGTGTATTGTTTGTGGCTGTACTACACACTTGCTACAGTGGTCGACGGAAACTTCACGTCATATTCTCTATAAAGTTTGAAATACTGGCCTTGTTAGTCCTATTTTATGCAGCTATGTGCAGTAATAAATATCTAATAATACTAACGGGAAATATTGCTATTTAAACCGTCGCTCAGGCAAGTTTGGTTCTTCATACACACTACTAGCGTAATATCGTTCCCTGATTGGCTGCAAACTCATGTGCTGTACAGACACCTATACGATTCGGAAAATTGTTTTGCGCTTACTTTAATAAGATACGTATACAAATTGAAAATAGCAGCAATTAGTTCGTGACATATGAATCTACTCGCAGTTCTAGAGTGTACTTGCGCAAAAGTGTAAGATTTGGCACCTGGTTTCTTATAAAATAATTTTTACAGTATCCTGCGCAAGTTAAGGTTTTTCCTTGCAGCATACTACTAGGTTTGTCTACTGACAGATTTTATGCGAAAAAGGAACAAATTCACGAAGAAATTTTTTTAGTAATTAAGGAGCTTATCGATCAATCATTAAACAATGGACTAAATAAAATATTAGGCCAGAGGCTAGGCAGAAGATTTACCGTCAACGTCGTGTCACCCTTATCGCTTACCTTAAGTTAATACTTGTAGATTATATTGATATATTGTAGCCTTCTGCTTTATAGATTACTGTTCATTCTGTTTAATTTCTGTGTGATTTTTAATTTTTAAAACCTTAGTTCCCATTATTGCACGAGAATTTTGGTTTGTTGGCATAACATGATAGAAGGTAGTGATGTTTTTAATTCGCTCTGCTCTGAAACAGTATGGGCTCTCTGAATTTCAAACGATTTGGGAACGACTGCTATAAAGAAAAATTCATTGCCTCTTAGATTTGGCCGACCGATGTGGTCGAGCGGTTCTAGGCGCTTCAGTACGGAACCACGCGGCTGCTACGGTCACAGGTTCGAATCCTGTCTCGGGCATGGATGTGTGTGATACCCTTAGGTTAATTAGGTTTAAATAGTTCTAAATCTAGGGAACTGATGACCTCGGATGTTAAGTCCCATAGTGCTTAGAGCCATTTGAACCTCTTTGGTTTGTGTTATGTAGAATGTGAATTAAATGTACATCCTCTGCAGAAATATTACCAGTGCCCAACAACAGCCTATAATGAACCGTTTTCCACAGCAGCACCCATTTACTGGTAATTTGTATACAGTTCAACTGTGGCCGAAATGTTTACAATCGGCAGATTATTTCCATCACTTGTTAATTCAACATTCATTTTCGAAGCTTTCATCGTTGTATCATGTAACGAAATTTCTTCTGTTATATTTGGCTTATTTCAACGTGATTATTATTGTAAAATATCCTCTTTTTTGCAGAGTTGCTTTTCTAACGAGTTTTAGGTTCACTTCCAGCGCGAAGTTGTGTAATCGAGTTGGCGACATTGGTCGTTAGTCGCTCTTGGATAGATCGTGAAAGACAAAGGTCTCAGGTTAGAGTCCCGGTCTTGCGCATAGTTTAAATGTGCGAGGAAGTTTCAAATAAGTGCACACTGCGCTGTAGCGCGAAAATGCATTCGCGAAACTGTCCTCAAGGCTGTGGCTAAGCCATGTCTCCACAGTGTCCTTCCTTCCAGCAGTGCTAGTCCTGAACGATATGCAGTGGAACTATTGTGATATTTTGAAGGTGGGAGGTTACATACTGGAGGAAGTGAAGCTGTGACAGCGAGTTGTGCCAGGCCTGCTCAGATGACAGAGCACTTGCTTGCAAAGGGCATAGGTTTCAATTCGAGTCCCCGTCTGGTACACAGTTCTAATCTACCAGGACGTTTCAAATCAGCATGCACTCGACTGCAGAGTAGAAATTCATTCTGCAAGTTCTATCCTTATTTACAGATCAGCATTGTTCATTATACCCGCCTTCATAACAGTGGTGGTTTGTTCTGTGATGCAAAGGATTAATTAACCCCCACAGAAATATTCGTGTCTGAGAAATTTTTACAGTACACAAAGATTTTAAAACTTAAAATAGGCATAATCCATTCTCCTGCCTTGGTGACAGATAATTATAATAATACATATGAACCTCTTCATTTATGTCTGCATGTCGCATTTGAAACTAGTTATCAGCTCTTAAGTGCTCAGCTCTATGCACAAAATCCAATTCAGCTCACCTCAAAGAGAACATTCCAGCCACTGAGTTCATTGGTGAGGGGGTGGAGAAGGAGCAGGAGGTTTCTCCTATCCTAAGCTTTGGAGCAACGCTTCAGTGTGTATCCACCAGAGCCTCTGCTTCCCCTGCTGTTGTTGAACCTCACCAAAGCACAGTTCCTCTCCCTCCCCAGTCATTCTGCAAACGTAACACATAAACAGCAGATCTGGAATCCAACTCATATCTACACCATTCTGTAGCTTATAATATCTGTTGTGTTATTCGTCCCAGTGAGCTATAATATTCCTGAAATGGCAACAGCAACAAGAGTCTAGTCAGAAATGATAGGTGGATGTTTTTACTTATTTCTTGCAGTTAAATTACCAGTTTTGTGACCAGCTTTTACTGTTTGTCCCGCAGAAAGTTTCAGTATGCCGCTGTCGAGTTTGAAGATGTGAATTCTGAGGAGTGCAGTATGAAAGGAAATGACTGTATGGCATTATTGCCCGGGATGTCCCATTCGGGTCCGGCAGCCAAGTCAAGTCTTATTTCATTGGTGCCACATTGGGCAAATGGAGCCGATGATGAAGATGAAATGATGATGAGGACAACACAACACCCAGTCTATGAGCGGACAAAATCTCCGACCTGGCCGGGAATCAAACCCGGGCCCAGTGCATGGGAGGTAAGCACGCTACCATCCAAGCTAAGCAGCTGCACAGGAGTGCAGTATCTGTAGGGTGGAATCAATATGTATGATAACTCATTGCAGATGCTTAGGGGAACTAATTTTTCTTTCCTGCCACTTGAAGATAAGTTCTGTGTTTAGGTCTTGAGGGAGACCAATGCCAGAAATATAAAGTTAGTGGAAAAAAAAAGAAACTGTAAGATTTTACAGACTAGACATTTATGGAAAAGTAGATTGGATAAGTGGTTGTGATACCACAAACAAAATTGTAGTCCAGTGTTTCCTGTGTTTGTTGTTTGCAAACAAAAATGCTCTGTGTGAAACAGCTTGTACGCTTGTATGATCTCAAACTGAATGGTCTATATCAGATATGACTGCACAGCTAGAGCACAACATTTCAGGGAAACGCAACCAGACAATGGTTACGGGCTCTCTCTTGAAATCCAAAATAATGATATTTGCAGAAAAACCTTTACTCACTGAAATTGTGGATAGTGTTACAGTTTGTGGTGGACATGATGAACAAAGTGACTTACCAAATTTAGGAATAATGGCTGCTATGCACCATACAACAACAAAAAGACTGTCGGAAAGTGAGCTTTCGGACAACAAGTCCTTTGTCAAAAATAGACAACATACAGACATGTGCACATGCACATGCACACACTCTCTCTCTCTCTCTCTCTCTCTCTCTCTCTCACACACACACACACACACACACACACACACAAACACAAATGCAACTCTCACACACTTGAGCAAGTCTCTGGCAGCTAGAGCCAGACTGCAAGCATCAGTGCATGATGGGAGAGGCAACCGTGTGGGGGATAAGGAGGAGGCTGAGGCAGGACGGGGGTAAGTATAGCAAGGTAGGAGTAGGGGACAGTAAAATGCTAATAGTGGGAGCGTGCAAAGACAAGGTGGAGAGTAGGGCAGCTAGATACAGTTGGGAGGTTAGATGTAAGGCTGGGTAGAGAGGGGGAGATTGCAGAAAAGGAGAGGAGTGAAAAGACTGAGTGCATTGGTGGAATAGTGGGCTGTGAACTGCTGGAATAGAGGGCTCTAATTACTGGAATGGGAACACAGAAGGAGCTACATGGGTAAGGACAATTACTGGTGAAGGCTGAGGCCACGACGGTTATGGGAACACTGGATATATTGCAGGGAGATTTCCCAACTGCGCAATTCAGAAAAACTGGTGTTGGTGGGAAGGATCCAGATGACACAGGCTGTGAAGCAATCATAGAAGTGAAGAATTGCATGTTGTGCAGCATGCTCAAAACAGGGTGGTCCAGTTGTTTCTTCGCCACAGCTTGCTGGTGGCCATTCATGTGGACAGGCAGTTTGTTGTTTGTCATGCCCACATAGAATGGTGCACAGTGGTTGCAGCTTAGCTTGTAGATCACATGACTGGCTTCACAGGTAGTCCTGCCTTTGATGGTATGGGTGATATTTGTGATCAGACTGGAGTAGGTGGTAGTGGGAGGATGTATGGACAAATCTTGCATGAGATCTATTGCAGGGATATGAGCCATGAGGCAAAGGATTTGGAGCATGGACTGTGTAGGGATGGAGGAGTATATTGTGCAGGTTTGGCGGGTGGCAGAATACCACTGTGGGTGGGGTGGGAAGGATACTGGGTAGGACATTTCTCATTTCAGGGCACGACGGGATGTAGTCAGAACCGTGGTGGAGAATGTAATTCAGATGCCCCAGGCCTGTGTGACACTGAGTCATTAGGGGAGTGCTCCTCTGCAGCTGGACAGTGGGACTTTGGGAGGTGTTGGGTGACTGGAAAGATAAGTCACAGGAGATCTGTTTTTATATTTGTATCTCATCCTACCAACCCCTCCCCATAAGCCACTCCTTCTCCTCTACTCTCTATTCCAGTTTTCACCTACTAATTTCACCTAGTCTAATCATATCTGCTATCCCTCTTCTATCCACCCATGCACCTGCAAACCACATTCCATTTATTTTTTTCTTTTTTTTTTTTTCTTTGATCTCACGCTAATTTCAGTTGTTTTCTATCTTTCACTATCGGGCTACTCCCTCAGATCACTTCTTGTTTCCCCTTATTTCATCCATTTAAACCTTTTTGTGAGTTTTTTCATGTGTCTGGATATATTTTTGCGAATTTTGTGGACCTAATTATATGTTATTTACGTATTTTAACGCATTTTTTCCACCACCATGGATGCTTGCTGCTTCCATCTGCGTCAATACAAAAAAGTTTCCTTATCCCTAGCCAGAACCCAGTCCCACATACTGCTTCTGCATTGTTGCTTGGCTCATGCAATCCCCAAAAATGGCCTTACCATTAAATTCGCCTTCTCCAGGTGCCATTCTTCCTTCCACAATGACTTCCATCTGTTCAGATTCCGCCAATCCTTTGCCCTCACCAACATAGTCCTGCAAAAACATATCAAAAATTCCCAAACCTCCTTGCAATTGCTTCTCTACATCTGTAAAATTCTCCTGCTATGCAATCCCAAATTCCCATAATACACACTGAAACTCTTGCCCTACAGGAACTAGAGCAACATGCACAACACCCCCTCGAAAAACTCTCTACCCTGCTCACTTCTGACTCCCACATTGGACTACCACTGTCCATCACAACTACAACAACCTCCAAACCTCCCCCATGTCCCCTCATAGCTGACAAACCCTGTCTTGTGGCCTTACCACATTTATCCCACCCTCCAAAACTCCCTCCCACGACCACACAGAATTCAGAACCTAAACAGACCCAAAACCCGGGTCATCAACCGATCCTCCAAAAGCCTTAGCTGCACACAAGTAGCAGTCCTTTCCAAACTCCTCATCTTTTGCCCCACTCCCACATTCAATCATGCGGAACTTTTTAAAGACCTTATCTCCTTCTCCTGGTCCCTATAGTGGAAACACTTTTTCACCACCAACCCTACCAGTCAGACTCAACCAAAGCCTATTACCCACAACCAACCCTCTTATATAAAAGAGACCAACCATTCCCTCCACCGCCTCTCCACAGTTTCTGGTCCTTGACAACGCGATGCCCTGCTCATCACTATTGATGCCACCTCATTTCACACTAACATTTCTAATACTCATGGCTTTACTGCTATTTAACACTACCTTTCCCAACATGAAACAGATTCAAACCAGCAACCTCCTTTCTAGTTGCTGTGACCAACTATACCCTCACCCACAATTACTTCTCCTTTGAAGGCATTACCTACAAAAAAAAATCTGGGGTACGGCTATGGGCACCCGCACGGCACCATTCTATCTCAACCTATTCATAGGCCATCTAGAGGAATCCTTCCTAAACACCCAGAATCCCAAACCACTCACCTGGTTCCAATTCATTGACATCTTCGTGAACTGAATTGAGAGTGAGGACACCCTATCCACACTCCTCCACAACCTTAACACCTTCTCCCCCATTTGCTTCACCTGGTCCTACTCAACCCAACAAGCCAAATTCCTTGATGTTGACCTCCATCTCGAAGATGGCTGCACTAATATCCCTATCCATATCAGACCTACCAACCACCAGCAATACCTCCTGTTCAACAGCTGCCACTCATTCCATATCAAAAGTTCCTAGATACAGCCTAGCCACCCATGGCTGTCACATTTGTGTGACAAGCAGCCCATTTCAGAATATACTGAGGGTCTCACTGAGGCTTTTACAGATTTTATTTATGCTCCCAACCCTGTACAGAAACAGATCTCCCATGCCTTATCTTTCCAGTCACCCACCATCTCCCAGAGTCCCACCTTCCAACCACAGAGGAGCAGTTCCCTCACGAGCCAGCACCATCCAGGACTGGAGCATCTGAATTACATTCTCCACCACAGTTTTGACTACCTCTAGTCATGCCCTGAAATGAGAAATGTCCTACCCAGTATCCATTCCAGCCCTCCCACAGTGATATTCTGCCGCCTGCCAAACCTACACAATATACTACTCCATCCCTACACAATCGCTGCTCCCAATCCCTTGCCTCATGGCTCATATCCCTGTAATAGATCTATATGCAAAACTTGTCCATACATCCTCCCACAACCATCTACTCCAGTCCAATCACAAACATCACCTATCCCATCAAAGGCAGGGCTACCTGTGAAGCCAGTCATGTGATCTACCAGCTAAGCTGCAACCACTGTGCACCATTCTACCTGGGCATGACAATCAACAAACTGTCTGTCCGCATGAATGGCCACCAGCAAACTGTGGCGAAGAAACAACTGGACCACCCTGCTTTGAGCATGCTGCACAGCATGACATTCTTCACTCCTATGCCTGTGTCATCTGGATCCTGCCCACCAACAACAGCTTTTCTGAATTGCACAGGCGGGAACTCTCCTTGCAGTATATCCAGTGTTCCCATAACCCTCCTGGCCTCAGCCTTCACTAGTCATTGTCCTTATCCGTGTAACTCCTCCTGTGTTCCCATTCCAGCAGTTCACAGCACTCTATTCCAAGTGTTCACAGCCCTCTATACCACCAATGCACCCAGTCTTTTTATACCTCTTTTTTTCTGCTGCACCCCCACCCCCCTCCCAGCCCTCCGTCTAACCTCCCAACTACACCTAGCTGCCCTACTCTCCACCTCACCCTGCATGATCCGACTAGCACCACTTTACTGTCCCCTACCCCTACCCTGCTATCCCTCCCCCTTCTTGCCTCAGCCTCTTCCTTACCACCAAATGGTTGCCTCTCCCATCGTGCACTGCTGCTTGAAGTCTGGCTCCAGCTGACAGAGGCTGTGGTCGTGTGTGTGAGTTGCATTTGTGTGGCTGAGTGTATTGTCTATTTTTGACAAAGGCCTTGTTGGGTGAAAGCTCATGTTCCAACAGTCTTTTTGTTGTTCTTACCTGAGAATCTGCATCCCCGCAATATAGTGAGTAGCAACTATTCTTTTCATAATATTGTTACATTCCATCCTGGATTTTCCATTGTTTAATAATTGCTGCTGCTGATTTTGTATTAGTAATCACAATCTGTATATTGAGCAAGCAGTAAAGGAAACAAAAGAAAAATTCAGAGTAGGCATTAAAATCCATGGAGAAGAAATAAAAACTTTGAGGTTCATCGATGACATTGTAATTCTGTCAGAGACAGCGAAGGACTTGGAAGAGCAGTTGAACGGAATGGACAGTGTCTTGAAAGGAGGGTATAAGATGAACATCAACAAAAGCAAAATGAGGATAATGAAATGTTGTCATAATAAGTCTGGTAATGCTGAGGGAATTAGATTAGGAAATGAGACACTTAAAGTAGTTAACGAGTTTTGCTATTTGGGGAGCAAAATAACTGATGATGGTCAAAGTAGAGAGGATATAAAATGTAGACTGGCTATGGCAAGAAAGTGTTTCTGAAGAAGAGAAATTTATTAACATCGAGTATTGATTTAAGTGTCAGGAAGTCATTCCGGAAAGTATTTGTATGGAGTGTAGCCATGTATGGAAGTGAAACATGGATGATAAATAGTTTAGGCAAGAAGAGAATAGAAGCTTTCGAAATGTGGTGCTAAAGAAGAATGCTGAAGATTAGATGGGTAGATCACATAACTAATGAGGAGTTATTGAATAGAACTGGGGAGAAGAGGAGTTTGTGGCACAACTTGACTAGAAGAAGGGATCGGTTGGTAGGACATGTTCTGAGGCATCAAGGGATCATCAATTTAGTACTGGAGGGCAGAGTGGAGGGTAAAAATCACAGTGGGAGACGAAGAGATGAATACACTAAACAGATTCAGAAGGATGTAGGCTGCAGTAGGTACTGGGAGATGAAGAAGCTTGCACAGGATAGAGTAGCATGGAGAGCTGCATCAAACCAGTCTTAGGACTGAAGACCACAACAACAACATATCACAGAAGAGACAACTGATATTTCAACAATTTCAGAGTTTGTAATGGATATCAGATATGTTTTGTCTGACAATAAATCTGTAGGAAGTTTTTGGACTTTCCTCACTCTTCATGAACACAATGCAAAAATGCCAGCAGATTTGCTTAAAGATACTGAACTAGATGTTGTGAATAATTTAGATTCAGTTATTTTTCAGAGATATGAAAGTGCAGTTGTTACGAGCATTTGTCATTTAAGTACAGACTCTTCTGAAAGAGCATTTTAAACATGTCTATTTAATCCAATTGTAGCCAAAGCAACAAGACACAGTATATTCCTTTCTGAGATTCTCAGATTGTTTTTAGTTCTTTATGTTGTTGTTATTGTGGTCTTCAGTCCTGAGACTGGTTTGATGCAGCTCTCCACGCTACTCTATCCTGTGCAAGCCTCTTCATCTCCCAATACCTACTGCAACCTACATCCTTCTGAATCTGCCTAGTGTATTCATCTCTTGGTCTCCCTCTACAATTTTTACCCTCCACGCTGCCCTCCAATACTAAATTGGTGATCCCTTGATGCCTCAGAATATGTCCTACCAATCAATCCCTTCTTCTAGTCAAGTTGTGTCACAAATTTTTCTTCTCCCCAATTCTATTCAATACCTTCTCATTAGTTATGTGATCTACCCATCTAATCCTTAGCATTCTTCTGTAGCACCACATTTCGAAAGCTTCTATTCTCTTCTTGTCCAAACTAGTTATCGTCCATGTTTCACTTCCATACATGGCTACAGTCCATACAAATACTTTCAGAAACCACTTCATAACACTTAAATCTATACTCGTCGTTAACAAGTTTCTCTTCTTCAGAAACGCTTTCCTTGTCATTGCCAGTCTACATTTCATATCCTCTCTACTTTGACCATCATCAGTTATTTTGCTCCCCAAATAGCAAAACTCCTTTACTACTTTAAGTGTCTCATTTCCTAATCTAATTCCCTCAGCATCACCCGACTTAATTCGACTACATTCCATTATCCTCGTTTTGCTTTTGGTGATGTTCATCTTATATCCTCCTCTCAACACACTGCCCATTCCATTCAGCTGCTCTTCCAGATCCTCTGCTGTCTCTGACAGAATTACAATGTCATCGGCGAACCTCAAAGTTTTAATTTCTTCTCCATGGATTTTAATTCCTACTCCGAATTTTTCATTTGTTTCCTTTACTGCTTGCTCAATATACAGATTGAATAGCATCTGGGATAGGCTACAATGCTGTCTCACTCCCTTCCCACCCACTGCTTCCCTTTCGTGCCCCTTGACTCTTATAATTGCCCTCTGCTTTCTGTACAAATTGTAAATAGCCTTTCGCTCCCTGTATTTTACCCCTGCCACCTGCAGAATTTGAAAGAGAGTATTCCAGTCAACATTGTCAAAAGCTTTCTCTTAAGTATACAAATCCTAGAAATGTAGGTTTGCCTTTTCTTAATCTATTTTCTAAGATAAGTCATAGGGTCAGTATTGTCCCACGTGTTCCAACATTTCTATGGAATCCAAACTGATCTTCCCTGAGGTTGGCTTCTACCAGTAGTAGTATTGTAGTAGTGATCACAGTGTCAAGGCAGGCACCACTTCTGGTTGGTACATGGTATGCTACAAATAGCCCATAACTGGCTACTAGGTTCATAAATTCTCCCTACTCAGTGCTCTCTTCAAAACGTACGTTGAAATCACCACAAAATGCAGTTTTTGACTTCAGGGACATTAGGTAGCACAGGCAAGATTCAATTTGGCTGAGAAAATTTTCAAAGTTGTCATTTGGAGAATGATGTACTGAGGCAACAATTATATTAAGACTATGTACATTAGCACTGCTTATAACTATAGGAGTGACATTGTGAGTAGTATGTGATCCGTTTTCACTTAGTTGCTCATGGTACCTGTTTGTCACAGAGGAACTATTTCACAGGATGTCAGTCATTCTTCAGAATAAAAAACACTTTATGATAATATTGTTAGGCCATATAGTGCTATCCATTATTTTATCTCTTAGGTCAAAGTTAACACTAACTTTCAAACAGTTATTAAGTCCCTTAATTTCAAGCTTCTTAGCTGTAAAGTTGTTATGCTTAGGTAATGTTTTTTGCAGGAAACTAATGGCATCTTCTGCAGTTGTCCCACTTCTGACTCTGCTCAAATAAAACCAACCCCTTTTTCAACGTACAGCATTTCTTGTTCTGCTCTTGTACCAACTATTGTTTTAGTCATGCTTTTAAATTTGGCACTTGTAAATGAAACTGAATTCTGTGGTGGTAAGCATGGATTCTGTTTGGCACTTTGTAGTGCACTTTTGCATGAATGTTTTTGTTCTTCAGCCACAGTTTCAACAGTGACAAATTGTACATTTTTTTTCCTTTTCCTTTATTTATTGAAAGTGTGCTGGTGTAATGTTTGATGAGTTTTCTTATCTGAGATTTACAAGATCACTAAGAATATATAGATGATAACTCTGGTTTATTTCAGTCTCATTATATAGTTTACTATTTGCATGTGGAGTGTATGCCACTGTAACAGTGTGTTTTGTTTACTTGAACAGTGATGCTAATTGATGTAGCGAACAGAAAAGACCCTCAAATTCCCCACCATGAGATGGAATTTTAAATCAAGAACTGTACAAGTTGTGTGTAAAAACAGTGTGTCATCTGAAGAATGTCTGGAGAAAACTGAACTTGGCAAACTACTGTACTATAGTTAGTCATGCAATAAGGATCAATCTGAAATAAGAGCACCCAGCATTTCAAATTTGATTGTCTGTACTTTATCATATTATGCCACACACTGTACAGCCAAATACAAAAATGAGCAGTTGACCCATCAACTGCACAACAAGGGATACAACATTTAAAGAGACATATAGGATATCTGAAGTGGCATCATTGACATGATTTCCACATGCAGAGAGTTGCTGCATGCCACAAAGATACAGAGACAGGGAAATGAAATTCCAAAAACTGTCACTGCAAAAGAAGTGTGTGATACAATTATCATTCACGATGTTGAAATGCTTTGACTGCACAGGACATTTCACTGCTGCAACTATATTTCGGCCTGAAAAGTTTTTTTCATACACAAGTCAATTTCCAAAAACTACTGCAGAGCTCATGTGAAATATACCCCATCCTTGAATGCAGTTAGAAAAGAGGTTCAGCTAATATACTCGAGAAATGATTTTAAGCTCTCGCAGGAGCTGTTCCGCTTCTGACATTCCTGCTCCGAAATAGTTTGCAGGAGCCTTATAGTGAAACATTGAAACTCCTGAAAGTGATTATTACCTTATCAATGACAGCATCTGAAGCCAAGCAATCTTTCTCTACCCCATAGAGAATAATAATTTTTCTACAAAGTACTATGAGTCAAGAGCTGGTAATAGCACCAGCAGTTTTTTCTATAGAGAAAGACTCCATATGCGTCAAAGATATCACTGTATGTGTCATTGACTAATGCTTTGTTCTTATGGACAAGTG
Source organism: Schistocerca serialis cubense (assembly GCF_023864345.2). Taxonomy (NCBI): domain Eukaryota; kingdom Metazoa; phylum Arthropoda; class Insecta; order Orthoptera; family Acrididae; genus Schistocerca; species Schistocerca serialis. The sequence goes on from NC_064638.1 coordinate 288,899,542, forward strand.
AATACATTTGTCATACAAACATTCACCTAAGGTTAGTGCACATCCAAATAACAATTATTTTATTATTAATTTTCACCCTTTTTACGTTAATTATTTGAAACTTTGAAGTCCATCTCCCACTGAATCTCATATAAAAACTCTGTGAACTACCAATGTTACATAGCATCATCCTTTTTCCAAATTAAAATAACACTGTTTTAATAGTAAATCTGTAAACGGTGAGGACATTGAACCAGATTTGTAAATTATATATCTTTGGTCACCTGTTATAACAGTATTCCGCTGACAAACAGAAAATTGTATTATAAAATGAGCAAAGCAACAGATTGTCACATTACTTTGCACAGTTAGTCACAGTATACAACTTATCTCCATGTGCAGTTTGGAGATTGATGCTAACTAATGACAAGACTACTGAAGATTTAAAGAAGGATTAAAAATATTGACTGGGATGAAATTTACAAAGTGCCTAATGCTAACTCTAAATTTGTCATATTTGTTAATAGGTTTGTATTCATTTTTCAAAGTAGTTTTCTAAAAAGGGAATTAAATGTGGCAATGGCAAGCCATTAAAAAAACCTTGGGTCACTGTAGGTATTCTAGTCTCTTCACAATGAAAAAGGATTCATATAAAATAGCCAGAACAAGTAACAACCCAAAAATACTTTCTTATTCCAATCAGTAATGTAACAAATTAAGAAAGTTTGTAAGAAAATCCATGGGTATGCAGATCTTGTCAGAATTTATGAGATCAGATAATGAAATAAAATCAATATGGAATATAGTTAAAAGAGAGACACAGAAAGAAACCGTAGAAGATGACATTATTTCTGTTAAAGATAATGGGAACATTGTAAAAGAAAGTTCATGTGTGGCATAAATTTCTAATAAGTACTTTTTTTTTTTTTTGTAAAAAAAGGGTGAGAAAATTGGTGGAAATAACACAAAGGAGGAAGCAAAACAACGCAATGCACAATGAATGCCAAGGACATTTAGTGAATTAAAAGTTAATCACACATTCTCATCTGAAATAAGGAAGATCACTATGACTCTAAAAAGTAAAAGTTCATATGTGATTGATAATATCTCCAACAAGACAATGAAATTTCTAAAATCATTGGGGAAAATTGCAACTAGACAACTATTCAAGTCGGTTTGTAGAAACTATGAGACAGACAACGTACCATCAGACTTACGGGAAAATATCATCCACACAATTGTGAAGGTAACAAGGATAGATACTTGTGAAAACTACCAGACAATCAGCTTAACATTTCATCCATTCAAGTTGCTGACAAGAATAATATATAGAAAAATGGAAAAGAGAAATGAGATCTTTAGATTATGATTGGTCTGGTTTTAGGAAAGGTAAAGGCACCAGAGAGCCAATTCTGACTTTGCACTTGATTGTGGAAACAAGTCCAAAGAAAAACAGTGTATCCTTAAAGGATTTGTCAATTTAGAAAAACCATGTAACAGTTTGAAATGGAGTGAGATATTCAAAATTCAGAGAAAAATAAGAGTAAGCTAATGGGAAAAGCAGATGACGTACAATGTGTACAAGAACCAAGAGGGAACATAAGATTTGGAGACTACAACAAAATGTTCATATTAAAAAGGGTGTAAGAGATGAGTACAGTCTTTTACCCCTACTGTTTAACCTGTATATCAAAGAAGCAATGACAGAAATAAAAGAATGGTTCAAGAATGAGATTAAAATTCAGGGTGTAAGGATATCAATGAGCAGGTTCAGTGATGACATGGCTATCCTCACTGAAAGTGAAGAAGAATAACAGAATCTGTTAAATGCAATGAACAGTCTAATGAGAACAGAATAAACAGAGTAAATCAGAAACAGGGAAAAATAATGAGAAGTAGCAGAAATGAGAAAACAGGAAGCTTAAAATTAAAACTGATAGCCAGAAAGTAGATGCAGTTATTGAATTCTGCTGCCTTGGAAACAAAATACCCCTTGACTGAAAAGGCAAGGAGGGCATAAAAAGCAGACTAGCACAGGCAAAGAGAGTATTCATGACCAAGCAAAGTCTACTGGTGTCACACAGTCACACACAGGCCTTAATCTTAGGAAGAAATTTCTGGGAATGTACTTTCAGAGCACAGCATTGTATGGTAGTAAATAATGGGTAGTGGGAAAACTGGAACAGAGGAGTGTTTGAGATGTCGTGTTACAGGCAAATGTTGAAAATCAGGTGGGGAACTGTAGATGGCAAAAAAAGAGAGAAGAAGATTGGAATGCATACAGCAGACAACTGATGGCTTAGGCTGCAAGTTTTGTTATGTTTTAGTTTTAGGGCACAAATATAACTAGGGTCATAAGTGCCCATGTCAAAACTATAGAACACAAAGATGAGAAGAGTTAAAAAAACGACTACATGTCAATCCCAATCGATGTAAGAGAAGACAGCTAAAAACAGGGACATGGAGAAAGGTCCATAAAATACACCTTAAAGGAACAGAGGTCCAGAAGCAAAATTTATATAGCCTCCACCGTACTGCTACGACAGGTAAAAAGTAAAACACGGTCGACAGCCTGCGTGTTGTTTGCTAAAATGGCCAATAACTTAGACGGCAAACTCAAGTCAGAACATAAATGGTTAAAAAATGGGCTGCAAGTGCTGTTCTTAGTCACTTATATAAAACATCATTAACTCAGGGTCTTTTCCTAGAAAGACTGAAATAGGTCATTGTTAGGTTTCTCTATAAAAAGGGTGACTCCACAGACATCAATAACTACTGTCCAGTGTCACTCTTTACACCTATTTCTAAAAGTTTTGAGAAGATAATGTACTCCAGGGTTCTTACCCACCTGTGCAGTAATAGACACTAAAAAGTTGTGGCCCTATAATGTAAAATGTTCTTATTCACTTATGTAACACATCATGGATAATTCCAATCCCACAGAAAGCAGGTGTTGACAGATGTGAAAATTACCAAACTATCAGTTTAATAAGTCACAGCTGCAAAATACTAACACGAATTCTTTACAGACGAATGGAAAAACTGGTAGAAGCCGACCTCGGGGAAGACCAGTTTGGATTCCGTAGAAATATTGGAACACGTGAGGCAATACTAACCTTACGACTTATCTTATAAGAAAGATTAAGGAAAGGCAAACCTACATTTCTAGCATTTGTAGACTTAGAGAAAGCTTTTGACAATGTTGACTGGAATACTCTCTTTCAAATTCTAAAGGTGGCAGGGGTAAAATACAGGGAGCGAAAGGCTATTTACAATTTGTACAGAAACCAGATGGCAATTATAAGAGTCGAGGGGCATGAAAGGGAAGCAGTGGTTGGGAAGGGAGTGAGACAGGGTTGTAGCCTCTCCCCAATGTTATTCAATCTGTATATTGAGCAAGCAGTAAAGGAAACAAAAGAAAAATTCGGAGTAGGTATTAAAATCCATGGAGAAGAAATAAAAACTTTGAGGTTCGCTGATGACATTGTAATTCTATCAGAGACAACAAAGGACTTGGAAGAGCAGTTGAACGGAATGGACAGTGTCTTGAAAGGAGGGTATAAGACGAACATCAACAACAGCAAAACGAGGATAATGGAATGCAGTCGAATGAAGTCGGGTGATGCTGAGGGAATTAGATTAGGAAATGAGACACTTAAAGTAGTAAAGGAGTTTCGCTATTTGGGGAGCAAAATAACTGATGAGGGTCGAAGTAGAGAAGATATAAAATGTAGACTGGCAATGACAAGGAAAGCGTTTCTGAAGAAGAGAAATTTGTTAACATCGAGTATAGATTTAAGTGTCAGGAAGTCGTTTCTGAAAGTATTTGTATGGAGTGTAGCCATGCATGGAAGTGAAACATGGACGATAAATAGTTTGGACAAGAAGAGAATAGAAGCTTTCGAAATGTGGTGCTACAGAAGAATGCTGAAGATTAGATGGGTAGATCACATAACTAATGATGAAGTATTGAATAGAACTGGGGAGAAGAGGAGTATGTGGCACAACTTGACAAAAAGAAGGGACCGGTTAGTAGGACATATTCTAAGGCATCAAGGGATCACAAATTTAGCATTGGAGGGCAGCGTGGAGGGTAAAAACTGTAAAGTGAGACCAAGAGATGAGTACACTAAGCAGATTCAGAAGGATGTGGGTTGCAGTAAGTACTGGGAGATGAAGAAGCTTGCACAGGATAGGGTAGCATGGAGAGCTGCATCAAACCAGTCTCAGGACTGAAGACCACAACAACAACAACAACACATCATTAACACATAGCGTTTTCCCAGAAAGATTGAAATATGCCATTGTTAGGCTTCTCTGTAAAAAGGATGACTCCACAGACATCAATAACTACTGCCCATTCTCACTCTTTACATCATTATCTAAAGTTTTTGAGAAGACAATGTAACCCAGGATTGTTATCCATCTTTATAGTAATAGCATATGTAGCTAATCAGAGTTTGGATTTCTAAATGACCCATGTGTTGCTTCAATATCATACTGAAAGCATGATATAATCTCTTTGCCCCTTAGCTAAGCAACCATTCCCTTCATGTCTCCCTCCTTATTGTGCCGACTTAATGTGGATGAGCTCAATCTCAGTCACTGAGCACCAATAACTGGAGGTTGGCCCTTCAAGGACAAATGCAGGCAGTCAACGTTGGACATGGATGTTATGAGCAACTGCTGAAACTGAATATCATTATGAGCAAATGTATGCCGCCATTCTATCAGCTTACATGCCCAAGAAGTATGTGACTTGGATTTGGTAGAGGATGGCCCTGGAACTGAGTCTGCTATTTGAGGCTACAGAATTTACTGTGGAAAGCAGAATTACTGAGCTGTAGTCGAGCACCTCAGTATGTATCAACATTATCCTCAGTATCTGCTGTGCTGCAGGCTTCTTTATGTCATCTGTTCTAGATTTTATCAGTTCCACTCAGCTAACTGAAATAGGTAGAGATTTTTGTCTGTCTGTGTCCCATTTATTCCTGTTCATCAGCATTGAGACCAATTTGAAATATATGAATATTTGTACTGCTTTGTTTAATTTATTATGGTGTTCAGGATAAATTTTACTACTCACTGTTTCAGTTGAAGCCTCTTGTAGAACTAGTCTGAGCCATTTGCATTCTACTTAAAGAGTTCAATTAACATTTCTCTGAATTAGGTGAAGCTTGTGTGTCACTTTATTTTATAATTTCCCATTAGTTGCTTGGTTTGCAGGCCTGTCATTTGATGTGCTGACTAAATGTTTAGTGATGACTGATTTATTTTGTTTCTTTGAACATGTGTTAACTGAAATCCATTTTTTCTGTCTGTTATAGTAATGCCTGAATTTCATAATGTGCTTTATTGAAATTATTTTGACAGAGGTCAGGTGGAGGTTTCTCAATTTTCAGATATTAAATCTTTTGCTTGTTTTCTTACATTCATTTGGGATTTCATGTGTTTAACAGAAACAAAAAATATTTTACAGCATTTTAAATAAAATCTTTTCTGGGTGACTGCTATGTTTTTATGCCCTGGCACCATATCATTCTCTTATCATTCTCATCTCCTCACTTGCTAAAGTATTTCAAAAAGGACCATTCTTCTGAGTTAGCCATTTACTGAGCACATAATAAAATCTTTGAATGTTAAAACATCACCAACTGGGATCTTCTGCCATTTATTGAAGTCATTTGCCTGGGTCAATCACAATATCCTATTAAGGCCAATACACACATGCTGTCACATCACTTTACATCAAAATTCCACAATGCATTTCAAATAGTGGCATTCACACAAGCCATCACTGGCCTTCATATCACATCACCATTAGGAATTGTCAGGAAGAAAGTTTTGCTGGTGTCATCGTCTGGCTGACAGCGGTTTGCACGTAAGAATTTGGTGGGCGATGCTCAGTGGCAAGCAGCAGTGTACCATGTGATGCTCGAGCCAATACCATTTTGCTGCATACATCTATAGCAGACACATCAGGGTGTGCTCAGAACATTAATTGTTTATTTTCATGTTAGTTTATATATATTGTGGTTACTTTCCCATGATAGTGCTAATTAAGGATGAAGTAATGCAAACACATGAAGTATTACGTTAAGAAGCAACAGTAATAATAGTTCCCGAGCATATAAATACTGCCAAGTCAGAAGCAGAAACAGTTGCTAGGTGTAGTGCTCATCCCTGTGTTGCCAGCTATTAGGGTAGGTGATGGCTGTAGTAAGAATTGTGGGACAGACACAAAGAGCATAATGGAAACATCGCAAATTATTCTCAGTCTATATACGAATTCGCGGTGTCCGTTCTTTCGGAGATATCTAAAAGTACAGCCACCACATGTAGTCCCAATGCAGCTGATGTCAATAGTAGCTTTGCTGTCCTTTCTTCCCCCCTCCACCTTTAGTTTACATAATATATGGCACAGCTGTGGAGTCTTCATGGAGTCTGTTCTTTCAAATGTGTCCGAAAGAACAGACACCATGCATTCATATAACTGATTTGCCTCAATTTATGATGAATCCTCCACATTTAGTGTGGATGCACAATTGTGTTCAACCTCCTGTGGGACTTTCAAAGTAGTGAGCATGGAGGACACGGATGGGGATGGCAGATAGGTGGCCTACTTGAGAATGTGGGTCACTTGGGAGGCATCCTGCGATAGTCCACATAATTTTGATAACACTATGTCTGGATGGCATAGTGGTGAATGCAACTGCCTAGTAAGCAGGAGATCTTGTGTGAGTCCTGGAAGAGCACACATTTTCACTCATCACCAATGATTTTGCATAAAGTACCAATGCAGCTGACATCAATAGTTCCTTCCCTTTCATTTCCTTTCTCTCCCTCCACCTTCAGTTTACATAATATGTATAACAGCTGTGGATTCCATATGGTGCCTGTTCTTTTGGACATGCCTGAAAGAACAGACAACACACATTCATATAACTGATTCACTTCAATGGGCTATAAAACCACCACATTCAGTGTGGATGCACAATTTCGTTCAAACTCCTGTAGGAGTCTCAAGGAGGACCTGATCGGGACTGCAACAGGTGAAATGTGGTTTGGCCTGGAGATGTGCTGAGATAGTCCACAATAAACACTGTGTCCAGATGGTGCAATGGTTAATGCAATTGCCTAGAATACATTTTCACTCATCACCGCTGATTCCATATAAAGTCATGCTGCAGCTGACATAAGTAATTCCTTCTCTTTCCTACTATTTCTCCCCCTCCACCTTCAATTTACATATTATTCTCTTTCTCCCACTGTGCAGAATACATCGCACTGCCACCTTCTTGCATGCACCCAGCTGTAGCATCGGAAGTTAATCTGTTTTTGCTGCACTCACTCATGTTATAGTACTCGATTACGTGCTTTGGTAACTTCTTAACATTTATTTTGCCATTTTACTTTGCTTTCATGACAAATTGCAATGTTCCATGATGACTTGGATATTTTTTTCCATTGAGTGTTCTTCCATAAGTGAGGTCAGATATCTGAAATCGAAAAATGATTTAGGTTTTACAAGAACAGACCACAGCAGATACCTACACTGTGTATAAATGAGACCATAAGTCATTGAAGAAATTTTCATTAAATAAAGTTTTTAAGTTAATAAAACCAGCCCTAATGAAGGAAAAAACATTTGTTTATGATGTTATTAGTCACGTAAACAAATGGATAATGTAAATGGGTTCTATTTATTCCTTTATAACAATATTTGATGTGTGTGTGTATGTATATATTTTCACTAACAAATAAATGTTGATGTCTTGAATGTTGTTTCACTTCTCAGGACTTTAGCCTACAAAAGTAATTAAGAATGTACTTTTTGAAGTTTGATTTGACCATTAATACAAATTTTAGTTATTAGTTACTCAATTCCAACACTATACTCTATTTCTATCATGGATGGTATCTCATAACCTCTTTCACCATTTAATATTGGGCTTAAGCAAACTGATGTGATGTCTAGTGTGGATACACCCTAATGTGATGGTGATGTGAAGTGATGTGACATGGCAGTTGTTGACATCTACTATGAATCAACTTTGGAGCAGTTAAGTTTTAAGGAATATGTGGTTCAGTAAATATCTGGTTTATGTCCTGTTTAGGAAACAGAAATCAGAAAGTTACTTTAGTAATATGAAGAGGGACATCACATCAGCTACAATAGGAGAAATCACAATGGGAGTCCCACAGGATTCGATCATGGACCCATTACTGTTATTGAAGCAGAAGGCAGAATTAATCCTTTTTGCAGAAACTAGCATTATTGTGAAGCTGAGAAAATACGCATCAACAAAGTAGTGAATGACGTTTTTGTGTAAATCACTGAATGGTTTTGCACTAATGGGCCAACTTTAAACTTTGAAAAAACACAGTTCATCCAGTTTTGTACTGTAAAAAATATGCCTACCCTCCTATTAACCTAGTATACCAGCAAAAAATAATAAACAGGTGGAAAATTGTAAGTTCTTAGTTGCGTACATTGATGAAAACTTTAATTGAAAAACCGTAAAGTAGATGTGCTAAAACATTTAGGTTCAGATACTTTTGCATTAAAATAATTGTCAACTTTGGGGATATAGAAGTCAGTAAGTTAATACAGTCTACATATTTTCATCCATTGATGTCTTATACAGTAGTGTTCTGGAGTAACTCCTTGCTTAGGCTAAAAGCATTCAGTGCACAAATGAAAGTAATTAGAATTATGTGTGGCATTCACACACATACATCTTGCACATATCTCTTTAAGCAGCTGAGAATATTACCCACAGCCTCACAGTATATTTATTCACTTATGAAGTTTGTTATCAACAATCCGTGTAAGTTTCAGAGCTATTCACAAGTACATCACTAGATGGAAAAATGATTTGTATTATCCTTTAAAGAGTCTAATTTTGGCACAAAAAGAGGTGAGATATGCAGCTAAAAACTTTTTGACATTTTACCTATGGAAATAAAATGTCTGACAGATAGCATAAATGTTTTTAAATGTAGATTATAGAGCTTTCTCCTTAACAAACCTTCTAAACCAAAGAGGAATTCCTGAATCAAGATAATTAGTCATTAAAAGAGATAATTAGTCATTAAAACAAACTGTAAATGGCCAGCATGCTGCCATATATATATTATTTAATATTTTTTATTTAGTTTACATAAGTTTTCTATGTTTGTTCTGTTGACACATTCCACATCATAACATTTATCGCGAATTGGATATGTGGTACAACTAACTAGCTAACCAACACTAGCTTCAGTGTAACACAATAATGTTTGATAGATAACACAATAATGCTTCCAACACAATATCAGAATAAGTGGGAGGACATATAAAAACGAAAACAATATGTACTGTGTTCATGAAATAATGATAGAAAAATAAAATGCCATGGGTGCCATGAACTAAAATACTACAGATTTAGATAAATCTTAAGTGGACTAGATAGCGTCAAATTATCAACATTTTTGGTGAAACCCCAGTATTTGGTTTTACAAATCTGAAGCATAAGGAACAAGATCATTAAAATTAACTTCATACATAGCAACTTACATGTAAGCACAGAGTAATAATGATGCCCTTGATAATTATAAATGTTTATGCACAACAAAACAAGTCACAAAAAAATAATAATTATAATAATTGCAAGTTTGTTTTCATATCCCTGTATTGTAATGTTCTGCAAATTAAAAGTTATCGCTGCTTTGCGTCTGCCCACTGCCAGATTCAGATATCTAATAATGCTGTATGTAGCACTGTAGTAACCATTATGTAATGTTGTAATGTAGGTTGGTTTCTTTTGAACTGAGTGAATAAGTAATTCTACTCCTATTGTGAGGACTAAATTCGACTCCTCACTTTCAGCAAACCAACACATTTACAAACCCACTGACACAATTGTTGCAAGCAATGATCTGGTCAGAGATAGCTTTTAAGATCAATTTACACTGGTGTCAATGGATGGAATGGAAGACAACATAACCATTAAATGGTGGTATGTTCACACTACACAGAACGCCAATGCAACATCACTTCACTTAGCGCAGCAGTGAACAGTGCAAGTTTCGTTATGAGATATCATCCATGAAACAAAAACTTGCAATAGTCTCAGAATTAAGGAACTAGAAACATGCAGGTTATTAACAGGCAAATCAAAAGTCATAACAAATGTTCTTGACAGAGTTTGTATGGTAAACTGCTGAGGAATGAAACAATAGTTTCATCCAAATATTTCAAAAGATTGACATTTATTTGTTAAAGCAAATGTATATACATACAAACACATCAAACAATATTTAGAAGTCAATACCAAGAGTATTTCTACCTCAAGCACTGATTTTTTCTACCTTTCTAAGCATCAAATACAACAAAAAACTGTTTTCTAATTCTCCAGATCTGACTTTTTCACCTTAGTCAGGCCCATATCAGGTCCAGAACAATATGTCTGTGCAGATATCTGCACAAATATCTGTGCATGCAATAAACTCTTGTAAATATTGTGCATTTACATGACAAAGTTTCAGTCTACCGCTGGCCTGCCAATTGTCAGTGGAGGAAAGGGCTGTCAGAGGCAAGTGAATATGCTGTTGTGAAGGATATTTCAGTTCTAGACACTAACGGATAATGCAGGAAATTCTGCTGTGGTTTCTGTTCATAACCAGTCTTATCAATGTCAAAAAAGTGTCAGTGGCAGAAAGAACAATTTAAATGGTCAAGACAGTAGCTCCTTAAAGCTGAAACACACTAGACATCAATGGATCATCACGCCACGTCACATCATTCGCTGTTACATCACATCATGCCTATTCACGTATGCACTGTACAGGATGGTGAAAGTGTGGTTATGAGATACCAAACATTATACAAAAAGTCAAAATAAGGACAATCCACACGGGCTGTTGTGGCACTGTCATGTCAGAGTGTATTCACACTGTCCTTCATGTCAAGTCCATTCAGGTCACGCAATCTCAGCTCAGATGACTATCCTCAGTTGTTTCCTCATGGGAACTGTGGTCTTCCCAAAATAATTCCCAACTGTTGTTATGCAGGAAGTGGACATACACAACATGGAAGCTTATATATGTAGATGATGGGATTCATTTGTATGAAAATGACATTTATCAGACTCATATTGGTTTGCAGCTTGCAGGAGTAGCATGTGTATTAGAGCAGGAAGACAGAAGTGCGAAGAAGGGGAAAAAAAAAGAAAAAAAAGTGTGAGGTCTGAAAAATTCTTTACATGGTGCAGAAGGTGAATTTCACACATACTGCAAGGAGTCTGAGAAAGAGGAATCTGCATTTTATAAATATTTTAGATTGTCGAAGCACCCACTTTTTAAAATTTATTACACCAAATTGCATCCAGAATTACTAAAAAAAAAACACGGTGTTATGATCTGCCATCACAATCTGTGAAAAATTGGTTTGCTTACTGTTAAGTTTAGTTGTCAATTCAGTGCAAATATCTGTGCATTACGCATATCTCCCTTAACAGCTTTCCCTTCAAGATTTATGAGTTTTCTTCACATTCTGTATATGGCTTTTAATAGAGTAAGTGCCTTATTTGTGCTGGGGTTAGGTAGTGAAACTGCATAAATATTGACCACTGATGCTTGCAAAACTGTTTCACACACAGTCCACAGAGCTGTTTAATAATATAGCCTACCACAAATATATATATTTAAACTAACAACTTTAATATGTTACTTGATGTGTACTTCACAAAAACGCATTTTTCCACTGTTTCAGTGTCTGAAGGTTTCAGTCCACTTCCTTATCAAACATTACAAATGCTTAACAACATACAAATAAATTTCATTTACTAATCAGTCTAACTCTTCCCACAGTGCTTTCTTCACTTCAAGTTGCAGCCATATCACAGTCTATTTCATTGTAAAATATTAAATACTGGTATATTGATAATCATGGCATTATAAATAAATGTGAGAAGGCTCAAGATGTTTAGGAATCAGACTTCATACATTCTTTGTTTGTTCCACAATGTTCCTTTCCTAGCAGAGTTTGAGTACCTCCAATTGCTCATGTTGTACAGTTCAGACTGCTGCCTCATTGCTTCAATTAATCTTTTGTCATTCATATAAAACTAACAGTTTTAACTAATGAAATAACAAAATGAAACAATTTACAGAAAATAACAAAAATAACAAATAATAAAAACTTAGAATAACAACTGATATCAACAATGAAAAGCACAATGACATGAAGTAAGGAGAATGGGCAAACAATTGTGTATCCGTAGGAAATGAGCTTAGGGGCCACATGATCCACAACAGATGATGATGTTTGCCATCAAAACTTTCTTCCCTAGAAATCTTGACGGTGCTGCAATGTGACACAGTGTGACGTGACAGCCAGTGTGGATGCCGCCATTTGAAATGCACTGAGGAATGTTTTGATGGGATCAGATGTGATGTGATAGTTAATGTGAATTGGCCTATATAGTGTTGGAATTGAGCAACTAACAATGAATAAGTTGATTAACAGCCAAAGTAAACTTAATCAATTTTTATGGTAAAGCACTGAGAAGTTGAATAACATTTTAAAACAGCAACATTTGTTTGTTACCAAAAAATGTAGGGTGCATACAAACAAATCAAACAATATTTATAAGAGCGATAGACACACAAACAAACACAAACATACACACAAAATTCAAGCTTTCGCAACAAACTGTTGCCTCATCAGGAAAGAGGGAAGGAGAGGGGAAGCATGAAAGCAAAGCAAAATAATAAAGTAAAGTTTACAAGAAAACAAAAGCATGAAATTCACTACCATAACATAAGTGAGAGCAGTGAAAATAGGTGAACTTCTGATGCTAGCGGATGACAACACTGTCATAAGTTTCTTCCTGAAAAATCTTGATAATAATCCGACATGACATAATGGTCCACTGACAGTCTCTGTGAATTCTGCCATTTGTAATGCACTGTAGAATGTTTTGATGCGATGTGAGGTGACGGCAGGCAGTTTAGAATTGGTAAGTGACGGCAGTTTTCACCTAATAATTTACTTGGCAATTTACATGGCAACCCTGATGATAGGTGGAAATTATTTGCGAACAGCCATAGAGGCATATCAATTGACGCTTGTAGTTTCTCATGTAATATGGTGAAATACGTCAATGAAGAGAGTAATTTCGCAACTTGAATTATTGATAGCAACATTGTGATTCAGGAAGAAGTTACAAAGATTTAAAATTTTTGACAGCAATGTCCAAACGAACACTGAGTGAAACAATACTTGGCACATGCAAAGCTATTTAAGTGTCCTGAAGAAGAATTTCATGGAGACAAAGTATTTAACAGTGTAACTGAGTAACAGATAATATTTTTTCATAAGAATGGCCAGTGTGGTATCTGTTTATTTCAGAGTGTATAGGAATCTTCAGTTCTCTGCCTGAAGTTTAGCAGCAACCTGTCGTAAATTCCTGCTCTCAAATATAAAACTCAGTTATGTTGTATAGATATGAATTTATAGTCTATATGAAAAGTTTTAATGATGTGGTAGTGATTTATGCCGTTTACCTTTAAACCACTAATGTAACAACCCACATTTCTATCAGGGAGTAAACATGTTGATGAACAATTATAAGAAACCCTTTGCCACTGAAGACACTGCTGCAAGATGTTTCGTTATCAGCTTAGCACAATATTCTGACTGCACTTTTCTGTAGAATAAATACTTTTATTTTATCTTCAGTGCCACAAAAGATTGTGGTATAGAACAGTACTGAGTGACAATATGCTTGGAATCCTTTATTCAGATCAATGTAATGAGACAGATTTCTAAGCACAAAGCAGGCAGTACTAATAATTTCGGTCAAGTCTGCAATGATATTTTTTATTATTACAGTTTTCCTGTCTGCTGTAGGGTCAACTATTCATTTCCTGTACTAATGAATTATAAACACCCACTTGCTTATCTCGATTGTTGGAATCCTCAGTCTTCACTTTCCACACACCCAAATATCAGATTTGCATTGGTCTACTGTCCACACACTACAATCTATCTGTGCAGGTATGATTTGTGCTCACAGATTTGAGCAATTTTGCTCAAACCTCCAGGTTTATGCACATCTAATATTTGTGCAAATCACCTGTCCACATGAGATGTCTGTGCAAATGTGATGAGTGCAGACAGATTGTAGTGTGTCGACTTGCATTTAAAAGATATTGATGATGATGGTGATGTTGTTGTTTTCTTTCCTCAGACTCATTTGTGGCAACTACACCCAACAATCTTTTAGTACAGATATGATCTGCATCCACGGATTTGAGCAATTTTGCTAAAAACTTCAGTTTTGCACACATCTTATATCAGTGCAAATCACCTATCCAATCGCAATGATCTATCTGCACAGATGTGATGGGTGTTTAAGGTAAGCTGATGTTGTAATTATTATTATTATTATTATTATTATTATTATTGTTGTTGTTGTTGTTGTTGTTGTTGTTGTTGTTGTTGTCGTCGTCGTCGTCTTCTTTCCTTATTTTGGGTTGATGCAGCTATCCATGCTATCCTGTGGAAACCTCTTCATCTCTGCATAGATGCTGATAGATAACTAGTGCAGCCTAGATCCATTTGAGCCTGTTCACTGTAATCAGACCATGGCCCCCCCCATTACAAGTTTTACGCCACACTTCCTTCCATTGACAAACTGATGATTCAGTATGTCTTTGTTTATTTATTCATCTATAATTAAGGATTTGCATGCAATCAGTGTCATTATGATTGATGTTGTCTTAAGTACTATACAAGAGATTTTAGGAAGTATGATTGCCATCTTAGGAGAAACCTACATACACTATGAATTACGCATAACTAGAGAATATGCAAAATAAAACAACATAGGTGATACTGTATATTAAGATTCCTCCACATGGTTAATAGTTTAATATGAAATGAAACCTTGTGTAGTTACTTACTAAGGTACACACAATAAAATAATAGAGGGCATACAAAAAAATTTCCCAATGTGTTTAATAGTAAAACATGAGCTGAAGACTAGTTACTTGCTTGTTCACTATATACATCAGAAAATATACCAGAAGCAACAAACGTGCATAGAAAGAAGGTACAAACAATCAGTATTATAAGTTATGTATTATTCCAAGTTAACTTTACAACAGTTTTCAAATTTTTTAAGATGTTGATTGCCGCAGGTATAGTGATGGATATTTTGCCACCAGGCTACAGCATCAGCTTCTGGTACGGCTGCTGATGGGCCTGTTGCATCAGGTATAAGGCTCTGCTGTGGCTGCCATGACCTTGTGGCAGTCAATGTATTAAGAGTGTAAAATTCTTTGCCTTTCAGCCATTTCTTCTTTGTTGCCTCAGGAGGTGACCCCTTTTAGTCAAGTTATGCCATAAAGCTCTTTTCTCATCATTTCTATCTAACACTTATTCATTAATTATTCATTCTACCCATCTGCTTTTAGAATTCCTCTATAACACTACATTTTAGAAGTTTCTATACTGTTTTCATCTGAAATGTTTATCATCCATGTTTCACTTCTTAGCTTTTTTCTCAGTGTTAGCAAATTTCTCTTTTTCAGAAATACTTCTCTTGCTATTGGCAGACTGCAGTTTATATCCTTCCTACTTCAGCCATCAACAGAATAAGGAAAACAATAGGTTGCTATTCACTGTAAAGATGACATGTGGAGCTGCAGACAGACACAACGAAAAGGTCGCTGTACCTGTTTGCATCTCACTGTGTCATCTTTACAGTGAGTAGCAATATATCTTCCTTATTTGTTGATATTCCAAACTGGAGTTTCCACTGTCTGATTCTGCTTGAGCTATCATCAGATATTTTTAGTGCTTCATATCCTAATCTTGATCCCCCAGCATTGCCTTATTTAATTTGACTACATTCCATTGTCCTTGTTAACGAAAAACAATATTGAATGAAAATTGTTTCTTCAGTTTATGTTCTTACTTATGCAAAGTGAAGGGTTTTTCTCAGCCCAAATACTGTAATTTCTAAATCATTTTTTGCTTTCAGATAACTGGCCTCTTTTGTTCAAGAACTCTTGTAGGAAAATTACTAGGTCCTCATGGAACCCACATAACACATCATAAAAACAAAGCAAACAATAAATTAATAACTAATAAGCCAAAAACAACATCAGGAGTGCAAGGGGAATAAGGTAACTGCTGATGTTAGCAGATGGTCCCACTGCGTCCCCACCAATGTCAACATCGAAACTTCTTCATGAGAAATGTTTGATGTTGACACCTTGCTCCATTCAGTTCAGTTGTGTGAATGCCACCATTTGAAATGCACTGTAGAATCTTTTGACATTCTGTTCAATCACACATGAATCAACCTTTAATTTGCACCTTTTTATGAAAGATTTACTAAGCATGACAAAAATGCCATCAATTTGAACTGGATGTAGACGAGACATAGGTTTTGTGATTTTATTATGTTCATCACTGTAAAAAGCAAAACAGAAATTGATCATAGTCATTCTGTAAACCTACAATACTCTTGGAATGATAAAGATGCATGTTACTTGCTGAGCCATAATTTTATGTAAACGCTGTGATCTAATTTTAAACTTCACATAATGTGTGTTGCATCATTTCACTGACTATTACATGTTAAAAAGGACCAAGTACAAGGAATGGTTACCCATCCTAGCCATAGCCTGCACTCTTAATGGAAATTCAGGCCAACTTTTATGTCCAGACTTTGCTTAAAATATCAGTCTTGTTGCTGGGCTGCCATAGGGGTGTCCAAGTCCAAGTGGACTGCACAATATGACAATAAACTTTGCTATACGTTGACTTTGTGTGCTGCAATCTGCACAAATTGACAACACTATAAGATATGGTAATTTGTTGTGCAAGCATTGTCTTTCACTGGATTGTCTCTGACTGCAAGCGTGCTCTAAGTATATTCATCAGGGGGTCCATCCAAGACATAGGGGAGGCTCTGCTGGCAGCTATTCAGAGCACTGGGTGCAAATATCTGCAAATAATGATTCACATCAGCATGAATGATATCTACCACTTGGATTCTGAAACTGTCCTCAATTCCTTTTGGTGGACTGCTGATTTCATGAACACAACTAGCCTTGTATCAAAGTGGAAGATTTAAATCGGAGCCCAGAAACTGCCTACCAAAAATAAAGATACATCAGCCACACTACTCTCAGAGAATGCTCATACTCACAGGTCAGAAATGGAACATGTTAATATGATATTAGTAAACTGCAGGAGCTTTCGTGATGAGGTTACAGAATTAGTATCACTTATTGGATGATATAATGCCCAAATAGTATTACAGAAATTTATTTCGAATCCTGAATTCAGTATCGAATATTTATCACGAGGATAGGTAAGTATCCAATGGTGGTGGCATATTTATTGCAGTACTGGTAAGGAATTCGATAATATCTAGTGAGGTTACCATGAATTCTAAATCTAAATTAATCTGGGTGAAGTTAAGCATCAAAGGTGCGTCAAAAATGGTAATCAGCTGCTTTTATAGACTGCCTGCATCAGGAACTATAGTGGTAGATGGATTTAGGATGAATTTGCAGAATTTTGTGTATATGTTTTCTGATCAGGAATTTGTAATAGAGTGTAAATTCAATTTTCCATATATAGAATGAGAGAATAAAATCTTCTCAGTTTACAAGCCATGCCACTTCGAATGAAACACTAAAGCTTTCAACAGCAGGTAGATACACCCACCACATGCAACATAGTGCGAGTTTGTGGAAGATGAAATCTAAGCAAAGTTCCAAGTTTGACCACTTAACTCATGGCGATGCTCACCTGGAGTCCAATAAGGCCCGCAGAATAGTTGTTAACCTTTTGAACCACGATGACAGTTCTGTTGCAGTGCTGAATAAAGGCCTTATTTTCCTCCAGACTATAATGTCTGCCAATATTGGATACTGTTAGTGGAAGAGGGCTGTACATTGGGAACCTCTTGCACAATGCAGCTGAGGATGTCACACTACGACTAGCCACATCCTAGTGAAAGCTAAGTAACTGAAATCCAGTATTAACTGGAAGGAATGACATGGCATGTGCTTATTACGTGATAATGAGGACTTGGTTGACTTGCCAGCCAATAAAGAAAATTTCTTAGGAGAAGAAAAACTTCTTAGCCAAGATAACAATAAAACACTGAGTTGTGAATAAACAGTTTTGGTAAACTACATTATCATCATGAGATCTGTAATAACATTACAAAAGGTGCTACAAACTATTTAACAAATAATGCCAGATTAACCCATGGAGGAATCAATGACAACATACTTCGTATAGGTTATTATAAAACCACATTTCTCTTATACCTCAAAATTATTACCCAATATAAGTGCAAACACAATTTGTTTCACTTTCTGACATGCCAGTAAAGCAGATCCACACAAAACCATTTTAATGACAATGTTCTTGGCTTACTGTCCAACTATTATTTGTTCAGGAGTTGATGGTTGAAGCTTGCTGTGTCTTCAAACAGCAGGAAGCACTTGCGATTGGGAGAGTGAATTACTGATCTGTTTTTGGCAATCATAATGCTATTTATTGTTGTGTGAGTCTGTGTGAAAAAAAAAATCAGTGACAAACCAAAAAAGTACTGTGTAGTGCACATTCAATGGAAAAAAGACAAGCCATCTAATTTTGACTTCCATGAGTGGAGTTGTGAATAACTTAAGCTGGTCAGGAGTGACTTTACAGGTACTGGTATTCAACTACATTTTAGCCAAAACCTTACGGTTACTAATGATGATGGAAAATTTTGACATAGGAATGGGCAAGATGACATTTCTTCACAAACTGTATAGTGTCAGTTTACCATCTTAGTTGAGTAGTGGACAGTGTTTTATGTGCAGGACCTGGCTTCATGGCAGACATTGATATTATTTTCTGTCAGCACTGCATGAATCTATGTGCCTTATTGAGCTGTTGCTTTTGTTTCTTTTATTTTTTCATTCAGTCTGAGGAACATTAAAGTAAATAATATGTAATGATTTTAATTTTCCTGGAAATACCACAATGTTACATACTCTCATGATTATCTCACACCAAAAGTTTGTTTCAACAAAGGAAAAAGTAACTGCAAAATTAGTTTGCCACTCACAAAGCAGTAAGGCAGCAGGAACTTTTGACCTTGAAACAGATTGTGTCTATGTGAGGCTTGTGTCACATAACTTATAATTAGCTTTTCAGGAGTTTGGAACAGTAGTTACGAGAGAGGATTCCTCGAAAAATCTGATTAACAAATTTTTCACTGACAAATGTTTAACAAAGACACTGAATGTCTTTGTGTGTTCTTATGATTCCTCCTCTTTTTATTGTCAGTACAAGCTGAACTCAGGCTCAGCCTCTGCACATTCATTTGTTTTATGTCTTTATTCATTACT
This sequence comes from Schistocerca serialis cubense, assembly GCF_023864345.2. Lineage (NCBI taxonomy): Eukaryota > Metazoa > Arthropoda > Insecta > Orthoptera > Acrididae > Schistocerca > Schistocerca serialis. The sequence continues at coordinate 288,918,937 of NC_064638.1, forward strand.
GCAGGTCGTTTCTTTCCACACTTTTGTTGATTTGGGACATAATATTGCTTGCAAGTATCAAAATTTCTTTGTCGGTATTTGTAATCACATTCAGTGATATATTGTCATCCTTTCATTTCCTCTTCTGTGTTAAAGTGGTAGTGTCAACAAGAGAATTCTTAACAAAAATTAACTTTATTTTTTGCTAACCATATCTTTGCATACGTGTGAGATGGCAGCATTTTGGGTGATTGTCATTGCTTGTGTGGCAACTGTGGCTATCTTACTTGACTGGTGTTTTGAATCAATAACTAACTAATGATTTGCACTTATGCTCATAGTTAAGCCTTCAGCTACCTCACGGCAGAAGTTGATGACAATGATGATTTTGGATGTGGAGTGCTCAACGTCATGGTCAACAATGCCTAAAAGTCAGCATGCCATTCTCATAGGGTGCAGGGTGGAGGGAGAGGGTGGGACACATGAGGAGTAGTTTATAATGCATTAACAACTGCCTCCATTCCCAAGTACTTTATGTATGAGTCTCAACAATTCACAAAAAGTCAGAACCCATGTAACATGGGTTCAGTGTTGCCACAGACAGTGGGCAGATGCCTGAAAAACTGAGGACTGCCCTGATGTCAGTATGTAGGACATACATAGCCCAAATATGCTAAACTGAAAGTGGTACATGCCAAACTTCACTGACTTCCTGTCAGTGGAGGAAACTGTGTGTTGCAGGACTACGTTCTATGTGCAGTCTGGTGAGCAGCACTTCCTTCCATTAGTGAGGCTGGCATGAAGTCCCCCATGTCTATGTGGTCACTTTGAGTGACTGTAGTTTGTCTTCTGCCATCTCCAACCATTCAGTTTCCCACTGACATATAATTCACCTTTCAGATAATGGATGACAGAGTGCAAGGGGATGGCACCATCCTGACATGTCTCTTTGGCTGCTTGTTGGCTACGTCATTGCCCTGTATCCTGATGAGTCCAGATATCCAGCAAATGATCACCACTTGCCACAGTGTTAGAGCTACTATAAGGGGTTCCTGACGAGATGAATTAGTCGGTGTACCAAATACATTTGGTGGACTACTTTTAGTGATCCGAGTGAGTTATAACAGATGAGAAACTTCATACTGCGATGCCTGTGAATCCACTCCAGTGTTATTGCCATACATCACTGCATCATAATTTGTACATTGATCTGGAAGGCATGCTTTGAAAACCCTATTAGGGAAAACAGCTGTACAGCCAAGGGCATTCTCTTGCTGGGGTCCATCCATATACACAATGATAAAACTGTGGTTCATACTTACACACTGAAGAAAGCAGAGCTGTAAAAATGTAATTTGGTGTACAAGTTTTCTTGTACTGTGTCAAGCTTAAAATCACGTTGGACCTCTGAGGATAACAAGTTGGCAATTTGGGCCATCCCTGGCCATGTTTTCAGAGGTCTGATACACCCATACCCTTGAGACAGCAGTGGCATGTGTCCTGAATGGCTTCGTCGCATGGTATCAATTCCTGAACAACTGCTCAAAGTTAGGGTGGATTGCTGCACTTAGTGCCAATAACTGAGCCAACACTGAGATTCTCACAGCCTTTTGAGCCCAATCCAGAGTGATGGTTATTCATTGTCTGCATACTGACTCTGAACTGGGCTGCTTCAAAAAGCTCCAGTCAGTATCCAAAAGCCCTCATGTTGAACAGCATATAACATCTTGAGATAGGACATATGAGATGACCCATAAACTACACTGCTGTAATTTGACCAAAACCTGACAAATGGCCTATGAAACTGAAGGAGGTGGCACCTGTCAGTTCTCCAAGCCTTTCCGCAGAGGCATTTCAATTTATTCAATGATTTGAAGTCCTTTATCGCAGGCCTTTCAGGTGCAGCATTCAGGTTAATTCCAAGTCAAATAGTAAGCACAGGAAGCACAGTGTCCTTAAAATGCAAAATATTATCCCTCATTGTGATATCCGGTTGGTGAAAACTTTTGACAAGCATGGTCAAAACTGACACATATAGTGAGAAACCAAAACCAGTTTTATTTGTCCAAGCTTCCAGCCTCCTGATGGTCAGCTGTATTTGTCTCATTGTCACTGTAAAATCAGAGAAAAAGTAGAAAATTGCTAAGTGGCCCACAAACAAAGAGCATTTACCAGGGCCCCTGACTGCAGAGGAGATGGCATTGACAGCGACTGCATATAATGTGATGCTGAGGTCACTAACCTGGGCAATCCCATTCTTCTGAACATAGAAATCAGAAAAGGCATCATCAATGAAATATCAAAAGCACTGATCCATGAGGAAGGACTGGATAAGAGGTGGCCGACATCCACGTATCGCCTACTTATGAAGTTGACAAAGACACTTGCACTTCCAAGTGGTGATGTACTCCTTCTTGGGGTCAAAACACAAACCAGCCAAACGGTTTTTGGCATAAGAAGGTATTCTGTATCACCATCTCCATAGGATTAAGTGAGAATGCTAGTGCCTGAAACTGCACTGAGAGTGGCACAAATGACCTTGGGATTCAAGGAGCCAGATGAGATGGCAGTTGATCATGCATTTGACAGTCTTACCCATACAACTGATGAGGGCTACACTCCACTAACTGTTAGGGCCAGTACAATGCTTGACTGATTTTCACAATGGAATTAAAATTGCCTCCTTCCAAATCATGAGGCACTGCCCACCAAACAAGATCTGACTGAAACAAGATATAAACTTGCCTTTGGTTTCAGGGCACAGATGACAGAGGATGGCATAATGAATCTAATCTGATCCTGCATCAGTGTCTCTGGCTACAGATAGAGCTGATTCCAGTTTCCATATGTAGAATGGAAGACAGTGGACCACCTCATTACACAAGAAAAAGCAGAGCCTCCTCATCTCCACAATCCTACAAAATACCTGGAATGCAGGAGTTTGTTTGAATGATACAGTGACAGTAAAAAAGTGTTCAGTTAAAACCTGAGCCATGCATTTAGGCACGTCCACTAAGATCCCACTCCTTAACACAGTCATATGAGTGAATTTCCCTTGTTTGAAATCCATATCATTGAGTCCCAAACTTGTGCAGTGGAAGTGTAGTAGTTAATGGAAGTTGCAAATTCCTTCCTTCTTTTGTCATTCACCTTGCTTGTGCTTTCACAGATCTGAAGGCATGAAGGTTTTCTGTAGTTGTATGATGTTTGAATTTCCACAAAACTGTATGTCTGTCTCTGATTGTTCAGTGACATTCATTATTCCACCAAGGCACAGACCATCGTTTCAAGTGGTTGCTAGACTGGAGAACTGAATCTGCAGCTGCTCATTAGATCCCTCAGGTGATATAGTCTACCATTTCTTGGGTACAACCTCAGTTTGAAGATGATCTGATGACTATATTGCAGTCGGTTTCCCCTTAGGACCACCCATCTTCATGGTCTACTGTTGATCACCATCCAAGTCAGTAGATGAATCAGCAATGGAAAGTGGTCACTGGAATGCAAATCTGTGGCCACTTCCCACTGAAGAGCAAGAAAAGGGCCAATGGCTGAAGTCGACCCTGTAACTGTGGAAAAGTGTGTCATCTATCAGAGTTAAAAAGGCTGATATCCTCTGAAAGACAAGGTGATCGATATTTTGACCCCAGGAGCAAGTGATAATTGAGCCCCACAGCACATTGTGTGCATTGAAGCCCCTCATGAGAAGGAATGGGTGGGGGAGTGTCTGATGAGTTCTGTAAGTTTATCTGCAAATAAGGGATCACAAGGTGAAATATTTAAGGAACAAACTGCCTGTTGGCTTTTGTTTCATGTTCTTCAGTCAATGTTGGTTTGATGATTTTTTTTATGTTTCACCAGCATGAGTGGCTGACATTGTTGAAGCTTCACCCTACATTGATGGTGGTGGACTGAATTCAAGCTCATGGCTGCAGATTATATGTACTGGAATGTCTCTTCCAAGGGCTTTTCTGTGGTGATTTGTGCTCTGGTTCTCCTCTTGCTACCTGCAACGGTCGTTTGCTGCAGCATGGGAATCCAGGATCCATTCACCTTGAGGCTTTCTTCTCTCTTGTTGAAACTATTATCCTGTTTGTGTATTTTTATAGCTTATCTGAACAAGCTGGTGTGGTAGCTCTTTTCTACAGCAAGAACTTCTGTGTCAGCCATTTTTACTATATGGTCAGTCTCACACAGCAAGTGCTCTGCCATGGCTGATTTCTCCACCTGCCCCAACCTATAATGCCGCTTATGTTCGGTGATCCTGGTGTTGATTGATCGTCCAGCCATTCCAACACAGACTTTTCTACATGTGCACGGAATGCGATATATTCCCGATGCTGCAAGTGGGTCCATTTTCTCCTTTGCCGATCTGAGAAACTCTTTGATATTCTTTATCAGTTTATAACTAGTATTTACACTGTGTTTGCATAATATACAGCTGATTCTGTCCATCAGTCTTGGAATGTATGGCAGGAAGGCTGTACCCTATATTTCTTTTTTGATGTGTCATTTCACTGAGTGTTTGATTCTGTGGCATTTCTTACAGAACTGGTGTAGTACCCATTGCTCCACAGAACAATTTCCAGATGTTACATCTCACCTCTCAGGTGCTACAGCTCAAATATTCAACATGCTCATGTTAGCATCTTATCAGCCATGCCTCTTTTCTGGCTCTGGTGGTGATCTGACAATTTGGCTGGTATTGATCTGTGTGTGTCACTTTTCAATACACGCTGTGTCCCAGGTTTTCACCATTCCTTGTGATGAGCACATCTAGAAATGATAGTTGTTTGTCCTTTTCTATCTCCATAGTATATTTTATGTTTGCATGGATACCATTCAGGTGTTTTAGGAAGTCATCGAGCTGTTCCTCACCATGGCTCCACACAATAAAGGTACTGTTGACATATCCGCAGCACACCTTAGGTTTACAAGGTGCCAAGTCCAGTGTCTGTGCTTCAAAATGTTCCATGAAGAAGTTGGCCACCACTGGACTAAGTGGACTACCCATGGTGACACCTTCCAGTAGTTTGTAAAAATTGCCATTCCACATGAAATAGCTTGTGGTGAGACATGCAAGAAAGGGTTTGGTGATGTCTTGCAAGAAAATGGATCTTCTGGACCTTTGGTAATCCATATAAATGAGATAGTGGGGCTTCTGTGTTGTGGAGGTTCCTCTGTATGTCCACTGAGAGACAAGATGCCCTGATTAATCAATTCATATTCTGTGTCATCCACTGCATTCGATCCGTACTTAGCTTTTTGCACATTGTCAGATATAATATGATTCAGATCTGCTCATAATGTTCAGTCTTCATTACGATGGTCATATCAATATACTCTTGTCGGCATTAAGATTCCTGATAGCTTGTAACTCTTCTTTATTCTGGATATGTGAGCTGCAGCACCTTAGATGTGAGATGCAACACCTGGAAAGCATTCTGTGGAGCAGTGGGTACTCCCCCCAGTTACATAAGGAATGGCACAGCATCAAGCACTCGGCGAAGTGACACATCAGAAAAAGAAATTTTTTACAGCCTTTCTGTCATACATTCCTAGAATGATGGAGAGGATCAGCCATATATTGTGCAAACATGGCTTCAAGATTATTTATTAATTGAAAAAGAAGATCAAACAGTGCCTCAGATCAGCAAAGGAGGGAAAGAGGCTCACTTGCAATATAGGGAATATACTGCATTCCATGTACATGTGGAAAATCTACATTAGAATGACTGGACAATCAATCAACACAGGTTCACCATACATAAGCAGCACTGCAGGTTGAGGCAAGTGAAGAAATTGGCTGTGGCGAAGCATGTGCTGTGTGAGACTGATCACACAGTAAAATTTGCTGATATGCAAGTTCTTGCTGTACAGGAGAGCTATCCAACATGCTTACTGTAGAGAAGAGCTATCACACATGCTTGCTCAGAGAAGCTATAGAAATACACAAACTTGACAATAGCTTCAACAAGAAAGAAGAAAGCCTCAAGATGAACAGGGCTTCATTCTGTGCTGCAGTGAATTGCCATTGCAGGTAGCTAGGGGAGAACCACAGTGGAAATGACCATGGGAAACCCCTTGGAAGGTGGTGAGTGAGGTACATATAATCTGCAGATGTGAACTTGACTCCACTCCAGTCCAGCACAAGTAATGGAGGGTGAAGCTTTGACGATGTCAGCCACTCCTGCTGGTGAAATGTTAGAAAAATCAACAACATTGGCCGAAGAACCTGAGACAGTACCCTACAGGCAGTTTCTCAACAAGTGGCCACAAAAGCCTTAGCAATGAGATTGTAACTGGCATGAGAACTTCCACTTCAATTGCTTCTATGGCCATGGAACAAACAATACAAAATCCAGGATGGAATTTAACATGGTAAGAGAGACAGGAGAGGAGCGTCATCTATCATTGCTGAAAACAGCCACTTCACCCTTAGTCCTCTCCTTCCTGTAGGGTGTGGTAGTCCCTTAATGCAAGTGTGTTGGCAATTTTAAAATGAGTTTCCTGTAAGACTTGTAGAACAGTATCTTCTGGGCCAGAAGTTGTGTTGCTACCCAATGCGATCGGTGTTGATTTAATTTTCAGTGCTACACATTCCTGTGGGAGTCACTGATTAGCCATGGTTGTCCTTGTCCTTCTCCCTGGGCAGTGATGATTTACCTAAGAGGTCAAGAGGAATGTTAAATGGTGCCTGGCTCTCTGGTTCATCCATGTGGATATCAATACCCTCAAAAGCAAAATCTCCATTGTAAGAAACTGTGACTCTCCGTACAGAATTAAACCCTAGACCTGTCTCAATCCTGGGCATGTCCTTACATTTGACTGACCACCTCAGATGTTTCATCCTGCCAAAAAAAGATTGTTTCAGTCACTTGTGTTAATTTTAAACAACGCCATTCTTTCCTGTGCTAAGAACCACAATTTAAAACAAACAGTAAAGAGCATCAGGTTACCTTCCATTCAGAAGGCTGTTGCATGCAGCGACTGTTATATTGACTTGCAAATAATAGATTTTAGATATCAGTCATCCTTTTTAAATTTTATTGGCAGATCTAGATTTCAGCTAGAAACTAGCCATTCTCAATGCACTATCATTTTTGATCAATGCATGTAATGCCTGTTGGTTGGGCTTCATCCACAGTTCATTGTACTTGACCTGTCCACAAATAAATTAAACCATTGTACATTGTCTGCAGTTTATTTGTATTCACTGATTTGCCCATCTTCCTCACTTAATGGAGCAGCTTTGATTTATACATTCCTCCCATGTCACGTGTGTCTATCAGTAACAACACTCAATATTTTCTAAAAGTTCATTGAATTTATGATTACGTTTCCTAACTTAAAGCAGTTTCATCTGACTTAGTTATTTTTCTTGCTTTGATCAGCACGTATGTTTTGTGTCTCCTCCCCTACCTCCTTGATACACGTTTTTTGTGTCTGTATCACTTAAATTTTCAGAAAATCTCTCTTCCAGCTCTTCTCATGAATCAGTGCTGTGTGTGTGTGTGTTTTTGTATTGTCTATTTTCAACAAAGGCCTTGTTGGCTGAAAGCTAACTTTCTGACAGTCTCTTTGTCCCTTTCAGCGACTCAGCATCTCCACTGTATGGTGAGTAGCAACTATCCTTTTCATTATATTGTTACATTCCATTCTGGATTTTCCATTGTTTGTTAAGGATTTGATCACAGCTAAATGCATATGACACGCAAGGTTACAAATATGATTGCTGTTCATTTCATTTTCTGCCATTTAAGCTCCACTCTTCGGTTCCTGCCTAACCACACTTTGGAAATTGTGACATATTTTTAAAAAATGGCAAAATATTTGTGACAAGAAAGAATGTAAATGTCACTGCTAGCTGTTTCACTTGCAGCAATTTAATTTTTAATTTTTTAATCAGACTGAAATTATGAAATTGAATAACCTCATTTCTGATAGAGCATCCTCATATGTAAATAACAGTGAATAAGAACATACTACTGTTACATGAACAAGAAAGTCCAAGAATGTGTTACAAATGTGAAGGTGGAAAAAAGAACTATCATGAACCAGGATGCAAATGTACTTCCTTCAACTCCTTAACTATACATCCCTGACCACAGTCAACACAAACAATTCCAGACATTATTATCATTCATCTTAGAATCTCCAATGACTTTTACAGCTGATGTGTCTTTAACTAACATTTAATTATAACAAAATGTACCTACAGTGACACATTTCTGATAAATATTCAATGTGACATTGCTTTGAAATTACACAGTGTCATAACAAGGAAGTTGTAGAAAGGAAACAGTGAAATGAAATGAATCCTCTTAAAAGTAATGAGTGAGGGACGTCACATGATTGATTTTCGATTTCAGCCAAATGCCAGATGAAAGTGGTTATGGTTTCCTCATTTTAGTCACTCATGTTCTGTGGTTGTTTTGAAAGTAGAGTATATGTGCATACTTATAAGATAAGCACTGCCAAATTTGTTTTTGAAATCATCCTAACATTTGCACAGCTTATAATTGTATGCATAAAGCAATAAAAATACAAATATATCTATTTCAAGTGCATACTGTTTAAATATATTATCTGTTAGTTGTATTGTACATTTCTGTTATGCACCAGCACAGAAACAACTTCCATTTGTTAAACTTCATTATTTTATCCTAGATTTTTGAATTTTCTTATGTACCATTCCCCTTTCCTTTGACTTCCAAGAACATGGCAGTGGGTTGTTCAATTTGCTTCATCCTGGTCACAGTGTAGCCACTCTATGGTATTCTATGTCTTTGGGTACGACCCATTCTTGAGTACTGCTGGAATGTTTAGGATTTCCGCGAGATTGGATTAAAAGAAAACATTAAAGCAATTCAGATGCATGCTGACAGATTTGTTACTGATATATTTAATGGAGATGCTTCTTGGACTTAAATTAACACTAGCAAGCATACTTCATGACTGATACCACCAGTAACTGTTACCAGAATGCAACTGTCGTATGAATAACAATCTTTACTGGGGTGGGGAAGGGGGAGGGACAGCAGTGTCTGGGTGGAGGGAGAGAAGAATGCTGTCTGGTGGCATCTGCAGGAACTAAATTTTGGCCCAATGAGACTGTCACATGCAGCGTCAGGAGGTGATGTGTGGAGGGAAAAAACAGAAAGTGGAAAAGTGGAGGAGCAGGGAAGGGGCAAGGACAGGCAGCACACAATGAGGGTGGGGGAGGAGGTGAAACGCCAGGGGGTGGAAGCTATTGGGTGGCAGGTGTGAGGACAGTTTGTTACCATAGGTTGAGACCGAGATAATTTCAAGGGCTGAGAATGTGTTGTAAGGATAACTCCCTTCAGCGCAGTTTAGAAAAGCTGGTATCAGAGGAGATGATCCAGATGCCCCAGATTGTGAAGCAGCTGTTGAAATGAAGTGTTTTATGTTCAGCTGCATGTTGTGCCATGGAGTGGTCTACTATGCTCTTGGCCACACTTTGGTGGTGGTTGCTCAACCTGGAAGACTGCTGGTTGGTAGTCATACCACTATAAAGAGCTGTGCAATGGTTGCATCAGAGCTGGTATATGACATACCTGCTTTCACAGGGGGCCCAGCCTTTGATGGGGTAAGATAAGCCTGTGACAGGACTGGAATAGGAAGTGTCGGGTGGGTGGATTGGGCAGGTCTTGCACCTTGGTGTTCCAGAGTGATATGATCCCTGTGGCAAGGGGCTGAATTGGGAGTGGGATAGGTATGGATTACGATGTTGTGGAGGTTGGGTTGGTGATGGAACAACACTTTAGGAGGGGTGGGAAGGATCTTGGGTAGGATGCCCCTCATTTCAGGACATGATAATAGATAATCAAAGCCCTGATGAAGGATGTCATCCAGTTGTTCCAGTCCAGGCTGGTATTAGGTGATGAAAGGGACACTCTTTCATAGCTGGCTCTTGGGAGTGGTGGGAGGATTGGGGGTGTGCAGGGAGATGACATGGGGAAATATGTTTGTGCACTAGGTCTGTCGGTAGTGCCTGTTTGTTAAGGCATTAGCATATACATAATCCTTGGGTGGCCAGGCTGTATGGAAGGGATTTTTTGGTGTGGAAAGGACGCAGCTGTTGAAATGCAGGTACCCTTTGTAGTTGGTGGGTTTAATGTGGACAGAGGTGTGGATGGAGCCATTAGAGAGGAGGAGGTCAACATCCAGGAAGGTGCCATGCTGGGTCGAGGAGGACTAGGTAAAGTGAATGGAATAGAAGGTGTTGGAGTAATGAAGAAATGGGGATAGGGTGTCTTGGCTGGGAGTCCAGATCATGAACATATCATCAATGAAACTGGGTTTTGGGAGGTTAGGAAAGTTTCTTCTAGATGGCCAATAAACAGCTTGGCGTAGGAGGGTGCCATGTGGGTGCCTATTGCTGTGCTGCAGATTTGTTTGTATACCTTCCCTTCAAAGGACAAGTAGTTATATCTTAGGATAAAGTTAGTTAGGCATATGAGGAATGAGGTAGTGATTTGGAGTGATGGATTTTGGGAAAGGTAGTGTTCAATTGCGGCAAGATCACGGGTATGAGGATGTTGGTATACAGAAAATGGTGTCAACACTGACCAATAGGCAACTGAAAGTCTCACCAAGGCCTTCACAGACAGGCACTATCCCACGAACTGAGTCAAAAACAGATATCCCTTACCATTTCCCTGCGCACCCCTAGTCCTCCCACTACCTGCAGGAGTCAGCTGTAAAAGAGTGATGGGGGCATCCTACCCAAGATCCTTCCCACCCCTCCTATAGTGTTGCTCCATCACCCACTCAACATCCTAATCCATACCTATGCCACTCCCAATCCCATCCCCTTGCCACAGGGATCAAATCCCTGTGTAAGACCCAGGTGCACAACCTGCCTGGTCCACCCACCCAGGACTTTCTATTCCAGTCTTGTCACAGCCTTATCCTACCCCATCAAGAGCTGGGCCACCTGTAAAAGCAGCCATGTAGTATATCAGCTCTGCTGCAACCACTGCACAGCTTTTTATATTGGTGTGACAATCAACCAGCTGTCCACCAGGGTGAACGGCCACCATCAAAGTATGGTTAAGACCAAAGTAGGCTACCTTGTGGCACAACATGCAGCTGAAAATAATTTTCCACTTCCTGTTTTCTCCTGTGCACCCTACCTCCTGACGCTGCACTTGGCACCCTTGTTAGGCCCTGCATGTCCCGCCACACAGTGCTCTTCTGTTCCCATCCCCATACATTGTTCTCCCTCCTCTTTCAGCACCCCATTCTAGATTGCTATTCACATGACAGTTGCATTCTGGTCAGAGCTGCCAGCAGAAGCGATCATGTGTGTATGAGGTGTGATTACTTGTGTGTGTGTGTGTGTGTGTGTGTGTGTGTGTGTGTGTGTGTGTGAGCGCGTGCGTGCGTGCGCGCGCGTGCTTACTTTCTGAAGAAGGCTTTGACCAAAAGCTATAATGTGTAACAGTCTTTTCGTTGTGCCTGTCTGCAACTCAACAGGTCATCTTTATACTGAGTATCAATCTATTCTTTTCCTAATATTGTTGGCATACCATCCTGGAGTTTCTGTTGTTTGAAGACAAGATACGAGAAATTAGAACTCATACAGAGTCATGTAGAGAGTCGTCTTTCCCTCACTACACTTGTGAGTGAAACAGAAAAGGGAATTACTACAACTCCCCCATACACTTATGGTGGAGTACATATGTAGATGCAGATGTATTTACATTCACTATGTTATTTTTTTCCTACCTGTGGATGTAAAAATACTCTCCCATCAAATACATAGGCCCCTGCTTTCTTTTATTCCTTCCACCTCTCTTCTGTGCTGCTTTTGGTAGTGTTGATTTCTTTATGATCTTTTTACATGCTGCTTCTTCTACTCCAGGAGATGTTTTTGCTGCTGGCAATTGTTCTGCTGTTAGTATTGCTTCTGATGTTATTGAGATTGATGCCCGTTTTTTCATCTCTTCTGGGCCCATAGTACATCGATTCAAAGCTCAATGAGCAGTGTGATTAGGCAATGTGCTTGTTTGTGACATTACTGGTCCTAGAAATTACATTTTGTACATGTATGTACTTGTAACACAAGACAAGTCATTATGCTTACAGTCTAGATAATACATACATATAATAACCTATGCAGTACACACACACACACACACACACACACACACACACACACACACACACACACACACACACACACACACACACACACAAACATTGCTGCTGTGGACTGTGTCTCACTCACTGTGGTGTAGAAGTAATAGTCACTGGCTGCTGGGTCACCAGTTTCATCGCCACCTCCTCTCATTATTTAACATCTGTAGTTTTTGGAAGGTTCTGGGTATTACTTATGTATAGAATTTTGGAACTTGGCAGACTATTCTATGAATGTTTAAATAGGCAGCTCAACTCCAACTGAAATTTCACAGGTAGTCAGTAAAAGTGCTCTCCATGTGATGTATTAGTTCTTGTCAATCACCTTGCTCTTCTCTCATAACAGGTATTTGATTCTACATTCTGCATGATACTGTTTGTTGGAGACACCAGGTATCTTGGACACAAACATTACTGTGATTCATAAAACTATGCACAAGCTACTACATTCGTGAGCCAGAGTACAAACAATACATTCCTCCTATGACCTGCATTGTCAAGGAACCAACAAATACAAAAACATTGATGAATTAAAATGCATATCAGGCATCAAGCAGTGTTTTCTCAAGATGACAGTCAGAATCCACCTAACAGGTGGAATGATATGATGTGTCTTGCCAATGTCTACTTTTACTTTGATGGCACAGCCAGCAGTGGTTTGAAAACCACAATAAAAAGCGTAAGTTCTGGGACAAATTTCAGGTGTAAATTAGAAAACAGTTGGTAACAACCAACAACAGATCCACACAGCAAAAGAAGAACTGAAGAACAGAGTCCAGCACCAGGGAAAGATAACACAATCATATATACAGAATCCTCTGATGCTTTGTCACAGAGTGAATTTAAATGTAATGGAAGCATACAAGGTTTCACATTTAATGGCTGGCATAGCAAAAGGCCTCTGTTAAGCACTTATTTTGAAGGATGTTGTTGTATCAGAGGACTTCATCGTGTGTTTCCAGAAATAGGTACTGCACCAGATTGGTTGGTTGGTTTGGGGGATGAAAGGGACCAGACTGCCATGGTCATCGGTCCCTTTTTCCAAAGACAAAGAACACCCACAGAGAATAAAAACGAGGAACAGAAGAGATCACAGACGATACAGAACAAGAGAAACTGAGACAAGGACAAGACAAAACGAACTAAAACCACACAGAGTGTACGGTGGTTGGCCGACCATAGAAATAAAAAAGGAAAAGCCAAACACTTAGAAACACATTAAAAAATCAGTTTAAAAACGGAGGCCAAAGGCCAGAGTCAACATAAATCAATAAGATAAAAACAGAAACACTCAGATTAAAGAATAAAAACCCCCTGCCCGAATAAAACGTAAAACTAAGTCAGCCATAGCCGAGTCATCTGTTAAAAGGGCAGGGAGCGAGTCAGGCAGTGCGAACGACTGCCTGAGCGTGGCTAAAAACGGACACTCCAATAAAACATGAACCACGGATAAGACGGAGCCGCAGCAACATAGAGGCGCGTCCGCACGCCGCAATAAGTGGCCGTGCGTAAGCCGAGTGTGCCCAATGCGCAGCCGGCAGAGGACAACAGACTCCTTGCGAGAGACCCGCAAGGAGGAGCGCCACACACCGGTAGCCCCCTTGATGGCCCGAAGTTTGTTGCGTGAAAGCAGGGCGCGCCATTCAGTGTCCCAAAGGTCCAGAATTTTGCGGCGTAGGAACGCTCGCAAATCTGTCTCCGGGAGGCCAACGTCCAGAGATGGTGCACTAGTCGCCTCTTTCGCCAGCCGGTCAACATTCTCGTTGCCGGGGATCCCAACATGGCCTGGGGTCCACACGAAGACCGCAGAGCGGCCGCAACGCGCAAGAGTATGCAGAGACTCATGCATAGCCATCACCAGACGGGAACGAGGAAAACACTGGTCGAGTGCTCGTAAACCGCTCAGGGAATCGCTACAGATAACGAAGGACTCACCTGAGCAGGAGCGGATATACTCTAGGGCACGAAAGATGGCGACCAGCTCAGCAGTGTAAACGCTGCAGCCAGCCGGCAAGGAACGTTGTTCGGAATGGTCCCCTAGAGTGAGCGCATAACCGACTTGACCAGCAACCATCGAGCCGTCGGTGTAAACAATGCCAGAGCCCTGATACGTGGCCAGGATGGAATAAAAGCGGCGGCGGAAGGCCTCTGGAGGGACTGAGTCCTTCGAGCCCTGTGCCAAGTCTAGCCGAAGGCAAGGGCGAGGAACGCACCACGGGGGTGTACGCAGAGGTGTCCGGAAAGGAGGTGGAACAGGGACAAGCCCAAGCCCGGAGAGAAGCTCCTTGACGCGTATGGCGATCGGACAACCCGACCGGGGCCGACGTTCCGGCAGATGGACGACTGACTGCGGGAACAGGAGACGATAGTTAGGATGCCCAGGCGAGCTTAGAACATGGGCAGCATAAGCGGCCAGCAAACGTTGGTGTCGGAAACGCAGTGGAGGGACACCTGCCTCCACGAGTAAGCTGTCCACAGGGCTGGTGCGGAAAGCACCAGTGGCAAGGCGTATCCCGCTGTGGAGAATTGGGTCCAGCACCCGCAACGCAGATGGGGATGCTGAGCCATATGCCAGGCACCCATAATCCAGACGGGACTGGATTAACGCCTGGTAGAGCCGTAACAGGGTAGAGCGGTCGGCTCCCCAGCGGGTGTGGCTCAAACATCGCAGTGCATTGAGATGCCGCCAACACGTCTGTTTGAGCTGCCGGATATGAGGCAGCCAAGTCAACCGGGCATCGAAAACCACCCCCAAAAACCGGTGTGATGCCACCACCGAAAGAAGTTCGCCGTTAAGAGAAAGCTGCGGCTCCGGGTGGACAGTACGTCACCGGCAGAAATGCATAACGCAGGTCTTGGCTGCCGAAAACTGAAACCCATGCGCTACAGCCCAAGACTGCGCCCTACGGATAGCGCCCTGTAGCTGACGTTCAACAGCTGCAATGCCAGTAGAGCTGTAGTAAAGGCAGAAGTCGTCAGCATACAGGGAAGCGGAGACAGAGTTTCCCTCGGCCGCAGCAAGACCGTTAATGGCTATTAAAAACAGACAGACACTTAAAACGGAACCCTGTGGCACACCGTTCTCCTGGACGTGGGAGGAACTATACGAGGCCGCGACTTGCACGCGGAAGGTACGACACGACAGAAAATTGCGGATAAAAATCGGCAGAGGACCCCGAAGACCCCATCCATGAAGCGTAGAAAAGATGTGATGACGCCACGTCGTATCGTACGCCTTCCGCATGTCAAAAAAGACAGCGACCAGGTGCTGACGACGGGAAAAGGCAGTACGGATCGCCGACTCCAGGCTCACCAGATTGTCGGCGGCGGAGCGGCCTTTACGGAACCCACCCTGAGATGGAGCCAGAAGGCCCCGAGACTCCAGTACCCAATTCAAGTGCCGGCTCACCATCCGTTCAAGCAACTTGCAAAGAACGTTGGTGAGGCTAATGGGATGGTAGCTGTCCACCTCCAGAGGGTTCTTTCCAGGTTTCAAAACGGGGATGACAATGCCTTCCCGCCATTGCGACGGAAACTCCCCCTCGACCCAAAGACGGTTGTAAAGATCGAGAAGGCGCCGCTGGCAGTCCACTGAAAGGTGTTTCAGCATCTGACAGTGGATGCCATCTGGCCCAGGAGCGGTATCAGGACAAGCAGCGAGGGCACTGCGAAATTCCCACTCACTAAATGGAGCATTGTAAGATTCTGGGTGGTTGGTGCGAAACGAAAGGCTCCGACGTTCCATCCGCTCTTTAATGGAGCGGAAGGCCTGGGGGTAATTCGCAGAAGCGGAACTCATAGCAAAATGCTCTGCTAAGCGATTTGCAATGACGTCGGAGTCAGTACAAACTGCTCCATTCAGTGAGAGCGCAGTGACGCTGACAGGTGGCCGATAGCCGTAGACGCGTCGAATCTTGGCCCAGACCTGCGATGGAGTGACATGGAGGCCAATTGTGGACACATACCGCTCCCAGCACTCCTTCTTGCCTTGGCGGATAAGGAGGCGGGCCCGCGCACGCAGCCGTTTGAAGGCGATAAGGTGGTCGACGGAGGGATGTCGCTTGTGACGCTGGAGCGCCCGCCGGCGATCTTTAATCGCTTCAGCGATCTCGGGCGACCACCAAGGCACAGCCTTCCGCCGAGGGGACCCACAGGAATGGGGAATGGCAGATTCGGCGGCAGTAACGATGCCGGTGGTGACCGAGTGAACCACCGCATCAATGTCATCGGTAGAGAGAGGCTCAAAAGCGGCAGTGGAGGAGAACAAGTCCCAGTCAGCCTTATTCAGAGCCCATCTGCTAGGGCGCCCAGAAGAGTGGCGCTGTGGCAGTGACAAAAAGATCGGAAAGTGGTCACTACCACACAGGTCGTCATGCACACTCCATTGGACAGACGGTAAGAGGCTATGGCTACAGATTGAAAGGTCAATGGCGGAGTAGGTGCCATGCGCCACACGGAAGTGTGTGAAGGCACCATCATTTAACAGCGAGAGATCGAGCTGCGACAATAAATGCTCAACGATGGCGCCTCGACCTGTTGCCACTGACCCACTCCACAGAGGGTTATGGGCGTTGAAGTCGCCCAATAGCAAGAAAGGTGGCGGCAATTGGGCGACCAGTGCAGCCAGGACATGCTGCGAGACAGCACCATCCGGTGGAATGTAAAGACTGCAGACGGTAACAGCCTGTGGCGTCCACACGCGTACAGCGACAGCCTCTAAAGGCGTCTGGAGAGGGACAGACTCGCTGTGCAGAGTGTGAAGGACATATATGCAGACGCCACCAGACACCCTTTCATAAGCTGCTCGGTTCTTATAATAACCCCGATAGCCACGGAGGGCGGGGGTTCACATTGCTGGAAACCAAGTTTCCTGGAGAGCAATGCAGAAGAAAGGGTGAAGGCTGATAAGTTGACGGAGCTCAGCTAGATGGTGGAAGAAACCGCTGCAGTTCCACTGGAGGATGGTGTTGTCCATGGCTGGGAAAGGCGTGAAGGGACTGGGAAGGCAGATTACGCCACTGGGTCACCTGCCGCCGCCGATGGAGCATCCGTGCAAATGCCATCCATTGCGTCCGAGGGACCGGCAAGAGCGAGGTCCTCAGCGGACGCCAGAATCTCCACCTCGTCCTCAGAGGCAGAGCTTGTAGGAAGCGGTGGGATCGGTGCCACCGCAATACCGTTGGTCTTGGGGACTTTCTTCTTTTTCGGCTTGTCATGCTGTGCCTTCGGCGGTTCAGGCTGCATGGGCTTCACTGGGTCAGTCTCAGGGACAGACGACGACCGCGAGGCCCGACGACCAGGGACTGGCGGTTGTTTCAACCACTTGCGGGCGTCCGCTTTTCCACTGGTTGGAACTTGCGAAGGGAGGTCCCCAAGGGATCCCTTCCTGGCGAGAGCAGCCGAAGAAGTCTTACGCTTCTCCGGCTGGGAAGGGGGAGCTGATGTCCCCGATGGTTGGGAGGGTGTTGCTCCTGGAGAAGATGGAGCAGGAGCAACAGGGTGTGAAGTGCCCCCCACAAGCAAGGGGGCCAGTGGAGGCTGACCGATCGTAGAGCCGATACGTGATGACGGGAGAACCGTCGTTGCAGCAGCGGCGTAGGTTGACGGCATTGCCACAGGATGGAGCCGCTCATATTTCCGTCTAGCCTCGGGGTAGGTCAGCCGGTCCAAGGTCTTATATTCCATTATCTTCCGTTCTTTCTGCAATATCCTGCAGTCCGGCGAGCAGGGGGAATGGTGTTCTCTGCAGTTAACACAGATAGGAGGCGGGGCACATGGAGTATCGGGATGCGAAGGACGTCCGCAATCCCGACACGTGATGCTGGAAGTACAGCGAGATGACATGTGCCCGAACTTCCAGCATTTAAAACACCGCATCGGAGGAGGGATATATGGTTTCACATCACAACGGTAAACCATCACGTTAACCTTTTCGGGTAAGACATCACCCTCAAAGGCCAAGATGAAGGCACCGGTGGCGACCTGATTATCCCTCGGACCCCGATGGACGCGCCGGACGAAGTGAACACCTCGTCGTTCGAGGTTGGCGCGTAATTCATCGTCGGACTGCAGAAGAAGATCCCGGTGGAATATAATACCTTGGACCATGTTCAGACTCTTATGCGGCGTGATGCTAACGGAAACATCCCCCAACTTGTCACAATTGAGCAACCTCCGTGACTGGGCAGAGGATGCCGTTTTTATCAACACCGATCCAGACCGCATCTTGGACAAGCCCTCCACCTCACCGAACTTGTCCTCTAAATGCTCTACAAAGAACTGAGGCTTCACGGATAGAAAAGATTCCCCATCAGCTCTGGTACAGACAAGATATCTGGGCGAATACGTCTCACTGTCACGCAATGCCTGTCGTTCCTCCCATGGTGTGGCGAGGGAGGGGAACGATTTGGGGTCATAAACGTTACCTTTAAAATGGGCTCTCGAACGCTTAGAGACTGCTGATGGCTGGCCGCCAGCGAGAGATGATGTACCACGCTTCATTGCGGGTCATCCGCCCTGATGCCACCTACTCCGACCAAGGGCCCTCCCCACGGGCGCCACCCAGCCACAGCAAAGGCCTCCTGGCAGGATGGCCATTGCCGGGAGTCCCGATGCCCCAGGGCGATGGGCATCTACTCCTTGGCATACGTGGGGAGTTAACGGCGCAGGCATCAGTAGAGCGATCCCTGTGTTGTCAGGGGGCTACAACCAAGAGGGTACATGGCGGCCCCACCACAACGGACTGGCTACCGTGCTGGATCTTAGGTGCAAAAATGGCCAAGGTTGTCGTCGCAGTTAAAAGAAACACTGCAGAGTGCAGCGTGGTAATCGCCCAAGAGATCGAAAACGAGCGGGACACGATTGCAACGACGAGAAAGACGGCTAAAGGTCTAATTGCACGACGGATACAGTGCACCATGTAAGGCGCCCTTCCCCAATTAGCTCGCTCTTCGGAATAATTTAGAAAGATGGAGGTCAAACCCGAGAGGGGACCATCACATAAGGCCGAAACATGTGAGACTCCTTTTAGTCGCCTCTTACGACAGGCAGGAATACCGTGGGCCTATTCTAACCCCCGAACCAGCAGGGGGCACTGCACCAGAAAAATTAGCACATGAAAAAGAAGTTTTACAGATTTCTGAATGTTATTCTAACGGCAGTTACAAGAAAATGTCAGGACCTCACACTACTGTTTAAACATCTTCCTTGTGACAACTTCATCATCTCAAAGTAGCATTTACACAACATAGCCTTAATTATTTATTGGATGTATTCCAATCTCTGTGTTCCCTATGGCTTTTACCCTCTACAGCTCCCTTTGATATCACAAAAGCTATTTCCTGGTGTCCTAACATTTTTCCTGTTATCTTGTACTTGTAACTGCCAGGGTCGTCCACATGCTCCTTTTCATGACGAGTCCACAGAGAACCTCTTCACATCTTATCTTAGTGGTCCACATAAATTTCATCATACTTTTACAGCACCACATCTCAAATGCTTCAGTTCCGGTGACAGTTTTTCCAAATCCATGATTCACTTCCATGCAATCCTGTGCTTTGAATGTACATTCTCAGAAATTTATTCCTTCAATTAAGGTTAATGTTTGATAATAGCAGACTCCTTTTGCTTACAAATGCTCTCATTGCCCATGCAAGTCTGTTTTTTCCGTTGTTCTTGCTTCATCCATCATAGCATCAATGCAGTACTGAGTGTGGAAGAGTAGAGCACAAATTGATAGAGCTACTCCAACAAGTCCATGCAAATGCAATTGCTTTGGGTGACTTTCTACCATTGAAGACACACTCTCACTGTCATAAATGAGAGGAATTCTGTTCAGCAGTCTGGACATTCAACTAAACTGTGAAGCTCTAGTCAGCCTCACAAAAGAAACCTTTATATCAGTGATGATCACAGCCACCCACAAGTGGACGAAGCTTAGCACACAAACTGCCTTTAACAGCCACAACATATCAGTAAGGATATGTATATAGGAACAGCTAAGCCAGACTAAGAGAGTCATGCCGGTGCCATCAATGGAGAATTGTACTATGCTACCATTACTGAGTAACCACCAGAGGAATCTGCTATCCAGCCACCAATAGGTCCAGGTTTGATAAAGGAACAACACTGGTAGGTGTTCGTCATTCTTCGTCAAATTTTAGGTGCATTCAGATTGGGAGTCAAGACAGAAACAACCTAATGTGTAACACCTATCAACACTAGGGGTCATTCCTGTATAGATCAATGCTCACACGGGGAAACTCCAACCGTACAACAGATAATTCAGATGAAATAGATGCTGTGGAATGACATAGTTCATTCTTGAGAAAATCCCCATCAAGAAGAAAGATGGCACATGGAGTTTCTGGATCCATTACTGGCATCTGAATAGAATCAATGTAAAGTGTATATACCCACTGCCATTAATTAATGCCACATTGGGTGGTTTGAAGGGAGTGAAGATTTTCTTCACTATGTGTATGCAAACTACCTGCTGGCAGAACAAGCTTGAAGACTGACTGGAAAAGACTGCTTTCATAATATCTGATGGTCTCTTTAAGTTCAAAATTATGCCACATGGTCTGTGCATTGTTCCAGTCACCTTTGAATGTACAATCGACAACCTAATTTGATGTCTTGAATGGATGACATGCCTTTGCTACCTGAATGACATTGTTGTTTTAGTGAAGAAATTTGTAGAGCATCTAAGCCACCTGATAACGGTGGTGAAATTTATCTACAAAAAAATGGTCCAAATGGCTCTGAGCACTATGAGACTTAACATCTATGGTCATCAGTCCCCTAGAACTTAGAACTACTTAAACCTAACTAACCTAAGGACATCACACAACACCCAGTCATCACGAGGCAGAGAAAATCCCTGACCCCGCCGGGAATTGAACCCGGGAACCCGGGGAAATTTATCTACAACACAGGCTTTAGCCAGAATCTTACAAAACATCTCTGTTCCCCAAGACACATAGATCTAGTTAATGCAAATGGAGTCTGTCCTGGTCCAGAAAAAGTAAGAGCCACAACAAACTTTCTGTGATATGAGAATCTTCCTCAGAATGTGCTCCTGCTACAGAAATTTCACAAAAGGATTTCTGTTTCCAAGCACAGCCTTAACAAGAACTGCTGTATGCAGACACCTAATTTTCTTGCAGCAAGCTACAAGAAAGAGATTTCTGTATCCTTAAGGAGGTGCTGACATCTTCCCTGACAGTGAAACTGCCTTTCACAGAATCCACAGGAGAAACATTACGGTGCTGATGAAATCCTTATCATTGCACTGACAAACATTACAGCCAAACAAAGGGAAGCTACAGAATAAATGAAGATTACAGATGCCTTAGAGAAAGAAGAAGCTGTCAAAAGGTAATTCAGACTAACAGATGGAATACTGTATAAAAGAAAATGGGGTAGATTGTGTGTCATCCCAGCTCATTTATAGGCAATCATCCTGAAGTATACTGCTCTGACAGTATGTCAACTGGAAATTGTGAATATCCTTGTTGTATTCAGAAGCAGTTATCAAATGCCAGGTCTTTAATTGCTGTGGCCGTCCACTTCATACACCGTAGCGCCTAATGCATCAGCATCTCACTTCATGTCCAACCAACACGGGAAGCCTGCATCACAGGGCATGTATTCACCACAAAAACCTATGTCGTCTCTGTTGTCAACACAAATATTTACCGGTGGCCACAACACAACACACAAACCACACCACACCAAGTCTCCACCAGGGACCACTACCTATTCATGGAGCCTGCAGAACAGCTTCACCAGAGGTCGCAGCTAGCCCAAGAACTACTTTGATACACCAGGCATGTGACCGCAAATAGTTCCGGCAGATATGTCCGCCAAATGGGCTTTATAGAGTGGCATACTGCCAGCAAAGGGCACTTCGACACACCGCTTGGAAGTATACAGAGCTGGAACCCTGGTAGCCATGGACAGACGCCTCTTCTAGCTGGCTGATCTCTTGCAGATGGACTTGGTATAGCCGACAAACATCTTGACATTGTAGAATTGTTTTATTGTGATCTCTCTCCATAAAGAGTTGGGTCTTTTCTATTATTATTTGTTATTTTATATGATCTGCAGTTGGGATCGAATCTGTCGTTCTTTTGGTGATTGTATTTTAGTTCATTTTGGTGAGCTCAATAAATTGCTTTCAGACTTGATTATTCGGCATTTCTATTCAGCTAGCACAGATACATAAGCGGTGACGAGATGGTTTAAGAGTTTCCGGCATTTGCTTGATTGTTGTCAGCTGTGGTAGATGGTATTCCAGTTATTGATGAACCCTCAGTGCGAGTCACAGTGCTGTTGGAAAGTATGCAACAAATGAATGAGCTCATTATTCAGCATTTACAGGCGATATCCACCCCTTACCCCCATCCCCCTTTGGGGTGTCTATGCAGGGGTCCCAACCAGCTTCCCTGCTTCTGGGGCTTTGTGCCGTACCCCCTGCATTTCCCAAGTTTGTCAAATCCTTTGAGCCTTGGGGCAACTATGTGGCTCATCTGGAGGAACAATTTATTGCTCATGCTTTTACTAGTGATGTTCAGCAATGTGCATTTTTTCTCGCCTATGTGGGCCCGGAAGTTTACCACCTTCTGCAACAGTTACATCCCGATGCAGAACCTCATGCTCTCCCCTACTGGGCGTTGACTTTTAGCCTATTGGGTTATTTTGACTCTCAGGTCCACATGGCAGCAGCATGTCACAAGTTCTTCTGTTGTCAGAAGCTTCTCGCGCAGTACTACAGGGAGTAGATTGCTATGCTGCTACGTCTCTGCCGTGACTGTCAATTTTTCTGTGGCAACCCCCGTTGCAAGCAGTCTTATGGTTTGGCACTCATTCGTGATATGATTCTTGTCCATGGCCCAGTTGATACCTTACAGACTGATCTTCTGAAGATGAAAGATCCCTCTTTACACATGTGTTTATCCATTATCCGCACTCATGAGCAGTTCTTTCGCTCTGCTTCCACGCTGAAGTCCTCGGCACAGGTCTTTGCCATCTGCCCCCCGTGATACCAGTTCCCATCACCGCAGCTCCTGCAGCAGTGCCAGGGGCCCCCTCCTGCGGCCAAACCCACCCTCCAGGACCAGGCGCCGGTCCTCACCTGTGCCAATGGTGGCCGCAGCGGCAGCAGCGACAATGGTTGCTCTTCTGTAGTCAATGCTTTGTCACACATCAGAAGCAAGATTGCCACTTCCAAAGGGTGACCTGTTCGGCCAGCAGAAAGCAGGGTCACAAAGCAAAGGTCTGTCGGTCATCATCGTTGATGTCTGTGGACCACACTATTTTTGATGCCTCCAACTCCACCGTGGATGAGACGGACCTGCTGCCACTGATTTCCTTCATGCAGATGGTTTTTCTGCACACGACAGCAGCTATCACTCTGACTGTGTGACTGGAAGGCACTCCTCTCCGTTTTCAAGTGGATACAGGGTCCTTCGCCACCATCACCGATGGGGATTCCCACTGTCAGCTGGGTTCACTGCTGCTTCATCCATTCCATACTTCCCTGAAGAGCTACAGCAATTACATCATCCACATACAGGGGTGGTTCTTCGCTCAACCCCAGTACCTCACTCACGGTGTCACGGCCTGGGTTGTGGTCCTCGCCTCCCCCAAGGCCACCAACTTATTGGGAATGGATCTTTTTCCTTTACTGGGCCATGAAATACATGACTCGAGCCCAGCGTCCAGTCGTTGTTGGCAGACAATCACTTGCAGCAGCTTCTGGATGACTTCCCAGACATGTCCTCTGCCACTTAACATCCAACGAATAAGGGATGCCTGCATCACAGGGCATATATTCACCACAAAAGCCTACGTTGTCTGTGTTGTCAACACAAATATTTTCTGGCAGCCACAACACAACACCAGGTTTCCACCAACGGCCGCCAGGGACCGCTACTCGTTCGCAGGGCCTGCAGAACTGCTTCACCAGAGGTAGCAGCTAGCCCAGGAATTACTTCAAAACACCAGGCACATGATCCAAATAGTTCTGGCAGATACATGTGCCAAACGGGCTTTGTAGAGCGGTGCACTGCCGGAAAATGGCAGTTCAGTTCAACGCATTGCTTGGTGATGATGAGGATGATTAGTGTTTTAGGGCGCACAACAGCGAGGTTATCAGTGCCCATTCCCAAAAGAAATGTTGACGAGTGCAGCCAATATCTATTAAACAAAGATCAATTCAGAGCCGATCTTTGTGAGAATTGGAAATGTTCAAATTGCAAGATTGGACATAGCACATCAAACAGGTAGATAAAACTAAAAATAAAATAGCAGTACAAAACAGGTAAAAACAATTAACGGTGGCTGTGTGACCACTTACAAATAATGGGTGACCAAACCACTGTACAGCACATTAAGACCTCAATCCCAATATTTTGGGAAGACGTCCAGACATCACACAAAAACGTAAAAGGTCTAGCGACACTCGCCTCATTATTAGTTAAAATAGAGGGCAGGACTGGTGCGAAACTGAAATCTTCTCTCAAACCCGCTTATAAAACACACAGTTAAAATATGTCGTATCGACAGCTGTGTCCCACATGTCTGACATGTTGGTGGCTTCTCACGACGTAACAGAAAACCATGTGTCAACGGACAATGTCCTATTCTAAGCTGTGTAAGGGCTACTTCCTCAGCTCGTCGTTGTCGGAAGGAGGTGAGCCACGGTCAGACAGAATCCTTCACCGCTCGCAACTTATTATCCCTCACTTCCAGCCACTGAGCCTCTCACCAACGCATGACCTTCCGAGTCACGAACGATGTTATTGCCTGCAGGGGGACGGCACAGTGAGCAGGAGGTGGGATGGAGCAAGCCTCCTTGGTAGCCGCATCTGCAAGTTCATTTCCAGGAATCCCTATGTGCCCTGGAACCCAGCAGAAAATTACATCCTTACCCTGCTTTTGCAAGAGCAGGAGTGTGTCCTGCACTTCTTGCAACATCCGATCTGCTGGGTACATCTGTTCAAGAGCATGTAGAGCACTTTGGGAATCGGAGCAGATGATGAATTTCATGCCACAATGTCGGCGCATATGCTCTAATGCTTGCAGAATGGCAAACAGTTCTGCATAGTAAACTGAGAACTGCTCTGGGAGCCCTATCCTACGGACAGTATCGGGAAACACAGCAGAGCAGCCCATAAAATCCCCCTGTTTAGACCCATCCGTGTAAACAGTAATAAAATTTGAATGGCGGTCTAAAATCTCAGTAAGTTTAATTTTAAAAAGGTGGTCCGGGTTACAATACTTCTTGTAAGCAGCCAGATCAAGAAGTAATCTTGGCTTTTGTAGCAGCCAGGGAGATCCCCTACTCCATCCCTGGCGGAGGACCTTAATGCCCTCCAGGTGTACTGACTCGAGACTCTCCTTTGCACGGATGCCAAACGGCTTTGTTGCCTTCGGACGGTAGCGGAAGAGATGTTCCAGTGCCGGCTGGGAAAGGTGTTGGACGCCAACGAAAGAGGAGTAGACTTGGCCCTGTATGCTTGCTGAACCACGAGGAGAAGACGCTGAATGGACAGCGGAGGCTCTCCAGCCTCGACACATAGACTAGCAACTCGACTCGTGCAATAAGCACCTGTTGAAAGCCTAATACCCTCATGGTGAATCACATCCAACATTTTGAGGTACGAAGGTCTTGCAGATCCATAAGCTTGACATCCATATTCCAGTCGAGGTCGCACAAAGGCCTTATAAAGTTGGAGCAGACGTGCCCTGTCAGCGCCCCAGGATCTATGACTGGCACATTTAAGGACGTTTAAAGCCTTGAAACAGCAGACTTTTAGATCCTTTAGGTGTGGCAACCATGTGAGCTTCTCATCAAAAATAAGCCCGAGATATTTCACCTTTTCCATAAAGGTGAGAACAGTGTCTCCTAGTTTTAAAACAGGGAGATTAAAAAGAGAACAGGAACGGTTAAAATCTACACAAACAGTCTTCTCCAAAGAGAATTTAAAGCCTGTGGTCTTAGACCATTCCTCCAATCGCAGGATTGTCAGCTGTAATTGGCATGTAGCAGCGGTGAGGGAGGAAGACGCACAGAAAATGGAGAAATCGTCCACAAACAAGGAGCACTGCACGGGCCTTCGTATTGTGGACGCAATACTATTGATGGCAATTGCGAAAGCTGTCACACTGAGGACACTTCCTTGAGGGACACCGCTCTCCTGCTTAAAACGGTCAGACAGGACACACCCAACCATATACCTAAAATACCTGTCCGACAGAAAGGATCTGATGACTGTGGGTAAACGCCCACGGAAACCCCACTCATAAAGCTGCCGCAAAATGTTATGCCTCCAGGTAGTATCGTACGCCTTCTCCAGGTCAAAGAAAACCCCAATAAGGTGTTGCTTACGTAGGAAAGCATCTTGTATCGCTGTTTCGAGTAGGATCAGGTTATCTAGGGTGGAATGATACCTCCTGAACCCACACTGACAGCGGGTAAGTAAGGATCTGGATTCAAGAACCCACACCAAGCGCCTATTGACCATAACGCTCAAATGTCTTTCCTACGCAGCTCGTGAGACTAACGCTATGATAACTACTGGGTTTGGTCCGATCCTTCCCTGGTTTTAAAAGTGGAATTAAAATTGATTCTTTCCACGAACTAGGAAAGTCATCTGTCTTCCAAATTTCATTAAAAAGTTGAAGGAGGACTTCCTTTGACCGCAGATCCCACTGCTGCAGCATGCTATACGATATCAGGTCTGGACCAGGTGCAGTATCCCGAGATACTGATAGTGCAGAGTCCAACTCCCACAAAGAGAAAGGCTGGTTGTATTCCTCAGTGTTGTTTGAACGGAAATCAAAACCAGCCCTCTCCTGTGTACCCCGATAGCAAAGAAATTCTGGGTCCTGGCTAGAATCGGCCGTAATAGTTTGAAATGATTCTGCCATCGCCCAGGCGATGTCTCTTGGAGATGTTAGGAGACATCCCCACTCACGTACAGCTGCTATCGGCGGTCGAGAGTATCGCCTTGAGATCCTCCTAATGGCTTCCCATACTTTGCTTGAAGATGTGGACCTATTGATGGAGTTCAGGAACTCACGCCAAGACCTCCGTTTACTCTCCCTAACGATTCTTCTCGCCCGCGCCCATGCTATGTGGAAAGTTGCCAGATTCGCATCAGTGGGGCACCGATGGAATCTTCTCAAAGCCACCCTTCTGTCTCTGATTGCAGTACGACAGTTGTCATTCCACCAAGGGACAGGCTGCGTCACAAGTGTTCCCTTTGACTTTGGTATGGATGCATCAGCGGCATGGTGCATCACCGCTGTAATGTGATCCACGCAATCCTGGACGCCTTCACACTGTTCAAAAACAGCCAACTGCCTGTAGAGTGTCCAGTTTCCCTTCCAGAACAACCATTTTGACGGCTGTTCGACACGACCCATTTCAACTGGCAGATGGAGCCAGATAGGATAATGGTCGCTGCTATGAAGGTTGTCATCTACGACCCACTGAGCAATGTCCGCAAGCACAGGCGAACAAATAGAGAGGTCTATGGCAGAGGACGAACCGGAAGCGGTGCTAAAATGTGTGGCCTGACCTGTGTTCAGCAGTATGATGTCGGAAGTCCTGATCAACTGCTCAATCATCTGGCCTCTGGGGCAGGTTTTGTTTGAACCCTATAATGCGTTATGAGCATTAAAATCTCCTAAAATGAGAAAGGGACGGGGTAGCTGATCAATGAGCTATGCGAGGGCTTCACTGTCAATGAGCTCAGCAAGTGGTAAATACAAGGAGCACACTG
This sequence comes from Schistocerca serialis cubense, assembly GCF_023864345.2. Classification (NCBI taxonomy): domain Eukaryota; kingdom Metazoa; phylum Arthropoda; class Insecta; order Orthoptera; family Acrididae; genus Schistocerca; species Schistocerca serialis. Next base: position 288,946,875 of record NC_064638.1, read on the forward strand.
TTACATGAACCTGGGCCAGGATCCGAGCTGCAACCGCTTGTAGTGTTGTGGTTAAGGGCACAGTCAGATCGTCTTTCCTGTACATGTGATATCCTGTAAGTACAGGCGTGTCAGTCTCTTTAAAATGTGTGTTTTGCACATCAAAGCGAGGTCTGACTCCATTCAGATTCCACTGAATTATGGGAGCCATATCAGCGTTTCGGTTTAGATTTTCCCCTGTCTTTGCGCCGCACTGGTGAGGCACTTGTGGAGTGAGTGGCAGCAGAGGGGCTGTCAGGTTTTGGGGAAGAGGTATCAAACTCCATGACGACATCCGATGGTGCCTTTGGCAGGTTTGACATCAAACGTCGTGCCCCTTTCCCTGGTCCAGTTTTCTTTGTGGAAGTCGGGGATGGGGGAAGTGGAGAGGCACTCTGTTTCTGGAGGGCCTTCGAAGGCTTCACTGTAGCTTTCTCTGCAATAGCGTTTGGCGCAGTCGGAGCAGCCTGAATAGCTATATCTTTATCGGTTGTGCTCTGGCAGGTACAAACGCAGGTACAGGTAGTGGTGGAGGATACTGCTATGCTGGACATGGTCTGCATCAAAGCGTCTACTTTTGACGCACTGTTGTGCACCAAGGAGGTATAGGATGTGGCAAAGACAGGGGGGTTTTGTCGCCTTATACTCTTTTTTGGCTTCCACATAAGGTAGCCTCTTTGTCACCTTGATCTCCTGAATTTTCCTTTCCTCCGCAAAGATGGGGCAGTCTCTGCTCCAGACAGGATGGCTCCCAGAGCAGTTGATACACAGCACTGGGGATGTGAAGTTGGTCCCTGCTTCATGAGCTGCCTTGCCACATATACCGCAGGTCGGTTCACCCACACAACTCATTGTCGTATGGCCAAATCGCTGACATTTGAAACGGCGCATAGGGTTAGGTATATAAGGCCTAACCCTAAGTCGGAGGAAACCAGCCAGAACGTATTCAGGTAAGACAGGTGAACTGAATGTCACAATGAAGGTGGCAGATTTCTCAACAACTCCATTATTCCTACGTGTCCGTTGTTCCACATCTACAATCCCCTGCGTTGCTCATTCTTGCTTCAGCTCTTCTACCTCGATATCCATTAAATCATGGCAAGTGACAACGCCTTTACTGGAGTTGAGGGAATTGTGCAACTCGACAGTAATATCATACTCACCTAATTTGGTTGACTTTCGAAGCAGCTCCACTTGCTTTGCCCTAGTAGTCTCAACTAACAGGGTACCATTCCTCAGGCATTTGATAGATTTCAGTGTACCTGCGAGTCCTTCTAAACCTTTATGTATGTAGAAAAAAGACACTTTTTCAAATGAGCCCTCCTTCCTCTTAATCACGATGAAAACATTGTCATTTATGACTCCATGAGCCCTGTTACTCTGTACTATCTGCTTATCTGGAAGACTAGCATCCCTCATGCACTTTACTGATTGTGAAGTTGGTGAAGGGATATACGTGGTTGCCATGTGCGTCCCACGAGCAGCTAGGGAACTAAACGTCTGCCCAGACAGAGTCCCGCATGCCTGGGTAAGCCTTATACAACTGAGGTGCGGCAGGTTCCCCAGTCACCCGCTAGCAACTGTTCCATCTCAACAGCCATGCATCTTATCGGCACGCAGCACACCTTAAGATTGAAGGGTTGTTTATAGAGGTATGTACCATCCTCGCGATCCAGGCAATCAAGCCAAGATCCCCGGTCCCTGCGACATACAACGTTCCACCGTTGCACCACACGGTGGTCACTGAAGCATACCCAGAGCTTACGGTGTCAGAGAACTGGCGGTGCACACCAGTCCACAGCTCGGGGACCCCAGGTCCGCCAAGCCTGTACCCAGCAAATGAATGCTGAGTCCCCTGAGGTCGGTATTGCTTGGTAGTATACAGAGCTGCCACCCCAGCAGCCATGACCAGATGCCTCTTCTAGATGGCCTATCTCTTGCAGATGGACTTGGTATAGTCGACAAACATATTGACATTGTAGAATTGTGATCTCTCCCCGTGAAGAGGCGGGTCTTTTCTATTGTTATTTGTTATTTTATATGATCTGCAGTTGGGATCGAGTCTGTTGTTCTTTTCAAGATTGTATTATTGGTTCGCTTTCATGAGCCCAATAAATTGTTTTTGGACTTTATTCTGCATTTCTATTCTGCTAGTGCAGATACTTCACTAACAGTCTGTCAGACATTATGTAACCTACTGTAGGGAATGTTGATGATGGAAGAATGTGCCTCACCTGCCCCTAGGACATCATATCACAATATCTCCTGCAGGTGCTCCATTCCATTGGGTTGGAACTGAAATTGTAAGGAGGTTTCCCAAATCAAAAAATGGGAATGAAATGGATGTGTGCACTTACAGCCTCACCTGCAACAGGATCACCACAGTTGCCCTGACTGCTGAAGCTCTGGACATCACCAGGAAGCATGGAGCATCAAGTGTAATGATGCCTGATTATTAAAAAAATAATCAAACAAGATTGGCATCAGATGTAATTTTAAAATGCAGCATCATTTACAGGACAACAACTACTTACCAGTCACAAATGAATGGCCACATTAAATGTTTTAACAAGACATTATTAGGTATACCCTCAATGTATGATGATATCGAACAAAGAGATGGATATGATGCTGCCTGTTATGACAGTCACATATAACACAGCAAAGCAAGACCCTATAGGTTTCATGCCATTTTTTCCAACATGCTGAAACAACATTAGATACTTGCTTTTTTATTTCAACCTGACAATACTCAAGATGATTACATCGATTAGAACTGAAGAACCATACACTGACCTATAAGCTACAGCCTCAGTGATCTAGTAAGGATTTTTATTTCTGTACAGAAGAGTGGGCTATCAGAAAAAAATATTAAATGCTATTTTCATTCACACTGAATACTGTGTAGCTTATCAGACATCATCCAAGAAGTTGAAGCCAGTGATCCTTCATCAAGGAGACAAAGCATAGAGATCTCATCCATGTCTTTTACATGAAAGTCTTTCACAAGTCTGAAGTGCAGATCGACGATAAGGGTTTCTGATACAAGGAACAAGAAGACCTTCCTGTCAATCATAAAGCCTCAAAGAGTTACCTCTCTTTGATCATCACGGTGAAGATATGACACAACCAGAATGCAAGGGAACAGCATTGCTATATGAAGGACTACTGACTAGATCCAGATCCAGCAACCTACTGTAAACTCCAAAATGATGGGTTACTGTTTTGCAAGGAGCAGCATCAATCCTGTGTGCTGTGCACAATCAATTTCTGGGAAGTTCTGAGACCATCTTATTTATGGAATATAGAAATCTGGTAGAACATTGTACGAATAACAATGAGCCGTCTCTGCTGAGGCAGGTGGTTATGATTTGTGTGTACTTTTGTATGTGGTCCATAAACATGCTTTCAGTGTAAAGTGTTAATTCTTGTTGACAACTGTACTCTCGGAATGGCTGTTGATTCCAGATTGTGTGTGGCAACATACATTACATAATTTATAATGGAAATGTAAGTTCTGATAACATTTACCAGAGTGTTTAAAAATAAAATGATATGACCACAGGCATCCACAGAAAGTATCCCATGTGGCAGGGATGGTGGCTGGGGGTAGGAGCAAAACTGTGAAATTGCTTTGCCATTTTGATATAAATGAATTGGTCACTTTCAAGAAATGACATACCACAACTAAGCTAATTTAATGCTACAATTGGCAAAATGAGAGGTTTAGTATATGAGAATCCTTTAATGAATAAAAACTCTACATTCCAGGTAAGGGGGGGGGGGGGGGGGGGGGGGAGAGAGAGAGGAGAGAAATGTCCCCTCTTGAAACCCCCCCCCCCCTCACTGTTGCAGATGCCCATGTTTATGACCTATACTGTTATTCTTAATTGTACATGTGTGAGATAATACAAAAACTGTTAGTCCAGTTTTTCTTACGAGGACAAACAAAATTCTCTTGTCACAAGGTGACTACGTAACTTCAGCTGACTGTCTGCTCATATACTCTGCATACTATACAAATTCTTTTTCTATCATAAATTTTTTGATTGTTGCAGGGAAAGTGTTCTCCCTTTTGAGATTTTGTAGTATCAGGGCTTCTTTTAATTTAACACCATTGTACTGCTGTCATTTTTCCAAAATTTGAAGCCTGACTAGTGCTAAGCTTTCCACAATGATAATTAAGGAGCACCTTCTATACTGTTCACCTCGGTAGCTAAGTGGTCAGGATATCTGGCTGCAATGTGGAGGACCCGGGTTTGTTTTCTGGTACAGCCAGAAATTTGTCCATCATTTGCGACTGGAATAGAGTGCACTCAGGCATATGATGCCAAGTGAGGAGCTGCTTGCCTGAGAAGTAGTGGTTCCAAGGTCAAGAAGGCCGACAATGGTCAGGGGAATTGTGTGCTGGCCCCATGCCCCTTCATACATCTACTGATGCCATTGGCAGAGGATGACATGGTGGTCAGTTGGTCTCAATCAGCCCATCAGGGCCAGAAAGCGGAGCTTTGCTTTTTTACTTCTACATTACTTAATATAATAAGTATAAGAATATTTGGATAAAAACAATACTTTGGAAAGAATACACTGCTTCTCTTCTTACACTAGCCAGTTGTGGTTTTATATAATACATCTTAAGAATTTATGTAACTTTAATTAGATGAGGTAACTATGAAATGTCCATATACTGCCCAAATTAAAAATCTGTTTGAAACAAACATTAGAGCTCTACAGAATTAATATGTCTGAATACAATTATTCCAATAAGTTGGAGAGAAGGTGAATAAGGTATTCCTTTACTTTGGTTTTGAATATATAGGATTTTCAACTTTCCTCTTGATATGTAATGCCAATCTTTTAGAGATATAAGCAACAGAAACTAAAACTAAATTCTGAACCCTTACATAGGTATTTGTGAAATGCGAAGATGGACCTAAATTTCCTCTTGTTTTACCCGCAAATACCTACCTTTAAGGGAGAATGCGTATTTTATATAGGAATGTGGGTTAAGGGTAGTACGTTGTTTGGCTGATTTGGGGGAGGGACCAAACAGCAAGGTCATTGGTCTCATCGGGTTAGGTAAGGATGAGGAAGGAAGTCGACCATGCCCTTTCAAAGGAAACATCCCGGCATTTGCTTGAAGCAATGTAGGAAAATCTCAGAAAACCTACATCCAGATGGCTGGATGCAGGTTTGATCCATCATTCACCCAAATGCGAGTCCAGTGTGCTAACCACTGCATCATCTTGCTCAATGGATAGTATGCTGAAGGTGTTTGTCCACAAGAGCAGAGATTCTCTCTGTGGCAGTGCAGGAACCATTTCCTCCACCGATTCTCCAAAATCCCCGTTCCTTTACCACCCAATGCCCTGCTCATCATTGCCAATTTCACCTCCGTCTATGCTAATGTCTTCAATGCCCATGGCCTTGCAGCTATTAAACACTACCTTTACCAATGCTTGACTGACTTCAAACCTACAACATCCTTCCTGGTCACCCACAATTTCTTCTCCTTTGGAGGCATCACCTACAGACAAATCCACTGTACACCAGTGGGCACCACTATAGCAACATTCTATGCCAACCTATTCATGGGCCATCTAGAGGAATCCCTCTTAATCACCCAGAACCCAAACCCCTCACCTGTTCCAGATTCATTGATGACATCTTCATGATCTGGAATGAGGGTGAGGACACACTTTGCACATTTCTCCAGAACCTCATCACCTTCTCCCCTATTTGCTTGCTTCACCTGATCTTCCTCAAGCCAACTAGTTATCTTCCTCAATGTTGACTGCCACCTCAAAGATGACATCAGTACCTTTGTCCATTTCAAACCCAGCAACCACCAGCAATAATTCCACTTTGACAGCTTCCACCCATTCCATAACAAGAAGTCCCTCCCATATAGCCTAGACATCCATTGTCATCCCATCTGTAGTGACATGGCTTCCCTCTCCAAATATGCTAAGTGCCTCACTGAGGCTTCACAGACCAAAATTGTCCAGTCAGCTGTGTTAGTTAGTTGCTTCCATGTTCCATGGATCATTTTGCACGATAAATCATGATGTGGCACAAGTCATGTTACATTCATATTACAAATTAATTTGTACATCTATTTGTACTCTAAACATCACCATATAATTTTTTTCCTGAAATGAAAACAAGATATACAGATTGAGTTAGCAATTCCTACCCACTACCTTTTACACATTACAAATATAGAAATTCTTCTATGGAATACAAGAAGTTCTCAAGGGGAAACTTTTTCAATTTATTTTCAAACTTTACCTTGCTCTCTGTTAGATATTTACATCACTGGGTAAGTGATCAAAAATTTTTGTTGTAGCATTGTGCACCCCTTCCTGTGCTACAGACAACCTTAATGTTGAGTAATGAATGTCATTTTTTCTTCTAGTATTGTAATTATGTTCCTCACTGTTCCTTCTGAACTGTAGTGGATTATTTACAACAAACTTCATGAGGGAACAAATATACTGTGAAGCAGTAGTCAGAATGCCCATCTCCTTAAACAGATGTCTACAAGATGATTGCAGGTGAACACCACATATTATTCTTACAGCATGTTTTTGGCCAATAAAGACCTTCTTTCTTAAAGGTGAGTTACTGCAGAAAATTATGCCATAGGACATTACTAAATGAATATAAGCAAAATATGCCAACTTTCTGATTTCTCTCCTCCCCAAAATTTGCTATGATTCTAAGTGCAGATGTGACTGAACTAAGTTGTTTTAGGAGTTCCAAAATGTGTTTTTTTCCAATTTAAATTCTCGGCAATATGGACACCTAAGAATTTTGAAGTTTACACCCTGTGTATTATTTCATCACCATGTTTTACACTTATCACTGGTGCAGTACCCCTAGAGGTGCAGAACTGAATATGATGTGTCTTTGTGAAATCCAGGGTGAGACCATTCAGAGAAAACCAGTCAATGATACTTTTGAGAACTTTGTTCACCACTTCTTCCATTTCTGTATGTATAGTGGGAGTGATTACAATACTGGCGTCATCTGCAAAAATAACTAATTCTGTTTGTTGTACATTAGACGGTAGATCATATACATACATCAAGAACTGAGTCTTGGTGAACCCCATACGTGATTTCTCCCCAGTCAGAATTATGTCCCTGGATTCTGTTGGTTGAAAACTACTAAGTACAACTTTCTGCACTCCTTTGGTTAGATATGACATGATCCATTGGTTGGCTATACCATCAGTCACATAAAACTTCAATTTATCTAGGAGTATACTATGATTCACACAAACAAATGCCTTGGATAGGTCACAGAAAATACGTAACAGGGCTATTTCATTATTTAATGCTTGTAATATCTGGTGTGTGTTCAGAAACAGATCTCCCGTGCCTTGTCTCTGCAGTCCCCTACCACCTCCCACATATCCATCATCTGGCCACAAAGCTCTCCTCTCATGACACAGTAACACCTAGGATTGGAGCTGCTGAATCACATTCACCACCAGGGTTTCAACTGACTTGTTGTGACCCGAAATGAGGAATATCTGAGCCACTATCCTCTCCATCCTCTCACAGTGGTATAACACCACAATAAAAGCTACGCAGTGTCCTTGTCCATCTCTACTCCACCCCTGCTCCCAACTCCTTGCCTTATGGCTCATTAGCTGCACATGCTCGCAGGCAGGACAATTTCCTCCAGCCTGCGATCCTCCCCCTCCCCCGATGCTTCCTCCTTACTCCCACTCCCACAATCAACCCTGCTGCTCACATCAGACTCAGTTACAATCACGTCACAGCGAATGTGTAAGTGAGTTGTGCTTGTGTGAATGTGTATGTGCTTTCTATTTCTGGAGAAGGACTTTTGGCCAAAAGCATAAACGTTTAGTAGCCTTTTCATTGTGCCCGCCTGTGACTCAATGCCTCCTCTATGTGGTAAGTAGCAGTCTATTCTTTTCATAGTATTATTGTTATTCCATATTCGATTTTTCACTGCTTGATTCTCACATAATTTGTTGTTTCGACAAATATGGCACGTTGGAATCTGCTGCAGCTCTCATCAAACATTTCGTTTATGATGGCTATCTCTTTGTTTACACAATGGTTATCCATTAACTTACAACTATTTTGAATGCTAACTTCAAACATATTTACCTGTTTAATTTTCTCTAATGTTTCTGTTAGCTCCCTTCAGGCTTGCCTGCTTTCAATTCAGTAACATAATTTGCTCCATCTACTATAATACAATTCGTACCATCCTTCAGTGATGCCTGTTCTAACAATGACTTGGTGATATGATAAGTATATCTTCTATTTTCTGCATCATATGTCTAATGCAACAAAATATTCACTGATGTAACTGGAATACAACCATTTTTGTTTTGTATAGTTTTGTGCCCAAACTGTCACTGGCTGCAGAAAACAGTTTTCAATAACTACATTATAAAAAGGATAGTCTCACCTTGTAGCAGAGGTACTGAGTCGCAGCTAGGCACAACAAGAAGACTGCCAAACAAAACTTTCACCCCCCCCCCCTCCAAACAAGGCTTCATCAGAACTAGACAACACGCACACGCACACGCACACGCGCACGCGCACGCGCACGCGCACGCGCACGCGCACGCGCACGCACACGCACACGCACACGCACACACACCTCCGCTATCTGTGGCCACTCTAGCTGGACTGCAATTGTCACATTGAATGAAAGCATCGACTAAGTGTGGGGCGGGGAAGGGAAAGGGATAGCAGAGTACGGGTGGGAGAGCAGAGAAGAACAAAGTCTGGTGGAATGTTAAGAGACTAGAATTCGTCAGGACAAGTCTTCTAGAGGCAGCATCAAGAGACACTGTGCAGAGCTGGGGGAGGGAGGGGGGGAGGGGAGGGGGCAGAACGGGAAGCGGAAAAGGAGAGGAGCAGAGAGGGGAAAAGACTAGTGAGTGCGTTGGCAGTGAATGAGCACAATGAGGGAGACAGGATGTGAATTGTGTGTGTGTGTGTGTGTGTGTGTGTGTGTGTGTGTGTGTGTGTGTGTGTGTGTGTGTGTGTGTTGGGGCTTATGGGCACTCAATGCCGAGGTTATCAGCGCCCTGACACACATTAAAGGAATCATATGTGGACAAAATTAGTAAAATGGAAGTATACACGCAAAGAAAGCACGAAAAGATGAAAAATACTATGTAAGGAAAATGAGAAAGGAGCTTCAAGGAAATTGTCACTGGCTGGCCGCTTACTTAAAATATGGGCGAGCCAGTCACCATGTGAACAAATTAAAATCCTCTCCCTAAAATCTTGGTAAAAACATTGGACAAGTCGCAGAACTTTTAAACTTTAACCACATTCACTTGATTATTTCCTAAAAGAGATGGCAGATCCACCAAGTCAGCCGTGGCCCACGGGTCAGAAAATAAAACGTGGCGCACAGTGATTTGGATGCCACAAGCACCACACATTGGAGGGTCATAGGACTGTGGCCTATGCAAAGACGAGTGAAGAGAACCTCGTCCCATCGACATGGCTGTAAGGAAGTACACTACACACGCATTGTGGGCTTGGCTAAACGGAGCTTATTGTCAGTCATTTCCAACCACTCATCCTCCCACCGACAAAAGCCTCATGAGCTCAACAGTGACGTGAGTGCGTGCAGGGGCATGGCACACTGAAATACCTGCGGATCAAGACACACCTCCTTGGCTGCAAGATCTGGCCTCTCGTTACCAGCAATGCCGACGTGCCCTGGAACCGAGCAGAAAGCCACCTCCTTCCCCAGCCATTGTAGATGGAGGAGGGCATCCTGGGTGGTCTAGACTATTTCAGCTGCTGGATATAAACATTGCAACAAGTGAAGGGCACTTAGTGAATAGGAACAGACAAGAAATTTGGACGGGAAGAATGTCTCATATGCTCCAGTGCCAGCAAGATCGCAGACAATTCTGCATCAAACACAGTAAACGCTTGAGGCAGTTGGACCTTCAAAACATGATCCAGAAAAACAACAGGACAACCAACAGAATACCCCTGTTTCGACCCATTTGTTAAAACAGTTACATAGTCGTGGTGCTCAGATAAAATGGCAGAAAATGTTGCATTAATAATGGAAGCAGGAGTGCAATCTCTCTTGTCCCGCACCAAATCTAAAATCACTCTGAGCCTCTCCAGTAACCAGGTTGGAAGGCGGTTAAAACCCTGGATTTGGGGCCATACAGGTTCCACACTGAGGGACTCCAGCACGTGTTGCACATGGACCCCAAACGGCATTGTGGCTCGGGGATGGTGAGAAGAAAGACAGCCCAGAGGCAGATGAGCAACAGTATGGTGAGCAGATGAAGTTGGAGCTGCAAGAAACTTACACACCTGGTGCACCAGGTGGAACTGTCACCAGATGGTTCCCTGGCATCAGCACAGAGGCTGGGTATGGGACTGGTCCGATAAGCACCTGTGGCCAGTCGAATCCCCGCATGGTGGACAGTGTCAAGGATCCGCAAATGAAAGGGTCTCGCTGACCCATACACAGCGCACCCGTAGTCCAGCCTCAAACACACAAAAGTCCTATAAAACTGGAGGAGACACATCCTTTCCACTCGCAAAGACCTGCGGCTGAGACACTTTAGGATGGTCAGTGCCTTCAGGGTTCTGGCTTTCAAGTCTCACAGGTGTAGCAACCAGGACAATCTGGAGTCAAAAATGAGGCCCAGAAACCGCACTGTGTCTCTAAAATGTAGGATTGTGTTCCCCACATTCAAGACAGGTAGGCAAATTAAAAAGATGATGAGAACGATTAAAACACACACACACACACACACACACACACACACACACACACACACACACGCACACACTTATCAGCAGAAAACCCATCTTTGCAGCCCACTCCTCTAACTGTCGCACTGTAAGTTGCAACTGATGGCTCGCCACTGCAACACTGGAGGAGGAACAGAAAACAGCAAAATCAAACAGCAAAATCATCCACAAATAACGAGCACTGTACTGAACTCCTTACTGTAGATGTGATACTGTTTATGGCAAAGAGGTTAGAACTTAAAACACTGCCCTGGGGGACACCATTCTCCTGCTCAAATCAATCAGAAAATGTGTCACCAACTTGGGTCCTAAAAAACTGCCGAGACAGGAAAGACCAAACGAAAATGTGGAGGTGCCCACGAAAGCCCCATTGATGCAGTTGTGCGAGAATACAATGTCTCCAAGTAGTATTGTATGCCTTACTGATATCAAAGAATATGCCAATACAGTGATGCTGACTGAGGAAAGTCTGCTGAATAGCCGCTTCTAGGAGGATCAGGTTGTCGACCGTGGACTGAAATTTTCGGAATACACACTGAGAGCGGCAAAGGAGTTGCCTGGTCTCTGAAAGCCATTCCAGGGTCTTTCCTACACAGCTCGTCAAGGCAATACTCCGATAACTACTGGGACATGTGTGGTCCTTTCCTGGTTTTAGGAGAGGGATTAGAATTGCCCCCTCCACGAGTTGGGAAAGACACCTGTCTGCCATATTAGATTAAAACATTCGAGGAGGATTTCCTTTGATGCCACTGGAAAATGTCAAAGCATGCAGTACCGGATGTGATCATGACCAGGTGCAGTGTCAGAAGTCTCAGTCAGTGCCGATTCGAGCTCCCACATGGACAAAGAGGAGTTGTAGGCCTCAGAACTGTTTGACCTAAAGTTCAACTTCTCCCTCTTGACAGTTGCACAGTAGTGATGAAATGCTGGAGCCTGGCTTGTATTGGCAGTAGTTTGTGCAAAATGGTGAGGGCTTTGGATAGGACTGAAACTTCTGTGGTTCTGGGGATTTAGGTGAAAGGTTAACAACAGTGTTCTGTGATTGATTGGGCTCTGGATTTGGTGGAGTGTTGGAAGGAAATTTTGGAGGATGTGGCAAGTGGAAAAGATCAGTTAGGCAGGGTCTGGGGGCTATGAGGGATCAACAAGGAGGAACACTGTGTGTGGAGCAGGGGTTGGACAGTAGTGCCGCAAGGTGGCAGTACAATGTCAACAAGTTTAATAACTTAACGGAGGTGGTGTCTAGAATGCTCTTCCAGGTGCTGGAGAGTAAGGTATTGAATTTCAGAGGTGTGATATACAGTATGTAGTAAGAATTGTACAGTATCAGTGTCTTTTTGAAGGAACAGAACTGATTCAGGAATGCCTGTGCCAAGGAGATGTGTTTTTGTAGTGCCAGGTTTGTATGGGACAGGGACTTGCAGAATCTGAAAAGGTTAAGGTCATTGTGAAAGAAGATGTTGAATCCAGAGAAAGGAATGTTGTTTGTGGTAGGCCGCTGGGAGGAGGAGGGGGGAAGGGAGGGTTCCATTGTGGCAGGTATGGCGTTGGGGAAGCAGGAAATAACATAGGAAATTGACAAATGACGGCGTTAGGTGTTTGTGAGGCTAGCTAGATTACAGAAAAGACGTGAAAAAATACATACAGACTCACAAAAATATGAAAAATTGAGCACAAATACGAGAAAATATGTAAAAATATGCCAAAACAAATACATAAAAAAGGACGGGACGGATGAGGTATGGGGATATTCATGTGTTGGTATGCGTAGAGTAGAGTACAGTTTTATTGGTCTTGGTAATCATATAGTGAACAAATAGTACATTCTGATGTAGGTTAAGTCAATCTATAACAAAATGTAATGTTAATTTTGCATTAATTTCATTATTTCTACATTAAATAATCACTTAGTTACAATATACAGAGCAAATATTGTACAAAATAAAGAGTACATATTTTAAAGGAGAAAGAGCATGTACTGTACTGGCTGATTAATAACATTTACATGCTAAATAATTAAAGTTCTAGTAAGATTTATATGATACATCATGAAGGCAAAGACAAAAATCAATAGTGAGCTTCCTGAAGGAACTTGTGGAGGCTATAGAAGCAGCAATGAGTCAAATATGCCTTAGTAGTTGACAGTTTGTGAGTCATTTATTGATTTAAATTGTGGGGGAAGTTTTTTTATAAATAACTTTCCCATAATACAGGGTTCCTTTTTCAATCAGGGTGGTGTTGGTGGACTCTAAATGAAAGTCTCCTTTTTGCCTGGTGTTATAGGAGTGAATATTTTCATTTTTCTGGAAGAGAGTGGGATTTTCCATTGAATATTTTTTCACAAACACGGTTATCTCATACACATACATATACGGAAGTGTGAGGATTTCTAACTTTTTAAAGATCGGTCTACAGGTTTTGTTTCATTTTATACCTTCCATTGTTCTTATAATTCCTTTTTGTAGCATAAAGAGCTTTTCGCTAAAAGAAGAGTTACTCCAGAAAATAATTCCATATTTCAGTTGTGAGTATATATAGGCATAATACACAGTTTTCAGAGAATCTTTGTTGCAGCATCCCTCTAATATTCTCATTAAGTAGCATGTAGTGGTTTGTTACTTACAGCCTTTTTCGATATGCATCCCCCATTTAAGATTATCTTGGAGCCTTACTCTCAAGAACTTAATGTTGTCTACATACTGAAGGTCTTTGTCAGATAACTGAATCTGTCAGATAACTGAATCTGAGCACTTTGCTCACCTTTTTTCACATTATAGAAATTTAGTGCCATTGTTTTACTTGCATTTATTACCAGCTTATTGTGACTGAGCCAGTTATCAATATTGTTCAGTGTGTCTGTAGTAGACCTCTGAAGCATTTGCATTTCTTTCCCACTCACTAGCACACTTGTACCATCAGCAAACTGGATGATGTTCTCACAGAATTTGTTTAGGTCATTCACATATAACAGAAATAGAAGAGATTCCAGAACTGAACCTTGTGGCTCTCCATATTTAATGGTTTCATAGTTTGAATAGTGTTGAGTGAGTTTGCAATTGAACCACTTATTTTCGTCCGCTTAGATATGACTTTACCCAGTTGTTAGATGTTCCTCAAATCTCCATGTTGTCAAGCTTAGGCAATAGTTTTGTGTGATCTATGATATCAAAAGCCTTAGATAGATCTAGACATATTCCAATGACATTTTCGCCGTTATCTAGTTTCTGAAGTACTTCACTTGATAGCTCAAAAATTGCTGTGTCAGTTGATCAACCTTTCCAGAAACTATGTTGTGCTGTGGACAGTATTTTGTGCTCTTCCAGAAAATCTGCTACTCTTCTTTGAAAGATTTTTTTCTATGGTTTTTGAGAATACAGATAGTAGAGCACTGAGAGAGGTGGGAATGGTTAGGTTGAAGTTCAAAAGTTCATGTGGCATGGGTGTGTGTGGCAAATAAGCAAAAATACAGGAGAATGAGTAGGGAGGGGGGGGGGGATGAATTTAATAAGAATAATTTAATTATCAGTGGTAAGAATTTGGGGCGGGAGACGCTGCACCAACAATTCATGCAGTCACGTAGCTGTGCACTGTGCGCGGACAAGACCATTAACACAATGTTACTCAAATGTCAGAGCATGCGCCATTTGGAAGGCAAAGGGAAAAAAAAGATGAGAATGGACAGAGAGTGAGTAGAGTAATACTTTGGATTCATTAATGTTAGTCATGACAACCAACATTTTGTATCCACATTTGCTGGTTTCATCAACTCAACTAAACTATAATCTTTGAAGTGGTCCACACTCAAGCCAGTGTTCTTTAACAGTTAATTGAAAACCATTTCAGCTGTATTATTATACATTTATTGTGTTACAAGCAATTTAATTTGTTGAGCATCTTTAAGTTGTGAAGTTGTGCTAAAGTTATGACATAAATGGTTGTAAAAAAATAATTTTAATCATGATCTTTTATGTCATGCCCTTAGCACAACTCGGCAACCTGAAGATGTTCACCTGGATGAGAGACAATAAATGTGTAACAATACAGCTGAGGTGGTTTTTATGAATCATTAACATTGTCAGCTGTGGTGACCAAGAGTACAATGCTCTTTAAGTTAGGCACATGAAGTAGCTCAGTGGGTTGTGTTTCATGCTTTCCAAACTGGTCTGCTTGAAAATCATGTGATGGTAGTGAGTTACATGCAGCTAACTGTTGCATGTGACAAAATGCAACTACCTATTGATGACTGTTCCCTTCAGTGGTTTCCATAACTACTACTTTTGTAGGTGCTCATATAAAGCAACTGCAGTGTTCCAGCTTTGTGTGAAGAAGACACACATTGTTACCACTATACAGTTCCTCTCCCTGCAGCAGACTGTGTAGCTGATACATCTTGCTTCCTCTACATTGCGTACTCCTCCTGTTAGCGGCCAGGAAAAATTCAGTTAACTTCATCTGGGCAAGCTATGTACACTAAAGTTATTTTCCTACGAAGTGTTCGACAAAAGGTCCAATTCATGATTTAGCCAATCAGATTTAGATTTACAAAACTATCATGAAACAATTCACATATAGGACAAGCAGGGGCAGACATATGTTACTTCATTACATAAATCATAGTCCACTGATCTCGTAGAAAGATGCTTCTGATGTATGGAGGGAAGTCCGAGTTGTACATTTTATTAAAGTGAAATACAAGGACATGGTGCAACTTTGAGTTGAGTTTCCCCAAAAATGGTTGCATAATTCATTATTGAAAGGAAATGTACTGAGTGGACAATTTCTTCATTTTTAAATTACCTATCACTTTAATCATGTCTACTGCAAATGTAGTTGAAATAAGGAACTTCATTAATTGTAGGGTTGGGTTTTCCACTACTATTGAGACCTACCCGCAGTCACAAAAACAGAATACTGTCTACTGCTGCTAAATTCAAATGGAAAAGGGATTATGGTGCACTCTTGTGTATGTGTACTGCAAACCCTCCCCGCCACGTCCTTCCCACAGAAGGGGCTACAGATGCACAGTGGCCTAAAGCAATTCTTAGTTCCCTCCATCCAGTGCTCTCAATTTTCTTTTATCCACACTGGAAAACTGACATTACTGGAACATGCAAATGGATTCAGGGGCTCTGAAAAACCTACCCATTATAGGCTACACTGCCCTATAAAATTTGGTTAGAAGACATAACAACAGTGTTACATTTTAAGAGTTATGCTCGCAGGAGTCTCAGCCTATGCTTGGGTGCTTCTCTGTTCCAGAGCCTGGAATCAAAGTGAACTCATGTAATATCAAACACGTCCCACAAGAGCACTCAAATCAATACGTTTTTTAGAAACCAATCATTACATGAATCAAAAAGTTTTCAAGCAGACTCACTACACTGTCTTCAGTGTGTGTTGGTGAATACCTATTCACGGTTGTTCGCCACAAAAAACCGCACTGGAATGAAGAGGTAGTGGGGAATAGCTATCAGTGTCCAATCTAAATGTTCATATCATGCGGCTTTTAATGGCCATGGGGTAATCACCTTGATTTGTTCCCTCAACAGTCACGTCCCTGTAGCCTGTTACACCGTCACCTCAAACCGACGTCACACAACAAAAACTCTTGCGCAAGCATGTTGGCTCAACACGGCTTTAGCGTGTGTACGACAAATCTGTGCAACAAGACTGCACAAGCTATTTGAAGTTTGATCGAATTTCGATTATGCATACTTCTGCACGTGTGTACCAAGAATAGGGAGCCTTGAGCAAGCCGAACTTAACATTTTCTGGCAAAGATGATGATTTTACAAACATGGTTTAGCCGTATCACAGAATGGAGAATATGTATTCTATCGCCCTGTGGACGCGCACGGAATTTCTGCGTGCTTGCGCAAGAGTGCTTGTTAAACAGACAGTTACATAAGTCGCCTTTAATATTCTTTCGTTCTGGAAAAATAACAGAAATTCCAAGTCTGAGCTCCGCTGACACTGTTTCTACACTGTACTGTAATTAGTCATCGATTACTCTCACCAGATAGATTACCAATAAATAAGACATCGAAGATATTTTCAAAACAGCAAAAACAAACTACGATACTTAAAATACAATATATATATATATATATATATATATATATATATATATATATATATAGTAATCCATTCTTCCTACATTTGTGAACTTCGTCTTTTACCTCAATCATTCAAATTCGACAACATTGCGGATTTGCATCCTGGACAGGGGAACAGCTGCCGTTGTCGAAGTTTACTGTACGAAATAGAATCACGTAAATAGGACTATTTCTGTCGTAACTTTCTTCTCTCTATGCACGACATTTGAGCCTGTTGTGGTCCACCTATCTGAACAACTGTTTCATCTGCTATCGCGATAGCTCATTGAACAGAAACGCCGTACTCTTTGGTACTTTAAGTATTCAACAGACAACTGGAGTGTGTTGTAGTTTTGATTCTAAGTTCTCTGTAAACATTTTAAACTGTTGACTTGTTTACACGAATCATATGATCTGTGACATGTTATTACGAGCGTGAAGTTCTGCGCGCCGTAGGTGTGTTATGGCGTGATAGGAGATATGAATTTTTAGGGGCTGACGTCACAAGCTATCATTGTGAAGCAGAACAATGTTTTATAATATATTAAATCGACATTTTAGATGTGCTGTAGCGTGTTGTGTGTGATGAATTTTTTGTGGGTGACGTCTGAGGTGTCACTGTGAAGCAGGATTGTATGTTAATATTTTATATTAGATCGAGATTTTAGAATGAGAGGGAACTTTGTGAGTCTGTATAAAACACCCAAGAAAGGGGAAAATTCCATTCTGAAACTGAAATGTGACTGGATTAGCGATGAACTTAATGTTCTGGTTATCGATGGAAACACGGCATGGAGTGGGAAAGTAAGATAATCTTATAATGCCTGATCTAAAGACTTTCAAATCAAGAATGGGAAAATTTTGTGTTGCATTTTAAAGATTTACTTCACACACAAATTTAAATAAAGTATTCTGTTGAAATGTTACAGTTCAGTGCAGAAGAAATAGAAAGTTTTTGCGAAATGCTTGGAATCACGAGAGATGAATACATTACCGAATGTCAGCAAGCATTTTCGGGAGGAAAAGCAGTGGAAAATTTTTCATTTACAGTTGAGAACAACAGATTTGTGTGGAGGAAAGAACTGGAGGCTGACACCAGAGTGAAATTTGGTAGTATCAAATTATCTCCAGTAAGTTGCGTACAGAAGACATTCAGGTTCTCCATGAAAATTCTAACCAAATACATTCAACTTTTTTAATGAATTTTCGCTCTCTCTAGGTTCCGCTTGTTCAGGCCTTAGAAGAGTTTGTTGACTTCGCATTCGAGACTATCGAATGCTGTCGGCAAGAAGTTCTTGATGCTAAGAACAAAATGGGGTATTTTGAAAAAGGTGAGATATTAATTCAACACTGCATTAAATATTCAATTTTTAAACATATAGATAATATTTGCCAATTCCGACACTTTTTATAGTACAGGCTATTTGTGTACATCTCTAGTGGACACATTGTAAGACCTCTGGCACACCTGTGCAATTCTTTACCAGAAGGATGACCTGTGGTGAAAGGCCAAGGGAGAAGTAGCAGTGCTCATCAGTGATACATAGCACACTCCACCTGTTGCCCTAAACATCACACTTAAAGCAGCTGCCTATCTTGGCACTTGTGACTTGGCATAACAGTGTGCTGCATTTATTTCCTGACTTTGGCCTTTTGGGCTCTTATGATGCTCCACCTGGGTTTAATGTGGGTGGTTGGAAATGTGTTTGTCCATGAAGTCTGCTATGGCCTCAGACATTACTTAGAGGAATTGCCCCCAAACCACAGTACGGTCCGTTTGATAATATTTGTGACATGTCACCATGATCTGGAATATGCTAGTAGGTTTATAAATAGGAAGATACATTTTTCTCTGTGACGACATGGCCATTTTTTTCTTTTAGTTTCACTTATGACAGAGTTTGGTAAATGTAACAAAACTACTTATATACTATCTAGTCCTGCCCAGGAATCCATATGTGGAATGGAAGTAGTTGCTAAGCAAAAATTCCACCAGGGGATTAACTTTAACCTTACACACAACTTCACTAAATCCCAACCAAACTGTCACATTTCAACATAACCTAGCTTTTGGGCTACTTTACAGATCATTGTGATACCATAGCTAAGATTCCGTATTGACATTTGTTGACTTCACCAGCTGACAATTATGAACACCTCTACCTCAGTGTACAGATCTATTAGTGACAGCAAAAGTGTCATTGATACACTCTCTGAACCCACACTTCTCAAACCAAAAACCCATCCAGACAGAACGCTATATGTTGTCTCACCTACAGCACCACATATACTGATCTGGTCAAAGGTGCAGCAACATTGGTCAGTGCCATACCTTCTCCACAGATGTAACATTTCACATGCTCTTCATTTAAATCTAATAACTGTAGACATTTAATCATTATCAACAAATGGTCCCCCATTGTCATAGCTTCCAGTATCACAATAGCTCATAACAAACTGCCACAAATTCTTCCAATATTATTCTTACAAACAGAGCTCACAGAGTCCAGTGAATACTGAGACCACTCACAGACAAAACAGAAGTGCAAACATCCCACACTAGTGTGTGCCATTGCATTCTACAACACAATCTCTGCAAACACGATCGATTTCAAGTATGCTGTGCCACCATGACACCACACAACACAACGCTGTAACGTCATGGGCTAAAGCGGAAGGTTTGCACCACAAACTTTGGTTGGCAGAAAAGTGCTGATGAGGTTGGTGGCTAGTGGATAACTTCTGAGGGAACTGTCATACTCCAATTGTATGAGGTTTATGCAGGCCTTGTAAGGACAAATGGTTCTCACAGCTCAAAATCAAATTTCCAAAGAAATGGTGGATTGTCAGGGAGTACTAACACTAGACCAATAAAAAGATCTCTACTGGACAGTCCTCCTGAGGGAAAAGAATAGTTTAAGACATGGGAAAGAGAATAACAGGGCAGAAGTTTGCCAAAATTCATTCATAAAATTTTAGAAGTACTGGCTCAGTCTTTGAAAGGAGTCAAATATTTAACAACAGCACTGTACTGTAGAAACAGCTACATTGCTGTGAGTTGCTAAGCCTTTAGGGTCCAAAAGATTAAGTGAATAGCCTATTGTGACTGAAATGCATAATACCCTTAATTTCACCGAGGGGGTAGCCAGCTGCCATGATATCATGAAAAGTGGCCCCAAAGAATTAGAGGAACAATGGTCGAATGTTTGGTGTCAAATAGGTGAAGAACATTATAAATAAAGTCAGAGGGTCACTAGGGGGAGGTGGAACTGCAGCATTTATTTGAACATTCATCTTCTCCACAATCCCAGAGTCTCCATTTTAGTACATATATACCAAACCATATAACATGACAATATTGTGAAAATGATAAATTTCTACTTACAGTATGGAGGAGATGCTAGCTGTAGACAGGCACAACAAAAAGACAGCTACACACGAGAGTTTTCTGCCAAAAGTCCTCCTTCTAAAGAAGGCAACACACACATTCACACAAGTATTCCAACACCTTCTACATGCTTCCTAAACTCCATAAACCCAACCACCCTAGATGCTGCATTGTGGCCAGTTACTGTCGCTCCACTGAGAGAATCTCTGCTGTTGTAGACCAATACCTTCAGCCTATTACTCAAAACCTACCCTCTTGTATAAAAGACACCAACCATTTCTTCCATCAGCTCTCCACTGTTCTTGTTTCTCTACCACATAGCACCATGCTCATCATTATTGATGCCACCTCCCTTTACAATGACATCCCTAATGACCATAACCTTGCCCTAATTGAACAGTACCTTTCCCAACACCCGAATGATTTGAAACCTACAGCTTCCTATATCCTCACCCATAATTACTTCACTTTTGAAGGCATCACCTACGAACAGATCTGTGGTTCGGCAGTGGGCACCCACATGGCACAATCCTATGCCAACCTATTCATGGGCCATTTAGAAGAATCCTTGCTAACCACCCAGAATTGCAAATGCCTCACCTGGTTCAGATTCACTGATGAAAACTTTTTGATCTGGATTGAGGTTGAGGATAACCTTTCCAATTCCGCCATAACTTCAACACCTTCTCATTCATTCTCTTCACGTGGTCCTACTCAAGCCAACAAACTATCTTCCTCGACAGTGACTGCCACCTCAAAGATGGCTGCATCAGTACTTTTGTCGGTATCAAGCCCAGCAGTCACGAACAATAACTCCACTTAGACAGCATTCCATACCAAGAAGCCCCTTCCATACAGCCTAGCCACCCTTGACGGTCACATCTGTAGTGATAGGTAGTCCCTCTCCACATATACCCAGGATCTTATTAAGGCTTCACAGATTGAAATTACCATCCTTAACTTGTACAGAAACAAACTTATTTCTCCCAATCACCCATCACCTGCCAGAGTCCCACCATCCAGCCACAAGGAGCATCCCTCTCATGGCACAGTAGCACCTAGGACTGGAGTAACTGAATCTCATTCTCTGCCAGTCATGTGATCTACACGCTAAGCTGCAATCACTGTGCTGCATTCTGTGTGGGCATGACAATCAACAAACCGTCTGCCCCCATGAATGGCCACTGACAAACTGTGGCCAAGAGACAGCAGGAACACCAAGTTGCTGAGCACGTCACCCAGCACAATGTTCTTCACTTCAGTGACTGCTTCACAGCATGTGCCATTTGGATCCTTCCTACCAACACCATGTTTTCTGAATTGTTTAGGTTGGAACTCTTTCTGCAACACACCCTACGTTTCCGTAACACCTCTGACCTCAACTTCCATTAGTCACTCTCCTTCACCAACCTATCCCCCTTGCTGCTCCCACTCCAGCACTGCACAGCTTTCTGTTCCATAAATGCACCCACACTCTTTTTACCTCCTCCTCTACTTCCCCCATTTTCTGCTCTTCCCCCTCCCTGCTCCCCCTTCCTACTTCATCTAACTTCCCAACTGCACTTAATTGCCTCATCCTGTCCCCACTACATACCTGCATGCTCCCACAATCAGCATGTTACTGTTCCACAATCCTACTCTGCTATCTGTCCCCCTCACCACTCCAGCCTCCTCCTTAACGCCACTATCCATCATCCCATATGGAGCAGGGACTGCTGTGTCTATGCTTCTATGCTATGTGAGTATAGCTTCCGTATTCAAGCAGCTCATCATTTGGCCTTAAGAGGCTGATTGAACCCTGTTCCAGGCCTCTCTACCTCAGTAAAAATCTGAGGAGGCACCAGTAATCAAACCCTGCCCCAAAGGCAGTAACACTAACCATTTGGCTGTGGAAGAAGAATGATAATATAGCCTAATTAGCTATCTCATATATAAATTATCTGATTATTTACATGCTAGGATTGAAGACTCCTGTTTGACAGGCATCATTGCTCATTATAGGCAGGTCTCTAGTCTTAATGGCATGTAGATAACAGCTGTACATTAAATATCAGTGTGATCATGTAGGCATCACTAAAACATACACAGCTGCTATTTTATGATGCTATTTATGATGATTATAGCATTTAGTGAAAATATAGGCGGTATCATATTCTGTGACAAATTTGATCCAAGGAGATGTATAACTGTAAATACTTTTCTGTATATTTTTTAAAAAACTAATTGGTACATTTTAAAAAAAAGAAAAACCTGTATGTATGTATTGTATTGTATTGTATTGTACTGTACTGTACCACTCCTTGTATTTTTTGACGCTGTCTACTACAACGCCAAGTTGTTTAACAACAATAAAATTTGATTTGATTTGATATATAACTAAGAAAACACCAGTTTTTCTCAAATTAGCATCTTTTCTATGGGTTTTATTATGTTAAATTTGAATAAGCACCAATAGTTTTATGAGCTTAATGAGAGTAGTAATGTAATTTCTAACAACCACTTCACTTTGCTTACATATATCCTGAATTGTCCCACAACTCAGCAGTTTTCTCTTTCATGAAGAAGAATATGAATAAATAAATGAATGAGCATACTGATCAGGTGTCAAGATCCCATTTGTTGACACAACAAATATAGATGAATAAGTTCACACTTGCTTCACAGCAAACATCTTATGGAGATTTCAGGCTAAAACTATTTAACAAAAGTGAGGAGAGTGACTAATGAATGTGGGAGGGGTAAAATGTGCAGAACAGTGAGCAGATGGAGACATAATTAGATGCAGGAAAGGGGAGGGAAGAGCAAGAAATGTTGGAGGAGGAAGGAAATACAAGAGCTGAATAAAGGAGGAATGCCATGGCAAAAGATAGGGGATGAAATAATGAAGAAGAAAATGCGGGAAGGGAGCAATCAAGAATGCACGATAGAGTACCACAAGAATGGGTGATACACTAGACAGACAGCTCCAACATGCATATTTTAGAGTAGCTGGTACTGGAGGAAAGGATCTGAAGGGCACAGATACAGAAGCAGTCGTTGAAGTCAGTATTGTGGCATGGTGTGCGTTTAGCAACTGGGAAATCAAAATTGTGTTAGCCTCAGTCTGGTAGCAGCCATTCATGCAGGTAGACATTTGTGTGCAGCTATCCAAACAGGCCTCGGAAGGCCCATCGGTACCAACTGACTGACATTTTATCCTCTGCCTCTAGGTGTCATTGGGTGTGGATATGGAGGGCTGTGTGGTCAACACACTTCCCACCTGGCCGTTATCAGTTGTCCTGAGTGGAGCTGCTACTTCTCAGTCAATTAGCTCCTCAACTAGGCTCAAAAGGCCTGAGTGCATCCCGCTTGCCAACAGTGAATGACAGATCTGGCTGGTCACCCATCAAACTGCTAGGAAAGCTGACGGGAACCAGTGTTGTAACCACTCTGGCAGGGCCTGTATGTATGGTGCACAATAATTGCATCACAGTTGAAATATGACATGTCAGCTTCTAGACATAGATTTAAGATAGAAAATGTCTGAGTGTAGTAGGAAGTGATGGGTGGCTGTATGGGATACTTTTGCACCTGGGTTCCCAAAGGTAAGTGATTCATGGATTGCAGAATTGGAATCAAGGTGACAGGGATGGAATTGGATGTTGTGTAGTTTGCGTTGGAGTGTGGTGAGAGATAATCAAAACTTTGGTGGAGCATGTAGTTCAGTTTTTCAAGGCAAGAGTAATGTAGTTTGGTAATGGGTTTATTGATCATTAACCACGTAGCAGTTGTAATGGGTTTGTTGCTGTCACTGGAAACAGTTGTGTGGGGAATATGTTTCTGGACTAGATGGCAAGAATTTTTCACTCTTTGGGTTATTAATTGACTCAGAAGAAAAATTCAGCTGAGAAAGGAGAACAGTTGATGCATACTTACCCTCAGAAGGCAAATGTTTGAATACATCTACAGCTATACTCCACAAGCCACCTTGTGGTATGTTGTGGAATACTGCCAAGAGAAATGCTTAAAGTCAAACAAATGATTTGTAACTTTTGGAACTTTTATATTTCTACCTCAGGGAGGTTGGAGAAGACTGGAAAGAAGGAAGTTAGTCATACCTCAGGTTGAGAGAGACCCAGCTGCTGTGTAGGCAAGAGGAGAGACATATGGGAAACCTGTCCCTTCCCCCCAGTTTCATATTTGAAATACTGACTGAGTAGTGTGTTGTTTTGAGTGCCATAGCTCATTAGTAAACATTGCTTGGAAATGTCAATGATGACTATTGAATTCCATCAGTGTCATATGGTGTGCCTGTATTAGTTTGATGGTCCCTTTACGTGAAGAGTTAACTGTACCAACAAATGTTGTCAGTTGAACCTCACTTTTGAAGCAGATGCTGCTCATGTATGCTATATCTTGATAGTAGTGGAAATGACTGCAAATGCAGATAAAACATTTCTAAAATTGACTCTGGCACTGTGCTTAAAGAAGAAGAAGAATACAAGATGCTGGTCCAGGGATTTGTTTCAAGTGTGTGAGAGAAATACACATGAAACCTGTGAGATGATTACATCAACTTTCTGCAAATGGACAAACTTCTAATAACTGTGTTATGTCACCCTCGCATTGAGAAAGAAGGCACAAGTATACAAAAATTTATTCTCTGCTACTTGGTCTTCTAAGGACAGTTCACGAAAATACTACAATATGATTACATATAGTCCACATTGTCTATGTAAGAACTGGAGAACTCTTTTTTTTTTTTTTTCCACTCCCACTTGTATGCTGTGTATAGAACACGGATTTTCTTCTTGATGTCTTCCTGCATTATATGGCCGGGAAAGATGCAACTCCTCTACTAACTTGATAACTGCCAGTGCAGTTTTGTTTTCATCCTCGATCATAGTTTCCATAGTTGTGGAGACTTGTGATATAGTGAGATAAATTGTAATAACATTATTTTTCACTGAACATATGTGGTGTAATCAACACAAACTATGTCTGCCATCTTGTCAAATTTTATGTCAATCAGTATTTCTGTCAATCATGTCTAAGTCTGACGAACATGTCAAACAGCACCATACGCAATCAGATATTCTGCAACATAGTAAATTTTGACAAATTGTTTGATCCTCCATATAGGCCTTTTGTAGTTATGTGTTATTCTTTGTACAGTAGGTTACAAATAAAGTTGTTCTGTAATTATGTGGTGTACCTGTATTGCCAGACTGCATCCCAGCTGGTGATGGGCCCAGGTTACACGAAACATGATATTTTCGTATTAGATGAAAACTAAAATTTGTAAACTGAAAAGTGCAGAATACAAATCTGTTAGCATTACGAATATGGTGCAAATGACTGCTGAGTATGAGTAGAAATGCTGTCGCATGGTAATTACAACACAGGGTGATTTGGAAACTGCAAGTCTAGCACTACTCATCAAAAACCACACTTTGGGATGTGTATCTGGAGACATACGGCAACCTGCAGTGTCCGGTGAAGGCAAAATGCTTGCTGCTGCAGAATTCCATTGGAGGAGATACCAGTGGTAATACAAACATTAATCAGAACTATTGTCAGACAATGGGTTGCTTCCAATCAATACAGGCCAAAAATTCAATCCTGATGATGACTTATCAAGTGGCGAAGACAACAATTCCTCAAGTGTCTCACCTGCTCGACAGTCAGTGCCTGGCGTAGACACATCAGATGATTCAATTCATGACATTAATTTCATTGTAAATGCAACAGAGGTCAGTGTCAGCAATGCAATACATGGTCCTGATCATCGAGAGTGGTGTGAGGCTATATATGATGAAATGAGGTCACTGGTGAAAAATGATACCTGGGACATTGTAGACGGGCCAGCACATAGAAGGGTAGTTGAGTGTAGGACTGTTTTGAGAAATAAATACAGAAAAGTAAGAATAGTTGCAGGAGGATTCTACCAATGGCATGACATTGATTTTGTGGAAACATTCTCTCTAGTAGCAAGAATCAAATCATGTAGACTACTGATGACTAAGTCAGTTACATTTGACTTGCGTGTCTCACAGCTGGATACTGCCAGTGTAGTTCTCAATTGTGAAATTTACACAGAAAATATATTCGTGGAACAGCTGCACTTGTTTGTCGAATTCTTATAAAAAAGTGAAAGATGTGGAGATAGATAATCATATAGTCATGAAGACAAGTGAGATGCTCCAAACATTGAAATCTGGTGCTAAAGTGTGTAAACTTAGAAAAGCCATTTATGGACGTCACCAAACTGGTCAGCAGTGGTATGCCAAATTGAATGCAAATCAACTGGATTACAACCAACAAATTTGCATCTCTGTAGATGGTGTAGGAAAATGTTCAATCTCCCTACTCATTTATGCAGATGAGATTAGAATCACTTCAGCAGACCAAGAAAGAATGAAACAAATTAAGGAGTTACTGCCAGATTTGATTAACAGCCATACTCTTATTCACAGGCAACCATCTAAGTGAGTCACTAGACATCTCAAAGGAACCATAGACAAGAAACTGACCTACATCGAGGTTAAGGAAGGAATCTTTTGTTTCAAAGATGCTGATGTGGGAAGCTCTCATGCTGATAGGAAATCATATGCAGGCTACAGCTTTACTCTCCATCAACAATCCCATACAAGCAGAGAGCCCTTGCTCTATCATCAACTGAAGCTGAGTACATGAGCCTCACCAAAGCAGCAAAGAAAGCAATTTATTTGTCACATTCATGAAGGAGCTGGTTTAGGAGAACTGTCGGACATCTCCCTGTTCAGTGACAATCAGCTCGAAAGTTTAGCATATGGTGCACTTTTTCACTCAAAGATGAAGCACATTCATATAAAATTTTATTTCATACAT
The DNA here is from genome assembly GCF_023864345.2 of Schistocerca serialis cubense. Taxonomy (NCBI): domain Eukaryota; kingdom Metazoa; phylum Arthropoda; class Insecta; order Orthoptera; family Acrididae; genus Schistocerca; species Schistocerca serialis. The sequence continues at coordinate 288,974,018 of NC_064638.1, forward strand.
CAGGCTCTGCAACAGTATGTGCTTAAACAGGAATATTGTGAGGGTTTCTGCCGTCTTGAACTATTCTTTTATCTTATACCAGATTGAACCTCCAATTCTTCCAACTGTTCTTCCTGCAAACCTATTTTAACCATGAAGAACACGCTATGCACTCTGGACACAATCTGGTTTATTGGCCATACAACAATTCAAACTCAATTTACATCTCAGATTTCAATTTCGTTCTTTCACAAGAATATTTTATTGCCAGACTCTTGTTTTTTCTTCATTCTTACATCTATGTTGACAGACACCATGGAACTTTGCCAGGGATGAGCACCATGGTGGTGCAGACCCTGAGTGACTACTTGCGATGATTTAAACTCATCAAAAGGATGTCTTTTGCTACTGCACGACATCCCAGGAGCACCTCAAACATAAAAATCCAACCCCCAACAAACCTAAAATCTACTAACAATAATAATGCTGCTTAGATGTAGCTGAATGTAATTTATGATCAATTATTCAATAATACTAACTGCTAAGGGTAAAGATGTTCCATGAAACCCCTAAAATATTAACCAGTGTATTTGTACCCTTACAATATCAGCCAACAGAAGATATGATGGCAGATGTACTGACAAAGGCTCCTCATCTTCCAAAGTACAGGAAATTTGTTGAGATACGTGGGCTCCAGTCCTAGAACCATGAGCTTAAGACTCAATTCTTAATTTATAACTGTCTGTAAAAATTGAGGGGGCATTTTGAGATTCAAGTATTGCCACCTTCTATTATCTTTAGTGTCTATCAAGGTCGCTAGGCACATTTTTTTTTCAAGTCAGTTGTTATCAGTTATGTTATTCTCCGTGCAGTAACTTGCTAATAAAGTTGTTCTGTAATTACACATTGTGTGTGTATTGTCAAAACACATCCCAACAGTTAGCAATGATTCCTTGTAAGCTTGTGTATGAGTGAGGTTGCTACTTACCAAGTTTTGTCTCACACCTTATCATTGTGAACTCATATCTGGTGCTGCAATGAAACATGCAAGTGAATGGGTGAATAGTGCAAAGAAGAATATAGTACTGAGAGTAGATGTTACCTTTGCATCTGTCATATCTTTTGGGTGTGTGGCAGTACCCAAAAAAGGCAATGACATACAGAGCCAGCTTCAGGCATCATGGTGAGGAAAGTCAAAGCCTGCAATGACTGTACATCTTTGGTGTTTAACACTTAAAAGTGCAGGATACATGGAGACTATCATCTGGCCCATGTCAGGGAAATGTGCCTGGCCAGCAGGAGAACAGCCATGCACACATTTCTCAGTATACTCTGCCACAGTTCTCCCCCCACGACTGGATCTGAAGTGATCAATGCTGGGCAGCAACATTTGTTGTGGCGTTTAGGGATTGTTGTAGTAATCACATTCACCTTCTCAATGCCAATTCGTTTGACTGCTAACTGTTCTCCCCCCACCCAATCTTATGACTGGATCTGAAGTGATCAATGCTGGGCAGCAACATTTGTTGTGGCGTATAGGGATTGTTGTAGTAATCACATTCATCTTCTCGATGCCAATTCGTTTGACTGCTAACTGTGTCAGTGAGAGACCACTTACCCTGGTGGCATCTTCTACAGCTGTTCTCTCTTCTTCTAATTCAAAGGCTATGTATAAGTCCTCAAACTTATGTATAAGTCCTCAAACTGCCTGAAATGCAAGCTACTTCAGAAACTGGACAGTGGCATGACAATGTTAAATTAATAACGGTAACATAACTGGTAAACCACATATTTTTGTTAACCACATTCAGAAAAAAAGGACAAAAAATGAATGCCAATTGCAAGTTATTTATTGCCTCTATAAAAATAACACATCAGACAATACAGTCGCTGATATATACATGGCATTCCATCAAAACTTCCAATCCACCAAGTCCAATCCACTCAGTCAATGCTAAAGTCATTATCTGCCACCAAAAAAGGATTACTAGTACTATTTCTGTTGTTTCATGATAACACTTTTGTAATGGATTTCAAATATTGTACTGCTGTACAAAGTGCCACAGCCCATCTTATTAAATACTGATCGCAGATTGCCTTCCTGCTTCAAGTATAAGCACATTAATGTCCAATCACTCGCACACGTTTGACAAAAGCCAGTGGTATTCATATATGAATCACTTTCTTTTGTTTCAAAAAATATTTTGGGTTGGAGCATAAGTTGTAGTGTTTTTCATCTTTTTAAGAAATGTAACATATACACGTAACAGAGACTTTAGTCATGAATAATATATTCTTCATTATTTATGGCAGTCTACCAATGCTGGGGTAACTTACCAGTTCTGTGACACTAGAACTCATGTAGTTTTGAGGCAAAGAATTAAGAAAAAACATTTAGAGGGTGTATTTTCATCAGGAAAGGAAGTTCCGTGAATGCTGTTCGATAGAGAATGGGAAAAGTAAAAATCTGAGGATGCAAGATCAACTCCTGTATTGTGTTTTTTTGCCAGTCTATCAGAATGCTGCTGGGTATTATCGGGGAGTAGCATCACTTCATGTAGTCTTCCTGGTTGTTCTTGGATTGCATCTGCAAGATGTCTCAGTTGTTGGTATAAATATTGTTGGTTACACCTCGGGGAAACAATTCATGGTACATCACACTGTTGTTCTTCCACCAGATGTGCATAACATTATCTGTTGTGTATGTGCGGAGGGCTTTGTACGGGGAGTTGCTGCTTTGTTTAGGGTCAACCATTCCTTTCTTTTCCGTATGTTAACATAAATGCACCATTTCTTGTCACAAGTAATGATACAAGATAGAACTAGTTGGTGTTGCTCACGAGCCAGTTGATGACAGGCAAGCAGAGATCCACATATTGCCACCTGCTGATTTTTGTGGTTTTGGCTTAGAGCATGCTGCACCCATACACACAATTTTTGAACCTTCCCCATTGCATGCAAACGTTGCACAATGGTGGAATGATCACAGTTTAACACATTTGCCAGTTCTGGTGTACACTGATATGGATCATTGTGGATTAATTTGTTTACATGATCATCATCAAATCCCAAAGATCTCCTTGAATGTGGAGAGTCAATAATGTCAAAATGATCCTCCTTTAAACTAGAAAACCATTTTCTTGCAATACTCTGTCCAGTGGCATTATGCCCATATACGGTGCAAATGTTTCTGGCTTCCTTTGCTGCTGTAATCCTTCTGTTGTGGTCAAATAGCAGAATATGAGAAATGTTCTGATCCCTCCACATGGCACTCCATTTTCTAGTGTCCACAGCTTCACTCGATATCTGTAAATCACAAAATGTAAACTCAAATAGCAACAGTGAACTAAATAAAATCAATAAATAAACCCATAGCTATTAAATTGTCAAAATACTTATTAGACATTTGCCAACTCACATTTGTGTCCAGTAAATACATTTCTTGCACAAATATGTAGGGTTCTCCTTTCTTAGAAGTGGATCCAGAAGTGTCTTTCTCACACTAGTGTAGCACCTACACCTTAATCACTACCTAAAGAAGTCACAGACACAGTGGATATTATGACTGCCTATCTACAGCTAATAACTACATCTGCAGCCATACTGTGGCAACTACTGTGAAGTGTGTGCCAGAGGATAATTCCTGTTATAGTAGATGTTAAAGTTTCTTCCTGTTCCATTTGCATAAGGAGTGCAAAAATAATTGCTGCTTAAATGCCTGTGTGCATACCATTATTAGTCTGAATTTGTTTTTATGGTCCCTGTGGTGGCAGTACATAGGGGGTTGTCCCATATTCCTAGATCCCTCACTTTATATTGATTTTTTAAACTGTCTAAACATGTTTTCACAGAATAGTTGATGTTCATATTCAGGTTTTTGTACTACAAGTTTTTCACAATTTCCATGAAACTCTTCCTTGAGTCAGAAAAGCCTGTGGTTCTCTTTGTATATCCCAGCAATGAAATGAAGCTTGCCACCTGCTTTTCCTACAACAGTCTATGTGATCATTCTATTTCTTGTCCCCATAAATTGTTTTCTGACAGTTTTAAGTTCAAGACAAACTGTCAATCTTGGCACCACTTGGAAATCTTGTCAAGGTCTGACTAGATATTTGTGCAACTTATTTTCAGATTTTACTTCATTCTAGGTGGCTGCTTCACCTGCAAAACATTTCATGTTACTATTAATATTATTTGCTAAGTCATTAAAAAACACACACACACACACACACTCACTCTTTATGCTTGCTTGCTCTGATGGCACTTCTACATCTATCAACAATTATTCAACCAAAATTACATGCTGCTTCCTCCCTACCAAGAAATTCTCAGTCTAGTCACAAATTTTGTAGTTTGAAACTGTTGTCCTTGGGCCTGTCCTGAATGTAGGATTCTCTGCTTATGACTATTGTATTGTACAACTTACACAGAATGCAGGTAAAACCTCATTCATATGGATTTTCTGGCAGTTTTTAATAACTGTGTATTAGTGTTATGATATTTCTTGACTTGTACCTACCCCCATAGGTTCTGTTTCATACTCACTTGTACAAATTCGAATGCTTCATTGTAAAAATTAATTATGCAGAGGCCATTCCCTTTTCCTGTCCTGAGCCCAAGATTTTTATGTCCACATGCAAATAAGTCCATTAGGAAAAATAAAAATGCATTTTTTCCCACAAGTAATTATTGAAAGCATTCTCACCATTAAAATTCATTACAATGAGAAAATGAGATTGCTGCTTTTATTGAGACTGATTAATTTTTTTTAGAACTAAAAGTTCAATCAAACAGAGATTGGGCAACCCATCATTGTCTATGTGCTACATGTTATGGCATCATTCTATCATATACAGGGTGGTCAGAAACAGTCTGGAAAGATTTCAAGGGTGTTGCAGGGTAGGCTGTGCTAAGAAATAATTTTTAAGGAAAAAATTCAGTACATTGACCCATTTACCATTTAATTAGCATTGAAGTTAGCTAATTGGACCATCGTGCATGCAGATTTGAATGGCCTGCCAGATACAATTTGTATCAGTTGTTCTCATAGCGTAGATAATGGTGCACAAGACTGCTCAGCATCTAGCATGGGTTCGGTCCTTACTACAGTCCCATGTCCAATTTTTTAATTGCTGTCTTGTACAGTTTTTAGGAAACCAAATGAAGAACACATTTGGTGACACAGGCTCTGGAAGACCATTTGAATTTGCCGGTGTAGTGGCCTGACTGGCTAACTACAAAACTAATTAACTCAGAAATGGTGCAACATATCAAATTTTTTCCTAAACCATTATATCTTAGCACAACTTACCCTGCAACACTCTTGCAAGATATTCAGACTGTTTCTGACCACCCTGTATATTTTTATGGGCCCCTTTAGAATGTAGTTTATGCATTTATAAAGACTCAAGTTTAATTATTATTAATACTTATGATGCTTATATTTTGATTATGAAATTTGTGTCAAAATCTTCTGAGCTTACATAATGTGCTGGGGCAAATATTGGCTGCACTCCAGCTGTAAATTACTTAAATAAAATTTCAGAATTGTGGATTGTATTTAAAGAAGTTAAATGAAAATTTCCCCAAACAGGGCTCAATCAGAAGTCCAGGTTCTAGCTGCTGATACAATTTCCAGTTATCCCTCAGAACTGCGAACTGCATGTACTTATGAATCTGGGTCGAGGTAACTGAAATCAGAAGTCATTGAAATAAAGATCTCGCCTTGAAGCTTAGTTTGGAGAAAATACAATAACGCTATTCCTTCATTTAGTGCTATTGTGAATAATAATACTATGATCCATGAGAGATTACTTTTTTGTCTGCATCACATGATAGCTAACAGTTGAGAGAGCTTGCTTTTCTTTTCATCCCATGAGTCTCAGTATAAGAGAACAGATACAGATCTTGGAATTCCAAACACACTGTACACTATCAGGCAGCGGACGTGAACTGTCGTTATCTTTGGCACACACTGTGTGCATGCTCAGCAAAGTATAAGAAGATATATTATATCCCATTGAAAAGGAGGTGGGTGTCTGCACTAGACTGCTCTTGTTCACCACAAGCAACTGGCAGATTGTGATTTTCAACAAAGACTTTAGTTGGAAAAGTAAGAATTGTTGGAAGAAACAGAAAGATTACTTATTTGGTGGATGCATATGTATTATATAGTTCACTTGATATAACAGTTTGTTTGCATGAACTAAGAGCCAACAATTCTATATCATAACTGTTCCTTTGAGAGACTGGAGTTGTATCTCGCCTTGAAGCTTAGTTTGGAGAAAATACAATAACGCTATTCCTTCATTTAGTGCTATTGTGAATAATAATACTATGATCCATGAGAGATTACTTTTTTGTCTGCATCACATGATAGCTAACAGTTGAGAGAGCTTGCTTTTCTTTTCATCCCATGAGTCTCAGTATAAGAGAACAGATACAGATCTTGGAATTCCAAACACACTGTACACTATCAGGCAGCGGACGTGAACTGTCGTTATCTTTGGCACACACTGTGTGCATGCTCAGCAAAGTATAAGAAGATATATTATATCCCATTGAAAAGGAGGTGGGTGTCTGCACTAGACTGCTCTTGTTCACCACAAGCAACTGGCAGATTGTGATTTTCAACAAAGACTTTAGTTGGAAAAGTAAGAATTGTTGGAAGAAACAGAAAGATTACTTATTTGGTGGATGCATATGTATTATATAGTTCACTTGATATAACAGTTTGTTTGCATGAACTAAGAGCCAACAATTCTATATCATAACTGTTCCTTTGAGAGACTGGAGTTGTATATAATAATAATAATAATAATAACAAATATACAAAAGAAAACAGGAGAAAAAGTTGAAAAATACATCCAACTGGCTGAGGAAGTCAAGGACATGTGGCATCAGGATAAAGTTGACATTATACCAATTACACTATCAACTACAGGAGTCATACCACACAATATCCACCAGTCCATCAACGCAATACAGCTACATCCAAACATATATATACAACTACAGAAATCTGTGATTACTGATACATGTTCAATTACTCGAAATTCCTAAATGCAATGTAACATATGCCGTACAGTTAAAAGGAAGTCACGCTTGATCAAGGTCCACATCACTTTCCATTGTTAACCAGACATAACGTCTGAGAAAGGAAAGAAATAATAATAATAATGCATCATCATTCTGAAGAATCATTTAATAAAAAGTTCTGAGTGCTTAAAACAATTCATGACTGTAGTTAATCCAGATTTTCAGTTCAATGAACTTAACATCTACAAAAATAGCTAAAGGAATGATCTTAACAGGATGGATCCTTGAAGAGACTGAAATTCACCATACTCTTGTAGTTTACTAGTAATAGTATACACACACTTTCTTTGCTTCCTCAAAGACAATGCAAAGGAAAACAACAGTTGCTCATCATCAGAAATGTTACTCATGTTTATTGCACAGCAGGTGGAGTATTTTCGAGTGCCATTCAACTTGTGGATTGCTGTGACTGGCTTGCATTCTGATCGGCCACAGCTGACTGCAGTAGGCAACAGTGCATTCAGCCTGCTGTCTGTTTGATTTAGCCTCAACGTAGCATAATCTCATATGTCCCCAAACATTTCTGACTGATTCATTCTCACCTTTAAATTTGCAAATATTAATGGTAGTTCCTGTCACTATTTGTGCAAGAAAGGAAATTATTAGTGTCTCTGGCCCAAGATATTGTTTAAACAATGTTGTAATTTGTTTCAAATCAAACAAGTTTGACTGTTTATTCAAATGTGTGGTTCCTACTTATGGTGGAAACACTAATTTGTCTTAAAGTTGTGCCTTAGTTTAGATTCTGGTTTTTAGTGTGCCATATAAATACTTGTGTCCATTAGCGAGCTAAAAGCATTAACTTGAAAAATACAGAAGACAAAATAAAATAATTTGTTTGTTACTAAAACTAGAACAGAGAAAAGAAGATTGAAAGAAAATTGCACTAAAGTCAAGAATTTGGAACTTCATTTTTGTGAAACATAGGAGGAGCAAGTAAAGTTTTAGCCAAAGATATCAGTAGTCCCATTGCTATTTCCATATTACTTACTCTTATTCTGTCATTTGTATTTTACATTCAATTATAGTTGTTTTAGTAATGATTTTTGCAATCTAATTGCTGCTTATATATGATATTCCAACTATAGTAGCTATTAATGTAACTTGTGTGTTGTTTCTCTAGGATTATGAACTGATTGTCTGTATTGTTAACAACATATTTCTGTTTTCTGGTAAAAGAAAATGCATATTTTTAGCAATCATATTCTTAAATAACTGTCTTTACAGATGGCATTATAAAAGTTATCATCAAATTGAAATAATCATATGTATTTATTTAGGTACTCATTTTTGTTGATTCTCATAAGATTTTTCATATACAAATCTAGATTTTTGTTATTGCTTTCATTCTAAGAACTTTTAAGCAAAGCTGTTCTTTTCTTGTTTTCATTGGTTTTATTTTGTTATTTACATAGAGTAATTAGTATGTGTTTTGTGTGAAAGTAAATTAGTTAACTATACAGTGTCAATTATTTTCCACAATTGCAGAGAGAATGACTTTGGTGCAAAAAATAGAAGAATATACCCAGAACAAAAAGGAGATTGAAAATATTTTGTACAGCAAATTTTTGTGTGTTTTAAATTCCAAAAAAGAGAGAATTGCAAGCCTAGAACAAGAGTTATCAGGTATGTATCTTCTCCCTGCATTTAAAAATGGGAAGCCTGGGATGGAACAACAACAGTATTATGGAAAGGATAGACTGCTATTCATCACATAGAGATGGTGTTGGGTCACTACAGAAAAAAATGAAAAAGAATGCTGAAATAATTAAGCCTTTGGGCACAGTCTTTGTTTCGAAGAAGGAAACTCATACGGCTGCTGTCTGCAGGCACTGGGGCAGTCTACTCTCTCAACACACCTGTCATACAAAGCAGCCTACATGTCAGGGGCTTTAGGCTGTTACTTGCTCCAGGCCTAAGGGTGCCCTGTAAAGGAAGTATGGCAATGTGAGAGGTGCTTTAACTCAGACTCGTTGAAGCGTGGCGTAAGTGCTGTTTGTTAACTCTTTATGCACAAATGAAGGACATGACCCATGTTATGACACCTGAGCACTGACATTTGAGCACTGTGTTCTTTGAGTCAGGTTATTAATTCTGTTTGAGATCAAAGGTCTCCTGACAATGCTCTTGACTCAACAATTTCCCCTGGTAGATGAAGTGTGTCTCCATAAACAGGGTCCACCGGTGATGCATTCAGGTCTGGCTTGGGTACTGTTCATAGGCCGAGAAGTATGAGGGGTAAGGCTGTGGTCCAATTTGTATCATAGCACATTAATGCTGCTTTCAAGGAGAAGGAGTGGTGCCAGTGCTCCACCATCCCATTGTTGGATGGGTGGTAGCTTGTGGTCAGATAGTGTTTTGCACACATAATTTGCTCCCCCTCCCCCACCGGAGAAGTGCTCCCCTTCTTCGGCAGCAACTGGTGCTGGAGCTCCCTCCCGGGACTTCTCTTCCTGGCACCCCCCTGAAAGGCGATCTGCAGCTCCACATCGGCCGCGTGATCTGCAGCTGGTGGGCGCCCAGATTGACAGGTGTAATTTCATGCCCGACCTTGCTGCAATCTGCCCTTCTCTTCCTTCACAAGAGAAGAAGCAGAAACACAAGAACAAGGGCAAGGCTCCTCTGGTACTCCCTGAGGTGCCGCCTTCTGCTTCTCCAGCCAATGAACCAACAGAGTCTGATCCCACCTATATGGACATTACCCCATCCTTATCGGTGACGGATGGCGACTCAGCGGCATGACTGGCTCCGGTCGGTTCGCTTCCCATTTGGATTCCAGCTTGAGAATCCTCCAGTGGAATTGTAATGGATATTTGCATCACCTCTTGGAGTTGCAGCCCCTTCTTTCCTCCTCCTCTGCTGCTTGCATTGCTCTCCAGGAGACCCATATTGTCAATTCTTACTCACCCACCCTTCATAGGTTCCACACTTTCTGTCGGAACCAAATTGGCCCCTTGCAGGCTTCTGGTGGTGTTTGCACCTTGGTCTGCAAGGACATTGTTAGTAAATGGGTTCCCCTCCATACCACTCTGGAAGCAAGTGCTGTCAAGGTCACTCCAACCACAATCTGTAATTTCTACCTCCCACTTGACAGGCTGTCCACATCCCTTGCCCTAACCACACTCCTTCAACAACTCCCTTGTCCTTTCCTGCTTCTACGGGAATTTAATGCCCACAACCCTTTTTGGGGTAGTCACACGACTACTGCCCTGGGCAGGACAGTTGAAGCTGTTCTGGCAGGGCTTGACCTCTGTTCGGTGCTCCCACACACTTTAGTTTTGCACACGGCACTTTCTCTGCCACTGACCTCTCCATCTGCAGTCCCAGCCTTCTTCCCTCGATTCGGTGGGATGTCCACAATGACTTATGTGACAGCGATCATTACCTGATTGTTTTGACCTTTCTTCAGTGTATCTCACTCCATCACCCTCCCAGGTGGGCCATCTCTAAAGCTGATTGGGGTGCCTCCTCGTCTGCTACCACCCCCCTGTACTGTGATACAGCAGTATTGATGAGTCTACATAGACTTTGACTACCGCCATTCTTTCCGCAGCTGTTTCAGCCATCCCTTCTTACTCGGGTTCCCCCCATCGGAAGATGGTCCCTTGATGGACTTCAGAAATTGCTGCGGCCATAAAAGACCATCACTGTGCTCTTCAATACTTCAAGCGTCGTCCTTCTACTGCTCTCCTTCTGGTCTTTAAATGATTCCGCACCCAGGCCCGTGACCTAATCAACTTTCAGAAACAGATTTGCTGGGAACGATACGTGGCTACCATAGGACCGTACACCCTCTCTTCACAAGTCTGGGTGAAACTCAGGTGAATTTTTGGGCACAGTCCTCCCACCAGCGTTGCAGGAATTTCTGTGTGTGGTGTTGTTCTTATCCATCTGGACTTTGTTGCAGAGCATTTCATTCAACACTTTGCCCAAGCCTCTGCATCGACTCAGTATCCGCCAACATTCCTCATCCTGAAAGACCACTTGGAATGACTGCCTTTGTCTTTCATTTCTTGCTGCTTGGAGCATTATAACGCCCCATTTAGTGAGTGGGAAGTCGCCAGTGCTCTCGCCCCTTGTCCCAACACAGCTCCTGGACCGGATCGGATATGTAGCCAAATTCTTCAACACTTATTGGTGGCTGGCCACTGTCATATACTGACTCTTTTCAACCATCTGTGATGTGAGGGGGTATTTCCTACCCAGTGGCAGGAAAGCATTGTTATTCCGATGTTGAAGCCTGGGAAGCCACATCTTCAGTTGGATAGCTACTGTTCAGTCAGCCTTACCAACACCCCCTGCAAGTTCCTTGAACACATGGTGAGTCGGCGGCTGTTTTGGATCCTTGAATCTTGTGACCTTTTGTCTTCGAGTCAAGGTGATTTACACTGTGGCTGGTCTATGGTGGATAACTTGGTCCACCTGGAGTCTGCTATCCTGTCGGCTTTTGCCCATCGGCAACACCTCATTGCAGTCTTCTTTGACCTGCATAAAGCCTACAGCACCACTTGGCGCCACCACACCCTCACCACCCTTCATGAATGGGGCCTTTGTGGCACTCTGCCCGTTTTTATCGGTAACTTTCTTTCTTGTTGCTCTTTCTGGGTCCAAGTTGGTTCCTCCTACAGCAATTCCCATTGGCAAGAAAATGGGGTTCATCAGGGTTCTGTGCTAAGCATCCCTCTCTTTCTCATAGCCATTAATGGACTGGTGGCAGCTGCTGGTCCGACAGTGTCCCCCTCTTTGTATGCTGACGATTTCTATATCTACGGCGCTTCCTCCATCATTGACACTGCAGAACACTGTCGACAGGGGGCAATCTACCAGACACAATCTTGGGCTCTCTCCCATGGTTTTCAGTTTTCGGTGGCCAAGTCATGTGACATGCATTTCTGCCATCGCCACACAGTCCATCCCCATCTGGACCTGTCCCTCGATGGCCAATCCCTCGAGGTGGTGGACACCCATCGCTTCTTGGGTCTGGTCTTCGATGCGTGGTTGACATGGCTCCCTTATCTTCGCCAGCTGAAGAGGATGTGCTGGTTACATCTCCATGTTCTTCGATGTCTGTGCAACACCACCTGGGGCCTTCTCGCAGAGGCAGGGATTCCACCGCTGCGAGTTTTGCGCCAACAGCAGCTGATATCTTACACACTCTGCATTCACTGCACCCCAAAGCGAAGCACCCTAATTATGGTCTCCTTTATCCAGACACAGAGATCACCCTCCCGTGACAGCGGCCACAGTGTGGGCTTACCACGGCTGCTCGCATTCAGTCGCTCTTTACTGAGCTCTAGCACTTCCCTTTACCGCCTCTTTTCTCCGCTCACGCACGTACCCCTCCATAGTGTGTCTCTCGGCCACAGTTCTGTCTTGATCTCTCCACCAATTCAAAGGATTCTGTCCCTCCGGAGGCCCTTCACCACCAATTCTACTGTCTCCTCAGTTCATTCCAGGGTTCAGAAGTGATTTATACTGATGGCTCCACGGTTTCTGGTCACACTGGTTATGCTTACACCTATGCGAGACATGAGGAACTTCATTCATTGCCAGATGGCTGTAGTGTTTTTGCTGCAATTGGTAGTCATCTTGTGTGCACTGAACCATGTCCACTTCTGCTCATGACTGTCCTTCACTATCTGTAGTGACTCCTTGAGCAGTTTGCAAGCTATCAGCCAGTGCTTCCCCTGCCACCCATTGGTCATAGCTATCCAGGACTCCCTTTCTCTCCTTGATCAATGTGGATGCTCAGTGGTTTTCATTTGGACCCCAGGCCATGTTGGGATCCCTGGTAATGAACTTGCGAATCGACTGGCTAAATTGGCTACTAACAGGCCATCTCGTGCTATTGGCATTCCGAAAATAGACCTTCACTCTGCATTACATTGTCAGGTTTTTGGACTTTGGAATGCCGAATGGCACACTCTTTCTTCAACGAAAAAGCTCAGGACGATAAAGGACTCTACAACTATGTGGTGGTCCTCCTTACTGGCCTCTCATAAGGCCTCTGTCATCCTTTGCTGGCTCCGTATCAGCCATACTTGGGTGACTCATGGTTATCTGCTCCGTCGTGAGGACCCCCCTCTCTGTCATTGTGGATCGATGTTGACTGTAGTTCACCTCTTACTGGACTGTCCCAATTTAACTGCCCTGTGATGGACTCTTAGCTTTCCTGATTCGCTGCCCCTGGCGTTAGCTGACAATGCCTCGGTGGTTGATCTCATTCTATGGGCCTTACCACTCCTTTCCTTATGGGATCCATTTTATCTTGAGTGTCTATCTTGTCTACCTGTGCTTCTTGCTTAATGCTCCTGTCATACGTCACTTTCTTTCCCTCCTCACTTCTTGTGCCTTCTTCCTTCCGCCTTTGTCAATCATTCATAATTTTATGGCTATTGTAATTCCCTTTTATAGTGTGAGGTTTTATCGGTTTTAGTTATTTCAAGATCGGAGGGACTGATGACCGCGTAGTTTGGTCCCTTCTCCAATCCAACCATCCAACCTACCAATTCTACACCTGCGGATGAGGTGAAGATCTCAGTGTCCCCTGAGGCCCTGGATCTCACTGATACCACATCCACAATAGGAATGGATACAAATACTCAATCAGTGGCAGCAGGTGACCCTGAGGCATAAACTGCCTCCTTGCATGCTTCATGCCTTGCCAGCCTCACAATAATGTCATCCTCCAGTGGAATTGCTGTGGTTTTTTCCACCACCTGCCTGAGCTACGGCAACTGTTAAGCTTTACAACTGCTTTCTGCATTGCCCTCCAGGAAACCTGATTCCTGCCAATGTGGACCCCTGCCCTTTGCAGCTATAGGGGATATAATAAGAACTGTAGTGACTATAATCGAGTGTCAGGTGGAGTTTGTGTCTATGTCCTGAACTCAGTAGGCAGTGAAACTGTGCCCCTTCAGACCCCTCTCGAAGCTGTGACTGTCAGGATCAGGACGACTCAGGAAATAACTGTCTGCAATGTATATCTTCCTCCAGATGTGTACAGTACCCCTGAATGCATTGGCTGCACTATTTCATCCACTTCCTAAACCTTTCCTACTTTTGGGAGATTTTAATGCTCATAACCCCATGTGGGGTGGCACTGTGCTTACTGGCCGAGGCAGATATGTTGAAACTTTCCTGTCTCAACTTGACCTCTGCCTCTTAAATACAGGGGCCTCCATACATTTCAGTGTGGCTCATGGCATTTACTCAACCACTGATTTATCCCTCTGCAGCCCAGGTCTTCCCCCATTTGTCCACTGGAGAGCCCACGATGGCTTGTGTGGTAGTGACCACTTTCCCATCTTCCTGTCACTCCCCCAGCACCATTCCCCCAGACATCTACCAAGATGGGCTTTAAACAAGACAGATTGGGAAGCTTCCACCTCTGCTGTCGCCATTGAATCTCCCCCACCTTGTATCATCAATGCGGTAGTTGAGCAGGTCACTATAATGCTTGTTTCTGAGGCAGAAAACATGATCCCTTGTTCTTCAGTCAGTACCTTGATGGTTGCCAGAAATCACTGAAGCCATTAATGAGCGTTGGCGAGCTCTACAGCAATGTAAGCAGCATCCAGCCCTACAGCACCTAATAACTTTTAAACCGCTCTGTGTCCACATTTGCCAGCTTATAAAAAGACGGAAACAGGTGTGTTAGGAGAGGTACGTCTCGACCATTGGGTGCCATACATCACCTTACCAAGTATGGTCAAAGATCAGAAGTGTTTGTGGGTACCAGACCATGACAGGTGTTACTGGCATTAACATCAATGGCATATTATCTACCAATGCAAATGCAATTGCCATGCACTTTGCTGAGCACTATGCTCGAACCACCATTTCAGGAAATTATACCCCAGCATTTCGCACCCTCAAATGGTGGATGGAAAGGAAAGCCCTCTCGTTCACTGAACTACACAGTGAACCCTACAATGCTCCGTGCATCCTTGCACATGGCCCTGATACAGCTCCTGAGCCAGATCGGATCCACAGTCAGATGATCAAACATCTCTCATCCAAGTAAAAGTGACATCTCCTTGTCATCTTCAACCGGATCTGATGCGATGGCATCTTTCCATCACAATGCCAGGAGAGCACCATCATTCCAGTGTTCAAACCCGGTAAAAACCCGCTTGATGTGGATAGCTGTCGGCCCATCAGCCTCACCAATGTTCTTTGTAAGCTTTTTAGAATGTATGGTAAGTCGGTGGTTGGGTTAGGTCCTGGAGTCACGTGGTCTACTGGCTCCATGCCAGGGCAGTTTCTGCCAGGGTCACTCTACCATCGATAATCTAGTTTCCCTCGAGTCTGTCATCTGAACAGCCTTTTCCAGATGCCAACACCTAGTTGCTGTCTTTTATGATTTACGAAAAGCTTACGACATGACCTGGCGACATCATATCCTTTCCCCATTATGTGAGTGGGGTCTCTGGGGCCCGCACCCGATTTTTATCCAAAATTTCCTATCGCTCCGTACTTTCCATGTCCAAGTTGGTGCCTCCCATAGTTCCCCCCATATCCAGGAAATGGGGTCCTGCAGGGCTCTGTATTGAGTGTATCTCTATTTTTAGTGGCCATTAATGGTCTAGCAGCAGCAGCAGCAGCTGTCAGACCATCGGTCTCACCCTCTCTGTATGCAGATGACTTCTGCATTTTGTATTGCTCCTCCAGTATTGGTGTTGCCGAGCGGTGCCTACAGGGAGCCATCCACAAGGCGCAGTCATGGGCTCTAGCCCACGGCTTCTAGTTTTCAGCCGCAAAGTCGTGTGTGATGCACTTCTGTCAGTGTCATACCATTCATCCGGAACCAGAACTTTACCTTAATGATGATCCACTCACTGTAGTGGAGACATATCGATTCTTAGGACTTGTTTTTGACACCCAGTTGACATAGCTTTCTCATCTTCGTCAGCTGAAGTGGAAGTGCTGGCAGCACCTCAATTCCCTCCGCTGCCTGAGCAACACCAACAGGGGTGCAGATCGCCCTACGCTGCTGCAGCTCTACAGAGCCCTTGTTCAATCCCGCCTTGACTATGGGAGTCTGGTTTATGGCTCAGTGGCACCCTCAACATTGCGTTTACTCCACCCAGTGCACCACTGTGGCATTCAAATAGCAACGGGAGCTTTTAGGATGAGTCTGGTGACCAGTGTCCTGGCAGAGGCTGGAGTCCCTCAATTGCATGTCTGGTGTGCACAACTGTTCGCCAGTTACATTGCACACGTTCGTAGTTGTCCTGCGCTTCTGAGTTACCATCTCCTTTTCCTGCCTTTACCAACTATACTCGAGGTCCATTTGCGTACACCTCTATGGTGTACACCTAGGCCGCAGCTTTGGCTGGACCTTTCCCATCATCCTAAGTACTCAGTTAACACCGTAGCTCTCTGCTGTCAGTTCCTCTCCATTCTTGACGTGTACTGGGACCATGAAGTGGTTTACGCTGATGGCTTGATGGCTGATGGTCATGTTGGCTTCACGTATGTTCGTGGAGGATGTATTAAACAGCACTTCTCGCCAGATGGCTGCAGTGTTTTCACTGCAGAGGTGGCAGCCATTTCTCATGCTCTTGAGCGCATCCGCTCATGCCCTGGAGAATCGTTTCTTCTGTGTACAGACTCTTTGAGTAGCCTACAAGCTATCGACCAGTGTTACCCCTGCCGTCCTTTGGTAGTGACCATCCAGGAGTCCATCTTTGCCCTGGAATGGTCCAGTCATTCCATGGTGTTTGTGTGGACCCCATGCCCCATCAGGATCCCAGGAAATGAACTTGCCGACAGGCTACATGGAAACCGCTTCTGGAGATCGGCATCCCTGTAACTGACTTGCGATCATTATCACGCCGCAAGATTTTTCAGCTTTGGGAGACCGAATGGCATAATCTCAGTTCACACAACAAACTGTGTGCCCTTAAGCAGACTACAAATTTGTGGAAGACCTCCATGCGGGCCTCTCACAGGGACTCTGTGGTTCTCTGCATTGGCCATATGTAGCTAACACATTGCTACCTCCTCTGTCGCGAGGATCCACCTCAGTGTCACTGTGGCTCACATATGAATGTCGTCCACATCTTGCGGGACTGCCCACTTTTAGGGCGGACTTTTAACCTTCCCAACACCCTGCCTTCGGTGTTGGGCGACAATGCCTTCTCTCTGAAGTCGTCACTCTCTCACCATTTTAATTCTGTCGCCACTTTCTTTGCTTTTGTTTGTCTTGGTGGTCGTCTTTTCCCTACATGTGTTCATCTCGCCTTGTCTTTTTTGGGGTGGACATTTTAATGTGTTGCAGAGTGGCTGGCTCATCCCCTTTTATTATTGTGATCAGCCAGCACAGACCATATGCTCTTTGGTTTTAATACCTTCTTCTACTTTTCCTTGTGGTGTATGTTTTACCCGTTTTTTGTTCGTTCCAGTCATTTTCTTTTTAAGTGTGGTGTTGGGTGGTTTTGTACCTTGAGTCTTGCTTGCTTCAGGAAAAAGGGACTGATGATCCTGTAGTTTGGTCCCTTTACACCCCAAATCAACCAACCAATCAGCCACCACGTTATTGAGACCCGAAATGTGTTGTATGTCAGCTGCGTATTCCAGTTGGCTAAATTGCCTTGGCAAACAGTTGTCATTGTTTTGCCGGAAGGCATATGTGAGTGGCTTGAGATCGATACATATGGTAAAGGTTCTTGCTTCCAGTTATGTGTGGAAGTACTTTACTGCTACATATATGGCTAACAACTTGCGATCGTATTCACTCTGTCTTTGCTGTGCTGACGTCAGTTTACACAAAAAGAAGGCAAGAGGTTGCCAACCCATCGCTGAAGTGCCACTCTCATTGCTGTTTGACTGGTGTCTACAGCTAATGCCATGGCCACAGCTGTGGTAGAGTGTACGAGGAGTGCAGCATCGCCAAGTCTACTTGGCTGCCTTAAATGTGTCGATCATTGTTAGGGTCCATTGCAGTAATGCTGTGCCCTTCGCCTTGGGACATGACACCGCAGCTACGAGTTGTTCCTGCACTTCAGTGGCATGTGGCAAATGGCATCGGTAAAAATTGAACATGCCAAGAAATCTGTGCAACTCTTTTGCTGTAGCCAATGTCAGTAACATACTAAACTGTCCCTTCTGTATAATGTCTACTCCAGAACAGAAAATTACAACAGGGAGAAATGTACTTTCTTTGGTTTTTTATTTGTTTTATGGTTCTGGAAGGCAAGGTTAATTTGATGCCTATTTAATAACATTAGAGATAAGTACAGTACATGTAGTATGGACAGCTAGATGAACCTTGTGAAATAGCATTAAAGGGGAGATGGATTGAAAGAATGATTAAGTGGAATAGGGGGGGGGGGGGGGGGAGGTAGTAATCAGATCAGAACAGTCATGGAAGGAATAAAAATAATGTATAGATTGCAGGTAACCATTCACAGTGTAGTTCAGATGATCAGTGGTTGACAAGCACATAAAGAGGAGTGAAAATGGGGCTGAGCTTTTAGACAATGCTCAAGGTCATGGCTGACTATTGTCTTAGTGCTGCAGCCTAACTGGGATGTGAGGTGCTCTTGAGTGGAGCAGATGATCAGAGAAAGGAGGTGGTGAGGGGAGGGAGTAGTGGAGGGAAGAGTGGCTGATGACTGGGAGATGATGACTGTTAGGAGAACCCATGGTATCAGTGTGTATTACCAGCAAACCAGCTTAAGTGTAACTGTGAAAGCCATCACTTGTCTCCAAAAACAAGTAGAGTGTCAGGTGTATCATTTTTGCAATGATGTTGTAATAATAGAAAAATATTAAATACCAATAATTTGCACATATTTTCATGCATAAGTAGTTTGTTTTGGAACACATTGTTTTTTTTTTCTATTAATTTCAGCATGAAGTCAGCACTACGACAGCATTTTGTTTCTGTCTTACAGTCTTCAAAATATAATTACCTGATCTGTTACTGGATATTGTTTTGTTTTGTTTTTAGATTTGAAGTCAAAAACTCAGCACAGTGCCAATGAATCAGAAAGTGACAAATGTGGTACAGCTGTTATAACGGGACCTAGTTCTAAGACAACCAGGATAACAAGGAAAACAAATAAGAAACCGTATCAGCGTAGAGTTCGTGAGTCTCCACCCTCAGTGGCTGTTGATGCTGAATTGCAAGTGTCATCAGACATTCCAGTTGAAAACAATGACACACAAACCACTAACTCCAACACAAGTAAAGAGCTTAAAAATAAGCAAAATGTACGACAGACAAGCCAGCAAAGGACAAAAACTAACTCTCTTGTTGAAAATAGAACTATTTCATGTAAAAGGGAAGCATTAGTTCCATGTACTTCAAGAACACTTGTTGAACAGGTGTGTGAATCAGATGTCTCAGAGCATACAGGTTCCACTCAGCATCAGCCTTCCAAGAATAGTATAGTACAGCAAAAAACTCTGGTTGTAAGAAGTGCTTCCCCAGTTGCATCTACAGGTGCTTCAGTAATACCAGTAGAAGACCACTTTACTGTGAAAAATGAAATTCCTGATCAGTTTGTTCCAGAGCAGCAAGGAATGAGTATATCTTTGCAGACACATGCAGATCAGAAATCACCCCTTTTAGTAAAAAAAGGTATAGAGGATCTTATATCAGAACGAACTGAATATGTTGCTGGCTCATTACATAGCTCAGAAACAAAAGATAAAACAACACAGAAAATATCTGAAGTAATATGTGCAATTGATTTAGTGTCACAGAAAACTAGTGCACAAGCAAATGTTCCCTTGAATAATGTAAAAAAACTTACAATTACAAAAAATGATAAAAAAGTTGTCACCAGTCCAGCAAAACGAAGCAAGGAATTTGAAATAATATGTCCTTTAGACAAGCTAAAACAACCAATATCTCCAACATCATCTCTTATTCATAAGGATACAGCTCGTACGCCAAAAACTAACACTTTGAAACGACCAATTCAGTCAATGAATATGCAAGATAATAGTCATGAACTTTCTAGAGAAGGCACAGATGTATCCCAGGAAACAGATGTAAGTAGTGCAGATGGGGTAAACACAAATTCCAGAATCAATGCAGCAGATGCTATATCTGTAACAATGTCATCTGCCAATCCCACAAAACGTCAGACTGAACGAGAAAGTAATCACTATGACAGTGAAACAGATGTAGATGAGCCAGAGGATGTTTGCAAGTTATCTGCTAAGCACAGATCTGTTAATGGCATCCTGGAAGACAGCAACCTTTCTTCACTCACAGAAAGCGAAAATCTTGAAGTTAGATGTGATGAGGTACATCAACCAGAACGAAAGAAAACCATTGAAAATTTATTGAATGATTCACAAGATTCAGACAGTACTTCAGAAGAAATTCCTGAGGCTCCATTACCAAAGCGTACTCGTCGGTCAGAAAGATTTAATAAATGTGTTCCAATAAGTAATAAGTCCATCAATCACTTTACAAAACTGAGTCATATACAAGATAAAAGCCAAAATGTTGTGCAAAATGTGCACTCAGTACTGTATGAGCAAGAGACTCAGATAGTTGACACACAGAAACTTTTGGATGGCTTGGGATAATATGCATGAGACGAATGTGATTTCACTTTTAAATTTCATAGAGAGACTGACAAGTGAACTTAAAAGGAAATGTAATGTGAATTATTGTGAACACACAGGAGAGTATTATTTTATTTTGTGTATTTTATTTCATAAGTAATATTTTCCTGCTCGAAGAAATCATGACACCTCAGTATTTTTTATTTATATTCTCATTGAAAGGAGAATTAAGTTTTAGTCACACTCCCAATATAAAACACAATGAACATGAATTGCAGGCTGTGAAAATACTGCTTTAAAATTATACATTGTTCTTTATTACATAACCTTTTAACGAACATTAAATGTAACTAAATATTCATTTTACTAGAATTTTACATAACTTTTCTGAACAGTTACCTTTTTATGTGTTTATAACCCTAGTGGCATGCTGCATGTGCTACATGAATTATGTTGATTGCATTACTTGAGCAATTTTATGAAAACAGTTTTACTGGCATGTTTTATCTGAGAAAATAATTGTTAATAATAAATGCTTTATTATGGAAAAATGTTTTTTTTAGATTATCTCCCCGAATAATCAAAATCTCCTTACAACAACCAGTTCATTAAGTTTCAAGATGTTTCTAAACACTAGAACATCTTGATAAAATCCTCAAAACAGAAAAAATGCTTTGCACATTGGACTATCCAGCTATTGTAAATATGGAAGCAATTTGTCTTCCCAAGCTCCATGGTGTCCCTTGGCTGTTATTGTGAATATCCCTGCAAGGTTCTTACAAGAAGAAATTTACATCTGGCTCTGAGCTAGAAGTTCTATGTTGATTGCTCTGCTCGTCATTAGTGGCAAATAACGGGTCTACACAGAGGAGGGGTTTTTACTAGTTCATTATGCTCATATAGATCTTTTTATTGTGACTGTTATGAGCTCACAGAATCAGTTGTTAGTAAATATTGAATGCGTTACTCTGTTCAAAAATACTGTGCTCATAGCATTCCTAACTTACACATGCTTCCTGAATTGTGGTAATTGAAAAGCACTGAAATCAGAAATGGCAAAATTAAGGTTTTGAAAACCTGGGTTCCCATGCTGGGGACTGACCAGTGCCATCAGTTCTGTATAACTATATGCTCCACGTGTGCTTTAACAATCATTTTTAAGACAAAAAACAGATGTTGGTACCTGCCACATCCCATGTGTACTAAATTTGCTTAGTTATGTGATGCTTTGCCTGAACTTCCTTTTAGTTCCTTAGTATTTTCTGGTATATAAATGAGCTTACAAAAATAATTTCCAGCAGTTCAGGTGGGCTATTTAGCAGCAGCAAAACTCACTCAATAAAGAGATCCATGCAGACTAGCCACTGTTAAAGTTAAATCCACATGGTACAACAGAAAATCCCAAATACAGAGAAAATTATTTACAGTAGTGAAAAGGAAGACAGTTGTTTCCAATAGACTTTCATCACCATATTCAAAAATGCCCCACAGATATAGCTAAGTTCATAGGAAATGTAATGAAGAGATGGAATGGAGCAATGTTAGTAAAAAGAGAGACATTGTAGGCCAACTACTTCTTGAAAGTCCAACAACTGAAAGGGTATACCACAGATGTCAAGCTGCTTCACTTTCTTAATCATAGTGAGGTAGTGGTAACATGAAGTAACATTTTGTATTTAAATACGTTAAAACTACAGGAATAATGGGTGCAGTGACCTGACAGGGGCTCACTAAGCAAGAACAAGCTTCCAGGTAAACAAATAACAATGACTTTTAGTAAAGCAATAACATAAAGAAAACTCTTCTCGTTAAATCATAAGGGCTGTAGTTAATTCAGTCATAAGACACAACAAGATTTCTTGGCTCAATCAGAAAACTGTCAAACTTTTTGATAGCTGGTTAATCACTGAAAAGTCTGAAATTAAAGGTTTTTAGTGGAACACTGTCACTGTGAACCTAACAGTATAACTTCTATGCCCAGACGGCTGTCCAATATTCACAATCACTCTGTAGAAGCCAAGGTCAGTGTTGTTCATGGTAGATTGCTGGCAGCTTGTAGAGGGCTCCAAATGTGATGGTGCCTAGGATGGTGCATTGCCTTTAACTGGCTTGATGTGACAATGTGACATCCTAAGTGCAGTCATGGCAGAAGGATACATAAGGGACTACTTGTGGCCACGTGACATTGTGGATGCAAGTGGCCCTACAATAGTTGCACTTCTTAATTGCGATGTGGAAGCCTCCCGATGGCAAAGCCAGCACCTCTGGATGTAGCAGCGGCTGCCAGAGTTACCTATGATAACAAGCTGCTGCTGTTCTTCAGAACTGCTTGCTTTTAACTCATGATGTCATGGCATCAACAGGGCTGTGATATGGCTACCCGTGTCACTGGCCTATTTTGCTGGTGGACTACAAGTCCCGATACAGTAATAGACATATGAATGAGCCTCCAAATTTCAAAGTAAATTTAGCATACACAGGTTTATTGGAAGAAACTACTGCTATTCATTTTTTTAATATCTGACCCTTCAGATTTACCTGAGTGTACCTTTGGACGCTGTATCAGGACTACAGTGTTGTCATTTATGTCAAATCTCTTGTGGTCTTCTCAAGCTATACTTTTAGGGTTTACCTGTGTAACATGCTTCTGTAGAGACACACACTCACACTTTATCTCACAACTCTCCTTACCATTTCTTCTCACAAATGATTTTGATACACATAATGTGCTATGTAGCTTTATCTTCACAAAATATGCTGTGTAGATTTACCTTCACCTATCTGATGTGTCAAGGTATCGTGAGCCACATTGTATCAGAAGAGCGATAACAAATATATTGACACTTCAATGAGGTTATTCTCGCATTCTGCAAATGCACACTTGTAGACCCTGCACAAGAAGAAGTGGTTGATCATCATGTACTAAGATCTCCACTTCCTTATGTTAATCTCCTTCTCAAGAGAATAGATGCTGAGCGTAAGCAACTGAGATGGATGCTTTTGACTCTACACCATCAACTAGTGGAATTCATTAGTTCTTTGCCTACTGCGCATCACAATGTGTGTTCAATCAGTCTTACACTTCACTAATGTTCATAACAGGCACAATAAGCATCCTCATTAGACGAATTTTTGTATTAACCCTGATCATCTCATTTGAATGTATTTTTACTGGTGCTGGCTTTGAAACACAGTGCCGACAATCAAATTGCTCTTACAACACTGGGATTGTTGTTGGATACGTACGTGGCTAGAGCTCACAGTCAGTTGGCAATACTATGTGGTGACTACTGTGTATGTGTGCATTCTTTTGTGGGATACCTCATCAGTCAGCTCGAGGACATTCTTCTTCTTCTTCTTCTTCTTCTTCTTCTTCTTCTGCACGCCGAACCACATACAAGTAGTGATTCACGGGATTGAACCCAGGTAAGTGAAATTTTAACCTTTTTGTAGCACCTATGCCAGCAGAACTGTCCAGCCGTACTGTGCAGCACACACCAGACACAGCATTTCACACACAAATTAACCAGTATGTTAATACTCTGATTCCAGTCACAAATGTTCAGTTGTTTTGCAGGTACCTGAACAGATTTCACAACAGCTTTGACACTGGTTTTCATTTTAAAGTTCTGTCATTTATGTTACATGAACATACTTCAAATTAGTCTCATTAATGGAACTCAAAAATATTTTTATTGCATTTACAGAGAGGATATTAGTTTCACTCCTATTGCCACATTCTTTTCTTGTTATTTACAAAAGTACATACCATTGAGAATACTATCATTGTATTAGTGAACTATTGATTAGATTGAGCTGATTCAGATTTGAAGATTTGCTGTTACATAAACTCAACATGGCTTAAAGCATGAACAGCAAATCTTTACTTATTTTACAAAAGCAGCTTGTTTGCTCAAAGCAGAAGAATTACATGTGTGCAAGACACACTTGAATATAACTGAAATTCTAAATTTATTCTCAGAGGAGCATTAACATCACTGTCACAAATGGACAAACTGTACATGAAGTACATTATGTATATATAGCTTTCTTCTTTCTAATTCAAGTGACATAGGAACACATTAGTTTGCAAATTCTAGGAAACAGTTCAAAGCTTTATGCAGTATTCGCTGTACTTAGGTTAGTACACTAGAATAAAACCATAAAAAAAGAAAGAAAAAGCGATTGAACGTAAGAGTTGTCAGAGACATTAATTGTGAAT
Source organism: Schistocerca serialis cubense (assembly GCF_023864345.2). Classification (NCBI taxonomy): domain Eukaryota; kingdom Metazoa; phylum Arthropoda; class Insecta; order Orthoptera; family Acrididae; genus Schistocerca; species Schistocerca serialis. The sequence continues at coordinate 288,998,850 of NC_064638.1, forward strand.
GCGCGGTGGGGTGCAGGCAAAGGAAGAGACTTTCATTCAGTTATTTGTACGTAATTTTGTTCTTTACTCTGACACTCTCTCGAATATAGGACGATGTAGATGTGCGATTTTAGATATGAAGTATTGCGAGCTCTATGTATCACGTGCGCCTGAATAATATTATATGGAAAAACAGTGTCAAGTATTTTTTTATTTATTGAAGTAAGTGAAGGAACATACAAGGAAGATGTTCTTGATTACGGCAAGCGCCGTTGTTCCCAGAGTCCGCCACCTACAGCTACAATTGAAGTAAAAAATGAAGCCCGACGTCCTGCGGAACATTTCCAGTAGCGCAAGCATGTTAAAAGAGTGTTTCGGTTGTGAGTAGGGTTTCTTAATTATTGTTATTGCAAGAAATTTCTATGACACTGTTACTGGTCATTAAAATTACTTGTCTGTATTTTCTGTTTGCATGAATCACGACCGGGCACAAGTATTGCAAAAAGGTAAAAATTGAGGAGAATTTTTTTTGAAAGGAATAAGAATTTGACCCTGGTCATGTGAAACTTTCCACAGTTAGCTGTTTTGTTCGATGCAGCAAAGGTAGGACGCTTACGCAAGTTGCTTGCATGGTTACAATTGGTAGCGCGTCTTTTGATGTAGATAGAAACATTTCCTCATTATTCCCTTCCTTGAATTTTATTTGCGAGAAATTTACAGGAATTTTTCAGTGTGATACATTTTGTCAGAAAAACATAAAGAATTGCAGTACAATAGTTTGCACTTCATAATAGACGTAAAACAGGCTTTGACATTATATAAATTACATTTATCAACTGTAATAATTAGCATACGAAATTTTAAAATTTTTGTGAAAAATTTATTTTTTGTATATTCATATAACATGGCCGAAAAATATATGCCCATTGTTGATAGCAATAGCGAAAACGCAATCAGCCACGATGGCGTAGAATTGCGTGATCGAACAATTGAAGTTCGGGCACCATGCATGCCTGCTGCAGAAAGTTTAAGTACACTATGTGATCAAAAGTATTCGGCACCTGGCTGAATATGAAGTTCGTGGTGCCCTCCATTGGTAATGCTGGAATTCAGTATGGTTTTGACCCATTCTTAGCCTTGATGACATTTTACACTTTCGCAGGCACACGTCCAATCAGGTGCTGGAAGGTTTATTGGGGAATGGCAGCCCATTCCTCAGGGAGTGCTGCCCTGAGGAGAAGTATCGATGTCGGTCAATGAAGCCTGGCACAAAGTCAGCATTCCACCCGAAAGGTGTTATGTACGATTCTGGTCAGGACCGTGCAGGCCAGTCCATTACAGGGATGTTGTTGTTGAGTAACCACTCCGCCACAGGCCATGCATTATAAACAGGTGCTCAATCATGTTGAAAGATGCAATCGTCATCCCCAAATTGCTCTGCAATAGTGGGAAGCAAGAAGGTGCTTAAAACATCAATGTAGGCCTGTGCTGTGATAGTGCCACGCAAAACAGCAAAGGATGCAAGCCCGCTCAGTGAAAAACACAACCGCACTGCACCAGAACACCACGGCCTCTGAATTTTACTGTGGGCACTACGCACACTGGCTGGTGACGTTCACTGGGCATTCGCCATACCCACACCCTGCCATCGGATCGACACATCGTGTACTGTGATTTGTCACTCTACACAACATTTTTCCACTGTTCAATCGTCCAATGTTTATGCTCCTTACACCAAATGAGGCGTCATTTGGCATTTACCGGCGTGATGTATGGCTTGTGATCAGCCACTCGACCATGAAATCCAAGTTTTCTCACCTCCCACTTAAGTGTCATAGTACTTGCTGTGGATCCTGATGCAGTCTGGAATTCCTGTGTGATGATCTGGATAGATGTCTGCCTATTACACGTTACGACCCTCTACGGATGTGGAAATATCACGTACAAGCGTATGACATGTGACACCCAATCACTTGACGAAGTTTGAAGTCCATGATTTACGCAGTGTGTCCCATTCTGCCTCTCACGATGTCTAATGACTACTGAGGTTGCTGATATGGAGTACCTGGCAGTAGGTGGCACCATGCAATAGTATAGATGAGAGATGAGTGTCACATGTGTGACAAATGATAGCGATGCTCCACAGCAGAAAAACCTTGATGATACAATGTTTAGAATTGATGAGACAATGTCATGCATCTCCCAGAGCAACATTCCACTCATGAATGAAGCACTGAAGAGCGATTCCAATATGAATTTTGACAACACGTCACAAACACCACTTGTTCACAACACAGATATTAACTTAGACAGTACAGCTGAAGATATGAAAACCAAAATTGATAATTTGACACAGAATCTGAACACCGTCACACAAGATATGAACATGATAAAACATCAACAAAACACTGTTACACAAGATCTGAATACGATGAAGCAAGAACAAAAACAAGTATTGAAGGATTTGCAAGAGAGATTCTCACAAAAGTTCGATGACTTAGTCAAAAATTTCCACACTGAAATCGACAAAAAATTGAATGATATGAGAAAACAAGTAAAGCATGAAGTACTTTCTGAAGTTGACAGAAACATTAGGGAGTTAAAATAGATGGTAGATTCTTTTAATGACCATCACGATCTAATAGAACAACAGATAAAGAAAATCACAGATACAAACACAAACATTGAAGCTACACAAAACCAGTTGGTTCCTTCAGTAAGAAAGGTAACCACTGTTGTTAACAAACTAAATAAAGACTATGAAAGTGTACCTCTAGCTGTAGAAGAGCTTACTTTAAGGGTAGCAACATTAGAAGTTAACTCAGCATGTGCTAAAAGGAGAAACAGGACAATGAAAATCTGAGTGATATCATTAGCCAAGTTGAAGCAGGTATGCTAGATAAGGGTAAGACGATTGCAGAGAAGCTAGTAACAGATTGTAAGTTATATACAGATGTAGTAGAAAATCTATTCAGAAAAAAGAAAATGAAATTGTGAACAAGGTACTAATTAACCTACAAGCTGCGGAAGATAGGATCCGCAATCTTTCAGGAGAGAATATTACCGGATCTCGAAATATGCATGTAAATAATACACAGGCTGCAGTGAACAAACCACAACCTGTTGGTATTTACCGTATTTACTCGAATCTAAGCCGCACTTTTTTTTCCTGTTTTGGTAATCCAAAAATCCGCCTGCGGTTTAGAATCGAGTGCAAAGTAACCGGAAGTTCTGTAAAATGTTGGTAGGTGCCGCCACAATTAACTTCTGCCGTCGAATATGCTACAGAGGCATGCTTTGCAGGCACAAAGATAAATACTGGCGCCAAAACCTCTGCGTCAGTAAATAAATTAAGGTGGAAGACGAGATTTTTTTCTCCGCTCCGAGTTTCGACCTCTGCATTTTCATACATTATCCAACGAAGTAGATACAAATGCCGTATTGTTTATATTGGAATGTAGCAGCCGTTCAATGTACTATGAAAATCCGACTGGCAAGACTGTTTGGGATGTTTGTCAATATGGCCAACTCTACGTTCTGAATTTTTTCCTACTTGTGACAATACATGGTTGCTAAGAGGAACTTTTATGAATTGTGAATCACATGCAGTATTCTCTTCACCATCAGAATAATACGAATATAAACATTTCGCCATGTATTCTTTCGTGTTTGCTGCTATCTCATTTAACCCTTTGTTTCCTGACATAAGAAAAAATTTGATTTTTAACATATTCTTTGCAGAATTTATGCTATTGTGGCCTCAAACGACGGTAGGAGTTTTTGTAAAATTTTATTTTATTTTTCACAACTTTTTTCTCTCCTGGTACTCAGAAGTACCGTCAGACTCCATAGACAGGTACACAACATTTTTATAACTTCTACTTAATTCCACATAAATATTAAATATTTTTACATTAGAAAATTAATTAACAGATATATGATATTTCTGATTTTTTAAAATTTCGCATAAATTTATTCTAGAGCAACTTCACAATACATAGTAACTTAGCTATACATTTTTGACAGCATATACGTATCACATATTTAGTGATACCTCATGAAATTGTAGGAAACAGTTCTTTTTCTCATTGCAGCACAAATACACTTTCCATGTACTGCTTCCGCAGCCCGTGGTCGTGCGGTAGCGTTCTCGCTTCCCACGCCTGGGTTCCCGGGTTCGATTCCCGGCGGAGTCAGGGATTTTCTCTGCCTCCTGATGACTGGGTGTTGTGTGATGTCCTTAGGTTAGTTAGGTTTAAGTAGTTCTAAGTTCTAGGGGACTGATGACCATAGATGTTAAGTCCCATAGTGCTCAGAGCCATTTGAACCATGTACTGCATTGTGAAGGTGGTCTCGACTGAATTTTATTTTTCGCACAAATTTCGCATCGTCCTCTTTTACAACTGAACACTACAAAATGGTTTCCTCGGTTGCCAAGACGTACACCCTTCAGAACAGAAAAGTTATCCTTCCTTCTCTTTGGGAGAGTTATTTCATCTTTACCACAGTTTCTCTTTTTGAGATTTGGCACTTGCTGTTCATTCATTAGCCCTAGTGCCACCGCACGCCTGAATTCCAGCAGTGGAAATGCCCCATGTAGATCACTGAAAATGACGTCAGAATTGACAAAAGCAATTTCTATTGCTCCCCAGAAGAGACGGTGCCACCATTTCTTTGATCGCTTGTCAAGACCATAAGTTGAACGTAATCTGTTTGCATGATCCACACCACCCATGTTTTTATTGTAATCACATACAATAACTGGAAATGGTATAGTCATACTAGTTCCATCTTTCTGTTGTCTTGTCACTATGCCCTGTTCAGTACCATCGAAGTTTGACGCAAAATACACTACTTTATTTTCCTTCCATTGAAATACTGTTAGGTCTAAAAATGTCTCTCTGTGATTTGATTTAGACTTTTTTATTTAGGTAAATTCCCTGGCAAACCTTTCCTGTTTGTTCTAATTGTTCCACAGGCAAATGTATTTACGGATTTCTGTGAGAGAAAAAGAGGACAGAACAACTAGTGAGAGGTAGCGCATTATTGCTACAATAAAGTGTTCCCACAACCTGACGGTACTAATGAGTCCGCCTTATATTTCCCACTCTATCTCATTCGCTTGTAACGTAATGCTTCAAACTATTGTAAAAAAACAAAGAAGGTCAGTACGTACAATGGAGAACTCAACGGAAGTCTCAATAAATTGCGCGCAAATCGAGGCAACACCATGGAAACAAGCACATACAATCTTCTGTTTTCACAGCAGCGCGCGAAAAACAATTTCAAGCTCTGACCGCCAGAGAGGTCTATGTATTGCACAATAACATCTATGAAACAGTAGAGCAGAGTTACTGTTACGTACCGACAGGCTCTCAGAACTTGCGTCTCGCGGGCCCCGAGGAATCGCTTCATGACGTCATCAGTAAGGCTGAAAGCGTGACAGCGCTGCCTGGTGACTAGACCTGTAAACAACTCTGTTGACGTAAGTGACGTCACACGTTGGCCACAGCGTTTGTGCAGACTTGCCATCAGCTATTGTTTTGGAACGTCAAATCAATCCAGATTGTTTGAATGAAGCTTCCATTAACAGAATTAAATGTAGAAAGAAGGTTTGAATGCGAAGAATCTGGATTATGGTGACTGATAACAAATTATTGGTCGATGGGGAGAGTGATTTATAGCATAACACATATTACGCATTGAGGACAATGTGTATAAATGTTTTTAACGCATGAACTGCAGCTTACCAATGTAGGCTAACTACCACTGAGACGTTTGCAGCACGAATTTGTCTTTGAACCCATACCAGCAGTAGCAAATGCGGAAAAACAAATCAAATATGGTAAAGGATACATAGTGGAACGCCCATTGCATTTTTCCAGTTTGTGTACGATATCTGTAAATAATATGCATCAAAACACGTCGGATGATTGTTCATTTTCTAATATATGTTTTTTGGGGATGACCCAGTAGTTTTATTTTTTTATTATGAGAAATGCATTAAATGTGGGAAAGTGCATTTAAATACGCCGCAAACAAATATTAGGCAAAGCCACACGTCTGCCTGTTATCACAACCGTTATTTCTCATTCGCTATGTTCCACAACTGTCGACGAAATTATCGCTTTTCAACCTAATGTAGACCTCAGACTATGCTACAAATAGTTATTACTCCAGCCAAGGTTTCTAAGGAAAGGGAGGGAAGGGGGCGAAATCCAGTATAGTGCTCTAGCCCAGATATGTGCTCTTGCCCAGTGTGTGTTACCGATATGCGTAAATTTTGATCGTTGTTTTTCTGTAAACAGACAGCTATATGCCAATCACATCTCCCCGTATGTAGTTTCTCAAAAATCCAGTTTATGTGATCTTAAGATAAAAAGAGCTCAATGAGGGAATATTAATAAATCCAAGCAGTAAGCCTACTTACATCTCCAAATTGTAAGACTGCTGTAGATGCAAGTCACTGATTGTGGAACAAAACATTTGAAGTAAATCACAAAGCTTAGGTTAGTTCAACTATTACTTCTTAATGTAGTAGGCAGTCAAAATTTTCTTCCGTATTTTGATGTACATACATACTACACAAGCAACCAAATGGTACCTGGTGGAGGGTACCTTATACCACTACAAATCATTTTCTTTCCTGTTCCACTCGCAAACAGAGAGAGGGAAGAAAGGCTATCTACCATCCGAGCCCAGATTTCTCATGCCTTCTAAATTTTCTCAATAGTGTTGTACAAAAAGAACATTATTTTCCCTCCAGGGATTCTCACATGTGTTTGCCAAGCATCTTCATTATACTCACACATAGTTTGAAATTACTGGTAACCTATATAGCATCCAGACTCTGAGTTGCTTAAATCTGACCTGGATCTCAAACATTGGAGCAGTACTCATGAATGTGTCATATAATTGTTCTATACGGGTGGTGTAAGTGATCTTCCCCTCATTTCCAGTCACAAACTATATTCATCTTCCCAGAGGAAGGAAGTAACAACCCTGAAAGCTAGAAAGGTTGGTTTTTTTTAAGTGCTGTTTTTCTCTCATACTTTGTACATGTCATTTCATAATTTTACAATGACTACTGTCAGCTGTACATATAATGGTAACATTAAAATCCCGTTAATTTGAACCTTAGTGTTAACATTAACTAGAAATTGCATTTGTGAGTCGAAACTTTATGTTTAATTATAATTATAGAAGGAGAAGCTAATAAAATATTTTTTTTACTTTGTATTTTTTTATTACCTTAGGATTTTCAGTTTTCTGCCTGATGTCTAGCAGCAACCTATTAAAGACTTTCGATCAGAATGTGATATTCCATTCTGAATCGTAGGCAGGGATGTATAGTCTACATGGACATTGTTTTTACTTCCAGTATTTTACAAGTTCATTTCACTGAACAGAGTAAAATTACCCCTATTATGAACAACAAATACTATTAGGGAGTAAATATGTTGACATGTAAGTGAAAGACTCCGAAGGGCCCTGAAAAGACTTCTGCAAGAAGCTGCGCTATCAATTTTACACAATAATTTTACTCACATGGATAAAAAGTTTTGTTAACTTGCCACATCAGATTTGAATAAAATCGCAAGCTTTTCACAGCAGCCTCCATCACCGTCACCAGTAATGGTACTGGTGTGGTGTACTGTAGCAGCACATCAAAAGTGAAACTTCCTGGCAGATTAAAACTGTGTGCCCGACTGAGACTCGAACTCGGGACCTTTGCCTTTCGCGAGCAAGTGCTCTACCATCTGAGCTACCGAAGCACGACTCACGCTCAGTACTCACAGCTTTACTTCTGCCAGTATCTCGTCTCCTACCTTCCAAACTTTACAGAAGCTCTCCTGCGAACCTCGCAGAACTAGCACTCCTGAAAGAAAGGATATAGCAGAGACATGGCTTAGCCACAGCCTGGGGGATGTTTCTCATTCTGGAAACATTAAAAGTGTTTCAACTGAATTGATTCTGCATTATTTCTCTTCCTCATGTCCTTGACATTAATGCTACCAAGTTGTGTTCTTGTACTGTAATTAGTTTCCATGTTATAACATGTTAAATATAGAAAGTTTAACTGTAACCAAGTAGTAGTTTTCTTTGATGACAATATCAGTTCCAGTGCACAACTGAATTTCAAAATCTGTCTTGTGGGGTGAAAATCCATTACTGCTGCTATCTTGTGCTGACAATGAGATGACTTTCATAGAAATACTGAATTATTTCATTTGTAATACAGTTTCACAGTTTTTGTAGTTGCTCATGACCTTTACACGTGCATGCAATAGATGTAGCATCAGCATACAGAACTATCCTTGAATTTAGGGAGCAGTATTTTGTCATTTACATAAATCGACAAAAGAAAGTATCCCAGTACTAAGTCCTGGGTACCCTGTATTACATATCAGTAATGTTAGATCAGTGTATGCCACTCGCCATTCTTAAGAGTGAAAACTGATTTGTGTTAGATAAGGTTTTATTAAACTGTGAACAATTATCAGCATTATTACCCAGCCGTTTTCCCAGAGTATTTACTATCTCTCTCTACAAGCAATTGATAGAGATTAGCTTTCCCATCTATAGCTTATTGCAGAAAGTTCAGTAACACCTTCAACATGTAAGGAATTGAGCACCAACTATTGGCACTTTTTGCAACATCACCATAAGGTTTGATATCCCTACTGAAAGACGAGTAGAAATTTTTTTGTTAATTGGTGCATAATAAGGTTATTTTTTGGTATACCAGTGCTCAGTAATAACTGAAACATCTGGTTTATTAAAACATGCTATTATGTCCAAATCATTGTGCTTACTTCCTAGGCTCGTAAAGTTTTGGAAGATGATCTTTGTTCGCAGGTTGCATTGTCACCACATGTTTTTTCTTTTTTTTGTTTGTAACCATAAATATCCTCATTAAGTAAATCAGATGTGCTTGTCAAACTGGGAAGAGGACACAAAAAGGTCACACATGTACAAAATAATAATAAAAGGAAAGATTCCAAACGAGTTTCTTACAACAAAATGTAAAACTTAATTGTTTTTGGATATATTACTTACTTATATCCTTCATTCAAAAACTTAAGAAGGCTGTTAGTTTAGTGTCTTCAAGGCATAATGCTGTTTCACTGAGCATCGCAACAGTCAAGCCTGAGATAGTAGTGTACTATGATACTACCTATGAAGAAACTGATGCACTGGATGTGAAGTGCACTGTTTAGTCTACCCAGCAGGTGTTCCAGAAGATGGCCCTGCACTATTCTATAGCATCATGAATATTTGTGTGGTATATACATTAGTGATGTATTCATCACTGACAGAAAATTTAATAATCACAGTTTTCCTTCAAGTTTCTGAAATGGCAGTTGATGAGATCATATCTGAAGAGACAGCTATCAACCCACACTTTCAGCATGAAGTAGGACTACAATTACCAGAATTCTGAAATGTGGATCTAGTAAACCTAGAGTTGCTCTAGGAAAATAAGTAAGATGTGACATGTGTCCCAGATCAAAGATGAGAAAATGAAAGGTTGCTGTATTAGTTATAGCACACAAATATGCAGTGACTAAGAAGTGTGAAATGACTGTGTTCAAAGCTATGTAGACTTGTTTAATTCCTGGTTTAAGTCATTCACATTATTTCATTGCTGTGTTTCCTGCTGCCATCCATTAATACCAGAATGTCAACAACTACTTTGTTACTTTAAAATCTTCAACATGTTCACTGTGGCTGACACAAAGGTCAATAAGAGCTACTAGCCACGAGCTTTTAAGTGTCAGCTGCAGTGAATGTGCAAAACAAGAAAATTTTTGCAATTTAATTTAAAGTCCTATTCAGCTTCCTTTTTCAGGCGTGTTTATTTTTAAATATTAAAACTGATGAGAGTTTCATTACAAGACCCCTAATTTTGAAATCTGGATGACATCATCCCAGCACTGCAACAAAATATGCACCATACACAACAGGTTCAATGCAATCTCTCCTCTCCACAAATTTGCACCTCAGATGTGTTATATGTCATATATATGTTATACATCATATAATGCTACAGTTAATTTTCCATGTATCGGAGCAAAACGAGTTATTGTGAGTCCATGTTTATCTCATATAGTCATTGCATCTTTCCCTTAACTTCAGTGTGCTTTACAATAAAATTTGTATGAAAAGTTTTCTGTGTAAATTACCTATTCTACAGCTAATGCTTGTGTAACCCAGTGTGCCATTCGGGTGGGTTTACTGGTGTGTCAACATAATTGTCAGGTTTGGTTTGAAAGGGTTTCTTGAAATATATTCCCACATAAATTTTTATCTATTCTCAGTTGCAAAATATATTACACAGTGTCAGTGCCATTTCAATGCAAAGATTTTAAATCATGCTGGGGAATATACCAATAACACAGTTGCAGCATACCTCAGAAATTTAATTTTAGTTGCTTCAACCAATGACAATTGCGGACCAAGTCTTGCACTGCCCTGTTTTGTGTATTAACCCGTTGGCTGGCATGAAGGTGCCGGTGGTCACAGCAGATTGCTCTGCTGGGGCCAGCACTGATCTCATGGTAACAACCAGATATCAGCAATTTTACACTTTAATCTTACCGAGGAAAAATATTTACTTATATTTGATATCCCTTACCATTTCAAGACAATTTTTCGGTTTGCGGTATTTTTATTTAAATGACTACAAAGTTATTCATGAATTCAGTTTTAGATACATATTTAACATAATATATTTAACTGTGTAAAGGATAATTCCTGAAACAGTAATTAGCATTCTAGCTGTATCTTTTTAGCCAAGGCTGTACAGATGCATATACTTCACACTAGTTCCTAAACGACTGCGTAACACATTGACTACCATGCCGCTGACAGCAGAGCAGCACACTTAATGCTGTATTCCAGACCTAATCATGTCAGGGCCAATATAATCTCAGGGAGTACTATAATCTAATAATGTAAACTTATAACTAAAAAGGCCATTTCCAATTATGTCTACCAAGCAAATTATGCTTTGAGTTAACGATTTCTTTTGCCATAACTGACTAGTGAACACGCATGCCATAGGATGGTGAATATTTATACTTTGCCTGTGAGAAGCAGCTATGCACATAGTCCAATTTATGTTGAAATTATCACCTGGGTATTTTAATTAAATTTGGTCTACTATAAGCAACATGATAAAGGAATCAAAAGAAAGACACACACAGAATTAATTTCTTTATTAACAATGCTCGGATTTCCACATCACCATAGAGGTACCAAGCTGGATGCGTTACTCGTTTTTTTACATGGCGAGTTTCCCCAGTAGGCCTATAAACCATGAAACAGACAAAAAAGCTACTTCTCGTTGTCTTCTCTTCCTTGGACTTTCACTTCAGAAACTCTGAAACATCCATCACAAAAACACATTACACCACTCACAAATCTGGATTCAGTCACTGCAATTCATATCTATTTTACTGTCAAAAATACTGACTATGATCAATGATTAATTGTGAACATTCAAAAGTTTTCAAATGTGCAGGTTACTGTTAGAATACAGTTACTACACAATTTTTGATCAGGAAAAAGTTACAATGATTGCAACTTAAACACCGAAGCCATTTGTTATGAGAATACGCCGTTACCACAAATAATCCACATAGATGCATTGAAAGAAACTTTACTGAGTAACATAATGCATCAGAATACTATAGGCACAAAGAATGAAATTTCTGTAGATTTACCATACATTTTACTTTTCTTGCGCATGATAAGATTACTAACGGAAGTTACTTACCGTCCATCGTCTGGAATATAAACTATCCTTTCTCGTCTGCAAACACGTGCTTTTGCAGCAAGTATTATCAATTTTTTTCCGTGATTGAAAAAGCTTTAACGCACACAAATCCCGCCATCATACACAAATCCACAAGACATCAGCATGCCATGTTCAAAGAATATCCGCGTTTCGAAAACACAGGCGTCTAAAGCTAGCGAAATGAGGGATGCTCAACTACCGGACCTACCGATAGATGGCTGTAGCGCGTGCCGGCAAGAGACCGTATCATTGAGTGTCCGCCATATCTGAATTTGGCAAAAAACAAAGTGTCAAAACACGGATGAAAATGTTTTTCGTTCTGCGCCCTCATAAGTATTTTATATTGGATGTTCTAGATATCTACACATCAACATAATGAAGTGTTTCTAATCTAGCGAGAAAAAACGGTGACAGTTCTGCTATGAAATTCCTAAATTCGAGTGTGTTTTGAAAGTTTGACAAGCTGATGTATAAACTGTTTACTATTTTATGAGTGCTTTACTTATTTGCCCGTTTTAAAACACTATTTAAGATTCAATGGAGGTCAACAAATTACCTTACTTGCCGAAGCTGGTATAATTCGGAAAATCAAGTGTGGACAACAGTGAAGATGTCTCTTGAAAAAAAGTTGACATCGTTTGCTTAGGGGTATCTTTACTGACAACAGAAATTACAACTGAACTATTAAAGTATTACTTTCGTATAAACGGAAAAAATCGTTATTTTTTCTTTGTCTGAAGTGATGCATTACCGATCTACATATATGCTGACACTGTAATTGCAACATGCACTTACGAATTTGGCTCTCTGTTTGATCAGTAATTTAAATGCCATGATTTTATTAACGCCTGTACATGACACGGTGTATTTAAACTGAGTGATATGGTAGAAGCACCAGTTTTTAACAGTGCTTCACTCTTTGATACGAGACAAGAAATACATTTAAATGAGACAAACACAAAGCCCAACGTTAAGGCTCCTCGTAAATGCATGACTTGTATCATTTGGAAGTTAAGTCTAGTAATAATATTATATTGAACTGATCCATGATGATCTAGGAAGTGAAGGGACTTGTTGAAAATAACCTCGATCACAGCTGTTAATTTTAAAGTTGGGGTGTCTTAAAACTCTAATTTTCCAGTCTGACACCCAAACAATTTTAAAATTGAATTCAAAACATGTCAGTGAGCAAAATTAATTACACTTTGAATTACAACCATAGAATTCCATTTCTGTGAATCTTGGTTCCAGTCTTTGACATGGTGTCAATCACTGGAATGAGCAAAAAACAAACTTGAAAGTGAAAGCTACAGAAGCTGGCCAGACAGGCACCCCAATGGCTGCTACAATCTGTGTGAGACAAGGGTGACATTATATTGCAAATTTAGTGTAAAAAGTTCCATATTGTCTGAATTTGTCCTATACTGACAGGACATTCTAGTCCAGTCGTTTTTCGTATCTGCAAGAGTACTCTAGCCAATAGCAGTGGCACAAAGGTAGTGCCACATTACAAACTATCTGGTAACAACAGAAGTATTGGTGGACAAAGTACAGTAAATAATATGTAATAACCTGAGAAATTCAAAATTGGTTGGAAGAAATAGAACAGTATTTGGATAGAGAGTAACATTTTGAAAATAACAAATGATGCAAGTAGAGTTTTCAGTTTTTATGAAGCTCGCTTACATTTTTTTTTTCCCCCTCTCTCTTTTCGATTATGAAGGGAAAAATGTGATAACATAAAAGTGCAAGAAAGTTGTGTACAATGTTGGAAATGATGAAAAAGAAAATCTCACTATGCTTCCTCCTCCATGTGAAGAGTATTACTGTAATAATAGCTAATATCATACCAAGAACATGAGGGTGTCACAGTGGAGATTTGTTTTCTGGTACAGGCATCTGATACAACTATTCCACAGCAAAACGTACTTTCAATAGGTGTGGTACCAGTGCACTCCCATAGGATAACAGAATATTATGTCCTCCAGGAATCACATTGGGTACACCACATACAGCATAAACTGTACAGCAACTACAATGCTTTGTGAGCAAGTAATAACAGTCAGTATCTTTAATTTTAACATAACTCTTGACTCCCATAATTATCTGCTTATACGTGTGCTTGTACTACAGGTTATTGGTAAAGCAAATACTAATTGAATAGGTCTTCACACTTTTAATACTTAGCAGAAATTCTGAAAAAAGTAAATTGTTTTATTACTGTATCCCCTCTATGGTGAATTAAGAGGTACTGATTGGTTTCTTTGAACATTTAATAGAAGCCTTCTTTTTTACCTGCTATTGATAAAGAGCCATTCCAAGTTCTGTACAGAACAATCTCTCGCGTTTTTCATGAGGTTTGTTATTCTGTACACTAGTATTTCTTCTTCTAAATGGTAAATAATGCATTCAGACAGTCCTGGTATTAAAGGTAATTCATGAAATAAACTATATTTAAACCAGAAAATTAAAGGTTCCACATGGCACATGAAAAGTACCTTGCTACACACATGTATGTACAGATTCCAAAATGTCTGTGAATTTGAGTTATAAACTTTTTTAAATAGAAATATGAAGATCACAATACTTTGGGTCTGCAATAACTCAAACGTAAAATACTTTAGTTCCCTATGGGAAACTTTGTTCTTTACGTGACTCGTGCAACTGCTATCACTCTTAATGGAAACCAAATGGCTTATGTTAAAGTTAACTAGCAAAAAGTGTAACCATTGTTACATAATTTCTGTGAAGTAAGATTCCTTAATGTTATTTCCTTCCTTTGTCATCATAACTTGATAATTTCAGTTCCGTATGGGACATATGAACTAACAAAATGAAATGCTTTTATTACTATGACCAAACAAAATCTTTTTAACATGTAGTACACAGTTCAAATCAGCAAAAAATGTAACCGTATAATTAAGGTAAATGTTGATGAAAATTAGGCATGTAACATGAATACTGAAATTTCCTAGATTTCCAGGTGTACCTGTAATCACTGTATTACGTACTTTGTAGTGCTAGAAAGATAATTCTATATGATTATTTGCATTCTGCCCCCCTCCCCCCCCCCCCCTCAACACAGGAAAATATAATAGAAAGACATCCTAGCAAAATAAAGACAGGTTTTGCCTGACTCAGGCCCCCTTATTCTAGAATGGTTATAAAGTAATAAGAATGCTTATGATCAACTGGAACATTGTGTTCATTATAGGAAGTATTAAAACAAGAATTAACAGAGTAACAATTTTATTGCTCTTATGTTGCAGAGTATCCACAAACATTACTGTTTGAAACATAGGGCCACTGCATACTCCATTAGATCACACCCATCCTGTGATTAAACTGTTTTCTTGAAGTGAAAAATTCAAGTTACCGTAATTATTGAGGGAAATATTTTCTCACACTGAAATCCATCTGTCAAATAAGCCTCAGAACATTTTTTTTCAATTAATTTCACACAATTCACCTGTTTTTAATGCAAGTGCATATTTTGTAACACCAAACATCTTAAAATAAGCTTATATAATAAACAATTATAATTTTTTTACAATATCTACACAGGACGTAAAGACTTAATTTTACTTCAATGTGATTCATATTTTGAAGTTCATCATTACACAACAACAACTCTACGGACAAAATAGTTTTAAAAAATCTGTCAAAATGTCACACCCATCTGCATAGAATGTCCCGTTACATAATTTTTCCAATTTGAGCACTATACATGATTAAACAATACAAGTTTATTTAACGTCTGCCTTATACTTGATTTCTTGTTTAAAATTTTCTCAGCAGGCTTTTTTTCCACATGTTTTTAAGCGTATTCAGGAGTATAGGGATGCAATCTTACAAACAAGTTGAGTCTGATGTAAGTCCTCAATCCTAATTTCATAATGGTAATCATGACCAAGAGCAAGAAATGGGTAATCTACAAATTTATTTTTAACACAATGCAAAATCTTGGCCTGTATATATTTCTGTCGCATATCCCCAGCAATCACAAACATCTGAAACAGTTTCTGAGTATTCTACAACAGAGTACATGCAGTCACTTGTTTTAACCAGTTTTCCCCGGTTAACAAAATTTACAAATGCATTTTTACTGGCCATATTGGGAAAAGCATAGAGAGAATCACATTCTAATGCAGATTTAACTACTGGTGGCTTCAGTATGTGACGACAGTCTTTGCATGTGATCTGCCTTGAAAGGCGCAATGACACATACCCTGCAATATAATAGAGTATGTTTTACTTGTGAAATGAGAACTTAATCTTATCATCAAGAAGTGCACACCACTCCTCTACTTCATTTTCTGCAGCACTTTCATCACTTTCTACTACATGCTTTCTTGCATGAAAATCATAAACAGGTGGCAAACAACACACATTAAAATTTGAGCAATTCCCATTCATTGCAGTGACACTGTTACCCAAGACCAACTTTCTCATGGCACATTTGAACTGGTATGCATTTGGATTGTTGTTCCAACCACATCTGGACCGAATGCAGGGGAAAAAAAGCTCTATGTGGTCTTGTGACAGTTTATATGTTAGCAAATACTTCAAAGGAGATTCAACACGAAGCATACTTGTCAGAGCTAAGAAAATTATCCCAAAAGCAAAAGTATTTCTTGCATGGAGCAGCAATGGAACACCAATGATTTTTAAGCTTTTGATATAATTTTCAGTGTGTCTGAAAATACCAACGTGTTGATGGGGTGTTGTGTGATGTCCTTAGGTTAGTTAGGTTTAAGTAGTTCTAGGGGACTGATGACCATAGATGTTAAGTCCCATAGTGCTCAGAGCCATTTGAATCATTTTTTTAATTCTATTTTAAATACCAAGCCAATAAGATTTGTTGTCAAGTCTCACGGGGCTCTTATACCCTTTACCTAATGGATTTCTGGAGTTCAGAATATCAAAAATCCTATCAATATTATGCAAAAATTCTACTGTTGCTTCACTTCCTTTAATATTTGGATCACCAGCCCTCCTCAAAAAACACTATACTATCTGCCACACTAGAACTCAAAGTCTGTGGAGCTAATGAAACATTAATTTTTCTATTTACATAACTTATATGTTGTCCTGATAGTTTGTTGGCAAATGTCATACCTTCTTCTTGTTGTACCTTGTTCAATTGCTCAATGAAATGCCATCTAATAATGCCAGTTGGAGACTCAATAGCAGATACTTCTGCTAGAGCATTTCTGGCAAACTTAATCACGTGACATATCCAAGATACAATAAACATTGTAGCTTTTAAAATCACCCTTGGAAAAATTTAAAGTACAGCCAAGTGTACGTAAAGTGCTTATATTTACCTTGCAGCCATCACATGTAACACACCAAACCCTAATGCCAGAACTATGCAGCCTCTCTAAAGCGGATTTTATCAGTGTGGCCTGATTATTTTCCTGTACACCGTTGATAAAGAAATATGCAATCGGGCATATAAATTTGCCTGTAATAGAGACAACCATGAAAACCAGAGCCTCAGATGCCTCTATTACTTCTTTTGACTGAGGCACTTCCCCACCAAACTCTAAAAAACCTGTGTATTGCTTAGTTCCTTGGTCCCAAACTACTTGCTTCCTAATTGCCACACTGTCTACAATTAGACATGAATCGCTGAACTGGTCCCTTACAATTGGGTTCGAATCAACGTACTTAAAAACATCTTTTAAGAAGCCAGTTTCACAGTCGACACTTGCCACCCATTTGGAAATCAATGATTTACGGGTCAGAGGCATTAATTTTTGCAGGTATTCATATGCTGCTGGTGAATAAAAGAACACAGTCATCGCAAACATTTTCACATTTGTTGTGTATCTATTACCCTTTGACGAGAGAGAGTTGTCCACTAAATTGCACACTAATTCCACTTATGTTCCTTTCTGATGATTGAGGAAGTTATGTAACTTCTCAGGAAGATGCCCCTTCTCCTTTAATGAACTTATGATGTTATCCATGGAAAACACTTTCTTCTCTCTTCTTCGAAGTTTTTCTCAGACACACTTCAGTTTACGTTTTAATTCGTGAACAATGTCTGAGAAAAAATTGCAAGTTTCGGTCGCCTTGTCTTCCATTTCTACTTTCGACTGTATACCACAATCAATTACTTGAGAACCAACTGCACTCTGAAATGAAGAAATAATTTCGTTATATATGATTGAAATAACTCAAGGCTTGATGAAAAAATATTATAAGTAAACTTTGGGGGTGTGAAAACACCCTTAAACTAACGTTTTCGACACAATTCGCAGCTTCTGCATTGGATAAATGGGACTTGCTTTCCACGGAAGAATTCTCATTGACAACATTCTCCACGCAATCACTAGCTTCTGCAGAGGGCAAATCAAGCACGGATTCCAGGACAGAACACTAAAAACAAAAATATGGAAGTGTATTACAACATTGCTTAGACCTATGTAGCCCATTTGTGTCCGTACGAAATAAATTCACAAAAGTCAAAAGCACACACATAGCAAGGAAATTAATAAGCTACCTCAAATGGAGAAGCATCATTGTCACTCAAAATCCTAACATGTCGTCGTGGCTGTTTATTTGGCGGCATCAAATGTGTCGGAAAGCCAAAAACTGATGCCACTGCTTCGGGTCTGAGACGTTTCTTCCACATTCCAGGGCTCACTACGTAATCATATTGTCGGAAAAGGTTTCCGCAAAGAAAACTGCAAGACGTAGGTTTAAAATCTTTCCGCGTCACGGAAGTAATCCACTTCTTCAGCAGCTCTGGGTGCTTTAGAGGAAACCTGTTCAAAAACATCGAATTAGCAAACGCACTTAGTCTGTATTGTTGTCGTACTGTATCGGTAGTCCTATTACCTGTGAAATGGTAAGTCACTTTCCTTACTCCATCGCTTCGTACAATTGAAAGCAGAACAAGAAATCACCATTTCGATAATCCGTAATTCCTTATACACCATACAGACCGAGAGAAACTTCTTGGCAAATTCAAATATGGCGGGCAATACAGACGATAGTGATCAGCTGGTAGAGCCATCTATCGGTAGGTCCGGTAGTTGAGCATCCCTCATTTCGCTAGCTTTAGACGCCTGTTTCGAAAACTACCAGCGATATTGGCTTGCATGAGAGACAACGTCATGCCATGATATGACGTCATGATTCCTCGGGGCCCGCGAGACGCTTCTGGCTCTCAGATCACGAAACTGCACCACGAGAAAATAATGAGAGTCAAAACTTACTGGTACTTTTAAGTACCGTCAGGCAACAAAGGGTTAAATCTTGTCTGCCTAATAAACTACGAAACTAGAGAGAGACAACAGCAAATGCGGAAGAATATACATATCATGCCATGTTTATATTCGTATTATTCTTACGCCGAATAGTGATACAATTAGAAATGAAGCACGACAACTGACTAGATTTTTAAATCTAAGATGACTCTAATTTCTGTGCAGAATGTGATGTACTAAAGAGGCGTCTGCAAAGATTTTCAAACGAAGAAAAATTTTGCTAAACTCTCCTTCACAACATCTTCTATCACACGCAGTCTATTATTTGGTTCTTGTTGATTATTATCAAAGAAAGCAGCAGTGTAAGTAACAACAAATAAGTCTCTTGCCATTGTTTCGCTAATGAGACGATTCCTCTTGTTTTATTTTTTATTTATTTATTTTTTTATTATTATTATTATTTTAATTGGAAGCGGCGGTAGCACGCACAAAAGCAAGACATGCCGCGAGCGGCGACAGGTCGTAAACACTCATTATCAAAATGCGACAAACAATGCATGACACAGTACAATAATGCATTTTCAGTTTAGAGTGACGTAAACACCTATAACAAAGAGAACGGCACTTATCAGATCAAAGAAAAATAAGCAATCAATTCAAACCAGACGAAGCACATGAAAAAGGAAGGGTGCCCATATAAATACGGACGGAGCGCCTGACGCATAGCAATGGCTACCTGGTAAAGCGTAACTGCTAAGCTTACGACTCGAACCAAACTACTGTAGCTGTATCGTCATTCATTCGACCTAAATTGTGTCTCATATTACAATGGACCAACTTTGTTTCGATTTGGAGGTGCAGCCTAAAACTTTTCTCTCCCCTTGAATTTCGAGTCTCAAATTTCAGGTGCGGCTTAGATTCGGGAAATTTTTTTTTTCCTTGATTTTGAGTCTCATTTTTCAGGTGCGGCTTAGATTCGAGTGCGGCTTAGATTCGAGTAAATACGGTATTCACAAATTGTTACAAGTCCCACAGCAGGTACCAGTCACAGTTGTAGCGTGCAAAACGATAAAACACCCACAACTCCAATACCAGCCGGAATTACTGGTAACTACAATAACAACAAAAATGTGATCGAAAATGCCACATGTCTATCAACTATTTTTGTAGACGAAGGTTTGCTGAG
Organism: Schistocerca serialis cubense; assembly: GCF_023864345.2. Taxonomy (NCBI): domain Eukaryota; kingdom Metazoa; phylum Arthropoda; class Insecta; order Orthoptera; family Acrididae; genus Schistocerca; species Schistocerca serialis. Next base: position 289,019,038 of record NC_064638.1, read on the forward strand.
ACATAGACGGTTTCCTACATTCATTACCAAAGATAAAGCAGTGAATCCCGTAGTATTTACCAGTGCTTTTCGTCATGTATTTCCACACAGCTGGATAGAAAATCAGATTTGTCGAGGATATACGCAAGGTGACGTTCTTTTATGGGCAACTGAAGTGGCTGAACGTTGAAATACTTTATCCAACTTGAACGAGCTCTCCTCTACAAATACTGATCTGAAGCGGTGCAAGAAAGAACTCAGATGCGAGGTTTTCAACCCTGCACCATTCAATGGCAAATACAGTACCTTACGTGGATACTTTGAAAAATACCTAACAAGACACGCTACGTAGACGTGTTAAAAATTTGGAAAAGTCGTTTACCATCGCACATTAGAGAAAAATTAGCCACGACGCCAGAGCACGACACTGAATATTTCCTGTCAGTTCTCGATTCTGTCCACTTAATCTATGAGGAAGGACCTGTACCCCATAGGGCAACAGAAAATCAGCCACAACAACAATATAGTTATGAAAATCAGTCAGTAAAACGTGATTTAAACACACAGCAAGGATGGTAAAATTACATACCCAGAGGTTATGAATATGGGAATGAAAAAAAAAACGATTTAAAAGAAATTTCCAAAATAACAGGAGTAATTTCAACGCATGAGCGAATTACAATTCACCATTACAGGGCGTGGCCGACGTGCGGTAACAATGCCATGGCTTTACGCTGTACCGCAGCCAACCTTTGGGCAGCAAAATAACTGCACAGCAGCTAACAACACAAATTGGCTAAGTACCCACACAGTAAAATTAACAAATTTCTCCAGGTAACGAATTAAGTCACACTACGCCGTCGGAAAACAAAAAACGGTCGTAATAAGCACCAGGCTATTGACCTCTCAGGGAGAGGCGGCAAGGCAGAACTACAAACATATTTTATAAGGTTTGACAAACAAGGTGACATCGAGGATGATTTATATCAGCATGAGTTAGATATAGTAGATAAAGTCAAGGAAGAACAAATACAAGCAATCATTAAGGTGAAAATATTTAACCTCAGCACACACTTAATTTTAGATACAGATTCAACGACTACCCTAATGTCACATGTAATTTGTTGTGAATTGAAGAAGAGAGGCATGTTTCCAATATTCCCTGTCCAAAATTGCAAGGTGCAAACTGCTACAGGTAGTAAGACTAAATTGGTTAAACGTCAGACACTTATTCCAGTACAAATTGAACATTTTACAGTGAAGTGCAACTTTCTTATGATTGACAAACTTATCGTTAATTGTCTTATTGGCATGGACAAGTTTAGAACACACAAAGCCACTTTCTTTTAAAGGATCAAATCTTTTCTATTGATTTAGTCAGAACACCTGATGAAAGTAACAAAAAAAAAAATCTGAGTCAAAAGTAGTAATACAATATTCCATTCCAGCTGCATCTTTCACAAACAAACCTAAAAGTGAACAAGAAGCAAACACTGAGGTTATTTCCGAAATGGGAGAGCAGAAACTAAGCGAATCACATGTACTAAATGATATGCAAAGAAAAGAACTTTCTAAGTCGTTATTTAAGTATGCAAATGTTTTCAGGAGTAATCAGAGACTATGAATATACATTTTAAGTCTATCCACATGAGACTATTTGTGTAATGTCATATCCTATTCCATGGGCAAAACGAGAGGCAGTAAGGAAAGAGATCAACCACATGATTAAATGAGGAATTATACAACCTTCATTTTCACCCTATTGTAGTCCAATATTACCAATAAGTAAACCAGACAGTTCTGTAAGATTAGTTTTCGATGTTAGAGTCAGCAGTTAGACTGACGAAACCCATATCATTGTGAAATGATTTATGGTGAATAAAGATTCTTGATTCTTATAGTGCCAGTACACATAAGACAAGACAACTGGGATGAACAGCTTCTGAAGTTTTACACTACAAAATATTTCTGTATACTCGATCTCAAACGTCCTACTGGCAAATAAGCTCCATGAAGAAAGTCGAAATATACAGTATTTGTTTGTGGTGGCAGAAGTTACATATTCCGTTTTATACCTTTTGGACTGAACATTAGTGCAGGAGTGTTTACATCTGCATTGGACAAGGTTTTGGGAACAGAACTGCTTTGCAAAGTCACTGTTTATGTAGACTCACTTGGTTAGAACATATCAGGCTCAATGAACAGGTGCTTCAACGATTTGCAGATTATGGAGTAACAGCCAATTTAATAAAGTTTAGTTTTGGAAAGGAGCAAATCAAATTTTTAGGACATGTGTCAGAACAAGGTATGTTACCTGATCCGAAAAAACTTGATGCCATATGCAATTGTCCAGCTCCAAGGAAGAAAAAACAACTAAAGGCTTCTTTAGGACTAGCATCCTTTTCCCGTAAATTCGTACCACAGCAACTGATGAACAGTGATGCATTGCTCAACTTGTTACGAAAAAATAGGCTTTGGTTATGGGATGATAAGTGTCATGAGGACTTTAATAACATTAAGCAGGCATTAGTCAATGCAAACATTCTTAACCACCCTGACATGTCCAAGTCTTTTTGTCTATTCACAGATGCCTCATCTCAAGGGCTGGGGGCATGCATATTCCAGATGCATGAGGAAAAAGGCAAGGAAGTACCTAATGTCATCAGTTTTGCTAGTCACACGTTATCAGAAGCAGAAAGATATTACTCTGTGTTAGAGTTGAAAAGCTTAGCTGTAATATGGGTATTTAAAAAGTTTGAATATTTTTTGTGGGGCAAGAATTCCAAAGTTTACTGTGACCATCAGTCACTGTTATTTCTTTTAACATGTAAACTATTACACCATTGATTAGCTGGGTGGTGTATATATTTACAAGAATTCAATTTTGAAATCATTTATATTAAAGCAAGTCAAAATGTTATTTCAGATGCCTTGTCTAGGTTACCACAAGATTTAGAGGAATTTGGTTAATTAACAGAACAAGATGCAGAAATCAAAACATTACTAATGCAAGATACAACACCACAGTCTGATTAACATAAGTTTTGTAAGCAAATGAAAATTACACAACAGCAAGATCGCAGGTGGAGTAAAGTCATGTAAAACCTTAAGCAATATGAAGGTGGAAAGGTAAGTAAATGGTATCAGGAGTACAAGGGCGTTTTGTTTCATAGGGAACATGAAAAATCTGATCAATGGTGTGTGTGTGTATTGCTGAAGATTATATTGATGAATTTATAAGACACACACATGAAGTATGGGGACATTATGGAGTAGGCAAATGTACTGAAAAAATTGCAACATCTTGTTACTTTCCAAATTTGAGAAGGCGAGTCCTATAGGTATTAAGAAAGTGTACAATACAACAAAAATCAAAACAATCCAATGTGTCAAAAAATACTGAGCTACACACAGTACTCACAAAAAACCGTCTAGATACAGTATGCCTGGACACAGCTGGTCCATATCCAAGAAGTAAAGGAGTAAGTTACATAGTAGCACTATATGATATTTTCTCGAAACATATCAAAATGTTTGCCATTAAAAATGCAACAGCTACAAACATCAGAAAAAGAATTGAGAATGACTATTTGAGAAGAGTAGGTAAACTCAAGGTACTACTAACTGACAATGCTTCATATTTCATTGGGCAAAAGTGGAAACAATTTATGACCTCACAGGGCATAAAGCACATATTAGTAAGCCTTTTTCACCCAGAAACAAGCCCAGTAGAACGAGTCCTTAAAGAAATTAATCAGTTTATTAGGACATACACACCTCACAAACACACCTGATGGGTAGAATACGTAACTCCTGTCGTGCAAGTGGTCAATAACCTTCCACATTCCTCAGCAGGTTTCACACCTAATGAATTAATATTCTGGACAAAACAAACGAATGAGTGGGAGTCGCCCATACCAAAGGTACCCAATACAGAAATGGCACTACAAGACAAAATCAAACAAGCCGTAGTTACACTAGAAAACAGGGGTGAGTATAGAAGGAAAATTTATAACAAGAACGTGAAACGTGTTGCACAATTTTTTGGAAGGGCAACGAGTCCTCTTACGGACACTTCCTAAATCGACAAAAATTGGGAAACTGAATATGAAGTGGCAATTACTCTATTCAGGACCATATGCAATTTCCAAAATACCATACCCTGAGACATAAAGGTTAGTTTATGAGGAAACAGGAAGAGAGAAGGGTCTCCACCCCCACATAGACATAAAAGCTTTTATAGAATAATGAAGCTAGGTAGCATTTATTTATCACAAGATAATTGTACATAGTGTACATAACTCCAAGTGTAATTTTTCTTATGGAGTGTATTTTAAGATAAAGTCATGTGTGTAAGCATAAGTAATTCTCTTGACTTGTACATGTAGGCATAAAAATTAACAGCAATGTGAAGTAACACACTGCTTCATGCAAAGCGTAAGTATAAAGGAAATTAGCTTATGGCTCAGCTGTTATGCACTCAACAATACATGCTGACGTCAGTAGCAGGAGAGGAGACACTGCACTGTGCATATGCATGACAGACTGGGAGAAGGCGCAACCAAAATAGGGATGCAATATGTACCTAACTTAAATACATAGTAAATGGAAATAATACACAAATACATCTACTATCTAAGAACTAGAGTACCTATTGATATATGTACACAGAGATTTAATTAAATACTGAGCTATATACAACATATTTACAACCAAATGGGAGCATTAAGAAAAATTATTCGAGACGTGTAAACTAAGGACACGATAAAATACCGTGAGATATGTCAAATTATTTTCTTCGCAGAGTAAATGACCATAATGAGTAACAGAATAAACGAAAGTCTATGAATTTACACAAAGTATGGAAATACCTGCAGACGTATGCAATGACCAAATGTATCAGTGGCCACCGAGCTACGAAATGCAATTAATTTCAAGTTTTTCCTTTCAGTGACCAGTGCATCGTCACTGCGCAGAAGAAGAGAATTATGTCTAGAGCAGCAGGTACCAAATGAAGAAACGGGCTGCACCTCATGTAAACAATTTAGTTATAACAATATTAATACAAAGATCATCAGGCAAATTAAAAATGAAATATGCATCTTCGCAATGTGTTTCCATGACAGTTATCAGTAGCTATTCAGTGCAGAGTACACATAAACATTTAAGCATGAGATTTTGTAAAAACCAATTATTGTTAATCACATCACACAAAAGCTTGAATAATGACATTTCCAGGCATTTGCGAAAGATAAGTCTATGATGGTCAAAACATCAGATTTCACACTAAGTTACATGTGAACTGAAGTAAACAGCACAAAAACACGAAGAAACAACATGATACTACTTGGGTGATTAGTCGGTAGACATTATTTCAATGAAGCAAAAGTTCCTTGGTAACTAGTCCATCATTGTACAAGTAACATTTCCTCATAAATCCTTGAACCCTTTTTCCCTCCCAAACAAAGGAGGCAGCGCCAAGCGTAGTTAGACCAGAAATGCTCAATGTTCAGTCCTATTTTCAATGTTTTTGTCCCTCTTCTACCTAAGAAGGAAATGAGCTCCTGCTTAATTGATAAAAGCCTATCTATAAAATGAAACATAAATGTATCATGTGCTTGTATTATGTCATAATAATGTAATACGTAATTAATTTATATGTGTGATGTGAACAAAGAGAAGTTGAAACTAACAAACAAACTGTAGTAACAGAACCCAGTTAATGAAAATTTTATGACGTTTTAAAATTTGAGAAATTTATGTTTGTAATATGGACAATTGATGGAATGTCAGCCATAGGTATTAACTATCATGTTATATACATTGTTGCAACTCAACGCTTACATGAATTCTCATTGCAAACTAAACTCTATTTGAAAAAATGAATTTTAAAGACAAGCAATTTATACCGTATTTTGGATGGCTATATGTGTCTTTCAACAAGTGGATTGTCAAGTGCAGTGACATGAACATGTGTGTGCAACGAAATAATTTCTGAGTATTGTGGCTCACAACACTTGACACATTGACAAGCGAACTATAGTTGTTCGAGCCGGTACTTATGTCACCAACAGATTCTGTTGGTCAGGGTTCTCTCTGCTGAAAATGCGAGTGCGCCAGGTAATAATGAGACCCGGGCCATAAAAATGGACAGCTTCTGCTACAGCGTCGGATTTTGAACAATAAGCGCACAGCCGTTGCACCCAGAACGAAGACAAACGCCACAGCAATTCTTCGATATGTGACACTCAGGTGAAAGTGTGAATTCAACACTAAAGCCTAGTTGATACTACGACACTAGCTTGCAGGCAACTCCGCTACCAGCCACTGCACATGCGCACGTTTGCGCAACTCGTCGATGAATCTAAACACTTTCGGCGTGTTCCAGCCAACTTTGGCGACACTAGTTGCATGAGTTTTGAGGTTATGTGTGTTTGTAGAGTTTAGACAAACTGAAATATGAAGTGGGGAACGGAGAATACTGTTCGCTTTTTGGATATCTATGCTTTGCATAGGTATTTGTGGGATTACAGTGATGTTGTTATTGTTGTGGTCTTCAGTCCTGGGACTGATTTGATGCAGCTCTCCATGCTACCCCATCCTGTGCAAGCTTCTTCATCTGCCAGTACTTACTGCAACCTACATCCTTCTGAATCTGCTTAGTGTCTCCCTCTACGATTTTTACTCTCCACACTGCCCTCCAATGCTAAATTTGTGATCCCTTGATGCCTCAGAACATGTCCTACTAACCAGTCCTTTATTTTTGTCAAGTTGTCCCACAAACTCCTCTTCTCCCCAATTCTATTCAATACTTCCTCATTAGTTATGTGATCTACCCATCTAATCTTCAGCATTCTTCTGTAGCACCACATTTCGAAAGCTTCTATTCTCTTCTTGTCCAAACTATTTATCGTCCATGTTTCACTTCCATACATGGCTACACTCCATACAAATACTTTCAGAAACGACTTCCTGACACTTATATCTATATTCGATGTTAACAAATTTCACTTCTTCAGAAACGATTTCCTTGCCATTGCCAGTCTACATTTTATATCTTCTCTACTTCGACCATCATCAGTTATTTTGCTCCCCAAATAGCAAAACTCCTTTACTACTTTAAGAGTCTTATTTCCTAATCTAATTCCCTCAGCATCACCCGACTTAATTCGACTATATTCCATTATCCTCGTTTTGCTTTTGTTGATGTTCAGCTTATATCCTCCATTGAAGACACTATCCATTCCGTTCAAATGCTCTTCCAAGTCCTTTGCTGTCTCTGATAGAATTACAATGTCATCGGCGAGCCTCAAAGTTTTTATTTTTTCTCCATCGATTTTAATACCTACTCCGAATTTTTCTTTTGTTTCCTTTACTGCTTGCTCAATATTCAGATTGAATAACATCGGGGAGAGGCTACAACCCTGTCAGTGATGCTGATTACAAAAATAAGCAACGATATTGCTGCTCCTGAGACGGTCACATGCGATGAGAACATAGATAGTTTGACAATATCTGAGCAGCAGGGCAAAATTTATCGAATTAGGAGCACATTTACAACTGAATTAAGAAATATAGAAGCAAATGTAATTCTAGCTGTGGAAATGCTCTCGTTTACAAGACTAAAATCCCATCGTTCGAGTTGGCTGACTCTTTCTTTTTTTTATTTTTTTTTAACGAATATTGTTGACAGGAGGGAAGGCTACACAAGTCAAGAACCTGCGTCCTTTATTCAATATTCATCTATTTCCAACGTCGCACCAGTGCCCCCCATTCACAGATGTTTGAAATATTGCCACTGTACAGATCTATCTTCAAAAGAGTAGTTTGCAAACCATTCTCTTCCTAAAGCAGCCTGCTGTTAATAATTGTACTGTTATTGTTAATAATTATAGGTGTTAATGAAAAAGTGTGATCACGAACTAAAACAGCATTATATAGCATGCCGAGTGTTCTTGATTGTAACGCAGTCAAGACGCGTGGCTTTAGCCGAGCGGTCTAAGGCGCTGCAGTCATGGACTGTGCGGCTGGTCCCGGTGGAGGTTCGAGTCCTCCCTCAGGCATGGGTGTGTGTGTTTGTCCTTAGGATAATTTAGGTTAAGTAGTGTGTAAGCTTAGGGACTGTGACCTTAGCAGTTAAGTCCCATAATATTTCACACACATTTTAATGTGGGCAATGTGATATGTAATTTCAGTTCTGGCGACAGTGCTTCATGCATTATAGTATCTTTATTCCTTATAGCATAACCCTATTTAGAAGGAACTTGAACAGTTCTGGCGACTTCTAAGATAATTAAAAGAACTTCTTGGTCTTCCATTATAAATTATTTCAGCAAGGATGCTGAACAACCGAGCTGACATCTTTCCTTCATCCAGTCACGAATCGAAACACGTTTCTTAGTTTTTTCTTATGCAGCGATTCCACGCAACAAGCTTTAACTCCATCACAACTCATGCGACCTGCAGCTGCCAAAACTTTCCTTTCAGACACGACGCAGGAACCCACAAAGCGACGAAACTGAAGTGTGTACTGGTTTCACCGTGTCTGCAGTCAAATATGGAACCATTTCCATGCAACTCATTCCCCACAACGAGTGGCGCAAGCCAATGCCGTCGTGTAAACTAGGTTCAAGAAAGCGAGTGCACGCAAGTGCGATGCTAGCATCTAGCATGTGACCGTTAGCGTCTAGCTCTTAGCTGCCAAATCGGCCAGTGCGCCAGCGCGAAACCAGGCAGTGAGAATGAAGTGAACTGAACATAATTGTTTGCGCGCTGAATTTCAGATATGTAATTGACTGTCAGATTATGTATATAATCTTTTAATATCTTGTAGAATCATAAAATAAATAGGATTAGCTGACGTATCCATTCCATTAAATAAAAAAGGAAGCCGACAATAAAGGGCATCGATCCCTATCAGCAATGTAAATACAAACAGACAAAACACACACACACACACACACACACACACACACACTGTACGTCTCCAAACCATGTCAACGTACAGTGTGAGGGCAATTGTGTAGGTACATGATGAAAGACCCCCAGGATATCGTGATGAAACACCGATTGAACGTGAGAGTTGGCAGAGACGTTAATTGTGAATGTGTGGTGGGGTGCAGACAAATGAAGGGACGTTCATTCAATTATTTGTACATGATTTTGTTTTTTACTCTGACACTTTCTCGTATGTAGGACAATGAAGATGTGCGATTTTTGATATGAAGTATTGCGAGCTCTACGTATCACATGTGTGTGAATAATATTATATGGGAAAACAGTATCAAGTATTTTTTATTTATTGAAGTATTGTATTGTATTGCATTGAACTGGGGACCTAGAAACGATGGAGAGACTTCGTCCCCACAGCCCTCAGTGGTTCACAACCCCACAACAGGCTACAGCAGTCCACCCACCCCACCGCCGCCCCACACCGAACCCAAGGTTATTGTGCGTTTCGGACCCCAGCCCCCGTCAGTGTCCCCCCTTCTCCACCCCCCCCCCTCCCACCCTCCCAGGGAACATCTCATACCAGTTTCTGGAAACCCAGAATCTACTATGTAGGAATCAACATGGATTCCGGAAACAGCGATCGTGTGAGACCCAACTCGCTTTATTTGTTCATGAGACCCAGAAAATATTAGATACAGGCTCACAGGTAGATGCTATTTTTCTTGACTTCCGGAAGGCGTTCGATACAGTTCCGCACTGTCGCCTGATAAACAAAGTAAGATCCTATGGAATATCAGACCAGCTGTGTGGCTGGATTGAAGAGTTTTTAGCAAACAGAACACAGCATGTTGTTATCAATGGAGAGACGTCTACAGACGTTAAAGTAACCTCTGGCGTGCCACAGGCGAGTGTTATGGGACCATTGCTTTTCACAATATATATAAATGACCTAGTAGATAGTGTCGGAAGTTCCATGCGGCTTTTTGCGGATGATGCTGTAGTATACAGAGAAGTTGCAGCATTAGAAAATTGTAGCAAAATGCAGGAAGATCTGCAGCGGATAGGCACTTGGTGCAGGGAGTGGCAACTGACCCTTAACATAGACAAATGTAATGTATTGCGAATACATAGAAAGAAGGATTCTTTATTGTATGATTATATGATAGCGGAACAAACACTGGTAGCAGTTACTACTGTAAAGTATCTGGGAGTATGCGTGCGGAACGATTTGAAGTGGAATGAGCATATAAAATTAATTGTTGGTAAGGCGGGTATCAGGTTGAGATTCATTGGGAGAGTGCTTAGAAGATGTAGTCCATCAACAAAGGAGGTGGCTTACAAAACACTCGTTCGACCTATACTTGAGTATTGGTCATCAGTGTGGGATCCGTACCAGATCGGTCTGACGGATGAGATAGAGAAGATCCAAAGAAGAGCGGCGCGTTTCGTCACAGGGTTATTTGGTAACCGTGATAGCGTTATGGAATGTTTAATAAACTCAAGTGACAGACTCTGCAAGAGAGGCGCTCTGCATCGCGGTGTAGCTTGCTGTCCAGGTTTCGAGAGGGTGCGTTTCTGGATGAGGTATCGAATATATTGCTTCCCCCTACTTATACCTCCCGAGGAGATCACGATTGTAAAATTAGAGAGATTCGAGCGCGCACGGAGGCTTTCAGACAGTCGTTCTTCCCGCGAACCATACGCGACTGGAACAGGAAAGGGAGGTAATGACAGTGGCACGTAAAGTGCCCTCCGCCACACACCGTTGGGTGGCTTGCGGAGTATAAATGTAGATGTAGATGTAGACGAGTGTAACCCCAATGTTTGTGTCGTACAGTAATTATGGTGCAAGCGTACATAGAGAAAGTTTTCGTGCAGCAACCGCTGACATAGTGTAACTGAGGCGGAATAAGGGGAACCAGCCCGCATTCGCCGAGGTAGATGGAAAACCTCCTTAAAAACCATCCACAGACTGGCTGGCACACCGCACGGCGGATTCGTGCCGGAGACTGGCACTCCTTCCCGCCCGGAAAGCACTGCATTAGACCGCATGGCTAGCCGGATGGGCTTTATTGAAGTAATGGAAGGAAGATAATTATAAGGAAGATTTTCTTGATGTCAACAAGCGCCGGTCTTCCCGAAGTCCGCCACCTGCAGCTACAATTGAAGACGTAAGAAACGAATTCTGATGTCCTGCGGAACATTTCTAGTAGCACAGTCATGTATCAGTTTAAAGAGTCTTTTCATATGCATATTTAGTATTATTTAATAATATTTATTTATTCATTTTTTTAATTAGACACACACCATATTTTTAAACGAATCGCTAGTTAAAGATTTATACCTTTTAAATTTTCTCAATCAAATGAATGCCATCACTACTACTGTGCAGATACCTTTTCAAATCTTGGTGACTGTCTAGTCCTTTGGTTTTGTTTGTTTTTTGAAAAAACTAAAAGTAGCCCCCTGTGTGCAGGATCTGGATAATCTTACATGGATCTCTGTACAGTAGCTGCGATTTACTATTTCCTTTATGCAAGGCTGAAGATTTCATCTGTGTTTTCAAAAATGCTGTTTCTCGAACTGAATACTCGTGTACACTCGCTAACCTTCCGTTGTAGGCATTCTTTTGAATTATAATCTGTTCAGTGAGAGTAATCAGTGTATTACTTTTTCATCCAGTGTTAATTCTTGTTTAAGCAGGCATGACAGTGGATTTATCCAATCGTTAGCATCTCTATTGTTCATTAAGGGGCCCCTGTGCAAGTGTTGGCATAAACTGGCAAATTATTTGCTATGTACTCAAATGGTTCAATAAATTCCAGCCAGTGTGTACACTGATGAGTCAACACATTATGACTGGCTGCTTAATACCTTGTTTGTCTGTCTATGAAACGAAATACGTCACTAATTCTGCATATCAGAGATTCGATGGTTTGTTGGTAGGTTTGTGGAGGTATGTGACATTAGATGTCTATGCAAAGGTCATGTAATTTGCTTAAATGACAGGCCGCTGATTTGTATACGCGGTGATGGCACTCAATAGCGACCCAGATGTGTTCCATAGGATTTACATCAGACAAATTTTGTCACCAAGACATCAACTTGAGTGTACTACAATGTTCCTCCAATCACTGTAGTATGGTTCTGGCTCTGATAAATGCACAATTGTTCTGCTAGAAGGTGACATCGCCGTCGAGAAAGACATCAAGCATGAAGGGATGAGGGTTTTCGCAGTTGTCAGCGTGTCTTCAGTTACTACCACAGGTCACAAGCAAGTGCCGGAAACTGTCTCCCATAGCATAATATTGCTCCCACCAGCCTGTGTCAATGGCGAGCTGCACGTTTGAAGCCACCATTCACCTCGATGACAATGTTTGTGGGGACGGCCATCGGCGTAGTGTAGCAAAAATGTGATTCACCTGAAGAGCCAATTCATTTACAGTGATCAACGTACAACGTCATGAGTCAATACGCAATAGCATTTACTGCACTACTTTGCAGTACAGCTCGTAGCTTCGGATCCGTTGGCGGCGATAGAGCCGCTTGTATCTTAGCGTGACTCATTCGCACCTGTCGCTAGCCTAGCCATGGGAAGCGGTACCTGAGTCAGTTTGAGCGAAGAATATTCAAGCCCCTAAGAATCTAAATAAACTATATTAAATATTATTCAATTTAGTTAAAAGTCAATATACTGACCTTTGTTATTAACAAGAAGATTGTGTAAAAATCCCAGCTTTCTAGCTGGCATACTTTCGGAGTTAGAGGAAATTACCTAAAACACCCCAAACTGATACTTGTAAGATTAAAGTCAGTAAGGATTCATGACAGTTTGTCTTTTAGTATCAGATGGAATCATTACTGAAGCTCACAGCACGTTAGGTCAATTTGTTTAGAGTTTCATAATTAAAAACGTTAACTATTTGGCATTTTTCGTAATATAAAATTCAGAAAAGATCAGTATATATTTAATGTGTTGTTGTGTGACTAGATGAGAATGAGTGAGAGTGTGTATGTGGGACATACGAAAAAATTCAATATTATCTCGTATTACACCATTACGTAACTGTTTCGTGGGAAAGTTGTGTTTTACCCACATTGCTGATGACATATGTCTAACTGTACTTGCTTTTGTAAGGAGGCAGCCAGAATAGCCGTTTGCAGAGTAATAAGTTTCTAAATTTATTTCAAGTTTAATTTTTCTTTCATTTGGTTTTGTTTAACATTATATTAATATTTGCATATTGAAATGACATAAATGCAACTGGGAATAGTGATTAGCGTAGGACAGCTTTGGCGCGAGAATAATCTCTGATAGGCTGGTCATTCAGATCAACCAGCCAGAGTTAAGCAGTTCCCGCGCACTGCTAAGTAGTTATACTGGGAGAGAAGCAGACTGAAGAGGAGTCGCTGGCTAACTATCGGACGTGCAGGTCATGTTGGACGTGTCCGTCTACATTATGAGTAAAATGAAGAAGTTACTGGTTTCTCGCATCTGTATTGTATTGCTGTGAAAACAGTTGCATTTATGGACAGATTGTGAAAATCTGAGCTTTGTGAAGTGTTCTGTTGGGTAGATAAACGTGTGTGGACTTTCAGCCTTTGTAGAATTCCGCGTGGCATGTTTCATACCCATTTATGGAATAGTTGGCGAGCAGTTTCTTCATTAGAAATCCACAGAAAAGGACCGAATGTAAAACTCATATATTGTAGCAGTGCAATGACTGTAAATCGCGTAATAATTCGTATCAGACTTAAGTACATCTCAGACTACCTAGCGTGTGTACTGAGTTGTCTGAACTGTGGGCTGAGGGCAGTGATATTATTCATTAATTAAATACGGGCTGATGGGAAGTGTTTATTTTGAATCTAAAAAATAAAAGAACTCGTTTAGCGAATTTTGACAATTTTCAAAAGAAATGAAGCAATCGCCCTCCACCCGAAATTTGTTATAAGGTATTACAGGATAGCTTGCTACCAGAGTTTACGCAGACTTTGCAAACGTAAGTATTGACGGTGTTTTCCTTCATCGCTGCTTTTAACATCATCTGAACAGTATTTCCATATGCAGAGAAACGGGCTGGTGATCAGACGCCATACTGAGGTAGGTGGACTTTGGTAGTGCACCGTACGACGAGAGACAGTGATCAAACAAGTACGCCACCCAACTAAACCCGCCCTGCCGCAAATGGTTGAATCCCGATGGTACCATGCCCACTGCAATCGTAATTGACGATTGTGTTGGGTCAACATGTCAACACGTAGGGGTGGTCTGCTGTGGAGCTCCACATTCAACTTTGTACGATGAACGGTGTGCTCCAAAACACTTGTTCGTGCAGAAGCATTATCCTCTTTCAGCTGAGGTGCCACAGGTCATCTATCCTGCTTTACAGAACAGACAAGCCTACGAACCCCAGGTTGTGTGAAGAGTCATGGACATCCAACCATATAGCACCTAATGGTATTTTCACTGTCCTTCAGCCTCTCTCTGTAGATGCTCACAACAATAGCACATGAAAATTCAACCAGCTTTGCTGTTTCTGAGATAACTCATTAACTGGCTATGTGTAATAATAATCTGCCCTTTGTCGAAGTCACTTTTCTCACTGGATTTTCCCACATGCAGCCCATAACTTCACTGGGGTGATCCCCTGTCCTTACATACTTTTGTTACCATGTCATGTGTCACCAGGCTGCATTCAACCTTGCGGTGGCAGTGGTCATAACATTTTGGCTTATCAATATATGTTTTGCACTTGCATACATTTGCACAGAAAGATTAAATTCTCTGTAAACATTTTCAATCTGATTACTTCGCAGATTAATTTTTGATATCAAAATTTGTTTGATGCTACAATCCTGTAGGAAATATTTCCATTTTTTGCGTGTTAAGTTTGAAGTATTATCTCTTAGGAATGCAAGTTTACCATCACTTGGTATGTAGTCCCTAAGAATTCTGATGACGGCAGGCACTGTTGTCTTTATAGCGAACAGTTCAACATATTTCACGAATAGAACATAAAGGCCTACAAAGTACCTAACTTCACCTCGTGCATAGGGTACTGGAAAGCAGATACTACTTGCAAAGGTTGAGTTGGTAATTTAGGGTGTAGCCATGTGTAGCCACAGTTTTTGTGGGTTTTGTTCTCTGACAGCTATGACATGTTTTCAATAACTTTTGGTTGGCTGGTTGGTTGACTGGGGAGGGGACCAAAAAGCAAGATCATCAGTGTCGTGATCTAAGGTGGCAGAAGCCAATGGAGGACAAACACAAACAATACAATCCAGTCAAGGGTAAGGGAAAACACAAACAAAGAAGTAAAAGGAATATTGGGGCAACAGGAAGAGGAAAGAACAGGATTTTTTTTTGGGGGGGGGGGGGGGCGGGAGGGGGCGATGGCGAGAGCAAGGGCACCCCAGCATTGCTATGCACATTGGGTCATCAGCACTGCCCCCAACCCTTCCTCATCCCAACACCATATCATGATCATGACACAATGGGGACAACATCAGGGGAAGAAGACACAAGGAAAGGGAAAACAAAGTGGCACAAAAGAAGGGAAAAAGTGGGGGAGAACTCGACCAGTGTCAAGGCAGTGCCAAGGCCTCATAAGCAATGCCAATGTCAATGCTAACTGAGGGTCTCCAGTTCCAGAGGGAAATTCAAGGAAGTAAACCTGGGAGGAAAAACCACTTTTGCGAAGAATACCAAGGACAGACGTAACCATCTGAGGGTTATCGACTAACACCAAGGACAGGGAAGGCAGGAGGGTATATTTAATGTGAAGGGCTGAAAGGTGAAGCACAGTTGAGCAATAAAGGGATCACCATGAGGGGGGCCCCCTCCTCATGGGACACCGCCTTACAGTAGCACTGTCTGTGCAGGTGAGGAGGTTTGCATGCTCTGGATTTTGAGGGCTATGCCAGCAGTACCTTAGCTACCAGCAGGGTCATCCATGCCGAATTGGACGAGGGGGAGGAGCCAGGTGAAGTGTGTCTCACAACAGCTCACTGGTCCTTTTCACCTATCCTAAGCCTGTCCTTACCCTGTCCTTCTCCTGCCATCGCAAAACATAATAATGCGTAGGGGGTACTCCTAGACGTAGGGAAGCCAGCCACTGTAGAGGAGTAAACCCTTAAAAGAAAATTGGGCAAGTCTGGAGGCCCGTAGGTGGCAGCCCCACCACCAGACTGGGGAGCTGTGGGCCAATCACTGGCACTCCCAAAAACAAATGATTAAAGAAACCGCAGAAAAGAACAGCCATACAGACTCAAATATGACGACCTTTGGCATGAGAAGGACAATTAAAATAGGTTTTTGGAATATTATAACATTGAGAGAAGCCAGCAGACTGAAACAGGTTACAAAGGAGATGACGAGTTACAGGTTGGACTTTCTCGGACTTAGTGAGGTGAGATGGCTAGATTTTGGAGAAATCCAAACACAAGATCGATACACCTTTTTATACTCTGGACCTGCTGGAGAGAATGCAGAGCACAGAAATGGAGTTCAATGTTTGTTAACCAAAGGAGCGAAGAAGAGCCTTATGGAATGGAAACCAGTTTCAGAAAGACTACTGACAACAAATTTCAAGACAAACATTCAAAACGTCACAGTCATCCAATGCTATGCTCCTACGGAAACCTCAGATACTGAACAGAAAAAAGTTTTACCTCTCCTTAAGTGACACCATTAAAAGTACCAGTAAGAGAGACATCTTGATTATTATGGGGGACCTAAATGCAAAAGTCGGAAAGAACAATGAAGGCCTAGAGCACGTAAAGGGAGTCCATGGTATCGGAGAAATGAATGAAAATGGGGATATGTTTTCAAATTTCTGTGCCAATCACGATTTGGTGATTGGAGGTACATTGTTCCCACACAAGAATTGCCATAAGGTTACATGGGTATCCCCTGTTCACAGAATGGAAAAACAAATTGATCATACAGCGCTAAGCAAAAAATTTAGAAGGTTGTGGATAAACGTAAGAAATAAACGTGGGGCTGATGTTGGCAGTGACCACCACATTATTATTGCAAATTTTAGACTAAAAATCATGGCTACAAATAGAAAGTTCGAACAAAAGAACAAAAAATATGATATGGGAAAACTTAGAATAACAGCAAAACAAGAAGCTTTCTGTATTGAGATAAGGAACCGCTATGAGGCACTCCAAGAAGCACAGGAGAATGATGAAAATAGCGTTGATGATACATGGACTCAGATTAAGGATGTCTATTACAATGTGAGTAAACAGGTCCTTGGCTTTAAAAACCATTTGAACAAAGATTGAATGTCTCAATGTACATGGAATTTGATCAGCTGTAGGAAGGAGATTAAGGCAAAATTAAATATGAGTAAAACAAGACAGCAGAAAACTCGAATGCAAGCTGAGTATGCAGCTACTGACTCTCAAATAAAGAGGAGTGTGAGAAATGATAAGAGAAAATGGACGGATAAGCAATCTCTGAGAGCAGAGACAGCCACAGCAAGGGGTGATGGAAAAGAACTGTACTGCATCACTAGAATGTTGTCGAAAAAAGGTTTCGACAAGAAAAGGCATGTGAAAAGCAAGGAGGGCCGACTGCTGACGACAGAAGAAGACCAACTTAGAAGACATTTTTATGAAGTCTTAAACAGAGTGCAACCTGAAGAGAGGGAGAGACAATGGAATTTTCCAGATGCCAGTGACAGAATCAATATAATCACATCAACTAAGACTGAAATTAAAATAGCTCTCAAACAGATAAAGAACGGAAAGTCTCCAGGAATGGATAATATTGCACCTGAGGTACTAAAAGCAGACATTGACACCATCGTAAGTCTACTACATCCATTGTTTGAGAAGATTTGGTCAGAAGAGAAAATACCAAAGGGTTGGAAAGAAGGGCTGATTATTAAGTTGCCAAAGAACGGGGAAACTACCAATTGTAATAACTGCCAAGGCATCACCCTCCTATCTGTACCAAGTAAAGTACTCTGTAGATTGAAGCTAAATCGTATCAAGGACTCAGTCGAGGCATGACCGAGAAAAGAGCAATCTGGGTTTAGAGAGCACAGAAGGCACGACTGAGAAAAGAGCAATCTGGGTTTAGAGAGCACAGAAGTTATGTCGATCTCATCAACACACTACATATAATACTTCAGCAGAGTGCAGAATGGCAGAACACACACTACCTTACATTTATTGATTCTGAAAAGCATTTGACTCTCTTAATAGGAGAGTTATGTGGCATACCTTGGGAGAATATGGAATACCGTCAAAGATAATAAATATTATTAAAGCCATGTATGATGGATATGAATATAGGGTGCTACACAATGGGAAACTTACTGAATCTATACAAACAAATGCTGGGGTGAGGCAGGGATGTATTCTGTCAATTACCTTATTCTTGTTGGTACTGGACAGCGTAACGAAAAGAGTTGTTGATGGTAGGGGAAGATTTATTCAATGGGGAATGCAAGACAGGCTAGAAGACCTTGACTTCGTTGACGATATCTGTCCGCTCTCGCAAAGATTGTGAGACATGGAACAAAAGTTGGAAAGAATGAAAGAGGAAGCAGGAATTGCAGGACTTAAAATAAATGTTCAGAAAACTAAGGAAATGAGAATGCGATCTGAAAAACTAGTGAAGCTAACAGTATATGGAAAGGAACTGGAACAAGTAGACTCCTTTGTATAACTATGAAGTACCGCCTGTAAAGATGGAGAGGCTGAGGAGAATGTAAAGAGTTGGATACAGAAGGCAAATGGAGCCTTTGTACAAATGTACCCTGTCTGCCATAATAAGAACATCTCGAGACGAACCAAGCTGCACTTGTTCAATAACAATGTAAAGTCAGTACTCCTGTGTAGTTGCGAAACATGGAAGGTAACAAACATGATTGTAAACCAGCTGCAAGTCTTCATAAACCGGTGTCTTCGGCAAATTATAAATGTGAGGTTGCCAGATGTTATATCAAATGACGAATTGTGGGAGATGACAAACCAGTGACCAACCCATGAACAAATAAAGGAAAGAAAATGGAGGTGGATTGATCACACAATACGTAAACAAGGAGCTGTTGAAAAGGCAGCACTGGATTGGAACCCACAAGGAACACGTAGACGTGCCCGCCCGAAAAAGACATGGAAAAGAACGGTGGAAGAAGAAGCTCTGAAAGCTGGTAAAACATTGGCTGCCAACAGAACCAGTTGGAAGGTCTTTACTGCTGCTCCACGATCCAACAGGAACAACAGGAAATAAATCAAAGTCAAGTCAGTGAGGGGGCCCCCATAACTACAAATGGAGAGGGGGGCGGCTCACTGTAGAGTAAAAACCATAGGTCAATGTAGAATGGTTGATACGAAGGCAACAGAGGGTGGTAGATTCCTGCCAGGAGAGACAGAGGGAAGAACGTCACATGGCGTGAGTTTCTGTGATTGCCTGAAGTTTATTAGATGGGGGTAGCCCCCCCCCCCCCAAGAGTTGGCCCATGATCGAGCAAAAAGGGATTTGATGTAAAGCCACAAATCCGTCTCAGAGGGGTCAAGGAGAACAGGCTTCCCCACACCAGATGATCAATGAGTTCTTTAACCAGGATATCCATGTGGCTGGGAACCCAGAGGAAATCAAGAAAGTCCTGGATGGCAGAGACCAAGAAGTGGCAGGAGAAACACCGAGCAATAGCCTGAAGGCCACTCATTGAATCTGTACATGTGGCAGGAAAGAGATGTTGTTCCGTACCAACGCAATATGCGAAGGTAAATCCAATGTGATTGTTAGATTTAGAGCCATCAGTGTAAGGAACAACAGTGTCCTGAAACTGCTGTATGTGCTTGCAGAACAAACAACAGAACACCACCTGAGTGATGGAGGCTTGGAACCTGGAAGAGATCCATACAGATCTGGGGCTGAAGGACTAACCAAGGAAGGGGTGGGTGGGTTGTCAAGAGAGAATGTGGGGAAGAGGACTAGGAGGGGGGATGGAAATCACAGCAGAGAGAAGTGAGGCGGAGCCCAACTGATAAACCCACCTGAGGACGGGCAATGGGCAGGTGATGGCCTGAAGCCGCAAAAAGAATAGAATAGGAGGGGTGATTAGAGGAAGAGCAGGTGGTGATGGCTTAGGAAACGAGGAGCTGGCGCCTTTGAACCAAAAGGTGAGGGATCCCAGCGTCAACCGGAAGACTGTTGACAGGGGTAGAGTAAAAAGCACCAGCAGCTAAATGGATACAGCAATGGTTAACAAGGTCCAAGAGGAGCAGCGTAGAAGGGGCAGCTGATCCATAAACTTGACAACTGTAATCCATACAAGGCAGAACTAATGCCAGATAAAGGCAGACGAGGGTTGAATGATACATGCTCCAGGAGATGTGGGCAAGTAACCAAAGGACATTGAGTTTACGAAAACAGCTGACCTTCAGAAAGCAGATTTGGGGTAACCAAATGAGCGTGTTGTCAAAAAGAAGACCAAATAAATGGAACTGGGGGACCATGGTAAGGTGTTGAGTTTGAGGCAGACCTCAGGTTCAGGATGGACAGAGACAGAGACAGAAATGCACCATCCTTGACTTAAGGGGAGAGAGTTGATAACTATGTGAGTGTCCATATGGAAGTGCACTGGATGACACCCTGGAGCTGTGGTACTGTGGAGGCCACTGAGTAGAAGCTAGCCCAAATACAGAAGTCATCCATGTACGGAGCAGGGGTGACCAATGGTCTGGCAGAGGCCACAAATCCATTAATAATGATGAGGAGGAGGACACTTAATATGCAGTCCTGTGGAATGCCATTCTCCTGGGCCTGTAGAGA
This sequence comes from Schistocerca serialis cubense, assembly GCF_023864345.2. NCBI lineage: Eukaryota > Metazoa > Arthropoda > Insecta > Orthoptera > Acrididae > Schistocerca > Schistocerca serialis. The sequence continues at coordinate 289,039,769 of NC_064638.1, forward strand.
ACTGAGAATGGTTCCAACTTGAACTCTGAACAACCGGTAGGACAGGAACTGGTGAATCAAAATCAGGAGGGGGCCTGAAGACCCCACTCATGGAACATGAGTAGGATATGATGATGTCAAGCTGTGTTGTAGGCCTTACGAAGATTGAATAGAACTGCTACAAGATGCCAATGCTGAGAAAAGGCCTGCTGAACTGCAGTTTCCAATCAAAGCAGATGATTTATTGGAGACCATTGCTCCTGAAAGCTGCACTAGTAAGGAGATAAAAGGTTCTGATATTTGAGGACTAAACTGAGCCAATGAGCCACCATCTGTCCATGTAACTTGCAAATGACATTGGTAGCTATCAAGAGGTATGGATCCTTGCCAGGCTTAAGGACAGGAACCACAATATTGTCTTTCCATTGAGAGGGGAAAATGCTTTGGAGCCAAATGCAATTACACCTGGAGGAGGTATTGTTGTTGTGGAGGACTAAGGTGTTGAAGCAATTGATTATGGATGGAATCACAGCCAGGGGCTGAATTGTGGGAAGAAGAGAGGCCCAGAGGAAGATCCCATTCAGTAAAAGGTTCATTGCAGGATTCCGCCTGACAAGGGATGAAATGTAAGTGGGCAGCTTCAGCCCACTATTCCCAGATGAGGAAGGCAGCTGGATAGGAGGCTGATACCAATGGTGACACAAAATGAGTCGCAAAGTGTTCTGCGAGAGCTGGTGGATTCATACAAAGACCACCTGGAAGGGCAAGGCCCAGAATAGAAGTCTGCCACTGGTAACCTTGGAGTAGCCCACACTCATGATGAAGGGGAGAAGAATCTAGGGAGGAGACAAAGCATTCCAAACACACCTGCTTTCTCTGCTTTAATAAGTAACTTTGGCACAAAGATGTTTAAAGAAAATACAACTCGCAGAGTCGGCAGTGGCAATTGCATTGATGGCAGTGGCAATGGCTGTGCTCCACCATGGAACTGGCTGGCGGCAAACAGAGCCTCTCAGGTGGGGAACAGCAGTACTGACTGTGCGAATTATCTTGTCAGACAGATCACGAATGACTTGGTCAATACAACCTGACAAAGAGGGTGTAAACACGACCTTAGAGGTATTTAGAGGCCAGTCAGCATGATGGAAAAACCAGAGGGGTAACCTGGCCATTGGGAGGTGGGAAGAGAATGAGAGAATCAACAGGAAATGGCCACTATCACAGAGGTCATCATGTGGCACCCAGTGTAAGGTTGGAAGAAGGAGAGCAGAAGTGAGTGCCTATCAGTGGCAGAGAAAGTACCACAAGTGGCACTAAAACGAGCAAGGGAACCATCATTAAGAAGGCACAGGTTGTGGTCTGGAAGAAACTGGTCAACAAGAAGCCCCTGACTAGACAAAAAAGCACTTCAGCACAAAGGGTGATGGGCAGTAGAATCACCATGCAGGAGGTAGGGAGGGGGGAGTTGCTGAAGGAGGGCAGTTGTGGCAATGGCTTTAGGTGGCCTGTCAGGAAGGAGATAGAGATTGCAAATCGTGACCACAGAGTCCACATGGCCCAGACAGCAACTGCTTCTACTGTGATGTGAAGACAAGTCCGTGTACTAACAACGTCCATACATACAGACCAACATGCAAACGCCACCGGAAGCCCTCAAAGGCCCAACTCAGTTCCAATAGATAGCATGGAACCCATGAAGCATTGATGAGTGAGCATCAGTAGCATGAGATCACTGGGGAATGATACAAGCTGCCAAGTAAAAGGAAACATGGGGTTGCAACTCTGCGAGGTGATGGTAGTATTCACTATAGTTCTATTGAATAAGCACAGAATGGGGATCCAAAGGTAGGCAACCAGCTGGAGCAAATCATGCCAATGGGTCACCGCCAATCAACAGTGAGAACTGGGTGATATCCATAAATAAGGTGTCAGACTTGCAAGAGAGGAGATAACACCTTTGGGGGCACCAGGGGGCTTGGGACCTGTCTTTCTCGTTTTTCTTATGTTTCATATTTTGAGGAGTGCAGAACATGGAGGGAGAGCAGGATTCTGCAAGATCAGCAACAGAAAGAGAGAGAGAGAGAGAGAGCGACCTTGGAGTGGACAGTCTGTGGATACTATGACCAAACTGTGGCAACATACCTTTGGCCTGGAAAACGCTGGGGGAGGGGGCGGGGGAAGGAGTTCCAGGAGACAGCCCATCATCGGCAGGTGCGGAAGAAGGGGGACACTTATTTGGCCAAGTAGGAGGAGTGGTAAGCATAGGGGATGGCGTGGGAACCACAGGAGAAGCAGAGCAGAGAGGGGGGGGGACTGGGGATGGAGGAGGGGGAAAGGATGTTAACACAGGCAAAGTTAGATGTCATTGTCACACAGAGAAGTCAGTCACATTTCTGACGAGCCTCGATGTAGGATAAATGATCAAGGGACTTTTACTCCTGTATCTTCTTTCCCTTCTTACAAACTAGGAAATCTGGCAAGTATGGAGAGTGACAGTCATGATAATTAACACACATAGGTGATGGAACACAGGGGATTGCTTCATGGAATGGTGGGCTGCATTCACCGCATAGATGGCAGATGTACAGTGGTAAGACATGTGCCTGAAACGCAAGTGCCGAAAACACCTCATTCTATCCTTGCATATTAGAAAAACGACAACAAATGTTTAGCCTTCTTAGATATTTGGATGTATCATGGTGCCCCCAAACATGATGTGTATGCCAGACTATATTGTTTCTGCAAGCATCAGGTGTATTCACACAAACGAGTTATCATTTTGAGTATTACACCTGTAAAACAATATGTATTTTTCATTTTGTAGTGTTGTACGAGTTTCTGCAATCAGTTTTCTGTGAGTTATGTCTTTACTTTGTGCCATCTAGTATCTGCATGTGGCCATCTTAATAGACATATGTAAATAGTGCAGACTACAACGTGTGCTTTTTATTGCGAGAGTTCAGTAATCAGTAATTTGTAGAGATAAGTTAGTAAGATCAGTCAGACCTTGTGGCAGAAGTGAGGAGGCACCTGCTACTGCATTGTCCTTACCTTCCACATGCATTATTTCAAAACTATATTCTTGAAGAAGGCTATCCATCTTGCGATTTGAGAATGAAGTATCATGCAGGTTAACAGAGAGCTCAGTGAGTGCTGATCCTGAAATACATTATTGTGTGTGCAATAACCGTAATAGTTAACGTTCTTGAACATCGATATTACAGCTAAAGCTTCCAGTTCAAAAGTTAAATATGTATGCTGACATTCTGAAACACTTCTACTTTCAAAATTAATCACTTTATCTTCAATATTATACTCTTTCTCAGTCACCTGAAATAGATTGGCTCAAAGTCCAGAAAAATATGAATCAGTGGCAATACAGAAATCCAAATTCATGTGGGGCTGACACAAGACTCCAGAATTTACCAAAACATTTTTTACATTACCAAAATCTGACTGATATTTGTCTGCCTAACACCATACTGCATTTTAATTTAATAAATTTAACAGTGCTAGACTACTGAGCAACAGATCTGGTACAAAACAACAGGAAAATGAACATACACCAATTTACGCTTTTAGTTGTCACTTTGTTTTGGGAGCTTTATTGCACTTATTTTGCTAGAATTGGGTGTTATTCCCGAGGAAGAGATAACATGCCCTAAAAATTTAATTTCACTTTTGAAGGTTGGCTGTCAGCCCAGCTTGTGAACATTTACAAGATGTTCCTCTCACGTAGTAGAAGCAATTAAAATGTTTCATACATACAGTGTCATTTTATCTTGTGGTTTGGGTCATGTATCTAGAGCAGCAATGAACACTCCAGAACGTACACTGAGTCCAATGTTTAATACACAAAAATGGTAGCTTCTGTCAGCATGGACAAAAGCCATACACTTTGTAGGTTCTTTGGACAAGAAGACCTGACAGTAGGAGGATGAAGACCTCTGCTAATTAAAAATTGCACTCCCTGGAATTTCTGCAGTAACTTGTCTAAATTTTCAGGCTGTGTGCAAACTGGCACAATTATTTTGGTATTGGTACATTCATCCAGGACTAAATGAATTTGGCCATTAGGTTAATCTACTGCTAATGGTGAATTACAGTATGGGTAGTGAGATGGTTCAATGACATTCCAACAAAGCAGTCATTTTATTTCTCAAGCAACAGGCACTCACTTCGCCCATGGGATGTAGCAAGAGTTTTACAAAATGTTTCATGTGGCATCATGTCCACATGATTCACATACATACTTATTACACTTCGTTCCTCATCTAATACATGTAAATACTTCATAAGTATGTTTCTTAATTTTTGTAGTTGTTCTGAACTCAGCTGGATCCAGTACTTTGTCATGGATTTAAGCTTTGTTTCCCTCATTCTTACTACAGAGACTTGAATTTTCAGGAATTTTACCGTGGCAGTATTTTCCATGTGCTATTGGGGTTTACATTAAAACAACTATGGTATCTTTACCTTCGATGCACAAACAGTACTTACCCAAAGAAAAGTCTAATTTTACGGCCTTTTCCCGGAAAACCTCCATCCCAAGCAAGCAAATTTGGGAACAGACATAACATTACTCCATTTCCGAATACAACATCTACTTGCGTCAGCCACGTGACAGGTTGCAACTAAAGCACCAGTTATATGGCAGTTTTGTACCAAGTAAGTCAGTTTCTTTTATCTCCTCAATCTTTCTGAAAAAGTTCTGCGACAACTTTAACAGAGGCACCTGTCTTTAGAATAATGAAATTAAGAATTTTTCCAACTATGGTCGTGACTTGAGATTGAACTGACACCTGCGAATTATTAAAACACACATGTTGATCCATAATTAATTCATCTCTTACATCAATTCCTTCATTACACCTTAGCAGGTTAATAAGATTGCCTCGATTGCCCCATCCCATGATGACCATCATTGGAGGTTCGGTTTTGGTTTTGTTTTGCTGTAGAGCGCGAAAAACAACTGGGTCATATATACCCAAGTCAAAACTATAGAACACGAAAACAGAGGGGAGTTAAAAAATGACTATACGTCAGTTCTTATTGACATAATAGAAGACAGCTAATAAGAGGCACGTGCAAAAAGGCCTAAAAAAGACACCATACTGAAACAGAGGTCCTAAACTAAAAATTAAATGGCCTTCGCCTTATTGCTTTGGCGGATAGAAACTAAAACGCAGATGACAGCCCATGCGTCATTCTCTAAAATAGCCGATAACTCAGACATCAAACTCAATTGGGAACATAAACAATTTAAAAAATGGGCATTCCATCTGGAAGTGGCGGACAGTTAAAACTTGGTTCATTGTGTACAAAGTGGAGAGGTAGTGCCACTTATCAAATGACGATGGCTAAAAAGGCAGTGCCCAATACGCAGCCTACTTAAAATGACCTTCTCCAGGCGGGAGGGCCGAGAGGAGGCCATCCAAGCCGCTGGAAGAGGCTTAATAATCCTGAGCTTATTCCCTTGAAGGGAGGACCATCGGTGATGCCAAAGGGACACCACCTCCTGACAGACGGCAACACAGAGATCATCGGAGGGAACATAGGAACTCGCAGGCTGAGGTACGAGGACTGCAGCCTCGGCAGCAGCCTTGTTTCCTGGCAAACCGACATGACCAGGAACCCACAGAAACACCACACAGGCTCCACCAAGAGTGAGCAAGTGACAGTTTTCCTAGACCCACTGCACTAAGGGATGGGCGGTGTACAGTGCACACAGACTTTGAAGAGTGCTAAGTGAGTCTGAGCAGAGGACACAATTGAAAGGGCTGTGTTGATAGATGTACTCTATGGCCTGATACCGGGCGAAGAGTTCAGCTGTAAATAGTGAGCAATTTGCCAGAAGCCAATATTGAAAGACACAGGTGCCAACGACGAAGGCACACCTGACTCCACAGTCAGTCCGAGAGCCATCAGTGTACACGAAGGTACTATCGCCAAGTTCCATGCGAAGATTGTGAAACTGAAGGTGATAGACTGAGGCTGGAGTAGTGTCCTTAGTAAGTGAATGAAGGCCAAAGTTAACACAGGCCGCTTCACGAAGCCAAGGTGGTGAAAGGTTCACACCCACTGTGAAAGTTGCAGGTAGTATCAAGTTAAGCCGCTGTAGCAAGTGCTGAAAGTGGACTCCAGGAGGTAACAGAGAAGAGGGACTCGCCCCATACTGGCAATCAATGGAATCTTTGAAGAAGGAGGCATAGGATGGGTGGCTATGCATGGGAGACAAACAGCATGCATACCTGCTGAGGAGAAAGTCACGGCAGTAGGAGAATGGTAGTTCTGCAGCTTCAGCATACAGACTCTCAAACGGGATAGTGTAAAAGGCGCCCGTGGCCAAACGGATGCCACGATGGTGGGTAGTGTTGAGGCAATGTAAGAGGGATGGATGTGCAGACGCATAAACAAAGCACCCATGGTCGAGTTTCGAACGGACAAGGGACCAGTACAAAGGGAGGATGGTGGTTCGATCAGCATCCCAGGAAGTATCATAAAGGACATATATGACACTGAGGAACTGAATACAGTGGGCTACCAGGTAAGACACATGGGAGGTTCAAGAGAGTTTCCTAACAAGTATGAGCCCCAGGAATTTTTTTAGTTTCAACGAATGGAAGGGCAACAGGCTCAAAATGTAGAGATGGTGGGAAAACCATTAGCTCTGTCAGAAACTCATAGAGACAGTTTTGTTAGCGGAAAAGCGAAAACCATTGTCGATGCTCAAGGAGTAAAGACGATCACGACAGCGCTGAAGACGCCACTCTGTGAGACAGGTCCGTGGAGAACTGCAATAGATGGCAAAATCGTCAATAAGAAGGGAGCCGGAAATGCCTGGTGGGAGACAGGCCATTATAGGGTTAACGGCGATAGCAAAGAGGATGACGCTCAGGACGGGACCCAGAGGCACACCATTTTCCTAGATAAAGGTGTCCGACAAGGCAGAACCCACACACACCTTGAAAACTTGGTCTTTTAAAAATGCCTGAGGGAAACAGGGAAGGCACTCACGGAAGCCCCGTGTGTAAAGAGTACGGAGGATACAAGTTCTCCAGCAGGTACTGTAGGCCTTCTCCAAATTGAAACACACAGCCACAGTCTGGGATTTCAGCAGAAAACCGTTCATGACATGGGTGGACAAAGTGACGAGATGGTCAACTGCAGAACGCCGCACTCGAAATCCACACTGTGCATTCGTCAGAAAACTGCGAGACTCGAGCCACCACACCAGCTGGGCATGAATCATAAGTACCATCACCTTGCAAACGCAGCTGGTAAGAGAGATGGGGTGGTAGCTAGAAGGAAGGTTTTTGTCCTTACCAGGCTTAGGTATGTTTATGAAGGTGGCTTCATCAGTGTCTCGGAAATGTGCCCTCTGCCCAGATGCGGTTGTATGTGTTAAGCAGAAAGTGCTTGCCCACAAGAGAAAGGTGCTGCAACATCTGAATGTGGACTGCGTCTGGCCCTGGGGCAGAAGATCAAGTTGAACTGAGAGCATGATCCGGCTCCCTCATAGTAAAGGCGGCATTGTAGCACTCACGATTCACAGAAGTGAAGAATATCGCCCGAGCCTCGTCCGCTCGTTTCCAATGGAGAAAGGCAGGATTATAGTGAGAAGAACTCGAAACTTCCATAAAATGGCGGCCCAAGGTGTTGGAGATAGCAATAGAGTCCACGATGACATTGTCAGCTACTGCCAGGACGGAAATTGGGGAATGGATCTTTGTCCCAGAGAGCCATTGGAGGTTGGCTCATACGACAGAGGAAGGTGTGGAACTGTTAAAAGAACTAGTGAATAAAATCCAGCTAGCTCTTTTGCTATCCCAAAGAACATGACGAAACTTTGTATGCATCTGTTTATAATGAATGCAGTTTGCCATCGTTGGATGATGGTTAAAAATGCAGAGAGCACATTTCGCTGTGCGAATTGCGTCGCGGCATACCTCAGTCCACCAAGGGACTGGGACACAATGTGGTAAAGAGGAAGTGTAGGGATGGAACATTCTGCTGCAGTAAGGATAACGTTTGTGAAATATTCCACCTGGTCATCACAACTGGGTAAATCTTGTTCTACAGAGGTCGCCAGGGAGGTATAAAGCTGCCAGTCAGCCTTAGAAAGCTGCGATTTGGGCATGCACATGGATGAGGTAGGAGTCAGCAAACGGATAGCACACAGTAAATGGTTGCTTGAGGAGGTGTCAGAAAGAATGGATCACTCAAGATGAGGGGCAAGCTGGGCAGTGAACAAGGATAGGTCCAAATGGGAATAGGTGTGCGAGAAGTCGGAAAGGAAAGTGTTAAGGCAAAAGAGATTAAGTTGGTTAAGAAGGTCAGCCAAGAGAGCACCCATCTGACGGGTCCTGGGACAACCCCAAAGGGGATGATGCGCACTAAAGTTACCAAGTAGCAAAAATGGGGGAGGTAGGTGCCAATAAGGTGAAAGAAGTCTGCCCTGACAGCAAATGATGGAGGGACATAAATGTTAAGAGGGAAAAGGTCAGGTAGGGAAGGAGAAGGCGAAGTGCAATAGCTTGAAGATTGGTAGTCAGGGAGATGGATTGACTATGAATGTCATCCCGTATGAGCAGCATGTCTCCATGAGATGGAATGCCGACCTTGGGGGAGGTCAAAACGAATCGGTTCAAATGGCTCTGAGCAATATGGGACTTAACTTCCGAGGTCATCAGTCCCCTAGAACTAAGAACTACTTAAACCTAATTAACCTAAGGACATCACACACATCCATGCCTGAGGCAGGATTCAAACTTGCGACCGTAGCGCTCGCGCGGTTCCAGACTGTAGCGCCTAGAACCGCTCGGCCAGCCCGGCCGGCAATGAATCGGTAAGAAACGTGAAAGCTCAAAGCGGTCGTGAGAGCGCAATTTCGTTTCCTGAAGGCTGAGTACAAGGGGATGCTGCGATGCTAAAAGCGGCCGTAAATCCTCCTTGTGGGACCGAAGGCTGCAAACGTTCCATTGGAGGAGAGTCATAATGAGGAAGAGCTGTAGAGGTGTCACCTCAACGGCTGCCGAGTGACTGCCAGGAAAGAATCACTTCTACAGAACACAGAAGCAGGAGGATCCTGCTCCATGGCGTCCACAGAAGCATCAGCTTAACTGTCCACCTCAATTACCCTGGTAACCAGTATGATACAGAGTATTGTATTTTCTCCTGCTATTATAATTCAGATTCGGTGCACAGCAGTCATTATGGTGCATGGCATATCTGGCTGACGTCGGAGGTGACATCACATGGGCAGCATGATAATCATTCGACCATGCCCAGCTGTGACTCTTGGACACAGTTATTGTGGTGGTGGCACATTATTGTAGTCATTAATGTTATTATTACTGACCCTTACATCCCGTTGATCGAGTGTAAATGGTCTAATATTGACCTAAAATCTTTTAAGTCACCATCCAATACATGTAGTAACTTCTTGCAAATGTCTAACAGCAACTTCTCATTCAGAATTATTAACACTTGTTTATGAGAAATGGCCTTACCCCAGTAGCAAGTTTTGTTTTGGTATTTATCAAAATATTTACACCGCAACATCAAGAGAAATATAAAAGAGATAAAAATATCATATTTCCTCCGATAAGAATCTGTATACATGCGGGTCATTATAAAATGGTTAGTGTGTGTTTAAGACTGCTAACACATTCGCCTCTGTTGAGTGCTTGACACATAGATAAGTATCAGCCTGCCAAACAAAGAATCTATTGTCTGGCTGCAGAACACTGTAAATGAAGTGCTTACCTCTCATACATCTATCCTACAACAAACGACTGTGATCTGTGACTGACACTACTCCAGTGACCTATACACTTTTAAACTTTGGACAAATGATTTTTCTACGTTTTGTGTATTTTTTAAAAGTCCACTGTACTGCTGATGGTGACATCATAGTGTCTTGACTGTTGTTTTCAACAGAGGAATGCCCGGCAGTGGTCAACTGACCATTTTTTATTTTGAGATACGAATTTCTTTGGTGTTTTAGGTAGTCTGTTCTTATTATTTTATGGCTTTTAACTGTTTATAGGAGGTCTAACTTGCTTTAAATGTCTTGATTTGCAACTACAACTGTTTACCATGATTATACATTTACCACTGGCGCCAACTGCTGTTAATTGACCACTTGTCACATAAATGCATTTAATATGGTTTATTTGGCGCTTTTTTAGCCAACAATTACGAACTTCATACAATTTTGTGTGTAACAGTCTTTGCAGGTCTGTTTGTCATCACAAGTAATTCGATTGGTATCTATAATTAATCACCATCACAGTCGTGTCCTTTCTGAAGCTGAAAATAAGGTATTGGCTGCTTACAGATACTAAAGACAGATGTGTTCTGAATGGTTTTTTTATTTAGGAAAAGATGAAATGAGGCCTGCAGATAATAGCCTATGCTATATATCACAAAAGGAGAAAAGTGTCACATGTGGCAGCTTGTAAATTTCTGTCAAACTGGCCAAAGAGCTGAAAAACGGGGAGACAAGTATTGTTGGGACTTTGAACAGGAATCGAAGCACAGTGCCACCATCTGTAAGAAATGGACAAGATATATTTGATTCAGGTATTATTTTGGAGGTAAATGGCATTGGTCCAACATCTTACCGAGGGAAAACTAAGAAAAATGTGTTATTTTTACTTCTTTGCACTCCAGTGTAACAGTTGACGAGGGTGCAGAAAAGAAAACTTCAGGAGCAGTTATCTTCTATAACAACTCTAAATTTGGCGTAGATGTGGCAGATCAAGTGTCACGCAAAAATCGTGTAACAGCCATGATGAGGTGCTGACCCACATGTTTTCTGTAACATTTTAGATTTAACTCTGATCGTTGACCATGCCTTGTACTAGTTGAAAACTGGCTCTACCATCTCTCAAGGGTCTTTTATAATGAAAGTTGTAGAAGAATTAATGGTACCCATCGGGAATTCTCGTCCTCAGCAATTCCAGACTCCATCGATTTGACTGCTAACAGAGGAGAAGGCACATCTAACGCTGCTAAACGTAAGATTTGCCAAATTAGATTGTGCAAGAAAGACAAGCTAGAGACAATTGTTCTATATGTAAAAAATTTGTATACAGTTCATGTCTACCCAAAAAGATTGCAAACAGAGCAATTGAGATTCTCTGAATATAAATAGTTCTTCACATAAATGTGTCTTGTATAACACTACTTGTTATATAATTAAAATGTAACTGATGAATAGCTAAGAAATACTGTGGTAATAAAATTTTTTCACCTTATGTTGTATGATGTGAACAACAAACACTGAAAACGTAATTTTATCTACATCTAATAGTGTCAGTTATTTTGTATGGTGTAAAATAAAAAATAAAATTTAGCAGGACGAATAAAAATTTTCACATATTGTTATTAAAAATGAAAAATAATAAAAGCAAGATCAGAGGCAATAAATACGAAATAGATTTTGTAAAAAACGTTGCAGTAAAAACCTTTTCGATTAATTAACTTCCATTGTGCGTTCTTGGGCTATCGTTTGAAGATGGGCGATCTTGTGGTAACATGTTAATAATGCAAGGGCAAGTTGACAACATCTCAGTGTTGGTGGAGCTCTGTACATGAGTACAGTAAAACAGAAAAAAATTTGAGCTCCTGCAATTGTTGCCTCCGTTTAATCCGATGTCAATGACGGATGGCTACTACGGTAAAAAAAAAAAAAAAAAAAATCAAAAGAGTATCACGAATAAAATCAAAAATACACAGAGGCCGGTGTGATCAGCAGTCGAGATGTGTGTGCATGCATTTTTAAAAATCATGCTCGGTTTATCTGACGCCAGGCAGCCAGTGTCCGCTCAGGCACATTGCGGTATGTATATTTAGTCGGGCCATGTTACGTATTTATTATTGTTCGTGTCATTTTTCTCCAACATCATCGCTGACTCTTCATAACAGAAGAGGAAATTCGTTTCTTTGGAAACAAAAGTTTGAGCACTGAAAAGACTGGACATGAGGGAGTCAATAAAAATAAAAGGTAGCAGGTGACTGGCGACGAGACAAATAAACTAGAGGAGTTTTATTCTACCAAGGCGTCTTGTTCTTTTTCTAAAATAAACAAAAAATTTCGTGCAACGTAAAACCATGAAAATATCAGATTACGAAAAGAATAGCGAAGCCCTTTATTTGTGGTTTACTCAACATCCAGATAATTAGTTGTCCAATGATTCAGAAGAAGGCATTTTTATCTTGAAAAGAATTAGAAGAAGGAGAAGAAAGGTTTTCCGCTGGTTCAGCCACGCTGAATAGGTTGAAGATAAGACAATGGGTGTGCCAGCTCGAAAACTGTATGGAGGTGTTATCTGCTGACAATGGAATTGTCGAAGTGATACAAGACAAAAATTAAAGAAAATGGTAGATCAGGAAAATCTGTCACTGGATCAAGTTTATAACTGTGATGAGACAGAACTCAATTGTACAAACATCAAAAAAAGTTTTGCATCATCCCAGTTCCCAGAACTTCTGATGATATACGTTCAGAGATTTCACCAAAACTGGCCAAAGATGTACAATCATGCAAGAACAACACCTATTAGACGGAGGGGGTCCAACAGCGTATCAGTTCCAGTCATTCCACCAGGAAGGAGGTACACGGCTGATGCCTGTAGTTCAACCATCCCTAGACTGTCAACACCGCGGTTCGATCGCATCCGCATTGTTACTTTGTGCCAGGAAGGGCTCTCAACAAGGGAAGTGTCCAGGCGTCTCAGAGTGAACCAAAGCGATGTTGTTCGGACATAGAGGAGATACAGACAGACAGGAACTGTCGATGACATGCCTCGATCAGGCTACTACTGCAGTGGATGACCGCTACCTACTGATTATGGCTAGGAGGAACCCTGACACCAACGCCACTATGTTGAATAATGCTTTTTGTGCAGCAACAGGACGTCGTGTTACGACTCAAACTGTGTGCAATAAGCCTAAAACCGTGAAAACATCATGATGCGCAACTTCACTCCTGAGGTCCATGGCGAGGTCCATCTTTGCAACCACGACACCATGCAGTGCGGTTCAGATGGGCCCGACAACATGCCAAATGGATCACTCAGGACTGACATCACGTTCTTTTCCCCGATTAGTATCACATATGCCTTCAAACAGACAATCGTCGGAGATGTGTTGGGAGGCAACCCGGTCAGGCTGAACGCCTTAGACACACTGTCCAGCAAGTGCAGCAAGGTGGAGGTTCCATGCTGTTTTGGGGTGGTATTATTGGGGGCCGATGTACGACGCTGGTGGTCAAAAAAGGCGCCGTAACGGTTGTACGATAGTGCAACCATGTTGGCAGCCTATTGGTGAGGCATTCGTCTTCATTGACGACAATTCGCGCCCCCATCATGCGCATCTTGTGAATGACTTCCTTCAGAACAACGACATCGCTCGACTAGAGTGGCCAGAAATAAACCCTATCGAACATGCCTGGGATAGATTGAAAAGGGCTATTTGTGGACAACGTGACCCACCAACCACTCCGAGGGATCTACGCCGAATCGCTGTTGAGAAGTGGGACTATCTGGACCAACAGTGCCTTGAGGAACTAGTGGATAGTATGCCACGACGAATACAGGCATGCATCAATGCAAGAGGACGTGCTACTGGGTATTAGAGGTGCAGCAATCTGGACCAGCACCTCTGGAGGTCTCGCTGTATGTTGATCTCTGTTCCAGTTTTCTGTACAGGTTCCGGAAGTCTCGGAACTGAGGAGATGCAAAACTTTTTTTGATGTGTGTAGAATGCTTCTGACTAAAATAGTAGCAGCTAGAAAAGGCCACTAGAAATGGAGCTTCTGCTCCGAGTTATGCGAAGTCAGAAGATAGAGTTATGATCCCAGCTTGTAGCAATGCCTCTGCAGATCATAGATTGGCACTTATGTTAATTGGTAAGACTGTCAAACCAAGAGAGCATTCAGAAATATATAGATGTTAGCCTTACAAGTTTTGTGTAAAAATCAAAAAAGTGCCTGGATGGATATCTCAATTTTAAGGATAAGTTTTTTGACACATCTGTGCGAGAAAAAATACTTAACAAACAGAAAATCACCACTCAAGGCCATCCTTATCTAGACAACACATGGTGTCACACTGATTCGTACTGGAGACACGCACAATTTTTTTACTTCAGAATACAACTAGTTTTGTCCAACACTGGACCAAGGAACGCTGGCGTGTCTGAAAAAAGAAGTATTGCAGTCGCTTCTGCACTCTAAAGAAAATGAACTCCAATCAATAGAAGCTAGCTAAAAAAAAAAATGGGTTTCAGAAGCTTGGGACCACAAAAAATCACAATCACTAAAAAAGTCTCGGGAATTTCTCCGAAAACGAAAAAAAAATACTTAAAGCAGCACACTCTATCAGAAGAAAACGAAAATGAACAATTTTTAGATCTCGTTGGACATCTGGTTGTGAGAATGCAGACGATAAGAGTTGCAAATATGGTTGAAGCAACACAAGCATTATGAAGTGACCATGGAGGTAAGAATAGAGGGAGACGCCGTGACGTCACAGCTGTGAAGCTATGTGAAGCCGAGGGTAGCCATCTCAATCCGACCAAAACATTGCTGCTGTAAGCTTGTGTGCATAGGCTTGTCGCTCGCTTTTGGAAGGATTTTGCGCTATTATGGTGACTTGTGTGGTGTTCGGGTGTACGAATCGTTCTGATTGTGATGCGAAATCGAAGGGAGTAACATTTCATGTGTAAGTTGTCTCGTTAAGTGTGATTTTACAACTTCATTGTGAATGAACGTGTGCTACATCGGTACTTGTACTATAGCGTGTTTTTCTCCTGTATGATTTTAGATTTACTAAAAATAAAAGTCGGAAAGCTCTGTGGGAGAATGCCGTGAGGAGGAAGAATTGGCGTGCGTCTAAATGGAGCACTATATGTTCTCAGCATTTCCGAGAAGAGGACATAGACCGAACTTCCCTATCAACAGTAAGGCTCCGAGAAAATGCTGTACCATCAGTTTTCCCTACACACCCAAAACATTTGCAAAAGGTATGTTAATTCAAAGAATTAAATTCTTAGTTCTCAAGTTCACGTTTCAGTATGATACGTACGTATCGTCGATAATCGAGTGTTGAGTAACTCACTTTGTCTTCATCATGTACCATATTAAAAGCTAACACTACATTAACTGGCGTAAAGTATAGGCCTAAACAGGACACTGTGTAGATTTGCCATTCTGTGTACCGTATTTCAGTAAATATTGGTGGTAATGAACAGTGTTTCCCTGTAGTGTAACGTAACTGAAATGTCCCAGTACGTATTACAAACAAAATGTATTTATGGGGCTTTGGAGGGAGGGTATAGCTAACTTAGTTTTCATTTTCTATTATTTAGTTTGTGATACACGTTTATTATTGAATTAACAAAATTGTATCGTTTACATTGAAGGCTAGCTATTCGTAATATTACATCAAAAACTATTTTTAATCAGAAGAAACGCGGAATTTCGCCTTTACGAGATTTTATTTTAAACAAAAACTTTGAAACAAACAATCTGATGAAGTTACATGTGTATATGGTGCAATTAGCGACCGTAATACACGCAGCGCTATAGCACACTGGCAATGTTTTGGTCAGAGTGTCATGGCAGCGAGCCACGCCCCCATGGCTTCAAAACGTAGTACGGCTGGGATACGTAGCGCCATCTCCCCTTATTCTTACCTCCATGGAAGTGACCTACAATGCTTTGTGGAAACGGTAAATAAAGGAAACAGAGATTCTAGTGTCGAAGAGGAAGAGGACAATGTTGGTGCCAACAGAATGATTTATACTGATGAACAGCGACATTGTACTTAGCAATGCGCTACCGTGGAACAGTCACAACGTCTACATGCGACACATCTTCCGAAATACGGAAACCGGTTTTCGATTTTGTGCTTACATGTTAAGGTCTCAAGATGATTTGCTAGCCCAGTTAAATATGGCGTCTGGAAAACAGCTGTTTCAGTTTATGGTTTAATCTGGACTATCGCTATTTCTCTTCAATTAAACGAGATGTAAACAGCTTCAGTCTAATATTTCTACTTATCCTTCGCTGTACAAAAAACCATTCTGTTCATATTAGACGATAAAAATGAAAAAAAGGACGAAACCTGACAGCCCAAGCACGTTTCAAAACCGGTTGCGTTTACATGGAAACGAAAATCGATTATGGAATTGGAAAACCGGCAACCAGAAGCGGATTCCCATAACTGATTTTGAAGTGTTTACATGATAACCCAGAAGCAGTATTGGGAAATCGGTTTTTGAAATTCGGTTTTGGGAGCCGTATGTAAACGGGATGAATGTTATGTGGCGACATCAGTTGATATGTTTCTACGAAGATGCCAGGATTATGATGCTATGAACAGACGTTTGACACAAAAACCCAAAAAACTATTATTTTTGCCGGAAATAAATATGTACAGAGGTAACAGTTGAACAATGGTTTATATATGTGTGTATTTACAGAACATGTTTGAGTTTCCAGTCGAAATAAAATAAACTGAGTAATATGTTAATTGGTGTAATAACTTTGTTACTGTAATAATACTGTGGACATCAAGTTCTGAATCAATTTTGTTTAAAGAAAGGTCTCCAAATTGCCCCACTAAGTGTAATTAGAAGTTTTACAAATTCTAATTCTACTCAGTCCCAGTTACCTCGAATTAATGAGGTGTTACTATATCGTTTTTGCCTGCATCTGTTTGCACATTACAGCTGAAAGCTGGCAACTGTGCTGCCAGCTTTCAGAGATTTTCTTTTGCCTACGCTACCACAAACCTCAGCAGAACGCCTTGGCATGAACAGTGTGGCCATACTACATCTACATGGTGGCAAAAATAGAACTTGCCTGGAAACTATTTCATGCTCTTCAAGATAGCTATCCCGACTTACTATCACATGATGCTCTGGGAGCAATCTAAGTTGGGTTGTGTATCTTAAAGGGCTTAAAATATTTTCCAGGCTACTTTTATTTTGTAGAGCCTGTACATCTACATACATTCATGACAGAGGGTGTTTTAGCATGGTGCATACCACATGTCAGGGTTCTTCCCATTCCAATTGTGTATGGAACATGGGACAAATAACTGATTAAACGCGTCTGTTAGTGCCGTAGTTAGTCTAATTTTTCTTCACAGTCCCTACAGGAAAGATACGCTGGAGGCTGGAGAATATTCTTAGATTCTTCAGTTAATAGTGGTTCATTGAAAAGTAGGCTATCCCTGGATAATTTGAGTTTATATTCAAGAGTGTGTTATACCAACAACAGTTCGTGAGTCCTGTTGGAATGGAAAGTGTTTACTCCCTTTCTACTACCAAGTGTATGCAAACTTCATCCCCTCCACCATTCCTTATCGCTCTCTCTCTGTGACCAGGCACCTTAGAAATTGTCGAGCACTGTAGCTGAAATATACATTTTCGATGTATTTAACTTTATATTGATTCCGCTATTCTCATCAGCCACGACACAGGTCTTTTTGGAATGTAAAAACACTACTAAAGGCCGGAATGTGCTTTCGTAGAAGATCTTGGTTTACAGACTGAACACCTGCTAGGCGGCACCTAGCGTCCATCACGGAACATTGCATAGGATAGACGGTAGGAGGTCTCTAACTTGTTAAGTGCAACACAACACCAGAAGATGCTTTTCCTGTGAGTGATGTAACTACCAGCCAATTAAATTGCACAATGGATTGAAAAGGCTGAATCAACGATTTCCTAGCAGTATCACTACAATTTTGCATGACTTACTAACTGCATAGCTTATTAAATCATCGGGAAGTTTTTAAGAATTACTTCCAGGTGTCTGGTTCACCGTCTTCAGATGCATCAGCTGTTGGAATCTCAATGTTTTACTTACTTTCACCCCACCTACCATCCGCCTTCGAAATAAAGACGTTTCTCAAACTCAACTGCGTGTCCGACTCCAGCCACACCCATTTTTGCGATGCTATCTGTGAAGTAAATCGGTTCAAATGGCTCTGAGCACCATGGGACTTAACATCTGAGGTCATCAGTCCCCTAGAACTTAGAACTACTTAAACCTAACTAACCTAAGGACTTCACACACATCCATGCCCGAGGCAGGATTCGAACCTGCGACCGTAGCGGTCGAGCGGTTCCAGACTGAAGCGCCTACAACCGCTTGCCACACCGACTGGTTCTGTAAAGTATCTGTAACAAAGTTACTACCAAGACCACTTTACAAAACAGACTAAGGATGCGACGTAAATGCAGAAACCTAGCAACAGAACCAAAGAGGAAGACAGTCGCTCCATTGTTGCATGGAGCTCTGAGACTACACGACACATCTTTTTTCCTCTAGATGTAAATTCATAATTAACATAATTAATTCTTTTCATTGCTACAAAAAATACCATAATCGTATGTACAGTGTTTTTTGGCATCGTGCGTTTATATTTAGTGCATTTTAAAGTTTCCTATGACATAACATAACCATGGTCAATAAACTGGAAGGAGAAAAGAACGAACACGTCTTGTACACGTCGAGATTAGAGAGGCATTAAACTGTTACTTCGTTTAACAGTTATTGCGTTAAAATATTTCAATGCCACTTATTTTCAAGGGTATCTACAGCTGGAGTCACGAACGAGGCTTGCCCTCAGCATTTATGTCATGTGCTCTCTGACAGTCATTGAGCGTTCGGTAGTCTTCTGAGCGCCGTGCTATGAGTTGTTGTTGTTGTTGTTGTGGTCTTCAGTCCTGAGACTGGTTTGATGCACCTCTCCATGCTACTCTATCCTGTGCAAGCTTCTTCATCTGCCAGTACTTACTGCAACCTACATCCTTCTGAATCTGCTTAGTGTACTGATCTCTTGGTCTCCCTCTACGATTTTTACCCTCCACGCTGCCCTCCAATGCTAAATTTGTGATACCTTGATGCCTCAAAACATGTCCTACCAACCGATCCCTTCTTCTAGTCAAGTTGTGCCACAAACTTCTCTTCTCCCCAATCCTATTCAATACCTCCTCATTAGTTACGTGATCTACCCACCTTATCTTCAGCATTCTTCTGTAGCACCACATTTCGAAAGCTTCTATTCTCTTCTTGTCCAAACTGGTTATCGTCCATGTTTCACTTCCATACATGGCTACACTCCATACAAATACTTTCAGAAACGACTTCCTGACACTTAAATCTATACTCGATGTTAACAAAATTCTCTTCTTCAGAAACGATTTCCTTGCCATTGCCAGTCTACATTTTATATCCTCTCTACTTCGACCATCATCAGTTATTTTACTCCCTAAATAGCAAAACTCCTTTACTACTCTAAGTGTCTCATTTCCTAATCTAATCCCCTCAGCATCACCCGATTTAATTTGACTACATTCCATTATCCTCGTTTTGCTTTTGTTGATGTTCATCTTATATCCTCCTTTCAAGACACTGTCCATTCCATTCAACCGCTCTTCCAAGTCCTTTGCTGCCTCTGAGAGAATTACAATGTCATCGGTGAACCTCAAAGTTTTTACTTCTTCTCCATGAATTTTAATACCTACTCCGAATTTTTCTTTTGTTTCATTTACTGCTTGCTCAATATACAGCTTGAATAACATCGGGGAGAGGCTACAACCCTGTCTCACTCCTTTCCCAACCACTGCTTCCCTTTCATGCCCCTCGACTCTTATAACTGCCATTTGGTTTCTGTACAAATTGTAAATAGCCTTTCGCTCCCTGTATTTTACCCCTGCCACCTTCAGAATTTGAAAGAGAGTATTCCAGTTAACGTTGTCAAAAGCTTTCTCTAAGTCTACAAATGCTAGAAACGTAGGTTTGCCTTTTCTTAATCTTTCTTCTAAGATAAGTCGTAAGGTTAGTATTGCCTCACGTGTTCCAACATTTCTACGGAATCCAAACTGATCTTCCCTGAGGTCCGCTTCTACCAGTTTTTCCATTCGTCTGTAAAGAATTCGCGTTCGTATTTTGCAGCTGTGACTTATTAAACTGATAGTTCGGTAATTTTCACATCTGTCAACACCTGCTTTCTTTGGGATTGGAATTATTATATTCTTCTTGAAGTCTGTGGGTATTTCGCCTGTCTCATACATCTTGCTCACCAGATGGTGGAGGTTTGTCATGACTGGCTCTCCCAAGGCCATCAGTAGTTCTAATGGAATGTTGTCTACTCCCGGGGCCTTGTTTCGACTCAGGTCTTTCAGTGCTCTGTCAAACTTTTCACGCAGTATCTTATATCCCATTTCATCTTCATCTACATCCTCTTCCATTTCCATAATATTGTCCTCAAGTACATCGCCCTTGTATAAACCTTCCATATACTCCTTCCACCTTTCTGCCTTCCCTTCTTTGCTTAGAACTGGGTTGCCATCTGAGCTCTTGATATTCATACAAGTGGTTATCTTCTCTCCAAAGGTCTCTTTAATTTTCCTGTAGGCAGTATCTATCTTACCCCTAGTGAGACAAGCTTCTACATCCTTACATTTGTCCTCTAGCCATCCCTGCTTAGCCATTTTGCACTTCCTGTCGATCTCATTTTTGAGACGTTTGTATTCCTTTTTGCCTGCTTCATTTGCTGCATTTTTATATTTTCTCCTTTCATCAATTAAATTCAATATTTCTTCTGTTACCCAAGGATTTCTATTAGCCCTCGTCTTTTTACCTACTTGATCCTCTGCTGCCTTCACTACTTCATCCCTCAGAGCTACCCATTTTTCTTCTACTGTATTTCTTTCCCCCATTCCTGTCAATTGTTCCCTTGTGCTCTCCCTGAAACTCTCTACAACCTCTGGTTCCTTCAGTTTATCCAGGTCCCATCTCCTTAAATTCCCGCCTTTTTGCAGTTTCTTCAGTTTCAATCTGCAGTTCATAACCAATAGATTGTGGTCAGAATCCACAACTGCCCCTGGAAATGTCTTATAATTTAAAACCTGGTTCCTAAATCTCTGTCTTACCATTATGTAATCTATCTGATACCTTTCAGTATCTCCAGGATTCTTCCAGGTATACAACCTTCTTTCATGATTCTTGATCCAAGTGTTAGCTATGATTAAGTTATGCTCTGTGCAAAATTCTACAAGGCGGCTTCCTCTTTCATTTCTTCCCCCCAATCCATATTCACCTATTGTGTTTCCTTCTCTCTCTTTTCCTACTGACGAATTCCAGTCACCCATGACTATTAAATTTTCGTCTCCCTTCACTACCTGAATAATTTCTTTAATCTCGTCTTGCATTTCATCAATTTCTTCATCATCTGCAGAGCTAGTTGGCATATAAACTTGTACTACTGTCATAGGCATGGGCTTTGTGTCTATCTTGGCCACAATAATGCGTTCACTATGCTGTTTGTAGTAGCTAACCCGCACTCCTATTTTTTTATTCATTATTAAACCTACTCCTGCATTACCCCTATTTGATTTTGTATTTATAACCCTGTAATCAACTGACCAAAAGTCTTGTTCCTCCTGCCACCGAACTTCACTAATTCCCACTATATCTAACTTTAACCTATCCATTTCCCTTTTTAAATTTTCTAACCTACCTGCCCGATTAAGGGATCTGACATTCCACGCTCCGATCCGTAGAATGCCAGTTTTCTTTCTCCTGATAATGACGTCCTCTTGAGTAGTCCCCGCTCGGAGATCCGAATGGGGGACTATTTTACCTCCGAAATATTTTACCCAAGAGGACGCCATCATCATTTAATCATACAGTAAAGCTGCATGTCCTCGGGAGAAATTATGGCTGTAGTTTCCCCTTGCTTTCAGCCGTTCGCAGTACCAGCACAGCAAGGCCGTTTTGGTTAATGTTACAAGGCCAGATCAGTCAATCATCCAGACTGTTGCCCCTGCAACTATTGAAAAGGTGAAAAGGCTGCTGCCCCTCTTCAGGAACCACATGTGTGTCTGGCCTCTCAACAGATACCCCTCCGTTGTGGTTGCACCTACGGTACGGCCATCTATATCGCTGAGGCACGCAAGCCTCCCCACCAACGGCAAAGTCCATGGTTCATGGGGGGGGGGGGGGGGGGAGTATGAGTATCGTAGCAAATTCGAGTATTAAATGTGATCATAGCGAGTTATTTAGTGGATTTTTACTCAATTTTTTGCGAGTTATCATTGCTAATTGCGGTGGAAAGTCACAATTTCTGAGCAAGCAAACGAGAAACTTAATTTACAAGATACACGCTTTCTTTAAGAACAAAACACTTGTATGGTCATACTACAACTGTCTCTTGGAACAAGCAAGATTGCAGTTCCCTTTTGTGCCTCGATCTACGCAAGCCGCCGCCATCTTGCATGAATCGGACTATAATAACTGGCGTTTAGCCAGTTACCTACGCTGGGATTGATCAGCGAAGCACAGGTGGCGTAGACGCTATACTTTATTTCATAATTTTAAAGGTTCAATGCTGTATTTGGAGTTTTTGATATTATAAATCACGTGCAGTGAAACCATGTCGTTTTTTGTGATTACTTTAAATATACTGACATAAAATCCTATGTTGTTGGATAAAAGCGTTACTTCTGCAAGCACTGGCTAACGCACAGCCAGTTACTGCAGATAAAATTCGAAACTTAATTTCTGCTGCAGTAGACTAACTGCTTTTAGTACTGCACTATCGATCACCATGCAAAATAATAAACCGAGGTGATGTGATACAAATTTGTAGATTTGTCTGCTTGTACTGAAAGATGTTTTGTTTGAGGAAAACAACTAGTATGATAATATTTTGAGGGAGGTCCACAATGACTGTCTAAAACGGCAGGTAATAAATGAGAATTCAAAAACAGATAACGATCTTATCTCAACATCATTGACAAGAAAGGGAGAAACTGTTTCCACATCTATCTGGTGGCAGGTTACACACTTGTGCGACTTCTATTCAAGATCACCTCCCCCACTTTCTACCCTGTGGAGAACTACCGGGAATAGAACAAGGTCACCCAGGGAAACCTCCACACCGTCCCTTCAACCTCTCAACCTCTCTCCTCTCCTGTGCCATTCCATCTAGAGTAATAAGCTTTGAGCTGCCCCTCACCAAGGTCATCTTTTATGACTGTGGTACTTGACTAGATGGGGGTCCACTCTGGGGCTGGGCAAGAGAAGGAGAGGATCAGGCTTCATCGATTTGTTAGTAAGAAATTACGTGAAGTCGTATCACTTGAGGTCTATTTTCAAACAAGAAATTACTGTTTTCATCACTCAAGTCACCAGCAGAGAACACACCTTGGCATTTTTCATAGTTTTATGTATTGTTTCGTCTTTCTCCGATTTAGCATATTTTTCACCCATTTTCGTATTTTTTCCGTATTTTCAACAATTTTTCTGCATTTTTCGTGTTTTATTCAATTACCAGAGCTCCACCTCGTAGTTTCCATCATGTCGACGTCATGAAGCTCTCAGCCAATCACAATGCAGTACGTGCCCGAATTATTTATCACTCCTAAGCCATGACTACATCACTGGCATGTGTGGCATCTTAGCATATGAGCAAGATGTGAATACATTGGTGGGAATAATGATGTGATGGCAAATTCTATAAGCACTGCAGTTTTACCGACTTCCAACCAAAGATACAATATGTATAGGAAATGCCACACGATGATAAATAAAACCCTGATAACTCACTATGACATTACTAGATTGTGTGATGTCATATCAAAATTCAGATGCTTCCAACCAAAGATAGAGTTTGTGTATAAGAATTAGCACAGCACTACAGAATATGCATCTAGAGAGCATGACATAGTTTCTAATTTTGATTCTTGCTACTTATCAGATGTTTTGTATAAAGTTAGTCTTTACACGAGTCTAGCAGAATTGTGTGTGTCCGTTACCTCAATGACACCTAACAGAGATAGTGCAGCTCGATGTACAGTCTCTTGCAAAGCCATCCCTACAGTACTAGGGCGTGTTAGAATGAGCTCATTATCACATTAGTGGAAATTATTACGTGATAGAAAAATTATGATACTTTCAGCCAAAGATACTGTGTATAAGAAATAGCACAGCACTACAAAAACACGTACCTAGAGAGATAGCTCACCAGTATTTGCAGCCACCCCAGCAAAAAGTGTGTCACCTGAGGGATAGCTCACCTCTCTAACTCCGAGACGTGTGCCGTAGAGCTGAGACCTAGAAATTTGCACAATGTATGCATAAACATCTCCAACCTGGTGGCTGGCACAAAGGGCACTGCTGCTACGAAATCAGATGTTCAGAGAGAGGTCATACCACCACAGCCAACCAGTTGTAGCTTGCAAATGCCTACACGTCCACCAGCGAAAATCTGTGGGCGACTTTCTAGATAAACGTTGCTAACAGTTTAAGCGACAAGCACTCCCCTCCTGTCGTCCTTTCTCTCTGAATCAATAAGAAACAAGCTCTGCCTCCTTGCCCCAACCATTTTGCTTTCAAAAATAGTGTTTGTGTGTGGGCAACCTCAGGTCGAATAAAGACACACATTTATTATTTCGACATCTAAACAAAATAAACCCTGAAGTATTATTAGTACGCACAACATTACTATAGATCTCACGTGTTAACTATAGGAATATCCGAGTATGGACATCGCTATTAGTATAATTTCGACTGATCCATAGAATTCCAAAGACATATGCTGGACAGCTAGCACATTGCGGTATTTTTTTTTTTTTTTTTAAAGAAACACCCCCTGAAGAAACATCCAAATAGTACGGAAATCGGTAGATGTGATGTCGATATACAGAGAAACAACTCATGACAATTTAAGAAAAAGGTGAATGATTTATTCAAGAGAAAGATAAATCGAGAAAGTCGATGAGGTGTTGGTCCACCTCTGACCCTTATGCAAGCAGTTATTTGGCTTGGCATTGATTGAAAGAGTTATTGGATGTCATTCTGAGGAATATCGTTCCAAATTCTATCCAACTGGCGTGTCGGATCGTCAGAATCCCGAGATGCTTGGATGGCCCTGTCCCTAATGCTCCAAACGTCCTCAATTCTGGAGAGATCTAGCGACCTTTCTATCCAAAGTAGTGTTGGCAAGCACGAAGACAAAAAGTAGCAACTCTCGTCGTGTGTGGATGGCCATTATCTTGCTGAAATGTAAGCCCCAGATGGCTTGCCATGAAGGGTGACAAAACAGGACGACTATCGACGATGGACTGCTGTACTGTAAGGGTTCATATGACAACCAGAGGGGTCCTTCTACGAAATGAAATGACGTCCCAGACCATCACTTATGGTTGTTAGACCCTGTGGTGGGCGGCGCGACAGTCAGGCTAGTATCCCACTGCTGTCCAGCTCGTTCCCATACACGTCTTTGCTGGTCATTGGGACTCAATACGTAGTAGGACTCAACACTGAACACAGAATCTATGTCACAGGACACCCACAAAACAGTGTGATTGAAGGTATTACCAGAAGATCATGTGACTGGTAGTGTTGCCATTATGACCTTTACCTGAAGCTTTTTGCTACTAGAGTGAATAATCACCATTAGCAAGAAGTATTTTGCTGTTGGTGTTCATATTGCTATGCTAAGATGCATTTCAGTGTTTGCCCTTCACTTTTACAAATACTAAGGCAGACTGACATGGGGTCTAAACCAGCATCTTCCGGCGAATTACAGTAAATACTGTTGACTTGTGTAGATGCACATACATTACAGGTAATCAGAACCAATAAATGGTTATAAATCTATTACATGAGGGACCAGACAGTATTGCTGGCAGTTCTACTGTGTACTATCTCAAGGTAGATTACTGTCTATTCGTTATAAGCAAATCAGTATGGGATACAATACCTTCATAGAGTATTTTTGAAAGTAGATATGAGAATACAAAAAAGGCTATACATCTCTAGGGGGCCTGACTGTCTTGCTGGCAGAGAGGTAGAACAAATTATATCATCTTGATATGAAAAGGTGGCAATGTGTGCTGAGTAGACTTATACCACTATCTATTCGTGTTTTCATAAATGTAGTTCTAAGATAGTTGTGCAATAATGTTTACTGGGATGTAATACTACCTTAAATGTTGTTGATCACGTGATTGTGATGTCTTCTCTGGTTATGGGTCCTAAAAATTAGAAAACATATGAGTTACATTTTTAGCTGGATGTGTACATGTTTTGGAAGACTTTAGTTTTAATGGGTTATTCAGTAATGGAAGTATGCAATACCATATCTTGGCACTCTACTTAGAAAAAAGATAATCACGATCTATAATGAGTTATAGTTTTATCATGAATATCGGTTACACAAATACGTACTGACAGTTCTTTTGCAGAGAAGTGGTAAGGGGTGTCAGTATCATTTTTGTGTAGGACGTTTTCCCACAGTTGTCATCGGCCAATGTCCGCACTCTGAGGCTGTGGGGATCAGGACTAAGAGTTTCATTTACGTGGGGACTAATGTGCTGACTACATCTCTAAGCTATCGTGAGCTTTTCGGTGGTCACTGGAATCTAGAAGAAATGGTGTTGATTCTACTGTTATCGGCTATGTGTAGCTCATATTTTTCCAGCAGTCATTGTTGGTGTGTTCTTCGCAATTTGAATCATGTTGGTGGTAGGTTATTAATTTTTACCATCAATAATTTCTGACATCAATCAGCTTTGGTCGTATGATGGCGCTAGTGCTTGCAGGTACGTGTGTGTGTGTGTGTGTGTGTGTGTGTGTGTGTGTGTGTGTGTGCATGTGTGTTTTATCTTTTCACAATTGTTCTGCCACTGGGGTTTTAAATTCCCTTACACAGCACTTAATTGTTGCAGTTTTGCTTTGAAAATAACATGGTGTGCACGTGTCAATGACGTCATCCGGCTGCATTCCCATAATTTATATGAAAAATTGTTTTGTTTATAACCTCAATATTGCATTTTACGAGGTGTGTCGATTTGAAGGTTCCACATCAGTTGAAAAACGTTTCGTGATTCGTTTTTGTGCTTTCTGAAGGTGAAAAAACGGGTAAAATTTTTGCTCAAATGATTTTACGGAGTGGTGAAAGTTGTATTAACCGCAGAAATTCTTATGAGTGGATACAACTGTTCAAGAAAATGTCAACCTCAGTTACTGTCGAGTAATGTCCTGGCTGGCCAGTAGAAGTGTCAGTTCCTTCATTTGAAACCCTTGTTGACAGCATTATTTGTGAAGATCAACGGGTTACAATTGAACATATACCAAAAACAGTTACAGTAAGTTTAAGCACAGTTAATAACGTTATCGATAATAAGTTCAAGTACAGAAAAATAGGTGCAAGGAGGGCCCTGAAAGAAATAACGCAACAACACAAGGAAACAAGACTCAATCTGCACAAAAACTTGAAAGAACAAAAGGCAAGGTGACGCTTTTTTAAATCAGATTTTAGTATATGACGAAACCCTAGTCCACCATTTTGAACCAGTGTACAAAAGACAAAGCATGGAATAGTAGAGCACCAGCTCACAGGCCTGAAGGAATTCATAACATAAGCATCAGCGAGAAAAGTTGTGTTGCACAACTATAGCGATGCTCAATATGTCGCATGTGTGGTTATTTGACAGATCAGATAAACAGTGCCTATTACTCAAACATGCCGATGAACAACTGAAAGCAAGAAATGAGGGAAATATGATGTGGATCTCAAAGAAAGGGCATTATACTACTACACGACAATGCTCATCCTCACACGGCGTAGATGACCCAAGAAACCATTGGTAAAACGGGTTGGGAGATACTAACTCACCCTCATTCCCATTCAGCTTTGGTTCCATCAGAATTTATTGTTTATTCCACACAAGGCGGTATTATGAAGAAAAAAATTAAACAATGAGGGGGCAAAGAATTTGCGGGAACATGCCTCAAACAACAAGATAAAGACTTCATTGCATCAGGTGTAAAAAAATTATTTCATCATTGGGACAAGTGTATTAATATTGGTGGAGACTGTGTTGGTAAATTGTAAAAGTCTTATTTTGTAAACGTACAAAATGTTTTTCTACATCTCTCCCTCATATATTAACGTTTTTTAGTGGTGAAACTTCTTACATAAATAAAAGATTTGTTTTTCTTTAACTTCCAGTATGCAATTTGCGTACTTTAATAGGACAGTTCCTCTCTAGAGTTTATGAAGATAATGCTCAACTGTAATCAATATTTACTTTACTCATACATTAATGTGTACTGACTGCATGAACAGCTTGGCAGCTCTCTACAGATAAAATGGTTACTTAAAAGTGAACATCAACTGAAGTTAGCAATATAAATTTACAGAATTGCTTATTTTTAATTTCAAATTAAAATTCCATATATTAATCGAAAACTGCAGTAATTCTGTCGAGTGGGTGATTTTGAACAATAACCTACACCACATGGTATTGAACACATAAACCTCATTGTTACTATAATAATATAAACTTAGGTGACAAAAGTCATGAATCCCTCCTAATATTGTGTCAGACCTCCTTTCACCCAGCGCAGTTAAGTTTAGCAGCATGGACTCAACAAGTCGTTGGATCCACTGCAGAAATATTGAGCCTTGCTGTCTTTATAGCTGTCCATAACTGCGAAAGTGTTGCCAGTGCAGGATTTTGTGCAAGAACTGACGTCTCACTTTGTCCTATAAATGTGCAATGGAATTCATGTCGGGCAATCTGGGTGGCCAAACCATTTGCTCAATAACTGTGGCCTGCTGACATGGTGCATTGTCATCCATAAAAATTCCATCATTGTTTTGGAACATGAAGTCGATGAATGGATGCAAAAACGTCTTCATGTAATCTAACATAACAATTTCCAGTCAATGATTAGTTCAGCTGAACCAGAGGACCAGTCCATTCCCCATAAACACAGCCCACACCCACACTATTATCAAGCCACTACCAGCTTGCACAGTGCCTTGTTGACAACTTGAGTCCATGACGCCACACTCGAAACCTACCATCAGCTTTTACCAACTGGAATCAGGAGTCATAGAACCAAGCCACTGTTTACCAGCTGTCTAGAATCCAACTGACATGGTCACGAGCCCAGGAGAGGAGCCACAGGTGACGTTGTGCTGTTAGCAAAGGCACTCACATCTGTCATCTGCTGCCATAGCCCATTAACACCAAATTTCGCTGCACTGTCCTAAAGGATTGCACTGTCCTAAAGGATATGTTCGTCGTACGTCCCACCTGGATTCCTGTTGTTGTCTCACATAGTATTTTAGCACTACATCTCTACACAAACAAAAGAGAACGCCATGACCTGCATTGTCCGTGGTGAGAGGTAACGCCTGAGATTTGGTATTCTTGGTACACTCTTGACACTGTGGGTCTCGGAATATTGAATTCCCTAAGGATTTCCGAAACTAAATGCGCCATGTGTCAAGCTCCATCTACC
Source organism: Schistocerca serialis cubense (assembly GCF_023864345.2). NCBI lineage: Eukaryota > Metazoa > Arthropoda > Insecta > Orthoptera > Acrididae > Schistocerca > Schistocerca serialis. Next base: position 289,069,098 of record NC_064638.1, read on the forward strand.
ATTCCACAGTCAAAGTCTGTCGATTCCCGTCATGCGGCCACAATCGGAAATCCTTTCACATGAATGACCTGAGTATAAATGACAGCTTTGCCAATGTACTTTCCTTTTATAGCTTGTGTATGCGATACTATAGCCATTCTGTACATGTGCATATCGCTATTCCATGACTTTCGTTACCTCAGTGAAACATGAAGCCGTATTTGCCTTTTACCTCAAACAGCGATATGGCGGTGGTAAAAGTTGTACCTCAGAACATCTTCACACTCGTCATCAATCATATTAACTTTATGAATTGAATAAAACATCTACTAAAAATAAAATTAATTTATTTTCCTCAAACTGATACACAACCTTCGCGCTAATTGCGGATCATTCAGAAAACTGACAATTACTTACTTGTCAATACTGCTCATCAGCCGTACTTCTAAATGACTACGCTACTGACATTAGTATCTTCTTTCTTTTATGCATCTGAAACACAATGTCTTCATTCCAGGCCTTCCTACAACTATTTTTCCCGGAATGTCTGGGTGGTACGGTTGCACAAAATCCCAGTGCGTCATAATCTTATGTGGTGGCTCAACAATGCTAACCAGGCGAAAAAATTCAAGACGAGTCATGTCACTGTACGCTGGACCAGAGTGTAGATGGTGCAATAAGAAGCACGTTTCCGGAAAGCGCAGTGGCAAGCTTATACTTCTTTTAAAATATTCTGCTTCCACTCCATATAGTTTGCGTATTGCTTCAGTGATCACCTTTAACAAATGGAAAGTGCACATAATAAGATGCCCCTTTTTACAACACACGTGTGTTATAGGATTCGTAGTACACACATCAAAAAAAGCTTTGCATCACCTCAGTTCTGAGAGTTTCGGAACCTGTACAGGAAATTGGAATAGAGATCAACATAAACATCATTTCCGTCCTTTTTATTGCTCATGAAACCCACACATTGCGTGTTGTACCACCATACAGCGAGACATTCAGAGGTGGTGGTCCAGACTGCTGTACACACCAGTACCTCTAATACCCAGTAGCACGTCCTCTTGCATTGATGCATGCCAGTATTCATCATGGCGTACTATCCACAAGTTCCTCGAGGCACTGTTGGTCCAGATTGTCCCACTCCTCAACGGCGATTCGGCGTAAATCGCTCAGAGTGGTTGGTGGGTCACTTCGTCCATAAACAGCCCTTTTCAATCTATCCCAGACGTGATCGATAGGGTCCATGTCTGGGGAACATGCTGGCCACTCTAGTCAGGTGATGTCATTTTGCTGAAGGAAGTAATTCTCAAGATGTGGACCATGGGGGCGGGAATTGTCATCCATGAAGACGAATGCCTCACCAATATGCTGCCAATATGGTTGCACTATCAGTCAGAGGATGGCATTCATGTATTTCACAGCCGTTAAGGCACCTTCCATGATTAAAAGCGGCATACGTCGGCCCCACATAATGCACCCTAAAACAGCAGGGAACGTCCACCTTGCTGCACTCGCTGGTAGACAGTGTGTCTAAGGCGTTCAGCCAAACTCCGACGATTTTGTGGTTGAAGGCAATGCGACACTCATTGGTGAAGAGAACGTGAGGACAATTCTGAGTGGTCCATTCGGCATGTTGTTGGGCCCATCTCTACCGCGTTGCATGGTGTCGTGGTTGCAAAGATTGACCTCGCCATGGACGTCAGGAGTTAAGTTGCGCATCATGCAGCCTATTAGCACAGTTTGAGTCGAAATACGACTCCTGTGGCTGCACGAAAGAATTATTCAACATAGTGGCGTTGCTGTCGGGGTTCCTCCGAGCCATAATCCGTAGATAGTGGTCATCCACTGGAGTAGTAATCCTTGGGCGGCCTGAACGAGGCATTTTATCGACACTTCCTGTCTCTCTGTAGCTCCTACATGTCTGAACAATAACGTTTTGGTTCGCTCCAAGACGCCTGGACACTTCTCTTGTTGCTGGCCGAAGTGGCCGTGCGGTTAAAGGTGCTGCAGTCTGGAACCGCAAGACCGCTACGGTCGCAGGTTCGAATCCTGCCTCGGGCATGGATGTTTGTAATGTGCTTAGGTTAGTTAGGTTTAACTAGTTCTAAGTTCAAGGGGACTAATGACCTCAGCAGTTGAGTCCCATAGTGCTCAGAGCCATTTGAACCATTTTTGAACTTCCCTTGTTGACAGCCCCTCCTGGCACAAAGTAACAATGTGGACGCGATCGAACCGCGCTATTGACCGTCTAGGCATGGATGAACTACAGACAACACGAGCCATGTACCTCCTTTCTGGTGGAATGGCTGGAACTGATCAGCTGTTGGACACCCTCCGTCCAATAGGCGCTGCTCATGCATGGTTGTTTATATCTTTGGGCGGGTTTAGTGACTTCTCTGAACAGTCAAAGGAACTGTGTCTGTGCTACAATATCCACAGTCAACGTCTATCTTCAGGAGTTCTTGGAACCAGGTTGATGCAAAACATTTTTTGATGTGTGTAGACATGTAATATACTCTTCTTGGCAAGAGGCTACAGAGAGTTACTTCATACATGTGATTAGATACACATTAATATATTTCTGAAGCTTTTATTATCACATAAACTAATCCAACAGTTTACAAATCTACATACATAAATTTTCACATGTAACATTAAAGAAGTATGTGATTACAGTTGTACTGCACTAACATCATATGTTAATACAGCATAAAATAAATAAATAAACATATACTGTGAAATATTTCATGATATATTTATGTTTTGTACTTTTAAAAATAGTTGTGATGCTTATTGTACAATGTCATACAGAGACAAAATTATGACTAACATGTAGATATTGTGCACGTTCTCAGAAACATACTGGTATATTAATTCTTGGACTGGTTAGAAGCGATGATCTTCTGGAGAGATAAATGCCAGGAAACAATGTGCCACAGTGCCAGACCAGCAGCCTCATCAGAGGCAGACGTGAAATCAAATTCTGCAAATCACAACTGCTGAATGTTGGAAAAGTTTCCATACTAAAATTATGTCTGATTTGGAGATACAAACATAGCTGTCAAGTTGTGGATTTGTTTGAGTATATATATGGTGACAGTAGTTACAGTGGCAGCTTCAACTAACAAGGGTGAGCAACAGATGTGAAATTGTGAACAGGTATGTAAAGCAGTGGGGCTGTAGCAGTTGTGTCAACGTTGTTGTATCACAAATTGCAGTGGAGTAACGAGCAGTGATTCTGTTTCACGTTTTATTCAGTAAAATGTCATTGAAGATATGTGAGTCTACGGAAAAGACTTACGGTGATAACTGGTTAAATTGTGCACGAGTGGTTTAAACGTTTTAAACGATGTCAGGTGACTCTCGAGGGCGAGAGGTCAGGGCATCTCACCTCAACTTCGTTCGACGTAAACGTCGAGAAAATTCGTGATCCGTTGAAAACAGACCGCCATCTCTCAAGCAGAGCTATCACCGAACAACTGAAAACAAGTCCATATTCACCCGTTTTGGTGCCGAGTAGCCTTTTTTATTCCCAGAATTAAAAAATTCACATGAAGAGTCAATGGTTTCAATACATAATCGACATTCAAGTCAACGAGACTCGTAAGTTGAAAAACATCTCAAAGAAGGAATTTTCTGAAAATTTCATATGGTTAGATGACCGTGCTGTGCATTGTAATCAAGTGAGGGGAGACTAAGCAAAACACCTAAAACATTAAGACCACCGTCTTAACTTTTCTCTATTTTTTAAAATTCTCTCTGTGAACTACAATACACTGGGATATACAGGCTGGTCCTATTTATCTCAAACACGCCAGTAACCTTTTGTCCATAAGCAAAATAAAAAATGTATCAAGAAAATGTTTTGAAACCAAGGAGACATTAAACGACACCATTGGTTTTATTGTAATTACGTTAGTTACAAAGACATGAACAGCAGCTCGTCTTTTTTAAATTGGACTTACAGGGTAGTTGCACCTGTCTCCAATATTAAGCACCTACACGGCGAGTAAAAAGTATAATAGAACTTTATTTGCATTACATACAATCTCATTAAATGAAAACTAATCACATATCACGAGCTTTCGACATACATAAGAACGATTCCAAAGAACAAGGAACAAATACAGTTATCATGTTCGATTCCATGGGAATGATTGTGCCCGAAAACCGTGATGTAAACCAGGACTGAAAGAAGATCACCATCGGTCGTAATGTAATTGCCTAACAGGACCAATGCTTGTACATGCCGAATATAGACTGGAGTATGTGTTATTATAATTACGTTCAGTCTGTATGACTCTTTATAATGCACTAATGATAGCTGCACTGACAGTTGGAATCTAGTTCCGCAAGCCAATAAAAAAGATAAATGACATTACGACCGAAGCCGACCTTATTTCTATCCTGAATGACAGCTCTATACTCCAGACACCAAAGATGTGTCAATGATAAAATGTTTCGCACCGGCACTGGTGTTGAGTCAATGTTTATCGAAGTCACCACATGAGCTCTCTCCCCCCCACCTCCCCCCCTTTTCGGCAAAGTTGCGGGTCGAGGTGGGACAGAGTGATGACATTACTGGATGCGTAGAGCTCATGTTGCTTACTTCGTCCTCGAGGAACTCTGGAGGAAGTAATCAATTATATAGCGGCTGACCGCTGAGGTGGATCACAACTGGCCCCTTCGTCGTTGTTACACACTGCAGAACAAGCAGAGAGTACAGATGAATTCTGCATGCCATCACTCGCAGTTACTTGTATATATTTTGCAGGGGGTGTCACACGGCACCGGGCAGGATGTTTGCTCTGTCTGATATGATCAACCCTCTGACCCTGCTCTCTGTTGTGAACCCAGCAGCCCCTCTCACGAGTGGAAATTTGAATCTAACTTGCATGCCGGAATGTGTGAAGGTTAGATGGGCTCTGGGAGGTGACACAGCCTCTGGTACCGGTCACTGCAAATCCTGCGGCTTTTCTCAGGCGTCTGTTGTCGATTCCTATGAATGAAATGTTGGTGGAAGTGGAGCGCTAAAGGTTATGGTCGGTGCTCCGTCTGTAAATGCTGGTTTTAAGCTTTCAATTAATATGATGTGTTACCCGTCATCCTTTTCGATGATGAATGTGTTTCCTCTTCTTGTCACAACTCGATATGGTCTCGAATAGAGTGGAAACAGTGGAAGTCAGAATGCATCGTCTTGGAACCATACAAAACCACATTTGTATAATCCTTTATGTATAAAAATGTTTATGCCAGCAAGCCTTACTGGGTTAATTGGCATGAAATGGCGCAAGTGTGAGCACAGTCGACAGATGAAGGATGCAGAATCTTCCTGAGTCAGTGGAGAAAATGGCATAGGCGAGAAGGAATCGTACGGCACTCGCAACTGCTCGTCATGTACTATCAGTGTGGGTGAACAGCATTATGTCTCTTCAGCTGGAACTTCCAGGCTGAGAACCCGTGGTCGATGTATAAAATTTCCACCTAACGTTTCGTCTCCATCTGCGGGAGACATCTTCTGAGGTCATCCAGCTACTGCCACTGAGGCTCCAGGTACTCTCGCATTTATAGAGCACATAGAGAGCACCACCATTCTACAAACTGTGAAAATATTCATATGTTATTTTAGTTCAAATAATCAATCGTTCTGTTTTTTCCACAGATTGAAGACAAAGAATACTTCTTTCAAAGTTTCTTGTAAGGTTAGTTTTTATTATTTTTTTTTTCGTAGCACCTGGCAAGAATTTGATTTTGGAATGTACTCCATCATATCCTAGATTAAAAACAGAGATGTCTGGAATTTTTACTAACATCGCTAACTGGCAATGCCATAGGACTGCTGAGATGACCTTGAGGTGCCTATTTTCGTGATGGCCACTATATCACCAATAGCTTCCTATCCTTCTGGCAACTCATCAAACCTGAAGACAGGTCCAAAGCTCAAGCATCCAACAATATCTCTGGAATGGTGTGGGTCAGAAAGCCCATCAAGGTTGCAATCAACCAATGATTTCAATGATTATTCTGCTGAAGTCTGAGAAACTGTTTATCACTAATCTCCCTCACTTTCACTTAAGATGATGTTCTCAGGCCAGGAAATCAGAGCAAGTTTTAATCTGTTTCCAGTTTGCTATTGTCACCTTGTTCAACCAGGCCTAATTGAGTTTCTTTTGTGGCACTCTTACTCCCAGCCGATTTTCGTTTGCAACAACACATAATTAAATACATAAATCTAGCCAGTTACATCAAATAAAATTATGAATTTCTTATACCATGGGCCAACAGCGTCTACAAATTTTTTAAATGACAACATTTTCGCTGTTTTGTTTCATTGTTGCACTTGCTGCATTTTTTTCTTTTTCAAGAATAATATAGTGTAATAAGAAAAACACACTATGAGATCAGGAGTATGTACAACCTATTATTACAGTTCAAAATTCATATTCTTAGATTTGATGTTATGTCATAGGAATCGATTGAAATGACGTTATTATAGGACTGTGTCGCTTTTGTGGGAATATAGTCATTTTTGTTGTTAATGAAATTTGCAGATTTGTTACTGACATCTAGAAACAGGTGGACAAACTTAAATAATAGTAGTTTGTATGTACTCACGGTACATTTTATAGATGAAATGAGTCAACTGAAGTCATGTGTTCGGGAATGCATCCAACCTGAACAAACACACAGTTCAGAAAATATTTAAAATTAGATAGAGGCTGTTACGACCAAATATAACTTCTAGTTTAAAATCGCTGCCATCATAGCGGTCAGTACTGCAAATATGAAGTTAGCTGCCATGGTTTTGAACCTTTCATATGTCCTTTGTTTGCCCCTTCTTTAATGATATTGGGCGGCATGCAATACAAAAGTCAATAGAGAAAAATATTGGTGATGTCCAAAGAGCTGCTATATATTTCAGTAAGAGTCATTTTGCCTTAAGAAAACTTGCTAAAATACAAGGTAAGTAAAAGAAAGACCAATAACCAATCAGCTACCATCATAATGAATGGGAATTGTTCGGATTGGGAGGTGTTTGCTGATACCATCCGTTAGCTCCAAGGAAGTCACGACCTGCAGTGATTGTCAAACTGTACTTACATTGTAATGCTGATTGTAAATGACAACTCTAGATAATTTTAGGGATGGCAAACGTAATTGAAATTAGGTTCGAGTTTTTATAGTACATTTTGTTTTCAAAAAAAGTATGGAAAAGTAACAAGAATGAGTCATTTTTATAGTCTCACAAACCATTATTTAGAATTTTGTTGTGATGGTTTTAAGTTTACTGAAGAAAAAATACAGGACTTTTTGGAGATCTTCAAACCACACAGGATATAATGGAAAATCATTAGTCCTTTTCGTATATTCTTTCAGAAAAGGTAAAAATAAAGTAAAAATAAAGGTACAGTGACCTTAAATTAAAAGGGAAGGTGCATTTTTTTCATTTTGTTCCTTAAGTGAATAGAGAATGATGACTCTAGAAAAAGAGCTAGTTCACTCCACTGAGTGAGTGGTTCTCATTAAATGCCTGAAATGACCAGTTTTTCCCACCTCTAGTGCGTTTTATCCTGTGTGCAGCAAATATCAACCATTTTTCGCAGTTTCTACACCAAACGTTTACATGACAGGCATACTTCATTAAGGAAGGTGATGGTGTGCTTGAAGCGAAAAAATCCTATCGTTTATGAGGACAATATTACATCTGCGTAAAGATGAACTCATTTGCTGGACAAGCCGCTCTCCACCCTTCCGCTTAGCACTCACTGTTATTGAATCTTAGCATGCAGTTTCTTTATTGTTTCTATCATCCAAGTATCACATCGGCAGCACAAATGTAAAGTGATATTATAGTACAATATAATATGAGATTAAAAATATAAATAGAGTATATATCTGGGTTTCAAACTTCTGTATAATACCCTAATGCACTGACAAAATATTTAAGTTTAAACATTTTCAACAGCATACAACATGCATTATCGAGGATCGCTCTGCTTAGTGTATGCTACAAGATGTCCAGTTTCCTCATACATAGAACTCAGCCCTTAGCACAATCAGTAATCAGTGAAAATCAGCGAGTTTTTTTCAACTTGGGCAGTCAAGAGTAGATCACATCTTCTCCCTCCAGCAACTCACTGAAAAACTGAGAGAACACAGCGAAGAACTACACATTTTGTTTATAGACTTCAAGAAGGCCTATGATTACATACATCACAAGAGCCCATTCAGTTAGAGTTTAGGACGCCACAGAAGCTCATCAGACTGGTAAATATCTGCCTGAGTGAAATATGCAGTAACGTGAAGATGGAAAACCAAGTAACAGGGGACTTGGAAATTGTGATGGGTCTCAGGCAAAGAAATGGTTTATCTCCTGCCCTGTTAAAATTTGTTCCTGAGAAGATACACACGAGACTTCGAACAAAAACTTCGAAAGGATTGAAGTTGAAGAGAAGAACCTGTGATATCGAGACTATGAAAATGATATCTGCTTAATTAGCAGCTCTGAAGATGAACTGAAGCAAATGACCAGGGCACTGGAGATCTCTGCCAGCAAATTTGGGCTACTCATAAATGAAGCCAAGATGGATTACCTCGTTATGATTCGCCGACAAGGTCAAGATACTGGGTAAATACGGTGACTGTGGGTGTGAGACCAGACTTACAAGGAAATCCACAAATTTAAATATGTGGGAGAACCCATTCTATGAAGTAGAAATCAACGCCAGGATACAGACAGGAAACTGATCCTTCTACTGTCTAACACAACTGCTCTGGTCCAGATGTCTCTCGAGACATTCAAGTTCAGCTATATATAAAACTCTCGTCCAACCTCTGCCACTATATGGTTGTGAGACATGGAGCATCCGAAAGCAGGACTTCCATAAACTTCTCGTATTTGAGAGAAAAGTGCTGCAGACGATCTAAATCTGGTGTCAGAGAATTAGGCACAACATGAGGTACAGTGTGTAAACATTTAGATGGCAGACCTCTCCCTAGTTCTGAATCGGCAGAAGTCGGTAAACGTCGGGAGGCTTCGGTAGGCATGCAGTTTCGACTGCTGCCAACATTACGTAGCTGACTGTGTTGTACAAGGTAGCCATTGTCGTCTGCTTCGTTATTGTTTTGTCCTGTACTGTTCTGCGTATTTTTATTGTGCAGTTGTGCCAAACATTATCAAAATTAGTGAAGAGGCAGTTGCTGGCCAATCTCGGGAGTCGCCAACAACCCCTACCGGTAGGCCTACGGTTAGAAGGAAACCAGTATTATGTAGCGATGCTCGCAAAATTATATTGCGTGTGATTGAATGCTGCGAAAGGGAAAGGGAGCAGAAAAAATTGCTTCACCCCATTTACAAATCTTCAGTGAGAGCTGCTACATACACAGGACAAGGCATGCGTAGCATTGGAAGATTCAAACAGTTTTCCAAGAATCATCCTGGCGTATCACCACAAACGTCTGGCAAGAAAAAGTGAGTATCCATTTCAGATATTTTGCTCGTGATCACTGTGAAGGAATCACCAAAATTTCATCACAGTCGGATGAATGGTTTGGGAATGCACAGAGGGCAGACATAAATACATTCATTTTTATATATAGAGATTGACAGTTACGTTATACTGTATGGCCTGTTTAAGTATATTTAAATTTTACAATTCATAGTTTAACATTGCGGGGAATGAAAAAAAAAATTGCGAGTAGTGAGAATCGAATGCGGGTCCACTGTGTGACAAGCCTTTACCTAATCTATTGCACTACGCATACAACGGTGACCTAACTGTTGGAACATTGTCCATTACTGTTTTCGGGCGTTTGGAGAAGAACTCATCAAAGTTTCATTGCAATCGGATGAATGGTTTGTGAGCGCATAGTAGATGAACATACATTCATTTTTATATATATCGATATTAATGTACATGACGATTTCAGTTTCGTTTATGAACAACATTTTAAGCGAGATTTACTTCCAAGCCTTTTGTCTGCTTTCGTGTAAGCATGACGCGCAATTTGCAGTGCCAGCACTGCAACTGGTAGGCGTGCCTTGTCCCCCCCTCCAACGGCTCCTCTCCCCTCACCGGCCAATGCTTGCTTTCTCCTCTCCCTGCACTCCCTTCACAACTCTGCCGTCTTACAGTTAACACACTGTAGATGAACTGTACTGAGATGTCAGTATAGCAGGAATCATAACCCCATGCGACTACATTGGGCTAGACATGTGGCTCAGAGGAAGATGACATGTGGCTGCAGGAGCTCGTCGATTTCATCCCCATAATTAGGAGACTCCTGGGAAAATCAAAGAAGATGTCGAGGGATGGTCTCCATGGAAACCTGTAACAGTCAGCGATAGACGTGGATGGATGGCAGATGGCAGCGATGGAAAGAACGCAGTGGAGAAGGAAACTTGTAGCAGCATGTGATCCATTGGTACTAATCATTTTAAAATAATACAGATTGTACTGAAGTTTGATGTACAATACAACAATATGATGAAATTTCTTTTATCTTCTAGCAACTAATGGTATTGTTCAGGCTGTAACACCGTATCCATGAACAATTTAACAGTATAGATGCAGCGGTGCAGCAGGTATGCCCTAAGTGAATTCTCACAGAATTTTGTACCATCTGTGTTCTTAACATGTACAGGTATCTTAATAACCAGATTAATTCCCAAGCAGAGAGTTCTTTTTTGGGAAAAATTGTATTTGACGTACTTAATGCCAATTGTCTTTCATACTTGTGTCCTGGTTATTTGTTTTCACAAGTTGGCATCATTACTTAAGATATAGTATTTAAGAAATATGAACATTTCAGCAATAGAGGAGCATAATCATTCTAGTGTTTCTAGCTTTCTTAATGAAGACACATAAGATTTTCTACATTTTGACAGTTATCGTTGTAATAGCTGTCTTTCGTTTTTTGAAAGGTTTTATCACTGCTGATGTGTTGCACCCGAAGATTAGGCTGTATGTCAAGTGACTGTGAAAACGTGCATAGTATGCATCCTTTACAATAATCTAATTCATCCATTTATTTAGGATTTTTAACATGTAGAACGTTTTACTCCATTTTGAGTTCATATGTTCAGTATGTTTATTCCATTTGATGTCTTATGAATTCAAATACCAAAGAATTTAGCCTTTTTTCAGTCTTCAATATTTTTGATGGATACTGACAATAAGATTACGTACATCTTCTTATTTTCTAAATGGATAAAACTTACAAAAGCAATTTTCTGACTATTGGTTATTAGTCTGTTATTGTAAGTCCAGCTGGTCAGATGACTCATCGCAAAAATTATTGATTCCTGTAGTTCTTCTCAGTTTTTACCCTCAATGCTACCTGTTGTGTCATCTGCAAACAGAATTTTTTCTGTCTCTTTATATTCTGATCCAAATTATTTATGTATATAAAAATAGTAGAGGTCCCAATACGGAACCTTGAGGGCAGCAAAACATTACTGAAATTTCTTCAGACCCTCAGTGAATCTTGTACAAACTGTTTGCCTGCAATGGCTCTGATCCAACTATTGCTGATTCCTCATATACTGGTACCACAGTTTTCCAGCTTAGTAGGTAGAATTTAGTAATCGACCATGTTTAACTCTTACTCAAGTCTGAAGATATTCCCATGACACATCCAAATAGCGAACATTCAAATTTCTTTTTTCAGACAAGTATTATGGTTCATGTACATCAGTCTTAAACTTATTTAGTGACACAATCGTAAAAAGAAAAATTATTGAGTATATAAATCTAAGATCATCAGTTCAACAGTGTCATTTTCTAGACAACTCAACAAAAATTCTGTCATTTAGAAAAAGCATGCTAACGTGTGGTTGTGAGGATGCATCTGGTTTCAACTTACAACATGAAGTTTTAATCGCAAACTTTTCGTCATGACCTGTTTCGAAGCAGTTCTTTATACTGTCTGTAACCACCACTAATTGAAGAGAAAGATGTTCTTCTTGAGAATCAACGATAAATCCGACAGCTGTTCCTTCTATTAGTAAAAGCACTATTTCTGGTAAAGAACTTCAATGATTTATTCAGTTTAGAATATTCAGGTTGTGTCCTCCAAAACCTAGAACAGTTAGGAGCACTCAAGAACAGTGGACAAGTCACTTGTCGGACTATTTTGACTGTATAAAGGCAAAAGCATTTTGACAATAATGTATATAACGGTTGAGTAAAATTATGTAGGCACCTGTATAGCAATGATACACAAAGGAAACGTGATGCCCTCTGTAGTGAGCATATTGTTGGAAGGTAGCTCTGTGCAGGGAGAGACAATGATGTGGTAATGTGCAAGGGCTAGGTCTGATTGTATGTAGCGAAAGAGATAAGGCAAGACATCTTCTACGTTGCTAAACCCAATGTTTTTGTTGCTACAGACAACGAATAAACCTGTAACGCCACTGAAGTATGGCGAAATCGCAGTCTGGACTGCCATTCTCTGCTCTTCATGGCAAGGCTTTTATGCTGGGCGAGACACTATAAATTTAAAACGTGCCACCTAGTAGTCAAGAAACTACATACATCAGTCTACTGCTACAAGTGACAGCGGTCAAACGAAAATGTATTGCAGTTTTATAACACTGTTAGGGCAGAAATAGAAAGAGGCGTGATTGTTGGGTCCTATCTTCGAGACTGTATTAGGAGACTGATTGATGGAGAAGGAGTTTGCATTGATGTGGAAGAAAATTGCTCATCAACAGAGAAGAGAAAGCATTACAGAGGGATGGCGAATAAAGAAAAAGGGCTATGGAAGACGAAAATGAAGACAGAGTGCTGAATAATAATCACAGACAGCATAAATATCTGTAAATAGTAGATTTAATTTCAATTTAAAATCACTTGTGGTGTTCCCTACATCTTTAGATTGACCTCTCCCTACTTTTCCCTTTACATCAGGATTAAATAATTTTGTACTGTTTGATAAAGGATCGAGGAATGAGACGTTAACGCTTGTAATAGGCACCCAGTCTAACTTACCTGGACATCCTGCTTTGTGCACTGAGTCACAAGCTGTAATGTGCTGGGTACATCACCGAAAATGGCAGTGTTGAGAAAGCGCATGGCTCAGGAAATGGAAAACTTGGGCTTACAAAAAACTTACGTAATTTCTAAGGAATAGACCAGTATAGCCATAGCATTTTAATAGGAATTTTATATAATAGAGTGAATGCTTTAGAATAATATGAGGACCATGCATATCAGTAATAGAGGATAGGTAGGATTTTCGGTCATGGCTACTGAGTTTAAATCAGGAATATTAGGACATATAATCTAGTGGTAATGTAACCCCCAGGGAAATACCTGACAGGTACTACTTAATTCAACGAGATAAGTTTAAGCTGTGATACAGCACCAACGAATAAGAACAACAATAAGGAATCCCAATGGCATTGTCTGGCCAGAACTTACAGTCTTCACACTGCGTGGCATTGTCTCAAAATAGCGAAGTTTTGGGATATCACAAGGACGTGAGATAAGTTTCTGCCCATGATGTCGACAACTGAACTGCTCCAGGTCTCTCGAGATGCAATGTTCATGATAACAACAATAATCAGTGAAGCAAAAGATGTGACTTAGCAGGAAAGACTCCTGTAGGATAGAATGATATGAGGAAGTAAGGAATTAAAACGATTTTCTATTCAGCACACATGGTTCTGGTATAGCACCAGTAGCTGGGGAAGAAGTTAAAGAGTTATAACTGGTATAGCTCCTATATGTGGGTCAGTAGCATTGGAAAGCTATTGAAACACGGTGTAGTGGATAAAACTTTCAGAGTGAGAAGAATTAATAAAGAAGAATAAGAATATAAGTTTCTGGAAGTTCCGATAGAATCTCCAGTTATGATGTCTTAAGAACATGACTGCAGCAAAGCTATCATGGCTTTTTTACTGCTGTGAGTAAAATTTTCCTTACTTCCTATGAAGTACAGTGCAGAAGGTGAGTCTGCAAACTGCAAAATTCCTGCAGCCCAATATCGCTAGCAATAGAGCAATGCACATACAATTCAGTTAATGTAGTTCCGTTTTGTTCCTCATGGGTTAACGAAGAGCCAAGCCCATAGTATGTATTTTCTGCTTCAAAGACTTTACAGAGAGGTAGTAAATTAATTGAAGTAAATTTGCAGAACATGCTATTGGAAGGAGTAGATAAATGTTCAAATGGTTCAGATGGCTATAAGCACTGTGGGACTTAACATCTGAGGTCATTCAGTCCCCTAGACTTAGAACTACTTAAGCCTAACTAACCTAAGGACATCACACACATCCATGCCCGAGCCAGGATTCGAACCTGCGACCGTAGGAGCAGCGCGGTTCCGGGCTGAAGCGCCTGAAACTGCTCGGCTACAGCAGCCGGCTAGACAAATGTAAATAGGATCATAGGGATAGGAAGCAACCCTGATAGCCACTTCCTCCTTTGTGGTGGAGCCAAAAAAAGATGCTCATTAACAAAGAATTGACAGAGATAGGACAGTGCAAATTACGAACTAAAAACTTGTATTTATGCCTATTACTACTAAAAAATGAAGAAAATGCAATAATGTCGAGGAACAGTGACAATGAAACTGAAGTTTACTACCAGGAGCGCTCCCAGAACTCTAGCAGGGGGGCCAGAAGTGTGTATAAGTGTAAATATTCCAGTGTTTCTGATGCAGTCAACTTTCAACAGGAATTAAGGGGCCAGATTCAAGGAAGGAGGGAAGAATGTAATGAACTAAACAGTATCTGTAGCCGCAACACCATGTTCTGAACACCGACTGCCACAGTCAACGACCCATGCTGACACAGCACCCTCCACCACGAGGCGACTCCTCAATCTGACCTACTTCTGCGAAGCAATGATCAAGCCTTAGACACTACTCACCCTTCGAGAAGCTTCCAATGATGTAAGAACGAGGCAGTGCTATCTCCTCTGCATAATGAGCCATCTGACAGCAGTTTGATAATCCCCAGGACCATCCACTCATCACCGAACAGCCAGGCTATGTTACGATGTCCACCCTTCGTCAGACAGTGCTGTGAAGACAGCGACGTACCTATGATGCAACTGCCACCAGTGTCACCGGGTCTCAATCACTCAACAGCTGCCTGATTGCCCAGTCTCATGGAAATCCTGCTTTCTACTGCCGTCTGCAGCTGCATTCATATGTCCCAGGGTTCGAACGGAGGTCTCCCCTGTCCTGTTACACTGGGACCTGATGCAGCTGGCCCCTGCTGTCCATCTGCTGATGTGGAGTTTGGTGTATTACGTCACCCTGGTGTCATTTAGCAGTCCACCTTGGGGCAACCGAAGATGCTGTGACCAGGCCTGCTGAGGTCGGCTACACGAGACGTTACGGAGCATGTTGCAGTATCAGCAGGCGCGTGGTATGTTCTGCGGCTGATAATGAGAATGCTATGAGAAAAACAAGCCAGCAGTGTATTTTCCAGACTTACTGGCGTCACAGAGTTAGACACCTGCGGCCAATATGAGAGAATAATTGTAGATAATAAACAATAAAGGGTATTTATACCCATGTGGCGTCTTCTTCTGCTGAATCCACGTCCATCTCCAGTAGACAATCACTCGCCCACTCCAAGCCATCCCGACGCTGTGTCACACATCAAAGGTTTTATTTCTTTTCCCTGAACTGTAATTCCCTTTCCAAATGTCTCTTTGGATGCTTTTACAGCTTGCTCAGGAAACAGATTTCGTAACCTCGGGGACAGGCTACAACCCTGTCTGACTCCCTTCTCAACTACAATTTCTCATTCATATCCTTCGACTATTATAACTACAGTCTGGTTTCTGTACAAGGTGTGAGTAACCTTTCGCCACCTATGTTTTATCTCTGCCATCTTCAGGGTTTCAAAGATTGTTGTCCAGTCAACACAGTCAAAAGTTTTATCAAAATCTACAAACGCTATAAATGTAGACTTGCCCTTTGTTAACCTGTCTTCTAATGTAAGTCGTATGGGCAGTATTGCTTTGTGTGTTTTAATATTACTCTGGAACTGATCTACCCCGACTCTACTTCCTGACCTCTAGTAGTTTTTCATTCTTCTCAGGAACAATTTAACCTGTATCAACTAGATCTTTCTTGCTCGTATGTTCCATTCTTAGACATCTCTCTCTGGAATCATTACAACAAATTTATCCGTTTACTACATTGAGAATACATTTCCGCCTGGCTCCTTATTGATACCTTTTTCGGAATATTCAGGCTTGATTTATCTTCTCTTGTGGCATGGAGCGGGAGTGTTATTGGGATCTGTCCACGGTGGTGTCATTCATACAATGAAACAGACAGAATACAGGAAGACTCTACACAGTGGAACATATGAATATGGAAAGAGAGAATTGCAGATAGGTACTTCACCCAGAAGAGATAGGAAAGTATGAAATGAAAGGAAAGCGGTTGGAACAAGGAAAGACTACAGTCCCAACGACAAGCCATCCGATCTTCCACTCCAGGATTCCCTCTGCGCTTGCTCCCACAACCTAGCGGATAAAGTTGGTCACTTCTAGAGGACAGGTGCAGAGCGTCTTCTACAGTGTGGAAAACTTGGTCCAACACTCTATTCTTGTACCATCGACAGCAGTCCCCACACCATCTTGGAGGTACCTTAAAAATGATGAACAAGATCAGAATAAGTGCTTCCTGGATTGCACCTTCTTTCCTCTTTTCTTCTAGTAACTGCTATTTCATAGGCCTCGCGATTGACCATTTGTGGCTGTTTATGTCATTTATGTCTTCACAAAGAGGAATTTGTATTCTGAATAAAAATATTGGTTCTAATTACAACAAAATACTTCAAGCTTAATGTACTTTGGTATGTCCACCGCGTCTAAAGTTATAATAAATGCATCAGTCTTTTGAGGCTCGCCACTGACACGCTTCATCCTGTTTCGTACATCTGTTACTCCTTCATTAGACCATTCCATCAGTAATTCGTTCGTGTCTTTATACATAATATCTCGGCAGGGGACCATACTTCTGCGCGAGTCAGGGGAATAAAGCTTTTCTACCACAACAGGTATTTCTCCTAAGCTCTTACATTTAAGTAATTGTTTAGCTTGTTTGCTTGCAGTTGCATCTAGTAGTACGACATATTTCTACGCCGTTTCTCTGATTTTGTCAAGGTATTATGTACTGCAGCATTTTCTGAATTTAAAAAAGATACACGTGTCAAACACTCTAATAAAAGAGTTATCGGCAGGGGACGAAGTGAAGTTCAACATCACTCCTTGATAAGCAAAATTAATTTTGAATTCCTTTTGAACTGTGTGTCTTCATCTGTAGTAAACTCAGATGCAAGTTATCATGCCAGTTTACATTACCTTGCGACTGGAGACACTCTTTCCCCCTTCGATTGAAATAACTTATTGTTAGTGATTGACATTTCAGTGAGGCGAGTGGCAGGGGCTAGACGAGAAACAATAGCAGCAGTTTCTGGGACTCCATGTGCCAGCTATGTTGCCTATGCACTTGGTACTTGAAAGCAGTGTTTTTTTTCTAAAAAAAAGTTTGGGGTACTCCGACATTGTCAACATGTCGAATTACAAAAAAAATAAAAAAAAGTATCGGACTCTTCAGTTGACATTACTATAGCAGCAGAACAAGTAAAATAGTTTGTTTAGTTTTCTGCTTATCTCTCACCTCCAACTTAACTTACAAGTTGCAACGAAAGACAGGACACACTGTAAAACGTCGCACAACCGACAAGAACGGAACAGCAAACACAAACGAATAAAGAACAACAAAACAAAGATGGCAATGAATCACGGAAGATCATGGTAGCTGGACCGTAGAGACATCTATCGGTAGCTCGGTGTCTGAGCGTGCGCATATCCGATTAGCACTACCATCGCCCACTATTAGCTGGCGAGGGCATTACATGCTTGTCGAACTGGCTGCCAGCGATTCAGTTGTTGATAACGGTTGCCGCAGCTTCGAAATGCTTGAAACAGTCAATGACATCGCTTTTCCCACCAAAAACTGCACTGGTGTTGCAATAACCAACTCGAAAAATGAAATAAAAAATTTACGTCCGTGAAATAAATCTTAGGCACTCTTCCAAGTTCTCAACATCCTAAAAAATCTGCTTTGTCGATGAAAAAGTTTAGGGGTACGCATCCCCCAGCGTTCCCCCAGAAAAACAGCACTATTTGGGAGTACTTGAAGTTAGCGACGGACGGCGTACTAGGACTTCCAGAGAGAACACTAACTGTTACGGTTTACGAAGCAATGTGGCAAACCTGCATCCTATGGCGATCGCTCCCTGCTCCACAGCATCACCGGAAGTACCGGTTGAATAGGGCGTTTCAGTGGTTAAAAACAAGTCTTCGTGCGTTTCCAGTTGCTTGTGCCTGTAGCGAGTGATGAAACCAATGGCGGAGCTTTTCGTTATGATGTTCGGTGGTGTTATCTATTCATCATGAATACGCCGTTCGAATTTGGGACTTCAGAACGTGGGAATGGGCATGAACACAACAAAAATCTGCGAAAGCATGTTTCAAAGGCTCACTCAGAGAAACGTAGCAATATAGCGCCACGTGTAAAGCGACAAGAATTTTTCGCGTGTAGCTATGATATCTTTCGCAAGAATTTCAGTTACGGATGTAGTTCCAAATGACCTTATTGAGATCATCACCGTGAGCCGTCTCCTGAACGTAGGCGCCATCGTAGATTGGAGCAGGTGAAGAAATCGTCTGTGGCTGAGCACGCGCTGTTGAGGCCACCAGAAAGTAAAATTCTCCGACACGCAAGTTCTGGCTGCAGAGAAGAGCTATCACACCCGCTTGTTCAGAGAAGCTGTAGAGATACACAAACACGAGAATAGCTTCAACAAGAAAGAAGAAAGCCTGAATGTGAACGGATCTTGAATTCCTGTGGAGGTGGCACGAGGAGAACCCCACCGGAAATGACCACGGAAAAGCCCTTGAACCATGGAGGTAAGAATAGAGGGAGACGCCGTGACGTCACAGCTGTGAAGCTATGTGAAGCCGAGGGTAGCCATCTCAATACGACCAAAACGTTGCTGCTGTAAGCTTGTGTGCATAGGCTTGTCGCTCGCTTTTGGAAGGATTTTGCGTTATTATGGTGACTTGTGTGGTGCTCGGATGTACGAATCGTTCTGATTGTGATGCGAAATCGAAGGGAATAACATTTCATGTGTAAGTTGTCTCGTTAAGTGTGATTTTACAACTTCATTGTGAATGAACGTGTGCTACATCGGTACTTGTACTATAGCGTGTTTTTCTCCTGTATGATTTTAGATTTCCTAAAAATGAAAGTCGGAAAGCTCTGTGGGAGAATGCCATGAGGAGGAAGAATTGGCGTGCTTCTAAGTGGAGCACTATATGTTCTCAGTATTTCCGAGAAGAGGACATAGACCGAACTTCCCTTTCAACAGTAAGGCTCCGAGAAAATGCTGTACCATCAGTTTTCCCTACACACCCAAAACATTTGCCAAAGGTATGTTACTTCAAAGAATTAAATTCTTAGTTTTCAAGTTCACGTTTCAGCATAATACGTACGTATCGTCGATAATCGAAGTGTTGAGTAACTCACTTTGTCTTCATCATGTACCAAATTAAAAGCTAACACTACATTAACTGGCGTAAAGTATAGGCCTAAACAGGACACTGTGTAGATTTGCCATTCTATGTACCATATTTCAGTAAATATTGGTGGTAATGAGCAGTGTTTCCCAGTAGTGTAACGTAACTGAAATGTCCCAGTACGTATTACAAACAAGATGTATTTATGGGGCTTTGGAGGGAGGGTATAGCTAACTTAGTTTTCAGTTTCTATTATTTAGTTTGTGATACACGTTTATTACTGAATTAACAAAATTGTATCGTTTACATTGAAGGCTAGCTATTCGTAATATTACATTAAAAACTATTTTTAATCAGAAGAAACGCGGAATTTCGCCTTTACGAGATTTTATTTTAAACAAAAACTTCGAAACAACCAATCTGATGATGTTACGTGCGTATATGGTGCAATTAGCGACTGTAATACACGCAGCGCTATAGCACACTGGCAATGTTTTGGTCAGAGTGTCATGGCAGCGAGCCACGCCCCCATGGCTTCAAAACGTAGTATGGCTGGGATATATAGCGCCATCTCCCCTTATTCTTACCTCCATGCCTTGAACGCTGGTGCACCAGGTTCATATAATCTGCTGCCGCGAGCCCGACTCCAGTGGCCCACCAGCAATGGAAGGTTAATTTTTGACAATGCCAGCCACTCGTGCAGACAAATACAAATGTTGGCCGAAGAACCAGAGACAGAATCCTAAAGGCAGTTTGTCATCATTGACAACGAAAACCTTAACAGTTTTGTATTTGTGTCTTTGGTGCTTAACTTGAATGCTCTTAAATTTTGTGCAAGTATGGATGTGCTATACACGTACATTAGGTGTCATGACAAATTTACATACTATTATAACCACATATTTCGTCATTAGTTACGTCTATTAAGCACAACAATAGAGTTATGAACGCTTCAGCTTTTCATTGTGTTGAGTTCATTGTCTACAGTGTTATTATGAGACAATAATGTAGCTCAGCAGTAGATGGAAATAAGGCTTTCAATTATTTGCTATACGACCATGTTGAACTATACTTCTGCCGTCTAACGAGGGGACTGCACATATTCACGACCACTGATTTCGTCCAAATTGATGCTACATGCATGGCGTGGCAAAAAATGGAAGTGATAGAGTGGGAGCACCAAATGACCAAGTGCTTAGACAACATAAGCCATTTATGTCAGCATTGTTTCCATGGAGCGGATGGCACAGTGGAAAGAGTTGTGGATGGTGATCTGAGGTTTGGTGGGTCGAATATCCGTTTGACAACTTTTTTATTTTCAGTTTTTACGTTACACTGAAAATGAACGGAAATAATGCTTACTATTTTGCATTCATTACTATTTTCATAAAAGTCATGAAAAGGAAAAACAAAGAGAAATTTAGGTTTGCAAATAAATTTCCAGGAAGGCATTGTAAGGGGTACATGAGAACTTCATATGTAAAATTAGATATTTATATCATTTTGCAATTACTGCTACACACTATTCATTGTAAAATCTGAGGAAGCAGTAATTTTCTCGCCATCTTACAGGCTTAAATGTTTCACATTTTTACAGTTGTGTCACTAGTTTAAAGCTTCTGTAGAAAAACATGTTTGCTTCACAATCATCAAAAGTCCTTTCTGATCACATAGTTCGGCAGCAAACTACACATAACGTATCATTTCTCCAAATACATTTAACATTTGTGATGAACAGGTACACAAAGCCAGAAAGGGTAACTTGTTCGATTTGCCTTCTTCAGGACTTGCCCACAATAACTGTAAGAACTTAAGTACAAAAGATTTCAATGTCTTACTATTCTCAGCTCATTTAGAACCACTAAATATATATTCATTCATTTATCTTTATTTACCTTTCATTATATGCACAATGGGATGAACTTCACCTCTTATCTCTATATATAAAAGGCAATGTCCTGACTGACTGAATCAACATCGATCAGCCCAAACTGCTGAGGATAGAAACTTGAAATTTGGAGAAGGTATGGATCTTGTAGTGTAATCGTCGCTTAAGAGGGGATCTTTCGAAATTCCAATGTAAATAAGGGATGAAGGTTTTTTTTTTGAAAATGTTGCTATGAGAGCAATTTTGAAGATAGACTTACGAAAATTAGTATTTGGTTTATTGGTCAAAAACAAAGAAATAAGTGTTTCAGTATTTTTGGAAATTTAGTTCTATGGGGTGAAGGACTGGGTGAAAGCTTTTTTTAAAAAAAAATATATCATTATTAAAGAACTACTGAAGTATTTTTAAAACTACTTCTATGAACACTGGTATTTGACTTCTCAGTTACAAGTAAAAAAATATGCATTTCAGGGTTTTCGGAAATTGAACCCCAAAGGTGGGGAAATAGGGCGTGAAACTAGAAGTTTGCTGAGAGTGAGGATTTTACAGTATACTATAGGCACCATTTAAGAATGGATTGTTCAGAATTCCACTCCTAAGGGAGTGAAATAAGGGATGATAGGCTTTGTGAAAGTATGTCTCTATTAAAGAAATTTTGAAGATAGAACTATGAAAACTGGTATTTGGTTTCTCAGTCAGAAAATAAAAAGTATGTGTTTCAACATTTTTGGAAATTCAGCCACAAAGGAGGTTAAATAGTAGGTGAAAATTTTCTTGAAAATAAATAATTATTGAAGAGCTGTTAAAGGATTCTTAAGGCTACATCTATGACAACTGGTATTTGACTTCTCAGTTATAAATAAAAAATAAGTGTTTCACTGTTTCTGAAATTCAACCCCTAAGGGAGTATAGAAGGTTATGAAAATTTTTACAAAATATTTCGTTACTTTAAAAAGTTTTTGAAGGTAAATTTATGAAAATTGGTATTTCACTTCTCGGTTAGATATAAAGAAACATTTGTTAGGGGCTGAAAGTTGCTATGGAAGTATCTCCACCAGAACGCAAAGGCATGATTAACAGAAACTTTGAACTCCTGCTACCAAAATCGCTCTTTGGTCAGAAATACATTCGCGAAAGACCTTGCTTGTATCGCGTTAATTAGCTTGAAAAGCTTAGAAGGAATTGCAATTTGTGAATGACATAAAAAATTTTATTAAATAAAACAAAAAAACGCGCTGAACTCTGCTGGGGTTAATTGTTCTATTATTCTGTTCTCCTTCATTCTACATCATTTCACTTCTGTGTAAATCGATTTGTTTCTCTTTTGTAATTTCGCTTTATTATATAGTAGCCTTATCTTCATGGTCTCCTCTGTATGGATTCAACAAATATATGTAGAACACACCTCCTCCTCCCCCTCTCTGTGTCCACCTCTTCTTCCCTCTCTTTGTCCACCTCGAACGTCCACCGCTATCTGTCTATCTCTTCCTTCCCAGTCTCTCATCACTCCTCTCCCTGTCTTTGTCCTTTTCCTCCACCCCTTCTGATTGATATCTTCCTCCCACCTCACTTTGACCATATCCTCTTCCCCTCTTTCCATCTCCACCTACTCTCTTCCTTTTCCACCCACCCACTACCTCCACTAAACCAATTTGTCTCATGCATCCCCCCTCCTCCCCTCTCTCTGTCCATTTCCTTCTCCCCTCACTTTGCCCAATCTCCCCCTCTCTGTCCATATCAACCTGATCCCAGCCATGTTCATCAGGATGTGAAGCCTATGCACAATTCAGTAATGCAGGCTGATACTACTTCCACAACACATTTGTCATGTGGGGCCGACTACATATCAGGGACTTGAGAATCATTTATTTGCCCCTGATCTACAGGCCACCATGCAAAGCAGGTCGATAAAGCAGGCTGATACTACTCCAACACAACAAGGCTGTCATGCATGGCAAATCTACATGATGGGGCTTGGTAAACAATTTCTAACACTCGACAGGCATGCTGGCCTGCGAAGCAGGTTGATGTGTGGCAGGCCATTACTATTACCACAAAACATACAGGCCATCCTAAATGCCAGGTGTTGGAAAAACACCTCTTTTTCCGTATCTCCACTCCTATTTGATCTAGAAGGTCATGAAGTCCACAGTGCTGATAATCGTGAAGCCTGTAGTTTCTGTACCAAATTTGGTTGAAATCGATACAGGGGTTTGGGAGGAGATTGCAGACCTACACATACACACACACATACTCTCTTGTATACAAAGATTTCGTTTAATTACGTTTCACAGGAAACCATATTTGAAATATCATGAAACAACACTTATGAAGGATTCAAATTTCTCAGTTCGTTTTACATATCCATAGATATCCTCCCAATTCTCTTTGCTCAAGAGATGGAATGTACAGTTTATGCCCCAGTCACTGTGGATCCTACCAGTGATTGATAATCAAGCATTTGAGAACATCTGATTTACAAGTTTGAGATTGATTTTTCGCAACTACCACTAAAGTACGTGTTTAAAGATTCTGTAATACATCTCATGGCAATATTAGAAATAAACTGCCCAGTTTCCACTGTAGTTTTAGGTTAAAGGCAGACACGAAATTCATTTATTCTTTTTTTTTTTGTAGTTTAGAATCCTTTCCAAAATGTACATAGAAATCATAACATATCATGAAAATTTTGTTTGTTATTATGGTTTAGTGCATCAATCGGTACAGGCAGAATCCTTATTGGATCACTTTGTTGTCCATTAGTATGTCTGCCTATCCATCTAACTGTTAAATCCCCTTTTTCTTATGAACATGAACACCTATCAAGTTGAAAGCCACATACTACGATCCCTTGGTGGTGTAAAAATGTGAAGCTGCTAAGTCAATGGAATTAAAAGATATGGCAGTTTATGTCACATATTTTGATACTTGCAAAGGCACTCGTCAAAATCTAGAGGATATTTACGGTTAACCTAGAAACGTGAAATTTGGCAAGAAATAAGGTTTCACAGTCCAAGTAAAGGAAAAAATCTGAAAATTGTTGGTTTGTAATTATATTACACAGAAAATATTTGTTTTTTTCATTTGTTATCCAACTTCAAATTTAAAAAACTAAAACATTCCTGAAAGTCTTGGAACTTCCAGAACCAATGTCTTGCGAGTATCAGTGTCGATAACAGGCAAAATCGTCGAGATTCTCAAGTCCTGGGATGAATGAACTGTCCATATACATAATTCAGTGTTTAAGGAACACTAAGTGCATGAATCCTACTTGCACCTGGCCAAAATTTATTAATTTGTGAAATGGGAATTTTAAGATTCAGTGAGAACAACATTTTCTTCCTGGACTATTTCAATTATTGTTGGCAGAGAAGTACCTATTGGAGTTCCCGCATACCTATATGTGTTTAAAATATGGACTATCCCAAGCTGTTTCATTCTCAACGAAATATGGGGAAGCAATTTTACCAGTAATTTTACTTTGAAATATTCTATAATATAATAAGTTTTTGGCTGTTCAGATTTGTGTATAGAACTTGTGTGAGAGAACTAATATTATTGGGCAGTAGAACCACAAACAACAGTCACAATTTAATCTGAAATTTCGGTTCTGATTTCAGGATAAACTACTCATATAAAAAGAAATCCATACAAGTTTAGACCACTGACCTAGCAAGGTTTCTACCGAATCTTTCGATAGAGTCATTCTCTCCTTAAGAATAGCATGAAGATGAACCATTACATCATAGTGGTAGCGGGGAAAGGCTTCATTTTGTTAGAAATAAAGCCGTTCATCATCAAACATTGTGTTAATGTGTATTCCAATTAATTCTTCAAATTACTCATATTAATTATAGCATTGCAAATGAAGAATGTGGTAAGGGGATTAATGCTGTCATCTCACATTGTCCTATAACTCTTAGTAAGATCAGATTGTGTTTCTAACATGTTTTTGAAAACATCTTAGGTTGATTAATTGTGCCATTTAAGTTCATTGTGGGTTTGTCCCACAATAAAGGACAAAGAACCAAATTGTCAATCCCATTGAGTTTCATTCTATTTATCAATGTCAGTATAATGTTTGCAGTCCCCATTTAACATTTATGACTTTAAATATAATTTGTTAACAATAACTAGTACCTGACATACCTTTATGTGAGTGAAATCAGTGATATTCATTTTAGGAAGAGCACTTGCATCGACAAGAAGTAAGGTTCGGCCATTAATTCTGTTCTTGGTGAAACATTCCTGCAAAACATTATATATAGTCAACTCATATGCATTGATAATGAAGCAAAATGTATACATTGATAGGTTGTAGTTTTTTATTGGCAAATATATTTTTGCTATCTCATTTTTTCACATACATTTCCTGTGTGTTCCTATATTTTACCTTACACCTGTAACATGTTAGAAGCTATACATTTTCTACACAAACATAAATGTCAGTGTGAATATTAGTTGTTTCTGATTAATGTGTTCTCGCTTGTGCCTTTCAAAATTCATCATTAGTCAGGAACACATTAAAAATGTAAACTACTAAGAAACAGAACACATATAAGGCACAGTTGAGCCAATGAGAAACAGTACTAGGTTTCATTACAATTTGTTGAGTTAATCATTAATCTTCGTCACTGGCACCACAAGGGCAGTAAAACTGGAAGAATGAGTATACTCTAGCTATACTACAATACAGAATCAAAATTTAAACATTTTACTGTTTGTCTAACTCAGGTAAATTGAGTAAATCAGTTGGTTCTTTTGCATTAGGTGTAGATTATGGTAGGTCTTACATAGCTTATAAAAGCACAATTAGTTCAGTAGTGGTATCTGAGAAAGTCCTGAAACACTATGATTTTGGGTATGAAAAGTACCAATTGTGGCGTGGGCATATGTATAATTTCTCTTCATGGTAGATCGTCGAAAATCTTACCATATGTTCTTAAGATGATATTCTCAAGGAATTTTGAAACTTTTATCGACATCATTACCTGTTACCAACGATCCAGAGGCTTAAACTTACCATACTTCTGCAGAAAACTGTAAAACCGGTTTTTATTCATTTTTTGCACCGTGGGCTGCAATTATGTAAATAACTTACCAAAGAAAATGGCTCAAATTTTAATTGTACAGTTTTTCGTCATTCATCTAGAAATGCCGTTTACCTGTTTTGGAAATTATGTATTCATTATCAAGATACATCCAAAAAACCTGTACATATAGAGAATGTCTAGGTCTGAACCATTTTTATTGTTAGTTATTTACATAATTACGGCCAATAGGGTAAAAACGGATAAAAATCTGTTTTTGTGGTTCTCAACGTAAGGAAGCTACCTGTAAACCTCTAGATCTCAGTGACAGATAATGATATCGAAAAAAGTTATGACGTACTCCAAGAATACCATCTTAAGAACATGTGGTAAAATTTTCGACGATGTGCCAGAAATAGAAATTATACATATGGCCATCGTACTTTTCGTACTCAAAATCATGGTTTTCCAGGATTTTCTCCGGACTTACCCATGAACAAATGATGCTTTTATAAGCCGCCTAGGTCCATTCTAGATAACACTTAATGCAAAATAACCAATCGATTTGCTCAATTTGCCTGGACTGGAGGAACTGTGTAATATTAAAATTTTGATCCTCTGCTGTAGGTCAGCTGCAGTACGTCCAGTCTTCAGAAACATATACAGATGGTAGCTAGGCCAAGAGCTATCTACAACACTTGATCTTATTTCTGCATCAATAGAATCCAAGATATGTCTCCCGAAAAATCGCGTTTTCACACACAGCTTTTTGGAACATATGGGTACCCTGCGCTGTCACTTATGGACTGATACATGTGACGAAATATACAAACGAACTCTCATAACTTTACTGACCTATAGAATTCGTTATGTATAAGCAGTACACGCTGCCGTAGTAGGGAAAAGAAGGGAACCAGTGGCTAGATGCTCTTGTAGGGGAACGAAAAAGACGAATATGTCAGTCTTTAAAAGACTCTGACAGAAAAGGAGTGAACCAGCTCTCAGTCCTTTTTTCACCTATCTCGCCGAAAACTTTGGCATAGAATCATTTTGGCACTTTTTTGTGGTGATACAGAGTAGCAGAGAGACAGTGATGGTGGATGAGAGAGGAGACACTGCCAATGAGAGAGAAAGAGCGAACAGACAGTGATGGTGGGAGAGAGAAAGAGGCACTGAAAGAGAAAGAGAGATGGATGAAGACAATACCACTGAATCCCAAAGGGAGAGAGATATTGGTGGTCAGTAAGGGACAGTGGCAGTAAAAGACAAAGTTAGGTAGATTGGGACAGAAACAGCAAGAGCACAAAGGAAATGAAAACTACAGATGAATGGAGACCATATACAGGCTTCGGGGCCTGGACCATCCCAGATCAGCGAACTTTAATATGTAGATGTAGGGGAAGGCCCATTTTGGATAGAAATTTTAAGCACGTGGTTATAGGGGTGCAAATTATGTAGGAGCCTTCAGAATTTTTGAGCTACTGGGTATGGTGGACTCAGAGGCAGCGGTAAATAAAGGATAAAGGAAACAGTGTAAGTGAAAGAGGAGACAGTAGAGGTAGTATGGACTAAATCAAGAAAAACAGACGAATAAATACAGGCTTTAATATTCATGTCTTAAGAGCTATGGGCACTTGTTCAATAGAAGAGATGTGTTTCTCAGAAATGAAGATGATTAAACGCCCATAGCTCTTAAGACACGTTTTTCAGAGCTCTTGTTTGCTAAATGTTTTTTCTAGTTTTGTTTCTACCCTATAATCTTTGCAACAACAGCACTGGTACATGTATTCCTCTGTTAGAAATATCAGAACGATTTTCCCTTATAACTTTCGACTTGGCCGCTATTCACCAGAACCCCTGATCTCAAATTGATACATTTACCCTTCTCATCGTAGGGACTGATGACGCTATAGTTTGGTCCTTGTACTGCCCAAAAAAACCAACCTTCTCATCGACCCTGAAAGTTTGTAGCATCGTCACAGAATCACACTGTATTGACCGCCAACACTATTGCCTTTCCTGGACATGTATGTGTATGGATTTCCTTACTTATTGCTTAGTTATTGTTACAGTGGCACCAAGAGCTACACCACGGTATTCCAGTTGCAAAGAGATACAGATATGCACATAGCAATTCCAAGGAATGTGTGGATAATTTACAAAAGATCGCAGTCTATATGAAAAATTTTGAGGAAGACTGAAAACAAATTGATACTTTTTAAGATACTTAAGGAAATGATCAGAGAAACTATCAAGCTCAGTCAATATTACGTGAAGGTAATAATCCATAAACGTAACTCAGTCTTCCATGTTATATAACCAGGCCAAGTAAAACTGACAACGAAGGTCTCCAGTGGTGGGATCAACTTTTTAAAACAATCTATATGGAGCTGAAAGTTACGGTCCAAGGAATCACACTCTGCAACAGTTCAGCCTGGTGGTGTCTCATTTCTGTGCAATCGACGAAAAAGTTTAGGAATGTCACGTGAAATGGTAACAATCTACAGTCTGGTTAAGTAGCGTAAAGATTAAGGTACTGACCTCACATGCAAAAGGTTGTTGGTTTGAATCTCGTCAGGAACACTGAATTCTTTTTTTATTTTTAAATCTTTATCAAAATAACTTTGATCATTATTTTTATTCGACTGATTGTTCCACACAATATTTATTGGTATTCTTTTGTCAAGTCATTTTAGTCAACATTTTAACTTCTTCAGTTGCTCTTAGTTTTTTCTTCCTATCATCCTCTTTGTACTTGGGATCTTTATGCATCTAAATCTAATTATTTTCATTTAGCGGTCATAATGTTTAAACATTGGAAATGCAACTCTGTCAGTTAAAAAAAGAAAAGATGTAATAATACATTTCTACTGACTGTGCAATGGTGTCAAGAACGTATTTTTCGTTACAAGATGTACATTGTTGCCGATGTCAATCGTCATACAAACATTTAAAACGTAAATTCTCATTGCACTATGGACAAAATAAGATGGATGATCATTTAAATGAAAGTATGGATTATAACAAAAACGAAATTCAAGCAAAACGCGAAATAGAAACAATGAATACAATATCAGATGACAAAAGGGAAGCAATTAAATCGAAGTTAATACACCACAATAGTCAAAATCACATGAACAAAGCTTCTGCTTCATTGTGTTTCTACAGGTTATCAATGGAAGGAATTCCGAAAATTCCACACCAAAATTAAATACTCTGAAATGAGTGAGCACAGCTAAAATAAGTTAACCTCAAACGTTAGAGACGACGACGCTGTCAAAACTTTGTTTCCAAGAAGCCTTGACATGATGTGATGAGATGGTTCATTGATGACCTGTGTGAATGTCACCATGTGAAACACATTCTTAAATTTTTCATGTGACATGACATAACAACCAGTGTGAATTGGTCTTAACTGCATAGTTAACAATATGTGACACTTATTCAATGGGATAAAATTTATTTGCTCGGGAACTAGTCTCACGAAATAAAAAAGTAAACTGCCATCTGTGAAACAAGCATTAAAGGTTTTCTTTTAAAATTTGGGAATGTGTAAATTAACTTTGCATCAATGTATCTGCCATAGTTGTATGGGAAGTGATAAGATCATGAATTCTAACATAGGAACTGACAAACCGTATACCAAAATGAGAAGCTTTGAACCAACAATGCAGGCAACGATAAAATCGTGACGGAAGGTCGTCAGAAATTCCACAACAGTAAAGAAACAGATTTTGCTCAAAAACTTGTAGACGTTTTTGACATAGCCCATACGAATGACTTATACATCATTCCTAAAGAAGAACGCAATCAGTTTAACAAATGGTTGAAAAGACACCCATGGCTCATTCATGGAATCATTCACCAACTGCTTTAAAAAGAGAAGAGAGAGCATTTGAACAAGTGGAGGCAGCAGGAAAGAGGAGAGAGCAAAGTGAATACGAATGTCAAAAATTCGGCAAGCCATTTTGTTATGAATCTACAACATATATCATACATATAAATACATTAAAAGAAGTAGGAAAATCGAGTACTGAAACAAAGCCCATAATTTTGTTTATATTTTGGTCATGGAACTTGCTAATGTTCAAATATTTCTAATCTTTTGTCAGACCAATATACTGAATTAGCGATGTCGAGTTCACGTGGTGTTGAAACAGAATTACTTGATTTTGCGGAAGCTTCACCAACACCGACTAACAACAGTGTTTCAAATATTCCATTGCCACAAATAAAACAGAGAAGAGAGCATCAAGCAGTAATGTCCTCCACATTTGCTGCTACCATTAGTAAATGCAGGCTCAGTGACAAGGAGCAGTTCATGTCCTGATAGCTACAACTGAAGCGTTATCTCAAAATACCTAATATTTTGCAATGAACACGGGTTCTATTGACAACTTCTACCAGAAACATCACAAGAAAATGGCTACTGATGTCAGAACCCAGTTTAAGAATAAAAGGAATCGAACAATGTGGCAGAAAGACTTTCTGTGATTCTTTGAAGTTGTGGTACTGAGCAACTTTTTGGGGTACTCTCAGTGTAATCTACAACAAGAAAATAGCAGGTTACATACTGTGTATGAAAGTCTTATTGGATATAATCTTCAGGTCTATGTCAAAGAATGTCATTCAGAACAGCATCAAATAAACTGGAGCTTATGTAGGTACATGCTTTTTCGTCGCATTTTTTTTAGAAACAACAGCTTGTATTTACAGTACACACACCACAAATATGAAAACATTCTCAGTAGTGTTTTTGAGAGAAAACTGAGCTAGAGAAGAACATGTCTGACTATAAACATTTTTAAAAAATACCAAAACTCTTAGTGTGTAATCAATGTTGGTAAACCTCAAACTGGCATTCAGTAAGAAAGAGTCAAGGAATAATTGGGCGAAGTCGACGTTTCTCGAATGCTCGTTTTTCGTTTTTTTCCGAGATACTCTGAGGGAGCAACAATCTGTAGAGGATTACAGGGAATTTTCAGAGCTAACTGTGATCTTTCTTGTCAAATCACCATCTTGTGGAATACCATATCTTTCCATGATTCAGGGGCTATTCATGATGCAAGAAGGATGGCGGAAACCCTGAAAATATTTGTGTTTCCTGATAAATCGTAATTACCACCAAAAGGAAAGACTTAGTTATTTCTTGTTGCACTAATGCAGATCATATGGCCTCAAAGAAATTTCGCCAGTGCACCCGATTTTGGGCGAGGTTCATCTACTCAGCAAACGTTTTCCTCTCTTTCTTGGCCTCTTCCCGCACTGCCATTCTTCATGGTGTCCTTGGTCTTCCTCGTTTCCTTTCACCATTCCTTGTGGGTTCCAGCAGAGACCTCGTTTCTCCACAGCATTCTAGCTTTTCCGGAGGGTGTGTTCAGTCCACATCCACTTCCTTCTCATGATCTGGATGGTGATGGGTTCTTCTCTATTTCTGTTACAAATGTCTTCATTGGATATCACATTTGTAGAGGTAACCTGCCACATCTGTATTGCAGCATTGATTTCACGTTTCTTCTAAATTTTCATAGTTAAGTTAGTATGGAAATCTCTCTTGCCCTCCATAATTGATAAAGTTGTACGAAGGACCCATTTAACTTTCAGGTTCTTGCTCTGACATCAGCAGCTGCTCCTCCATCTTCATTAACTACACCCCAAGGTACGTGAACTCATTTACCTCTTCAACATTCTCGTTGTTCAGTCTCAGCTTTCCTGTGTCTCTTGTAATGATTTCCATAATCTGTTCAAGATCCTACAACTTTCCCTCCATATCAACATGGTTCTGCGAGAGAAACCAGATGATGTTGGCAAATTCAAGAGCTTTCGATCGCTCAGTCACTCCCTATTGTATGCCTCACTTCTTCTTCTCCACCACTTTCCTCATCATTTCATCCAGCACCAGTAAAAACATAGTTGGAGATGAAAAACATCCTCGGCGATCTACAGACTTAACAGGGAAGAACTCCATAACCTTATCCTTGTGGATGACTCGGCATATGTGCATATGTAGTTATTATAAGTGTCTCTCATAATCTACAGTATCTTCTCTGATGTCGCATACTTTTTCAAAGATTTCTACGTATTTAATGGAGTCGAAGACCTTTCCAAAATACTACAGAAAGAATGTGAAGACTAGTGATTTGATCATTCGATAACCACTCTAAGCAAGTTTATTTGACCTGTAAAGGAACGGTTACTTCTAAAACCAGCTTGCTCCTTTGTTACCACCTTTGTTACTTGCGCATTGATTAAGCATTATTTGAGTCAACACTTTGCTTGGAATCGAAGCAAGTTTCCTCCCCACCCCCACCCCCACCCGCCTCACCCCAGTTGTAGCAGTTGCTGATGTCTCCGTTTTTGGGCAGTTGGACAAGGAGTCCTTTTCTTCAGTCCTGTGGCGTACTCTCCAAGTTCTCAATTCTTTTACTTGGGAACAATCCCACTCCATCCCCCATGTGGATCATCAGAATATAGAAATGTACGGCCACGCAGGTTCTTCATTTCTCCACAGTCGTTTCATCTCGCTTTGCTTGTCCCTAGTCTTTATCTCTCTGCTACTGTTCTGGGCTGTGACTATCTCCCTAGCCAGGTATAAGGTTCGAACGTTCCACAATCTGATAATCGTATCCTTCTTCATACCAAATGATTTTGTTGTTAGGTCCATCCAAGCTGCTTTTCTCAGTTCCTTTAATGTATTGATTTTAAGCAATTGGAGGTTATTAGCCTACAACAGCTGATTGCCATGGCGACGCTGCCACCTCTGAGCCTTGGCACTTGCTCCCAACCAACATCTTATAGGTGTGTAGGGAATATCGTTTTCTACAATTTCCTTTGCATTGTTTGGTTATACCGCCTGTACTCGGTCGTGACAGCCTCGTCTGTGGTAATGGAGTGCACCACTGGAAGGTGAGGTTAGCATTTGAGCATGAGAGACTATCTGAGTCACATCACTGTATCTTAAAACACACAAAAAAAGAATGCTACTTCTGATATTTTTATTTTCCTTGTCACTGTGTATGTAAAACGCAGTTCTTTGCCGCTTCTGTGTCCTAAACACCATATCCTTCATGAATTTCAGCATTCTTTCAAAGTTCTGAAATATTAGGTTATATATGGCAATATGTTTCATTTACCTTTACAAAAACGAAGCAGTTGTGTAGTATATCTGTTTTCTGAATTCGTCATCTTTGTGCATTTTGATCGGAATTTGCCTTCTGACTCAAAAATGTAAATGGTCTGTGGATTGGAACCATCAGACGAAAATATTATAAGGGTTAAAGAAGGAATCGATAAAAACCCAGAAGCGTCAATAACAGGATCAAATAATTTGGTTCTAACAAATCGAGACTAGAATTGACTTGAAACGAGTTCCTTATGATAGATCCTTTGCGGTGGTGTGAAAATGGAGATTTTGTCAAAGCTCTACACTGAATCAATGAAGTGAAAATTAAAAATAAGCAAGCAGAAAGAGACATCAAGCTTGTGGAGGGCTACAATAAATAATTAGCAAAAAATCAGAAGCAGAAGCAATACTTGCCTACATAATGTATCCCAGCATTGCATAAGTTTCTAGGTACTGAAAAAGAGACTTTATCGACAATAAAGGATTTAGAAAATAAAATTTCATATTCTCATCCGGTTTTCCTCATGAAGAAAATGCTTAGCAGTATTGTAGATTAAATTATTACAGTTAATACAACAAATTTAATAATTGAGTTGATAGTTATTAGTTTATCAGCAACTTCAGTGTAATGTTTTTGAGATAAAAGTGAGATTTTTATGTTTTTTTCACGTTTGCAGAGGCCTACAGGCACAGCTGCCACTTTTCCTATTGAGCCTAAATTACAAACAATTGTTTTTTTTCGTGTAATGGAACCAAATTAGAGGGTAGCACAAAGAAACATGAAACTTGAAAAATAAGAGCCACCATAGCATTTATGTTGCATATGTACTATGCATATATCCTAGGGCAATATGTGTGTTTACACCACTTTGTGATGCTTTGAGGAACGCTTGGTGGCAACCACACTGAGCACTTCCTGTAGTGTCAACAGTCAGGTGGCTATCATAAGGCAGATTGGCCCATACTCAAAGAATATTTGTTTTCAAACATTTGTTTTTTTTTCTAGTTTTAAGCAGTAATATCTCCTATAAGAAAATGGGACCTTTTTAAATATCATATATATTTATGATTTACTAAGTGCCATGGCAACCATTTAAAAATAATTTAAGTATTTTTGTATTATCATTAAATCAGTTTTGCTATGGCATGCACTTTTACAGATGGACAAGAAAGAGCTGCAGCTTGCATTTCAGTTAACTATAACACACCTTAACCATCTACTGTCTCCTTCAAATGTTAATTTGATGTTTCACATATTTTCCTTCTCATATATCTACAGCTACATACAATGGTTTACTGAGGCTTTGCAATACAGAATCTCACTTTCACAAGAATTACTCTGATAGTTTTATGTGCAGTATTTCCCTAATAAAGGGGTTTCTTTATCCAGAATCATTCTTTTATTCTGCAGTGTGTTCTATGGTAGAACAAAACTATCCAATAGATTAAAAATTCATGTTTGATCATCATATCACTCAGTGAAAGATGAGAATCTAAATTCAGTTCTTGCTGGAGCACAAGTTTCACTCTGTCAGGAAAATTTAGCTATCTTGGTGATAATGTGGATTGCTATGTTGCAGCATTGTAAACTATAAATTATATTTACAGTTTTACATTTCTTTCAATATGTTACAGGTTTTTAGGATCACTTAGGAAAATCTATCATAGAGTCTCTGTTCTTTTCTGTAACAATACCTCCCTTCTTTTATCTACGAAATGTAAAACATTAGTTTTATTATAAATTGTTATTAATGTCATTATTAGTAGCAGTAGAACTATTGTATTGTACTTTGTACTGTGGGAATTGCAGCTCTGAAGCAACCCAGTTGGAAACCTCATCTGGGGTCCAATTCCATGGAGGTGGTAGGGGTAAACCATTAGCAATTCTTCCAGCAATTTCGACAAGGGGTGCTGGACTAGGAAAGTGATGGTTGCATGCTCTGAAATTAAAAGAAATTCTGTGTCTCACAATCCATTTTGACAGTTAATGGAACTATAATACAAAAGAAACACCAATTTAGAACAATAGTTTTGAAAAATATTAGTTCTGTTCATTACATATTTATGCAGAAGGTATAGCAGCCAAAAACAAAATATTCTAAATTTTCTCAATGGTTTACAGTACTAGTTAACGTTCTACATGAGATTTACATTCTAGGTTACATGTGTCACACATAACTCCTTTACTCCTTTAATTTAGAACTATTATTATATGCTCAAATTGATGAATTTTACATGCTTTTCTTTCTCACTGCATTGCCTATATAAATACAGGCAATGCAGTGAGAAACAACATCATGTAATATATATATAATAGAGGGAAACATTCCATGTGGGAAAAATATATATAAAAACAAAGATGCTTTAACTTACCAAACGAGAAAGCGCTGGTATGTTGATAGACACAACAAAATAAAAAACACACAAACACACACACAAATATTCAAGCTTTCGCAACCCATGGTTGCTTCATCAGGAAAGAGGGAAGGAGAGGGAAAGACAAAAGGATGTGGGTTTTTAGGGAGAAGGTAAGGAGTCATTCCAATCCCGGGAGCAAAAAGACTTACCTTAGGGGGAAAAAGGACAGGTATACACTCGCACACACACACATCCATCTGAACATATACAGACACAGGCCTGTGTCTGTATATGTATATTTTCTCATTATGTGGCCTACACACAGCAGCTATATCTGTAGCCACCCTTTACATCTCCAGTAGATGTTGCTCTCTAGCAGCTGCAACTTGAAGAATTACGTATGTTTCAAATCTTAGAAGTCACACAAGTGAACAAAAACAGCCGTTTTTGTATGTGGTACATGATAGTCTTTGTTTTCAAACTGTGACTGAATTTGTCTCTATAAGGCACGTTTTGCACGTGGATTAGGTATAGAAAACTGTCCTGTTAAAATTTATACTCTGTGCACTGCAATAATAATTAAATTTATGTATTTATTTTCATAATTATTGTGGTGGTTCCTTTTGACACCACTGTGAGTTTAAGGACAACATGAAAAGCTGGGACATGTTGTTGTACTTCCAGTTTCACATGACATACTCTCACAGAAAGAGGAAATTCCTCATGTGCTTTTTGGAAGTGATTTCCTCTGATGCCGAAACAGATTGGCAGTAGTAGCGAAAGTGGAGATGATGTGTTAGCTGAACACAGTGATCTCGGTTTTCGAACAAAAAAATGAGTTTATCTTACATTATTTCAGAGAGTGAGAGTGAAGAAATGTAAAACTGTTGTTCCAATTGAAAAACATACAACAGAACCCAAACATCTACCAAAATATGGCACCTCAAGGCACTGTGTCCACTGTATCACAAAAGAAGGAACATCTCAGAAGCAGATGGAAATGTATTGTCTGTCCCTATGCTTAACTCCAGAAAACAACTGCACTTTACCTTACCATCAAAAGCAGCGCCGTTTCATGCTCAGTGTCTCCGTTTGAAATCACCCTTTCTGTGTTCAATTAAGATATGTAACATTGTTGTTTTCTCACATTGTTCTGTCTCAATGTATGCCTAATGATCTAGTAAAAACAAGAAAGTTCGAAGGATTTAATTTTTAATATCACAAGTCTGAAAGGGTTGAAAGCTTCCATGGGAAGCAAAGCACCGATGGCTCGTGGCCACTGAAACCACTTCATACCTTATTTCACTTGGGCACAATGCACTGTTAATGAAGAGAGTGTACCCTGCGGTATCAAATGTGGAAATATATGACTGGTGTGGTTAATCATACTGTTAAAACAACTGTGAAAGTTAATGCTAGGTGACTACTTCTTGTAAAAATATAAAGGGCTAATCGTTTGAAAATGTTAAATAATATGATAATGAAATTGCTTTGTTCACCCTTCCTTCTATTGTGGACTCAATGTGCAACAATGTGTCTGCCTCTCACTCCACTCAGTAAGGTCTCCTACAGAGGCAGTTGTACCATTGGACTGTTTTTTTATATGCACACACTATAAGGCAGTATCGTAACAGTCTGATGAAATAGGCTGGTTTGGTGAAAAATCTCAGATAGAAGGATCACAGAAGTGCCACAATTTTATATGATTCAGGTGAGTGCCACAGCTTTATATGATTGAGTTACCTATGATCACAGTGAATCTACACAAAAAATTATGTGAGTAAAAGGAAGTTGCTAACTGATTAAACGTGAACATGCACCTATGGTTATTGACCTTAGATGGGGGACGAATTTTCCATATCCATGTCAAACGAATGAAACTCTAACAGAAAAGTCTGCTTCTAGACAGTCCCCCAGTCACAGTCCAATTAAGACAGACCACCTGATGTCAATAACGTGCTGCCACTATATTTCGGCGCAGAGTCTTCTGGCCTTCTTCATGTGTATATTGGTGAAAGTGCACCGAGTTCCCCTATTTTAAGGCCCTACATGCATCGTACATCATGATGCGGCAGCGATGTCTTAAATAGGGAACTCGAAGTGCTTTCGTTAGTATACACCTGCAGATAGTTGGAAGATTTTGCGCCGAAATACTGTGACAAGAAGTTATTGACATCCAGCATTTTCCCCGAAATTTCATAGAACAATCTATATGCAGTTTTAAATTTGACATCGCAAATGCTGTTTATTGATACAAGCAGTTCCTCATTTGGTCTCATAGGCGACAGCACACAGCTTATGCAAATTGATGGCCGTTCAGTCAGAACTGAGCCTGGCCAGAGAAAACAATTCGCAGTCTTACCTCTGACGGTTGACAGTAGCAGTTCAGTTCGCTCTGTGACTCAAGTGTATTACGTCATGTATTCTTGTATGTATCAAGTTTCTACAAATTAAGGTGTGTTGTATACTCCGAACCATTGTGTCGTCCACCATTAGCTATCATTATGTACTGGTGCTCAACACTGGTGACCCCGACTACCGCGTCACGCCGTATTTTCTGTTTTTACTACCGAGCCGATCACCGCGCTACGACAATTGAACCATTATCAGAATCTGCTGCTAAGTGCCATTCTACGACATACAACATTCATTAGCAGTGGATCAAACTGTGTTCGAACTTTGAAACAACAACACAACTGTGTAATGTACTGACTCCCCAGTGCATCTATGGTGTTAGGCCCTCCATCAGCGCTGAAGAGATGGGTCGTTCGGACATGGAATATAAAAGCGACATTTTTGGTGCTCTGCAGCATCGCATCCAACAATCTCCAAGGGACTTAAATTCAGATACAAAGTGTCATTACAGTGCCAGACAGAGACATGGTATCCAACTAGTTACGCAGCGTGCTCTTATCGACGCTAGTGTTTCGACTGCAGTGTGTAAGACAGTAAACATTTTCACTATTATGCCTTTCAACCAGATGAACAGTGCTCGAGCCGGCCGAAGTGGCCGTGCGGTTAAAGGCGCTGCAGTCTGGAACCGCAAGACCGCTACGGTCGCAGGTTCGAATCCTGCCTCGGGCATGGATGTTTGTGATGTCCTTAGGTTAGTTAGGTTTAACTAGTTCTAAGTTCTAGGGGACTAATGACCTCAGCAGTTGAGTCCCATAGTGCTCAGAGCCATTTGAACCATTTTTTGAACAGTGCTCGAACGTTATTTTCTGCCCTATTATTTTGTACAGTCAGCAATGTGTACCCAACTCTGATAACAATGGCAGCCAGGTTACCTTGCGGCAACCTCCACTTGCCTCGCAATGGCAGGAACCAGAACTCGCATGCATTCAACCATCACCAAGCATAGCTCCCTTGTCAGCGTGTCATCCCAAATGGCCGAGGTATCACGACTTCGTCCTACCAGCGCCGAAGAAGCGGGCATCCCCTCCCCACCTTGGCAGTCGGCTATTAGATCACGCCTCCAAACGACACCAAGACGACGCGACTCAGTCTGATCACTGCCTCATGAGCGGACAACACTTCCCCACAGTGGCTGCCAGACAACGAAAACTTTGTCACGTGGCGGATGCCAATCTCCCGCCGTGCGGCACACGTCTATGCTGGTTCCACCGGCGTTTCGGCTCTTCCGCACACAAGTGCCGATGACCACGCACACTTCGCCATCACAACGTGCGACCTGGACCATGCCCGCTGAATAGCAGATGCTACCCAAATGCGACTACGTACCAGATATGACGACACTCTCAACAACGCCATACTGCAGCATTTGCGCAACCTCGAGAAGAATGTTACTCCACAGAACGAAACACTTCAGCAGCATACCATGGTTCCATCAACATCTAGTGGGCAACCCGTTACACACAAGAAGCCATCTGTACATCTGTTCCCTCCTGAACGACTACAACACCATGCACATTTCACCAATGACAGCCACCTGTCCATCGCCACTACTCGGTCGCCCCCTCCAGACAGCGAGCTCCTCACAGACACATTCAATGCACACAATGCACATTCATCTTCTCCATTTGCCCCATGAATGAATACATACTCCTGCTCAGCAGCTTCAGCTATTTAAATGAGGATTCATTGTTGGTCTGCACGAAGCTGAATGGATGTAACAACAGGTTGCTGCATATGTTGGAAAATGATGCATTAGTAATGTGTCACTGCTTTAAACAGTGGTCTGTGAAACAATCCCACACGCATAGATCAGGTTATGAACATCCACATTATACAAACATATGTGAAGATCGATGCGTTGTGTGCACAGTGGTGGCCATTCGAACATCATCCAGGGAAGAAATCCAGCCACATGTTACACTTGCTGTCATCAGAGATCATTGGAAACCGTCTGCTTTGAAGAGGATTAAGATTACATGTGCCTCTGGCCAGTAAACCACATTTCCACACCTATAGACCAGGTTTTCGACTTCCACATGGTACAGATGCAATTCAGGATTGACACATGTGTGAGCAGCAGTGACCAATCAAAGATCATACAAGGACGAAATCTGGGTACGTGTTGTACCTGCTGTGTCAACACTGGAAACCATCTGCTTGCAGCAGAATTAAAATCATTCGTGCCTCTGGCCAGGCTACCCCTCACACCATGACACTACCTAGCACATTTAATTTGGTGCCATTAAAGAGTTGACTGAAGAGTGAAATGGGGCTCTGTTGTCTTCAGTGATGAGAGTGGGTTTTGTCTGTATGCGAGTGATGGATGTACAGCTGTGTGGCGTAGACCTGGTGAGCTGCCTATTCCCAATTGCATGACAATGCACATCCACATATGGCTGCTGCAATACAAGTGTGTCAACACTTCAGCAGCATACCATGGTTCCATCAACATCTAGTGGGCAACCCGTTACACACAAGAAGCCATCTGTACATCTGTTCCCTCCTGAACGACTACAACACCATGCACATTTCACCAATGACAGCCACCTGTCCATCGCCACTACTCGGCCGCCCCCTCCAGACAGCGAGCTCCTCACAGACACATTCAATGCACACAATGCACATTCATCTTCTCCATTTGCCCCATGAATGAATACATACTCCTGCTCAGCAGCTTCAGCTATTTAAATGAGGATTCATTGTTGGTCTGCACGAAGCTGAATGGATGTAACAACAGGTTGCTGCATATGTTGGAAAATGATGCATTAGTAATGTGTCACTGCTTTAAACAGTGGTCTGTGAAACAATCCCACACGCATAGATCAGGTTATGAACATCCACATTATACAAACATATGTGAAGATCGATGCGTTGTGTGCACAGTGGTGGCCATTCGAACATCATCCAGGGAAGAAATCCAGCCACATGTTACACTTGCTGTCATCAGAGATCATTGGAAACCGTCTGCTTTGAAGAGGATTAAGATTACATGTGCCTCTGGCCAGTAAACCACATTTCCACACCTATAGACCAGGTTTTCGACTTCCACATGGTACAGATGCAATTCAGGATTGACACATGTGTGAGCAGCAGTGACCAATCAAAGATCATACAAGGACGAAATCTGGGTACGTGTTGTACCTGCTGTGTCAACACTGGAAACCATCTGCTTGCAGCAGAATTAAAATCATTCGTGCCTCTGGCCAGGCTACCACTCACACCATGACACTACCTAGCACATTTAATTTGGTGCCATTAAAGAGTTGACTGAAGAGTGAAATGGGGCTCTGTTGTCTTCAGTGATGAGAGTGGGTTTTGTCTGTATGCGAGTGATGGATGTACAGCTGTGTGGCGTAGACCTGGTGAGCTGCCTATTCCCAATTGCATGACAATGCACATCCACATATGGCTGCTGCAATACAACATGCGCCTCATGGTGTACAACAATTGCCCTGGCCAGCAAGATTACCAGACCTCTTGCCAATTGAACATGTATGGGACATGATAAAGTAGGTTCTGACTCATTCTCCAGGGCCTACAAGAACCATTGCAGAATTGCAACAAAAGATGCAAGATTCTTGGGACAGTCTACATCCTCCTCTACATTTATACTTCGCAAGCCACCCAACGGTGTGTGGCGGAGGGCACTTTACGTGCCACTGTCATTACCTCCCTTTTCTGTTCCAGTCGCGTATGGTTCGCGGGAAGAACGACTGTCTGAAAGCCTCCGTGCGCGCTCGAATCTCTCTAATTTTACATTCGTGATCTCCTCGGGAGGTATAAGTAGGGGGAAGCAATGTATTCGATACCTCATGCAGAAACGCACCCTCTCGAAACCTGGCGAGCAAGCTACACCGCGATGCAGAGCGCCTCTCTTGCAGAGTCTGCCACTTGAATTTGCTAAACATCTCCGTAACGCTATCACGGTTACCAAATAACCCTGTGACGAAACGCGCCGCTCTTCTTTGGATCTTCTCTATCTCTTCCGTCAACCCGATTTGGTACAGATCCCACACTGATGAGCAATACTCAAGTATAGGTCTAACGAGTGTTTTGTAAGCCACCTCCTTTGTTGATGGAGTACATTTTCTAAGGACTCTCCCAATGAATCTCAACGTGGTACCCGCCTTACCAACAATTAATTTTATATGATCATTCCACTTCAAATCGTTCCACACGCATACTCCCAGATATTTTACAGAAGTAACTGCTACCAGTGTTTGTTCCGCTATCATGTAATCATACAATAAAGGATCCTTCTTTCTATGTATTCGCAATACATTACATTTGTCTATGTTAAGGGTCAGGTGCCACTCCCTGCACCAAGTGCCTATCCGCTGCAGATCTTCCTGCATTTCGCTACAATTTTCTAATGCTGCAACTTCTCTGTATACTGCAGCATCATCCGCGAAAAGCCGCATGGAACTTCCGACACTATCTACTAGGTCATTTATATATATTGTGAAAAGTAATGGTCCCATAACACTCCCCAGTGGCACGCCAGGGGTTGCTTTAACGTCTGTAGACGTCTCTCCATTGAGAACAACATGCTGTGTTCTGTTTGCTAAAAATTCTTCAATCCAGCCACACAGCTGGTCTGATATTCCGTAGGCTCTTACTTTGTTTATCGGGCGACAGTGCGGAACTGTATCGAACGCCTTCCGGAAGTCAAGGAAAGCCGGCCGTGGTGGCCACGCGGTTAAAGGCGCTACAGTCTGGAACCGCGCGGCCGCTACGGTCGCAGGTTCGAATCCTGCCTCGGGCATGGATGTGTGTGACGTCCTTAGGTTAGTTAGGTTTAATTAGTTCTAAGTTCTAGGCGACTGATGACCTTAGAAGTTAAGTTGCATAGTGCTCAGAGCCATTTGAAGTCAAGGAAAATAGCATCCACCTGGGAGCCTGTATCTAATATTTTCTGGGTCTGATGAACAAATAAAGCGAGTTGGGTCTCACAAGATCGCTGTTTCCGGAATCCATGTTGATTCCTACAGAGTAGATTCTGGGTTTCCAAAAACGACATGATACTCGAGCAAAAAACGTGTTCTAAAATTCTACAACAGATCGATGTCAGAGATATAGGTCTATAGTTTTGCGCATCTGCTCGACGACTCTTCTTAAAGAGTGGGACTACCTGTGCTCTTTTCCAATCATTTGGAACCTTCGCTCCTCTAAGAGACTTGCGGTACACGGCTGTTAGAAGGGGGTCCAGTTCTTTCGCGTACTCTGTGTAGAATCGAATTGGTATCCCGTCAGGTCCAATGGACTTTCCTCTGTTGAGTGATTCCAGTTGCTTTTCTATTCCTTGGACACTTATTTTTTTTCGTTTGTGCGAGGATTTAGAGAAGGAACTGCACTGCGGTCTTCCTCTGTGAAACAGCTTTGGAAAAAGGTGTTTAGTATTTCAGCTTTACGCGTGTCATCCTCTGCTTCAATGCCATCATCATCCCGGAGTGTCTGGATATGCTGTTTCGAGCCACTTACTGATTTAACGTAAGAGCAGAACTTCCTAGGATTTTCTGTCAAGTCGGTGCATAGAATTTTACTTTCGAATTCACTGAACGCTTCACGCATAGCCCTCCTTACGCTAACTTTGACATCGTTTAGCTTCTGTTTGTCTGAGAGGTTTTGGCTGCGTTTAAACTTGCAGTGAAGCTCTCTTTGCTTTCGCAGTAGTTTCATAACTTTGTTGTTGAACCACGGTGGGTTTTTCCCGTCCCTCACAGTTTTACTCGGCACGTACCTGTCTAAAACGCATTTTACGATTGCCTTGAACTTTTTCCATAAACACTCAACATTGTCAGTGTCGGAACAGAAATTTTCGTTTTGATCTGTTAGGTGGTCTGAAATCTGCCTTCTATTACTCTTGCTAAACAGATAAACCCTCCTCCCTTTTTTTTATATTCCATATTCGGAGATGCTGCA
Organism: Schistocerca serialis cubense; assembly: GCF_023864345.2. NCBI lineage: Eukaryota > Metazoa > Arthropoda > Insecta > Orthoptera > Acrididae > Schistocerca > Schistocerca serialis. The sequence goes on from NC_064638.1 coordinate 289,113,375, forward strand.
ACGGCCTTAATGATCACTGATTCCCTGTTCTGCACTTACAGAGTCGAAAAGTTCGGGTCTGTTTGTTATCAGTAGGTCCAAGATGTTACCTCCACGAGCCGGATCTCTGTTTAATTGCTCGAGGTAATTTTCGGATAGTGCACTCAGTATAATGTCACTCGATGCTCTGTCCCTACCACCCGTCCTAAACATCTGAGTGTCCCAGTCTATATCTGGTAAATTGAAATCTCCATTTAAGATTATAACATGCTGAGAACATTTATGTGAAATGTATTCCAAATTTTCTCTCAGTTGTTCTGCCACTAATGCTGCTGAGTCGGGAGGTCGGTAAAAGGAGCCAATCATTAACCTAGCTCGGTTGTTGAGTGTAACCTCCACCCATAATAATTCACAGGAACTATCCACTTCTACTTCACTACATGATAAACTACTACTAACAGCGACAAACACGCCACCACCGGTCGCATGCAATCTATCCTTTCTAAACACCGCCTGTGCCTTTGTAAAAATTTCGGCAGAATTTATCTCTGGCTTCAGCCAGCTTTCTGTACCTATAACGATTTCAGCTTCGGTGCTTTCTATCAGCGCTTTAAGTTCCGGTACTTTACCAATGCAGCTTCGACAGTTTACAATTACAATGCCGATTGCTGCTTGGTCCTCACATGTCCTGACTTTGCCCCGCACCCTTTGAGGCTGTTGCCCTTTCTGTACTTGCCCGAGGCCATCTAACCTAAAAAACCGCCCAGTCCACGCCACACAACCCCTACAACCCCTGCTACCCGTGTAGCCGCTTGCTGCGTATAGTGGACTTCTGACCTATCCAGCGGAACCCGAAACCCCACCATCCTATGGCGCAAGTCGAGGAATCTGCAGTCCACACGGTCGGGAACCGTCTCAGTCTCTGATTCAGACCCTCCACTCGGCTCTGTACCAAAGGCCCGCAGTCAGTCCTGTCGACGATGCTGCAGATGGTGAGCTCTGCTTTCATCTCGCTAGCGAGACTGGCAGTCTTCACCAAATCAGATAGCCGCCGGAAGCCAGAGAGGATTTCCTCCGATCCATAGCGACACACATCATTGGTGCCGACATGAGCAACAATCTGCAGATGGGTGCACCCTGTCCATTGTAGGATGCCATTGCATTTGAGAGGACGTGCGTATTGGGGAGGGGGGAGGGGGTTGCTGGGGTATACTTTGTACTGATGCTATAGTTTGGGGGCACCCTTTACTATGTCGTGTGTTTCATTTGGTCTGAATTAGTTATGTATTCCTACAATGATGAACTACCTGTTGCCTTGCTTGTCAATAAAGTGCAGTTGACCTTGACAATGTTGAATGTGTGTGTGTGTGTGTGTGTATGTGTGTAAGGTAAACCAGAACTTCACTGACGGTCTTTCAGAGATTCGTCAGAAATACATTCTGAGTGCTTTGACATAAAGTGATTATGATTCCTTCAGTTTGTTATCGCAGTCATTCTTGTTTCTATATAAATAAACTAAAGTAACAAAAGACAGCAATATGCACATATGCAGATGTCTGTAGTCTCACATCACAAGGTATAGAAATGCAGTGCATTGGCGAAGATATCATTTGCACTCAGGTAAGGACGGGAATTATTAGACTTTGAACAAGGGACAGTAGTTGGAGCTAGATACACACGACATTCCATTTCGGAAATCGTTAAGGAATTTATTATTCTGAGACCCACAGTGTCAAGAGTGTACCGAGAATACGAAATGGATAATGCAGTGGCCAACAGCGTTAAGACAACAACTGAGAGCACGCTGTTTGCATACATTTGTCAGTGTTAACAGACAAGCAACACTGCGTGAAATACCCACAGAAATCAATGTGGGATGTACGACAAATGTATCCGTTAGGACAGTGCAGCGAGATTTGGCATTAACAGGCTGTGGCAGTAGACGATCAATGTGACTACCTTTGCTAACAGCATGACATCGCCTGCACCTCCTCTGCTGGGCTAATAACCATATCAGTTGGACCCTAGACGACTGGAAAACCGTGGCCTGGGTAGATGAGTCGCATTTCAGTTGGTAAGAGCTGATGGCACAGTTCAAGCGTGGTGCAAGCCGTATGAAGCCATGGACCCAAGTTCTTAAAAAGTCACTGTGCAAGCTGATGGTGGGTCCATAGTTTTGTGGGCTGGGGCCTCTGGAGAAATTGAACCGATCATTAACTACAAACTGGTATGTTTGGCTACTTGGAGACCATATGCAACCATTCATGGACTTCATGTTACCAAACAAATATGGAATTTTCGTGGATGACAATGTGCCATGTTACCAGATCACAATTGCTTGCAACTGGATTGACAAACTTTCTGGACAAATGGAGTGAATGATTTGGACACCCTGGTCGCCCAGCATGAATCCCACCCAACATTTGTGGGATATAATCGGGAGGTCGGTTCTAGGACAAAATCCAGCACCAATACCACTTTCGCAATTATTGATGGCAATGAAGGTAACACGGCTCACTATTTCTGCAGGGGACTTCCAACAGTTGTTCAGCCCATGCCGCATCGAATTGCTGCACTATGCAAGGCAAAAAGAGGTCTGACATGATGTTATGACCTTTGTAACCTCAATATACACTCCTGGAAATTGAAATAAGAACACCGTGAATTCATTGTCCCAGGAAGGGGAAACTTTATTGACACATTCCTGGAGTCAGATACATCACATGATCACACTGACAGAACCACAGGCACATAGACACAGGCAACAGAGCATGCACAATGTCGGCACTAGTACAGTGTATATCCACCTTTTGCAGACGACGCTTCATCCAGTCCCAAACATGCTCAATGGGGGACAGATCCGGAGATCTTGCTGGCCAGGGTAGTTGACTTACACCTTCTAGAGCACGTTGGGTGGCACGGGATACATGCGGACGTGCATTGTCCTGTTGGAACAGCAAGTTCCCTTGCCGGTCTAGGAATGGTAGAACGATGGGTTCGATGACGGTTTGGATGTACCGTGCACTATTCAGTGTCCCCTCGACGATCACCAGTGGTGTACGGCCAGTGTAGGAGATCGCTCCACACACCACGATGCCGGGTGTTGGCCCTGTGTGCCTCGGTCGTATGCAGTCCTGATTGTGGCGCTCACCTGCACGGCGCCAAACACGCATACGACCATCATTGGCACCAAGGCAGAAGCGACTCTCATCGCTGAAGACGACACGTCTCCATTTGTCCCTCCATTCACGCCTGTCGCGACACCACTGGAAGCGGGCTGCACGATGTTGGGGCGTGAGCGGAAGACGGCCTAACGGTGTGCGGGACCGTAGCCCAGCTTCATGGAGACGGTTGCGAATGGTCCTCGCCGATACCCCAGGAGCAACAGTGTCCCTAATTTGCTGGGAAGTGGTGGTGCGGTCCCCTACGGCACTGCGTAGGATCCTACGGTCTTGGCGTGCATCCGTGCGTCGCTGCGGTCCGGTCCCAGGTCGACGGGCACGTGCACCTTCCACCGACCACTGGCGACAACATCGATGTACTGTGGAGACCTCACGCCCCACGTGTTGAGCAATTCGGCGGTACGTCCACCCGGCCTCCCGCATGCCCACTATATGCCTTCGCTCAAAGTCCGTCAACTGCACATGTTCACGTCCACACTGTCGCGGCATGCTACCAGTGTTAAAGACTGCGATGGAGCTCCGTATGCCACGGCAAACTGGCTGACACTGACGGCGGCGGTGCACAAATGCTGCGCAGCTAGCGCCATTCGACGGCCAACACCGCGGTTCCTGGTGTGTCCGCTGTGCCGTGCGTGTGATCATTGCTTGTACAGCCCTCTCGCAGTGTCCGGAGCAAGTATGGTGGGTCTGACACACCGGTGTCAATTTGTTCTTTTTTCCATTTCCAGGAGTGTATCTTCACAACAGTGAATAAGACTGTAATGTGCAATAACCAAAACATACAACACAGAATACAAAGCCGTGCAGCACCACTCATATGCAAGGGAACAGTGACATGTTTGCCATCAGTGCAGGTACAGCACAGCACAGTGAACCCGTACATGAGGTGCACATCAGCCATCTCTTCATCAGTAAACTTATCCATAGTGCTGCTGTGTATCACTGCTAATGCACAATTACCATTGCCAGAAAACAAAACCCTAGACAGAACCGAGTATTACTGAATGCAAACTAGAGGGCAATGAATTGAAGGGGGCATTACTGTTATCAACAGCCGCTACCTCGAGCAAATGGAAACTAGACACTTAGTGCATAGCGTCGAAATTTGCACTGCTGTGCACTGTTTTCGTGCATTAGAAACAGAATGATAATTTGGGCAAGACACTAAACGAAATGCAATAGCTTTGTAACCAACTGCCTGGGACTGTGGGTACCTGATGCCAAAATACTCAGGATGTATTTCTGAATAGTCTTTGAAAGTATCCCAATGGAGTTCTAGTTCACCCCCCCCCCCTACACACACACACACTCACTCACTCACTAACATGCACACACACACACACACATACAGATATATATATATATATATATATATATATATATATATATGTTATATGATCACGCAAAGCATTTGTCTGGCCGGCCGGGGTGGCCGAGCGATTCTAGGCACTACAGTCTAGAACCGCTCGACCGCTACGGTTGCAGGTTCGAATCCTGCCTCGGTCATGGATATGTATGATGTCCTTAGGTTAGTTAGGTTTAAGTTGTTCTAAGTTCTAGGGGACTGATGACCTCAGAAGTTAAGTCCCGTATTGCTCAGAGCCATTTGAACCATTTGTCTCATTTGAGCGTTCTTTCTGAGCTTCCACGATTCTCTAGTTTTTCTCCATGGAGTCTCTCTCTGTCTTCAGTCCACTTTGTCCCTGGTTTCTTTGGGACTTCATTCTCTGACCTCACGTTCCACTTATGTATCTTGTCCCTGTATACATTTCTGTCTTCAATTTCTACTGAATCGCTTTTTGCTGCTTCTATGTCCAGTTTGACTTAAGTGATCCATGCGCTTGTGGATTTGACACCTTGTATGTATCTTAGAATATTCTTGGTGAGTTGTTTTGGTGATAGCCTGATTATGTGCCCATAGAACATCAACCTCCTTTTCCTGACAGCTGCTGCTATGTTTGACATCTTCTCTGTCGTTTGCCTACAGTGTAATCTGCATTCCTCTTCCGTCAGTATTGGGTCCAGATTTTTCCTTGTGATTTTCCGTTCTGTGGTATGATTTCCATGTCACTTTTCGTATGGAGTGTTAGCGTCTCACTTGCATATAGTGTTTCAGGCTTGATTATTGTGTTGTAGTGTCTGACTTCTTTGTGAATGGACATGCATTTTTTATTATATATGTGCTGTGTCTTGTTGAACGCTCTCTTCATTTTTTGTAGTCGAGACTACTGTGCGATCTTTTCTCCTCCTGTAGTTTCAATGATTTCACGTAGATACGTGAAGTGTGAAACTGTGCTTATTTTGCCGTATTTTGTGCCTAATTTTGTTACGTTTAATTCTGTGCAGAGAAATTCACTTATCGAAAGAGATTTGCAACCAATTTTTTCCGCGCATTCTTTTAGTACATCTATTTGTTTGGTTGCTGTTGCTTCGTTGTCTGATAGTATGGCCAGGTCGTCTGCGAAAGCTATGTTTTATATTTCTATTTTGTCCCAGCGTCTTCCTAGTTATGTTGGTTTCCAGTGTTCTTGAGTTTTCAGTTCTTTTCCCCATTCGCTCATTACTTTGTCCAGGAATAGGATGAATAACAGTGGGGATAATCCGTCGCCTTGGGGCACTCCAGTTTTGATCATGAAGGCATCAGAGATTTCACCCATGAATTTAACTTTCGATGTTGTGTTGGCTAATGTCTGTCTGATTAAGCGTAGTGTTTTTGAGTAGAGTCCTTGTTCTTCTAAGAAGTTGAACAAGGATTGTCGATCAACAGAATCATACGCTTTCTTGAAATCTATGAAGGTGCAAATGATTGGCGCATTCCTGATGACCTTGTATTTGAGAATTGTTTTCAGACTGAGGATTTGTTCTGCCCATGAACGACCAGGGCGAAAGACTGCCTGGTAGTCACCAGTTTTATGTTCTAATTGTTCTTGTGTTTTCTGGAGTAAGCATGCTGAGAAAATTTTGTAGGTGACTTGTAGCAGGGAGATTCCCCTGTAGTTGTTCACATTGGTCCTATCTCCTTTCTTGTGCAGTGGATGGATAAGAGCACATTTTCAGTCGTCAGGAAGTTTTTCTGTCTTCCAGATGATAGGGATTATTTACGTAAACTGCTGTAGTGACTTTGGTCCGAGGTTCTATAGTAATTTTGCAATGATGCCGTCATCAGCAGATGTCCTGTTATTTTTTAGTTCAAGTATGTGTTTGTTGATCTCTTCACATGTTGGTGGGAGTGATTCTGGTTGGGTGGATGTACAGATTTGTTCTGCAAATCTTGTTATAGGTTCAGGGCAGCTAAGAAGATCAGAAAAATAACATGCCAGTTCTTTACAATTCTCGTGGTCAGTTAGTTCTAGTTTTTTGTCTGGTTTTCCGAAGCACAAATTTTGAGGTGTGTACCCGCAGATTTTCCTTGAGAAGAACCTGCAGACTTCTCTCGTGTTGTGGTTGCGGAAGTTCACCTCTATAGCATACAGTTGCTCCTTAATGTCCCTTCGCTTTGTTTGCCTAATACGTTTTGCAGCCTGTTTTCTTGACACTTGGAAACATCATAGGCTTTCTGGGGATTTTTTTTTATTATTGTAGTCCTGAAAAGCTTGTTTGCGTATTTCTAGTGCCTATTCAACTCTGACTCCCACCAAGGGTGTTTAGTGCTCTTTTTCCATGGTATGTTTTTGCTTTTTGTATGATCTTTCTGCGGCTGATCCCGGCGGAGGTTCGAGTCCTCCATTGGCCATGGCTGTTTGTGTTTGTCCTTAGGATAATTTAGGTTAAGTAGTGTGTAAGCTTAGGGACTGATGACCTTAGCAGTTACGTCCCATAAGATTTCACACATTTGAACATATTTGTATGATCTTTCTGTGGAATTCTTCCCATATGTTTGCTGGTTGTTTTTCCCATTCCTGTTTTACGTTGGAGTCCACGATCTTCTTGGTGTCAAACTTTTCTATGTGCATTGTTTTCTGATGGATTACTTTTGGTGTAAATTTTATCATGAGTCGAGTTAGATAGTGGTCTGAATCAATATTGGTACCTCTGGGTACTTAACATCACGGATCTCCTCTGGACTGGGTGGGAAATCGCTACATGGTCTATTTGGAATTTTCTGATGGAAGTTTTCGTAATCTTCAGGTTATTCTGCTGGCATGGTTCGATGAGTCTCATGCCATTTCTGTTTGTATATTTGTGCACCAGAAACTTTCCCACAGTTCTTTGATACGTTTTTCTTTGTCGATTTATGCGCTGAAATCACCTAGCAAAAATTTTATATCGTCTTTGAGGATCTTGGCCATCACTGTCTCTAGTGTTGCCCAGAATTTCTCTCTTGATATGGGGTCTTTTCTGTTATACCCGTTTGTGGGGTAAGTGCATTGTCATTAACTTGTTGTTTATTGGAGTGACTTCTCTAATTGAGCCGGCCGCGGTGGTCTAGCGGTTCTCGGCGCGCAGTCCGGAACCGCGCGACTGCTACGGTCGCAGGTTCGAATCCTGCCTCGGGCATGGATGTGTGTGATGTCCTTAGGTTAGTTAGGTTTAAGTAGTTCTCAGTTCTAGGGGACTGATGACCACAGTAGTTAAGTCCCATAGTGCTCAGAGCCATTCTCTAATTGAACTGATTTCTTATGTACCATGAAGGCCATGCCAAGAAACGGAGCACCGTTGGCGACTCGTTTGTCTGTCTTGCTCTTGAAGATACGATAGTCTCTGTCTGTCATGCGGGTTTTCTGCAGGGTAAGTATCATTATCATCTGTTTGTTGAGCTCTAATGTTAGGTTGTGCAGTTTTCCTGGTTGGATCAGTGTGTTTATGTTGAAGTACCCAAGAACAATGTTTTGTGTGGAAATTGGCTAGAGAACTCCGACTTTCTCTGTGACAGTGTAAGTTCAGGTCCCTCAGAATCCGAGTTCCTGTTTGCCGTCTGTTGACGGGTGGATTGGTTACAACCTGGAGTATTCTTGTTATTCCTCGCACAAGTCATGATTGCTTGTAATCTTGTTGGTTATGGATATGCCGTCACACCCAGATAAGCTGTGCTATTTTTGATCTGCCCATATATATATATATATATATATATATATATATATATATATATATATATATATATATATATATATATATATCTGGGCGGACCAAAAATAGCATATATATATAAAGAATAGGGTGTTTCAAAATGAATTCCGAGGTTTTAAAGCTCTGTAGCATTTATTCCTTCCATCCAACTTACAATTATAAATAATACATCACATGAAATAGATCAAAGAGTTTTAGTTGTTTAGGCCAATCTGCTACAAGCTCCTAAGCCTACAAACTATGGTTTATCTGCCAATTTTGTAAACCAAATATTGCTGCATGACGATGGAGATTTTATGGATTGTATTGTTTCCAGTGATGACTCAACATCTCATTCACCTTAGTGGAAATGTCAACACACATAATGAGCTCATGTGGGGGGTCTGCAAATCCCAATGAGATGGTGCAGTTGCAACGAGATTCTCATAAACATAATGTTTTTGTGGCATATCCCAGCGGAAAGTTTATGGGCCTTTTGGTGACGCAACAGTAACCGTAGTTCCTGAACTTGATGCGATCATATTATGGCTGTTTCCTCAAGTGGAAGAAATTGAACCACAGGACTTTATTTGCCAGGAAGACGTTGCGCCGTCTCACTAATACAACTCAGTACACGACTGGTTAAACGACATTGTGCACACGACCGCAGAATGGACCATAAGGGGCTGAGTGACAGAGCTTGTTTCGCATGGTTTCGACCTTCACCTGATATGGCGCCATGCGATTTTTACCTTTGTGTATCAATAAAGGATCATATGTATGTGCCTCTGATACCCCACTTAAGAAAAAGGACTGAAGCAGTTATTGTAACCGTTACTCCAGATATGATGATCAAGGTTTGGAAAGAACTTGCCTACTATGAAACTTCCTGGCAGATTAAAACTGTGTGCCGGGCTGAGACTCGAACTCAGGACCTTTGCCTTTCGCGGGCAAATTCTCTACCAACTGAGCTAGCCAAGCACGACTCACGCCCCATCCTCACAGCTTCACTTCTGCCAGTATCTCGTCTCCTACCTTCCAAACTTTACATAAGCTGTCCTGCGAAGTTTGCAGAACTAGCACTCCTGAAAGAAGTACTTGCTTACTGATGACGTGTGCTGTGTGATGACTGGTGCTCACACTCAACACTTTTAATAAAAAGTGTTGGAGTTGCTGTTTCATTTGGTATATTATTTATAACGCACGTATTTATGTCCTGTGTCCAGTTTCTCACAAATTATGTGTGAAACATTTTGCGTTGATAGTAGGAAGGGTGCCTCAAGTAATTCTAACAGCACCAAGTGAGGTGTCGCTTTTGTTCTTATGGTCACTGGGTTTCTGAAGAGCAGCACAACCATTAATTCGAAGCCTGTTGTATCGCGAGTTAATTTGCTTCAGGACCACATTGACACCTTTCAAAGAAAATACCTTCCTATAGAATATCTAGGCATATTTTCAGCTGGATCGAAAATTCCCTAAAATACAGTCTTTACACGTTAACCTCGATGGAATCACCTGTACACATAGAATTAGTATGTGCTGCGCCCCAGTGAGCTATAATATGATCAGTGCTGTTTATGTTAAATGTTATGTATTAATCGTTATCTCAGACTCCTTGCAGATAATGCGGTTGTCTATGGGGAAAATCTGCCTGGTACTAATGATAATAATAATATCTATTTCGATCTTGACAAAATATCTATCTCATTCACTGGCAATTAGCTGTTAATGTACAGAAATGTGAACTTTTGCACTTTACAACTGCCATCAGGATTAAGAATTCACAGCTAGAGTCAATGTTATACAAATATTTGGGAGTAACAGTCTGTAGAGATCTGAAATGGAAGGACCACCTAGTCTCACTTACAGGCAAATTAAATGGCAGGTTCTGATTCATTGGTAGAACTGTCGTAAATGTGGCATCACGTATCGATACCATCCTACGGCATAGCATAGTTGGCAATGGAATTGCAAGTTTCCGTTTGACGCCGATAGCAGATCTGGTGAGTCCAATAGTAGGCGCACGCTGAGCCATGCCTCCAACGCTACATAAGCGCCCACTGCTACAACAGCGGCAGGCGCGCACCCCACTTGCACTTGGAGCTTCTACGCTACACCACCATCATTCCTCCATAGTACAGCGAGCCTCATCCTAGTTAACACTAAGAGCTGGACTCTATTTCTTGCTGCATTATTTGTAATGAGTCTTCTTTCGCTTCGCAACACAGAGTTAAGTAAATATTCTGCTTGTTGTGTTAACTTGTACGCTAATCACTTCTGTTGCTGCCCAGCTTTCCTACGATGACAGTTACTCCACCACTCTGTGGCCCACCTCTCCTTCTCAGTGAAAATTTTTGGAAATTTGTGGTAAGTCCTATGGGACCAAACTGCTGAGGTCATCGGTGCCTAAGCTTACACTCTACTTAATCTAACTTGAACTAACTTACACTAAAGACAACACACGCACCCATGCCCGAGAGTGGACTCGAACCTCTGACGGGAGCAGCCGCGAGAACCGTGACAAGGCGCCCTAGACCGCACGGCTACCCCGCGCGGTCTTTCTTAGTGGGTACGAAGTTGTGCACAACAGAAAACTGCACATTTTCTACACAAGACAATGCCTACAAAACAGCTGAGTACAGCTTGAAGTGTACTGGATCCATTTTTAGTTCCTCTAACAGCGCACACTGAACTTACTCAAAGAAGTATGGAAGGAATATTCAGAGGCTTGCCTGACTGGCGATAGAACGTAACAGAAACGCTCAAAAATTTAAAACTGGCACTTATTCGACAAAAAGAAGCTCTATGTCTTCCAGGAACCTGCTTAAAAAAGCTAAGAACTTTATTTCACGTCAAAAACTAAGGGATGTCCTATAAAGAACGCAACTTTTGAAATGTTGCCCATTTCTGTTATAGTAAATAAATTTACAGATCTGAACATTGTACGATTTTCAATTGTTTTCTTTGTGGTTAGTAACGGAGCACTTAACGAAAGAACAGTGTATTACAACGGCACCCATACCTGGGAGCAAGTGCCCCGCTCCCCTAGCTCTCAGGGAAACGAAAAATATAGTGTGGTCAGGTGTTTTTCTTTCAAGAAAATGATTTAAGAATCGGTATTACGCAGGTTTTTAACAGGGTCAGAATTGGAACTTTCTTATGGCTACTTACAAGTCGCCATATGTCTTCCAAAATATTAAAAATACTCTATACCCCCATGTCTAACCACTCCCCCCCCCCCTTCAAAACTATCATACGGAAGCATTGGTGTATTATCGTAGCGAAAACTTATTAAAAATGTGGTGAATGTTATACAGAGACAGTTCATAAATTCCATGGAATGACTGGTCAATGTAATGAACCTATGAAGTCAACTGTCATGAGACTAACTTACGATGAGGAAACTGGTACGGCTGTGAACATTAAATCCTCTGGGACGATCTCGTGTTAGTCATTCTGTAGAAAAATCGCCACACAGAGGGATAATATTGCTTTACGTCCGATGAAATCTATTTGTCAACATTCACCACTCGATGTTCCCAGAACCAGTATGTACCCAAATATGAAAGAAAATCTGCATGTTTGGGCCTATAAAATGCAACTGATAGAAAAACTGAAGTAAGGTGACCATTTTTATCAGTTGAAAACATTAAGTCTGCAAATGAGTCCACGATCATGTTACAGCACTGTATTTGTGTTGTCAAGATGGACACAAATAAGGTGACCATATTCCTCGGAGTCGAAGCTGAGACCAATTTTATAACTGTTTCCTGCTCTGAATGCGACAATGCTTGTAATTGTTATACATTAAATAAGCTTGCATCGAAATGAATAGTAGGCACCAAGTGATAATAAAACTAACATAAAACGTAGGCAGATTCATAGTTACTGTATAACTACTATACACTTAAATCTCAAAAGTTAAAACACCTTACAACTGTCGCCTAGGTAACTATACACAGCTTTCGACACTCAGTTATTCATACCACTATACGTCTGCAGATGAATAAATTGGATTCAGCAGATATTTGCATTCCTTTAAGTTTGATACATCATAGAATTACGAACAACGGTATTTCAAATTAACTTTCACCATCATTACTGCTTTCAAAGTCTCTACTTTCACTTGAGTTTTGATGTCCAAATCTTATTCGTCAAAGAAAATACACACTCAGGTGCTACATTTGTACAGGGAAATCATAACACAAACTTCATAATGTTAGAAATATTTTCATAAGACGTATGTTTGAATGTGAAGGGCTGGAACATTTTTATCCAACGCATATCAGCGTCAATTTTTTTATGCTCCATTTCTCTGCTTGTAGATGCAGTATCGATAGCTGCGATACTGCGCCTGCCACGAGACGAATCGCAGGTAGGCAGCAAAGTTGCTGCGGGCCGGCAAGAGGGCGCCCCGCTACGCGGCAGCCAATAGAAGAAGAGCACCGAGTCTTCCTGCTGAGAAGTACACCAGCTTGCCAGCGGAGAAGAACAAATTATCTATGAACATTGTATCTTGTACTTTGCTTCGCTCAACATATCAGAAGTTATTTAATCTGTTTATTTCTCTTAATACAAGTTATTACTAATTGTTTGCTTTGTGTTGCATATCCTCACACCCTGGAAAACTTCCTCGAATTGAATCCAAACTTTTGCTCTGCTTATCCACTAAGGATACAGCAGTAGATATATGACAGACTGCTGCATATTAACACGCTCTAAGAACAAGTCATTACCGTATCATTAATTTTGCAGGTTGGTAACGCATTTATAAGAGACTCGTAAAATTTTTGTACCTCATCCCATGTAGGTACATAGCGCAAAAGAATCAGTTTGTGGTCTGAAAAGGCATTAGTCAGAACGCCGTTCAGTGTGTTGTGCACTGCTATCATAAAATTCACGCACGGTTTCAGTGAACTCAAAGACGTTTATAATCCCCTCACATTCAAGATTACTTAAAACACTTCCTATAACGTGTGACGAAAATCTGATTTTTCGTTTTTCTTTCACATTCATTGTTAAATCCTGAAGTGCTTCTCCAGCTTCTAAAACTGTAACGTGATGTCTGTCCATCGTCAATAACGCCACATAAAAATCCCTACAGTATTCACACTAAGGAAATAGACGTGAAAGTATTAGGGTTAGCACTAAATAAATCCAGCTCAGTAATACCAACTTCAGCGCAAGTATTATTGAAGATCTCGATCTTGTACACGTCATCAAGTAGGCCGTGTGAACCCATTTCATAATACAGTGTGTCATGGTATGTTATATTAGGGCTACGATATTGAAATAATTTTTATATATCTGCTAGAAATACAAAATGTTATACCGGGTGATCAAAAAGTCAGTATAAATTTGAAAACTTAATAAACCACGGAATAATGTAGATAGAGAGGTAAAAATTGACACACATGCTTGGAATGACATGGGGTTTTATTAGAAAAAAAAAAACAAAGTTCACAAAATGTCCGACAGATGGCGCTGGACAGCAAAACGTCAGTGACTGCAAACGACAATCGTGTATAAAAGGCGCTGTAATGAGAGAGAGAATCAGATGCGCCAGCTGTCGCAGCATGTTGACGTTACCTGAAAAGGCGCTTTTAGTGAAGCTGTATTATCAGAATGGGGAATGTGCTAGTACAGCGTTACGATCCCATCGCCATAGGAAGGGGATTCGAACGGGTAAAGGTCCGTTAACAAATGCAGCTGTGGAGAGAATGATTTCGAAGTCCGAAGCCACGGGTTGTTTAGACGATAGACCCCTTAGTGGCCGACCGAGCACAAGGCGTAATGTTGCTGAGACAGTTCAGGAAGAAATGGAGACTGCAGCAGGCCCGTCTATGCACGGGGAAGTCAGCGCTCGTGCAGTCGCACGTCACACCGTACTGTTTGGTTGGCACTGAGGCGTACCCTCCGATGCTATCCGTACAAAATCCATCAGCATCATGAACTGTTAACTGGCGATATAGTGAAGCGGAGGGCATTTACGGTGTGGGCGTTTCAATACATGGCGGAAGATGACGATTGGTTGAGTAAGGCGTTGTGGACCGACGAAGCTCATTTCACGCTCCGAGGGTCTGTCAACGCCCACAACTGCAGAATTTGGGCTACCGAAAATCCTAGAACTGTCGTGGAAACTCCATTGCACGACGAGAAAGTCACGGTATGGGTTGGATTTACCACATCTACCATTACCGTTACCGGGCCTTTTTTCTTCGAGGAAATGCGTGAATCTGGTTTTGTAACTGCTACCATGACGGGTGAGAGGTACGCCGATATGTTATGCAGGATGGCGCTCCACGCCATATTGCTAGACGCGTGAAAGATCTCCTGCGCGCGTCGTTTGGTGATGATCGTGTGCTCAGCCGCCACTTTCGTCATGCTTGGCCTCCCAGGTCCCCAGACCTCAGTCCGTGCGATTATTGGCTTTGGGGTTACCTGAAGTCGCAAGTGTATCGTGATCGACCGACACCTCTAGGGATGCTGAAAGACAACATCCGATGCCAATGCCTCACCATAACTCCGGACATGCTTTACAGTGCTGTTCACAACATTATTCCTCGACTACAGCTATTGTTGAGGAATGATGGTGGCCATATTGAGCATTTCCTGTAAATAACATCATCTCTGCTTTGTCTTACTTTGTTATGCTAATTATTGCTATTCTGATCAGGTGAAGCGCCATATGTCGGACATTTTTTGCTGTATTTTTTTTTGGTTCTAATAAAACCCCATGTCATTCTAAGCAAGTGTGTCAATTTGTACCTCTCTATCTACATTATTTTGTGATTTATTCAGTTTTCAAATTTATACTGACTTTTTGATCAACCGGTATGTTGAAACCTCATTTGACCGAGAATTTGATTTGATTTCTAAAAACTGCAACATTTAGACGTCCCTAAAAAGCCCAATGGGGACAGGAGGACTGGACTCCAAGACTCGGAATTGTCATAGCCAAATCGGGACTTCTGGTCAATTAACTGAAGCCAAAGAATTACGAAAAACGCGAGCATTTACTCTTTGGATGCTTACGAAACAAACAGCGGACAACAATTTCACCAAGAAAATAAAGTTCAGCGCCCTTGCTGTTGAATGATTTCATAAAGAAGCAAAACTGGTACGATTTGGAATATAGAAAACACACGACAATTTTTGGGAAGCCATTACATCCATAACGAGTGATGAGGCATTGTGGCTAAGAGTGTAATTGGGCCATACTTCTTCGAAGATGGCACTGGAAACGTATTAACAGCGGATGGTGAACGCTACTGTAATATGTTAAGACGTTTCAGTGGTCTGAACTTGATCGTGTGAAGGTTCAGGATGTTTAGTTTCAACAAGATGCCGCAACACATGGATTGTAATAATGGACTCGTTACAAGAGAGGTTCTCGGGGTTGGGGATTGTTGGGGGTTGGGTTGTTTGGGGAACGAGACCAGACAGCAATGTCATCGGTCTCATCGGATTAGGGAAGGATGGGGAAGGAAGTCGGCCATGCCCTTTCAAAGGAACCATCCCGGCATTTGCCTGGAGTGATTTAGGGAAATCACGGAAAACCTAAATCAGGATGGCCGGACGCGGGATTGAACCGTCGTCCTCCCGAATGCGGTTCTCGGGCCAGGTGATTTCTCACAAAGGTGTCGTGATTTGTGGCTACCCTGATAGTGTAATTTGACACCCATGTAATCTATACTAATAAACGGCTAACCCGGTTCATGGTGCACGATGCTCGGTCCCAGTTGCAGGGCACCTGTCTAACGGCTTCCAGGGAAATAAAAATATTACCTGTAATTACTGACCAAATTTAAAATGTTGTCATAATCTACTCATTAGGAGGTATAATCGTAAGCTCAGCGAACAAAAATAAGTCACCCCTAGAGAAACCGTTACAAGCATCATTTAACACAAGGTACATTGAGGTAAGTATAGTCATAGGATAACGATATGCACATATACTGATGGCGGTAGTATTGCGTACACAAGGTGTTGTATTGTATTGAACTGGGGACCTTGAAAAGACGGAGAGCCCTCAGTGGTTCACAACCCCACAACAGGCTACAGCAGTCCATTCACCCCACCGCCGCCCCACACCGAACCCAGGGTTATTGTGCGGTTCGGCCCCCAGTGGACCCCTTGAGAACGTCGCACACCAGACGAGTGTAACCCTAAATGTTTGCGTGGTAGAGTAATTATGGTGCACGCGTACGTCGAGACAGTGTTGCATGCCTTCTCGCCCGGAAAGCAGTGCCTTAGATCGCACAGCTAACTCATGGTATAATAGGGCAGTGCATTAGCTGAGCTGTCTTTCGTATTCAGGTGTTTCATGTGAAAGGGTTTCCGATGTGATTATCGCCACACGACTGGAATTAACAGACTTGGAACGCGGAATGGTAATTGGAGCTAGAAGCATGGAACATTCCATTTCGGAAATCGAATGGAATTCAATATTACAGATGCACAGTGTCAAGAGTGCAGCGTGAATACCTAATTTCAGGCATTACTTCTCACCACAGACAAAGCAGTGCCTGACGGCCTCCATTTAACGACCGAGAGCAGCGGCGTTTGCATAGAGTTGTCAGTGCTAACAGACAAGCAACACTGTGTGAAATAACCGCAGAGATCAATGTGGGACGTACGACGAACGTATCCGTTAGGACAATGCGGCGAAGCGTGGCGTTAATGGACTATGGCAGCAGACGACCGATTGAATGCCTTTACCAACAGCACGACATCACCTGCAGCGACTCTCCTGGGCTCATGACAGTATCGGATGGACCCTAGACGACTGGAAAATAGCGGCCTGGTCGGATGAGTCCCAATTTTAGTTGGTAAGAGCTGATGGTAAGGTTCGAGTGTGGCACAGACCCCACGAAGACATGGACCCAATATTTATGGTGTGGGCTGTGTTTACATGTAATGGACTGGGTCCTCTCGTCTAACTGAACCAATTATTGATTAGAAATGGATACTTGGAGACTGTTTGCATTTAATCATGGAGTTCATGTTCCCAAACGACGATAGAATTTTTATGGATGACACTACGCCATGTCACTAGACCAGAATTGTCTGTGATTGGACTGAAGAACATTCCGAACAATAGAAGTGAATGATTCGGCCACCCAGATCACCTGACATGAATCCCATCAAGCACTTATGGGTCATATTCGAGGGGTCAGTTCGTGCATAAAGCCCTGCACTGGCAACACTTTCGTGATTATGGACAGCTATAGAGGCAGCATGGCTGAAAAATTCTGTAAGGGGCTTCCAACGACTTGGTGAGCCCTCCGACAAGATGTTAGGAAATATCCGATGACTTTTGTCACCCCAGTGTAATTCATGCCTTAACTCGATAACCACCTGGATTCCATCAGGAAGTGAGTCCACAACGTTATGCAGGTACGTCACATCCAGGTTAAGCCACATGCTGAGGATATGATTGCACAGTTCGACCAAATTAGGGCGATGCTGTTGTTGGCATTGTCCCACAGTTTTTCCATGGGGTTCAAGTCAGGTGATTTTGTAGGCCGGTCAGTTGGTTGGTTAGTTGATTCGGGGGAGAGGACCAAACAGTCAGGTCATCGGTCCCATAGGGTTAGGAAAGGATGGGGAAGGAAGTCGACTGTGCCCTTTCAAAGAAACCAACCCGGAATTTGCCTGAAGCGATTTAGAGAAATTATGGAAAACCTAAATCAGGATGGCAGAACGCGGGTTTGAACCGTCGTCCTCCTGAACTCGAGTCCAGTGTGTTAACCACTGCGCCACCTCGCTAGGTCAGGCCAGTCGGGATGGGGGAGCGTTCAGAAAACCGGTTTTTCCAGCCTGATAATCTTTGCTGTTGCCTTTATGTGCCTGTGTAGCAATGTCCTTCTGCCAGATGACTGCCGCCGATTGTTCATTGCATGAGTTCCTGTCGCAATGTCATCTCGCTAACGGGTTGGGAAGGACCATCATTTCCTGGTTGTAGCAGTTCCTGTTGGATTTATAAGCGATTTTGATTTACAAGCAGTGAAACGCGTCCTCTGTCCCTCTCAGTCAGGGTCGTTTTCCGATAACAGTTCTGACATCGTGTTTCGTGGTCACGTGTCTTACACCAGTCTGCCGCGAAACACCAACAAATCCAACAACTTCACACACATTACGGCCAGGGGCACGGCCAAACACGATTGCCCCTCTCTGCCACGTCCTTACATTTACCAATGTTTACGTGCAATGTTCGCTTGAAACATAAATGTGTCACTGGTCGCTTTTTCCTTATTCTCACGTAGAGACTGCGCGCGCGGTTGAACACGTGACTCAATCGCTGCGCCATCTGGGATAACTAATTTTTTGTCGCTGAGCTTATGTTAATTGTTTAGGACAGTAAGACAAGTATTACAGTTAGAAACTGACAGCACTCAAATAACCGGACTTTATTCATCTAGTACTTGAGAATGAGATTACTCAGCGACTTGCAAAAAACTTTACACACAATTTCAAACCTTTACGAAACTTTTTGTTGATGACAATCCGCTTCACCCCATCACAAAATGATGAAAGGAAAAAAATTTATCGCTTACTATATTTTCGGTGTTAGTGCACTAAAACTGGCGCATCAGGCATGACTTTATAATTTGCTGCTCCTTTACCACTAATTACTATAATTTCGCTGTAGTAAAACTGGCGCATCAGGTACTACGTTTTAGTTTACTGCTCGTTTACTACTACTCCTATCAGCAACACGTTTTGCAGACAGAGTCCACATAAACCAATAAATATACCTGCAAAATTGTGTCGTTGTACGACCCATATCTCAGGAGATATGATATCATAAACATTGAGATGCATGACAAACTTGCTTCTGCTTAAAATGGTGCGCAAATTACTCAGACTACACACATCCAGTGAATGAGCACTTAGCGACATCCAGCAAACTTTACATACAGTTTCAAATTATTTCGAAACTATTTCTTGCTAACATGTTTAACGTAAAACATTTAACACCAACTCTTTTGTGAAGCAATAACATGTTTGAAGCTGTTTTATACATGGGTGTTTCTATCTGTGGGAGTATTGGAAATCTCGGATGTATGCCAATTCCTAGAGCTCAAGTTCGAGGTTCAGAGAGTAATTTCAGAACTACAGGTGCAAATATGGCGAAATGACACGGAAAATTTCATCGAAAGAACGAGTGAGTCTCTGCACAGTCGCGGAGGGCATTTGAGTCACATTTCTCTCCAGTTCACTTCATGAAATGAGTGAGACGAACCTTAAAAAGCTGGTAAGTTTAAAATACACTCTCTTTCTCGCAGTTCACGGTGATTTGCAGACTAAAGATATAAATGTACCTGAACTTGTGTATATCACGGAGAATCCGTCCATGACGAAGCTGGAGTGTGCTCTCACTTATAGGTTTTAATGCATTGCCTGATAATACCGAGCACCTTAATGGGTATGTGTGCCTGTCATGTAGTTTACGTACTACAGGTCCAGATCTTCTACAGAACAGTATTGGTACATTGTTTCATGATCAGAAATGCTTGTATGAATCTATTTTCGTAGAATGAGAAATAATGTAGACATATTCCTGTTTTAGCACTTGAATAACGTCACATGTAACTGCTTATGGTAGAATTGGTTCACATAAGCACTCTTATAGCGATACGAAAGATTTTTTTTAATACTTACTTGGGAATGCAAACCTTCTCAACAGCTTCGAGAGCTGCTGGTATACGCGTAAGATTCCCTCTGTACATTTTGTATAGAACATTTTCAAACTTTTCTATTACAGTAATTTATTTATGGGGAACCACATTACTAACACTAATACATTATTTTGCTAAAGTGTCAAAGATTACCCTTATCCAAATATTTTAGATTATTTGTAGTGTCTAAATCTTTGACCATAGATGATATAGACTCCGCATGAAGCCATTACATTCAAATCAACCTCTTCGGCATCTGACTAGTGGCTGCATCCTTTTGTAGGCGATACGTGACCTGTTGTTCAATTTATTTTCGTTTTAACTGTAGTGTTTTCAGTGAAGATTTCTTTACTATAATGGTGAAATCTTGTGCAGCATTTGGTTGCACGAACCACACGAAGTAATATTTCGACCACACGCAACAAAATTTGTCAACACATTTGTTGAGAGTAAGTCAGTGGATTTAGAGGCTGAAACCAAGAGATAATATCGTTCTCAAGCGTACGCGAATGATTTGCTATTTGAGAGCGATTATTTGTATCCAAATATTAGGAATTGAATGACAAGAACCATTCTACACTTATCTCGTAAAAACAGGTTGGTCCCCAGATCTAAAACTGGATGAATAACACCTATTTTGAGGCGACAGGATGCTAATATCTAAATCAATGCAAGAGTTTTCACTACATTCAATATTTTCTAATGTGTTATACTTCTTAACTTTATACTGTCTCGATATCTGTTCTGGATTAAGCAAACACAATAAAATATTAACTTGTTTTGTCCATAAATTGAACTTCATGAACAGAAATTGATTTCATTTCTCATAAAAGCGTAATGAAACACATCACACATATCATTGAGAAATCGTTAGAATACTAAATGCTTTCTGCAAAACTGATATTTTCTCTTGTTCTGTAGAAACAATGAACTTAACGGCTCAGTTCACAGGGACCTGCGCGGACTTTCAGGTCAACAGGGGCAAAATATTTTCTGTATGCATTTGATTGAGAAGATTTGAGGACATTGTTATTTTCTCATAATATTCCCCTTGTTCCGTTGGGTCCTGGGAGGACTTAGGAGTGGGCATCCAGGATGGAAAGGACACAGAAATTAAATACGTTGGCTTATTTATTCCAGCGTTCGGATTACATAGAGTGCACCAAAGAAAAATGTCGGTGTCCGAAGGGCCATACGGCCGAATTAGTCAGGCAGAGTACCAGAGGGAACAAACTCATTTGTCTTTGGGATCTAGTTCACTGGTAATAGTTTCTTTTTGGGAACCGTTCGTTTTCACGCGTTCACAGTTCCATTTTTTAATGTAATTTTGCACACTTCACGGTTTTTACTAGAGTTCCAGAAAAATATCAAGTACGCACAATTATTACTTCTGCGTGTTTCATTCATTGGTTGTCTTTTGTAGACACTTTCTTTACTTAGGTTTCCTTGACTTAATGCTTCGATAGAAAGCATTACATTAACCTGCTGACGTGACGGGCCAGTGACAGCTAGATAGGTAGAGGAAGTGCCGCAGTACGCTGTATGGAAGTATAGATTACGTTATCTGTTTAAGACCCAGTGAGGACCACTCCCATCATCATTCATTTTCGAAGAAAGCTCGCAGTTGTAGGAAGTGCACTGTCTTCGTTTCTAGTTCGTTTACAGAAAATAATTGTACAGTATCGCTCAAAAGTATTTTGATAACATAAAATTCGTTACTATTTCTCTTAAAATAAAACACTATCGGACAGTGTCTTGGGGTATAGTGGAGAGCAGTATAACTGCGATTACTTGAAGGTCTCAGGTTTCGACTTGCTTTTTATACTTTGTGTTGCCGAACAAATGCAACCTTCAGAGAGCTCAAAATTATTTTGACACGCAGTTTGATTCGTAAATTAGTGGACGTTACTTGCTTCTTAGTTCTGATTTCTACTGATATTTACTTACAGTGATTTTTTCAATATGCCGAAACGCAAGAAAAATTCCAGTGACTTTAGAAACCCTGTGATAAATGCACTTACGCAAATACTGAAACAAACCGAAGTTCAAAAATGGTTCAAATGGCTCTGAGCATTATGGGACTTAACTGCTGTGGTCATCAGTCCCCTAGAACTTAGAACTACTTAATCCTAACTAACCTAAGGACATCACACACATCCATGCCCGAAGCAGGATTCGAACCTGCGACCGTAGCGGACGGGCGGTTAAACCGAAGTTGCTCATAGTTTTAAAATGTCTCGTCAGGTCGTTAGTACATGAAAACAAATTGTATAACAAACGAAAGACTGTAGAAAATAAGCCTCGCAGTGGACCTTAAAAAAAAAAGAGTCTTTCCTAAAAAAGTCGATCACATCATAAAAAAGTTATCAACAAGTGATGCTCACAAGTCGGCTGTAATGATACAAATTACAAAGAGAATTTAAAGAAAACTGTAACGTCGACATTCACGTTTCCACTGTCAAACGACTCTTGAAACTCTTTGGAATATATGGACGAAGACCGACGAAAAAACCTTTAGTATCTCCGATAAACAGGAAGGCCCGACTTGCGTTTGCAAAACGGCACAGATTATGGTCAGGTTAAGACTGGTCTAAAATTTTGGGGACTGACTAGAGCAAATTTAATTTAATGTCATCTGATGGTATCAAGTATGTTCGATGACCTATAAATAAAAGATATGACTTGCGGTAGCCAATTCCCACGGTCATATATGGAGGTGGGAGTGTATTCGCTTGGAGATGTTTTTCATGCTCTGGAGTTTGATCATTACTTCGAACTGAAGGTAATATGGATTGTTTCGTTTTCGAAGAAGTATTGAAGACTCAAATGCATCGTACGCTAAACATCCCATGCCAGCTGGATGAAATTTTCAACAAGATAACGATCCCAGGCGCAAGTCCAACTACATTAGTGATTTTTTAAAACGCAAAAATATCAAAGTTTTTGAGTGACA
Source organism: Schistocerca serialis cubense (assembly GCF_023864345.2). NCBI lineage: Eukaryota > Metazoa > Arthropoda > Insecta > Orthoptera > Acrididae > Schistocerca > Schistocerca serialis. Next base: position 289,136,219 of record NC_064638.1, read on the forward strand.
AAGTCAAAATCCGGATTTGAATCCTATAGAACATCTGTGGGAGGAGTTGGTTCACAGAATAAGAATAAAAAGTTATTCGAACAATGACGCTTTTTTTGAAACTCTCAAAAATGAGTGGGATAAAATTCCAGAGATGTTACGCTGCCACAGAGTCCCCTTCCCGCCCCCCGTAATGTGGAGCATGTGAGCAGAGACTGCTGCTGGGTGTCATCTGTCGGAAGCGAAGTAACAAGCTGTGTGACGACCGATGCGATGGAAGATGTGTTATAATCAGCAACATGCGCTGGGGACGACCAAAGCGCGACATCGGCGCTGCGACCAACAGTTTGCTGCCGGCAGCTTTAGTAGATGAGGACGTAGTCTCGGCAGCATCTGTAATTGTTGCTCCGCTATGCTACGCTATTTCCTAGCAGATGATCCTGAGCCTGTGTGGACGGAGACTTAACATGTGTATGCTATTCCTCCATTAATCCTAACGCGTGGAACTGGGTGGGTCTCCCGATGTGAACTGGTCTGGCGTTCCCTCTGGCGGGAACTCTGAGAGATGCAGATGCTGAAGATGCCAGGTTCCCAGCATGAGGAGTGGCTTGAATGCGTTCACATCTGTGGGAGTTGGATTTACCTACAGCAGAAGCAGCTGCCGGACTGTCTCTATAAGTTTCTCTTCCTGCACCCATCCAGATGAGACTGCAATAATGTGAGCTGAGTCCACCGATAACTGTTATTCCTGAGACTACCGAGCGCAAGACCCCTATGTGCCCGGTGAAGTCGTAGAGTTCGTGAGGAAGGGCGCACTTGGGTTTGTTTGGAGGGGGAAGGCGTACATATTACCAAGGTGGGAGTAAATCCCCCTCATTGAACGACCCAGCGACCTCCTTCAGTACAGCTTGAACACTGCGCACATCTGGAAGCAGTAGGTAGCCGCGCTCATCCACTGCCAAGGGGCCACAACATGTGCAGCAATGATGATGGATGTCCCCTCTTCTCCACATGCCTACTGCATATCCTCCTGGTTTGGAGGGAGAGCAGACGGCTTGTAGTCCATGGACGCCAGCTCTAACCCCAGTGTGACTGCACTAGCCAATGGGGTGTCGGTCTGTGCAGCTGCATCCACTGTGACAGAGTGGACATGCCCGCCTTTGCTGCCCTCAGAGTCCCTGAGCAGCGGAAGCTGATGGCATGCAGCCACTACTTCCATACACAGTGCCTCCCATTCTGCTGCCACAGCAGTGCAAAGGGCAGACACCGCCTCATTGGTCGCACCTGCAGGGCAGCAGCCGAGTTGGCTCAGTCCGTCGGGTAGTGCAGCCCACCTTCCTTTCTTGGAGAAGGGGTGAGGCGACTGCTGGCACTGCCTGCACAATGTCACAGGATGCCACAACAGCACCAGGAGCGGCCTTACGAGATCGTCTTCTCCATGAAGTCTCGTCACTGCGGCCCCAGTTCTCAAGGCAAGCCTGCAACCGCGATGGTTTGCTGTATGCACACCTCCACAGTTGACGCACGGAGCAGGTTCGTCACGATTCTTAGTGTCATGGGCTTGCACACACTTCAATCAGCAAAAGCATTGCTATATGACTTGGCGATGTGACCAAGTTTCTGACAGCAGAAGCACTGCCAAGCCTTCTTCGTCGTCGTTTTTCTGTTGACGCAGTTGTTCCCGGCCAGTGTGAGCAGGAAATCTGCAGTGGCATCAAGCTAACCTCCCTTTCCGCACATGTAGTGGAAGTGTGGGGCAAACGAGACGAGCGACAGCGACGATGTTTTCAATTGTTGCTGGCTCGGCGGCGGTATTTGAAGGGGAGGGAAGTTGGTGGCGTTGCCTTGCATTGTCAGGTCTACAGGAGGTGTTGCGGGGTTATGGCAGTGTAAGTTGGGGCGGTGAAGGTTTATGTCTGCTGAAAAACAGGAGGTGAGTCCTGCTGTGTCAACTTCTGGGGAGACATGAGTGATATGCACGAAACTGTGTATGACGATGCTTGCGCCTGACGCCTGTCTGTGTAGGTATCAGTAATCACAAGGTAAGTACCGCATAACGTGACAGGTATGTCGTCAGGCAGAAAATCGTGGAAATCCACACACACACTTGTAAACTGACTAAAGGGTACATAGGAGGCGATGGGGTGGGGAGTCTCTTGCTAGTTTATGTCCGTTCAACTACACTGTTATTTGTTTTCCAGAAATTTCGAAATCAAAAGTGTTGGTATCTCATTTCAACACTAGGTATGGTCCTGTAAGTGGCGGTTGTAGGGCAAGTTTCACTGCATCTGTACATAGCATCACATGAGAGCATATGACTAGGTCTTTGTCCTGTAAGTGGCGGTTGTAGGGCAAGTTTCACTGCATCTGTACATAGCATCACATGAGAGCATATGACCAGGTCTTTATCAATAAAGATTGTCATGTGATGGGACGGGGTGGCACACTGATGTTTTTATATGTGTGTGCATTTACGCAACTAAGTCTGGTAAGTATTGGTCTGTGGGGACTGTTTCATGCACTACAAATTCAGCGGGTATGGTGAGTGATGCATCAAGGTCATCTTGTGCTGTGTGAATGCCTAGGAGAACCCATAGAAGGGCCTCTACCCACAATTCTGAGTGCACATGAGAGCGGCTTTCATTATTCGATGCCACTGTTCCACAACGCTATTGGATTGACGATGGTAGGCGGTTCTGTTGAACCAGTGGCATCTGCATGGGCGTCATATGTCGTTGAACAGTTGGAATTCGAACTGACAACCCTGGTGCAATGTTAAGGAGTCTGGGCAGCTGAATCTAGCAATCCAACTGTTGACGAAAGTTTTTGCTACTGTCTCTGTTGATATGTCGGAAATGGGTGTGGCCTCCAGCCATCTTGTCACACCATCTACCATTGACAAAATATAACCATAACCATGCAGTTTGTGGAGTGGCCCTATGATGTCAATGTGGGTGTGTGGAACCGCCCCTTTGGAAACGGGAATTTACCAAAGGGTAGCTGAGTGTGGTGGCCAGTTTTTGCCTCCTGGCATGAAATGCAAGTCCTGGCCCATGTGGCACAATTCTTTCTAATGTTTAGCCAGGCAAACAAATCTGTCATCAGGCATACAGTAAGGCATCTACTCGGATGTGCAAGATTGTGGAGAAGGTCAAAAATTGTCTGGCTCTGGTACGACTGGTCAGACCAATCGATTGTTAGGTAGCGCTGGGTAGTGTACTTTGTTGAACTGGAGTCCGGAATATGTTTTTTTAAACAAGTTGTGGAGATCAGCGTCTGTCGCTTGTACATCTGCGATCCTATCAGAATTTGAGCAGAGGTAGCTGCGATATGGAAAAGATAGTCCACCACAATGTTATCAGCGCCTCTGACGTATTGCACATTGGTAGTGAACTGTGTTACGAAATCTAGATGGTGAAATCTCCTGGGTGCAGAATTCGCTGGGGGTTGTGCAATGCATCTTCCAATGGGCCATGATCTGTATATATGGTAAGGGGTCTCCCCACTTGAAAGCGACGAATTGCTTCATATGCAGCTAGTAGTTCGCGATCAAATGTGGACCATTTTTTTCTGGGTGTTGGTAAAATTGCACAAAAAAACATGAGCGTCAGAGTGACTCCATCAGTCTCTTGCTGTAAAGCAGCCCAAATCACGTAATTTCTAGTATCTGATGTGATAATTAGATGTGCGTCGCATGATGGGTGGGGAGGGATGTCACATGTAGCATGTGTTCTTTTATTTTGTCAAAGGCTGTCTGCATTTGCGGTGTCCAGATGTATACTTCCCGCACAATGCTTGTGTGAGCGGTAGTAAAGTCTCAGTGGCGTGTGGCAATTGGTTCCCATAAAAATTTTATGATCCCTGAAAACCTATGCAGCTCTTGTTAGTTGCTGGGAGGTGAGAGGAGGCGCATCTGTTCAATTTTCTCAGGAGTAGGACGCACCCGAGTAGCGTCGACGTTGTATCCGCCAAAGGTCACATGGGCTGCCAAAGTTGGCACTTGTCATTGTTTAATACAACCCCGTGAGAGGCCAGCTTATCAAGGCATTCTGTGGCACGTTCTATAGTCCATACGGCATGTAGAGGAACTTAGAGAGACCAAATGGCGTGATTATCAAACTTTGTAGTACATCATCGGCCGCCATCGGAATTTGCAGGTACGTTGTTTTCCAATCGACAACACTGAAAATTTTTGTCCCAGCCAAGACGTGGGAAAAATCGTTCAAGTTCAGAGAGGGGTAGCTGTCAAAGACTGCAACGGCACTGAGGTAGCGGTAGTCACCACATAGGCGCCAAGTACCCTTCTTTGTAGGAACTAATTTAATTGGGAAGTCCCAAGAACTGTCTGATGTCTTGATTACGCCAGCTAACATAAGTTCGTCCGCTTTAAGTTTGTGGGGAGCTTGACGATGGGGGTGGCAATGGAAAGGGGACCCTAGTGTGGTTGTAATGTGGTGGACGGTATCATCCTGTATGATACAGATTGTATGAGGCCTAATGGAGGAGTGTGTAGTCAGTCCAGGAGGTGGATCGTGATGTGATCCGCCATCACTGTTAATGTCACAAGGCATTGTCTTGGTAGCACACTAAAATAGGGATTGTGATGCTTCACTAACCTGGGAAGCGCCTGTAGTAGCAGTGCCATGGTAGTGATCAGTGTCGAGATGATGAACGTAGTCAAGATGCTGTCGAGCTGCATGAAGTGATGCAGTGACGTCCACAATTCATCTCTGCAGTTGTTCGTTGTTGAGGCACATGACCTCGTTGCCATGATATAATGATGAGTACTCGGCTGCCTTTAAGCATAACTAGTCGAAAAGTGCTTCACTTTGTAGCTTTAGGCTTTAGGTGTGTCGAGCTGTGGCAGCGTGAGTGAGGGCGTTTCTGTGCCGGCAGGTAGTTTGTCGCTGACCACACCATGGATTGGATGCTGACTGTCCCGTCATAACAGTAGGGCGCAATTTAAATCCATCAGTAGCTATTAGTGCCATAGGAGATTGGCTCCCAGGACTGGTTCAACTGTCTCTGCCACTAGGAATGCCCAAGGTATTTGCGTACCTGTTCTGAGGTTGAGCGTGGCCTGTACAGTCACAGCAACTGCGATTACAGTGTAATTGGCCACATGCAGTTGCAGTGGTGACGGCGACAGCGTAGCAGATGTGACAGCAGGCAGTCGGATGCTCACATCAACGAAAAAATACGTTTGCAGGCGCCTGTCATGGACGAATAGTCGGCAACTGTCTGCTCATTGAAATGCTGCATCAGGGCTGTTTTGTCGTGGTGTGCAGAGACGTCTTGTTAATAAAGAGTGGTCTAATGTGCCTATATCAGGTCGCCTTTCTAGTTTGGGCAGGTGCAGGGTTGTCGGCAGTGGTGTGTGTCCTGCCCAAATCTGGTGTGAAACCAGCAGTAGCATTGCTGTGTTGTTGTTGTTGTGGTCTTCAGTCCTGAGACTGGTTTGATGCAGCTCTCCATGCTACTCTATCCTGTGCAAGCTTCTTCATCTCTCAGTACTTACTGCAACCTACATCCTTCTGAATCTGCTTAGTGTATTCATCTCTTGGTCTCCCTCTACGATTTTTACCTTCCATGCTGCCCTCCAATACTAAATTGGTGATCCCTTGATGCCTCAGAACGTGTCCTACCAACCGATCCCTTCTTCTAGTCAAGGTGTGCCACAAATTCCTCTTCTCCCCAATCCTATTCAATACTTCCTCATTAGTTATGTGATCTACCCATCTAATCTTCAGTATTCTTCTGTAGCACCACATTTCGAAAGCTTCTATTCTCTTCTTGTCCAAACTACTTATGGTCCATGTTTCACTTCCATACATGGCTACACTCCATACAAATACTTTCAGAAATGGCTTCCTAACACTTAAATCTATACTCGATGTTAACAAATTTCTCTTCTTCAGAAACGCTTTCCTTGCCATTGTGAGTCTACATTTTATATCCTCTCTTCTTCGACCATCATCAGTTATTTTGCTCCCTAAATAGCAAAACTCCTTTACTACTTTAAGTGTCTCATTTCCTAATCTAATTCCCTCAGCATCACCTGATTTAATTCAACTGCATTCCATTATCCTCGTTTTGCTGTTGTTAGTGTTCATCTTATATCCTCCTTTCAAGACACTGTCCATTCCGTTCAACTGCTCTTCCAAGTCCTTTGCTGTCTCTGACAGAATTACAATGTCAAAGTTTTTATTTCTTCACCACGGATTTTAATACCTACTCCGAATTTTTCTTTTGTTTCCTTTACTGCTTGCTCAATATATAGATTGAATAACATCGGGGAGAGGCTACAAATCCGTCTCACTCCCTTCCCAACCGCTGCTTCCCTTTCATGCCCATCGACCCTTATAACTGTCATCTGGTTTCTGTACAAATTGTAAATAGCCTTTCGCTCCCTGCATTTTACCCCTACCACCTTTAGAATATGAAAGAGAGTATTCCAGTCAACATTTTGAAAAGCTTTCTCTAAGTCTACAAATGCTAGAAATGTAGTTTTGCCTTTCCTTAATCTTTCTTCTAAGATAAGTCGTAAGGCCAGTATTGCCTCAAGTGTTCCAATATTTGTACGGAATCCAAACTGATCTACCCCGAGGTCGATTTCTACTAGTTTTTCCATTCATCTGTAAAGAATTCGCGTTAGTATTTTGCAGCCGTGACTTATTAAACTGATTCGGTAATTTTCGCATCTGTCAACACCTGCTTTCTTTGGAATTGGAATTATAATATTCCTCTTGAAGTCTGAGGGTATTTCGCCTGTCTCATATATCTTGCTCACCAGATGGTAGAGTTTTGTCAGAACTGGCTCTCCCAAGGCTGTCAGTAGTTCTAATGGAATGTTGTCTACTCCCGGGGCCTTGTTTCGACTCAGGTCTTTCAGTGCTCTGTCATACTCTTCACGCAGTATCGTATCTCCCATTTCATCTTCATCTACATCCTCTTCCATTTCCATAATATTGTCCTCAAGTACATCGCCCTTCTATAGACCCTCTATATACTCCTTCCACCTTTCTGCTTTCCCTTCTTTGCTTAGAACTGGGTTTCCATTTGAGCTCTTGATATTCATACAAGTGTGTTGGACATGAAAGCAGGTGATGCATTTCATCAACGCTGCTTTTGCTTACACATAGAGTCGTGGCAGTGCCCAGCTGGAGTGGAGGAGGACAACAACCTCGTTTGTCGCGATAGTTGTCTGTTGTACACTGGAGCCGAGAAAAGCGCCCGAGGTGGTAGCGGCGGGGGGCACAGCCCGGTTCGTGTCGGTCTGGTCGTCGTCGAGCAGTCCACTGTTACGTGAAATGTTAGAACAGCTCGGCTGGGATCGTGCAAAATTGGTTTCAGTACTGGCGTACTGGGCACCAACTGTGGCATAGTGGTGTTGATTGTTGATTAGAATTTGGTGTTGTGATGGTGCCTGCATTTTGTCAGTAAGGCGAAGTTTAAACTTCAGAGGTGCCTCCTCATGTGCTATCATCGCTGACTAGATGTTCTCTGGCAGTTTTAGGAGCCAAAGTGTCCATAGCACAAGATCAGGCAGTAGCGTTGAATCAATTAGAAATCGCAGGCGGCACAGGAGCGAAGACGGCGTGCCGTTGCCCAATGTCTCTTTGATGACGAGATGAAGCTACTGTTCAGACGTGTGTATGTTAGTCGTTGTAGCAGTAGTGTCTTGGCAGTTTCGTGTTTGTGAGAAGCTGGAATGTCCAAAAGTAAGTAGCTAACAAGGTCCGCACTGTCTCCAAGGTGGTTAAGGGGAGACGGAAGGCAAATGGGGTTTAAAAATTCGATTTTTAGATTTTAGCATATTTTCCTGGTCTTTCCTGTGTGAAACAGTTGTTGTTTTATATAAATACTACAATTTTTTCGTGAGATATGATGGTTTCCTGACGCTCTGTGCAATCTGGCATTTAAATGCCACACCTTTCATTTTGCAGAGATAATGCACAACATTCTTTTACCCCTTGTATATTGTTTCATGTTTCTATTGTTGTATTGCTTCAGTGTTTCCTACCCTGTGGCTACTATCGGTACTCGTTTTTCCGATCGTGTTTGTTATTGTTTTCGAGCGTTAATGGTTGTGCTTAGTGAAGTTTGTTGTGAGTGAAGTATGTGTTGATTTGTATTTTCTTTGGTACCGCGTGTTTTCATTAACCGCGAAAAAGGAATTCTCGCCTAAATTAATATTCAGAGGAAATAAATAACGTAAAGGTAAATGAGGTTAGTGGGTCAAAAGACCCAAGAATGTTAGACATCAAGAAAGAAACTGCAGTGTCTTCAAGGCATTTCCTTCCAGTCAGCTTGTGGAGATGAATATTCGTTTGGAAATATGATGGTGAACCTTAGCATGCTCTGTTATTTCATTTCCAAAAATACTGTGTGCAGAATATGTGGTGGTGACGTATCTTTGGATGAGAATCAGCATCTTCGTAAAGGGATTGTGTCAAACCTGACATTGAGTTGTACAAAATGTGGTGCAGTTGCTACAACAATGACATCAAAACTGGCAAATAATAATTTATATGAGAACAACATAAGGCTAGTTTATGGTCTCAGATCTATTGGTAAAGGGATGGAGACAGGCAAACTCTAATGTGCATTATTTGACATTCCAAATCCTCCTGCAAAATTTCTGACTTACAATAATGTTATTGCTAGGTTCGGAGGAGGGGTTCTGTAAAGTTTGGAAGGTAGGAGACGAGATACTGGCAGAAGTAAAGCTGTGAGTGCCGGGCGTGAGTCCTGCTTCAGTAGCTCAGATGGTAGAGCACTTGCCCGCGAAAGGCAAAGGTCCCGAGTTCGAGTCTCGGTCGGGCACACAGTTTTAATCTGCCAGGAAGTTTCATATCAGCGCACACTCCGCTGCAGAGTGAAAATCTCATTCTGGAAATAATGTTATTGCTGAAGTTTGGAACATCTCAATGAAGGAAGCAGCTGAAGAAGCACTCAGTGAAAGTGATGACAGTGAAAGTGGTGATATTTGTGCATGTTTTGATGGCAGCTGACAGAAACGTGGACACACTTCACTAAATGGTGTCGTGACACGTACATCATTTGATACCGGCAAGGTAATAGATGTAGAGATTCTAAGCAAATAGTGTAAAACTTGTAGCAGTGGAACTGAGAAAGAGCATGAACATAACTGTCAGATGAATTATACTGGTCCAAGTGGTAGGATGGAAGTAGCAGGAGTTCCCAGGAATTTTAATCGTTCAGTGGGAAACAGAGGAGTCAGATACAGCATTTAGGGGATGGTGACAGCAAGGCTTATGACTGGGTATTTACAGAACAATCCTATGGTCCTAATGTCACAATTTCTAAATTAGAGTGCATTGGGCATGTCCAGAAGAGAATGAGGCCCAGGTTGAGAATATTATTGAAAGAAAAGTCAAAAATAGTATTGGAAGATGGTAAGAAGATAGGTGGTAAAGGTCGCCTGACAATTGCTGAAATAGATAGATTATAGAATTATTATGGTTTGGCTGTAAGAAGAAATGTAGGGAATTTAGAAAACACGAAAAAAGCTGTATGGGCTATCTTTTTCCATAAGCCTTGCACAAATGAAAATCCAGTGCACGGTCTTTGCCCGAATGATCCTGACACTTGGTGCAAGTACAGAAGAAATGCCAGATATGACCACAAACATTCTTTAACTGCATCAGTAATGAGTGAAATTAAATGCGTATATTAGAGATCTTTGTAAAGATACCTTGCTGAAGACATGCCTTCATGGGAAAATCCAAAATTTAAATTAATGTGTGAATACTGTCATTTGGAACTGGTTACTGAAAACTGTATTTGTTCAGCTTACAACCCTCAAATTTGGTGTTTATGATGCTATTTTATGCTTCACTGATGGTGTAATTAGAGAACTGGATGTTTTGGAATTATTGGGCGTAAAATCTAATGGAAATGCTGCAAAATCCTTGTTGCAAATGGATAAAGAGAGAATCCGCAAAGCAGATATTGCTAATCTAAAATACACATAAGAAGTCACAGAGTAAAGAAGAGGGACCAAGAGAAGAAAAGAAGATCGGTATGATTCAGATGATGCTCAGTATGGTGCAGGAAAATATTAGTGGTAAGTAATTCTCATCAATAACTATACTAGAATTGCAATATTAAACTTTAAATGGATTTTTCTCAAAACTACATTTTTTTCACTTTCATGTACCTATATTTGATAAACTAATGGGGTTAGAAACATGAAATTTGGTCAATTTGTACTGCAGATGGTAATAAGTTATTACAAGTAAATTGAGACAAACCAAACAATCAGATACTGTTTTATAATAATTAATGTACCAAAAAGTTAAATTTGACTAGTGAAAGAATAAATTCTTTTCTTCAAAATATAAGAGGTATTATGTTCATTTTACTTGTAAATTGAGACACATTGCTATATAGACATGCAGTAAAAATTTCATTGTTTTATCACTTATAGTTCTTTTGAAAAGTGTACCTATTCAAAGGGTAAAATAGCATTGGCAGAATAGCGATAAAAATTGCCTTTTGTCTCCCCTTAAGGAAAGTGGCGAACTTCTCGTCATGCCACTGGCTGACATCAAACAGTCGCTGAGGGCAAACCACATTACGAAAGAAGCCGCGCGGAGCATCGGTAGTTTCGGACGGTGGTTGACAGTATGACGGCTGTCGGTGGTTTGATTGTAAGACATCATCGCGAGGTGGAATTGGCACGGCATGGGAGATGCGGGAGCATCGGTACCCGAAGCAGGCAGGAAATACAGCTCGCCGTAGGATGCACGTGATGAGGTGATTCGTGTCGCGGCGCTGGTGGCATCGGCGGCAATGTGCGTAGAACTCTGTGGCAGTTTGAAGAACGGCTGTGCGTGTGAGTGAAGTTCCGGGGCCGACGCGGAAGGTACGACTTTCTGAGCCGGCGCAGAATGTATGTGAGAATGCTCATGAGGTCGTGGCACTGTGAACAAGGAAGGTGTGGTCTATTTACTCTCCAGCAGCACAGGTGGTGTCCCAAGGAGTTCGTGCAGACGTGCAGTCGTTCGCGACGCGGCTTACGCAGGTGTGACATCACTCGAAGCGGGAGGCAACGATATCTGACCTTGCCGAGGCGAGGTCGTGACAAACGCGTTCTCGGAGTCCATAGTTGGTTTTGGTACTGGGTGATGCACACACGAAGCACAGTGCTGGACTGGGAGCATGTCAGTTGTGATGCCCAGCACGGCTGGCATATGAGTGACGTCATAGTCTATCTCGCGAAACGCGTTTAGACGCAACAGTCGGAATCGGAATTGATAAACGGGATGCACAAGCTGAAAGATGGTGTAAACCATGATCCCGCGAATGGCTGGCAGATGGGTGACGAAACAGAACACGGAGTGTTATGGTGTGGGTCATTGTTTTTCAACTTAACGGCACTTTGGGAGGCGTCGGTATGGTTCAGGTCGTTAAAGCGAGTGTCATAACACTCATAATCACTAGCATTGGAATATGCGATGCTTTGTCCTGGGTGAAGGTCGAAGGCACTTAGAATAACGTTTGTTACGGAGAAGGACAGCCATTGTTTATTGTGATTCTCTGCAGCACTTTTGTCTGAAGTACCAGGAATAGATTCACTTCGTGTCAAATGTGGAATGTTCATCGTGAAGTCACTTGTTCGCTACTCGACGTCGGCGGCCATTCGAAGTTGGTCCAAAGACGCAGCGAACAATGAAGACATTGTCGCTATGTCGCTCGTCACTGTATACTCTGTTCATCACAAGAATAAACCTGATGTAGACAAACACAATGCGATGATTGATCAGAAGCCATAGTACACGCACACACTATATTGTGGCAGTTTTAGGTGGGGTGTATTTTGAACCATGGTTGCGTAAGATACTGGTAGAGATTAGGCCTGAACTACCACTGCCAACCGCTGCAAATAATTGCGCTGAAGCCATTACCAAATGCTGTGTGTACTCCAATTTGCTCTGTGTTGTGGATTGCTTGCTTTCTTTTTTTTCCTAATTTGAAATGAGTGATGAGGCTAATCCTGGTTCATAAATGGATTCGAATGCGACTCTCACCACAACAAAAGGAATCAGCAATCCTTATGACCCGTTATCGTTATGTCAGATCTGTTGTTCCTCCCCACCTTTGCTTTTTCCCCTCATGTGCCCGGGCACCCCCGCCCCCCCCCCCCCCCCTCCTCCATCTGCCTTAGCTTAGGCTGTGGTGTGTCATCTTCATGTCTACTCTTTAGTGCAATGTTTAAGTGAGTGATAAGGGTTGTGCGTCTTTTTTGAAGTGTCGCGAACAGAGACCATACTGTTGCTAGGTGTGATTTTTTTAAAAATCTCTTGTGAACAAAAACCAGACTGCCGCTGCGTTTCTTAATTGTCTGTCTACTATTGTACCTGTCTGCTTAATGTGTACCTTAATTAGCATCACCAAACCTTTGTTTTTATATTTTAAGTTACACAACTTTCCCCCTTTTCACAGTTTAAAAAAATCACCGTCTTTATCGCCTGTTCTTATTGTTTATTGTCTTCTTATTATGTTTTTAAATATATTATAGGCTGAAGAGCGGCGCACTAAGCTGCTGCCAGCCCGCCCTCTGTGGGGAAATCGAAATCCAATAAAGGAAAGAAAACAGAAGTCTGCTTTTGTGGAACCACAAAACGTAGACGTAGGTAGCCTTTCGAGAAGGTGCCACTCCTCTCCCCTCGGCCACTCTTAAGTTCTCGTTTGTTTAAGGTCCCGGCCGACTGCCATGATATACTGTCTACATAATACACTAGTGTTGTTACATTCTTGGAAGTAGGTCCTACTAATATTATTACTACGTTACCTTAAATGAAACTTTAGGATGTTCTAATGTATTAACAGCCGTCCATGTTTTTCTCAATTACGCTTTAGCAATGTAGTTTTTATTGTGTACAGTCACAGTCTCCCTACTATTGTGCTCTGATAGTCGTACTTCTAATACGTAGTACAGTATGAAAATGGCTGAGGCTGCTTCCTGTACCGTAGTGAAACACGTGAATGGAAGACGGTTAATAAGTGCCAAGATATAGGTTGTTCTTAACGTTTTTCATAAATTTATAGAAAAATTCAGCTTTGAAGTTTTCCAAGAAACTGTATTTGATACAGTTGTGACATAAATAAACATCGGTTTTTGATGTAGTTTTTTAAAAGTTTCCAATAATGGAAATTGTGTCCCAGAAAATATCTTTGTACTAACACTGAAGTTATATAATGCTGGCGATGCAATGAATATAAGTGTTGATTTTAGATGTAATGTGCCTGTCAAACTTGTTCCACCTGTATGTTTTATGTCTCAGTGTATGTAGAAATGGTGCACATTGTGAGCAGCTGACAGAGTCAATAAAGTTTTATTTCTAATCATTAAAATAAGAATAGCGGAATTGGTAACCTTGTAGATTGATAACCTAGTGCTGTTCATGGTTTGGAGGTTCAAGTCGCACCTTAGTATTTTTTTTTCGTTAAATTTGAAATACCGACATCTCTAAAATTCATAATTTCTCTATGAATAATGCACTTCTTCTTGTTTCTAATTACATATTGCATGCGAAATTCCTGTTTTCATTTAAAATATAAATTCTTAATTATCGATATTTTCCCCCATGAACCATGGACCTTGCCGTTGGTGGGGAGGCTTGCGTGCCTCAGCGATACAGAGGGCCGTACCGTAGGTGCAACCACAATGGAGGGGTATCTGTTGAGAGGCCTGACAAACATGTGGTTCCTGAAGAGGGGCAGCAGCCTTTTCAGTAGTTGCAGGGGCAACAGTCTGGATGATTGACTGATCTGGCCTTGTAACATTAACCCAAACGGCCTTGCTGTGCTGTTACTGCGAACGGCTGAAAGCAAGGGGAAACTACAGCCGTAATTTTTCCCGAGGACATGCAGCTTTACTGTATGATTAAATGATGATGGCGTCCTCTTGGGTAAAATATTCCGGAGGTAAAATAGTCCCCCATTCGGATCTCCGGGCGGGGACTACTCAAGAGGACGTCGTTATCAGGAGAAAGAAAACTGGCGTTCTACGGATCGGAGTGTGGAATGTCAGATCCCTTAATCGGGCAGGTAGGTTAGAAAATTTAAAAAGGGAAATGGATAGGTTAAAGTTAGATATAGTGGGAATTAGTGAAGTTCGGTGGCAGGAGGAACAAGACTTTTGGTCAGGTGATTACAGGGTTATAAATACAAAATCAAATAGGGGTAATGCAGGAGTAGGTTTAATAATGAATAAAAAAATAGGAGTGCGGGTTAGCTACTACAAACAGCATAGTGAATGCATTATTGTGGCCAAGATAGACACAAAGCCCATGCCTACTACAGTAGTACAAGTTTATATGCCAACTAGCTCTGCAGATGATGAAGAAATTGATGAAATGTATGACAAGATAAAATAAATTATTCAGGTAGTGAAGGGAGACGAAAATTTAATAGTCATGGGTGACTAGAATTCGTCAGTAGGAAAAGGGAGAGAAGGAAACATAGTAGGTGGATATAGATTGGGGGGAAGAAACGAAAGAGGAAGCCGCCTTGTAGAATTTGGCACAGAGCATAACTTAATCATAGCTAACACTTGGTTCAAAAATCATGAAAGAAGGTTGTATACCTGGAAGAATCCTGGAGATACTAAAAGGTATCAGATAGATTACATAATGGTAAGACAGAGATTTAGGAACCAGGTTTTAAATTGTAAGACATTTCCAGGGGCAGATGTGGATTCTGACCACAATCTATTGGTTATGAACTGCAGATTGAAACTGAAGAAACTGCAAAAAGGCGGGAATTTAAGGAGATGGGACCTGGATAAACTGAAAGAACCAGAGGTTGTAGAGAGTTTCAGGCAGAGCATAAGGGAACAATTGACAGGAATGGGGGAAAGAAATACAGTAGAAGAAGAATGGGTAGCTCTGAGGGATGAAGTAGTGAAGGCAGCAGAGGATCAAGTAGGTAAAAAGACGAGGGCTAATAGAAATCCTTGGGTAACAGAAGAAATATTGAATTTAATTGATGAAAGGAGAAAATATAAAAATGCAGTAAATGAAGCAGGCAAAAAGGAATACAAACGTCTCAAAAATGAGATCGACAGGAAGTGCAAAATGGCTAAGCAGGGATGGCTAGAGGACAAATGTAAGGATGTAGACGCTTGTCTCACTAGGGGTAAGATAGATACTGCCTACAGGAAAATTAAAGAGACCTTTAGAGAGAAGAGAACCACTTGTATGAATATCAAGAGCTCAGATGGAAACCCAGTTCTAAGCAAAGAAGGGAAGGCAGAAAGGTGGAAGGAGTATATAGAGGGTTTATACAAGGGCGATGTACTTGAGGACAATATTATGGAAATGGAAGAGGATGTAGATGAAGATGAAATGGGAGATAAGATACTGCGTGAAGAGTTTGACAGAGCACTGAAAGACCTGAGTCGAAACAAGGCCCCGGGAGTAGACAACATTCCATTAGAACTACTGATGGCCTTGGGAGAGCCAGTCCTGACAAAACTCTACCATCTGGTAAGCAAGATGTATGAGACAGGCGAAATACCCACAGACTTCAAGAAGAATATAATAATTCCAATCCCAAAGAAAGCAGGTGTTGACAGATGCGAAAATTACCGAACTATCAGTTTAATAAGTCACGGCTGCAAAATACTAACGCAAATTCTTTACAGACGAATGGAAAAACTGGTAGAAGAGGACCTCGGGGAAGATCAGTTTGGATTCCGTAGAAATGTTGGAACACCTTATAACTTATCTTAGAAGAAAGATTAAGAAAAGGCAAACCTACGTTTCTACCATTTGTAGACTTAGAGAAACTTTTGACAACGTTAACTGGAATACTCTCTTTCAAATTCTGAAAGTGGCAAGGGTAAAATACAGGGAGCGAAAGGCTATTTATAATTTGTACAGAAACCAGATGGCAGTTATAAGAGTCGAGGGGCATGAAAGAGAAGCAGTGGATGGGAAAGGAGTGAGACAGGGTTGTAGCCTCTCCCCGATGTTATTCAATCTGTATATTGAGCAAGCAGTAAAGGAAACAAAAGAAAAATTCGGAGTAGGTATTAAAATTCATGGAGAAGAAGTAAAAACTTTGAGGTTCGCCGATGACATTGTAATTCTGTCAGAGACAGCAAAGGACTTGGAAGAGCAGTTGAACGGAATGGACAGTGTCTTGAAAGGAGGATATAAGATGAACATCAACAAAAGCAAAACGAGGATAATTGAATGTAGTCAAATTAAATCGGGTGATGCTGAGGGGATTAGATTAGGAAATGAGACACTTAAAGCAGTAAAGGAGTTTTGCTATTTAGGGAGTAAAATAACTGATTATGGTCGAAGTAGAGAGGATATAAAATGTAGACTGGCAATGGCAAGGAAATCGTTTCTGAAGAAGAGAAATTTGTTAACATCGAGTATAGATTTAAGTGTCAGGAAGTCGTTTCTGAAAGTATTTGTATGGAGTGTAGCCATGTATGGAAGTGAAACATGGACGATAACCAGTTTGGACAAGAAGAGAATAGAAGCTTTCGAAATGTGGTGCTACAGAAGAATGCCGAAGATAAGGTGGGTAGATCACGTAACTAATGAGGAGGTATTGAATAGGATTGGGGAGAAGAGAAGTTTGTGGCACAACTTGACTAGAAGAAGGGATCGGTTGGTAGGACATGTTTTGAGGCATCAAGGGATCACAAATTTAGCATTGGAGGGCAGCGTGGAGGGTAAAAATCGTAGAGGGAGACCAAGAGATCAATACACTAAGCAGATTCAGAAGGATGTAGGTTGAAGTAGGTACTGGGAGATGAAGAAGCTTGCACAGGATAGAGTAGCATGGAGAGCTGCATCAAACCAGTCTCAGGACTGAAGACCACAACAACAACAACAACATCAATATTTTACTAAACATTGTTAATAAATGTTGGTTAAATTAAGAAAACATAATTTAGTTTTTTAGTACAAATATGAAAAACCGAATATTCTCTGTTTGGACTATGCTCATTGTTTTATGCCGTGGATTTACTCTCACACGGACCACAATGGTTGTCGTAGGTACATGAAAAACAAAGATTTTCACATCACTGAGCACACCATACAAAAGCTGCATTTTTACAATTGCCACTGTACTATTACAATATGAACCCAACAGAACTGGTATGAAGCTACGTTAAGGGACTGGGCCCGAGAAATAACAAAAAATGGTTCAAATGGCTCTGAGCACTATGGGACTTAACATCTGAGGTCATCAGTCCCCTAGAACTTAGAACTACTTAAACCAACTAACCTAAGGACAACACACACATCCATGCCCGAGCCAGGATTCCAACCTGCGACTGTAGCAGTCACGCGGTTCCGGAGTGAAGCGCCTAAAACCACTCGGCCACCGAGGCCGGCTGAGAAATAACGAGAGTGTTAAGCTGCTAGACGTAATGGACCTAACGTGCCCAACTTTTCCACATGTCACTGCCAAACGGTGGTGGGATAGAGAAGGCACATCATAAAAGAAGAGGAGAAAATGCGGCGCCTGTGTGGCTTTGTGGATTCTATTGATCGACTCGTTATTGACATAGCAGATGACAGTTCCAGTGTGAGTGTGTTACACGATAAGCTATCTGCATATCTACATAGGGCCTACTTACTTCACAAGCCACTGAATGGTGAATTCTCCACTATTGGTAATTTTCTTTCCTGTTCCATTCGCAAATAGACGGAGGGAAAAATGACTATCTATATATCTTCCTTCTCTTCATAGACCTTAGGTGGAAGGTACGCTAGCGGAAGCAGAATCGCTCCGCAGTCAGTCTCAAATGCCAGTTCTCTAAATTTTTTCAATAGGGTTCCTTGAAAAGAACGTTCAGTTGAGTTCCTGAAGCATATCCGTAATACTTGCGTGTTGTTCGAATGTACTGGTAACAAATTTAGCAGCCCGCTTCTGAATTGCTTCGATGTCTTCCTTTAATCCAACCTGGTGCAGATCTCAAGCACTTGAACAGTACTCAACAATGCATTACACTAGTGTCCTATGTGCAGTCTTCTTTACAGAAGTACCACACTTTCTTAAAATTCTCTCAATAAACCGAAGTTAACCATTCGCCTCCCCTACTACAATCTTTACATGCTCATTCCATTTAATACTATTTTCAACGTTACTTCTTGATATTTAATCGACGTGATTATGTCAAGCAGCTCAATACTAACGCTGTATTCGAACATTATGGGTTTGTTTTTCCTGCTCATCTGCATTACCTTACATTTTTCTGCATTTAGAGGTAGCTACCATTCATCAACCCAACAAGAAAATGTGTTTAATTCATCTTGTTTCCCAATACAGTCACTTAATAATGACACCTTCCCATACACCACAGCATTTTCAGCAAACAAGTGCAGACTGCTGCTTGACCTGTCTACCATATCATTTATGTATACAGAAAAGAACAGTTGTCCTGTCACACTCCCCTGTGGCACTCCTGACAATACCTGTGTCTCTGATTAATACTCGCCATCGAGGATAACATACTGGGTTCTGTTACTTAAAAAGGCTTCGAGCCACTCACATACCTGGGAACGTATCCATATGCTTGTACCTTCGTTACAGCCAGCAGTGCAATACCGTGTCAAAAGCGTTATGGAAATCCCGGAGTATAGTTCACAGGATCTCATATGAGAAAAGGGCAAGCTGAGTTTCGCATGAGCGATACCTTCTATTTCCGTGCTGATTTGTGGACAGAAACTTTTCCCACTCAAGGAAATTTATTATATTTGAACTGAGATTCTGTTCTTGGAATCTGCAGCAAACCAATCTTTAAGATGTTGATCTGTGATTTTGTTGGTCCATATATTTGCCCTTCTTATACGCAGGAGTCTCCTGTGCTTTTTTTCTGCGGCTTGGGATTTTACGCTTAGCGAGAGATTAGCGATGAATGCAAGCTACAGTTTCTATTAACGTTCTCTCATGAACCAAAACTGTGAGTTATATATATATAAAGAAGGCAGTGATAGTGATTCTAGCACTTCCATCCAAGAAATCTACAGTGCATGCGTTTAACTGTAGGAGGTGAAAACAAAAATATAGGACAGTCTGAGAATCTAATCCTGATTTTGAGGTTTGGTTGTGCACTGATGACTCGATCTCTCAGAATGCTGGAAGTATACTCTGTGTGATTGCTTTTGTGTCTGAATTAGAAGGTGTTAAAAAAACATTCTAAAAGTGACAATCATATCAAAAAAGTGAAGGTGGTGTCATCCATAAAACAGACAATTTTGAGTACATGTGTAAAATCAGCTACAACTGATGCATCTTTAGGTAATAAGGCTCACATTGCTGAAATTAAATTGGTATGATTCGTGGCAGATCACAATCTTCCTTTCAGCACACCTGGAGAGCGTAGTTAAGGGCTGCTTTCCTGATTTTAAAATAGCGGACGCTATACATTTACGTCGCACTAAATATTTCCATATCGTAAAGAACGAGATAGGAGAGCCATAAGAACTAACTTGCAGAAGAACTGAGACATAAAATTCCTTAGTCTTACTGACGAGTCAGCAGATAAGATGTTTTAAAACGTCGGGTGTCATGGTTAGATATTTTGAAAAAGATACAAATTAAATAGAAATTAAATTTTGAATTCTTTCTGAAATTTTTAAGCAGGTGCAATAAGTAATAACTTTTATTCTGCTGCTTTCATTTTCTGAGTACAGTGTTTCCGAAAACAATTTATAGGATTTGCTTATGAAGACACTAATTCTATGATAGGATCAAGAAACTCTGTAGTTGCTCAGTTAACTGAAAAATTTCCTGGACTAATTATTCTCGGATGTATGTCACCCACTTCACATATGTGCCAGTGAAGATTGTAACTCCCAGACGTTGTGAAGATTTAGCTAAGAACATTTATAACCATTTTAAAGCAAGTAATATTAAAAAGGCACAGCTGCATGAATTTCAAAACTTTTTAGACATCAAAATTCATAAACTGTTGCACAGACAAGATGTCTATTTTTGTGGCCCACTGTAATGAGAATTTTAGAACAGTGGAATGCTTTGCATCTCGATTTTGTATCTAAGTACCTAGAGGAGAGACTGCTTGTAGCAGAAGAAATTCGCTGATCCCTCCATGCCCAATTTTTTAAACCATTTTATTTATTTTTACCGAAATTCGCAGATTTAACTAAGTATTTCCAGAATGGTAAAGTTGTTATTGTTGACTTACATGAAAATATCGTAGAAGGATGAAAGGAAATTTTCTTTGCTATATGGACCGGCAGTATGTTGTAACCAATAAATTAATTTACATTGACCCCAACAACAGGTCAAAGTTTCTTCCTGACAGCTGTATCTATTTTGTAGTTGAAATTCTGAAGCCAATTCAGAAACCATAAATATATAAAGAATGGGATGTGATGAAAAACTTTTACTGCAGATGTAGGGATTTCATGAAAATGGGATGTTCGGAACTGTAAACGAGATATGACTTTGATCATGATTTGTTGCCATTTCTTGCAATTTTGACGCCTAAAAGGGCTCTTTCAAACAAAAAAAGAGAAGAAACTCCTCCTCTTACATCTTTTATATCAAAATTGCCAAAAATAATTCCACTATATGCTGATGAGGATCTACAAAAAATCGATGATGACTGGAGGAAACTTTCTATCGTAAAACGAAAATATTAAGAACTGTTTGGAAGTGGGAGTATTTTGGCGGAACATCTTTACATAAAAACTTCATTTCACAAGAGAGAATTCCCAGCCTTACCAGAGTTTGTGCTCACGTGTTTATCTCTTCTATATTACAATACTACCTGCGAAAGAGTTTTTAGTAGGACGCATCTTAGAAAAGTGAAAATAGGAACAGGCTCATTACTTCCACAGTAAATGGATGATTGCTTGTCAGCAGCAGCTCATACTAAAATATTATTCCTACTGAAAATGTATTCAGTAGCATGAAGAGAAAGGTGTTATATTCGCGGCCATCCACTTCCAGTTATTCTGTTCCTCAACCTCCAGAGGAAGAAGATAATAATGTAGATGATGATGATGAAGCACTTCATTTTTAAGTCTTCTTCCAAGGTAAGTAAATAACGAAGCAATTTTATATATAATTTTATGAACAATATTTAATTTTTATAAATTGTTTCATAATTAAAAAGTTAAAAAAATTAAAAGCATTGAAATGTGGAGAAGTTAATGTGAAATAATCGGACAGGCCTATTTTTGTGTGGTACCAGTATAACGCCCCAGCCGAGGCCTTCTTCCAATTCTTCCCATTGCACAGCAACAATCATGATAGCTCTCTAATTCCGTTATGCTTGACGATAACCACGTAAGCGAGAAAAAATTTAGAAAAGGATTGAAACTATGCTTAAAGTTTGTTGGAAGTCGCAAAGTGCATTCATTATAAAGTACTGGATGACTATAGGACAGGTAATTTGCGTTCCGTTTTAAGTAGAAGCGCGTTTTTTACCCATCTCATTATTTCTGACGTCATATCTCCTGAACTATTTGTTGTGCAGTGATATTATGTTGCAGGTGCTTTCAATGATATATGTACATATTATATGCAAAATGTGTTGCTAATGGCATTACTAGTAAAGAAATAAGTTAAAACGTCACGGCATATGCTGAAGTTTGGCCATGTGAACAGCGAAAATGTCGTAAGCAATAAACTTTTTTCCTTCAATCATTATGTGTGAGCTGTCAGCGAAAAAAGGTTTAGAAAAGATTTGAAGCTACATGTGAAGTTAGTTGGAAATCGCTAAATGTTGTAATTTTCGAGTAACGTATGAACGAAGTTGTAATATTTGAGCGCCGTCAGTTTCAAGAGAAATACTTATTTGCTAAGTGTAATAATTATCGTGTTAAACTTAACTTACACGTAATGAGTAGATTATTATAGCATGGTAAATTTTTAAATTTGGTCAATAATTACGGGAAATATTGAAAATTAAATTTTTGGTGCCCCTGGGAGTCGTTAGATAGGTCACCTGCAATGAGACGTCCAGGACAGACACCTAAAACCGGATTTTATTTTGCGGATTATAGTTATGTAGATCCCTTAACAAAATGTGCGACACACTGGACTCGCATTCGGGAGGACGACGGTTCAATCCCGCGTCCGGCCATCCTGATTTAGGTTTTCCGTGATTTCCCTAAATCGCTCCAGGCAAATGCTGGGATGGTTCCTTTGAAAGGGCACGGCCGACTTCCTTCCCCATTCTTCCCTAATCCGATGAGACCGATGACCTCGCTGTTTGGTCTCTTCCTCCAAACAATCCATCCAATCCAAAATGTGCGATAATTTCGATGCAATTATACCACCCAGTACCGCTGAAAGGGCGACGCTACAATCGACTTTCGATATCGTAAGCAAGGAAAGATAACTAAATATGGTGCGTGGTAGAGTGAGGTAGCGTACAGGGTGGAAGTCGCCAACGCTGGTCATCGCGTTGCGTAAAAAGATACGGGAATGTTGGTGTCTACATTTTTAGTAGTATTTAGCATACGAGTGCTTATGTTACATGTGACAATGCCAGAGCTACCTGCTCGATGCAAAGGCAGATATTGTACGTAGAGCAGAAATACAGACTTAAAGCAATGGATAAAAAGCGCAGGCCGATTATGCCATTAAGTACTGAGAATGGAGAAACAAGTCAATAAAAAGTTGTAGAACCATGTCGCTCTATAGCATATGTTATGAGAATGAACTTCAGGCAGAGGGTTGCTTGGTTACTGCTGTTTGTTTACCTCATTGGAACACTTGTCCTAGTGTACTATGTATTTGAAATTTCAGAACGGTACGGTGCGTATTCTTACGAACATGTAGCTCAATATCATAACAAAGGTAACATTTCCAGCAGCAAGTCTATCGTATGGGAACATCTTGCTGACGTTCCTTTTATTGTATGGGTTGTACTGGCATCAGTCATACATTTTCATTGTTTCATTTTTCTCTACATTTGTACAAAATCTCAACCATATGCACAGATGAGAGCGTGTGTTCTACCTATCATTGGACTTGTCTGCATTTGTTGCGCTAGGCGCAGTTCACAAACAAGTCCAATGCTCAGGAACTGGAAAGATGTAGAAATTGAGTCAAAAATATGAGTATGTACAGCATATTTGAAACTTCCGATCAAGTATCGGTCCTAGGTATACCGTGCGCCTATTACTGAGAATGAATACAGTACGTGAATGTGATTTTTCGATATCACAGTAGAGTGGCTTCTTAGCCCGTATATTTGGTTGTGGGAGTATTAATAAACTGGCTGTGATATAACAGATAATAACTTACAATGATTGTCATTTTTCAGTTTTTATTTACATAAGGAAAGTTTAAATAAAGAGGTTACAGAAAATATGCTTATTCATTTATAACAGTCCAATTTTACTAACATGTGAACAGTTTTGAAGCTGATATGATTGTAGAAAATTTGTGATATAAGTAAATTGTTTTGCCAGCCTGATTAAAGGCCGAAAGAAGTTGCTAATTTTAATAGCATTTATTAACAATATGTATCCCTCTGAGCTTGTAAAAGACAATGAAACCTGAAACAGCTTACTGAATGAAAAGCAAGTGTAATTTTTCAAGGCATGGTAACTACTACTTACTACTGTGCAAGAAACATTTAACCAAACATTCGTGATGTGTGTTTAACCTATTGTATCTTCATTATTTAACGGCAAGTAAATACTGGGCAGTGCGTGGAAAGTCTCAAATATTAACAATTCAGGCTTTGCTAATGCATGTAGGACCACTTTGTTCATTGCACACAAACATTGAATGATTACTATTTTACAACGTGAAGATTTACTGAAAGTATAATTTTTGAAATAAGTATTTTCTGTTGTAATTACATCATCAGTATTTAATGCTGAATAGAATTACAAAGCATTAAGGAGCTACTGAAAAAGGTGCTAATAAGACAAAGCAGTTCCTGTTGATTCATTTAAACTATGAGTAGTAATCTTATTGTTATGATCTTGTATCAGAACATTGTATTGTATGAACACTTTCAGATGGTGAAGTCCCTGCCCACATTTATTTTAAAAGTTGTTTTAACAGGTGTGTTGTGAGTCATGTCTTCACCTTGTGTAGAAACAAAAGAATAGAATCTCTTTCTCCCCTTGTGCTCTGCAGAGAATAAAATTGGCATGTGAATAAATAACACAGTAGAGATAAAAAAATTGCATTATTTTAGAACATTTTTTGCCCTTGCCACCATTAGTCATTGTTTCAAACTAATTACCAATTGTTTTCTGAGAAAGCACGTAGGGCCTATTAAAATTTCAGTAATTTGTGGAACTTCTGTTGTGCATAAGAAAGTTGCAATAACCCCACTGACTGTTTCTAACATTAGTCATGGGTATATCAGCCATGCACAAGATGTGAAATTCCGTAAACAGTGCAACTATAGATCATTCAATTTTTCTATCACTTAAAGTGAGAAATGTCTAAATTTCCAGATTACAATTATACTTGAACATGGAGGAGTGTATATGCTTTATCCATGTATTAATTTGTAATTACAGTATGGCTCTTACTTGGAAGTTGCTTTTACCCCCACCTCCTCTCCTGTTTTCACTCCCTCATATTTTGATATGCACATCTTTCATTCAGTTGAAGGAATAAAATCAGTTTGATAATTTGACAGCAGAAACTTTCAAAATGATACTTTATGCTACAGGTATGTTACAGTGTTTATACACCACTATGTTATTTGTCACACCAGTTCTGTGGCCATCAGAAGCTATGTCATACTAGAAACCATTCAGCTAGCCAAATTAGAGACTGATGCGGCATTCATATAGCAGTCACAGTTACTGATGGCACACAATTGTATCACAGTTTTTACCGTGTATTGTTTATGTGCAATATCTGTTAATCCTCGTAAATGTTAACTGTTTGGCACACGAGCGTTTATGTACAACTTATGAAATTCATGTTAGTTGGGTACTTGTTGAAATAATTGAAAGTTCTCACTAATATGTAGAATACATAATTAAATTTGTGGTCTTCAGGATGCAAAACAGACTGTCTTATCCTGTTTATTTTGTACAAATTTTAATACCAAGCTTAATGTTGAATATCAATTTCTAATATATAATTAGTGTGTTGGCCTAATGGTGGTCTGTCATGGTTTTATGTTACGTTGAACTGTCAAGAATTTCTGTGGCTATTCTCATTACTGTAATTTGTGTGTGAATAACTTTGAAGTTGAGAGATATTACTTGAAACTGTTATTTGTTGTGTTCATCTTTCATATCTTGTGTTCAATAGATTATAAAGTAGTATACTGTCATTTCAGCTTTCCTAGAATGCGATTGTCCCATTTGTATACATTACTACTTTCTGTAATGCTAATAAAAAAGATGGAAACAATCTATTATCAGACATTGCCATTGCCATTATCATAAATATGCTAGGAAGCAGATACATAACAGAAGTTACTACTATTAGGAATCTTAATGATTTTCATATTATCTTGAATGATCCTTATGTTGGCATATTGTGAAGTTTTTCCCGTTATCATATTCCTTACAGAAGCTAAAACTTAGTTCCAATATAGTTCAGTCATAAAATTACATATAAGGGAGATATTGGCAAGTTCATAAAGTGTCTCCATGGCTTTTTATTATCATTTGTGGGGATGTTACTAAGTGTTTGCATGATCAAGTGAAATAAACTATATGAGCACTAGTGTATCTGGGATAATGGTTAAAATTATATGGTAAAAGTTCAGCTGCGGGAGATATGGCAACAACAGAGGCTGTGTCAAGTGAAATACAACCTAGTTTCCACAGTGTCTGTAATTTTTGTGAAGCAGTAGTCTCTGTGAGGAGAGTGAACAGTTGAGTTTCATTTGCCAAATGCTAGAAGCTATCTTTTGACTCCAGTGCTGTAGTAATATTACTCAGAAAGCAAACTGACATGATGATGATGATACATGAGATCAACCTATGTTTTATCCTCGTCATCTTGCCCCCTTTATACCCATTCACAGGAGTAGTCAGTACCTAACAGGTAAAATACTATACTCGTATAGAGGCAAAGGGATGGAGATAATATTGTAAGAACTCGTTTGTTTCAGTAATGCAACAAGAGGCACAGAGGTCGTGTTTGCATTGCTAATATGAAGTGGTATACAGTCATCTACACAAGGGCTTTAAAAGACTATGAATCACAGTCTCAAAACCCATCAGCACTTGAGGGGATATTTTGAATTTATTAGTGTCCGAGAGGCCTGAAACACATACTTTATCACTTATCATGGTGAGACACATTGAAATGTATATGGATTGTGAAATTCATGTGAAAAGTGACTGTTAACTAATTTGCATTTTTAAAGGCTAAATTTTGTATTTATGCAACAGTAAATAAAGCATGATAATATTCAACATGGACTAAACTGACACTATGACATTATAAATGGAGTAATTGTGTTGATTTTCTGTGGTTTCTTAAATCACAGCATACAATTCACAGGATAGTTTCTTATTCAGTACTGATTTTCCGCATCATTCTTTGTCATTAATACTTGATTTTTTAATGTTATTTACTATTCAATAGGTGGCAGCATTCACTTGGTTGACATGACCTGTGTGAATACCCACAAACATTTCAAAGTTTTTGTAGTCTGGGAAAATTTAAAATTACAGATGTGATCTGCCTTCAATAACTTCACAGCTAATTAAAGTTTAAATATGAAGAATTTAGAGAAAAATAATGGTGTGTTACACTAAGATGAACAAATATGAGGCTTATATTAGAAGGCATGTAATGTTCTGTGATTATTTGGGCAGAAGGGAGTTAGACCAATGGAGTCAGTTTTGGTAGGAGATAAATGTTTGTGAGCAAATAAACAGTAAAGTATGCTACAGAAAATTTACATGTGATCAACTGACTTTCGGTTCACTAGTTGACTTAATATCTGTAACAGAGTACTCTTACTGGTGCCCCCTCCTCTGCCCAAAACTAAAAAAGAGCTGTTGGATTGCATTTTAAATTGAATGGTTTAATATAACACATTTGACACTAGCCATAGTTTCGTTACTGAATTTAAACAGGTCTGTTTTAAAGTGTAAGGTGATTATATAGAAAGTTGCCACTGCTTTGTGTTTGAAACTTCCCAGCAGCATGTTGAACTATTAAAATATGGAAGCCACATAACTTAGTTAATCCTTTTTTTTTTATTGTTAAGCTGTATATAAAGTGTTGTCGGTGTAAGTCAGCTAACGAAAATATTTAAAGTATTTGTGGATAGGTTCCCAGTTTATTTCACAACCTTCTGACTGCAAGTAAAAGTTTTAAACTTCAGGTTCACTTGTTGGCTCAAGAAGCAGATAGCATTTTTCTATGTCTTTGCAAAGATGGCAGATGTAGACAAAGTGTAATTGACAGCAGAAAAGTAACTTGATAAAACTATGTACATAATTTTGATTTTCTTTTCCATTTAAAAAGTCAACCTTACCATCAGCATGTTTTCAAGATTTATTTGCATCTGATTGCTCGGCACATACAGTAAATACGGGCCATAATTCACTGGATTGTGGAATCAATGCAATATGTGTATGAAGATATGAATCAGTATCCTTAACAGAACAGACCACAGTAATCAGCACAAACATTATGACTTGGATCACATACCTTTATCACCATTTTGAAGGACAGTGTTGCATAACCATGTATTTGCTTTGGTTTAACTAAGTGTATGAAAACAAATATTCCTTCCTTGCCTTGCCTGGTTTTAAGCTCATCATGAAGGGATTTATCTTTATGAAATCAACCACATATGCCTCTGTTCAGCATGGTTTGTATTTTTAATGCACTCTCTCTCTCTCTCTCTCTCTTATTTATTTATTGGTCCATAGACTATGCAGTACAGTGGAATCAGACATTTTAGATACATTACAGAAATAATGTATATAAAACATTAACAAAGAAGAATATGATTTGGTGAGAATATGGCTGGAAGTTGGCCATGGCCTGATCAAACTGTACAAGCATTCACCTTGGCAACATGAGAAAACCGATGTCACAATGGGCTGGATGGGAAATAAACTCCAGTCCTCCAAAATGCAAGTCCAGTACATTAAGACTGAAGTAGCCACCACTCAGTACATGATTGGAAGGGGAATCAGAAATACATTATCGACACCATGAGTGCAACATGCACAAGAAGTAAGTCATGAACAAAAAAATTTTGAAAATGAAAACACTACTAAAAAGTGAAAACACTCGAGCACATTACATAACACTGCTCTAGAGGACAGCATGCAAAATGATGTAGGTAAACCATGAAACTTTGATGCAAAATACATGAACACATTATAAAGCACTGCTGAAAAGTATAACTAATGAAAACCAGCTGTCGCCATATCCATCACAACTAGGCTAGCACCAGATCCATCAGTAGAGGCATATTGCACTGTATCTGAAACAGAAATCTGATTGCAGTCTTTGGAAAGACAAACACAGCATAAACCAGTTAACAGAATTAAAACAATTCAACAATAAATGAGGGCCTAATAATCCTGTAAATTAATGTATTCATTTACATGATAGAAACACTTTTCAACAAGAAATGATTTTAATTCTGCTCTGAATGCTGTTCCCGTCTCCAACCTCTTTATTTATGTTGGCAGGACATTATAAAGAATGACACCAATGTGGCTCACATGTATTTGAGTATATGTTGTTCTAATGTGTTCTATATGGAGGGGCTCACAGCTGCAAGTATTATAACTCTGGTAATCAGAGTTGGTTTGCAGGTCACCAAGTCTAGCTCCTGTCATCAACACACATTTGTATATGTGCAATGAGGATGCAGTAAGCAAACACCACACATTAAATAGGAGTTTGCAGTGGGCCCTAGCAGAGCTATGTGACAAGATTTGAATAACTCTTTTGTGCAGTGTTAAAATTTCATTTAACTGGCTAGAAAATTATTCCATAAGCTACAAGGGACTGGAAGTAACCAAAATTAGCCATTCTAGAACCATCTGAGGGGCAAACTTCAGAAATAATTGTCAGGGTAAAAGATGCAAAAGTGTGTGTTGTACCCTTTCGATCTCATTTCCATATAGTACCAGGTGGAGATCTAGCTTTTGATTCATCTTCTCAAACTGTATGTAGTTTATATTCTTCTTCACATTAAATATCAGCCCATTGCCACTGAACCATGAATGCAAGAACTTGCTCAGTTGTAATGGACAGAGAGTCCTTAACATCACTCACTGTTACTTTACTGACATCTGCAAACAATGTGATCTTGGCAGCAGTTTCTGAGTTGTGAATGTCATTTATATAAATGAGGAACAGAAGTGTTCCTAAGAAACTACCGTGGTGTACATTTATTTCGACTTGCCTTACATCAGATACTAATGAGATTTTATGAGCAATGTGAACTAATGTGACGTCTACAACCTGTCATCTGTTTTTCAGATATTACTGAAACCACTTGTTTTCTATTCCTTTTATCCCCACTGCTCCCAAATTATCTAAAAAGATTTCATGACTAACCAGATCGAAACCTTTAGAAAGATCTCAATTAACTCCTACAAAATTATTGTTATCCAAATTTCTTACTATTTCATTGGTGTAATCATTTATTACTGTTTCTGTACTTCTGCCTGTTAGAAAGCCATGCGGGTTACCGTTCTGTAGGCTGTGATCATCTAAGTACTTGGTTATTATGTTGTCTCGTTGATCTCTCAATTACTTCAGAGAATGCTGAGGGAGGGGTCAGATGAGTTGGTAATTTTCAACCTTATATCCATTCCCACTCTTGAATAAAGGTAGCACTTTCGATATGTGTAATATTTCAGAGAACACTCCCTCCGTGACTGATGAATTAATAATGTGAGCCAAGGGCTTTGTAATTTGCAAAACAGTATGGATTATAAGTTTCACTGGTACATAATCTATATGAGCTGTCATTTTTCATTTCAGGCTTTTAATCACATTTACTAGTTTGTGTTCACTAGTTGGAACTAACCTCACACTGCTGTGCAAAACCTAAGATTATCCTGATTCGTGAAAGTTAAGCTAAGTGTTTGGAAAGAATTTATAAAGTAATCGTAAGTTATTTGGCAGGTCTTTTTTGCCAATTTAGATATTGCAGGCGTTTGAAAATGTATTTTTCTGCTCTGCATGTATCTTTCCTGTTTCACTTTTTTACAGTATCCCATACAGATTTTGATTTTTTGTCCAAAATTCTTATTATGTTACCATTTTTAAGAAGCTGTGTGTATGCAATTACCTGTAAATACATTTTCCCATATGTATTCACATATTCTATAAACTGGGTGTATGTCGATCCTTTAATTTGAGAATTGAGCTGTTTTAAAGTCCTACAGGAAGTCTTAATGCCTGATGTAATCCAGAAGCTGGATGTAGTGATCTGACTAAAATGGACTAGGCAACTTCAAGTTCAAGAGATTTATTCCCAGACTATGGATATTACAGTTTAAAATAAGAAAACACAAGAATAGAGACTGTTGACAGTTGTACACAAAGTTTGCTGTTTTGAGACAGGGTATCAAAAATTCTTTAGCCCTACAGGTTTTTTTTTTTCTTTTCCACCTTGCTGCTCTTCCTCTTGGGTGCATTGTTGTGATCTCCATAGCTGCTTCTGGTGAAGCTGGATCAACAGCTGCCAGCAAAGGGTCTCCTGCTGCTGCTCATGTCTGATCTTCAACTGCTGGAGCAAGATCCTCAGTTGCCAGGGAAGGGTCCGCTACTGCCACATGAAATGACCCCCGCCCCCCCCTCCCGCCCCACTTCCCCTGCTGGTGAGATGCCCCCCCTGCCGGTGTGGTGTCCCACGTTGCCCTCACTACCAGGTGAGGTGTCCTTCACTGCCAGTGCAGGGTACTCCACTGCCAGTGTAAAGTCTTCTGCTGGAGGTGTCCAACCTCATCTGTAGGTGGCATGGCCTCTGCTATGGGTGATCTGATATTTGCTGTAGGTGGCCTGACCTCAACTGTGTGTGACCTGACCTCAGCTGTAACAGAACTTGATTTCACGATACTTACGATTTCAGCTGTCATACTTTCTTTTCCTTTTCTACTCTGAAGCAGTGCTTTCCACATTCTAGCACAGTGACTATAGGGAACAACCTGAGAAACAACAAGTGAAAAATCACTCTGATTCTGCAGGTAAAGTACTTAAAGTGTTTATATCACTGTTTACTATGAAAGACCACATATGTAAGACATAGTAGTTTCACAATTGTTAATGTGGGCAATCAGAACTACTGAGTCAGAGATAGGCACAACAAAAAGACTGTCACACAGCCTTTTTGTTTTGCCTATCTACAACTCAGCATCTCCGCTATATGGTGAGTAGCAACTTTCCTTTTCACAATATTGCTACATTCCATCCTGGATTTTCCATTGTTTGATTTCAATCTGAACTGCCTTAATTTTGTGGACAATATTAATTGTTAGCCTAAGTCTGGGTAAGCTTCATTAATGAGTGAAACAATAGAGCAAATTTGAAAGTACACCTGAAACTCAGTTACAGCAAGAAGAAAAAATGCATAACCAACATACTAATAAGAAAACAGGACAAATCTGGAGCGTAGATAGAGAAATAGCTGATGAGATGATGTATTAAGGAAAGATGGAGACAATAGTTGCAGGACCAGGAAAACAAATGAGCAAAAATAGTATGGAGTGCTTTTGATAACCAAAATGGAGTTTTAAAATGAAGATTCTGATGTGTTTCAAACAGAAACTTACAATCATTTTGTTACTTGTTTTGACTTAAATAGAGAGAAATGGACTTTAAATAACTGAGAAGTGGAACCATGTTGGCAGTTATTAGGAGAGCCAGGAAAATGAACAAATGGATCAGGGGATGAAACGGAGTGGGTTGTTATTAGGACTGAAATGGAGCTGAACAGAACATGTAGCCAGGTGAATGGATGACAGATGGTCTTCAGGAGCTAAGATGGTCTCATAGCTGGAGATCATTGCAATTCCTGGAGAAGTCAGATGAGAGTTTTATTTGGCAGTGAATGTCAAATAGCTGACCATGATTTTTAAAACTGAATAAGGTTCTATTTATTTACTAAGTATGTAGTTATTCGTTGTAGATTATAGTAGTATTCATACATCATTCATAAAACGTACATGTTTCATGAGTTAAATTCATACAAGAAGCATGAGAAAAGTAATGAGACTTACAAGACTGTGAGCAATCTGGCAATGCTGTGTTGTTCTACTTGTGTAGACTGGTGTGTTCACCCCTTCCAGATGCTCAGTGAAAGTTTCAGCTCCATACAGCCATCACATGGTTTTAGAGAACACCATTAGTGAAGTTTTGTTTTTATTGTGTGTTACAAAAATGGAACAGTGGAATTTAGAGCAACATTATGTCATTAAGTTTTGTGTTAAACTTGGGGAGTTGCGAGCTAACATCCCAAACATGTTCGGCCTACATGCGGTTCCTCTTCATCGAAATGTCTTGGCTCCAATTCTTCTAGGGGTTGAACCGCATGTGTTCATTACACACCCTAAATTAGACACTTGTGACCCTTTGGTTAAAATGTCTGGCTGATGGCAAGTTTGTGAAACATACAAAGTTAATATAACATATAATAACAGTAATAATAATATCAGGAACTAAATTAACGAGCCATAAATAATGTAGGCCACACAGTTGTGGTTTGGTTAGAATGATGTTTATTCAGAAAGCAAACTAATAGTGAAAGTGGTTGTATTTAGAGTTACTGTTACACTCAAGCTCATGTCCATTTGACATTGTTCGATCATTCACAATCTTATTGCGAAATACATGTCCTATACTCCATCTCATTGTCCATGCAAAAAGTTAAGACTTCACACCGGGAATTGGTTGCTCACCGCTCAGAGACTAAGTCCCGCGATACCACACAACGTGAAATTTTCTGACTCGTTTCACTTCTGAGCTACCTAAAGACCGACTGTGCGCCTTCACATCTCAATCCGAAATGTCCTCTGCCCATCTCCAGCCACATCTCCCGCGTGCCGTACATCGGCATTCAACTGACTAGTGCAGTTCCCTTCCCTGAAGCCGTCCATCTGATTAGCTACAGCTTATTCTACATTATTTTACATTTTAACACATTTAAACAATCAAAGCTTGGCCACTTTCATGTTCTAAATAAAATAACAATAATATCCATTACATAATAAATGTTAAATTTTTTTTACATAAAACCAATACAATTTCCTTCTTAATTTTGAATGTCACGGCCAGTAGCCTTACATCAATGTGCTTTCTGATAAATAAATGAAGAACAAAAGTAACTATTATGCACTAAACTTTACAACAAACATTCTGTTACCTAATGATTCAATAAGGTGTCATGCTGTCATCATTCAATGTGTTTTGTGTGGAGGAAATGATGGACTGATACTTAACTGAAAATATTGATAATTTAAATTTACTATATCTTTTAAACAAATAAAGTTACAGAGTTGTTATTTACAACATTTAACATTTTAATGATGCGCTTTTATATGAAATGTCGATCATTAAGGCCGACGAAAGCTTTCAGATTTTAGCATTCAGGTCTTTGTTACAAAACTTGTTAATTTCACTTTAACACTAAATACTAAACTATTATAAATATGATCAATATTCAAGTTTTATTGGGATCCACCATGAAAATGTAAGGAAGATGGTAGATTAAAATTACTGTAGCTTCATTCCCTGAATTACTACAGACTTAAATAATGTCCATAAATGTTTTCGTTTTTGGCTGATCTTAGTTCCTCCATATTTAACACTGTTATGCTTCTCTGGTCACATACAGGTCCTACAGGGTTTCCCTATGACGCAGGTTCTCGTCTGTCTCACTCGCACACTGCTGCGCTTAGGCCTGATCAGCGTGGCCTCATTCAGCATAACAGACACCTGTGGACTTTCCCCATCTCGTGGCGAATCTGCGCTCTTTGTGGCACACAGTCATGGACGACAGGATTCGTTTCACAATTCCTTGAAGGCTGTCTCTTTTGGCCATATAATTAAGTGAGAGCGAAATGCTCGGTAACTCACAGAGCCCACGAGTGTGACCTTTGAAAAGTTGAAACAGGCCTATGGGGAACTTTGCTTATCAAGAGCACAACTTTTTCGCTGGCACAAATCATTTTTGGAAGGCCAAGAACACTTTTAAGATGAAACTCACTCGTGGAGACACTCAGCTTTAAAAACAACAGAAACATTAAATGTGTGCATGATCTTCTGAGCTCAGGCAGATGTTTAAGAATAAGGAGAGTGGGTGACCTGTTAAACTTAAACAGTTTCATCGTACATCAGATTTAGACTGAAGTTTTGCATATGCAGATGGTTTGTACCAAAATGATGCTGAAAAACCTCAAAACAGACAAGAAGGACAATGAAAGAAATGTGTGTTAATCTTCTTGAGAGGATTGCCAGTGACCGCGAATGGTTCAGTTGTGTGATTACCATTCATGAATCCTGGATTTTTGAATACTATCCCTAAACAAAGTGGATAATTGAGGAGTGGCGCACTGAGACATCTCCAAGATTGAAAAAAGTTCAAATGAGCAAATCAAAGATCAAAACAATACAAATTTGCTTTTTTGACAGAAGGGGTGTTGTGCATAAAGAATTTGTTCCTCCAGGACAAACTGGCAGCCAGGTATACTGCAAAGATGTCCTTGAAAGGCTCAGGAAAAGGATGACTCGAGTGAGACTGGACGTTGCAGACAAATGGATGCTGCATCATGACAACGCCGTGTGTCACACCACCACTTCCATCTTGGAATTTTTGACCTCAAGAAGAGTTCCTGTTGTTCCACAGCCCCCATAATCACCTAATCTGAGTCCTTGGCTTTTTTTACCAAAATTTGAAAATATTTTAAAAGGACGTCATTTTGGGACTCTGGGGAACATTAAAGAAAATGTGACTGACATGTTAAAGGCCCCATCAGTTGAAGCCTTTCAGCACTGCTACCAAAAATGGGAACATCTCTGCCAGTGTATAGCTGCCAAAGGGAACTTCTTTGAAGGGTACAGTATTTGTGTTTGAAAAAAATAAAAGCTTAAAAATCAGTGTCATTATTTTTCTCACACACCTTGTATAATTTCACTATCAAGAGTTTGTGATTCAAACATTGATCTATAAGAGATATGTATGTGGTTGTAATGCTTTTCAGTGTACAGGACTCAGATTCAGTAAATTTAAGTTAAATATGTAGGATTACAATATTAAATCTTTAAATATGGTCTGAGTGTATTGTTTGTTATGTCCACGTTCAACAAAAGATGGTAGTGTCTGCCTAGAACAAAGAAGTGCTGTTTGATGGAGGCAGCTTAAGAAAAAAAAAGCACTAAATGTATGAACAAATTAGGATATCTGTATATAGTAGTTTTGGTTGCCTATGCTTTCTACATTTTCACCTTTGTTCCTGTTGTATTTCTTTTTGTTGTGGGCTTTATTTAATCAGTCAAGAGGTTGACTCTACAAACCAGAAGTAAATATATTGGGAATATATGGTAGGTGACTGAGTATGAAAACTAAATGTGGTGTCACCGCCAGACACCACACTTGCTAGGTGGTAGCCTTTAAATCGGCCGCGGTCCGTTAGTATACGTCGGACCCGCGTGTCGCCACTATCAGTGATTGCAGACCGAGCGCCGCCATACGGCAGGTCTAGAGACACTTCCTAGCACTCGCCCCAGTTGTTCAGCCGACTTTGCTAGCGATGGTTCACTGACAAATTACGCTCTCATTTGCCGAGATGATAGTTGGCATAGCCTTCAGCTACGTCATTTGCTACGACCTAGCAAGACGCCATTACCAGTTACTATTGATGCTGTAAAACATGTACCATCAAGAGTGATGTTCAACAATTATGGATTAAAGTTAAGTATTCCAGCAGCTACGTACGTTTTATTGTTAGTCTCATTTCCTTGATCTGTTCCAGACCTCATGCCAGCCTGCGTGAACTAAAACGCGTGCCTTTCGGCTTCCTCCTCTCATACGGGTTGGCTCTTCTGCCAATCCTCATCACTAAAGATGCTCTCCAACATCATGTTGATATTCATTTGTGAAATGTAGCAGAGCTGTTAAAAGTTACAGTCAAATTTTCATCAATGTATTACAGACTTCAGTGAAAGTGAAGTGTCCTGTTTGTCATCAAAGTGAAATATGCAACTAAACTTCAAAATTCGAATGGTCACTTTGCAGACTGGTGGATACAACTGAGATGTGCGAGGTTTCCCAGAGGTTGCCCACTAACAACTGTTCCACAACAGCCAGCATCTCATCAGCATGCAGCACACCTTGAGATTGAAGGGTTTTTATAGAGATTTTTGCCATTCTTATGATCCAGGTAGTCAAGCGAAGATTCTCGTTCCCTGTGGCATACAAGATTCCACCGTTGTGCTGTATAGTAGTTACTGAAGTGTGCCCAGAATTTACGGTGACAGAGGACTTGCGGCGCTTACTCTCCCCAGCTCAGGAACCCAAAGTCACCAAGTCTGTACCAAGCAAATGAATGCTGAACCCATGAGGACTCCTCAGTTTTGCTATACAGCTACTGTTTATCTGCTGTTAGCAGAAAAATATTTTCTAGGTGATAATGGTATTTTTCCAAAGACAATATTTTGTTGGATTTTTAAATACTAAGCCCTGTTTACAGTACATTTCTAATTTTATTCAGATTCAAAAGCTGCTGTTTCAGAGCTTTTTCCATTTCCTTTATAAAATTAGGTTGCCCTTTGCATTAAATTCTGATTTGAAAATACGGTTGTCCCCCCAGTGTTTATAATAAAAATTTGCAGAACAAACTGCTCAGGAGAAGGCCAGGGATATTTACTACTTGTATTTGATCCTTTCCTATCAAGTGCTCCATTATGCAGTAAAATTAACATTTAGGTCAGAAGCAAGTGTTACTTATAATTCTTTTAATTTGTTAGGGATTATCATATGATACACTATCTTAAATGACAAAGAGCTGGTTTTTCATTGCTTACTACTGACACTACTAGTCATTTCATATGAACCAATAATCTTGGAAAATGTTCTATCTAAGTTCACCTAGATGCCTTATACCTGCGTCAAAAGCTGACATTTTGAGTGAAATGTGATGAGTGATGCTTGCTAAAACAGAAAACTGGAAATGCACATGCAGGTGAGGTAGTTGTGGGAGATGAAAATTAGGGTGAACAACTCCTTTCAGACAACAGTGCTGTCTAGTGTATCAGCAGTGTATCTGTCAGGAGAGAGCACTATTTGCATCAGAAATGCTGTTCATCCAGTAAAGTACAAGAAGATACAGGCTGCATCATGATGCTAAATAAAATATCATCAAATATTCATTAGACCATTACTGCTGCCAGTACTACTGTGCTGGATCTTGCCTGGAAACACACTGTTATTAGTACCCATGTTGTTACTGGCACCCATGTACACTTTCTCGATGTCTGTGGAAGCGGATCTTTGCACACAGTGTGTTGAACTGGTGATACTGATGAAACATGGAAGCAAACTATCCCACGTCTACAGTAAATGCAGTAATGCACACACACAAAAGTGATTTTCATCTGGAACACTGTTTCCACATGTGACTTGACTGAAGGCACTAATGGCTTGTACAAGTAGGTACACGGGGCTCTGTCTAGGTAGACTTTTATTTCCCTAGCTGCTTGTGGGACTGAGCTTGTTAGTGCACTTGTCAAACTGTTATTGTTTCAGAGCCTATAGCCCCCACCCCCTTCTCCTCCAAGAACATCAGATAAAGCCACAGTTGTTCCCATGTGGCAGAGCTTCCAGTGCCTCTAAAGGCAGATTCTGGTAAAAAATCTGGCACTGCCTCTACTGCTCGTGTGGTAGTTCCTACAAATCCATCCTAGGCCAAAGAGCAAAAGGGAAGCTTCCACCACAGGTAAAAATACGTGGTAGAAAGTCAGACCATGTTAATGTCATTCAACATGATGGTTCTGCTACTTCTGCTCCAGAGTCAATGGAATGTGGTGTCAGGCCAGGGAAACCATCTTGCCCCAATGCTGAACATCCACCCACTGCAGGCTCCTCACCCGGGTGAAAGCACAACCTCCAAGTTAAATGGCTCCTATTCTAGAGTGGAACATGAATGGACTCGGCACTCTTGTGGAGGAACTGAAACTCCTGGCACCAGCACAACCTCTGTCCTTGGGTTTACAGGAAACCCTTTTCAAAGCCATTGATGCCACTGTCCTACTGGTCTATACCCTTCACCAAAAGGGAAAAGAGCCTAGAGATGGGTGCTGTGTTTGTCAATAACACACACCACTCCCTTGCTCTCTCCTTAGTTACTGATCTACAAACAATAGGTGGTACAGTTCATGTGGGCCAGAAGATTGCTATCTGTTCCCTGTACTTGTTGTTGTTGTTGTGGTCTTCAGCCCTGAGACTGGTTTGATGCAGTTCTCCACGCTACACTATCCTGTGCAAGCTTCTTCATCTCCCAGTACTTACTGCAACCTACATCCTTCTGAATCTGCTTAGTGTATTCATCTCTTGGTCTCCCTCTACGATTTTTACCCTCCACACTGCCCTCCAACGCTAAATTTGTGATCCTCTGATGCCTCAGAACATGTCCTACCGACTGGTCCCTTCTTCTTGTCAAGTTGTGCCACAAACTCCACTTCTCCCCAATTCTATTCAATACCTCCTCATTAGTTATGTGATCTACCCATCTAATCTTCAGCATTCTTCTGTAGCACCACATTTTGAAAGCTTCTATTCTCTTCTTGTCCAAACTATTTGTCATCTGTGTTTCACTTCCATATATGGCTACACTCCATACAAATACTTTCAGAAACGACTTCCTGACACTTAAATCTATACTCGATGTTAACAAATTTCTCTTCTTCAGAAATGCTTTCCTTGCCATTGTCAGTCTACATTTTATATCCTCTCTACTTCGACCATCATCAGTTATTTTGCTCCCCAAATAGCAAAACTCCTTTACTACTTTAAGTGTCTCATTTCCTAACCTAATCCCTCAGCATCACCCGACTTAATTCGACTACATTCCATTATTCTCGTTTTGCTTTTGTTGATGTTCATCTTATATCCTCCTTTCAAGACACTGTCCATTCCGTTCAACTGCTCTTCCAAGTCCTTTGCTGTCTCTGACAGAACTACAATGTCATTGGTGAACCACAAAGTTTTTATTTCTTCTCCGTGGATTTTAATGCCTACTCCGAACTTCTATTTTGTTTCCTTTACTGCTTGCTCAATACATAGATTGAATAACATCAGGGAGAGGCTACAACCCTGTCTCACTCCCTTCCGAACCACTGCTTCCCTTTCATGCCCCTCGACTCTTATAACTGCCATCTGGTTTCTGTACAAATTGTAAATAGCCTTTTGCTCTCTGTATTTCACCCCTGCCACCTTTAGAATTTGGAAGAGAGTATTCCACTCAACAGTGTCAAAAGCTTTCTCTAAGTTTACAAATGCTAGAAATGTAGGTTTGCCTTTCCTTAATCTTTCTTCTAAGATAAGTCGTAAGGTCAGTATTGCCTCACGGCAATCCAAACTGATCTTCCCCGAGGTCGGCTTCTACCAGTTTTTCCATTTGTCTGTAAAGAATGCACATTAGTATTTTGCAGCTGTGACTTATTAAACTGATAGTTTGGTAATTTTTGCATCTGTCAACACCTGCTTTCTTTGGGATTGGAATTATTATATTCTTCTTCAAGTCTGAGGGTATTTCACCTGTCTCATACATCTTGCTCACCAGATGGTAGAGTTTTGTCAGGACTGGCTCTCCCAAGGCCATCAGTAGTTCTAATGGAATGTTGTCTACTCCCGGGGTCTTATTTCGACTCAGGTCTTTCAGTGCTCTGTCAAGCTCTTCATGCAGTAACGTATCTCCCATTTCATCTTCATCTACATCCTCTTCCATTTCTATAATATTGTCCTCAAGTACATCACCCTTGTATCGACCCTCTATATACTCCTTCCACCTTTCTGCTTTCCCTTCTTTGCTTAAAACTGGGTTTCCATCTGAGCTCTTGATATTCATACAAGTGGCTCTCTTTTCTCCAAAGGTCTCTTTAATTTTCCTGTAGGCAGTATCTATCTTGCCCCTAGTGAGGTAAGCCTCTACATCCATACATTTGTCCTCTGGCCATCCCTGCTTAGCCATTTTGCACTTCCTATTGACCTCATTTTTGAGATGTTTGTATTCCTTTTTGCCTGTTTCATTTACTGCATTTTTATATTTTCTCCTTTCATCAATTAAATTCAATATTTCTTCTGTTACCCAAGGATTTCTATTAGCCCTCATCTTTTTACCTACTTGATCCTCTGCTGCCTTCACTACTTCATCCCTCAGAGCTACCCATTCTTCTTCTACTGTATTTCTTTCCCCCATTCCTGTCAATTGTTCCCTTATGCTCTCCCTGAAACTCTGTAAAATCTCTGGTTTAGTCAGTTTATCCAGGTCCCATCTCCTTAAATTCCCACCTTTTTGTAGTTTCTTCAGTTTTAATCTACAGTTCATAACCAATAGATTGTGGTCAGAGTCCACATCTGCCCCTGGAAATGTCTTACAATTTAAAACCTGGTTCCTAAATCTCTCTCATACCATTATATAATCTACCTGATACCTACTAGTATCTCCAGGATTCTTCCATGTATACAGCCTTCTTTTATGATTCTTGAACCAAGTGTTAGCTATGATTAAGTTATGCTCCCCGTACTTAACCCCACAGAATGCAATAGACTCTGAGGCTCTCTCAGGTCTTGTTGAACAACTCGCCCCATCCATTTTACATACTGGGTGAGTTCAATGCTCATAATGTATTATGAGGCTTGAACTATAGTTGCCTCAGAGGACAAGTCTTGGAGAACATCATGATGTCTCAAGAGCCATGCATCCTCAACACAGGTGGCCCACTCATTTCTCAGTAGCACACGTGTTGTCCTCAGCTATTGACCTCTCTTTGCTTTCTTTAGCCATTGCAAACTCAACACAGTGGAAGCAACTGATGATCTTCATTCCAGGGACCAATTTGCACTGTGAATCCAGCTAATGGATGAAGGATTACGTGAACAGAAGCCACCAAAATGGGTGGTCAGCAGGTCTAACTGGGTGCTGTTCAGCCAGCTGGCTGTTTTAAGACTGTGACAGCATCTAGGAATGGGTTTACCACATCACATGAGCGATGATGCATCATAGCACTGACTTATCTGTGCCA
The DNA here is from genome assembly GCF_023864345.2 of Schistocerca serialis cubense. NCBI lineage: Eukaryota > Metazoa > Arthropoda > Insecta > Orthoptera > Acrididae > Schistocerca > Schistocerca serialis. The sequence goes on from NC_064638.1 coordinate 289,177,400, forward strand.
AAGTCATCAGGTCAGCTTAGGAGGCAATCTGTTTGGTAGACCAATGAATACTGCTCAGTAAATGACACGTGTGCTGCACTTTGACGTTTTAAATACTGCCCAACAGCAAACAAGCTCATAGCCTTTTGAGTCGCGAGAGATAAGGTTCGGCAAGTCATGAAGGAGAGCAAGAAAAGTTCATGTCAACCATTCCATTTGTTCTACAAAAGTATGGGAAGCCATCAGGAGGATTTCCAGTAAACAAAGTTGTTAACCAATAGCAGCAGTGGTGAAACAGAGGTGTTTCCATGCAACACTCAGATGATGGCAGAGCATTTTGCAGATTTGTAGTGTGAGGAGGGCTATGTGAGAGGCGTTCAACGAATTCGAAAGTAAAGTTCTATGTACTGACTTGGCAGAAAATCCTAAGAAATTTTGGTCTTATGTCAAAGCGGTAGGTGAATCAAAACAAAATGTCCAGACACTCTGTGACCAAAATGGTACTGAAACAGAGGATGACAGACTAAAGGCCAAAATACTAAATGTCTTTTTCCAAAGCTGTTTCACAGAGGAAGACAGCACTGTAGTTCCTTCTCTAGATTGTCGCACAGATGACAAAATGGTAGATATCGAAATAGACAACAAAGGGATAGAGAAACAATTAAAAACGCTCAAAAGAGGAAAGGCTGCTGGACCTGATGGGATACCAGTTCGATTTTACACAGAGTATGCAAAGGAACTTGCCCCCCTTCTTGCAGCAGTGTAACGTAGGTCTCTAGAAGAGTGTAGGTCCAAAGGATTGAAAAAGGGCACAGTTCATCCACGTTTTCAAGAAGGGACGTCGAACAGATGTGCAGAACTATAGACCTAGACCTATATCTCTAACGTCGATCAGTTGTAGAATTTTGGAGCACGTATTATGTTCGAGTATAATGACTTTTCTGGAGACTAAAAATCTACTCTGTAGGAATCAGCATGGGTTTTGAAAAAGACCGTCGTGTGAAACCCAGCTCGCGCTATTCATCCACGAGACTCAGAGGGCCATAGACACGGGTTCACAGGTAGATGCCGTGTTTCTTGACTTCCGCAAGGCATTCGATACAGTTCCTCACCATCGTTTAATGAACAAAGTAAGAGCATATGGACTATCAGACCAATTGTGTGATTGGATTGAAGAGCTCCTAGCTAACAGAACACAGCATGTCATTCTCAATGGAGAGAAGTCTTATGAAGTAAGAGTGATTTCAGGTGTGCCGCAGGGGTGTGTCGTAGGACCGTTGCTATTCAAAATATACATAAATGACCTTGTAGATGACATCGGAAGTTCACTGAGGCTTTTTGCGGATGATGCTGTGGTATATTGAGAGGTTGTAACAATGGAAAATTGTAGTGAAATGCAGGAGGATCTGCAGCGAATTGACGCATGGTGCAGGGAATGGCAATTGAATCTCAATGTAGACAAGTGTAATGTGCTGCGAATACATAGAAAGATAGATCCCTTATCATTTAGCTACAAAATAGCATGTCAGCAACTGGAAGCAGCTAAATCCATAAATTATCTGGGAGTACGCATTAGGAGTGATTTAAAATGGAATGATCATATGAAGTTGATCATTGGTAAAGCAGATGCCAGACTGAGATTCATTGGAAGAATCCTAAGGAAATGCAATCCGAAAACAAAGGAAGTAGGTTACAGTACGCTTGTTCGCCCACTGCTCGAATACTGCTCAGCAGTGTGGGATCCGTACCAGATAGGGTTGATAGAAGAGATAGAGAAGATCCAACGGAGAGCAGCGCGCTTCGTTACAGGATCATTTAGTAATCGCGAAAGCATTACGGAGATGATAGATAAACTCCAGTGGAAGACTCTGCAGGAGAGACGCTCAGTAGCTCGGTATGGGCTTTTGTTGAAGTTTCGAGAACATACCTTCACCAAAGAGTCAAGCAGTATATTGCTCCCTCCTACGTATATCTCGCGAAGAGACCATGGGGGTAAAATCAGAGAGATTAGAGCCCACACAGAAGCATACCGACAATCCTTCTTTCCACAAACAATACGAGACTGGAATAGAAGGGAGAACCGATAGAGGTACTCAAGGTGCCCTCCGCCACACACCGTCAGGTGGCTTGCGGAGTATGGATGTAGATGTAGACTAGTGCCAATGCCAGTGAGGATCTGACGTTTCGCCACTACTGTGTGGCTTCAGGAGGGCCTAGTTGGACTTCAGATCCCACAATTCTGAGTCTTACAATTGCCATTTCTACATGTGGGAGATGGAATCATCACTGTCTAAGACTCGTGACACTGCACCCACTCACAACTAAATCCAGTACTGCATCTTCGACATTTGCCAGCCAACTCAATGGAAATCCTCCTTGAATGTTTTAATTTGATGTAGCAAACTGGTCACTTCACTCATGGAGAGAGGCAATTTTGATCCCTCTCCTCAAATCAGGAAAGGACCGCACATGTCCCAGTAGTTACCGAAGTGTCACCTTAACAAGGTGTGTAGAATAGATCCTGGAACAGATGGTTAACTGTCATCTGGTCTCATCATTAGAGACCACGCAACTCCATAGCCACTCTCAGTGTGGATTTCAGAGACTTCATTTCATGTGTTCATGTGTAAACAACACTGTCTCTGGTTATTCTGTGATATCAGTAAGATATATAGCACTATTTGGAGCCACAATATTCGTGTGCAGCTCCCTCAGTGGGACTTTTGTGGCCACCTCCCCATCTTCATACGGTCTTTCCTGTCTGGATAATTTTTTAGGTCCCACATTGGTGACACACTGTCAGACCATTTTGGGCAGGAGAATGGTGTCCGTGAGGGCAGTATTTTAAATGTTACTGTCTTTGCCATAACCATGAACAATATCATGTCTACGGTAAGGAGTCCCATATACTCCACTTCACCTGTGGACGATTTTGTTGTTTTCTGTTCCTCCTCCACTGTTGCAACAATGACTCGTCAGTTCCAACTTACAGTGCAGAGGTTAAAGGAGAGGGTTGGAAAGATGGTTTGTGGGTTTTCTGAAGATAAGAGTATGTGTTTTCATTTTTATCATCCTTGTTGTAGTTTAAATTTCCCTAACTTACATATGAAGAATACCACTCTGTATTTGAAAGACCCAGTGAGGTTTCTGCACCTCATTTTTTACTCCAAACTGTCATATTTACCACACATGAGAGGCCTGAAAGCCAGAACCTGGAAGGCACCGAATATCATAGAGTGACTTAGCCACAGGTCTTGGGGAGCAGACAGGATGCATCAGCTCCAGTTTTACAGGGCTTTCGTGTGTTCGCGGCTCGACTATGGGTGCACAGTGTACTGGTCAGTGAGGCATTCTTACCTGAAGATTATTGACACTATGCAGCATGAGGCTGGCCACAGATGCTTACATGACCAGTCCACACCCAGTCTCTGTGCTGATGCTGGTTAACCGCCACTCAGCATCTGGCAAGAGCTCATCGTAGTGCATTATGCATTAAGTTCCTTGCAGCTCCAACTTCACCTGCATAACATACTATTGCTTGTCCACCACTGGAACACATTTTCTCCAGTCATTCACAAACAACAATGCCATTTGGGATTCACGAGCAGTGTGTGCCAGAGTCACTTGGTGTGAAGCAATTACAGCCCCAAATTCAGGGTTTTAATTGCATGTCACCATGGTTACTGCAGAGGCCCAGAGTAATTTTAGTTTTGGTGCAGTACAGGAGAGATTGCACTCCTGCACCACACCTCTACAACTGTCTTTACAGATGGTTCAAAATGGGGACTCCATTGGTTCCTTTGTTTGTTGTCTTCCCTGATTGTGGCCTCAGGGTCCGTCTGCCTTGAGACTTTACTATTTACGGTGTGGAATTATATATGACCTTGTGGGCACCGGAACAGATAAGGTGTGCTTCAAGTACTACATTCCTTGTCTGTTCTGATTCTCTGAGTACCCTCCACTCTCTACAACACTTGTACCCAGCCAATAAAGTAATCTAGAATATCCAGGACACCATCCTCCAACAAGGATGGCTGGGAAAGGAGGTGTTTTTCTGTTGAGTATCAGGACACATGGGTATTCCAGAGAGTGAAAGAGTGGGTGTAACAGCCAAGGAGATGTGTTATTTTGGTGTGACATCCTGCTGTGTACTATCACCTCATCGTGGAGGTACAGAGTCATGCATCAATGGGAAGATGAGAGGCTGCAAATGACATCTAGTAAAACCCACTACACAGCCTTGGCATACCTCTGTTTGGCCATGAAAATGGATGAGGTCCTTCTTACCCATGTTTGCATAGCCCACAGTCTACTGGTGCATGGTTTCTTCCTCCAGTGAGAGGACCATCCAACAATGAGTGCTACTTGTGGTGCAGAGACCACTGCACACCACATTTTACTAAACTGTGTTTTATTTTGTGACCAGATGGCAGTGGCCGATTTGCCCTCTATTTTAAGTGACATTGAAATGAATGTGGTTAGAGTATTAAGATTTTGTGATCTATCCAACTTATTTCCAAAAATTTTAAGAGGAGGTTCTTGATTTGTTAACAATATGATGGCTTACTTAACCTGTACACCCCAAAAATAACAACAACAAAACCAAGTAATCAGCAGTTTCTTTTTTTTCTAGAGTAGAAGCTTGCTTTCTAATTTCTTCAATTACATTTACATACATAAGCACGAATATCACTAATCAGTATAGTGACTGATGTTCGTAGAGGTCAAATTTCTATGATTTTTTGTCTTTTGTTATTGTATACCAAAATTCATTCAACATCCATGATAGTTCTCCTTCTTGATGGAATGGAACAGGATGAATGAACAACGTATCTTATTGCAACTCTATGCAGAGTCCTTGATAGAGATTGTGAAGGTCAGCTGTTTCAAACCGATTGTCAAGTATCTTAGGACTGACAAAAAAGAAAAATAAATCTGGTGGCTTTTTAACAATGATATATTAAGCCCTCAAATTACATGACAGAGTTCCAGTTTAATCTCCATTGTAAACACCAATAAGAATCTCTAGTAATATTAAATCTACATTAGACCAGATTTTTATGCAAGAAATTTACTCATTGTTCAGTACTGATGTACTAAATATGGGCTACACTTTTCATGAGGCTCTGTTCTGAACAATGGAACTATGGCCAGAATCTGTATCCATATACGTACCCTGCTAAACACCGTGAAGTGCTTGGCAGCACAAATAGTCACAGGTTTATTGACTCATGAGAAAGTATCATGGAAGGAAGGAGGGGGAGTGGAGGGAGCACAGAATATGGGCAATCAAACAAAATAACTCACTAATAGTGAAATTACAGACTTCTACTTCTTATCAAGCAAGGAAACATGGGATGAAGTGTTCAGTAAGACAGATATTTATATCACATTCAGCAACTTTCATAATCAATTTTTTAAAATATATTGTAACTGGATAGATAATAAAGTCTATTCACCAAGTGGCAGCAAAAGAAAACACATATATAGTTTAATTAAATTAGTGAACTTCCAGATCCAGTGGGTCTTCCTGGTTTTTGTGGAAAAATTAATTTCGTTTAACAAATTATAACAGTTTTTTTGTTTAATTGACAATAGCATGTGATGAGAATATTTCATAAAGCAGTTTTCAAAACTGTGAAATATATGCCAGTTATGGTCAAATGAAACAAATAGAATTTATAGGATAATAAACGTCTTTAAAATTAAAGATATAAAGTGCATTTGAAAGTATTACAAAAAATTTGGAAAAGAGTAAACTTTAAATAAACATTTCCATACAATACATCAATCTCATGGGCTCCACTTTTGAATAACAGACTTTCAGTTTAAGGTAAAACATAGCTGAAAAAAGAATGGAATCACAAATGTCATCAATCAGGTTAGTATCGTAATCTACTATCAATCAAAGATACCCGTGATTCTGGTTCATTATTAAATGCTACCCCCCCCCCCCCCCACCAACCACCATCCTCCACAACCATCACCCACCACATGCAGTTTCATGCATTTAATATGAATGGGGCTATGTGTACTAGTGGAGCATAAGATGTTTATAAGGAAATGAATGGTTCTAAATACTTAAAAAAATGTCATTGTGAAATTTCTGAATTTTAGGTATATTTTTACTTTATATTGAAATATTCTTGTAAAATATAGTGATATAATAAAACCAATCTTTGGTACGAACAAATACAAGTTATTATTTTCAAAAGTGTAATCTTTTTTATAATTTCACATAACATAACATAAACATAATATAAAAAGTAAATATCAAAGCAAAATTTTGGCAATAATGTTTGTAATATATGTGGACTATTTTTATTACATAGAAAACTTTCAGTGCATTTACAAACGCACTTTGTGATTTGACAGAAAACTTCTTTGCGAAACCTAATTAAGACTCTTTTTAGTTCAGCTGGAAGGTTAGAAATATTCACAAAACATTTACAAACATTCTTGAATCATATTTTGTTTTTATGTCAATTTCCATGTGATATGTACACATATACATTTATGCTTGAAAATACAAATGTATGATGTATTACAAAGAAAAAAACCAGTACAAATTGTCTTCATGAGTTCCTTTCCCATTAGCGTCTTTTTCTGGTAATCTCAAGAACAAATTCTGAAACTGCATTAGTTTGGAAGACTGGCATGCTTTTGGAAAAAAAGTTCATTTGCATAAAAGAGTGTGGATTTCAGAGAACCTTACATCTACATGTAAGAAAATGGAAAAAATTAAAAAAAAATTACATAGTACCATTGGTGAAGCTATTCTGAGGCTTTTGAGGGTTACCCTACCAAAAAATTAGAAGAAAACTTACATTTGGTGTTAGAATATAACAATGTGTTGCAAACAGTGTAAGTTCGTTTGGTATGTTACTTCAGTTTTATTCTATCCATCCATGAGTTGAGAGCTCACTGCCTTACGCATGCTATCCACTTCACCAGTTCACTGGAGGCTTAGAAAACAGCCTCTTGTTTCCATGCAGCAGCTGGCAGGATGGCAAGCAGTGGTGTGTCAGAGGAGTATGGTATTGAAGCTTCCCTCAACTGTGACATTGTGTATTATTTTATGTGCTCTCCAGTCTTGGTTTAACAAAACTTGTTTTATCAGTATAATTCGCATTGCATGTGATGAACTGATTATATTATGGTTTGTGCAAAGGCAGCACTTGAGTCTTCATTCCTTGAATTAGATGATAACCCATTTTCAAGCTGGGCTTACATGATAAAAGTGTGCTTATAAAGATAAGTAGTTCACTCCACACTTAGACATTAAAACAGTTGAAGGGAAATAAAACAGAAAATTTTTATTTTCTTGGCATAAAAAGTGTCTGAGGCTTACAGGTTGCTCTATAAAAAATAATTGTATTGTTACAAATATATCATGTTTGGTGAGTCTGGGATTGAAAAAGGGTGGACAGCAGCTTCTTTTGGAGCATGCATGACAAAAAATTTTGACAGAAAAGCCAAGAAACACTAGAATTCAAGCAGGTACCTTCAGAATCAGTAAAGTTTTTAGTTGTTGAATCATGGACAAACTGAACATTCAGTTTCTGAGCGAGCTGAACTGTTAGCCATACAACATAATGTGATTGTGAAACAAAACACATTCATAACCAAGAGACTTTTGATGTTTTTTGTTTCTTGGGCAAACAAGAGCTTGCATTCAGAGGACACTTTGAAGATGAAAGCTCCGACAACAAAGGGAATTACCTTGCATTACTAGAACTTTTGTCTACACCAAAACAGTTTATTTGTGATCACTTGCAGAGCACTTTTAGATTCAAAGGAACATCAACCACTGTTCAGAAGGAATTAATTGAATCAGTTACTGAAATCATTAATGATCATGTTGAAGAAGAGTTACAGTCATGTGAGTCTGTTAGAGTGCAAGCAGATGAAATCTTGGATGTTTCCTGTAAATCACAAATGAGTATCATTCTCATGTTTTGTACACAAGAGAATCACAGAGAAATATTTATTGGTTTTCATTGTGTTTTTAGTGACAAAACAGCTCAGTGTTTGTCAGAAGTTGTACTCCGTCCACTTGAGGTGTGAAGAGTTACTGACAAAACAGTGAATCAAATATTTGATAGAGCCTCAGTAATGGCAGGTAAACGTGTAGGTGCCCAAAATTTTGTTAAACAAATATTTCTGCAAGCTATATTTTTGCACTCTTATGTTCATAAACTTAATCTAGTGCTGTTACCTTGCTCCAAAAATATCAAAGAAGTTAGGCTTTTCATTTGCAGTCTTGTAGTGTTCCATATATCTTTCAGCAAGTCCTCAAAGAGAACACTACTCTTAGAAAATAAAGGATTCAGATTGCATCAAACATGTACTACATGCTGGAATTTCAATTATATGAGCTGTTCACACAATATATCTTAAGTACCATGGTGCTACAGAAGATTTGGACAAGATCAAATCCCATGCTTCCTCCTTCATAATTGCAGTAACTTTATCAGTAAACCCCTAGCCCACATAATAAACTTCTCATTCCTGAATGGTACATTTCCTGGTATGCTCAAAATTGCAAAAATTATACCTGTCCACAAAAAAGGAAGCAAAGAGGATCCCAGTAATTATCAACCCATTGCACTGCTTTCAACTTTTAGTAAAGTATTTGAATATATATTGGCCACCAGAATCATGTCCTTTCTAGACAAAGAAAATATCCTGTCACCTGCTCAGTTCGGCTTCCAAAGTAAGAAAGCTACAACTGGTGCAATACAAGAATTTCTAGATCATGCACTGAAGCTTGTGGACAAAAAACTCCCAGCCATAGGTATCTTCCTAGATCTCACAAAGGCGTTCGACATGGTTAATCATAGTATACTTCTGCAAAAGAGGCATTCCTATGGAATAAGAGGAAATGCATATGACTGGTTTAAAAGCTATCTGGAAGATCGACAGCAGTATGTCGAATTAAATGAAACTAAGCTCTCAGGTTCAGCTAGCACTGTACATTCCTCCATACATACCATAAAGCAAGGCGTTCCCCAAGGCTCCGTCCTGGGCCCCTTGCTGTTGTTACTTTACATGAATGACCTTCCTCACAGCCTACCAAATACAAAAACCCTTTTATTTGCTGACGACACCTCTATACTCATATCTGTGCCTGAAAAAATTCTCCAATCTAATATAGATAGGACCACAGATCAAATAAGTCAATGGCTTCAGAGTAACAGGCTGCTGCTTAATGCAAAAAGGACAATTGGAATAACCTTTCACACTGCCCAAAACAGAAATCCATTACTACCAACTATATCACTGGAAAAAAATAATGTTAAACTTGAAAATGAAATAAAATTTTTGGGTGTCACTATTACTGATACGCTCACATGGAAAAGGCACATTGATGTTACCAGCACAAAACTTAGTAAACTATGCTTCATGATTAGATCAATAAGGAACATCACTAACACAAGTACCCTAACCACAATGTACCATGCACTCTTTCACTCTGTACTTAAGTACGGAATCATCTTCTGGGGCCAAAATTCTGAATCAATTAAGATATTCAAACTGCAAAAGAAGATAGTCAGAACAATTATGTTCAAAAAACGAAGGGACACTAGTAAACCATTATTTAAGAAACTAAATATTTTGCCCCTCCCATGCCAATACATACTAGAATTATTATTCTTTACCAAAAAAAGTATCAACAACATTAGCAAAAATATTGATTACCCCAATTATGACACAAGATCAAAAACCTCTCTAAGAATACTTCCCCACTCAACAAAACTGTACAGTGATGGTGTCAAGTGCATGGGAATAAAATTATATAATCATCTTCCAACTTTTATACAAGAAATCCAAGAAATAAATAAATTCAAATGGACAGTGAAATCTCTTTTAATAAAAGACTACTTTCATACCATCCAGGAATATTTGGAATCAAAATTGTCTTAGTGCATGATAATGTATCAAAGCTGAATATTGTTAAGTCAATTTTGTCACATCATGTAACAATTCTCTGTAAAGCTGTAACTTTAAGTAACATAATTTTGTAGGTAAAATAATCTTTCTTCTGTGTTCTTGTTTACTATTTTAGACTCCTGTAAACTGTATATTTGTATTGACTTATCCCATATCAGTTGTACAAGCCATTGTACTGATTTGATCTACGGGACAAATAATAAATAAATAAATTAGATGGGTAGATCACATAACTAATGAGGAGGTATTGAATAGAACTGGGGAGAAGAGGAGTTTGTAGCACAACTTGACCAGAAGAAGGGATCAGTTGGTAGGACATGTTCTAAGGCATCAAGGGATCACCAATTTAGTATTGGAGGGCAGCGTAGAGGGTAAAAATCGTAGAGGGAGACCAAGAGATGAATACACCAAGCAGATTCAGAAGGATGTAGGTTGCAGTAGGTACTGGGAGATGAAGAAGCTTGCACAGGATAGAGTAGCATGGAGAGCTGCATCAAACCAGTCTCAGGACTGAAGACCACAACAACAACAACCACCATGAGTTGAAAGACATTTTCAAAAATATTACACAGATAATGAAGATTGGGATGTAGCATCAGTCAGAAACACTTTTGCCTTGCTTAACGTTCTCAACATCCTTTCCCTGCTTTGTCTGTACAAAGCAATATTTCTATATGTTGAGCACCTCTATGCACTTATTCTACACAACACTGCATGCAATATTAATATGTTTACTGCTGAAATCAAGAAAGGCCATCAGTTTTTTAAAGGACATGAAATCAGAAAAAAAACTGTGACCTCAAGTATTGAAAGCTGCAACAAGAAACTTCACAATGAAATAAGTGTGACTTCTAAGTAGTCCATTAGAATGTTATCTTATGAGATTTTAGATAACATGATAGTGCAGATGGAAATGTGGGTTGGAAGTCTTCAGATAATTCAGTTTATAAAGTTGCTAGATAAGAATCAGTTTGGAAATTATTTATCAACAATGAAATCGAATGGCTATCTCACAACTTACCCATTCCTCAACAAAGAACAACTGGAAAATGAGTTTCGAAACATTTATATTGACAAACATAAATATTTATCACCTGCAAACCTTCTTCAGTTCACAAAGGACAGTCAGCTTCAAAATATTTATAATGTAGCAACAGAGCTTACCAAACTGATTCTTACATTCCAAGTCACTGCAGCATCTTCTGAAAGAAGTATGAGCACCTTCAAAAGAATAAAAAAAATGCCCCTGCAATTCAGTGACAAATGATACGTTAAGTTCTCTCTGCACAGATGGTTAAATAACTTACAAGTGACCAGAAATTTAAAGATAATGTGACTGATAATTTTGCTACCAACAGGAATCAATGCATGGATCTCCTGTTTAAAAAGATTTAAGGCAAGCCTACGTACAGTTAATTCATTTGCTTTATCACTGTGTAGTACAAACATAATTTTTACACATAGAACAGAAACATAATATTTTCAAATGATAAATATTTGACTAATTGTAAGACAAATTACTTGATTGATAAAATTATTTTGTCCCTTCTGAACAAAACCATCAAAGCAGCATATACTTCTCATAAATGAATTATCATCACGCAACACCAATGCAATGTAGTATGTAGTTTCACAAAACCCACATTTACTTGCATTTCAAAATATTCATTTTACAAGATAATTAATTAATACTTAAAAGAGGTGCTAAAAGAAAACTGATTACTATAATGGTGTGCTCAAATACATTTTTGTTGCAAAACAAGTATTTTCATAACTTTTGAAATTGGAAACTTGTGGTAAGTTCATATGGGACCAAACTGCTAAGGTCATTAGTCCCTAGGCTTACACAATACTTAATCTAACTTAAACTAACTTACGCTAAGAACAACACCCACACCAATGTCTGAGGGAGGACATGAACCTCCAACAGGGGGAGCCACACGAACTGTGGCAAGGTGCCTCAGACCACGTGGCTACCCCACGCGGCCATAACTTTTGAGAACTGGCAAATGACTCAAAGAGTATTTATAAGGGACATAAAGAATAATACCATGAACACATCCTTTCCTTTTCATCCCTTAACGAGAGATATATGAACACCTTCACCGTTCTTTAACTTTCTGATTACTGACAAGTGAACCAGGAAGTTCTTACAAACAAACAATAAAACTTTTGACATGAGGTTAACCCTCTCCTTCTCCTCCTCTCAAGACATGCCTAAATATTCATTTTATTTCTTACCTTCCCAAAATCTTGACAAATGAGGTCTGAATGTTTTATATGTTTATTTATTAGGTGTTCAACATGTTTACCATGCAATTGGGTCCGTCAAAATACATTTTACATATCAATAAAAGTAAAGTTGTTACTAATTTTTACATTATACATTACATTATACATATAGATCTTTTTAGTAGTTAGTAATTTTTACATTTTATATACATTGTCATTTTACACATACACATAAATACATAAACTTCTTACTAATCAGGAGATTTCAGTGACAATGATAATATAGTTTGTATTCAAGAATTAATTATATAGTTTTTTAGTTAATGATAGTTACACTGTTTCTTTGTTTATTTCATTCAAGAATTAATTACACAGTTTTGCGTATTTAGTTAATGATAGTTACATTACTTCATTGTTCATACATTCCTTCCAAATTACTTCCAAGATTTTCTTCAATTGAGTAGTATGCTTTATTTTTAAACCATGTGCCTAATACCTACTTATATTGAAAGAGGGTGAGGGTGTGACTGATTGTGCCAGTTTAGACTTAGATGTTTGTGATTGTTGTGTGTCAGTGACAGCCTAGAATAGGTGCTGTAGTCTGGAACCGAGCGACCACTACGGTCGCCGGTTCGAATCCTGCCTCGGGCATGGATGTGTGTGATATCCTTAGGTTAGTTAGGTTTAATTAGTTCTAAGTTCTAGGCGACTGATGACCTCAGAAATTAAGTTGCATAGTGCTCAGAGCCATTTGAACAGCCTAGAATATGGTACATCAAGCATGTAATTGTTTCTAGTGCTGTGCAAAAGTAAATTCATTCTCTGTGTAAATTGTTGTATATTTTATTTTATGTATATTAAGCAGCTATACATACAGAGACATGGGAGGATCATTATGTTTAATAGGCTGAAGTGCTCCTTGCAGGTTTCTTTTGGAACCAATCCTTGTATATATCCTTTTCCTTTTGCCATTTGAATACACAGTTTGTGCCTTTTGAATTACCCCAGTGTATAAAGACTCCCATATTGTAGCTGTGACTGAAAGAATGCATAGTAGCAAAGCATCAATAAACTTTTACTGACAAAATATCTCAGTTTATACAGCAGGAACAACATGCATGCAAGTTTGCCTGTCGGATAGCTTATATAGTCATCCCATGAGAGCCTTTTGTCTATTTTTAGACCCAATAGTTTGGCACTGTGATTCTCTTCTTTCCCTACCTTCAGATTAAAATACATTTCCTCTGTTTTTGTGTTGTTTATGCATAATTGGTTAGCAATACTTCATACTATACATTTTTCAAAAAGTTCATTATTTTTGTTTACCATCTCTTGCATACTCTCACCCTTGTAGATCATGGTCACATCATCAGTACATAGGATGTCTTTGCAGGTTATACAGTTTGACAGTAAAGAGGAAGGGTCCAAGAATGGAGCCCTGTGGAATTCCTCTCTTAATTTTCATTAGTTCTGACCTTTCATTGTCCACATAAACTGACTGTAGCCCATTATTTAGGTATGATTCAATCAAATTAAGTGGTCTGTCATCAGTATCATAATATTCTAATTTTTTAACAATTATGTGATACCGAACCAAATGCTTTGCTTAAGTCTAAGAGTGTGGCACAAGTGGTCAGTTTCCTTTTAAAAGCACTGTGGATTTCTGTTATCAGGCTTGCAATAGTGTTTATGGTTGAGTGATTAGTTCTAAATCCAAACTGGCTGTCATTAAGTAATTTATTGCTCTCATAATACATGTAAATATGTGTGTGAACATCTCTCTATGATTTTGGCCAATATTGGAACAACTGATATTGGTCTATAGTTATCTGTAGCAGTTATTCTACTTCAGTTAAATCTTTTATCTGTTTTATTCTGTGATTGAAAAAGAAAAGCTTCTGCATCAGTTAAATAGTCACTTTTTGGTATGTAGGCATTTACTGAATTTATAAGACAGCAAGAAAAAATATTGGAATGTTATGGATAGTATTGCAGAATGAAGTGAATTGGTGCAGATTATCAGCTTGTCTTCAAATTTCCCTATCAATTTTACTTTTGTATTTCATAAAGTTTATGTATTACTGGGAATGCGAAATACAACAGTCAGGATCACTCTGTTTATTTCAGTTACATTGAAGCATGAAATATTCTTAATATTTTTCTGACAGTGACCATCACCTACTCTGTTTAGTGTTCCATAACCCCCATTTTTTTATCTATGTTCAGTTATGCATTTAATATGTCAATCAGTTTCCAAAGTTTATTCTCAGGTGTCATCTTTTTATAGCAAGTTACAACACTATAATCTTTTCTTCATGACATATTTATCATCAAGCAATATAATTCACAAACCGATGCACAAGATGCAATGCTGGTCCCAGAAGAAGTAAATAATTACTTCCTAACCTCAGTGAGTGAGCTAAAAAACAAAATTAAGCAAAATGGCACTTGTGCAATAGATCATCTTGGAGCTGTGCTCCATAGGAGGTATACTTTCCACTGGAATGTTGTCACCCCAGAGGATAATGTAAAAGCTGTGGTAAGGTTCACCAACTCCAAAAGTATGGACTGTTACTAGTTTTCTAACTATGTAATGAAAAAAATAATACACCTTATCTGTCAACCTCTTTCTTTCATTTTTAATATGTGTTTAGAATCTGGAGTTTTCCCAGATGCACTCAAAACTGCTAAAGTGATACCAGTCTTTAAAAAGGGAGATAAGCATCTGCCCCAAAACTATCGACCAGTTTCTATTGTCCCAACTTTCTCTAAAGTTTTTGAATATCTAATGTACAGTCAACTAAATAACTATTTTGAAAAGCATAATCTCCTCTCCAACAGACAGTTTGCATATCAACATGGTAAAAGTACCACTACTGCTGTCACTGAAGTTGTTACCCAGGTGTTGACTGCATTAGAAAATAAGGATCTAGTATCAGCTGTACTTTGTGATTTTAGCAAAGCCTTTGACTGCATACCATCTAATAACCTACTTGCAAAACTGGAATTTTATGGCATACACAAACCATCTTTAGATGTAATCGAATCATATTTAAGTAACAGGAGACAGTTTGTATCAATTAAAAATAGATGCTTCTCGCTGAAGGAAGTTTGGACTGGAGTGCCTCAGGGCTTGGTCCTAGGTCCTTTTCTGTACATCATTGCAGTTAATGACTTACCTTACCATGTAGGAGCAAATTCAATTGTGTGTTATGCAGATGACACAACATTGCTCAATACACACCACGATACTACAGAACTGCATCAGGCAACACAGGAAAAACTAGAACTAGTAATGAATTGGTTTTCTTCTAATGAACTCCTGTCTAATCCTGATAAAACACAAGAACTAATTCTGGGTTTAATTACAGCTGTTGAAAGCAAATCAGTAAAACTGTTAGGATTCCACATTGATTCAAAATTAAACTGGGAGGAACAAATTAGCCATATCTGCAAGAGAATAGTAAGAGTGTGTTATCTCATCTGGAGACTGACAGATGTAGTCACTGATGAGTATCTAAAAGTGGTATATTTTGGCCTCTTTCAATCACACATTTCCTACGGCATATTGTCGAAACAAGGCCCCAGGAGTAGACAACATTCCATTAGAACTACTGATGGCCTTAGGAGAGCCAGTCCTGACAAAACTCTACCATTTGGCGAGCAAGATATATGAGACACGCGAAATACCCTCAGACTTCAAGAAGAATATAATAAATCCAATCCCAAAGAAAGCAGGTGTTGACAGATGTGATAATTACCAAACTATCAGTTTAATAAGTCACAGCTGCAAAATACTAACGCGAATTCTTTACAGACGAATGGAAAAACTACTAGAAGCCGACCTAGGGGAAGATCAGTTTGGATTCCGTAGAATTATTGGAACACGTGAGGCAATGCTGACCCTACGACTTATCTTAGAAGCTAGATTAAGGAAAGGCAAACCTACGTTTCTAGCATTTGTAGACTCAGAGAAAGCTTTTGACAATGTTGACTGGAATACTTTGTTTCAAATTCTGAAGGTGGCAGGGATAAAATACAGGGAGCGAAAGGCTATTTACAATTTGTATGGAAACCAAATGGCAGTTATAAGAGTTGAGGGGCATGAAAGGGAAGCAGTGGTTGGGAAGGGAGTGAGACAGGTTTGTAGCCTCTCTCTGATGTTATTCAATCTGTATATTGAGCAAGCAGTGAAGGAAACAAAAGAAAAATTCAGAGTAGGTATTAAAATCCATGGAGAAGAAATAAAAACTTTGAGGTTCGCCGATGACATTGTAATTCTGTCAAAGACAGCAAAGGATTTTGAAGAGCAGTTGAACGGAATGGATAGTGTCTTGAAAGGAGGATATAAGATGAACATCAACAAAAGCAAAATGAGGATAATGGAATGTAGTCAAATTAAGTCGGGTGATGCTGAGGGAATTAGATTAGGAAATGAGACACTTAAAGTAGTAAAAGAGTTTTGCTATTTGGGGAGTAAAATAACTGATGATGGTCGAAGTAGAGAGGATATAAAATGTAGACTGGCAATGGCAAGGAAAGTGTTTCTGAAGAAGAGAAATTTGTTAACATCGAGTATAGATTTAAGTGTCATGAAGTCATTTCTGCAAGTATTTGTATGGAGTGTAGCCATGTATGGAAGTGAAACATGGGCGATAAATAGTTTAGACAAGAAGAGAATAGAAGCTTTCGAAATGTGGTGCTACAGAAGAATGCTGAAGATTAGATAGGTAGATCACATAACTAATGAGGAGGTGTTGAATAGGCTTGGGGAGAAGAGAAGTTTGTGGCACAACTTGACTAGAAGAAGGGATCGGTTGGTAGGACATGTTCTGAGGCATCAAGGGATCACCAATTTAGTATTGGAGGGCAGCGTAGAGGGTAAAAATCGTAGAGGGAGACCAAGAGATGAATACACCAAGCAGATTCAGGAGGATGTAGGTTGCAGTAGGTACTGGGAGATGAAGAAGCTTGCACAGGATAGAGTAGCATGGAGAGCTGCATCAAACCAGTCTCAGGAATGAAGACCACAACAACAACATTGTTATGGGGACATTCTTGCTTTGTCAGTGAAATTCTGAAAATTAAAAAAAAAAAAGTAATCAGAATAATGAGCAAAGTTAAGCCCAAGGAACACTACTGCCCCCTCTTTATCAAGCACATGACATTAACTGTGGTGAATCTATACATCTACACAGCACTGCTTTATGTCAAAAGCAACTTAAATGAGAACACCAGAGGCAAACTGGACTTCGACATACCAAGACACAGATTCACAAAGACTGCAAACTCACAAAAAATAATGAGTTTAAAACTTTTCACTAAACTTCCAGCATCTGCTCTGTCACTGACCAGTAATATTTTCAAACGTAAGATTTATGACTGGTTACTCAAACACCCATTTTATAAGATAACAGAATATTTTGAAATAATCATTGACATTAGTATGTAAGAATATTCCTAAAAGAAAAGGAATTAAATTGTAAAAACTTTACTGTAAAGTTATTGTTAATTGTATATTTAATGTTCAGACCTATTCCGTTGTAAGTGGTCAATGGTGAATAAACTGAATAAACTGAAAACATGTACGCTTATGACTGGTAAGATTGTTTCAAAACAAGTTTCTTGCTCAACAACAACATTACTAGTTGCCTCAACCGATTGTTCCTCTTTAACAACAAGACTGACTTTACAAGTGATTTATTTTACCCTGTTATCCACAAAGATATTTATTTATGTAAATTGGTTACTTAGTTGATAACTATTCTTTTGTATTTCAGATTTTAAAAAGTCTATGTTAGATTTCATTGTAGATGCCAATTCAGATGCCAGTTCATCAATTCATCTTGTTCTTTGAATGCAGCCATGACATCTTTCATGTACATATTCTTACATATTAAGGCTGCAGCCAGGGAAATTGTGACTTGTAAGTGCCTGCCAGTTCCCTGAGAGTGGCCAGTAATGGGAAGGGGCAGGATATAAGAAGAAAGGGAGGTGTCTGAAGCAACAAACAGTTGTCTCTCTTGTCTAAATTTACTGTTAATTTTCATTGAAAAAGACATAATAACACATGGATCTCATCAGATCTTGGTCATCATACTGAAGAGCAAGCTGAAGGAAGGCTTAATTGGCATCAGTTATAATGGCAAAATGCCACAGGTTGAATTGTAGAAGCAGAGCCAGTACGTCTGGTAGAATATTAGCAATGGTGCATCTTCTTCATGAGCAGTTCCACCAAAAACAGCTCACTATTACATAGTTCACAGACTCTCTCTTTTGACTATGTGATGTGGCATATAAAAGATATTATATGTGTCTCAGAAGGAGCTAACGCAACATGATATGAGCAGAGTGTCATAAGTGTGTCTTAGCTCATTGTTTTTTGTAGATGACATCTTTCATTGTTTCAAAAGTATTAGGAAGAATGAATGTGGACATATGTTGAAGACAAACTACCCGTCACCCACCTTTGATAAGGTAAGAGTCACAGAACTCTTCCACAATTGTGGAGTGTGTTGGGCTCATTGAGGGTTCCTGTTCATATTTAATATCTATCAGTTCCAAATATCAAAAACACCTAATGTCATCTGTTGGATCTTGTAGAATAAAGTTAATAAGATTAACAGCAGTGTGGACTGCTGAAACTCATGGTCAATTTCTGCTAAGTATCTAGCTGAACTTTAACGACATTAAGGCTAGAGAAGGAGATACTCATGTGGGCAGGGTGTCATGAACAATTTGCCAGTAATGATTGTCTCCTATAAGTAAATAAGAGGGAAGGTACATATGTTTGTCAGTAGGATTGGCCCATGATAGGTTACACTTCTGTTGCATTATTATGACATCTTGTGATACTGATGAAGGAATGTGAATTCTCAAAAGCATTGATACTAATGTGCTCATTATTCTATATACTTCTCATATGGACAAGTCTGCAATTCGAATGTGGTAACTTTGGATTTAAATACATCAACCATCACGAACTGAGTGTCAATTATTTGTACATAGAGAATGGCAATCAAAGATCTGTTAAAAGTTAATGGGCTGTCAGTGTCCAGAATGCGACTTGTACATTTAGCCTCACCTTTGCGTTCTGTAATACAAATACATGCTGTCTGCAGGTGTGTGAAGCTCGGGCAACTTGAGTTTATGTTATCCACTGAACTAGAACTCAATTGTGCTCTAGAAGGTGTAGATGTTTTGCAGTCACAAATTTATTTGCGATGGACACCTTTACAGAATGAGCAGAAAGTCTGCGTTTCCTAAAGCAAGTTTCAGAAATATGGCCTTTCTAGAGTTGAAGGAAACAGTGGTTACATAACTTCAGTGTCCTGAGACACACCTATACCTCTAGTAAGATTTGACAATCCAGAGCCCAATGGCTGTGTTGTGTACAGAAAATGCAATATGGTTCTGGCATCTGCTTATTATTGTGTTTATAGAGAGTTTTGTATAGACTGTACATTGAGAGCTGACGCCAAAGGCAGCAGATCTTCTGGGCAATGAGCGCTCCATTTACTTCTTCCGCTAAAAGCTCAATTAAATTTAAAATCTGCTTTGGAGAAGCTATGTCTTTTTACAATGACCATCCAGCAATGACAGATTTATTCTGTGAAGCCGCACAATGTCTTCAGAGCTAAGACTCTTTTATAGGTACTATTGTCTTCCCCCAGTGATTTTAATGCTTGCATTCCTTGATTACATTCTATCAGTGTTAACCTGAGGTTTCCAGAGATAGGAACTAAATAGCCACAATCATTTCCAAATAATCTAAGTGTGCCTGAATGATTCTTTTACTATTTATCTACTGTGGCTGAGTGGATAGCGTGGCTAACTGCCATTTGAGGGACCTTGGTTTGATTCTCTACTGGGTTGGAGATTTTATCTGCTCAAGGAACAAATGTTATGTTTCTCCATCATCATTTCATCATCACTGATGCACAAGTCGCCAAATTGGCATAAAAAAAACTTGCACTAGGCAGCCAAATAGCCCCAAATGGGGTCTCCTGACCAATAATGCCATACAAGCATTTCATTTTTCCATACTTTTCCCAAAGAATGTTCTTTTTATTCTTGTAAGTGGATGTGGATACAGCAATATCATCAATGAGCATCTGACCTTTCTATATCCACAGAGATATTCTTCAAGCCACCATATGGTGCATGGTGGAGGATACCTTGTACTAATACTAGTCATTTCCTTTCCAGTTTCACTTATCTTCTCTTTGTGATCCTTACACAAAATGTGCTTTGGTGGCAGAGGCTTCAAATGCTGGTTCTCTAAATTTCTCTTGGTAATGTTTCTCGAAAACAACATAGTCTTCCCTTCAGCAGTTTCCATCTGAATTCCTGAAGCATCTCTGTAATTTTTGTGTGTTGATAAAATCTACCAGTAACAAATCTAGCATCCAGTCTCTGAATTGCTTCAATGTCTTCCTTTAATCTGACTTGGTGGGGATCCCAAACACTCAAGCAGTACTCAAGAATGAGTCACACTAGGGTTCTCTAATCATATGGTCTCCTTTACAGATGAACCACACTTTCCTACAATTCTCCTGATAAATCAAAGCTGACCATTCAGCTCCCCTAGTACTGTCCTTAGATGCCCATTCCATTTTATATCACTTTGTAACATTATGCCAAAATATTTAATCAGCAAAACTGTGTCAACCAGCATACTAATGTTGTGCTCGAATGTTACAGGATTGTTTTTTCTAATCCCTTGTATTTTCTTATACAGGGTGTATCCTATTTTCAAAAATCATAACTATTATGTTATCTGAGATCTGTGTGTGAACTATGTGCTGTTGGAAAGAGCAAACTCTTGAGTTTTACATGGTTCCACTAGGTAGTAGCAGTGTGCGCTCACTTCAGTTCTAGTAAAAATGGCGCCAGGACGACAGAAAGGATTTTGTGTTCTACATTTTGCGCAGTGCAGGTCAGCAATAACTGTTCAGCATGACTTTAGTACTAGGTATGGTGTGCATCCTCATACAGCACAGAGTATTGGATGATGGCATGAACAATTCTGAGAAACAGGTTGTTTGTCTAAAGGCAAATCACTGGGCCATCTCCAAGTGTCTGACACAGACATCAAATGCATCTGCCACAGTTTCACAAGCAGTCCGGAGACATCCGTTTTCCACGCAGCTCGGCAGCTCAACATTCCCCCGATGTCCACCTGGCATGTGTTGCATTGACATTTACACATTAAACCATACAAAATTCAGATACTGCAAGCTCTTCTTGAAGGTGACAAACAACAATATGTGGAGTTCTGTAATTTCGTTCTTGGCAAGATGGAGGCTGGCAGTTTCCTTCCATGCTTAGTGTTTAGTGATGAGGCACCATTCCATTTAAATGGAAAGGTGAACCATCATAATGTGAGAATATGGGGTACAGAAGAACCACATGAAGTTGTACTACATGAGATGGACTCTCCAAAATTTAATGTGTTTTGTACACTTTCACAGGAAAAGGAGTATGGTCCATTTTTCTTTCCCAAGAACACTGTTACAGGAAGCACATATCTCGATATGCTTGAGAACTTTCTTTTCGCACAGTTGGAGACTGATCTGAATGAATTCATTTACCAACAGCATGGAGCACCGCCATGCTGGCATCTGGAAGTGCAGGAAATTTTAAATCAAAGGATTAGTGATTGATAGATTGGTTGTAATGGACCAAATGATTCAGCCGTACATTACTGTTCTCTGAGGTTACTGTATGAGATTATTTCTTGTGGGGGTTTGTAAAAGGCTCTGTGTATGTGCCTCCATTACCAGCAATAATGAATGAACTGATACATCTATGCAGCTGTGGAAGCTGTAACTCAAGACATCCTCACTGCAGTGTGAGAACAATTTAAATACCACATTAACATATGCATATTGAACTTCTATGAAAAGGTATGAAAAAAAAACCTTTCTGAGTTTCCCATTCATCAGAAAACAAAATTCATTGTAAATGTTTATTAGTTTCAGAAATATAAACATGCCAAAAAGGTGATTCTTTTTGATACACTATGTATTTTTCTTTTAGAGCAAGCTGTCATTCATCACATCAACTATAAGTTCTGTCTAAGTTACCTTGTATCCTCGTATAGAAGTTCAACAATGACACCTTACCATACACCACAGTGTATGGCAAACAGCTTCAGATTTCCACACGCCCAATCTGTCAGGTTATTTATATAGGTTCCCTGGGGCACTCCTGATGACATCCTTGTCTCTGACAAACACTCACCATTGAAGACAAGCCTGAAAGAAAGATACACTTATTAACAATCGACACAGAGCTTTCAGGTTGCTCCAAAAATCTGGACCAGGTCTCCACATCTCCTGAGGAGCAATCTTCAAGTTAATGCACGGTAATTTGACTGTTTTAGTAACTGCACTGGCGAGAGGGACCACATCCTTCATGCGTAAAGTTCATAAGGATTGAGAGAATTTCCTTTCAGTGCTGTTGGAAGCAATGGAAAGGGTACACTTCACTTTATCAATACTCACAAACTGTTACATCAGTATTTTAATCCTTTTCTGACAAAAGGGTGTGTAGTTGGTCATCCAGCAGTACAACAATTGACAATGTGTCCCCCAAATGAGCCCTGTAGTGTATAAATTTGGAGATCACTGTCTCAGCTGGAAATTCCCTGATTGCAGCACTGAATCAAGTAATGTTTGATCTCTGATTACGTCACTTTCTCCTTAGAATATGTAGTTTTCCTTCTAAAATGTCTAGAGTACTGTCAGAACTAGATAATCTTCGCCCATAAAAAATTATGCTAGCAGCAAGTAAAAAGAAGGTGAAAGCTGCTGATGAGAAAAGTGCTGCACAAATCCATCAGACATGAACATGAGCTATGCTGATCTTCAATACACCAAGTTCTGCCATGAATATCCCATAAAAGTATTAACTGCAGAAATAGAAGGGCTTGTAATGTTACTCGTAAAACAGATCAAGGCAATGCACACAAGCATGAAAGAGCCCCTTTCTGTGAGCATAAGTCCTACAGTGTAGTGCTGATCATCTTATTGTGACGCTGCTCCAGCTTTTTAGCGACAGTGAAAGTATTACTCACAGAAATTCATCCATGTGTCAGCCGCAGCAATTCTTCCCAGGTTCTGCACCAGATTGTTCTCTGTAGCTCCAAGTATGTAAGTAAGATGTGCTGCTAGTTCTCACATCAACAAGAACGGGTCTCACAGTTTCAGCTTGACTTGTTATGTAAACGGACAGAATACGTTGCTGCAGTTGGCGATCCCTATAAAAGACAGCAAGTGTCTGGTGCAGTTGGTAGATAGTTTACTGCTGCTACAATGGCAGGGTATCAAGATTTAAGTGAGTTTGATCGTAGTGTTGTAAATAGCAGATGGGCAATGAGACACAGCACCTCCGAGGTATCGATGAAGTGGGGATTTTCCCGTACGACCACTTCACAAGTGTACTGTGAATATCAAATCAAATCTCTAACATAGTTGTGGCTGGAAACAGATCCTGCAAGAGCGGGACCAATGACAACTGAAGGGAATCGTTCAGCATGACAGAAGGGCAATCCTTCCACAAATTGCTGCAGATTTCAATGCTGGGCCATCAACAAGTGTCAGCATGCAAACCATTCAATAAAACATCATCAATATGGGATTTTGGAGCCAAAGGCCCACACATGTACCCTTGATGACTGCACGGCACTAAACTTTACACCTCACTGGGCCTGTCAACACTGACATTGGACTGTTGATGACTGGAAACATATTGCTTGATTGGGCGAGTCTTGTTTCAAATTGTATTGAGCGGATGGATGTGTACAG
Source organism: Schistocerca serialis cubense (assembly GCF_023864345.2). Lineage (NCBI taxonomy): Eukaryota > Metazoa > Arthropoda > Insecta > Orthoptera > Acrididae > Schistocerca > Schistocerca serialis. Next base: position 289,201,375 of record NC_064638.1, read on the forward strand.
GTATGAAGACAGCCTCATGAATCCATTGACCCTGCATGTCAGCAGGGAGTGTTCAAGCTGGTGGAGGCTCTGTAATGGTGTGGTGTGTGCAGTAGGAGTGATATGGGACCCCTTATACATCTACATACGACTCTGACAGGTGACATATATATAAGCGTCCTGTCTGATCATCTGCATCCTATAATGTCCACTGTGCAGTCCAACAGACTTGGGAAATTCCAGCAGGACAATGTGACACCCCACACATTCAGAATTGCTACAAAGTGACTCCAGAAACACTCTTCTGAGTTTAAACACTTCCGCTGGCCGAAAAGCTACCCAGACATGAACATTATTGAGTATATCTGGGATGCCTTGCAACGTGTCGTTCAGAAGAGATGTCTACCCTCGCGTACTGTTATGGATTTACGGACAGCCCTGCTGGATTCATCCTGTCAATTCTCTCCAGCACTACTTCAGACATTAGTAAGGTCCATGCCACATCATGTTGTGGCACTTCTGCCCTACATGATGTCAGGCAGGTGTACTAGTTTCTTTGGCTCTTCAGTGTATCTTTCTTTGTGATTCAACATTTGAATTATATAAACATCTACATAAGTCTTGGAATGTTTATAAATTTTCTCTCTGGTATTACACTGCCAGCTTAGTTAATAAAATGTGGTGTCTACGTATCCATTTTATTTCCTCATTGTTTTCTCTTATAACTTACAATTTTTTATGGCGTCTTTTCACATAATCTTAAAATCTATGATAAATAATTGCTGCTTTCGTGTGAATCTGTATAATCTTCATTATCTAAGACTCAGAAATTGGTTAACTTAATCTGGCATATCTCCCTGTTATCAATTAAATTTTTATAATCTACATATCCGAGTCCCTACTTGATAGTTTGTTTTTTAGAGTTCTGCGTGTTCCACATTATGATTTATTGTTTGATAAAATACAGTCAGATTCATTTTTATTCCATCTGGTCTTTGCCAAATCCACTTTCTAACTGCATTCTTCTGGAAGAACGCGCTGTGGAAAAAGATATTTTTCTGCTCAGCAGACTCTACTAATGTATTACTATATGACATCATTCATTCCTGGTATCAAACACACAGCTTCCCACTGGAGAGTCATTCTTTAATTTTTATCCTGTTTTTGTATTAAAAATCACATTTCGACAATTTTATAGTGGAATTTATCAGTTTCTAGATCTCTTTATAATGGAATTCTACCTCCTTATCAGAATGTGAGCTCACTGGCTCATAGGCATAAATGACATCTGCAGAATTTCATTTTGTTGTTCTTTAAACCAAGTTCTGCTGCTTCTGCCGTCTGAAAATCCTTCACTATCTGCACTACTGTATTTAATTTTCTTGTTTATACTAATGCCTAAATCTGCATTTCCACCCAGCTCTGTTCCTGGTTTTAATTCTGTTTGGTCTTCACTTTTTGCCAGCCTGTGATATCTCATTTCATATCAACAAAGAATGGAAACTCCATGTAGGAATATCAACAAAGTGGGAAAAGGTAGATTCGACTTACCATAAAGATAAAACATTTAAGTGGCAGACAGGCACAATTAAAATATACTTACACATAAGCTTTCGGCCACAGCCTTTGTCGGAAGAAGAGAAACACACAACATTCATTCACACAAGCAAACAAACCTCACACACACAACTCCCAACTAGGGCAGCTTGGGTCTGAATGCAATATCATTTGACATCATTTAACTTCTATTTCAATTTCACTAATATCGTAAACAAAATATGTAAAATGTAGTAAAACAAAAACTAGACAGATGGCAAAAAGTAAGTATACTATTTAAAGTAATTGCCATACCTGTCAATACATTTATCCCATTATGAGACAAGATGGTCAGTGCCTCCATTGACAAATGTTTGCAGCTGCCTATGAAACCATGATTGAACCCACGCAAGAGCGTCTTCATCTAGAGCAAACCAACAGCCAAGAATGTCTTTCTTCAGGGCTCCAAGAATATGGAAATCACATCAGCAATGATTGAGACTGTATGGAGGATGTGCAAGGGCTTCCCAATGACGTCTGCAGCGTAGTAAAAAAAACTTCGGTAACACGTAGGTGGGCATTATAATGCAACAAAATGATGCCATCCGTTAACCCACTGGTTATTTAATTCCTGGAATTTAGCATCACAATTAGCACACAGCAGTACATGGACGCTTTGCAAAAACTGATGTGCAAGTCAAGTCTAAATGCCTAGTAATGTTGATTTAGGGCTCATTTTGTTACAGGATAATGCCTGCCCACATGTTCCCAAAGTTTTTTTAAAAAAATTGTGCTGACTTTCGCTAGGAAGCCCCCACATGTCCTCCATACAGTTCCGATCCCTCCCCATGTGATTTCCATACTTTTGGAGCCCTGAAGAAAGAAATTAATGGCCATAAATTTGCTTTGGACAAAGGGTGCACACCTGGATAAAACTATGGTTCTGTAAGCAACCAAAAACATTGTCCCATGAAGGAAATGACCAGCTTGTATTACAATGGGATAAATGTATTAACAATTATGGTACACTTTTGAAACAACACATAGTTTACTTACTTTTCCCCCATTTGTCTCATTTTCATTTGACTGCCGCTTGTAATTAAGAGGTATCTATACAGTTCTTGTTAATATAAGAGCCAGTCAAATCCAAATGAAACACCTGCCACAAAAGCACCATGAAGTGAATCTATTCAAAAATAATCACCACACGCAAGACATTTATCCTACTGGAAGGCAAGACAATCTATTCTCATTTTATGGAACTCTCAGCTGCTAATGGATCCACAACTCCACCTGCTTTTGCACTTCCTTGTCTGACAAACTGACATCCACAAGTCTTTCTTCAGGTTACCAAAGCTGTGAAAATCACATGCATATGTGAAAGATCCAAGGTATATGGAGGATGCTGCAGTGTTTCCCAACAAAATCACTGAAGCTTAGCCTTCAGCTGATGGGCAGTGTGGGGGCAGGCATTATCATGCAGCAGGATGATTCCATCCAACAGCACTCCTGGGCTTCTTAGCTTTATGCCATGTTGCATTTTCTGTAAAGTGTCTTCTTAGCACCATACACTTATTGTAGTTCTACAACCAAGGAACTTGATAAGCAGAAGGCCCCTGCAGTCGAAGGAGAACTTACCAGAACTTATGTGAACAGCTTTGGATTCCTTTGGCAGGCAAGATGTTGGATGTTTTTACTGTCAGCTTTGTCATTTGCACTTGGGCTCTGGGAATGCTGTTGGACCGAACCATACTGTTGCACAATAATACCCACCTCCACAGTGCTAATCGGATGAAGGTTACACTCCAGCAATTGGTTGGGAAACACTGCAATGTCCTCTAGATCTTCCATCACGTGATTTTCACATATATAGTGGCCTGAAGAGAAACATGCATGGTCCTTGTTTTCCATCAGATGAGGAAGTGCAAGAATGAGTGTAGTCGTGGATCCGCCAGCAGCGAACAGTTCCCAGAACTCCTGAAGATAGATGTTGACTGTGGATATATACATATATAAATAAGGCTCTAAGCACTATGGGACTTAACATCTGAGGTCATCAGTCCCTAGAATTAGAACTACTTAAACCCACCTAACCTAAGGACACCACAAACATCCATGCCCGAGGCAGGATTCGAACCTGCAACCATAGCAGCAGCGCGATATTGTATCAGTCTTTGACTGTTCAGTGATGTCATTAAACCCACCTAAAGACATAAACAACCATTAAACGGGGGGGGGGGGGGGGGGGGGGGGGGGGGGGGGGGGGGCCAACAGCTGAACAGTTCTAGTCATTCCAACAGGAAGGAGGTACATGGCTCATGTTGTCTATAGTTCAATCACACCTGTTGTTGTTGTTGTGGTCTTCAGTCCTGAGACTGGTTTGATGCAGCTCTCCATGCTACTCTATCCTGTGCAAGCTTTTTCATCTCCCAGTACCTACTGCAACCTACATCCTTCTGAATCTGCTTAGTGTATTCATCTCTTGGTCTCCCTCTACGATTTTTACCCTCCACGCTGCCCTCCAATACTAAATTGGTGATCCCTTGATGCCTCAGAACATGTCCTACCAACCGATCCCTTCTTCTGGTCAAGTTGTGCCACAAACTTCTCTTCTCCCCAATCCTATTCAATACTTCCTCATTAGTTATGTGATCTACCCATCTAATCTTCAGCATTCTTCTGTAGCACCACATTTCGAAAGCTTCTATTCTCTTCTTGTCCAAACTATTTATCGTCCATGTTTCACTTCCATACATGGCTACACTCCATACGAATACTTTCAGAAATGACTTCCTGACACTTAAATCTATACTCGATGTTAACAAATTTCTCACCTAGATGGTCAATACCGTGGTTCAGTTGTTACTTTGGGCCAGGAAGGGCTCTCAACAAGGGAAGTGTCCAGGCATCTCAGAGTGAACCAAAGCAATGGTGTTCGGACATGGATGAGATAGAGAGAGACAGGAACTGTCGAAGACATGCCTCACTCAGACTACAACTGCAGTGGATGACCGCTACCAACGGATTATGGCTCAGAGGAACCCTGACAGCAATGCCACCATGTTGAATAGTGCTTTTCGTGCAGCCACAGGAAGTCATGTTATGATTCAAACTGTGTGCAATAGGCTGCATGATGCGCAACTTCACTCCCAACATCCATGGTGAGGCTACCTTTGCACCCACGACACCATGCAGCGCGGTACAGATGGGCCTAACAACATGCCAAATGGACCGCCCAGGATTGGCATCACGTTCTCTTCACCGATGAGTGTCGCATATGCCTTCAACCAGACAATCGTCGGGGACATGTTTGGAGGCAATGCCTTAGACACACTGTCCAGAGAGTGCAGCAAGGTAGAGGTTCCATGCTGTTTTGTAATGGTATTATGTGGGGCCAACGTATGCTGCTGGTTGCCATGGAAAGCACCGTAACGGCTGTACGATACGTGAATGCCACTCTCGGACCGATAGTGCAACCATATCCGCAGTATATTGGTGAGGCATTCGTCTTCATGGACAACAATTCGGGCCCCTATCGTGTACATCTTGTGAATGACTTTCTTCTGTATAATGACATCACTTGACTAGAGTGGCCAGCATGTTCTCCAGACATGAGCCCTTTTGCACATGCCTGGGATGGATTGAAAAGGGCAGTTTATGGAGGACGTGATCCACCAGCCATTCTAAGGGATCTACACCAGCCATTGAGGAGTGGGAAAATCTGGACCAACAGTGCCTTGTTGAACTTGTGGACAGTATGCCACCACGAATACAGGCATGCATCAATGTAAGAGGACGTGCTACTGGGTATTAGAGGTACTGGTGTGTACAGCAATCTGCACCACCTGTGAAGGTCTTGCTGTATGGTGGTACAACATGCAATGTGTGGTTTTCATGAGCAATAAAAAGGGCAGAAATGATGTATATGTTTATCTCTATTCCAATTTTCTATACAGGTTCTGGAACTCCGAGAACCAAGGTGATGCAAAACTTTTTTTGATGTGTGTATGAAACAGGACTTTATCATCTTGTCTCCCAGTGGGATATATGTGTTAACACGTGTGGTGATTACTTTTGAATGGAACCATTCCATGGTCCAAAAGTTGTGGCAGGTCTTTGATTTCCATTTGAATGCTGTCATAGATATGGCTTTTGCATAAAATTTAATTTTGGAAATTTGGTTTAATAGGATATTAATGTTGACCTAAGAAAACTAGTTCTTCCTTAGTTACTGTGAAGTTAGAACAACATCTTGGAGACCCCCTTATCACTACATGAAAGAAGGAAGATTAGGAATTGTTAATCAGCTCATTATTGGTACACTCACTTCAGACTGATTCTTGAGGAAATATTCATTTTAAAAGATAAGAAATAACTCTAATGAGGAAAGCAAAAAAAGGTGAAAAGAGCAACTTCCTCGCTCAAAAAAAACGTTTTATTTGACATGTGACATGTTTATAAAAACACAGAAATGACTATTCATTTCCATAAATACAATTTTTACAATTAAAACTTTTACACATCTAACTATAAGTGAAGAGGTGAAAAACAAAAAAATATATGCTAGGGCAAGTATAGTTATAAAAGCTTGTTCCAGAATTAAGTATTGCAGTTATGTTGAAAATAGTCCTACAGATGAGTGAGGATCTGCTGCTTTTAGAATTGAAACAGAGAAAATAATGAAGGACAGTGTGAAATTCAAAAGCAGATGTTAAAAAGTATACTAGGAGATGCCAAAAAGTATGTTCGGAGATCTGATAAATACAATAAACCGATTGCAATAGTTTGATTTATAATGGAAACAAATGATGACTATTAGCAAAGAGGTGATGGCCCTTTCAGTAAATGGCTGATCCTTCTCATCAATAGGACAACTATTTTACTTATATCCCACACATGCATTTCATTGCTTCCACATTTTTGCTTGCCTGTATATATGGCTCCTCAAATCATCTTTTTTATGTTCTAAAGAAACTGTCACTTTCTGTATGCATTTCCTAAAATACTCTCTATATCACTAAGATTTTAATTTCTTCAAAAATTATTGTTTCTGCATTAGAAAGCTTTAGATTTAACAAACAAAGTTCTCACCAGTGATTTACAAGAGCTTAAAAAATAACCACATTACACAAAGTTTTAAAAACATGGTTCATCTTATTGTCTTCTTATGATTACAAAATTCATGCAATTTGATAAAAAGACTGATCTGCTCTGTAAACAGATAACAGCTGTTCACACACTTTGGTTCACTGAACTTTTGTGGAAGCTCCACACCTTCCATGAAAAGACTGATCATATTATATCAGAATAATTTCAACAAAACACATGAAAGTAATAGTAACTAGTTTCACACTACCATGTTCATGTACTGAAAATACATTAACACTCATTGTTGTGGACTTGTGGTAATGTAGCTGCTGGTATTTAGTTTGCTGGCATTTACTTCTCGGGGAAATGGAGAGAATTAAATGAAAAACATTTTATTGTCTGGATACTAGTTACAAATATCCCTGTCATTTGTTGAAATGCAACAGTTCAAAGGCAACACTTATGCCTGTGAGAAACATGAAACAGATAGGAATATTATGGCCAATGTGACAAAATCTGATACGTTCTACTTAAACATCTTTTTCACAACTGCTGCATATCGGTCATTCATTTCTTTTGTAACTTCTCTCACTTCTTGCAACCTTCCTTTTGCTGCAGTGTTATTAGGCTCAATTTTCAAAACTGCTTTCAAATTGTCTTCAGCTGTTTCATAATTATGGAGCTCTTTACACGCTACAGCATTCCTATATAGGGCTTTCACATTATTCTCATCAATTTTTAACACTTTCTGACATAGCACAATAACATAATGAAAATTCTTCTGATGAAGCTGACATGATGCCATATTATTTAACAAGTTAACTCGCAGTGATAGAATGTCTTTGTCTAGAGGCGACTTTCTGGATAAAGATTCTAGAGAACCTATAGTAACAATAATTTTGAAAGCTTTACTAAATTTTATGAAGGAGTCTATAATACGACCAGCACGAAAAAGTTTCACACCTTGCTCCTTATATAGTGTTGCTATAGAAAATTTCTTCTCTTTGCTCCAATCAAACAACAATTCATCATTATGTAACTCCTCAAGTTCTAGAATACATTTTATGTTACCCTTAATGCTAGGTCTAGATTCATATTTTGACTGGCAAAGAGGTTTTGTTGGTACTTCTATCACAAAATGACTGGTTTCTCTCAAGAACATACACTGAACACACAATTCTAGCAATCGATCCAGGTCGTTATCTGCCTCTCCGATTTTTATTATTCCATTAAAGGAATTACTGAAGTAGCAACTAGTTGGATCTACATCTACTCCTTCAAATGAAACATCTGTTACTTTCACTTTACACTCTGCAAACTCTTGAGGTTTAGTTCCCCACTCCCCGGGCTTAACAATAGTTTTGGAAATATGCCGTAAATGGTTTAGTAATTTGTCCTCTTCTTGTCTTTGAGATCTCTTTTTGTGTGCTCCTTCTTCATCTTGACACTCCATGCCATCTTCTCCGACATTCTGTCCTTCGGAAGTTTTCTTCTCTTCTTCTACCTGTTCTTGAACATCAGTATTCTTATATGTCTCTTCATTCAATGTAATATCACCTTTTCTATTCATCTTTATAAGTGGGACTGAAATTTTGGAGCCCTTCAAACAGACAAATATATCTCTGAAAATATTCTGCTAGCAGCGTTACAAACATTGACTTTTTAAAAGGGTAACTTGTTTCCTCAATCTTCCTGAAACAAGAAACCAAAAACTGCAACAGTTATTTGATTAAAATACACATCAATTTTTGTAATATGCTAACATGAGGATTTTTTAGTAATAACAAATAAAACTAACATATAAGGTTTCCCAGCACGATTGAAAAAAGAAGTTTCCAGGCGTTAAACTAGGTTATTAGTTCCATTTTTCCACATGCTATTTCGCCAATTCTCTTCTTATGCTGCAACAAAGAATAACATTTTCTGATCAAGATAATGAACAGGTACTGTAATAGAAGCCAAATGCAAAATAAATGAATAAAAAGCTCTAATGTTTAAACAAATATGGGACAAACAATGGGACAGCTTTCTATGGCTGATTTATGAATTGATCTTTTGATTCAGCTTTTAATAAATAAGGATAGAGTCTTCAATTTGAACAATGCTTTTATTCTGACACCCAATTTTTAAGACATTTACAACTGTTTCAGTAATCAGTCAAAAAGCTCTAAGGGAGCAGATGTAATACAAGACGCAGTGCCAGCTCCAAAATGTACCTCCTGTATGATAAAAGGGGCATGACTAGTTTCATGAATTAAATACTATTACACATAATGACTCATAGCTACCCATTTACAGTGAACAACTCTGATAATGTCACTTTTAGACTAATATGACTACGGCAATCACTAAAAAACTGTGATGGAAAGCTGAACTAATGCACAGTTAGAACTTGGAAATATACTCAAAATTATGTCGTGGACACACCTCTTATGGAAACTGTGTGTGTGTTTGTGTGCATGTGTGGTGGAGGGGGGGGGGGGTTTGCCTGTACGAAATTTAATAGAAACAAATGTCGTATAATTACAATCACTCACTCTCAGGCTCGCTCATGGTTACCCACACCATCACACTATCAATATATTTTAAGAACCATGAGATTGGACAGATGTTCATAAATACAAGAAGAATACTAAAATAATGAAAAAGGGAAACGTGACTGGTTGATCAATAACAAAAAAACATGGTTGAGCCAGCCTTCCTGATAACACATTACAAAATTCTCCATAAATTTTAGGGAACAAGCCACATGTCACAGAACCTTAACAGGCATACCACATCTGTTTGATTGCCAGTTAAAATAGACAGCTGGTAATCAGATGATGCCCTCTTTCTGAATATAAAACACAGTCTACCAAAATGTGACCACTGTGATCCACATCAAAAGCATCACACACTGAAGGATAGTCTCTCCGTAGCAAGACGCCATCCATCATAGGGCTATGTATGATGTGAATGCATCATAGGGCTACATATGATGTGACGACAAGTGATAAGGACCTCATACGATCTGCATGGCTAGAAGGAGGTATGCCAAGGCTGAATTTCTGATTGTCAGACATAGTTACTGTCATTTCAGTCACTGTTCTTCCCACCTGAACATGGAAATTTTGGCTGTAAGGGTATCAGCATGAGTAAACTAAATGCTACAAAATATACCCTTCCTCCACCCATTTATATTTATTACAAGAGATCCTAAAGAGGTCTCACAGTTGAACTCTGACACTTTAGTGAATAATAATACTTTTGTATCACAACACAGTGAAACTTTGTAGCATAACACAGTACAATTTATTTCTAGAGGCAGAGTTGACTTTTATTCTCCAGACTATTAAGTAACATTTAGCAAGTTCCCCATGCCACACAAAACCACAACTATTGAAAAGGTTATTTACATAAATGACCTACCATTGTTCACTCTACTGATAATCGTATTGCATGTATATCATCCTTCAGTAGGTTCTTAAATGATAATATAAAAATTTACTATTATAATGCTTCAATGATACCAGCCTCAGTACAAATATCATGTAAAAAGCTTTAAAGTGATATGACCTTCTTGTGACATCTCAAGTGGCTTTTTCACTCTGATTGCTTGCATTCACTCTGTTACTTAAGTTACTCTTTCAAACAAACAAAAATCCCAAGTCCACCTAAGAACTCATTTTATTACTATGTATAGTCCGGTGGTGTCAACTGATATGAAATTCTAAACTGGTTCTCATGAGGGGGAATGGATATGATTTAAATATCAGACATGGTGAAACCAGCTCTACCAATTTTGATAATGAGAATGGCAAAGCTGCCATGAACTCTAAGACTGATATGAACACTGTTTAATTTCACATTTTTCAAATATACGCATCATTGTCAGAGGAAAAAGAAGCAATAATTAAAAAAATCTTAGGACTAGCTGTGGATTGAGCTCCAGATCTTTGAATTTGTTCACACTCCACTTGTTCTGTGGCATCAACCTAGTGGCTATCAGTATTTAATACACTGAATAGTATGTAATCTTTCTTCTAAGCAAGTACTTGCGACAGCCTTGATTTCATGGCATCTCACAAGCAGGCCAACTATGGAGACTGGTGACTCCAGAAATGATTGTGTTTGAATATGTGATCACCAAGAACCTAACTGTTAACGGGAGATAAATTTTGAGGATAAACAGACTGAGCTGTTTCAGTCCTTCCTTCAATTTGGAGTCTGATATAATACCTACCCATTAAGCCACAAGCTACACCTTGACATCACTAGAATGCTAAAATTAAACCTCCCTCCCTACAAAGCAAGAAATTTGAAAATTTCTTATCGAGCTACCCATATATTACATAGCTGTTACAGTAGGTTTGGAACCCTTCCAGCAAGTCACCCACACCACATATGAACAGAACTATTGAAAAAGGCTATTTACTTACATAACCTACCATTGTTTGCACTACTGATAATAGTATTGCATGTATATCATCTTTCAATAGGTTGTTAAATGCTAAGACATTATTTCTGCATAACCTTCATGTCAGCACAGAAGTTGCATAACTATTAATGACCATCATGCCACTTCCTTTTTATCACTAACCACATATATGGTCTCTGGCCTTACAATCTCTCTATACTCAAGTAAAAATTACTTTGCACTTGATGTTTCAGTGAGTCGAAGAGATGAGAGCCTGGCACCATCCAATTGTAGTTCTTTTTCAATTGCCACATGCTCCCTGTGTTGCCTGTTTTGTAGGTATATGCAGTGTCTTGTGGTGTGCAGCTGGCTGCAACACTGTCCTCTCGTGTATCCAATCTGTCAATCACAAAGTAATTTTAATCAGAGCATAGCTGAGAAGTTTTCAGTTGATGAGACAACTAAATATGTTCCACAGGTGCTGACTGTTGCTGCTACAAACCAGTTTCATTAGTGTTTTTCCAGCTACAGTACTATTAGCATACTTAAACTTAAGATATTGTGAGTAATAAAACAGCCAACTTAATTCCTTTCCACCAAAACCAGCAGTAGGTTGACGAGTTATTGTGCAACACATTCAGATGAGTGAAGTTGTGTGTACAAGTTAATCTGATTTTATAATTCAGTTTCCTACTATTTTGCTACCCTCTCCCCTTTTTCTTTATTTTAAATACACCACTTAATGATGACTTGCTAAGAAGTAAGCCAGTTGTGATACAATTCATGAGACCCAAGGTTAACAGATAAAATAAAATAAAATAATGTTGTTTACAATGTGGTCGCTGTGTTGACCTAAGGCAATATTCTTAATCTGAGTAAATATGCCACTTTAGTCCTTTATTCACTCAGAAACGCTCTAAGCAGTTGAGAAAGCATCACTAACTAACCATCAGCATTGAAGCCATTACAAAAACAGAATTACAAGTACTGAAGAAAATACTTCAGTTCATTGTTATAGCTTGTTGCATAACCAAACAAAGATTTACTGTGATATGTATTGAATTTAAAAAAATCTAACTTCCCTCTCCTGTACCAAATAACTACGTTTTATATTACACATGAGGTGTGTTCAAAAAGGAAGGTGACATTATATTTTTATGAACAAAATATTTATTTATTCATCAATATTCATGTTGTCCCCTTCAAAGTAATCCCCCCTAAGATACAATACAACACTTCTTCCAATCCTCGAAGAACTTCTCATAAGCACTTTTTGGTATAGCCTTGAGTATTTCCAGCAATGCAGTTTTTATTTCCTCAATTGTTGAAAATCTTCATCCTTTCATAGGTCTCTTCAGTTTTGGCAACAGGAGAAAGTCGCAGGGGCCAAATCCGGTGAATTGGTGGCTGAGGCATGATTGTCAAGTTTTCAGCCAAAAAATCTCTCACAAGCAACGATGAATGAGCAGTTGCATTGTCGCAATGCAAAAGCCATGAACTGTTTTTCCACAATTTCAGACGTTTTTTGTGTATTGCTTCTTGCAAACAGCGCATACATCAAGGTAATACTCCTTATTGACCATAAGATCTCGAGGCAAAAATTCATGTTGCCCTACACCATGGTAATTGAAAAAAAAAACAGTGAGCAAAACTTTGACATTTGGTTAAACTTGCTGAGCTTTTTTCGGTCTTGGCTCTCTGGGATGTTTCCATTGGGACGATTGGGCTTTGGTTTTGATGTCATAACCATAAACCCATGTTTTGTCACCAGTTATGATCCTTTTGAGAAAATCAGGATCATCACTGACGTTCAAGAGCTCCTGAGCGATGCTCATGTGAAGGCTCTTCTGATCAAAATAGAGATAACAAACTTCGCTGACACGTATCTCATGCCCAAAACATCTGAAAAAATTGCATGACTTGAGCCGACCAATATGCCAACATCGTCAGCAACTCCTCTTATGGTAATTTCATGGCTTTCCAAAACAATTTTCTTCACAGCTTCAATCGTATCTTCTGCTGTTGTGCTGGGGCGTCCAGAGCAAGGTTTGTCATTGCCATCTTCTCGGCCATCTTGGAAGAACTTGTACTACTTGTATTTTTTTTTTTTTTTTAACTTAGAGCAGATGCAGCATATGCCACAGTCAACATTCAAGTGTTTTAGAGCACTTGATTCCATTTTTCACACAAAATTTGATGCAAATTCGTTGCTCCATTTTTTATAATTGAAAATAGCTGAGTACAAAAACACGCCTAACCTTTCTATCTGTCAAAAACAAATGAAGTAGGCTGTACACTTAGAACTGGGAACATACGTTCGTGACAAGTGTATCAACAAAAAAAGGATTGATAATTGAATGTATGTTGCCCGCGCAATTTGAAAAGTCACCTAACTTTTAGAACAGCCCTCATATATAACCACTAGATCGATTCCAACCAAATGTGACACAGAAACAGCATACCTCAAGACTATCCATCACTGTGTGGTTTATAATCTCCTAGTTCCAATAGGAGTGGAGATACAGGCTTATAGGCTGCCTTGCATGACAGGCATGTTGTGTGGGAACAGTACCGGCCAGTCAAATCAAGCTGCTTTGCAGTGCAGCCTACATGTTAGGGGCGAGAGACGGTTTTCTGGGCCCCAACGTGTAGGTCACCCTGCTTGATAGGCGTGTTATGTTGGAGTAGTATCAGTCTGCTTTATCAACCTCCTTTGCATGGCGGCCTGCACGTCAGGAAGAAATTAATGATTTTTCAAGCCCTTGATGTGTAGCCTGGCCTGTATGGCAAGTATATTGTGCAAGTAGTATTGGCCTGCTTTATTGAACTGTATTGCAGGGCTTAAACATGGCAATGAACATGGCTGGGGACAGGTTGAGATGGGTAGTAGAGGGGACGGTCAGAGCAACGAGAAGAAGGAAATAGACAGAGAGAGTGGAGGAGGAGGAGATGCATGAGGCAGGCAGAAGGTTTAGAGAGGTGATGGGCAAGTGGGAAAGGAAGGAGCGAGGCAGAGATGAAAAGAGAGGTGAGGAGGATATGGTCAGAGAGAGGGGGCAGAGAAAATGGACGAAGAGAGGTGGAGGAGGGGATGAAAAGAGAAAGAGAATGTGGAAATGCAGATAGATAAGTAGTGGTGGGAGGATGAGGCAGGCTGACTGACAGAGGGAGAAAGAGATGGACACAGAGAGGGGGATGGTGGGGTGAGGGGACGGAGGAGGAGGAGGAGGAGGAGGAGCGTTCAGTACATGTGTCTATATCTCCTGACCAGCACTGAGGTTAAAGGAACAGCTGTAGGCAACAGCACTAACAAATCACCTCTGAATTTTCATTATCAGGAAAATGGAAAGAAAATGGTTTAACATTTTCTACATTATTGTATATCAGACCAAGACTAAGTTATGAAGCATTCGTTTTATTTATAACAAAATTTAATAAATCATGAGACAGAGTTGCTGGCAGGATTTATAGTACCATCAATAGACAAATATTAAAGTAAAAGGGAACTATCAGAACTAATAGTTCCTCAATCAGGAAGGAGTCAAGTCTGAGTAACCTGCCCCTTTCCTCCATGAAGAAGGATATATTGACTCCAAAGGCTTGGTAATATATCCATTTTACTTTGATACATATGTGTTTATTGGTGGTACTAAAAGCAGGTGCTGGCCAGCAATTCTGTCTCATAACTTATTAGTTTTCTCGACTGAATTTCTCTTCGATAAGAGAACATTTAGTGGCTGTGATATGATAAGTATCGTAAGGATTGAGAATCTACCAAATATAATACGTAAAATTTATTGAAACTAATTCAATAGCTTGAATTGACAGCTTTTATTGGGCATGGTGGACATGAACCAAGTTAAATTTCAATTTCAGTGAATATTCTCGAACTGCTTCCAATTTACTTACCAAATTTCAGATTTATGACCTTACGAGGTGCCTGTTATAACTGTAATTTACCTACAACAGACATTTATAATTTTGAGGTAGAATGTCCGCATGAGTTCACCAGTACCTTCGCTAACACCATTTTCACATTCTCAATGTGTGGAAACAAAATTAATTTTCCTTCAGCTTCTTGGTGATAAGAGTACTAGATTGAGTCAACTAAACTGAAATAAACACCACCCACAGATTAGGCCTCAGGGCCATTTTGACTGGCTGAATGCTGCCTACATGTTCAATATGAGAAATGATCTAGGACTGTGGGATATATTATCAGCGTGTTGCCAATCCCTCTAGCCTTTATTGCAAGCATATGAATTATGATGGTACTGTTGCATCTTTATTCAAGCAGCTCTTCATTTTGCCTCGCGAGGCTGAGCTGACCTCTTTCTAGATCTTAATTTGAGGACATACCAGGAATCAAAAGTGTATGATTCCACAGTGAAGGCAATGATGCTAACTGTATGGCTACGGAGGCTGAAAAATTACATCACATGTGTGCCATTTCAGGCCCAATTGTTGCAAAGACAGTATACCCAATGCTGTGTCAGGGTGTAAAAATGATTGTGACATTCCAATATCATCAAACGTACAGCAGGGGAGCTCCACGAGCTGCCCCGTCTAAAAGTTCTGCTGTCATTTTGAGTTTTCTAAGTGGTACACTTGGCCACAAAGTGACTCTGGGGAAGACTAACAGCACTTTGTACCAGTGGTTTCCTTGGAAATAAAGGGCACTTAGTGGTGCAGTCTGTTGCCAGATTGCAGAAGCTTGTTGGTCAGCAGCTGCACCTGACAGCACTTGATGCTAACCATCTCTCAAGCCCATCTAAGTCACAGATCAGAGTTTGGGGACTGCTTATATTTACGGATAAATGTTAGTTGCAAATTTGTTGCAGTTCTTGGACCATGTCTTCAACAGGACCCACCTATTGCAGACTCCCCTGCAGCTTTTGACTTTCCGTCAGTTTCCAGGTGCAGTGGCCATGGCTTTAGATGAGTTCAATAGGTCCAGACTGGCTGTGAGACACCATCTTGCAGGCTGTGACTGAGGGCCATTTCTGTAATAACAGTTGGTCTATACTACTTTGTACTGAAAAGGATGTGTCTTGGAAACAAAGGAAGATACATGTAAATATAAAACTTTTATAAATAGTGATTATTGTCACCAGCTGGCTTGTTCTAGTTTCTGGATGTTTTGTTGTGGGTAGTAGTGGAGAAAAGAAATCACAAATGAGAAAATGTGAATAACTGATGCTTTAAAAATTACGTGATAATGCCCAAGTTGAGCCTTATGGTTTAAAACAGGTAGAGTCTAGAAGTTTATTATGTCTTGCATGTATTGCAAACAACAGACGAAAAGGCTCATAACAAAATAAAAAAATATATGTTAACTACGAAACCAGACTTTTGTGGAGAATATCAGTGCACAGCTGCATAAGTACATTTACCACTGAAATAGGTGCACTACAGCAAGTAGGACAGGTCTCATGTGAAGAAATGCTCACCATGTTCGTGGCATTTAATGAGCCACAGGTGTCTCCTGCATTGTGCCAAATGGTGAGCACCTAAGAGAACTCAGCTTTTGGCTGGATACAGATATGGCAAATCCATGGTACCCAAACAGGAGGGGGGAGGGGGGGTACTGTCAGTCTTCTGTAACTGTAGACTGTGCACACTTCAGTAGTCACTGTGTGATGCAGTTGGAATATTGCCACAAGGAGTGAGGATCTTTGCTTAGTCGCACAAATCATGGGGATGGCAGAAACCTCTTTAAAGGCAAGTCAGTCTCAAAGTGTGCAGATGGCTTTTGTGGCGATTTACTCATTAATGGCCAACCCCTGGGACATTAATGGATCCTATATGATTTAGAAACATTCCTAGCAGTTCAGGTGGGTTACTGGGCAGTAATCACACCTAGACAAACAAGACACCTCATGTGGCTAATCCACTAGAGAGGTCTACAAAGACTATACTAAAAAACATTAGTAACAGACTAGATGTATTTACTGTTACTAAAACAGAGGAAGTAAGTTTTGAGAAACTGTCACCTTTTTAAATCAATAATGCAATAAAGGGACTTGGTCACTAAAATCTGTTAAAAGGCCACAAGCCAGCACACTTCTAGTCAGGACAGCAACAGCTGCCCCAATAAGTAAGCTATTAAATGCTAAATCTCTAGGACACTATGCTGTAACTACAGTTACATACAGGCCTGATTTATAGTAAAAGTGTTGTTAGCTGCAGGGACATACTGTAACTGGACACCAGTGCCTCACAACAGCAGTGGGAAAATGAAGGTAAGAATGAAGTCAGAAAAATTATAAAAAAGGGCACGCAATGAGTTAGGGAACAAACTGTACTTAAGTTGACATTTAATGAACATTACTGTGGGATGCAAAGTGCTGGTGACACGTTATAGATTCAGTTTGGTTATACACCAAGGCAACACTCCACTTGTGTGTGAACTAACTGCACTTATATGCCACTGATAAAAGAAATTCAACAGAAACAGCATTGGTGGTGGAGCATTCAGTTGAGAGAACATTTATCTTCAATTCAGACACAAAAGGAGAAGCAAAATGTGTTGTTTTGGTATAATAGTTTTGTCACCATCTGCAAAATCCAAGAAAAGGGCTATGAACAACTGTGCAGAAACATACAGTACAAAACCATTAGATCATGCAACCTTGCTCCTGTCTGACACGTCTGAAGGATAATGTAGAAATATGGTATGGTACGGTATGAACATTAATGTTCAAATAATCCTCCCATCCTCTGCAGCAAACTCTCCACTTTGTAAGAATGGAAGGGGGAAAAAAAGAGAGAGAAACCACACCACTACATTAGCTACCATAGTACTGGGTTGAGGTCACAAGTTGACTTGTTATGACTTTGAGTCCAGGGAAAACCAATGTGCATACATCTCCAAGACACTCAATTTACACTCCCCCCCCCCCCCCCCCCTCCCCTCCCCTCCCGTCACGTTACATGGTTACAAACTCCACAGAAATGAGAAAATTACAAAAGGAGGATTGGCTATGTTAGTAAACAATGTATACCTCTCCTTGCCTCTCCACTCACAACCAGTTTACAAGCAATCACTGTATCAGTTGACAGATATCATAGACCACTAAGTTCACTTTACATGCCCCGCATGAAGTTCCAGACCAAGAAGCTTTCACAGCACACATTATTATATTACTTCAATGATACCTCCTACGTGGGGATTTTTGGAGATCATCAACTACATGCCTCAGGGGTATATAGGTGTATAGCTATTGAGAACCTCTTAATGTCACTATATATGTCTACTGGACAGGATTGGCAGAGTATGCACTTCAGCCCTGTAAAGGGTAGTTTGCTGACTGTAATCTAAGGAATTAAACAGCAAAGTTGTCAGAATGTTAATCAAGAGTTAGTGTCAGCCATGCATTTGATCTAACTATTAATGTATGTAGGAGCGGTAAAACTGAGGCCTCTGAAGTAATACTGATGCCAGAGCTGCTAAATGACTTAAAAATACATAAAAGTACATGGGTATGGCCGGTTCATAGGTCAGAGCAATAGAGGGGTATCCCAGGATTCATCTGTGGTGACAGAAACTCCATACGCATCTGACTACCAGTCAACCCAATAGGGAAGATGACAGGTGCAGAGTAAAGACCTTCTAACTGGGAGTTCTGCAACATTAAACATAATGGATATCAGTTGGATTGACATTAAAATTAGGTGAGAGAAATAATCAGGTCAAGAGCTGGTCTGCATGTGACAGAAGTCATGCTTCCCATAGCTGTCCTGCCCCCAATCCATTATCTTCAAAGTATTAAACAGGGGAACAGCCCCCACTATTCACTGGAGTGTGCA
Organism: Schistocerca serialis cubense; assembly: GCF_023864345.2. Classification (NCBI taxonomy): domain Eukaryota; kingdom Metazoa; phylum Arthropoda; class Insecta; order Orthoptera; family Acrididae; genus Schistocerca; species Schistocerca serialis. The sequence continues at coordinate 289,220,183 of NC_064638.1, forward strand.
ACAGAAAAAGAACCTCCCCCATTTACAAGCAATTAAAACACATTAAACTGAAAGATGACCAAGGCAGTTGGCAAAGGGGATAGGGTTGACAGTCCCCCCCACCCCCACCCCCCCATATGCAGCATGAGAGAGGAGGTGCCCAAACCCAACCACCCTGCTCCACCCCAACCCAAAAGTATTTTAAAACTTTATATCTGAGAATAAAAACCATATTCAAAGAGAAAACAGGAAACCAGTTCAATTGCCCACAGGCTGTCTACCAATATTAGAAGTAAAGAATCCAGAAGACCATGTTTCACATGCAGAGCCAGGAGGAGGTGGCAGTCCCCAAGGATGTGAGGTACAGTCTGTGACATTATCTAAATCATGAATGACACAGCTGCAGGCTTTCCTGAAACATTGAAGATGATGTACGAAATGAAACTGGATGTGACCGATGTGAATATGACACAGGACAGTGGATTCCTTCAGGGAGAAACAGGAGGAGGAGGAGGAGGAGGAGGAGGAGGAGCAAGCAGCAGTAGTCTACCTTAGTAGTTTACAGGAGGGGGTGGTGGCTCACCAGATTTTGTTTCGTCTCCAAGTGAGGAAACGCCTTGCCTGCACCCACAAATGCACACCTGTGATCATCAATGTAAATCTTGGGTGAGTAATTGCTTCTCTAGCCAAATGGTTGGCCATTTTGTTCCGTGGGATACCCCCATGCCTTGGTACCCAGAAGAAGTATGACTAAGGTCAGAGAGAAGGTCATGAATAGCACTTATCTAAGGATGATGTAAGTAATATTGAGCAATAGCTTGGAGATTACTCATTGAGTCACTGCAAATTAAATTGCAGTTGAGAAAGGTCCGTTTAATAACGTTTAGGGCTCTGTTAATGGCTATCAGCTCTGCCATAAAAATACTACATGTTCCTGGCAGCAAATGTAGTTGTTAACCAGCAGGAGATGTAAAACCATATCCCATCCTATTAATAATTTTTGAGCCATCATTGTAAATGACACATAAAGGTCATGAGAGTGAATGAAACTTTAGGTCCTTGAAATAGATCAAATAGATTGGTACTAATGGCCTGTGAGGTGCATTCCAACTGGTGAGCCCACTCAATGGCGGTCTCAAGGAGTCAATGCCCCTTGTATGCAAAAAGAATTTTATAAGTTGGATGATTAGGAAATTGTTGGACGGTGATTGCATAAATGAGAATGAATTGGTACTGTTGGAACTGGAGGGTGGAGCAAGGAGACTGCCTATGGGATTAGTCTGGAAGGTGCCAGTAGCCAGTTTTACTCCATTATGATGGTCTGAGTCCAACAATTTGAAAGCTGAAGATGCCACTGGCAACCATAGTTCAATTGAACCAAGACCAGATCTCGAAAATACGGAGGAAAGAAGAAAATACGCACTCAAAGAGGCAAGGAAGCAGAGAGTGTTAATCCTTCAACTTTAGTTGACAAATGTGGGGCAGCCATATCAGCTTCTTATTGAAGAGGAGTCCCAAAAATCTAGACTATGCAGCAATGTCCAAGCTGTGGGTACCCAAGAAGTGTCACAGTCAGCACGGACAAGGGTACTCGACAAATGAACTAGCATCTTTATGGGAGAGAACTGGAAGCTATGGAAAAGGGTTCAAGCAGACACACTTTGGATAGTGCCTTTGAGCTAGTATTCAACCAAGGCTACAGACTGGGAGCTATGCCAAGTGCAAAAGTTGTCAACATACATTGTGGAGGTGACCAGTGGTTCCAACGGAGATCCTAGCTCACTGATGACGATGAGACGGGGTAAAACTCAGCAGAAAGCTCTGCGGGACACTGTTCTCTTGGACCAGTGGTTCCCAACCTTTCTTAGACCATTACCCCTGAGTGTAATTATTATTATTATTATTATTATTATTATTTCTTTCCTTTCTCAGATGTTATGTCTGGTTAAAATATTATTATTATTATCTTTCCTTTCTCAGACCTTAGGTCTGGTTCGGAATGAAAGTGACGCGGACCTTGATCAAGCGTCACTTCCTTTTAACTGTACGGTATATGTTACATTGCGTTTAGGAACTTTCGGGTAATTGAACATGTATCAATAATTACGGATTTCTGAAGTTGTATATATAAGTTTGGATGTAGCTGTATTACATTGATGTACTGGTGGATATTGCGTGGTATGACTCCTGTAGTTGAAAGTATAATTGGTATAATGTCAACTTTATCCTGATGCCACATGTCCTTGACTTCCTCAGCCAGTTGGATGTATTTTTCAATTTTTTCTCCTGTTTTCTTCTGTATATTTGCTGTATTGGGTATGGATATTTCAATTAGTTGTGTTAATTTCTTCTTTTTATTGGTGAGTATGATGTCAGGTTTGTTATGTGGCATTGTTTTATCTGTTATAATGGTTCTGTTCCAGTATAATTTGTATTCATCATTCTCCAGTACATTTTGTGGTGTATACTTGTATGTAGGAACGTGTTGTTTTAAAAGTTTATGTTGTAAGGCAAGCTGTTGATGTATTATTTTTGCGACGTTGTCATGTCTTCTGGGGTATTCTGTATTTGCTAGTATTGTACATCCGCTTGTGATGTGATCTACTGTTTCTATTTGTTGTTTGCAAAGTCTGCATTTATCTGTTGTGGTATTGGGATCTTTAATAATATGCTTGCTGTAATATCTGGTGTTTATTGTTTGATCCTGTATTGCAATCATGAATCCTTCTGTCTCACTGTATATATTGCCTCTTCTTAGCCATGTGTTGGATGCATCTTGATCGATGTGTGGCTGTGTTAGATGATACGGGTGCTTGCCATGTAGTGTTTTCTTTTTCCAATTTACTTTCTTTGTATCTGTTGATGTTATGTGATCTAATGGGTTGTAGAGGTGGTTATGAAATTGTAGTGGTTTAGCCGATGTATTTATGTGGGTGATTGCTTTGTGTATTTTGCTAGTTTCTGCTCGTTCTAGAAAGAATTTTCTTAAATTGTCTACCTGTCCATAATGTAGGTTTTTTATGTCGATAAATCCTTCTTCCTCCTTCCTTTCTGCTTAATGTGGATCTTTCTGTTGCTGAATGTATGTGATGTATTCTATATTTGTGGCATTGTGATCGTGTAAGTGTATTGAGTGCTTCTAGGTCTGTGTTACTCCATTTCACTACTCCAAATGAGTAGGTCAATATTGGTATAGCATAGGTATTTATAGCTTTTGTCTTGTTTCTTGCTGTCAATTCTGTTTTCAGTATTTTTGTTAGTCTTTGTCTATATTTTTCTTTTAGCTCTTCCTTAATATTTCTATCATCTATTCCTATTTTTTGTCTGTATCCTAGATATTTATAGGCATCTGTTTTTTCCATCGCTTCTATGCAGTCGCTGTGGTTATCCAATATGTAATCTTCTTGTTTAGTGTGTTTTCCCTTGACTATGCTATTTTTCTTACATTTGTCTGTTCCAAAAGCCATATTTATATCATTGCTAAATACTTCTGTTATCTTTAGTAATTGGTTGAGTTGTTGATTTGTTGCTGCCAGTAGTTTTAGATCATCCATGTATAGCAAATGTGTGATTTTGTGTGGGTATGTTCCAGTAATATTGTAACCATAATTTGTATTATTTAGCATGTTGGATAGTGGGTTCAGAGCAAGGCAGAACCAGAAAGGACTTAATGAATCTCCTTGGTATATTCCACACTTAATCTGTATTGGCTGTGATGTGATATTATTTGAATTAGTTTGGATATTAAGTGTGGTTTTCCAGTTTTTCATTACTATGTTTAGGAACTGTATCAATTTAGGATCTACTTTATATATTTCCAATATTTGTAGTAACCATGAGTGGGGTACACTATCAAAAGCTTTTTGGTAATCGATGTATGCGTAGTGTAGCGACCTTTGTTTAGTTTTAGCTTGATATGTCACCTCTGCATCTATTATCAGTTGCTCTTTACATCCTCGTGCTCCTTTGCAACAGCCTTTTTGTTCTTCATTTATAATTTTGTTCTGTGTTGTATGTGTCACTAGTTTCTGTTTAATGACTGAAGTTAATATTTTGTATATTGTTGGTAGGCATGTTATGGGGCGATATTTAGCTGGGTTCGCTGTGTTATTATTATTATTATTATTATTATTATTATTATTTCTTTCCTTTCTCAGATGTTATGTCTGGTTAAAAATGGAAAGTGACGCGGACCTTGATCAAGCGTGACTTCCTTTTAACTGTACGGTATATGTTACATTACATTTAGGAACTTTCGGGTAATTGAAATGTATCAATAATTACAGATTTCTGTAGTTGTATATATACGTTTGGATGTAGCTGTATTGCGTTGATGTACTGGTGGATATTGTGTGGTATGACTCCTGTAGTTGATAGTATAATTGGTATAATGTCAACTTTATCCTGATGCCACATGTCCTTGATTTTCTCAGCCAGTTTGATGTATTTTTTAATTTTTTCTCCTGTTTTCTTCTGTATATTTGTTGTATTGGGTATGGATATTTCGATTAGTTGTGTTAATTTCTTCTTTTTATTGGTGAGTATGATTTCAGGTTTGTTATGTGGTGGTGTTTTATCTGTTATAATGGTTCTGTTCCAGTATAATTTGTGTTCATCATACTCCAGTACATTTTGTGGTGCATACTTGTATGTGGGAATGTGTTGATGGCAAGTTGTTGATGTATTATTTTTGCTACATTGTCATGTCTTCTGGGGTATTCTGTATTTGCTAGTACTGTACATCCGCTTGTGATGTGGTCTACTGTTTCTATTTGTTGTTGTTGTTATTATTATTCTTTCTTTTCTAAGACATTATTATTATTATTATTATTATTATTATTATTATTATTATTATTATTACTGCTACTATTATTGTTAGTTACTGTGGTCAGACATAAAGCATTAAAAGCCTGAAGTCTTTCCAGTTTCTGCCAGTTCAGAAGTAAGGAATGCAGCAATCAATTGATTTACAAACAGTAAGTGTAGTGCACACAGGCCAAAAATAGGAATAGATAATACAAATATTAAAGAAGAACTAAACGAAAAATATAGACAAAGACTAACTAAACGAAAAATATAGACAAAGACTAACAAAAATACTGAAAACAGAATTGACAGTAAGAAACAAGACAAAAGCTATAAATACTTATGCTAAACCAATATTGACCTATTCATTTGGAGTAGTGAAATAGAGTAACACAGAACTAGAAGCACTCAATACACTTACACTATCACAATGCCACAAATATAGAATACATTACATACATTCAGCAACAGGAAGATTCACATTAAGCAGAAAGGAAGGAGGAAGGGGATTTATTGACATAAAAAACCTACATTATGGACAGGTAGACAATTTAAGAAAATTCTTTCTAGAACGAGCAGAAACTAGCAAAATATACAAATCAATCACTCATATAAATACATTGGCTACACTATTGCAATTTCATAATCACTTCTACAACCCTTTAGATCACATAACATCAACAGATACAAAGAAAGTAAATTGGAAAAAGAAAACACTACATGGCAAGCACCCATATCGTCTAACACAGCCACACATCGATCAAGATGCATCCAACACATGGCTAAGAAAAGGCAATATATACAGTGAGACGGAAGGATTCATGATTGCAATACAGGATCAAACAATAGACACCAGATATTACAGCAAGTATATTATTAAAGATCCCAATACCACAACAGATAAATGCAGACTTTGCAAACAACAAATAGAAACAGTAGACCACATCATAAGCGGATGTACGACACTAGCAAATACAGAATACACCAGAAGACATGACAATGTAGTAAAAATAATACATCAACAACTTGCCATACAACATAAACTAATAAAACAGCACATTCCCACATACAAGTATGCGCCACAAAATGTACTGGAGAATGATGAATACAAATTATACTGAAACAGAACCATTATAACAGATAAAACAACACCACATAACAAACTTGACATCATACTCACCAATAAAAAGAAGAAATCAACACAACTAATCGAAATATCCATACCCAATACAACAAATATACAGAAGGAAACAGAAGAAAAAATTGAAAAATACATCCAACTGGCCGAGGAAGTCAAGGACATGTGGCATCAGGATAAAGTTGACATTATACCAATTATACTATCAACTACAGGAGTCATACCACACAATATCCACCAGTACATCAACACAATACAGCTACACCCAAACGTATATATACAACTAAGAAATCTGTAATTATTGATAAATGTTCAATTACTCGAAAGTTCATAAATGTAATGTAACATATACCGTACAGTTAAAAAGAAGTCACGCTTGATCAAGGTCTGTGTCACTTTCCATTTTTAACCATACATAATGTCTGAGAAAGGAAAGAAACAATAATATTAATACTGTGTACAGCACTATATAGCCCTTATGTAATTACTGCTGTGCCGTACTGTCAATTAATTCATTTATCTATTTTGAAGTGAGTTACTAAACATTTCTGGACAACTGCAGGTACTGTTTACAGCTTTTAGAGTACATTTTCTTGAGATATTTAGCATTTGTTGTTATATGTTTACTTTTTATCATCAGTAATTCATAGGACAAAGCACATCATACAGGGTGAGTTACTAACTATTGCCACCCAGAATAACTCCGAATGTATGACAGTAGCTGAAAAGTTTGTGGGACAAACGTTGCACAGGACAACGAGGGCCATAATATGACGTTGGTTTTTTGTTGCTATGTGAGGTCACTTCAGAGATATGAAAGTCAACTTCGTTTTCTTAAATGGGATGCTATAGTTTGGTACTTATTTTCTGATAGCGGCTATTGAGACGAATAGAATAATGTGTACCAGCAAGATCTTTGAAGGTCAACAAATGTCAGAAAGGTGACATGAGCGTCCATTTAAAGAAGGTGTTCAAAGTGATGACCATTGGTATCAATGAAATGCTGCAATCTTCTTATCATGGATTGAGTGGTATTCTTTATCACTTCGGCACTTATCGAAGCACATGCTTTGACAATTCTCTCTCGTATATTGTGCAAATAGAAAATATTCGCCGAATACAGCGTATCCATCTAACGTGTCACTAGTTGCTTGCAGCTCCACTACTAGAGGTCAACAATGAGGGAGTAAATACAACACGTACTGCAAATGACCTGGCCCTAGTTGTGGCAAAAGTTGATATCAATGAGAATGGATAGAAACAATCATATTTTTTCCGAGCTTCAAAATATGAGAGACAATCTGTAACCTCCAGTTCCTGGATTTTGTGTTCCTTTGCATACTTCAGGAATTGGGGAGAGCCATTCCAGCAATTGATACAGACAGCTGGTAGCACATATGGTGAAATTTCAAATTTGTGGACTGGGAAGACATATGCTTAAAGTGCTGGAATCTAAGTACTACATCAGTGGTGGAAAATATGGCTTGATACTGCAGTGGTAAAACATGATTTTGACCTCCACTGAAAGCAAATCCCCCTCAAAAGTGAGAACGAATGCTCTGGTGTCAACCTTGTTGTCTGGTCTCAATGTACACAACACATAAAGCAAATCCCTTGCCTTTCCAAATGTTCAACTATATACAACATTATGTCCAAGCGAAAAATTGATCCTTGTACCATGCTTGGGTTCTTAAGAGGTGTTGCAGTATGTCACCAAGTTGTTTACAAAAGAATAATGCCTGAAACAGGGGAGGATATGCTGTCTTAAGATGGAACTGCTTCAGAATTTACAAAGGGAAGAAAGTTCACCAAACTCCACTAAGAACATTGGCTTAGTAGAGAGGAAGTGCACTCAATCTGTCTGGGTACAAACCAACAACTGATGGTAGTGTCTGCAACTCACTTGGCTCTGTTTTCCTCCCATGGTATGGCCAAGGAGGGAAAGTTCCTAGGGGCATAATGATCTAAAGTGAATTAAGGTTTGCTGGAAGAGACTGTCAGAGACTTGAGGCCACCAGCTGAAAACTGTGCTCATTTCTTGCTGTCAAATATTCACCACGATGCTGCCTACTTCAAATGAGGGGTTTGCCAATTGGTGTCACTCAGCCAGAGCAAAGCCCACTTTGCGTGATGGCCAGTGCTTTGAGTCCGAGGGTACCCAACTGGAAAGACACTTTCTCCTTGGCATGTGAGAGAGGTGATAGCACAGGGATCACTAGTGCAATGCCTGCATGGTCAAGGGGCTACTGCCATGTAGGTTCCTGAAGAATTCCAAATGCACTGGTAACACACTGTAAAAGGAGTTTAAAAAGATAAAACTCAAATGTGGGGATTGACCATAAGTTAACCAAAATATACGGTATAAAATAAAGTGAACAAAGTGGGGAAAACCATAATCAGCATCCTACAAGTGAGCTGGGTTGCCAACAGGGAATCTGTCCTAGAGAGTAAGTCAGAGAAAAATATATAGTCAAACAGCAAAACTGCAGCACACAAAAGGAAAAAGTACTGCAACAGCTTGTGGCTCATGCTTGCCATGCACATTCTCCCAAAAAGAGATGTGGTCCCACCAGGGTGGCCCTGCAATGGGATTGTTCATGGCTATTCATCTCTCGGTACGTTCTGCAGCCCACACACAAGCAGCTCAATGGGAAGTAGTTGACGACTTGTACATTACTGATCAGTTACTGAACTGGTTTCAACTGCCAGGCACAGCAGTGTCTGAAAAGGTGACTGCCATTATGGGTGCTCAGAAAGGTAGACTTGACACAGCAATGCCAGCTTGAACACAGAGACAGCATCCAGAAACCGGTGGATCATTTTACCAATAGGATGCAACATACAGCTGAAGAATCCAAATCACAGTCCGCTAGTCAACTACAAATGCCGCCTACCCTGTGATATAGTGGTGAATGCCACTCTGCATTCTGACACAAGTGGGTTGCTCTACGAGGGTCCAAAAGCAAGCCAACTGCAGAGAACTTAGCAGTCTTTCAAGTAGTGAGGAAGCCTACAAGACATAGTCGACAAAGTGGTAGAACATATCAGCAAAGTTACTGCCACTGCCACACAGGATCCAGATTTTCAACACCAGTGTGTGTGTGTGTGTGTGTGTGTGTGTGTGTGTGTGTGTGTGCGCGTGTGTGTGTGTAGGCGGGTTTTTAAGATACAGCTATAAATTTATTTCTTGTTGAATTTTTACTGTTTATTACAGACAATGAACTTCTTTTCTTCACTACTTGCATAATTTTGATGTAATTAAATCTTTATATATGCAAAAGTCAAACAATGGAAAATCCAGGATGGAATGTAACAATAGTGTGAAAAGGAAAGTTGCTACTCAGCATAGCAGATAGGCACAACAAAAAGACTGCCATAAATATAGCTTTCGGCCAGTAAGGCATTCGTCAAAGTTAGACATCAAACACGCACACACACACTCACACAAATGCAACTCAATACACACGACTGCAGTCTCCGGCACATGAGGTCACACTCAGTGTGTGTGTGTGAGAGAGAGAGAGAGAGAGAGAGAGAGAGAGAGAGAGAGAGAGAGAGAGAGAGAGAGAGAGAGAGAGAGAGGGGGGGGGGGGGGGGAGATCGAGAGAATTGCGTTTCTGTGAGTGTGTATGTGTGTGTTCATCGTCTAATTTTGCCAAAGACCTCACTGGCCAAAAGCTATATTTGTGCCAGTCTTTTTGTTGTGCCTATCCGTGACTCAACATCTCCACTCTATGGTGAGCAGCAACTTTCCTTTTCATAATATTATTATATGCAAAAATAATGTGCTTGGAATATGTTGCCTTATCACTGTGCACAAATTGATCTAGTTCCCCAGGGATTACTTGTGAATTGATTTTTTATAAAAAGGCAACAATATTCCCATCACATGTTCTTTGTCAGTTTTTTTTTTTTTTTTATTATTATTCTTGCTGTATAGTGTTGTCCAAGTAGCTTGAAGGACCCTTGCTCAAGTTACAGAAGTTCAATTATTCCACTATCAAGGAATAGATCTCAGCTAAGTTGCACACAACTGGATGCTTGTTGTTTCAGTCAGTAGCTACAGAAAACAGAATCTACCTGGAGACAGCTTAATGTCAAGCTGAAAAAGCTCCTACAACAAAAAACATATTATAGGGATACAGCAAGTTAAAAGTAAACTGTGTGTGTGTGTGTGTGTGTGTGTGTGTGTGTGTGTGTGTGTGTGTGTGTGTGTGTGAGAGAGAGAGAGAGAGAGAGAGAGAGAGAGAGAGAGAGAGAGAGAGAGAGGACACCTATTGATAATTTTGTTTTTCACACTACAAAATATAAAAATGAATAACAAATTAATTATTATCATTGACTATTTTTCAGACAATATTTATTATCATTTGGCATATGTTTACTTTAGCATACCCTGTGGACCACAGCTTTGGATTTTTCTAATATCTAATACAAAACAAAGTTTATTCTTCCAAGAGTGTAGGTGATAATTGATGCACTATCATTTGGAAAATACTAAGATGATTGAATTGTACAGACTGTTACCACAGTTAGTTCTCTTCTAGATCTAGTTCACAATTACACACCATGAAATGCTTATCATGCTGAGAGAAAGGAAGAAAATCATGATACTGGTCTGCAGTATATGAAACTATAGACTGAACACTTTAAGTGGTACACATGAGATGCTACACACAACACACAAAAAACAGCCAGAAGAGATCTGAAGGTTTGTAATATTGATACATACAACCATAAATCTTGTACAGCATGTGACAATACTGACTGTAAAAATGTTTTTTTCAATATATGATGACAAGTTTGATGGGACTTGAACACAATAATGCAAGCAAAATCATGACTGTCTGTAGATATTTCAAACTCACATTTTTTACATTCAGTCACTTTATTTCTTACATATTTTAATATTCAAAGCCATGTTAAATGTAGCTTTGATCACCATGTAAAAATGCTTAGAACCAGCAAAAATATCAATGATATGACAAATAAACATGGTGTATTAAATTTCAGTGGATAATGAGGTACCCCTATTATGTCATATATAGTGCCTCATTGTGAAAAGATATTTACAAAGTTCAAGAGTTCTCTTCCAAGTTCAAGAACACAGTATTTTCGTAGCCAATCATTTATCAGCGCAATGTTTCCTGATTGGCTGAAATATGCTCAAGTCACTATGCAAGAAAGGGGATAATGAAATACCAACAAACTTATGGTCAATATCACTTTTGCCAGCACTACGAAGCATTTAGGAAAGTTAATACATTGTTGTTGTTGTGGTCTTCAGTCCTGAGACTGGTTTGATGCAGCTCTCCATGCTACTCTATCCTGTGCAAGCTTTTTCATCTCCCAGTACCTACTGCAACCTACATCCTCCTGAATCTGCTTGGTGTATTCATCTCTTGGTCTCCCTCTACGATTTTTACCCTCCACGGTGCCCTCCAATGCTAAATTTGTGATCCCTTGATGCCTCAAAACATGACCTACCAACCGATCCCTTCTTCTAGTCAAGTTGTGCCACAAACTTCTCTTCTCCCCAATCCTATTCAATACCTCCTCATTAGTTACGTGATCTACCCACCTTATCTTCAGCATTCTTCTGTAGCACCACATTTCAAAAGCTTCTATTCTCTTCTTGTCCAAACTAGTTATCATCCATGTTTCACTTCCATACATGGCTACACTCCATAAAAATACTTTCAGAAACGACTTTCTGACACTTAAATCTATACTCGATGCTAACAAATTTCTCTTCTTGAGAAACGTTTTCCTTGCCATTGTCAGTCTACATTTTATATCCTCTCTACTTCGACCATCATCAGTTATTTTACTCCCTAAATAGCAAAACTCCTTTACTACTTTAAGTGTCTCATTTCCTAATCTAATTCCCTCAGCATCATCCGACTTAATTTGACTACATTCCATTATCCTCGTTTTGCTTTTGTTGATGTTCATCTTATATCCTCCTTTCAAGACTCTGTCCATTCCGTTCAACTGCTCTTCCAAGTTCTTTGCTGTCTCTCACAGAATTACAATGTCATCAGCGAACCTCAAAGTTTTTACTTCTTCTCCATGAATTTTAATACCTACTCTGAATTTTTCTTTTGTTTCCTTTACTGCTTGCTCAATATACAGATTGAATAACATCGGGGAGAGGCTACAACCCTGTCTCACTCCTTTCCCAACCACTGCTTCCCTTTCATGTCCCTTGACTCTTATAACTGCCATCTGGTTTCTGTACAAATTGGAAATAGCCTTTCGCTCCCTGTATTTTACCCCTGCCACCTTCAGAATTTGAAAGAGAGTATTCCAGTTAACATTGTCAAAAGCTTTCTCTAAGTCTACAAATGCTAGAAACGTAGGTTTGCCTTTTCTTAATCTTTCTTCTAAGGTAAGTCGTAAGGTCAGTATTGCCTCACGTGTTCCAACATTTCTACGGAATCCAAACTGATCTTCCCTGAGGTCGGCTTCTACCAGTTTTTCCATTCGTCTGTAAAGAATTCGCATTAGTATTTTGCAGCTGTGACTTATTAAACTGATAGTTCGGTGATTTTCACATCTGTCAACACCTGCTTTCTTTGGGATTGGAATTATTATATTCTTCTTGAAGTCTGAGGGTATTTCGCCTGTCTCATACATCGTACTCACCAGATGGTAGAGTTTTGTCATGACTGGCTCTCCCGAGGCCATCAGTAGTTCTAATGGATTGTTGCCTACTCCCGGGGCCTTGTTTCGACTCAGGTCTTTCAGTGCTCTGTCAAACTCTTCACGCAGTATCTTATCTCCCATTTCGTCTTCATCTACATCCTCTTCCATTTCCATAATATTGTCCTCAAGTACATCACCCTTGTATAAACCCTCTATATACTCCTTCCACCTTTCTGCCTTCCCTTCTTTGCTTAGAACTGGGTTGCCATCTGAGCTCTTGATATTCATACAAGTGGTTCTCTTCTCTCCAAAGGTCTCTTTAATTTTCCTGTACGCAGTATCTATCTTACCCCTAGTGAGACAAGCCTCTACATCCTTACATTTGTCCTCTAGCCATCCCTGCTTAGCCATTTTGCACTTCCTGTCGATGTCATTTTTGAGACGTTTGTATTCCTTTTTGCCTGCTTCTTTTACTGCATTTTTATATTTTCTCCTTTCATCAATTAAATTCAATATTTCTTCTGTTACCCAAGGATTTCTATTAGCCCTCGTCTTTTTACCTACTTGATCCTCTGCTGCCTTCACTACTTCATCCCTCAGAGCTACCCATTCTTCTTCTACTGTATTTCTTTCCCCCATTCCTGTCAATTGTTCCCTTATGCTATCCCTGAAACTCTCTACAACCTCTGGTTCTTTCAGTTTATCCAGGTCCCATCTCCTTAAATTCCCACCTTTTTGCAGTTTCTTCAGTTTTAATCTGCAGCTCATAACCAATAGATTGTGGTCAGAATCCACATCTGCCCCAGAAAATGTCTTACTATTTAAAACCTGGTTCCTACATCTTTGTCTTACCATTATATAATCTATCTGATACCTTTTAGTATCTCCAGGATTCTTCCATGTACACAACCTTCTCTTATGATTCTTGAACCAAGTGTTAGCTATGATTAAGTTATGCTCTGAGCAAAATTCTACAAGGCGGCTTCCTCTTTCATTCCTTCCCCCCAATCCATATTCACCTACTATGTTTCCTTCTCTCCCTTTTCCTACTGACGAATTCCAGTCACCCATGACTATTAAATTTTCGTCTCCCTTCACTACCTGAATAATTTCTTTTATCTCGTCAAACATTTCATCTATTTCTTCATCATCTGCAGAGCTAGTTGGCATATAAACTTGTACTACTGTAGTAGGTATGGGCTTTGTGTCTATCTTGGCCACAATAATGCGTTCACTATGCTGTTTGTAGTAGCTAACCCGCACTCCTATTTTTTTATTCATTATTAAACCTACTCCTGCATTACCCCTATTTGATTTTGTATTTATAACCCTGTAATCACCTGACCAAAAGTCTTGTTCCTCCTGCCACCGAACTTCACTAATTCCCACCATATCTAACTTTAACCTATCCATTTCCCTTTTTAAATTTTCTAACCTTCCTGCCCGATTAAGGGATCTGACATTCCACACTCCGATCCGTAGAACGCCAGTTTTCTTTCTCCTGATAACGACGTCATCCTGAGTAGTCCCCGCCCGGAGATCCGAATGGGGGACTATGTTACCTCCGGAATATTTTACCCAAGAGGACACCATCATCATTTAATCATACAGTAAAGCTGCATAACTGTTGTTTAATCATGCGACTACAAATAACATGACATTCAAACCACAGGTGGGATTTATAAAGTCTACTGATATTGATAAGGCTCTCTACAGACACAGAGAGACTTGGACAGAATTTGTGATTGGTGTAAAGAATGGCAGCTAAATCTAAATATAGATAAATGTCAATTAATGCAGATGAATAGGAAAAAGAATCCTGTAATGTTTGAATACTCCATTAGTAGTGTAGCACTTGACACAGTCACATCTATTAAATATTTGGGCGTAACATTGCAGAGCGATATGAAGTGGGACAAGCATGTAATGGCAGTTGTGGGGAAGGAGGATAGTCGTCTTCGGTTCATTGGTAAAATTTTGGGAAGATGTGGTTCATCTGTAAAGGACACCGCTTATAAAACACTAATACGACCTATTCTTGAGTACTGCTCGAGCGTTTGGGATCCCTATCAGGTCGGATTGAGGGAGGACATAGAAGCAATTCAGAGGCAGGCTGCTAGATTTGCTACTGGTAGGTTTGGTCATCACGCGAGTGTTACGGAAATGCTTCAGGAACTCGAGTGGGAATCTCTAGAGGAAAGGAGGTGTTCTTTTCATGAATCACTACTGAGGAAATTTAGAGAACCAGCATTTGAAGGTGACTGCAGTACAATTTTACTGCCGCCAACTTTCATTTCATGGAAAGACCACAAAGACAAGATAAGAGAGATTAGGGCTCGTACAGAGGCATATAGGCAGTCATTTTTCCCTCGTTCTGTTTGGGAGTGGAACAGGGAGAGAAGATGCTAGTTGTGGTACGAGGTACCCTTTGCCACGCACCATATGGTGGATTGCAGAGTATGTATGTATGTAGATGTAGAATTTACTTACCATAACTCCTTAGGAGATAAATTACAGTCTACTGGTTTATTGTGTGACCAGTCAAAAGCCTATGCCTTTTGCCTTGTAAGTAAATTAGAATAGTATGATGTCAGGAAGTTATAACTATTTACCAGGAAATAAAGCTGGTAATATGAAAAAGTCCTCCATTAAGATATTAGCTGAATTTTGATTAGGAACTAATTCCATGTAGAGACAGATAGGATTCCATCTTAGGTCCTTCCTTTCCCCTGTGTATACAAAATTACACCTTAAAAACAGTAACATTACTATATGTTAAGATTGTTTTTGTTTGGAGATGACACAATCAGTGCAACAAATAGCAAAACAAATGTAGGTTTTTTTAAAGACTTGATAATGAAACTTTTGTGGACATTAATATCTACATTTACACCCACACTATGGAAACAGCTGTCAAGTGTATAGCTGAAGGTACTTTCCACTGTTGTTGTGATCCTCAGTCCAAATCTGTTTTGATGTAGCTCTCCACAATACTCCATCCTGTGAAAGTCTGTTCTTCTCCAAATAACTGCAAACTACAGCCGTATGAACTTTCCAACAGTATTCGGTTCTTGTCTCCCTCTACAGCTTTTAGAAACCCTCCCCCCACACAAAACCTTCCATCCAATGCTAAATTGATGATTCCTTGATGTTACAGAAAGTGCCCAACAGCCAATCCCTTCTTTTAGTCAAGTTATGCCACAAATTTCTTTTTTCCCCAATTCAATTCAATATTCCCTCATTGGCTTTGTTATCTACCCGTCTAATCATCACTATTCTTTCGTAGCAACACACATTTCACATGCTTCTATTCTCTTCTTACCTGCAGTCTTTGTTATCCATGTTTAAGTTCTGGACAAGGATATACTCTAAACAAAAACTGTCAGAAGAGACTTCCTGACACTTAAAACTTATGGTTGATATTAACAAATTTCTCTTATTCACAAACGCTTTGTTGCTACTGGCAATCTATATTTCTTATCCTCTCTACTTCAGCCATATTCAATGATTTAACTGTCCAAATAGCAACACTCACCTACTGCTTTTAGTGTTTGATTTCCTAATGTAATTCCCTCTGTATCACCTGATTTTATTCGACTACATTCCATTTTTCTTGTTTTGATTTTGTTGGTCCTCATCTTATATCCCCTTTACAGTCCATTCTGTTCAACTTCTGTTTGAAGTCCTATGCTGTCTGATAGAATTACAAACTCATCAGCAAACTGTCACTTTTTTTTATTTCTTGTCCATGAACCTTTCTTTAAATCTACAAATGTTATAAAGGTAGGTTTGTCTTTCTTTACCCTATCTTCTAAGATAAGTCATAGGGTCAGAATTGCCTTGTGTGTTCCTACATTTCTCCATAACTCAAACTAATGTTCCCCTGGATTAGCTTCCCCCAGTTTTCTATTCTCCTGTAAATAATTCATTTTAATAGTTAGCATACTGAATTCATAGTTCAGTAATATTCACATCAAACAGTGCCTGCTTTCTTTTGAATTATTACATTCTTTTTGAAATCTGAAGTTATTTCCCCTATGTCACACATCTAGCACACTGGATTGAATAGTTTTGTCATGGCTGACTCTCCCAAACATACCAGTAGTTCCGAGGGAATGTGTGAACTCTAAGGGGGTTTATTTTTTTCTTAGGTCCTTCAGCATTCTTCAAATTCTTCTTTCAATATCATATCTCACCTTAATCTACTTCTTCTCCTCTTTCTATAATGGCACCTTCCAAGTCCATTTCCCATGTATAGCCCTCAATACGTTCCTTTCACCTTTCTCTTCTTTTCAAATAGGCTATCAGGGGCAGGCCTCTACTTGTGTCTGTGTATGTGCGGATGGATATGTGTGTGTATGCGAGTGTATATCTGTCCTTTTTTCCCCCTGAGTAAGTCTTTCCGCTCCCGGGATTGGAATGACTCCTTACCCTCTCCCTTAAAACCCACATCCTTTCGTCTTTCCCTCTCCTTCCCTCTTTCCTGATGAAGCAACCGTTGGTTGCGAAAGCTTGAATTTTGTGTGTATGTTTGTGTGTCTATCAGCCTGCCAGTGCTTTCATTTGGTAAGTCACATCTTCTTTGTGTGACATGACATGAAGATATAAAAAAGTTGAAAGCATTAAGTTATTGCGATTGAAACTTGACAGCAAATTCATTTGGGAGAAGCATACCACAAAACTTCTGAAATACCTACACAAATCTTTGTAGGCAATGCAAATAATGTTATATATAGGTGAGGTAAAAATAAAAACCAGTGGCATACGTTGCTTACTTTTGTTCCATGGTATCACCAACCAAGCTAAAGTTTTCCAGATCTAAAAGATGTAACATATGTTATTTGTGGTTTAAATTCAAGAATGCCTTGTAGAAGGCTGTTCAAAGAAACAGGCATACTACCGTTTCTAATATATTCATTCCTTCATAAAATTTGTCACAAGTAATATATCTCTCTTTCCAACAAGCACCTCCATCTGCAGTACCAATGCCAGGAATAAGAGCAATGTTCATAAGGAGTTAAAGTCACCCACTTTGATCCAATAAGGAGCCCATCATTTACCACTATTCAATAGTTTGACAGCAACAAATACAGGAGACCAAATTACTCCTACTATACTAACAAGAGTCTTAGCATGCCTAATTGATGTACTTATTATAGATTAAATAACCTAGCATGAATGCTACAAAATATTTGACACTGGCATAGCTTCAATGCAGTGACTGTAGTAACTGCAGTTATCACCTCAATTGCACCAACAGTTCACTGTCCGTCAAAGTTCGGCAGGATGTGAGGTGCCTGAGGTGCCAGCCCATCCTGTCTTATTTAATGAGCCTGTGCTGAGGCACATGTCATATTATTTAGCCCAAAGTGGCATCTGTGTCATTCTGTAACGGTTTATGCTCTTGTTAACTTCACTCTACTCGCGGATCCTAGTACATCAAACAGGTACCGACCCAGCTATGTACAAGAACGATCTATAACACATTTACGACATTTATGGTTTCAGGATTAAAGTCATTGTATTTTTATTGGCGTTCTCAACTGTACGTGTTACTACACAAATGGCAACGAAAGTTTGTTCCTTCATGTGTTTTGTGCAAAAATGTGGTAATGTCAACAGGCACATCCTTGGAGGTCGATCTGCAAGTTTACTACAGCTGCAATTGGAAAACCAACAGTGCATAGAAATGCAGCAACAGGAACACACACCCAGCTGAACGGGTGTCAATGAGTCTGTTAATGAGGCCTCAAACATTGCTGGCCTACTCACCTCCATTCCTCACCTACGACGAAGCTGCTGAAGATTGGGAATCATGTGAAAAGTGACTCCAGGTACTTCAAGGCCTTCAAGGTAACAGACGTCAACTCCATTAAATCTCCTGTCCTGTCAGGGATCTCCTTGCAAATGTATCACTTGTTAGGGAAGCTGGCCTCCCTTCAGGACCTCTACATCTCTGCTGGTTGACAAAATATGTCGTTTGCGGTATTCCTATTACCGCAAGCACTCATATAATTTCCAGAGTTTTACAAGTGCAGAAAACAACCCCATCAAACCCATCACACTAGGGCTGTGGAAGTGCAGGTGTAAAGACGCAAGTGTCATATCATTACTGCTAAATCTCGGTACTCTTTACGATGCTACTACAGTTGGAGATTATACGGGCAGTCCATAATAAGGAAGTTCGCCAAAGTGCCTCGCAGTTTGAAGATCCCTCATCAGAAGTCTAGAAAGGGACGAAGACAGATTAACTACAGAAACTGTCATCAACAGACTAGAATTAGAAGAGAAGCGTCTGGAACCAGATTTCAAGTCCACTAAGTGCCAAGAAGAAGCCAAAGCATATGCAGCAGTAGACAGCAGTCAGAAAAACAAGTTTTTCCGAAGTCAGGACAGATACAAGCAAAACCAAAGAGGTGAGAAGAAGACATCCAACAGAACAGACTCTGTTTTTCCTGTGGTGAAGCTGACCACATCGCCAGGGAGTGTCTACATTTCCAAGGAAAACAAGTGGAGGCTCCACCAAGCAAACAGAATTATACCAAGAAATCAGCATACAAGGCAAATGGATGCAAGCTCAACAGTTTTAAAACCGTTCCAAACAGTGAAGGTCCATCAAGTGCAACTGAAAAAGATGAAGAAGAAATAGTGGCTATGACAGTGACCAAATGTGGAGAAGGTGCTGATGAAAAGGTGTGGGTTTTGGATTCAGGAACATCACATCATATGACTAGTCACCAAAAGATACTACAGCTGCAATTGGAAAACCAACAGTGCATAGAAATGCAGCAACAGGAACACACACCCAGCTGAACGGGTGTCAATGAGTCTGTTAATGAGGCCTCAAACATTGCTGGCCTACTCACCTCCATTCCTCACCTACGACGAAGCTGCTGAAGATTGGGAATCATGTGAAAAGTGACTCCAGGTACTTCAAGGCCTTCAAGGTAACAGACGTCAACTCCATTAAATCTCCTGTCCTGTCAGGGATCTCCTTGCATCTCTAAGGATGGGTATCTTTGGAGAAGTGAAACTGACTGATGGGAAAGTTACTGAAGTGACTGGTAAGGGAACAGAAGTGCTTTTGGTGAAGGAACTGGATGGGAACTTGTTGTCTGTCAAACAGATGGACAAAAATCAGATTCAGAAATGGTGATGTTAGTGTGTCTGTTGATGAGAAGGAAGTGTTGAGAGGAAGATCATCGAACAATAATGTCTGTTCAGTGCAATATGAATATTACAAAGTAAACAAGAGTACAGTGATGCCACACAGTGACAAAACACATCAACCAATTGAAAATGAAGCAACAGCCAGAAGTTTTGTGGCACCAAAGACTTGGACACAGAGAAGCCTTACCCGAAGTATGTGGAGCCACAAACTACAAGGGAAAATGTGAAATTTGTGTGCAAGGAAAAATGAAAAGACAGCCTTTCAAACTGAGCCAAACTACTACTGATAATATTCTAGAACTAGTACATAGTGACGTAGGTCATATTAGACAGACCTCCCTGGGTGGAGCACATTATTATGTTACTTATCTGATTGATCACTCAAGGTATTCAGTAGTGAAAATGCTAAAGCAGAAAAGTGATGTGTTTGAGTCTTTTGTGGAATTTAAGGGATGTGCCGAATGTGAGTCAGGGAGGAAACTGCAAAGCTTCCAATCAGACAATGGGACTGAGTACATCAACAGAAAATTTGAAGAGTTGTTCAAGGAAGAGGGCATACTAAATCGGAAAAGCACAGTTTACTCTCCTCCACCCAATGGAAAAGCAGAGCGCCTGAATCAAACACTTTTATCCATTGTGAGGTGTCTACTACTTCAGAGTGGTTTGCCCAATACCTTTTGGGGGGGGGGGGGGAGGGGGAAGCTCTAATGTTGTCCTGCTATATCTGAAATAGATGCCCAACAAGATCCCTTCATGGGAAAATCCCTTATTAAGTATGGAAGAAGAAAAAACTAACTAAAGATGATTTGGGAACACTCAGAGTGTTTGGCTGCAGAGCTTGGACAAGCATATTGACATCTGACAAACTCTGAGAACGGGCAGAAGAATGAGTTTACCTTGGAGTGGAGGCAGGATCTAAAGGATATCGTCTGTGGAGCCTTGGACAGAGAAAAATACTTTTGAGAAGAGATGTCATCTTTGACAAAAGAATATTCCCACTGAAGGCAACAGTAAACAAAGAACTGTCTCTTCCAGGGGAAGTAAACCTGAGGCAGATGACAACAGCTGAGCCACAAAGCAATGCAGTGACAGCAGACAATACCAGTATTGTGCGATTGGATTTCCCAGATCCATCAACAGACGATGACAACACACTGCTGAGGAATACAGGACCAGTAACAGAAGATCCAGTCAAATCAATAGCTGTTCGAGGAGATGGGGGCCAATCCAGTGGTAGAGAAGAAGAGAGGTACGGCACAGAAGATGATGTAGTTCCTGGCAGTGAAGATAGTGATGTGTGTGATGAATGTGATACAGTGTTGCAAAGTCGAATCTCAAGTGCGCATAGTGAAGTAGGGTTATGAAGGTCTTCATGCCTAGTGAAACCAAAAATGTGTGGTTCGTGTCTCTCTGCAAGTTTTTTTGCTGCTTTGTGTCAGGTGAATCCATCTGATCCAACATCAGTAGAAGCAGCTTTAGCTTCAATTCACAGGAATGAGTGGTATAAAGCCATGGAGTCAGAGGTGAGTAGCCTAAAACTTCACAACACATGGCAACTTGTTGACCAATCAAATGCTGACCATGTTATAGGAAGTAAGTGGTTATTCTCAAAGAAGAGAAACAGAGAGGGTGATATTATTAAATTCAAATTCAAAGCAAGGTTAGTAGCTCTGGGTTATAGTTAGATATTTGGAGTTGATTATTGGGAAAGCTATAGCTCAGTGATGAGACGATGTAGCCTGAGGATCCCGTTACAATAGCAGTATTAAGGGGATGGAAAATAAAACATATTGATGTGGAAACTGCTTTTCTGAATATCCCCATAAGTGGCACTGTTTACATGGAGCAAGCAAGATTGTTTCATGTGGGGAATAAAGTGTGTTTATTAAATAAGAGTTTGTATGGGCTTCACCAGGCAGGTAAAGATTGGAATGATTTCTTCTGCTCTGTGATGAAAAAAGTAGGTTTTGAACAATGTGAAAAGGATCCCTGTGTATTCTTCTCTAGAAATTTGATTATTGGAGTTCATGTTGACATGGTAGTTGCAATTGGTGAAGAAGAAATGATTATGACATTCATTAAGTGTTTGAAATCTCATATTATCATTAAAGAAATGAGTGACAGCTTGTTGATTTTGGGTCTTGAAATAAAACAGTCTCAAGGGCAGGTGAAATTAAATCAGACGGGTTAAATTCAACAGATGCTAAAAGAATTTAAAATGCATGACTGCAAGGGCATATCTATACCATGTAATGACAACCGTTTTAGTGAAGATGATAATGACAGTCCAATTGACCAGAAATTGTACCAAAAGGCAGTAGGTTGCTTGCTGTACATATCTACTTGTACTCGACCTGATATTGCTTTTATTGTAGGGAGATTGAGTCAGTTCAATTCTAAACCTTGTATTTCTCATTGGGCCAGGGTAAAAAGAATATTTCACAAACTAAAGAATTAAGTTTGTGTTTCTGTGCTGATTGCTGTGAAACTATTGCATTCAGTGATGCTGATTGGGCAAATGACCCAGGTGATAGTAAATCTGTGTCAGGCTACACAATTTTGTTAGCTGGAGCAGCAATCAGCTGGAAAAGTAAAAACAATCAATTGTAGCAACTTCTACAGTTGAAGCTGAGTATATTGCCATGTTTGAGACACGTAAGGAGGTGGAATGGTTTATTGATTTTTTAAAGGAGCTTAAGCGTTCTGACTTTGTTAGACTGGCCCTGTAGGTCAATGCAGACAACACAGGTGCAATTGAAATCACCAGAAAGAAGTGGTGTATCAGAAAGAACCAAGCATTTCAGGGTCCGCTACCATAAAGTCAGACACACTGTCTTGGATGGTTTTCTTAAGTTTAAGCATGTGTCAACTAATGACAATGCAGCTGACATTTTAACTAAAGGACTACGCAGCATTAAAACTGAGAAATTCAGAGACATGTTAGGATTAAAATGAGTATTGTTTACTACTGGAATTTGTGATGTATTATTGTCTCATTTGTGATCTTAACTCATTTGTGTTCCTATGTTTGGTACTAGAATTTTTGATGGTTTTATTGTCGCATTTGTGATCTTAATTTCAGTGTCTCATTTGTGTTCCTATGTTTGGTACTGGAATTTGTGATGGTTTTATTGTCTCAATTGTGATCTTAATTTCAATGTCTCATCTGTGTCCCTATGTGCAATATTGGAAGTTGTATTCTTATGTTCAATATCAGAAATGGTGAATTTTTGATACTGGAGTGTAACAGGATGAGACTACTTGCTAAACTGCGCTCTTTGATGCTCACCGAGGGGAAGTGTTGTAATTCAGTTGATCTAATTCAGTGAGACATCAGTTTGAACACAGCACCATTTCCAGAGGGCCTGTACCTTCTGTTTTGTCTTCTTGTATGGGTGCTCTTTGGAGGAGAGTTCGCGCCAAGTTGAGGTATTAAGCGGAACAAAAATGTGATGGCTTTTTGTATTATGTAGACTGTGTGTTGTGTAGAATAAAATAGAACATGTGGTTTAATACATGAGTAAACAGTAACGACATGTACTGTATGTTCTTAGTCAAATAATTATGCTCATCCTCATTTAAAGGAGACAAGCACTAAAGAAAAGTTAACGTTTACTATTTTCAGTAATGTAGTAACAATTTTAGTGCAGTGCCCCACGATCTTAGAAAGAGACACTAAGTCTATGACTGAAGCTTATGATGAAATGTGCTTACTGACGAGAAACCAGAATAGAGTAAAGATCAATTTGTTCTGAATTGCAGTTAAGAACGCCTTCAGAAAGAACCAAACTGGAGAGAAGTTTTATGCAGTTCTATCACGAACTCTTACACTAACTTCACAAATCGTACAGTTCCTCAGAAGAGAAAGTTGTAGTGAAGCTCCAATTTTTTTATTCAAACAGACACATAGGTTTTTCTTCCCTGGAAGCTGGCATGAAATCCCTCCAATTAACTGAAATAATTGATATGGAGAAACTATATGAAAATTTTGCCTTGCTGGGTACAGTCCTATCAGCATTTTGGAGAGTAAAGACAATGCCTCAAACAAGTAGTTGTCAGTGTTTCAGTTGCAAAGAACAACAGAAATTAATAATTACAAAACTTCTGCCTTTTGTAATGAGCATTCCTGGGTCAAATACATTTGTTGGATGCATTTTCTCCTCAATGTCTAACAAGTGGTCAGACAGTAGAAACAGTTGTTTGGTAGATCTGATTCCATGTGAGCTACTAAAAACTACAGACATAAGCATGTCTTTTAGAGACTCCCATCGCATGATAAAAGTTAGACAGCACAATTTTAAAGTCAGCTAAGTCAAATGTGAAATACAGGTGGAGAAAATAAGGTAGTTCTATTAATGTTTTTTCTGCAAGTTTTTCATACCTAATACATTGTACTATGTGCACTGCTAAGAGGGTGTAGTTTAGTTTCCTTAAAGAATTTTACAATTGTCTCATTCTCAAACTAATTATAATTTAATTGAAATTGGTAATAACATTTGATTTCCAAGTATTTATGAACTATGCTCTATTTTTGTGGAAAGTCTCACATATTTTCAGGTAAATGTCGCTTAATTCCTATATCAAAAAGTGACAACCCTAAAAGCACCAACATATGTCTGATACAGACTCAGACTACTGTGATGTTTTTCCTAGTCTTCTTACATGGGAAAAACAAAGGAATTCAATTGAATGCTTAGAGAAAACTGCTGCAACAGTAAAATATCTGTATTTCTTCACTGCTGAGAGATTAACCTCATTACAAGTCGTCACATGATAACAGTTTGATATCAAGTAAGATTTACAAAAGAACTTTGAAATATACTGAACTGGAATGGAGTGTAGATTACAGGGATAGTTCATAATGATATAATGACAAACTACCTTTTGATGGGGAGATACAGAACTGGAATAACAGAAGTATCTGATTCCATCCATCTGCTTTGACGCGCGACGTAATAGTGTTGTGGCGTGCGACGTCACTACAGCACGGAATTTTTGAGTTGATTGTGTTTGTAGACATCCTGTTGTTACATTTGATGGTGCTCTTTAGTGAGGGATGTGGACGTGCTGAGTATATTGTGTGATATTCGGTTCATTTTAGTATCCGCTGGCATAGTGCTAACATGGTTTTGAGTTAAGGTAGTTGGTGGGATAACTTGGGCTATGGATGTGTTTTCAGTGAGTTATTAAGTTTCTTTTATGAGTCTGACATTTTTGTTAGGTCCGATTAGTTTGGTGTTTGCTGTATGGAGAAAAGTCTAATTTCTTTGGTCACGTATGGATATGACAGTGAAATTCACAAGTGTATCACTATGTTTGGAGATGGGTGGGTACTGACAGCTGCAGTTAAGCTATACAGGTCAAGGAAAATGTCCGATTCCTGTGGTTTGCTCATGTGGCGGAATTCTGTAATTCAAATTTTTTTTTTTTATATTATTTGTTTTGGGATGGCGTGCCTGTTAGTTTCGTTTCATTTTTATTTTTGTTCACATTTGTTAGCGTGAGTATGCAGTGATGTCATTGTCGTCATTCTGTATATGCTGGAAGTAGCCATTTCCGGCGTATTGATGATTTCATCGGTCAAAGCAGACAGGTGGAATTGGATGCTTCTGTGATGCCCAAAATTTTTAAAATGATGAAATCAGACAGATCTACCCTTGGAATGGATGTTGACAACTGGAAATATATGAAGCTGGGTCCACTGACTATATTAACCACAGCATTGTGAAGGAAGTCTGATCTGTTAACATAAAGATAACAAAGAACTTAATGAACTACGTATAACAAAAAGATACCAACATGATCTTTTCTATAACTGGAATGATACCAAAAATCATTATACCAATTTACATTACTACATACCACAAAGAATACAACGAAATATGAAAAAGTATATTCAGGGGAAAAAAAACTAGTCAAGGATGCTGATTAGCTAAAGAACCTGTGCAAACAGCAATGAAACTTTACCAGCAAAAGAAAACTTGAATTTTGCATTCAGAGAATAAAAAGCTAATGGGACCACCAATAAGAAGACATGAAATGAAACAAGGGTTCTTGTATATATGGCAAGACAATTTCAATCCAAAAAAGTCCTTTCTGCAACTGAATTGTTGCTATGTTTTGCAAGTCATACAGCTTCTGTTGGTATCCTGAAGTTTTATAATTTGGTTCTATACACACAGTCAGTTACAAATATTGTCTGTGAAGAAGATGTGGTTAATGAAAAATAAATAAACAAACTCATTTTTCCAAACACCTTGGCAGTCTTACATAAAATGGTACACACAAAACCAGTAATTACAAGGTGACAAGTAATCAATGACATAATATGGGTAAGACGTTTATTACCACTTAGCGAAGTTCCATGCTTTCGTGACATGACAGCTAGCTATAATAATTAAATAATCCTTCATAGCATCTGACAGGAGAAAATCTCCTGATTCATATCAACCAAATGTGTTGCATGCTGCCATATTAAAGGCAAAATAACGCAAGGATACTAGGGAAACGTCAATAAATCTGATAAATATAAATTTCAAGCATGTGATTAATAATGTCTTGATATGTATTTCTATAATGATGGCAGAGCAAGACATAACTAGCCAAGGTGTCAAGTATATAATTTGTGGGCATTATACACTATCTGCAGAATTTGTTCTCAGTAGATCAACAGTTTTCTTAGCAGAGGGTTAAGTTCCTCGTCGACGACGATGCCATTAAGTGACAGAGCACAAGGCAGACTTGGGAAGGAAGTCAAGATATTACCCTCTAGGAGAACCTTCCATACGTTTGGCGTATTGGAATGATTTCGACAATCACAGAAAACCTAATGCTCGACTGATGGCCGGCAAACAGATCTCCGGTCCTGCTGAATGTGCCTTAAGCACTGCACGATGGTGATAAGAATTAAAATTGAACGGCAACCATCTCAAGTTAGAACATACTGACGGTACATACCCAAAGAAACCAATTTTCCGCTTTGTGGGTTTGTGTCCTAATGTCGACAATCAAGGCGTGTTGTAAACACTTAATGAAAATCCTCTATTTTATACAGCGGCTCATTAATTCAATCCGCCATTCAAACATTTGACATGTACTGCTGCTCAGACAGAGCTTTCGAAGGTTGTAACAAGTAATTAGTCAAGTGACATTAGTGTCAGCGCAAAATAATCGACAGCACCAATACCTAAACAAATGTAAACATAAATTGTTCCTCAGTTCAGTTGCCAATTTGTCATCTCCAAGAATGTATATATGAATATCTTTGGTTTCAGAATAACATGGATATATTATTATACGTCCATGCTAAAGGTAGTGGAATGCGAAAGATGTTGTCGCCGTGTTTTTCCTAAGAAGAAGATTGGAACAGAGCTGCTGCGTACTCTGCTGCTAACTGTCTTTTTAACAAAAGTACATAAAAAACCATGTTTTTGAAGTTGGCGCCTTCTGCTAGTATCGGAGGTCGAATCCTCGCCGCGATCACTAGTGTTACAAACAAGATTTAGTGAACATCTGTCATCTTAATCTTTATGTCATCACTCGCTTAGTTTTCTTGAAATCATACGAAGGTTGCAACCGGAATTAATTTTTTCTGTTGAATATTCTCCCACAAGAGAGATCCAATATCTGAAAAAGAAACATTATTAACTTTTACAGTAACTATTCATTAGAAAGAAATAGAAGTTTTTGTCATTATTTGGTCATAAGAAAGAAAGAAAGGTGCAAAGGATAAAGAAAAAGAGATAGATGCCGTTTTTTCAATATGCATGTAGACATTTCTTCAAGCAAATAACTGCATAAGTTAGTACAATATTTTTATTTCTTTCTGATTCGAGCAGAGAATAATAGTAGAAGTACTACTTTATTTCTCCATGGGTACCGTTTTACAAGGGTGCTAGACATCATTTGGTTTTTAGCATTTAGAAATCAGTTATTTTCGCTTAATTACATGTTTGAAATAGTTATGTTTTGAGAAATATTCTCTTCCAGCTAACATCTTGAATCGATACTTACGATAAGAAATGTATCATCTGCCTACATGAGGGCATACAATATACGTGTAGTATGAATAGGATAGGCCTCATAATTGAGCCCTGTGGTCAACGGTATTTCACAAGTCTGAAATAGGATTACATGCTTTTATGAGGAATGAAATAGTGCAGGCAGAAGAGGATCAAGTAGGTAAAAAGACGAGGGCTAGTAGAAATCTTTGGGTAACAGAAGAGATAATGAATTTACTTGATGAAAGGACGAAATACAAAAATGCAGTAAGTGAAGCAGGCAAAAAGGAATACAAACATCTCACAAATGAGATCGACAGGAAGTGCAATTGGCTAAGCAGGGATGGCTAGAGGACAAATGTAAGGATGTAGAGGCTTATATCACTAGGGGTAAGATAGATACTGCCTACAGGAAAATTAAAGAGACCTTTGGAGAAAAGAGAACCACTTGTATGAGTATCAAGAGCTCAGATGGAAACCCAGTTCTAACCAAAGAAGGGAAAGCAGAAAGGTGGAAGGAGTATATAGAGGATCTATACAAGTGCGATGTACTTGAGGACAATATTATGGAAATGGAAGAGAATGTAGATGAAGATGAAATGGGAGATACGATACTGCTTGAAGAGTTTGATAGAGCACTGAAAGACCTAAGTCGAAACAAGGCCCTGGGAGTAGACAACATACCATTAGAACTGCTGACGGCCTTGGGAGAGCCAGTCCTGACAAAACTCTACCATCTGGTGAGTAAGATGTATGAGAAAGGAGAAATTCCCTCAGACTTAAAGAAGAATGTAGTAATTCCAATCCCAAAGAAAGCAGGTGTTGACAGATGTGAAAATTACCGAAGTATCAGTTTAATAAGTCACAGCTGCAAAATACTAACACGAATTCTTTACAGACGAATGGAAAAACTGGTAGAACCTGGCCTCGGGGAAGATCTGTTTGGATTCTGTAGAAATGGCGATACTGACCCTACGACTTACCTTAGAAGAAAGATTAAGGAAAGGCAAACCTATGTTTCTAGCATTTGTAGACTTAGAGAAAGCTTTTGACAATGTTGACTGGAATACTCTCTTTCAAATTCTGAAGGTGGCAGGGGTAAAATACAGGGAGCGAAAGGCTATTTCCAATTTGTACAGAAACCAGATGGCAGTTATAAGAGTCGAGGGGCATGAAAGGGAAGCAGTGGTTGGGAAGGGAGTGAGATAGGGTTGTAGCCTCTCCCCGATGCTATTCAATCTGTATATTGAGGAAGCAGTAGAGGAAACAAAAGAAAAGTTCGGAGTAGGTATTAAAATCCATGGAGAAGAAATAAAAACTTTGAGGTTCGCCGATGACATTGTAATTCTGTCAGAGACAACAAAGGACTTGGAAGAACAGTTGAACGGAATGGACAGTATCTTGAAATGAGGATATAGGATGAACATCAGCAAAAGCAAAACGAGGATAATGGAATGTTGTCGAATTAAATCGGGTGATGCTGAGGGAATTAGATTAGGAAATGAGACACTTAAAGTAGTAAAGGAGTTTTGCTATTTGGGGAGCAAAATAACTGATGATGGTCGAAGTAGAGAGGATATAAAATGTAGACTGGCAATGGCAAGGAAAGCGTTTCTGAGGAAGAGAAATTTGTATACATCGAGTATAGATTTAAGTGTCAGGAAGTCGTTTCTGAAAGTATTTGTATGGAGTGTAGGCATGTATGGAAGTGAAGCATGGACGATAAATAGTTTAGACAAGAAGAGAATAGAAGCTTTCGAAATGTGGTGCTACAAAAGAATGCTGAAGATTAGATGGGTAGATCACATAACTAATGAGGAGGTATTGAATAGAATTGGGGAGAAGAGGTGTTTGTGGCACAACTTGACTAGAAGAAGGGATCGGTTGGTAGGACATGTACTGAGGCATCAAGGGATCACCGATTTGGCACTGGAGGGCAGCGTGGAGGGTAAAAATCGTAGAGGGAAACCAAGAGATGAATACACTAAGCAGATTCAGAAGGATGTAGGCTGCAGTAGGTACTGGGAGGTGAAGTAACTTGCACAGGATAGAGTAGCATGGAGAGCTGCATCAAACCAGTCTCAGGTCTGAAGACGACAACAACAACAACAACTTCTATCAACAGGATATACTGTTAATATTATTTTCACACATAGTAGTGCGGTTTTCAAGCACTGTCTTATAACATCAGCACTGCACGTATCACCAGACATCACCACAGACGTCGATAGGTCGACAACCCACTCCAGAGACCGGGTATACGCCAGCGATTTGCGCACCAAGAAGTCGCAACGGTGGCGCTCCCCGAGAAGTGATGCGCACCCGTGTTACAGTAGTTCCAAGTAAGCTTGACTGTTAAGAAGACTGCCTTCTATTTGTGTACTTCGCACCCCATCGTCTGCTTCTAGCCAGTCCATACCAGCCCATCTTCAGTGAAGTTTACTATCCAGCTATAGCTTCTGGGATAGTAATTGACATTCAGGATCAGCTGCCTGAATCGATTTGTACATAGTTGAGTATTCGTGAATAAATGTGAACATTCTTGTCACTAATCCTTATCTGTGGTTTCAGTGTTCTCCTTCATCTCCTGTCATAGTGTTTCCCTGAGTGCACCATAAATAGTTGAGGGTGGTGACAAGTAAAGTCTCCTTCTGTAGGTATATCAAAAGTACGATACAATAAGCAGCTTTATCCCATTAAAGCAGTATGCTGTCAGTAAACCAAAAGTTGGTTAAACACCATGCTTTTCTAGGTACAATTCTATTGGAAGTAATGTGTTGTTCTCTTACTGTGACCTTTGAACTGATTTATGCACCTACAGTTTTAGGTAACTCTGAGCCACAACACAGTTCAGCATTTTTCATACTGCCGAAACCTGGTAGAGAAGAAAGAATTGACAAGTGACAGAAAAAATCCTGGAGTTCATTGGTGATCTATCGTCAGACCTTTGGATGTGAAAGCCAACAGTTTTAACACAGTCACTCAGCTGTACCAAATCTATTACGATTTCTATTGGGGAAAAAGTCTAATGTCCTAGAAAATCCAAGGAATAATCTACACATTTTTTTGGTTTATCAAATGCATCTCCTATTCCAATTATAAAGTTGGTTATTGCCGTCAATACAACGATATTTCGCTCAGCCCTGCATTGAAGAGTGAAACTGAGGCAATTCAGGTGACATTAACGTAGTTACTTGTAGAAACACTGAAACTTTGGTCACGTCAGTTGACTAACATCACTTTCTGTAAACTTACAGTCTCCTATGTTAGTGATGAAAGTGGGCTTCATTAACGCCATTTTACTGCCTACATATTGACCATGTATTCACGTAGTGAGAGCAACATTGTGGCATTCTATTAATTTGTGACCTCGATAATTACATTTACTATCAGTGGAAACTAAGTTGACAATAGGTTTGGTGGCTGATGGGAGTAATAGTAACTGCATTTTCAATTAATGGCCGCTTCCATCAGCTACCACCCCGAGTGTAATCTTGGTTTGCATAGGCAATAGTGACATGACTTTCTGCTGTAAGCTTTTTTACTGCAATAATTTTTCTTCTAGTTTAGCTTGACGTTTTTAATCATAGTACTTTTTCTCCAGTAAAGATTGTTTTCTCACATAATTTTTCCCTAATTACGATTATAACTGTTGTAAGCTTTTTGTGTTCAATGATTCCAGTATTCGATATTCAAAAAAAAATTACGTAGTTTGAGCTGGCTTTCTTTCATGTGGCCCAGATTCCTGTCATTTTCATTTCTGTGACATGTTACCCGTCCATAAAACAGTGAAACTAATTAATGATACCTTTTCTTCAGGTGTGAGGTATCAACTGATAGATGTATTTTGTGGGTTTGGGTAGTTCTGAAAATTTTAGGGGAAAATCGAATTTATTTAAGTAGTCGTGGTCAGAGGAACATGTGAAATGCGATCTCAACGTGCATTAGATGCGTTATCCAAGGATTCAGCACCAGCTATTAGTCGTTTAGTAGAATCAGTGCTTTTGCTTGCAATCCCTCTAGTACACTATTTGTGAACTATGTAATCAAAAGCACTAAATACAAATCCAGTCATATAACGCACTGTTATCACAATTGGGGTAGGTCTTGTATCATGCAGAAGTTCCCCAGATAAATGCGGTTCCTCTCATGCAGACGTAAGTCAGCACTGCTGTCACTTGTCACGTAATGATAATCATTGCCTGCATTTGGAATGAATTAAACAGCTGTTTTAATTTACGCACCCAGTCACCTAGTTGGTTCATCGGCATGTTCTGTTGATGCTATAATACCTGTGTATTGAGGCTCTTGATGTAAGTGCAATACCACTACCATGTAGTGCCCGCTTCACTCATGATGCCATGGGTACGTTCACTACATATAATATCGTCGCTAGGCAATGAAAACCTCGTAACTCAAATTGGTCAAATTTTACAGGAGAAACAAAAAACTAATTATAGAAATCACATGAGGCCCTGATTAGTTAAATGTAGTGGTTTCTGCTACACCATATGGATCCGGTCATTGGTACATAAGACTTTATTATGCACTTCAAATTGTCTGCTGGTTTTTGGAGTTACGAGGTTTTCACAGTTATTTTTTTGGTAGTGATGGAGATAAGAGGCATGTAACGAGTGCACGGTTAAGAATTAAAATGAACTTGTTTTAAAAAAACTTACTTAAATTTTACATTACTTGTGTATTATGAAACGTCTGTAACGATACATTGTTACAGATATAAAGTGAAATGAATAATTTCACTTTGATCAAAATATTGGAATCTGGATGTTAATAAATTGCAGTGTTTAAAAAACATAGAAACAATGTTGTTAGCTTTAATTAACCTTTTCTTACTGTAAACATTTGTGCAGTTTATTAACATTTATTATTGTTACTATTGCTGCTACACTGACAGTCATAGGTGGCTGTAAACAAGTTTAATTTCGGCTGCATTTTTTTATGCACGGACATGTTCTCTCGTTACAAATGTGAGGCAGTGTGTCATAAAATGAATGCACGTCCTTAGGACGGACCAGCTTTAGTTGTTGCAATTGCATAAACTTTTCTGCGCTGATCTTTAGTGGTGAACTGTAGAGAGGGGGCACTGTAAGTGAGCTGGGTATGTTTGACATCCTTCTTGGAAGTGGTTCCCATGTATCGCTGAATTTCAATTTATATTCCATTTTTCCGGAGGGATCATACTTGAGACACCGGATATCAGTCACTGTTGGATCCCCAATTTTGGATCCTGGCCGAATAGATGAATACAACGAGAGTTCATCATAGGACTTGAAAAACGTGTGGTCCAAATAATTGACAACATAAGGTCTAGGACTTTGTCTTGCGGTAGCACAAACTTCTACATAGCCAGCAGGAGTGTAAATGTGTCTGTTTTTTAACTTCCTTTCTATGGTGGAGTGCATAGAATCACACTCCATTTGAGTGTGACCTTTCTCCAGAAATTTTTGCACTATTGTAATGCCTTTCTGATTGGCGAGATAAGCCAGTGCATTACTCATGACTGAGTTTCGATTCTGGTACGTGCATCCGTCGCTATAGAAAATAGCTTCTGAATCATTTTGGACGTACGTTTCTATAAAATGCACGAGTTTACTGGCAAATTCCGAAGCTGTTAGTCCACCTTCACTCTCGTGCCAAAGGTAACAATAACCATCGTTACTTTTTAAATCATAGATGGTAAAGTTGTGGACCTTCAGTTTGCTTTTATAGTACAGTGCAGATGCTTTTAGTCTGGGAGAAAGGAGAAGTGCTTGAACGTCCATTGTAAACACTCTTGCTGATCCTAATTTATCACTGTTTTTCGCTTCCCTTGCCTCAGTTTTTGGGCCATATGCAAAGAGTATTCATTGTCTGAGAGATTGCCTATCTGGTGAGAACAACAAAGATCGCACTGGTCCTTTTTAGGCGAAAATAAGTTAAGATTATTTTCATCGAATACCTCGCAGAACTGTTTGTAAGCAGCTGGGATTTGTCCTCTTTTCTTGCAAAATTGTATATATTCCCTATGTAGTTCTGATTTACTCTGCCAGTTAGGTTCCAAGTAGAGTTTTGTGGAAGAACGACGGCAGTAATGCGATTCCAGTTTCGGCAACTCTGCAAAAAATTCTGATGCTGATTGTCGTCCACCTGAAACTTTCGTTGGTCTCTCCTGCAATTGAGGCTCTTCTGCAAGCGTTCTTCCTGATGCACTAGATGCCCATGTTCTGACACTCCATTCGCCTAAGCACAAAGTATTCAGAAACATAGTCTTGCAGACAGTTTTTCTTTGCCCTTCTACTACAAAATTGTAATATAGCGTGTTAGAACGGTGAGATTTATTAGATTCTGAATTATTTCTGCGTCTTTTAACTGGAACGTAGTAGACGTGGCTTCTAACAAAAATTTTTCTTTCACCCCAAGACATATCCTGCCAGAAATGATTAAATATTCGCTGTCTCTGCTCTTCTGTAATATCCTTGCAATTCCTGTTCCAATTTAAGGAAGAATGTTTACAAGTACATCGTGGTTTCATTTCCCTCCTGCTCCTGCTCATTGTTGGTCTCTTTTTGCCAAACTCTTTGCATTCATAAATAATCCTGTCCCCTCATACGTTTTTCTTTCTGCAAACTTTGAAGTGATTGATTGCTTTTCCTTTTGCGGCGCTGCTTAGTACTCTTCACTCCCACACCAACTTCGTCATCGTCGTCTTCCTTGCTCTTGTTACTGCTATGGTCATTTTTGTTTTTATCTGGATCGTACGCATCACTACTGCCACTGGAGATATCATCCTCGCTGCTGTGTTCGAAAAGACTTCAAACTCAGAAGTGGAATTCGCCTCTGTATTGGCTTCTTTTTCCGCATTATCTGTAGTGTAAACCATAACGTCATCAATAACATTTAAATAATTTAATCACCCCAACTTCCAAACAAGGATCTTACTTCCAGTTACAACAATATAAACTACGGTTTACCTTCATTTTGTAGGTCTACCCTTTCTTTTGGTGTAGGACAAGGAGGAACCTGACTAGAATCTTCTTCCGGTGATTTTATACGATATGATCCGTTGTCGGCTTGTTTCACAAGGTGAAGAGTGAATTTACTCTTTTTTACCCATAGCTGAAAACAAATTAGTTACTCTAGAATGTATAGGATTCTGTTCAGTTCTAAAATTAGAACCTCCTATGTACCGAGCGCATCCTGCTTTACGCGCGATGAAAAACTCGTAAGTCAACATTGTATTTAACGAGGTCATTATTAATTCTGTATATTAAAATACAATACATAAATACCTAGAAATACTAACACGTACCTGTAGCAATAAAGCAGTGTTGGGTCTGTCAGTCAAAAACGTTACTATCACGTCAAAAAACGTTTAAATCTCGGAGTATGTGTTCGCCCTGCACACTAACAATGGCGATTATCGGAGATACGAGGTTTACAGCACAAACTACATATCGCTGGAGATGTGAGGTTTTCATTATTGCCGCTAGATGGCAACACCGTTCAACTCGAAGATGGAAGGTTTCAACAGCCTATGTGACATAATTTTCTACATTTGGTAATGCAGTTACGTGGATTTCATTGTCAGATGGAGTTACGAGGTTTTCATTGCCTAGCGACGATATGCTGATGGCCACCTTGGGACAAAGCACCATCTCATAAGGATAATTTCAGAGAGTGAAAATAATACTTCAAAGAAGTTGATATGTACAGGAGTGGCAGCTTGCATCCCAGTGGAGTCGTTGTACAACTGTGAGATGAGTCAACAGTTATGGTGGTAGCCTCAGCTGTCGTCAGTTGTGGTATAGGCAACTTATGAAGCATAGTGTGTGGCGTATGTTGCATGCTGCCATCCTGTGTATGGGGCACTTGGCACTATAGCACCATTAGTTGGTGAATTTTCTATCAACACATGGCTTGAGGTATATCCCATAAGCGTCGCTGTAATGTCTTCATCTGCAAAAACTCGCCTTGCTTTGTGTGGATATCACTGTCATTCAGCATGCAAATCCTTAAACTTCATGTTTCATTATCAGTGCTGATGGCAGACTGAGTTCTGGTGTAATGTTTGGAGACGATTCAGTACTGCAGCTTCCATGAGTTACAGCAGTTGTTAAGAGTCCACAGTTCGCTGCATGATAGGTAGATAGTATTTTGTTGATGTCTTGTGATGAGAAATGGCAGCGCCATCGCCACTGTATCTAATATGATCAGTTTTTTTACACAGCCTCAGGTATTGCTGAGTTATTGATCTTGAAAGACAGTTATTGTAAACAATGGCTTTGGAAGGCTTGATAGTGATACAAAAGGTGGTGGTGCTGGACTCATCGCTACTAGTGACATGTTGGTGAGAAGTACTGAGCCACCATGCTGCTAGTTATGTTTCTTGAATGGTTCACCACAGCCAGGATAGCGTGTTATTTAACTGTGTAATCTGCTGTTTCACCTGGATTGAAGGTCTAGTCTTCCTGTAGGTGCGTGGAATGAAGTGCTCTTTGGCTTTCTGATGATGCATTAAGCATCTCACAACCTGTGTAGCTAAAAAACATGTCATTGTATGCAACATCTGACTCCAAAGACATTGTTATCTACTTTACATAGAATTCATACGTAGCTCTATGGGTTTTGTTCAGATTTAAATCATCACAAAAGGTATTATATGTTATTTATTCGCTTTTATCTGAAATAGTGAGAGGGTCCATGTATGGTCCCTAGCTTCTCAATGGTGATGTGGAGCGTCAGTCATATTCAATACTTCTCACTGTACAGGGTGTAACAGGCACAAGTACAGATATTTCTACTGGTGGCTGAACACAGTGTATTGAACAACATTACGAGGGGCTTTCAATAAGTAATGCAACACACATTTTTTCTCAGCTAATTTCAGTAGCAAAAGAGTAGAAAGTGGATACACTGAGCGCAGTTGGCATGTTTTTCATGCACACACATTTTTATGAATTAATCAAATAAAAAACATGCCAGCTGCAGTCAACATACCCACTTAATATTTACATATTGAAACCAACATCGATTTCGGGGCACACTAGAATTAATTTTAAAAAAATAACAGGTTATGAAATTCGTTATCATTATTTTTTTTAAGTTACTAATTTATAATATTATGTTCTTCAAAATAATAAAAGAAACAATATTAACATAGTGAATAAAAATTTTAGTTGAAAATTACTTTTTTCAGCAAAACTCTGTGTCTCGAATGGAGAAAGCCTGGCCAAATCTCAGTATTGAGCAGGATTCGAACCATGAATGCTGCTGGCAAAATTATTTCATGATTCGTATCCACTCATATAATAAGCTGAGCTACCGATCCTAGGCAAAATGTGGCACTGTAATTGTATATCTCAGTCAGCATGAGCGAAGTGCTCTGTGTTATCCTGCTATGGCTAATTAGTCAACAAGTTGCCAGCTGCTGCATTATTTTTATCACATTTCCTATCGTGGGCCTACTACTCATTTACAACCATTGAGTAAGTAACATTGTTTCAAACAGATCGACTTCCAGCCAAGTATTAAGTAGAATGAGATTTTCACTCTGCAGTGGAGTGTGCGCTGATATGAAACTTCCTGGCAGAATAAAACTTTGTGCCCGACTGAGACTCGAACTCGGGACCTTTGCCTTTCGCGGGCAAGTGCTCTACCAACTGAGCTACCGAAGCACGACTCACGCCCGGTACTCACAGCCTTACTTCTGCCAGTACCTCGTCTCCTACCTACCAGGTCCCGAGTTCGAGTCTCCGTCGGGCACACAGTTTTAATCTGCCAGGAAGTTTCAAGTATTAACTAATTTAAAAATTCAAAATGCTAACATGTTCTACATAAAAAGAGATAGTCAGAAAATTAATAATGAATAAAATCAGAAATCATTAGATACTAAATTTTTCAGTTTAAAAATTCTCAGTCAAAATTCATTGTTGTGCATCAAATGTGATATCCTTCTTTCCAAACATAATTGTGTAGGTGATTGTGTCCTTCAGTATTTCATAACTGAATGTAGCACATAATTTCATAATAGTCTTCAGAGCAGTAATAATATTCGTTCTGTGAGTCATGTTAATAACATAGATAGGATAGTTCGTTATGAAATTAAATCGACTTATATCTACATCATCCTTCAACTGTGTAATTCGATTAAAATCAAGAATTGCATCATAAGCCATCAGATAATTTGGTGAATCCAAATTCCACATTTCTTGAGGAAATATTTCATTCCTTCCATTTTTAATATAAATCTCCTGAAGTTTAATGTGGTCAAACAACGAAGAATCAATGAAAAGATTGTATTTTCGATTAGTTTGAATGACAACCAAAATAAAATAAGACATATCAAACCCTACTGAATTATAGTAATTCGTGGTAACTCACTCAAAATTTTTCTACCCATTTAATCCTGCCACTTCAACTGTACGATGTTCACAAAAACATAGGAACTTCAGTATTTTTCATTGTATATTCTCGTTGTTCACGCTCGTAATTCGGTTCATATTTACCAACAGGAACATGAATTTCCATTGATACTACTATAATTTTCCCTTCATTTGATAATGCATTTTTTATTTCAGTTCCAGCATCTTTGCAACAGCCCATCTATCAATTGAATCTCCAGCAACTGAACTCCAAGTAAAAATTACAGTAAGATCTCCTTCGTATAAAATTTGTCTTCAGTCCCTGAAAGAAAACACAAAGCATTCCAAGCAGATAAAGCACCTGATTTTTCTTACTCTTTATTTTTCCATTACTAAGTATATGTCCTTCCATACGTATTTTATCAGCAAGACATGCCAAATAGAACAAAACTAATGATGAGATAAAAAGATGTTCAATTCTAGATAGAATATTATCTCCATTCTTTATGGTTGTAAAATCAAATTCTGCCACACAATTTTCAATTAATTTTTTATTGAATTTTCCATCATATGTTGGGTAATCTGATCCATAAGCTTTCATAATCATAAAGCTCATGTAGGACTGAGCATGGTTAGGATGTATCTATCTGCCACTAATATTCATATTAATCTCAGTATCCTTATTAGGAGAATTTCGATTATTTCTGCTTTTCTCATTCACAGGTTATAAGTAGAACTGATAGCTCTCTATTTTCATTATTTATTGAAGAATGAAATTTTCTTAAGGCATTTCTAAAACATCTGTCACACAAGCTCTATTGAAGTGAAGTAAATTATCATTTTCACCAGCTGTAGTTGTTTCTAAATCCTGTATAGCATCAAAACTTGTAATAGAAACAGGATAATGTGGTTAATGAATTAGCAGCCCACCAAATTCAACATTAGGCTTGAATGAAGCAATAATATTAGTTTCTCAATGAAAGTAATAAGTATGTTTCTCAAATACTCCATCAGTCAGGTTAAAGTTAATATTGATTAATGGGAATGGAATAATTTTAGGAACATCATCAGTAAATGTTTTTGTTGTTGTTGTGGTCTTCAGTCCTGAGACTGGTCTGATGCAGCTCTCCATGCTACTCTATCCTGTGCAAGCTTCTTAATCTCCCAGTACCTCCTGCAGCCTACATCCTTCTGAATCTGCTTAGTGTATTCATCTCTTGGTCTCCCTCTACGATTTTTACCCTCCACACTGCCCTCCATTACTAAATTGGTGATTCCTTGATGCCTCAGAACATGTCCTACCAACCGATCCCTTCTTCTAGTCAAGTTGTGCCACAAACTCCTCTTCTCCCCAATTCTATTCAATACCTCCTCATTAGTTATGTGATCTACCCATCTAATCTTCAGCATTCTTCTGTAACACCACATTTCGAAATCATCTATTCTCTTCTTGTCTAAACTGTTTATCGTCCATGTTTCACTTCCATACATGGCCACACTCCATACAAATACTTTCAGAAACGACTTCATGACACTGAAATCTATACTCGATGTTAACAAATTTCTCTTCTTCAGAAACGCTTTCCTTGCCATTGTCAGTCTACATTTTATATCCTCTCTACTTCGACCATTATCAGTTATTTTGCTCCCCAAATAGCAAAACTCCTTTACTACTTTAAGTGTCTCATTTCCTAATCTAATTCCCTCAGCACCACCCAACTTAATTTGACTACATTCCATTATCCTTGTTTTGCTTTTGTTGATGTTCATCTTATACCCTCCTTTCAAGACACTGTCCATTCCGTTCATCTGCTCTTGCAAGTCCTTTGCTGTCTCTGACAGAATTATAATGTCATTAGCGAACCTCAAAGTTTTTATTTCTTCTCCATGGAATTTAATGCCTACTCCGAACATTTCTTTTGTTTCCTTTACTGCTTGCTCAATATACAGATTGAATAACATCGTGAATAACAACCCTGTCTCACTCCCTTCCCAACCACTGCTTCCCTTTCATACCCCTCGACTCTTATAACTGCCATCTGGTTTCTGTACAAATTGTAAATAGCCTTATGCTCCCTGTATTTTACCCCTGCCACCTTCAGAATTTGAAAGAGAGTATTCCAGTCAACATTGTCAAATGCTTTCTCTAAGTCTACAAATCAAAATGTTTTTATCAGCTTCAATAATCTGGTTACTAAATCCAAGCACACTCCCAATACTATCTTTAATATCCTTATATAATTTAAGATCATTCTCAATAATAATTCTATTTAAAAATTTGATCTGCTATAATGTGTATATTAGGGTTTGTTTTAATGAATGGTCCACATGCTTCGCTGAGTGGTTACTTGCTTACCTACCATGGAGTATTCCCAGGTTTGATTCCCAGCTGGGTTGGAGATTTTCTCTGCTAGTGGACTAGATGTTGTGCTGTCCTCGTCACCATTTCGTCATAACTGACATGCAAGTATCCCAATGTGGCGTCACCTGAAAAAGACTTTTGACCCAGTGGCCATACTTCCCCAGATGGGTTCTCCCAGCCGACAATGTCACACGATCAACACAAACTACAGGGTGTCCCAAAATAATGTATACACTCTTTGAAACTAAAAATCTCTTTAATGAAAGGGATTAGAAATACAATTTTAGTGGTGTTACGTGCCTCATGGTCCGACTTAAGGTGGTAAATGTTCAAACTGGTGTCTGTCCATCGCAATACACTGTCGACAGCGACTTAGTGACTGAGTGACATGCCAACTTTTCTGTTTCCAACGGAATAGCATCAGAGACTTGCCCAATTTGCTCTCTAAGATAATCTAGTGTTCAAAAATGGTTCAAATGGTTCTGTGCACTATGGGACTTAACATCCATGGTCATCAGTCCCCTAGAACTTAGAACTACTTGAACCTAACTAACCTAAGGACAGCACACAACACCCAGTCATCACGAGGCAGAGAAAATCCCTGACCCTGCTGGGAATCGAATCCGGGAACTGAGGCGTGGGAAGCGAGAACGCTACCGCACGACCACGAGCTGCGGACGATCATCTAGTGTGTGTGATCTCCCAGCGTAAACTGTGTTTTGAGGGTATCCCACAGAAAGAAGTCTAGAGGAGTTAAATTTGGAGATCGAGCAGGATATCCACACACCTTCTTCGTCCTATCCATCTGGCAGGGAATGTATGATTGACAAATGTCCTCACATCCAGGTGAAAGGGAGGTGGTGCCCCATCCTGTTGACAGTAATAATCTTCATTTCCAAACACACCGTTAAGATCAGGTGTTTGGAGATCGAGCAGGATATCCACACACCTTCTTCGTCCTATCCATCTGGCAGGGAATGTATGATTGACAAATGTCCTCACATCCAGGTGAAAGGGAGGTGGTGCCCCATCCTGTTGACAGTAATAATCTTCATTTCCAAACACACCGCTAAGATCAGGTGTTATCATTTCCAAGTATGAGTCGCCCGCGACAGTGTTGTCAAAGAAGTATGGCCCGATTAACCTTCTAGAAGACAGACCACACCAGACACTCCTGGTAGATTAACATGCCTTTGCTCATTTATGTATGGATGCTCCCTGGCTGAGTACATGCAATTATGGCAGTTAATTGTTCCATCAAGTTTAAATGTAGCTTCATCTGACCAAAGAATTCGATCTTGGAAACGTTGCTCTTCTTCACATCTGTTAGTAAACCACTCACAAAATTCGCTTCACCTATCCTCATTAAGAGCGTGAAGAAGTCTTGAAATATAAGGCTTAAAGTTCTGAGACCGCAAAATTCTATGAACACTGCTTCTGCAGATCCCAGCCTCATGAGAGCATTACCTCACAGATTTCTTCAGGGATCGTGTGTATACCTGGATTACTGCACCGTTCCTTCGATTTATCTCTGATTCTTGTAATTGTTACTCTTGTCGGTGGTGTTGTTCAATTCTCCAATGTCTGCGAAACGACTCATATTTTCTGTTTTCCAGTAACACTTTAGCACACATTTCCTGAAAGAAAGGATATTACAGAGACATGGCTTAGCCACAGTCTGGGGCATATTTCCAGAATGAGTTTTTCACTTTGCAGTGGAGTGTGCGCTGACATGAAACTTACTGGCAAATTAAAACTGTGTGCCTGACCGAGACTCGAACTCAGGACCTTCGCCTATTGCGGGCAAGTGCTCTTCCTACTGAGCTACCCAAGCACGACTCACGCCCCATCCTCACAGCTTTACTTTCGCCAGTACCTCGTCTCCTACCTACCAAACTTCGCAGAAGCTCTCCTTGGAAGGTAGGAGACGGGGTACTGGTGGAATTAAAGCTCGAGTTCGAGTCTCGGTCTGGCACACAGTTTTAATCTGCGAGGAAGGTGGAACAACATTAATGATTGATAATTATTTGCTAGCCCTAGGATGGTTGAAATAGAGTAATATAAATCAGTTGTATGTTTCTTCAAAAGTTGATTTATTTTATTTACAAGGATCTTATCGACCATACGCTTGCTCTACAAGCCTCTTCCATTTCCTTCTGTTGAGTGCTTTGTTTGGCCATTCAGTGTTCATATTCATCCTAGTTGTGTCCTTCCGGATGTTATCTCTCCAGCAACTTAAGGGTCTTCCTCTTCCTCTCATTCCATATATCGTTCTTTCAAATGCTATTTTAGGTACTCTGTTTTCTGTCATTCTTGCTATATGGTCTGCCCAGTTCAACCTTCTCTTCTTTAGCACACCTATGGTGTTATGGTGTTTGTACAGCTCTCTTAATTCTTCATTTTTTCTTATCTTCCATTCCATGTTATCTTCATCATATCTTGGACCAAAAATTTTCTTAGTATCTTTCTTTCGAATATTAACGGAAGACCTTTCTTTCTAAATATTAATGCTTCACATCTGTGTGATGTTGCTGGTGTAATGGTCGACTGATGCAAGTGGATTTTGAAGTTAGTGCTAAGTGATCTTTTCTGTAAGATTTTGATAAAACTAAAGTGTGTTTTGTTCACTGTTGCTAGACGGGCATCTACTTCTATATCCATTCCATTATTGTTACTAAACAGACTCCCTAAGTAGTTCAAGTGGTCAATTGTTTTGAGAGTGAATACATCTACAGCCAAAGGTGCATCACTTTGGTTCTTCTTACTTATTATCATATATTCTGTCTTTTATTCATTAACATGTAATCCTGCTTTCTCAGCAATTATATTTTAATTTTGCATCATTTTGACTAATTCTATTTTGGAACTACTTCTTAATACTATATCATCTCTGTAGGTAAGTCTAGTAATGTTCAACTTGTGCATTTGCATCCCTTGAGGATTAGTTTTACTAAATTCTCTATCAATGTTCTCTAAGACGAGCTAAAATTCTCAAATTATTCTCATCAAGTTACCGGTTTTGGTCAATAATGACAATCTTCAGAGCTGTTCTCTAAAAACATGTCCTTATGTACGGCATTGTTAAATGTTAATCACAAAATTTGCACCTTAGTGAAGGAAGTTTATAAAATTTTTCTGTTTCTTCTACAGGTGTCTTGATACAAGATAAAATATCATCTGTACAGATTTTAATAAATCTGATTAGCTTTGATGGTATTTCAAATTCTCTCATTATATGTATTTGGAAGTATCTGTCAGTGTATGCTACCTTAGGCTTTTTTTTGAAATCTACAAATAAAATATCATCAAAGTTAAATCAGCCAAAATATCAATAATTTATAAAAAAATGTGTAAAAAAGTTTAAGATAAAAATAATGAGAAAATTAATACTTTTACTGAGAAAAATGATGAAAAAGATGAATAACAGTAGATCAATGGCTAGAAAATTCACTAATAGCAATCAATGAATTTATTCTTTAAAATAAAGATGTAGTTAGAGAATATTTTAGTGGGGGAAAACATAAAGGAAAAGATTGTTTTCATTTAGCTCATACACATTCTAAAATACCTAAAAATTAATAACAGACAATATAATTTTTTTAATTATTTTCTGACAGGATGACACAAATTTAAATCATATCTATCATGAGTTTGTTGATGGTGATTTGAAGTTTGATGATTTAAAAGAAAAGTGTAGTATATGTTGGAATGATCAGTTTAGATTTTTTTGTGATAGACATGACTAGGAAAACTAATGAAAGGAAAGTCAGATTTCATATAAAATATTTCCTAATTAAATGAGAGCTTTAACTGATGACATTGCATATCTATTAGACCTTGAGGATGGTGTTTTACCTGAACAAATATATGAATTTATAGAAGCTCTTGATTATACACTGTAGAACCAAAGTAATTTGTTCATTACAACTGCCCATTCTTCACTCCATTACAAAACCTCCTCCAGCTTGTGCAGTCCCCTGGTGATGTGCAGGGTCCATGAGGTTGCCTCCATACCTGTACACATCCATCCACTTGATACAATTTGAGAAAAGACTCGTCCAACCAGGCAGCATGTTTCCAGTCATCAACAGTATAATGTTGGTGTTGACTAGCCCAGGCAAGACGTAAAACTTTGTGTCATGCACTCATTAAGGGCACACAAATGGTCCTTTGGTAAGTAAGATGAGTCATTGGGCAAGGCCCTCAACTAGTAAAGTCATGGCGGCTGTCTTTTTGGACTCTGAAGGTGATATTCTGTTTGATGTCCTCCTTCACGGAGCAACAGTCAACCCTGAATTGTATTGCACTACCCTCAGGAAACTGAAGAAATGGCTTCAGCGTGTTTGTTG
This sequence comes from Schistocerca serialis cubense, assembly GCF_023864345.2. Classification (NCBI taxonomy): domain Eukaryota; kingdom Metazoa; phylum Arthropoda; class Insecta; order Orthoptera; family Acrididae; genus Schistocerca; species Schistocerca serialis. Next base: position 289,264,996 of record NC_064638.1, read on the forward strand.
CTAAAAAAATGAAAATGGACTTCTCCTTCTCCATGATAATGTGAAGCCTCACACAAGTCTGCACACCTGAGAGAAGCTCACAAAACTTCATTGGACTGTTCTTCCCCATCCAGCCAACAACTTGGATCTCAGATGTTCTGACTTCCGCCTATTTGGTCCAATGAAAGATACACTCTGTGGCAAGCAGTATGTGGATGAGGGGAGGTTACTGATGCAGCATGAAGTCGACCAGTAGATAGTTACCATGCAGGCATACATACCCTTCCAGTAAGATAGCATAAGGCTATAGTATTCAGTGTAGATTATGTTGAAAAGTAGCATTTTGTGGCCAAAAGAGTGGGGAATAATATGGTGTATTGGAATCCTGAATAAAACCAACCTACTTTCAGCAAACAATGTGCAGACTTACTTATTGAGTGCCCCTTTTTCATCAGTATTTACATCGTTTGCATACTATCAATTATGGTTATTACAAGGAGTATCTTTTTAGGTTGATTAATACCTGCAAGAATGTGTGGAAAGAGTATGCCATTAAAGCTTATTTCCCCCTGGACAGCAGGTCGGGCAGAGCCTACTTAGTGGTGCAATTATGATCATGCAGAAAATGTCAGGTTATAAATTTTGTGATGTGTTTGCAGGAAGACTGTTCAGCACAGATGGAAAACAATCAATACAGTTATGTGTGTACATGTCGAGGTACCACATATAAAAATATCTGTACTTGTAACCATTACACCCTGTCTTATCAGTACACTCCTTTTATCAATATTAATAAAGTGATGTCACTGTCACTCATGAGGTATTATTTGGTGACAGATACAACTGCAATGATGCAAGAAGATTACAATTAATAACTGAGTACAAATATCAACTGATTTATTCATGCAAGTCTGTGCACAATAAAAAAATTAGCTTAATCAGTCATGTGCCCATGTGTGCTCTTCTACTGTAGTGCAGCGACCATATATGGTCAGAAACACACGAAGGAGGAAGATTAGATTCGATTAGATTAGTACTTGTTCCATAGATCATGAATACGACACTTCTTAATGATGTGGAACGTGTCAGGTTAATAAAAGGTGTCTATTCAAGATATTACATTACACAAAATATTACATAACACTTAATATTTTTATTTTATTTTATTTTTTGTGGGGGTTGGGGAAATTACCCACTTACTATATCCAAAAATTCATCTAATGAGTAGAAGGAGTTGCCATTAAGAAATTATTTTAATTTCCTTTTAAATGCTATATGGCTGTCTGTCAGACTTTTGATGCTATTAGGTGACCAAAGACTTTTGTGGCAGCATAATTTACCCCCTTCTGAGACAAAGTTAGATGTAACCTCGAGTAGTGAAGATCATTCTTTCTCCTAGTGTTATAGCCATGTACACAGCTATTACTTTTGAATTTGTCCGGATTGTTAATAACAAATGAGAGGCTGCAGTGAAGATCTCTAGCTCTTTAAATAAGTGTCTGCAGGATGATCTTGGATGAGCTCCAGCAATTATTCTGATTACTCGCTTTTGTGCAATGAACGCTCTTTTACTCAGTGATGAGTTACCCCAGAATATGGTGTCATATGAAAGCAGAGAATGAAAATAGGCTTGGTGAGCTAATTTACTGAGATGTATATCGCCAAAATTTGCAATGAGCCTAATAGCATAAGTAGCTGAACTCAAACGTTTCAGCAGATCCTCAGTGTGTTTGTTCCAGTGCAACCCCTCATAAACGCATACACCTAGAAATTTTGAATATTCTACCTTAGCTACCAATTTCTGATCGAAGTCTATATTTATTAATGGTGTCATTCCATTTACTGTGTGGAACTGTATGTACTGTGTTTTGTCAAAGTTTAATGAGAGCCCATTTGCAGAGAACCACTTAATGATTTTCTGAAAAACATCGTTTACAATTTCACCAGTTATTTCTTGTCTGTTGGGTGTGATAGCTATACTTGAATCATCGGCAAAAAGTACCAGCTTTGCTTCTTCGTGAACATAGAATAGCAAGTCATTAATATATATTAATATAAAAGCAGATTAATGCTGAGCCAGCTGCAAATGAGCATGGTGTTATGCCTTACAAAACACAACACAGCCTCTTTATGTTGTGAGGTGAGTCAGCCAGGCAACATGTGGAAATAGTTGACACAGCAGCACCTAAGTGGAAAAAGGCAGAAGCCTTTCCACACCAGCAACCACGGAAGTGTTTAGTATGCATGCCACAAGACATATCAAAACCCAAGCAAGTGCAGCCTGTGAATGTATATATACCTAGCCGCTTTTCTACTGAAATGTTCTTGTGTTAGTATCACAGTACTACCATCATCGGGCACTACTTGGGGCACCATCCAGAATGCTGTATGGCGTCCACAGTTCAGCCTAGCATCACGGCAGGAAGTCCTGAGATACGAGACACAGGGGTGCCGCAGTTGCAAGGCCGTTGGACATAACGTGCCAGCCACAGCACTCCTCCAGTGGGTCATGGCCGCCACATTGATCGAGACATCAGCTGTTCCTCAGCTGCCACTGCCTTAGCTGCCAAGCCTGAAAGATGTCAGTAACAGAAGCAGTGGTGTTATGCCATCACTCAGACATACCTGACTCTGTCAGCATTCTCTTTTTGTCCTCAAAAAGTGGGGAGATTGAGGGAGTATTTGCGTGTCTTCTGCTTGGTGCGGAACAATTCTTGTACATAGGAACGAATATGTGACACAAAGAGGAATACGAGAAAACGTTGACATGGAAGCACCGGGAAACAGGAAAACAGTCATTTTTCGTCAAGGTAACATTCTACTGTATGCCTATTGAGATAATAGTGATACACATAAGTTGACTGCTGGCTTTGTTGCTTTACAGGAAAAAAGAGAACCATCTGCCTCTAAACTTCCTTGCATCTGCGTTAAAGGGTGACAGGACGAGGATGGAGTGATCGGTTGAGACGGAGTTCTAGCAAGGTATGATTTAATGGCAGACTGATGATGCATCTAGTGAGAGAGGGGGATGTAGCTGCAGGTCATTTAACCTTTTTTTCTGTTCTGTCGGGGTGCATCAGTTGTGTGTTATAGCCAGCTTTCAACTCGTATACAACAGCGTGTTCTCTGTGTGACTGAGAGCACTATGTACTTGCGATCGTAAACAGCAAACCCATCAATCATCAGAGGACTTCCATCTCATGTGTAATGATGATGATGAAACATGTCGATCCTGTTTCAGCACTTTACTCTAGATGGACGAAGATTTATGCAACATACTCCATTCCCCTACAGCGTCTTGGGCATAAAATCGCGTCTTCAGTTTCATGACTATGGTGATTCCAAATTAGCCATAGGTGTTTATGAGGTACTGCAATTCACCTGTGTGCATCTGCTTGACAGATGTCCTGTTTACTAAGTTAGTGGCGGCATGACGTGTAATTTATGCTTTTGTCTCTTTCCTTGTAAGAGACACTCTCCTTTACTAACAATCATTTTATAGGATTGATATGAGCATAGTATAATTTCTAAACTGTAATCAGATGTGAACAGTGAGCGCTATATACCTCTGGAAAGCTATATTGTGCATTTATCACAAAAAATCGATGTTTTAATGAAGTAGTTTTTACATTTTACATTTTGTCACCATTGTTTATCGCAGAGAAACTTGCGAAGAGTATGTATTTCATGCGCTGGAAATATATTTCTTACAGTGGCATATTAACAGCGTGGCAGTCCACATGACTAATAGATTGCAAACCACACCACTCTAACATTATAGCATGTTTTAAGAGCAGAACAATGTAGCCTTAGGATACTTACCAATACCTTCTTGGTACTGACCCCAGACACTAGAACAATACTTTAGAATTGATAGTGTAGTAACCAAAACCAACTGCGGGAACGCCTTGGGCTGCGGATCGGAGCCGCCAGGTGGGGAAGCCGGCGGTGGTGGAGAACGCACCACCGGGTAAACACAAGGACGAGTAGGACGAGAGACCAACGACAACTGACAACAACCGACCACAACCGACACAACAAGGAAGAGATAAACAACGGAGGCTTGTGGAAACCACAACACCAAACACCAACAGTAAATCCACTTGGAACCAGAGCCAGGCAAATGTCAACAACGAGCAACGACCAGAACGCAGTACCACCGAGATAGAAACGCAATCCAGAGCGAGTACCAGACTGACTGGACTAGGGTTTTTCTTTTCCTTTATTGTTATTTTCAAACCCGTACAAACAGGCAGGCTGTCAGCAGCATGTTACGCCACTCTTCAGCCATAGAATAGATAAATAAACAACAGAAAGAATACAAATAAGTGACATAACGGTGGGTAATAAAACAGTAAACACATAAAGACAAACACGGAGCCGTTCACACTCGATGATAATCCACACACAAACACTGAAGATGGCGATGGCACAGCTGAACAATGGAGTGCGACGGTGAACACTGAACACTAAACACGACGGACCACACGAGACACTAATGGCGATGATCTCCGGCGCACAAATGTCCACGTAGTGTGTGCAAGTCCAGGGACCTGCCAAGAGGGGAAGAAGGGTGGGGGGGGGGGGGGTGAAGAGGAGAGAACGAAGATGTGAATGGCTGGGGAGATGGGGGCAGGAGTAGAGGGACAGGGGAGGGGAATCCCGGGGGAGGAGTGGGGAGAAATGGAGGAGGGAGGGAAGAGGGAGGGAGGGTGCCCAAAGGAGCAAACACAGGAAGAGGGAGGGAGGATCAAAGTTGGTAGGAGGGGAGGAGGGCATCATCAGGGAGAGGGAGCTGGCAGAAGCCACCTTGGGAGAGGATAAGGAGGGTGGAGAGATGGAGACCAGCTGGGACGTGGGAATACAGGCGCGGCAGCGGGTGGGGTGGGAGAGGATGGGGGAGACAAGCGGGTGAGGAGGATCGAGTTTTCGGGAGGTGTACAGGATCCGTATCCTTTCAAGGAAAAGGAGGAGGTGGGGGAACAGAATGAGGTCGTATAGGATCTGCGTGGGGGAGGACAGACGGATGCGATAGGCGAGGCAGAGAGCATGGCATTCAAGGATCTGAAGGGATTTGTAAAAGGTAGGGGGGGGGGCGGAGATCCAGGCAGGATGGGCGTAACAGAGGATAGGGGGGATGAGGGATTTATAGGTGTGGAGTATAGTGGAGGGGTCCAGACCCCACGTACGGCCGTAAAGGAGCTTGAGGAGACAGAGTCAGGAGCATGCCTTGGCTTGGATTGTCCGGAGATGGGGGGTCCAGGAGAGGCGACGGACGAGGGTGACGCCAAGGTACTTCATGGTGGGGGTGAGGGCGATAGGACAGCCATAGGCGGAAGGAAGGGGTGGTTTTGCCTACAATGATCGCCTGGGTTTAGGAGGGATTGACCTTGAGCAACCACTGGTTGCACCAAGTGGTGAACCGGTCAAGATGGGATTGGAGAAGGTGTTGGGAATGCAGCAGGGTTGGGGCGAGGGCAAGGAAGGCGGTGTCATCGGCAAACTGGAAAAGGTGGACGGGGGGTGACGGCGTCGGCATGTCCGCCGTATACGAAAGGTACAGAAGGGGGGAGAGGACGGAACCTTGGGGCACACCGGCGGAGGGAAAAAAGGTGTAGGAATCCATGTTATGGATGGTGACGTAGGAAGGACAGTGGGAGAGAAAGGAGCCGATCAGACGGACTTAGTTAATGGGAAGGGCGAAGGTCTGGGGCTTGAAGAGGAGACCGGAATTCCATACGCGGTCATACGCACGTTCGACGTCCAAGGAGAGGAAGATTGTGGAGCGACAGGAATTTAGCTGTTCGGAAAGGAGATGAGTGAGGTGGAGGAGAAGGTCATCGGAAGAGCAGGACGATCGAAAGCCACACTGGGTAATGGGAAGGAGGCGGTGCTGGCGGAGATGGTGGTGGATGCGTCGGGTGAGGATGGATTCCAGGACCTTGGTGAAGAATGAGGTAAGGCTGATGGGACGATAGGAGAAGACGGCGGACGGCGGTTTACCGGGTTTAAGGAACATCACAATATGGGAGGTTTTCCACATGTAGGGGTAGTAGCCGGTGGACAGGACTACATTGTAGAGCCTCGCCAGGGTGGAGAGGAAAGAGACAGGAGCTTCACGAAGGTGGCAGTAGGTGACACGATCGTGACCAGGAACAGTGTTGCGTTTTGTGCGAAGTGTAGCAATGAGATCCTGTGTAGTGATAGGGGCATAGAGTTCCATGTGTGTAATGTTGTCCAAGTTCTGGAAACCAGGTGCGAGGGGAGGGACAGAGGTATCAATTCGATCGCGGACATCCGGGAAGAGGGAGTAATCGTACTGGGGATCGTCGGGGATGGAGAAGACATCGGAAAGGTAGGAGGCAAATTGATTGGCCTTACTAAGGGTGTCAGGAAAGGGGTGATCATCATGGAGAAGAGGATAGTAGGGGGAGGGTTAAGTTCCGGTAAGACAACAGAAGGCTGACCGGTACTTGGACGAGTTTATAGGTAGGGTAGCATTTAAACGGGTGCATGTCTGTCGCCAGTCCCGGCATTTCTTGGCTGCGAGCAAGTTTCAGATGTGTCGCTGGAGTTGCCGGTGGCGTCGTAGTGTGTCCGGGTCACACGTGTGGAGAAATACATGGTAGAGACAACGGGATTCATGGAGGAGGAGGATGGCCTGTGGGGGTAAGGTAGGACGGTGGGGGTGGATGGTGACAGTAGGGATGTGGGCCTCCACGGTCTCAGACAAGTTCTGCTGGAGAAAGGAGGCGGCATGGGTAACATCGTCAGGGTGGTGGTAGGTGAAGGGGTGGCCTTCGACCCGGGTGGAGAGGGTATCCTGGTAGGCATTCCAGTCGGCACGGGAATAGTCATGGACGTACTTTGGGGGAGGGTCATTACGAGGGTCGGGGCGGGGACGACGACCATCTGAAACGGTGAGGAGGACAGGGAGATGGTCGCTACCAATGGGGTCCAGGACATCCACCACTATGTGGCCAAGGAGGTTGGGGGCGGAGAGGATGATATCGGGAGTTGGATTCGGGGCAGGTGTGCTGGGGAATGGGGACGAGGTCGCCTTGGAGGGTGGAGAGGAACCGATGCCACCGCCATAACTGGGTGGCGGAGCGACTATGGATGTTGAGGTCGGTGGCGATCACGTAGGAAGAGAACATACGATCAATGTGGGAGAGGAAGTCGAAAGGAATAGAGGCGTTAGGGCGGACATAGATGGTGGCACAGGTGACAGTAAGGCCGGGGAAGAAGAGACTAAGGATCAGGTGTTCGGTGGGGTTGGGAAGGTGAGGTTGGAGCCAAACTGGGACCTGGCAGTGGTTGCCAATGGCAACTCCGCCCCGCGCAATCGGGAGGGGATTATCGGAGCGGTGGAGAAGGTAGGGCAAAGTGTGGACGGTGTGGTGGGGTTGGAGGAAGGTTTCATTGAGGAAGAAGGCATCCACGTGGCGGGTGGCAAGGGTGTTCATGAAGAGGTTCTTGTTGGCGGGAAGGGAACGGATGTTGTTGAACAGGATACGGTGCTGTCACACCATGACAGGGATTTAGACAAGGGTGTTGAGACAGGAGAAGGTGAAATGGGCCTGGTTATGGGAGTAGGTGGCATACATTTTTAGGTGGAAGACGGAACGGGCAGTGAGGGAGACCTGTTGGAGGGTGTGAGGGCACTGGATAGGGTGGACGTTTTACAGGACAATGGTGAGGAACCTGATGATGTCCTCAGCAGTGGAGGGGGGGGGGGGGAAGGGAATTGCCAGGATGGGTGGGGGCGTCCAGAGGATGGACAGCGACGGTGAGTTCAGGAAAGGTTTGAGGGTGTCGGGCTTTAAACTTTTGGGAGTAGGTGGGATGGGGGAGATTGCAGGTATTACAGGAGGGAGGGGACTGAAGGTTAGGGCACTGCTGCAGAAAGTGTGCTTGCCTACAATGCAGGCAGGTGGGGGCCTTGCAGCACTCGGCTGTTGGGTGCGCGTTATAGCTCAGACACCTCTGGCAGTGCAGGGATTGAGGAGGCGAACGGGAGGGGTCGACCTTATAGCGCTGGTTGAAGAGGAGGGCACCCTCCTTCAGGAGACAGTCTATGGAGGGGGCGTCCTCCGAGAAAACCTGCATAAGGCGGGTGGGTTGAAAATGCGACGGACCGCCCGCACCTCCAGCGAGGGATGCGTCTTGAGCTCCGCCAACACCTCCTCCTCCTCCGTGATCGTCGGACTAAGCCAAGTGATCATGGCAGTGAGTGTCGGCAGGCGACGTGGGGGTTGGGGTTGGCGGGTAGGAGAAGGAGAACGGATGAGGGAGGCGTTGGGGCCAAACCGGGTGATGGGGAGGCGGGAGATGATGTCTGTATGGAGGGTGGGGCTGGGGGAGGAGATGAGAACTGAATCCCGTTTGGGAGTGAGGAGTGAGATGGGGGCACCAGGGTAGTGTTGGCGGAGGAGGAGGAGGGAGAGGTTCCGGGCCTCGAGAAGGGAAGGATTGGGATGGGAGAGAAGGTATTTGTATAAAGATGGGGGAGGAGGAGGAGAAGGAGGCGGAGGGAGCAGGACCAGGCGGGGAGACATCCATGGCATCCTAGGGGGGGGAAGGAGGACGGGGCGGGGCCTTTTTGGGAGCGGAGGAGGTGGTGGTGCCACTAGGGTGTTTAACGGCGGCAGAAGGGTGGGTGGTGACATGAGGGATGGGAAGTGGCAGGTCCCAACGTGGACGCAGTAGTCGGCGCCGGAGATGGTGACAGTGAAGGCGACGGCGATGGCGACGGTGGTGGTGGTGACAGCGAAGGCGATGGGGAGAGCTGGGCATGGGCAGTGGCCCGACGGTCCACCACCCTAGCTGGAGCTGCAGTGACAGGCTGGGGGAGTGGAGGGAAAGGATCAGAGGGAAAGCAGTGAGAGGAAGAAGCTGGAGAGGAAGTGACAAAGAGCGAGGACGAAGGGAGAGTGAGAAGAGGGGGAATGAAAAGAGGGGGGGGTGCCTGGGCACACCATGTAATGGTGGTAGTGGCGGCAGAGGGCGAAGTGTACACAATGGCAGTGGTGGTAGTAGTGGCAGTGGTGGTGGGGGCTGACATGACGACAGGGATGAACGACAACAGCACAGGACGAAAAGGAGAGGAAAAAACTGGGGACAGACGAAGACCAGAGTCCCACGCTGCTGGCGCTGGCGCTGACAATGGCTGGCAGGAACGCCGCAGCTGCTGCTGCTGCCACAGACGGGGCTGGGGCCGCTGCTCCTGCTGCTGCTGCTGCTGCTGGAGGGCTGGCTGGCTGGACCGCTGCTGCTGGCTGGGACTGCTGCTGCTGGCCGGGACCGCTGCTGCTGGCCGGCACCGCTGCTGCTGGCCGAGACTGCTGCTGCTGCTGCTGCTGCTGCTGCCGCTGCTGCTGCCGCTGCTTCTGCTGCTGCTGCTGCTCGGCTGGACCACTACTGCTCGGCTGGCTGCCTGGCTTGCACCTGTGAAACCCTAACGCTTTGATTAGTGCTGGAATGGCACAATCGAAGGGTGGTATCCTTCCGAATTACCACCGAAGATGGACTAGGGCGGAGCGGGTCCCTATATTCGAAACTGGAGGGAGCAGCTATTGGCCACTGTCTGCACGTGGCGTAGCGGTGGCGCCCTTGCTGTGCAAGAGCTGCTGGGCAGAATAGCCGCCGCAGAGGCGGAACCCGCTATGGGCTGACCACGTCCATTTGTTCTGGCGCATGTTCGACTTATGCAGCGGAAGGACCTAGAGATAGCACAGTCGATTTATGTAAAATGCTTCTAACTCCGTCCATCTGGTGCTCCATCATGCTTAAAAAAACCCTGGTTCTTCTTAACCATCTGCTATATCATCACAACACTTTCATATCTACTGTACACTGATAAGGGCCGCTAACCTATGCGCGCATCTGGAGAGATTTCATGCTCCTGGATGGGTGCCTTGATTAAGGTTGGTGCAGAACAATAGTTATGGACTTGGCTCGCTCTACCCCTTCATGATACATGAAATGTATCAGTCTAGTTCTCGTCAGTTGCAGATTAAATTCTCTGTTGGTCCACCATGGTCAGGGGACATTGGCTGGCAAGTAATTGTCAATGTCAATAAAATTCACCAACAACTGTATACTTTAAGATATTATTTTATTTTATTCTGAAATCAACCAGTTTTGGCATTTCATTACACCGTTTTCAGTCCCCATACGCTTCTATCCAAATAAACGAACTTATCGTATACTGCAATAAATCACTGGTTGTCATGAATTCCAATCTTTACACAATTGCTTCATACGATGATATGGCAGCAAACGCGCTATATGAAAAGTTAGTTTATTTGGATAGAAGTGTATGGGGTCTGAAAATGGCATATTGAAATACCAAAACTGGTTGCGTTCAGAATAAAATAATATCTGTTGGTGAATTTTATTGGCATTGACAATGCAGATTAAACTGGTGACAGTGATGCAGGGAAGGTTGGTCAACGATAATGAGGGGGTATCTTTCAATCTTTATCTTTGTCTTAAGAACCCAAAAATGTTCTGTGACTCCCACTCACATAGGGAAATATCATAAATTACGGCCTATGAACGAAGTGCTAGAGATATATAGGACGCTGTCTGCCATACTTCGGTATATATATGAATCGACGTACTGCACAGTCATCTATCTACATCTGAAATCTTGTATATGGTATTCGCAAAGTAGTGGGGGTTGGTTAAGTGTTGATACAGAAGCTGGGAAGCATCTGACATGTTACTAGTAGGCGTTGAAACTATGGAAAAAAACTGGTAAAATTGCTAAAATTCATCGCACTGTCAACTGTGATGCTTATTACAGTACATCGACGGTGTCTTTTCCATCGTATCCGTCCACTGGTACGCTGTTGATTACGACGAATGATTGACTGACATCACTTGTCTGAGGTGGAAACAGAGATTTGGTGGAGTGGAAACATCATCTGCAGATGGCTAACACCGAAACAGTGATTGCGTACATGATCGCAATATGAGGAAACTTAAATGGAACACCAAGCCGTCAGCTATTCCGTCACTGTGAAAGATGAGTTCAAATGTAAAGGTCGTCAATCACCTTCAGGCAGCTGTTTGGAAACGCTCGACATCATGTCAAACTCCTCCAGTTTCCTTATGCTGTGACTGTGTTTTATTTCAGTAATCCAGTGTGTGTGTTGTGGAAGCAGCAGTAGCATGATTTACACCATGTGATGTCCAATTTCCTGTAAGAGCCAATGGACCGAAACGTGTTAATGTCAATTTAGAACCCGACGTAGACCTCTAATCTTGGCGGAAAAGACAAAATGTATGGCAGTGTACAGAGCGTGTTATAGCATAAAATAACAATGTATCAAACAACAAAACAGGGTCTCTCTATTGCGAATAATAGTCTGTGGGATATTGTCTTTTCTTTAAAATCGTCCTGTGTGTGTGTGTGTGTGTGTGTGTGTGTGTGTGTGTGTGTGTGTGTGTCATGGGAGTAGCAGCGTAATTTACACCATGCGATGTCGAGCTTTCAGTCATACCCAGTGGATAGAGATGTATTTATGTCAGTCTGACACAGACCTCGAAATCGTGGTAGGAAAAGCAAAATGAATGGCGGTTTACAAAACTGTAGTCATACAATGCTTGGACGTGTTACAGCAGAAAAAAAATCTCTCAAACAATTGCACAGGGACCCTCTCTTGTGACTGTTTGTCTATGGGTCTATCAGTAGGACGGGTTTCACTAGACATGGCCTGCACCTCAACAGATATGGGAAGGGGAGGTTGGCAAAACTTATAGGTGACAGCATAGGTGGGGGTGGTGGGATCACTCATGGGAAAATTCCGGTAGTTGTGGGTGTTAGAGCTGTACCTTTTTTAGATTGAAGTCAGCTGATAGGTATTCCTGCTTAAGGGAAGTCTCTCTAACAAAGAAACCACTTTCTACAAAGCTTGGGTATCCGATTAATGAGGGAATTAGTATATTTCATCAAAATATACAAGGTATTCGAGATAAAGTTAGTGAACTGCTTATAGATGTTGACTCTGAAATTATTGGTATATCTGAACACTTCTTAAATAAGGAGATAATTCAGAGGCTTCCTTTACCAGGATACAGGTTGGCTGGCAGCTTTTCTAGGAGCTCTTTGCGGTGTGGGGGAGTAGCCATGTATGTGAAAAACGGTATCCCATTTGAGTCAATTGATGTTTCAAAGTACTGCACTGAAAAGGTGTTTGAATGTTGTGCAGGTGTGGTTAAATTTAGTGGAGCTAAACTTCTTACTGTTGTTATTTATAGATCCCCAGACTCCGATTTCGCAACATTTTTGCTAAAGCTAGAGGAGGTTCTTGGTTCACTTTATAGGAAATACAAAAAGTTAGTTATATGTGGTGACTTCAATATTAATTGTATAAGTGATTGTGCAAGGAAAAGGATGCTGGTAGACCTCCTTAATTCATATAATCTTATGCAAACCGTATTCTTTCCAACGAGAGTGCAAGGGAACAGTAGAACAACCATAGACAATATTTTTGTTCATTCGTCATTATTAGAAGGGCATTCTGTTAGCAAAAAGGTGAATGGCCTTTCAGATCATGATGCACAAATTTTAAGTCTAAAAGATTTTTGTGCTTCAACACATGTTAAATATAGTTACCAACTTTTTAGGAAAGCTGATCCAGTTGCTGTACAGACTTTTGTAAACCTTATCAAGGAACAAGATTGGCAAGATGTTTATAGTGCTGATACAGTAGACGATAAATATAATGCTTTCCTCAAGACTTTTCTCGTGCTCTTTGAAAGTTGCTTTCCGTTAGAACGTTTAAAACAGGGTACTAGCACAAACAGGCAGCCTGGGTGGCTGACTAAAGGGATAAGAATATCTTGTAGAACAAAGTGGCAATTATATCAAAACGTTAGAAACAGTCAAAATCTAAATGCAGCAGCCCATTACAAACAGTATTGTAAGGTGCTTAAAAAAGTTATTAGGAAGGCAAAAAGTATGTGGTATGCAGATAGAATAGCTAAGTCTCAGGATAAAATTAAAACCATATGGTCAGTCGTAAAGGAAGTGGCTGGTCTGCAGAGACAGGTCGAGGATATAGAATCAGTGCGTAGTGGGGATGTCCGTGTTGCTGATAAGTCGCATATATGTACAGTACTTAATAATCACTTTCTGAATATAGCAGGTGAACTAAATAGAAACCTAGTCCCAACAGGGGATCATATAGCGCTCTTAGAAAAAAGTGTTCCGAGACTGTTACCTGAAATGCTCCTCCATGATACTGACAAGAGGGAGATTGAGTTAATAATTAAATCACTAAAGACCAAGAACTCTCATGGATATGACGGGGTATCTAGCAGAATACTGAAGTATTGTTCCACGTATATTAGCTCAGTACTTAGCCATATCTGTAACTTTTCCTTTAGCAGTGGTCGGTTTCCTGACCGATTAAAGTACTCGGTAGTGAAGCCACTTTATAAAAAGGGAGACAGGGATAATGTTGACAATTATAGACCTATTTCTATGCCATCGGTGTTTGCTAAAGTTATCGAGAGGCTTGTATATACAAGGTTACTGCAGCATTTAAATTCACATAATTTGCTGTCAAATGTACAGTTTGGTTTTAGAAATGGCTTAACAACTGAAAATGCTATATTCTCTTTTCTCTGTGAGGTTTTGGACGGATTAAATAAAAGGTTGAGAACGTTAGGTGTTTTCTTTGATTTAACGAAGGCTTTTGACTGTGTTGACCACAAAATATTACTGCAGAAGTTGGAACATTATGGAGTAAGGGGAGTAGCTTACAATTGGTTCGCCTCCTACTTTAAGAACAGGAAGCAGAAGGTAATCCTCCGCAATATTGAGAGTGGTAATGATGTTCAGTCCCAATGGGGCACTGTTAAGTGGGGCGTTCCCCAAGGGTCGGTGCTGGGGCCACTGCTGTTCCTTATTTATGTAAATGATATGCCTTCTAGTATTACAGGTGATTCAAAAATATTTCTGTTTGCTGATGACACCAACTTGGTAGTGAAGGATCTTGTGTGTAATATTGAAACATTATCAAATAATGTAGTTCATGAAGTAAGTTCGTGGCTTGTGGAAAATAATTTGATGCTAAATCACAGTAAGACTCAGTTTTTACAGTTTCTAACCCACAATTCAACAAGAACTGACATTTTAATCAGACAGAATGGGCATGTTATAAGCGAGACGGAACAGTTCAAGTTCCTAGGCGTACGGATAGATAGTAAGCTGTTGTGGAAAGCCCATGTTCAGGATCTTGTTCAGAAACTAAATGCCGCTTTATTTACCATTAGAACAGTATCTGAAATAAGTGACATTTCAACACGAAAAGTGGTATACTTCGCATATTTTCATACGCTTATGTCATATGGTATTATTTTTTGGGGTAATTCTTCTGATTCAAAACGGGTATTTTTGGCTCAAAAACGGGCTGTTCGAGCTATGTATGGTGTAAGTTCGAAAACCTCTTGTCGACCCCTATTCAATAGTCTGGGAATTTTGACATTGCCCTCACAGTATGTATTTTCTTTAATGTCGTTTGTTGTTAGCAATATTAGCTTATTCCCAAGAGTTAGCAGCTTTCACTCAGTTAATACTAGGCAGAAATCAAATCTGCATGTGGAATGCACTTCCTTGACTCTTGTGCAGAAAGGAGTGCAGTATTCTGCTGCATCCATTTTCAATAAGCTACCACAAGAACTCAAAAATCTTAGCAGTAGCCCAAACACTTTTAAGTCTAAACTGAAGAGTTTCCTCATGGCTCACTCCTTCTATTCTGTCGAGGAGCTCCTGGAAGAGATAAAAAATTAAGCAAATTCCAGTGTTACATTCTTGATTTTCTTTATTTAAACTAACGACTTGTTTCATTTTATGTGTTTCTACAATCGTGTTATAATTTCATGTATTGACTCGTTCCATGACCATGGAGACTTCTCCTAAATGTGGTCCCACGGAACAATAAATAAATAAATAAATAAATAAATAAAATGGGGTATGGTCCTCCTGCAGTACAGACGATGGCACTTTACACTGGTCTGTGCAGGTTACTTCGATCACTGAGTGGATCGATACCTGTATATTTAATGGGGTCAGCACAGACGGTATGTGTTTTCGTAAGACAGGAACACAGTAATATCTTGTCGAGTTCTTTACCGGGTAACGTTAGTGGAGTTTTTATATTTCGTAGTTTTTTATTCTCTGTTGGTTGGTAGAAAAATAACGACGATAGAGGGAATGTTTGGGTGACAAACCTGAATGGATCACGAGAGATGCAGATCTCCTTCAGACTGCAGTACCTGTATGTAGTTTGGTAATGTACCGCAATGCACGAGCAAAATCCTCGTCCTTCTCCTATTTCCCATACTGTCTTTTTCTACTACTACTTCGTGTTGCGGGAGAAAGATTCATTTGGAGCTGGCCCTACACATTGTACACAGTTGGCAGAGGTACGACAACATGTTCCCATTTCCGCTGAGTGATCAAAACAGGGTGATTTCGCATTAACTCAGCTCAAATCGTTGCTACACGGGTTGCAGAAGGTGGTAGATAAGGCGCTCTCAGACTCCTGCTCTGTTCCGCCTTGAACTGGAACTATCACATGCACAAAGCTGCAGGGATGATTGGGCAGAGACTGAGGAACAGTCACAAGATGCATAGGGACTGTCTAACATATTTTAGTGTAGCAGGTAGGTTCGAGAAAGGTGATATGTTTTGAGATATGAGAGAGCCACGAATATCATTCACTAGTGGCTATAATTATTAAAAAGGATCTAACGTAGGTATGTGGTTGAATGGAAAGACTTGATTCCAAATCGCTGACAGAATTTCTACCAGAAAGCGTAACACTATATATCTGAAAGGCCAGTGAACATTTCTTATGACCTCAATCTGGCGTTGCATTTTTTTAAAATGATTGTCGCATAGCACACCATCTACTGACTGAATATATTGCAGAAACACTGACGTGACATCAGGAAAGAACATGTTACAAATACTCGAGAAATATCTAGTGGCGGCGTGAGGGAGTTGCAAATACCAGCTGCATACCATGTTACATTGCTGAATCACTTTCCGAATTCGGTGATTTTGTTACGAGCTTACACTGCTGGCGACGTGCACCCCGTGCTTTCAATCTGTTAATGCATACCGGAGTGAACACCATCTGTATTCATCTTCTCGGTATTTGTGTGGAAGAACACTTCATTTGGAAGTAATACCATACCTCGATTTATAAAGCATGTATAGTTTTTAACATGGAAATCGTTAGCAATTCTTGTGTGTGCTGGTAGAACCAAGACCGCTTGTGATAGTAACATAGCTGTTGCAGTCGTGTTTTCTTAAAAGCTGGTCGCTTATTAGACGATAATATCTGTGTTCCTAAGACACACTGGTACTACTCAACAAGAAAAACAAATGAGGCATGTCAATCAATCGCGGATTTTCGCTCAATATTGTTTGGTATCATCAGCATACAGTTATTGGTGAAGTATTATACTTAGTAGGGGATATGTGATAGATTCACTGCGATCAGCAGGCTTACAAAGTGTGTGTACTATGGTCAGTGTTCCGACGTGTGCAAAGAAAATGACTATGTCCTGTCGTAAGGAAGGTATGGATTTAAAGTGGAAAATTGGGATAGCCATAAGGCGGGATGAAAGATTTATTTACGTCGGAACATTTTGTGCAGCCATAAGAAGCCACAGTCGTCAGGAGGGGATATTTCCAATACTTCGCTCATTGTCGAAGGTCATCAGATTGAGTCTGGGTCCTAATATTTAATTGTAAGTACAGTGATAAAATATACGTGACTGGTTTCCTAGAAGGAGTCTCTCTGGGTTGCGGGAGCGCGGGTGCGGCGATAGCCTGCGACAAGAGCGATTGACATATCTGGCTTACGGTGGGAGCCGTCCAATCTGGAAAAGCCAGCTGACTCAACGCTGCCGCCCTCTAAGCGGGTGAGTAGCGAACTAATACTCAGTATGTGTCGAGCAGCCTTCGTGATCGCATATGTTCTCCGCGGAAATTTGAGAAGATTCAATATGGGCGTGTGTTTGCGCTGGAAAGTTATTCACTCCCACATAAGTTGTCCCATTGACTGCTTCTACACATTTCCCACCTTTATTTGTTTGAGAACATTGATTGTGATGTATGGTGTGTGCCTCTAGGTGGTGAAAGACAGGAAGAAGAGATGTTTGCTGGTTCTCTAGACATGAGAAACACCTTAATTGACTTTGTAAAGTACAAGGATGTTTTGGAGTCTGTTATATCGTTGACATCGGTATTGGCGAGTGGAGCCACCATTTTCCTCTATTTTGTCGACTTTTCACGTAAAGATCTTCTCAGACCAGACAAGTTCCTAGTTACTCAGTGCTTTGAAGCAAATCCCCAACTCACTGCACATCGCTAAAGTTTCGGTTTTGTGGAGATATTGTTTCCATTCTTTATCTTCGGGATTATACTGTGCAAGCGATCAGCAGCATACTGATAGGTACTTGATATCAAGAACTATCGCATAAGCAGTATGATATTCTGGCAAACCATGTGAAAAAACATATGTTATTGTAATCACAGAGTATGGAGATGGGTGTAGATAGCGTGGCAGCAAGCAAGCAGGCCGGGTCCGGAAATAGTCAAGTTTTTGTGCTGGGGAGGAACCAGCCCAGCCTTTGTACAACAGTTCAGAGTGGGACTGCTGTCCATGAAGTATGCTCTGGCCGCGCTTCAGGTCACCGCGTTTGCAGGAGGCAGTTGACTTATGACAGTTGGCTATGGTGGATGACTGATCGACCTCGCAGGAAATATCTAGTGCTGTGAGGACTTTGTATGGTGCACATGCTAATGTTTTTTGGGATCTGTCTGTCTTTGCGATATATGTACGAGAGTCTAGTGGTCGATAGCTATATGCAGGATGCAAAAGTGATGATTTTTTAAGGTGCAGGATAAGAATTGTGTTTACTACATCGATATCGTATGTGGTGATATAGCCTGGTTGCAGACTGGTTTCACTCTGAAAAATTCAGGTTTTCCTTGGCACTAGCAGAACAGTGTAATTGAGGAAGTGTCTTTGGCTACAGTTTCTGTATTCCATGATCTGTTGACCACTTTTGCAGGGTTTAACTGCCAGTGCAATATGACTGCTTTATGTTTTTTTCGATCTGTACAAAATAATTTTTCTGCTGAAAGTCTTATAATTTGTCTGTCTGCAGAAAATGGCGGACAGTGTTCCCACACTGCCAGCAGCAGCAGTTTGGCGGGTAATTTCAGTAAGAGCCAATCAGACTGCTCCATTTACAAGACATCCTTTGTGCAGGACATAGGAGCCTCTACAGACTGATTCGAACAAGACGTGTGGAAAGGTATCTATGGAAGGTTCTGTGACGTCTGAGGGTAACGTATTGTGTTCTTTGTTCGACTGTTCAGAGACACGTCCAAGCTGACCATCCACCTCTGGCGGGATGCTGTCCCTCATCAGTCACTGTGGCTTTAGAGCATCTCCAGACCAGCAGCTGTGGGAATCCGAAAATTCACCGAAAATTCCAGTCATTTTTTCTCGTCTGTGGGACAGTGCTTCGAATTGTGTTGTCTAATTGTTCTGATTTTCCCGTCTGTGCTTAGATAACAGTGTGTACTTCGAGAAGTGGGGAAAATAACGTACCTGACTCCAATAGCAGCAAATATAAACTAAACCCACTCACCATTTCAGAAAAGTGATGAACACCACTGTAACTATAGGACTCATAAATTTTTCTCTTTATCTCTCAGGCAGTGCCTTCAAACAAGCACCTAAAACTCGAAAAGTGGTGAGTCCCCTGTTTAGAATTACAGAGATATTTATTTCGACTTCCAAAGATCGTCGTTTTGGCGTGTAAAATCAGATTTTGCAGCTGATATCGGTTTCCGGATCTGTTTCCCTCAAAAGCGTGTGAGGTGTCTCAGGGAGGTTTCACTAGTGTGCAGCTATCTTTTTTTAGAGCCAGTGTTCAATTGTGGCGGTATACACCGCAAAATTGAGACAAACTACTGTGCAGCGATATTTTTGAGAGTGTATTTAGAGACATATTCAGTTGGATTTAGTAACTCCTGAAGCAGCTCGTCTCAAGACAAGGGTTGTCAAAAAAGCTCGCGAAGCGTAACTGGGATGGTTTCATAAGTGTGCCGAGATCTTTTTAGAGTCTTTGTTTAAGTGCGGTGGTGGTATTTCTCGGAATAAAATTTGTAATTGTTTAAATATTCTTGCATCATCTGCATAGTTCTACATCTGCATCTACATGATTACTCTGCAATTCACATTGAAGTGCTTGGCAGAGGGTTCATCGAACCACAATCATACTATCTCTCTACCATTCCACTCCCGAACAGCGCGCGTGAAAAACAAACACCCAAACCTTTCTGTTATTTTGATGATCATTCCTACCTATGTAGGTTGGGCTCAACAAAATATTTTCGCATTCGAAAGAGAAAGTTGGTGACTGAAATTTCGTAAATAGATCTCGCCGCGGCGAAAAACGCCTTTGCTTTAATGACTTCCATCCCAACTCGCGTACCATATCTGCCACACTCTCTCCCCTATTACGTGATAATACAAAACGAGCTGCCCTTTTTTGCACCCTTTTGATGTCCTCCGTCAATCCCACCTAGTAAGGACCCCACACCGCGCAGCAATATTCTAACAGAGGACGAGCGAGTGTAGTGTAAGCTGTCTCTTTAGTGGACTTGTTGCATCTTCTAAGTGTTCTGCCAATGAAACGCAACCTTTGGCTCGCCTTCCCCACAATACTATCTATGTGGTCTTTCCAACGGAAGTTGTTCGTAATTTTAACACCCAGGTACTTAGTTGAATTGACAGCCTTGAGAATTGTACTATTTATCGAGTAATCGAATTCCAACGGATTTCTTTTGGAACCCATGTGGATCACCTCACACTTTTCGTTATTTAGCGTCAACTGCCACCTGCCACACCATACAGCAATCTTTTCTAAATCGCTTTGCAACTGATACTGGTCTTCGGATGACCTTACTAGACGGTAAATTACAGCATCATCTGCAAACAACCTAAGAGAACTGCGCAAATTGTCACCCAGGTCATGTATATAGACCAGGAACTGCATAGGTCCCAGGACGCTTCCCTGGGGAACACCTGATATCACTTCAGTTTTACTCAATGATTTGCGGTCTATTACTACGAACTGCGACCTTCCTGACAGGAAATCACGAATCCAGTCGCACAACTGAGACTTTGTGTAGTCATACATTTTGTTCTTGTGACGTCTTCAAGATGTGATATTTAGCACCAGATTTAATAAATCCTGAAGCTGTTTGTGAATTGCAACACAAGAAAGTGCGCCAGGAAGGCTGGGGCAGCTTAGAGCCCATGGCGGAATCGATTCTCAGTCAGGCATTTGCTTGGGAAGGAATTTTCGCATGCATCGGTATTCCACGGTGCTTTACTGGGTAAACGCTGCTTTTTTTACATTTCGATCTGAACACGACCGACGGCGCGTGTAGGTCCGGCAGTAGCAGACTACAGGAGGAGGAGGAGAGGGAGAGAGAGAGAGAGAGAGAGAGAGAGAGAGAGAGAGAGAGAGAGAGAGATTATGTCTGTCAGTCACGGGGCCTAAGTGGACACTCTTGGACATGGGCGCATGGTGTGGCCACAGAAGGACACATCGCTTCTCGGGGCAACTAGTTCACCCTGACTCCGGGCAGCCTGCGCGAGTGGCACGAGCTGGCACTGGGTGCGGGCCTGCGGAAGGCGCATGCTTCACGATCGAAAGATTTTTAACAGTGTAATAACGTGTGATGTGTGTTTTATGACGGTATTTCTTATGCAATCGAAATAAGAAAAGCGATCGATTTAAACTACTTTTCGATATATTTTACGAAACCTGCATCTTCCCTAACAGCAAATAGTAATGAGCAAGAGAGATCCAACCCCTGCACAATTAATTTTTTTTAGATAAACAGTGTACCCTCTGCTACGTAATAGAATTTTCTGTTGTGAGATCCTTCCTCTCCAGCACCGACCTGCCAATTTCCAGGTAGGGGAGGGGAGAGGGGAGGGGAGGGTTGTAAATTTACCAGAGGGGGAGGGGTTAATTAGTTGATCAATTTAATTAAGTACTCAATCAAATTGATAGAGTGAGAAGAGGCTATTCGAATGACTGAGGGCTGAAAGTGTACCTGTGTCAGCGAGGGGGAGGGAGAGGTTTGGATGTTTCCTGTGGGGCTGGGAGGAGGAGGGGGAGGGGTGGAAGAAGGTTTCTCAAAAGGACAGATTATCCCCAGGCAGTCATAATCCACTTAGCAGGACAATAGGTTAAGGAGCTGTCAATCAAAAGAAGACAATAGGTTTGTCCCTGAACGTATACTTGCCCCTGAATATAGTCAACCTGCACTAAGAAAATGCACCTGTGTCGGCCTTGTCCCTCTAGTGACCTGAGGTCTGACATTTCAGACTCGCACTGCGTGGAATTAGGAGCGGAAGTGTCGGTATAAGATACGAAATCGGTGTTACAAACATGCTCTAAAGTGAAGTCTGCATGACCTGATGGACTCCCAACAGAGTTTTATCAGGACTTCTGGGTTATCCTTACAGACAAATTTACATACATGACCTATGAAATAATTCGTAGCATCGATGTCCATGCTAAATTTGTTGAAGGTCGAGTTGTGCTTGTCCCGAAAATATATCATACTTGATGTTCAAGATTTCTAGCGTATCACCCTTTGGAACACAGACTACAAGATTGCCACAAGTGAGGAAGAAACAAGTCATAGACAGTCATTAGATCCTATCAAACATGTGGAGTCACATATTGCAGTATCTTTCATGCAGCCTCTGTATTCAGAAATATAGTGGCACATACTGCAGTCAATATGTTAACAATGGGCATACTATCAGATTTCGCCAACGCCTTTAACCATATGAGGTGTGATGGGAAAGTTTTAAGAATGGGCTTGTAATTGTACAATGCTGGTACTTACATGCTACGGTAGTGCACCTCCTTCAAAGTAGTCCCCTTCTGATTGAACACACCTACACCAACGGTGTTTCCACTTTTGGAAACATTCCTGGATTTTTTTTTCTGAAGTGTGTTAAGGACGCTCTCGATTTTTGCCTATATGCCTTCAATCGCGTCAAATCACTTCCCTTTCAGTGAAAATTTCAGTTTGGGAAAGAGGTAGAAGTCCACAGGGGCCAAATCAGGGGAATATGGTGGTTGTGGAAGCACAGGAATTTTGAATTTGGCCAAAATTTCAATGATGGAGAAGGCAAAATGAGCCAGAGCATTGTCATGGTGTAGCACCCAACTCCTGTCTTTCCACAATGCAGGCCTTTTCTTCTGAACCTTTTCGTGCAAACATTCGAGGGGACATTTGTAGTATTCCTGGTTAATTGTCTGTCCTCCAGCGGTAAATTCATGATGCACAATACCGGCAGAATCGAAAAAAATCACCAACATTGTCTTCACCTTCGATCCACTTTGCCGTGCTTTGTTCGGTTCTGGCAAACCTGGAGTCTTCCACTGCGAAGACTGCACTTTTGGTTTTGGGATCATATCCATATACCCACGATTTGTCACCTGTAATTACCCTGTTTAACAATTCTGGGTCGTTTTAAGTCCGATTAATCAGTTCTTGGCACACTTCAAATCGGTATTGGTCACTTGACAACACTTTTGGAACGAATTTTGCAGACACTCGGCGCATGTTCAGATCTTCAGTTAAAATTGATTGAACTGTACAGAAACTTAAATTAAGTTCATCAGCCATCTTCCTAATTGTAAGTCTACGATCAGAGCACACTAAGTCGTGAACTTTAACAACATTATCATTCGTTTTTGAGGTGGAAGGATGGCCTGTTCATCTTCAAATGACTCGCGGCCATTTTTAAATCTGTTGAACCAGACAGAAACATTTGACTGGCGCATACAATTATCACAAAAAGCTGGCTTCTATAGTTCGTAAGTCTTAGAAGCTGATTACCCGGTTTTAAAACAAAATTTCACACAAACTCGTTGCTCTGTTTTCACGTCCATTTTCACACAGACAGAATCCGGCAACAAGCCCTAACATCCCCGCACTCAACCACCTACCACAACGAACTGAATAAAAGAAACAAAGTTTCCTGTTAGAGGGCGTTCAAGGACAAGCCAATAACTCACTCTCCACCCTCCATGTACCTGCCCACCAAACCAGTAAGCAGTAGCGGATCCATTCTTAAAACTTTCCAATCACACCTCGTATAAGACACACATATCTACTACAAATGATGGAAGAAATAGGGTTTGGCCAGTAATTTATCATGATAATACAGCACTTACTCAGAGCAGCAAGATCTGTGGTGATGATAAATTGATGGGATACTCAGCTTATCCCTATTCTTTGGTCCATTAGACAAGGTTATCCCATTTTAATTGCCATAGACCCTCTCCCAAGAACGAAAGATCGAACAGTAAATGGTGTACAGATACACAAAGCTATTATCAAATGTGTAGCATATGCAGATGACATTGGGTCTTTCATCGATCATACTGCTTACACTGACATGATTCACTCTCCCTCCAACTGTACGAACGCGCCTCAGAACAGTGATCAACAGCCATAAAACAGTGCTGCTTTCCCCAGGACTGCTTGGCACTGAAGTCTTTCGACCATGGCACCATGTAGTGCGAGATCACAAGATGCTGGGCATAGGTGTAACTGCCTGCGCACAGTAAATGCAGACACAAAACTGGAGAAGGCTTCTCAGTTTCATCATGGGCATTTGCGGAACTCATGCAAGTCGGTGGTTCATCAAAATGTGACAGTTATCAACACCCTAATTCTCTCCAAGGCCTGGTATCTAGCCCAGCTCTTAAGTGTGTGCCACGCGGAGTGGCCACACGGTTGGAGTCACTGATTGTGCGGTCCCTCCCGTGGAAGGTTCGAATCCTCCCTCAGGCATGGATGTGTGTGTTGTTCTTAGCGTAAGTTACTTTAAGTTAGTTTAAGTAGTGTGTAAGTCTAGGGGCCGGTGACCTCAGTAGTTTAGTCCCTTAGAAATTCACACATTTGAACAACATCTTAAGTGTACCAAAGGTCATGTGTAGATCAATTTCACAGGCTTCTGTGGAGGCACAACATTTTAAAGGTGTGTGAAACAAAATATGAATTAGGTCAGTCGGGGGCCTTGGACTTGTTGATTTTTCGAGCAAGTGTTCAGCACTGCTAGTTTGCCGCACAACCACCATACAAGCCAGCAACGCGGATGGAACAAATGAAGCCCTGCTTGCAATGTATCAGCCCCAGTCTGCACAAGCACCCATCATGATAGCAGACAATCCTCTCTAACTATTATTCGTTAAAGCCTACTTCCTCAACAGGAGCTATGTACTAGAGACTGTCACTGACAAATGCAGATCAATCCGCAAAGTCTATACAGGGCTTTGTTAGGTCACCCTTCAGTGCCCAAGCTCGAGTTTCAGCTATCCTCTGTGAACTGGCGACAAGTGTGGTCCATCGTTAACAACCCCATTTTTCCCACAAATGTGAGCACACTTTGGTAAAAATTATTAAACAATACGATACCAACGAAAAACGTCTCGCAAACATCAACTTACTGGCTGCAGCAAATTGTAGTTCGTGTAATAGGCCTGACACACGAGAGCACCACTTCCTATGTCCAACGTGCCAACAGCTAAGTAATGGTGGCTTTATTAATCGGACCACACCTGCTTTCGTGCCCGACAGCTGCGTTCTGATGCTTGACTTTGAACCTTTTCTGAGGTCGAAACAAAAGACAATGGTGTGGCTTTTAGATCTCAGGTCCTTCACCATAATAGACCAAAAATTTAGCGATGTTGTTTCTTATCTCTCTTATTTATGGACACAATACCATAAAATAAAATCAGTAAACAGCTATAGATCTTTATTCGAAAACTGCTTTTAGCAAGTTACTCCGAAATTGACTTAAAAATCCACCTATTATGCAATAATTTCTAAATTGAAAAAGTACCGACTAGGAATTCACCACTACGTTTTCGACCCTTGCGTCTACCTGTAACGTTACCAGATGCCTGATTTCCAAATTGTCAGCTGTTTGTAGGAGTATACGTAACCAGATTTATTATAACAAGTGTAACACAAAAAGATAAGAAGAAACGAAAAGAAAGAGAAATGAAAGGAAGATAATAGATATCAGATGAAAATCGTGTGAAAGGTATCTATTTGTCAATGACTCTTTTAGACTTTTTCTCATGTGGACATAGTTATCTTTACAGAAGTTTCTTTGGTATAAATTCCTTTACTTTGTCTACTTGAATAACAGCTTTCTGTTTCTTTTTCTCTTACTACTGAAGTCTTCCACCTTAAGCCTCTTAATTTGATTCATGTAGTCAGAGTTTAACAATATATTTAAAAAAAACTGGGAACTGGTTTATTAAAATAATATATAACCCCCAAAAATCTCAGCCAAAAAAAATCGGTAACGTCTTAAATAGTAATCTGGCGAAACCATGGATCGCTAGATGAAATCTCACTTTGGTCGTCGAACACGTGCACTTTTAAATATAAAATTAATCAAATATATGCTAGTTAACAGATACTAAATCAACATTTTTTATGAAAAATGCACGTCTTCTTCTTTCTAATTACATATTGCACGAAAATTCCGGTTTTCGTTAGAAATGTAAGTACTTAATTAACGGTATTTTATAACAGGTTCTTAATAAATGTTGTTTAAATTGAGAAAACATAAAAAATTGATTTTTTTTAGGAATAAGGTTCTTTATTATGAATGATAATATACAGTAATATCACCTTGCACCTTTATGTACTTAGTCAAAACACCATCAATCTTAGACCAAATATTTATTCTCTCATTGGCGTTTACACGTCTTCTGTTCTTAGTATAAAGTGAAAATGGCTTGTCTGTATGAACTACAGCAGTACCAAAATTCCTATGTCCTTGAACACCAATGGAAAAAGTACGATAGGTAATAATGTCTCTGTCATAATACGACTCAAGTCCAGGTAAGGGCTTATCACTTTCACGTACTATTGCTAAAGTTAACCACGAATTACCAGTAACAATCTCAGTTGTAGTGCAAGAAAAATTAACCTTGCATCCTACAAAAGTCATAGGACCACTGAGAAAAGTAAATAGCAAATACTCTTTATCTGGACTATTTATATATCTTATGCCACAGGTTTAGTTTCACAAGAGGCAGAGTGATAAGCGTCAAACAAACATGGAAAACAATAATTTTCACGGAATCGAGCGCATGGTTGCATTTTTACAGTTGGAATATGAACCAAATAGAAAAGATCAGGATTAAAGCTAAGGAATTTGGCGCGAGGAGCAGCAAGGCGTACTGGAACTAACGCCCGAACCTTTGTCACATGTCACTGCCAAACGCTATAATCCGTCCATCATAAGAAAAACATGATGTAAACATTACACTATGTATTCTTCTGCGTTTGCTGGAACCTCGTTGGATTTTCGTTTCACGTCGGACTGCAGCCAAGCTGGCTCGAGTACTGTCAAGTACGATAATAAGGGTACGTTTTGTGCTGTGCGTTACGCGCACATCGACGTAGCGATATTACAGGACAACAGATTTACCAGCGCATTTAGCTTGGATAGTACTGGCCAGTCAGCTGGTACAGCTAGCGTGCAGTGACGTGGCCAACTACAGCACACACGTAAAAAGAGACGAGCGAAGGAGCTATATAGCTCCGAATGTCATTTAATTTTTAGCAGAATGAAATAATACACTGCATATCTACCACAATACGGTCCTTAGACGACTAGACGAAAACCGTAACACGTTATCGTTCTTAGCTGAACTACTAATGTAATAAAAAACAAAAATGAAGAAAATTGCTGACTTAGCCATAGGGTAATTTTCCTGCATAAGCTGTGTGTAACGTAAGAGAGTATTGAAGGATTTCACCATATAGTTAAAAATTGAAACCACTGAAGGTGCAGGGCGCCCCAAAAAGAATGACCCGATTTCAACTTGTAATAATATCGAGACAAATATCACTAGGTAACTGAAACATCCCTAGATGTAACCGGCATGGTCTAGAGTTTCAGAAAAAATCCGCTAGATGTCGCTATGAGTGCTGACCTGGAGCGTGCAGCCAGTCTCGCACAATATGGCGTCTGTGTAACAGAAGGCGTATTGTATTATTGAATTTAGTCGTACTCAATCAGTGATCACAGTTCAGCAGGCGTTTCATATTCGATTTCGTGCTAAATCGCTATCACCAAAGAACATTCGACGGTGGTATAAATAGTTTGAAGAAACAGGGTGCCTCTGTAAAGGAAAACGTCCTGGCTGGGCCACGCGTTCCTGAACAAACAGTGGAACAAATCTGACGAGCATTTGAGCGGAGCCCCCACATGTCTATGCGTCATGATAGCCGAGAACATGCGTTACCGCGCATGACGGTGTGGCGTGTGTTACGGCGTCGTTTAGCCCTCAAACCATACAGATTACAACTGGTACAAGCTCTCTGAGATACTGTCAAGGTGAAGCGAGAGGACTTTAGCAATGCTATTCTAGAGGACATGGAAGATGACACTTTTATGTCATGGTTGATATTCAGCGATGAAGCAACTTTCCATATTTGCGGTAAGGTTCACTGTCATAATGTCCGTATATGGGGGCTCAAAGAATCCTCGCGAAACAATTGAACACAAACGTGATTTACCAAAAGTGAATTTTTTGTGCTGTTTCGCAAAGAAAGGTTTATAGACCCTACTTTTTTGCGGAAGAAACCGTAAAAGGACATTCATATCTTGCAATGCTACGGAACTGATTTATTTCCACAACTTGAATCTGACAATTTCATCTATCAGCAAGATGGAGCACCACTGCACTGGCACAACAACGGTCGCAGTTTCCTCAATGTCGAGATGCCTCAATGTTGGTAGGGTGTACAGAATCGCGAGACCAGGCTTTATACCCTTGGCCTCCTAGGTCCCCTGACTTAACACCATGTGATTTCTTCCTGTGGGGATATGTTAAACATTGCATTTACGTTCCTCCCTTACCTCGTAACACTGATCAACTAAAAACCAGAATATCAGGTGCTGTAGCTTCAGTGACAGAAGACACCCTACGCTCAGTTTGGGATGAATTCGGCTATTGACTAGATGTCCACTTTGCAGCCCGTATGTCCACTTCGCAGCCAGTAGAGGACATTGAACATTTATGATGGACTTTTATAAACTTCTATCTTTTCTGAGTAATTTAGTATGAAATTTGTTGGTGTTAAGCCCTTCTTATAAATAATTCTATTTAAAATTGGGTCATTCTTTTTGGGACACCCTGTATTAATTATAGTCAGTGGTCTGGTAATGTCTTAGCTCCTTCCTCATCCGAATCCGAGAAATACATTTCAGTTCTGGAAGTGTCACCTGCTACATTGATAACGAGTCTCATCAACAACGGAATCCACAAAGCCAACCAGGTGCAACATTTTCTCTTCTTTTATGTTGAGTATTTCTATATCCCACCAGCATTCGGCAGTGACGTGTGAAAAAGCTGCGTGCGTTGGTTCCAGTACGACTGGCAGCTTAACAATCTTCTTACTTCTTGAGCCAAATTCCGCAGCTTCGCTCCAGATCAGTTCTGTTGAGTTCATATTGTAATGGTACTGTAGCAAATGTAAAAATGCAGCATTTGCATGACGTAATCGATGCTGTGAAAATGATAGTTTTTCATGTTTCTACGATACTTATTTACCTCTGTCACATAGAACGATGGATATAGTCCAAATAAAGAGGATTTGGTTTTTCATTTTCGCCTTAAAAATTATATTGCTATGTTTTCTTAATTTAAGCAACTTTTATTAACAGTCTTTCATGAAACATAGATAATGAAGAATTTTTATTTGAAATGGAAAGAGGAATTTCGCGTGCAATGTGTAATTAGAAACAAGAAAACATGCATTATTCATAAAAAATTATGGATTTTTATAATTACGTGATGTAGGTATCTCAAATTGAACGAGAAAAAAAATGATACTGGGGAGATTTGAACTTATGCACGAATAATGAATGGTGTTTGGTTTACAGGCCAATACACTACCAACTACGCTACACATTTAATATGGGTTCATTAACAGGTGCATTGTATACAACTTTGGGAAAACTTCGAAGCCGATTATCTCTGTAAATTTCTGAAAAACATTAAGAACAGCCTATTTCTCGGCACTTTTTAACCGTGTTCCACACGTATGTTTCACTACGGAACAGAATGCAGCCTCAGCCATTTTCATAATGCGCATTAACAGCGCGACAATCAACGCATAACGCTGCAGAGCCTGTGACAGTACACGATTTTTGAAATAAAAACTACATAGCTAAAGCGTGGTTAACACAAAAGTTGAAGACTGTTAATACATTTGAAAATCTTAAAAGTTTCATTTAACGTAACTTGGTGTTGGTAATAAGATACCTAATACATAAGTTGGACCTACTTCCAAGAGCATAACAACACCAGTGTACGTGTGCTACGGCTTCTGAACAATCATTGTGTTTGTTTACATCAGGTTTATTCTTATGATAACGGATTACGGTAGGATACAGAGCGGCAAGTCATAAAAGTAGTGGAGAAAATGTGACGCTTGGACGGCTTCACAGTTCTGTTGTTCATCGACTCGTTATCCACGTAGCAGATGACGTTTACAGTACTGAAATGTATTTTTCGGATTCAGATATGGATGGAGTTCAGAAATTACCAGAGACTAAGTAATGCCTTCAGTGGCTTCAATATTTGAAATATACGAGGAAATCTATGCAGTATATGTTTCAGTTACACATAGCTCTCGCAGAAAAATTACTCCTCTTTTATGTCAGAAATTTTTATCACTCTTGTTTTTAACTACAATACTATGTTACCTAAGAAAGAGGGCATGTTATGCTTTCCGTCTGGTCCCCAAAGGTGCGTGAGGTAATGCTGGAGTTTTTATGCATATTATATCATTCTGTTTAAAAATTAAATGACATTCAAAGGTATATTGCTTCTCTGCTCGTCTCTTTGTACGTCTTAACTGCAACTGCATGTTTGTATTTCTCTCTCATTTTAAACAATTCCCTAGACTGGCGTCTTGTTTTCTGCTTCTTTTTTAAACACAGTGTCAGAGTCAATTTTAGAAATGCTTTATCTGCATTTAGAGCCATTCCTGCTAGTGCCAAAGTACAGAATTCACAAAATGCGCCAGCTCCAAAAGCAAGATTAAATTGACAGGCTTTCTTGGACAAGTACAAGCTTGTTTGACACATCTGTGGTTAGATACGAGCGAATTTCACTGACACGTTTACTCTTTTATGAGAGCCTTAACAAGTTATTAAAAGTTAGATTGTTCATTCAAAGAAAGTTGGCATAATCATCGAGCTCAGAAAAAAAATTCAGATTTTAATGGATAAATCTAAGCTATTCTCTGAAACAGAGTCTTGTTTTCTTATTTTTCTTTAAAGAGAGTGCCAAAGTAGATGCCAGGACTGCTTTGTTTGCAGTTTTGGTCATTCTCACTAGTGTCAAAATACACACAAACAAGTACAATGTCTGCTTCACAGTTGAACTGACAAACTTTGTTTGCACATGTCTGGGCTTCCCTACAAATCTGTGGATAGGCAGTGGCCATTTGCTCGTTCACGGGGACGTTGATAGTAGTATATATCTCTGTCTTGAAAATATGGTTCTTTATGATCCAGTCTGGCTGTCAATGCTTCTTACTTGGGAACAAAACATGAACCAAAAATTGGTTGATCATTAACCATCTCTTTGATATCCCTGCAGGTGCATAGCGAGCCACTTGGATTCTGTGCACCTACAATTCTCTTTGCCCATTGGCTGTTGGTTAAGGCTTCGATAACCTCATTCTGTTCAAGACAGTCGAGTTCTTGTTTTATCTTGAAACATAAAATGAATTTTACATGCTTTACACAATTTCGGCAATGCATTCGGCTTCAGCTGATACTTCTAGTTGCTTTGGAAGAAATATATTTATTTGCAACATCTGATTTAACTTAAGGTTCAGAATGTCGGCCTGAATTTTTCTGTACGTAAGAACCTGTTGACAATTGCCTTTTTACTGGAATCTCCTGAGTGTTGTAACTGAACAGCGAACTGTTATCTATGGCATTCCTATTCTTCATTACACCTGCAGGTTAACGACACAAATGGATGGGCCTGTGTCAATATGAAATTTGATTGGAATATACTAATTCGAAGAGAAACAGGTAACTGCTTGTTATTTACAGAAAATTCATTCGATGTTTCACACCCAAAAGATTTCGAATTTGCACATGTTATGAACATTACTTGACTTTCACTATTATTAATCACTAATGCATGTTTCAGTGTCTGACTGGTTTTTTGGTTGATGATCAACAACAATCAGAACACATTTCCCTCCACAAGCAGGTTAATACACCCCAGTGGGCAGCAGCAAATATTCTAAATGACGCCGCCAAGAAAGACATGCACGCCACAACAGAGTAAAAATCAGAGGTCCAGGCAGATAATTAGTTTTGAGTATCACCACTGGTCACATTACTTAACTTATATGACATTTAAGAGGTAATATAGTGAAAAAAAACCACGTGCATTTTCATGAAGTTGTGGTGAATTTCATGTCTTGTTTGACTATTTATTTAAATTTTCAAGGACGAGGGACAGGCCTGGAAAGGCCAAGTCAAGCCTCAATAAATAATTATGCAAATGACGTTACTCAGTTACATAGTAATATATTAAGTCACAATGAGCCAGGCCTCAAGAGTAATCAAAAATTACTTGTCGTCTGTAGACTCGATGTCACACGTTACAGGATGGTATTAGTAGGGGGACCAGGGCGGCACCAGCGCATTTTGCTAGTGCGGGTTGCCTACATCAGGGGCAGATATGCACTCAGTGGTAAACCTATTGTTCTCCTTTGAATGACAGGTATATAGCCTATTGTTCTGCTAAAAGGATGTTTCCATTCGATTGGCAGGCACTTAACTTGTTGTTCCCCCAACCTCTCCCACTACCCTCCCCCCCCCCCCCCCCAGAAACCTCCCCCCTCGCTACTACAGGTGCACTTTCAGGTCTAAGTTATTGGAATAGTTCCTCTCACTTTATCAATTTGATTGACTACTTCATTAAATTGATCAATTAACTAACCACTCCTTCTCTGTTAATCTCCCCTCCCCTCATCCCTCCCACCCCTCTCCTCCTAGGAAATGGCGGGAAGTACACATTTCATCATGACAATGCAACATACCACAGCTACCTCCACCAACCTAGGAAAATGGCGTGAAAAAAGGGCACTTGGCCTACCTCCACTAACCTAAGTCATCCAACCGATACCTCTTCCTAGGAATTGGCTGGAAAAGGACTCAGCCTGTGCGGGATAGGATGGACATGAGGCTTTATTTTCAGTCTTTATATTTAAACAATTGGAGGAAGCACCGCCATCAAGTGTGTTCACCCCGAGGTCTGGAGTCCAACTGACCTAGTACACAGTACTGCCACCAGAGGGCACTGTCATCCCTTCCATGACATAATCCAAGATGGCAGTCTGGTGGTGGAGAGGAAGGATCTCATATCAAGAAATTCAAGGGTATATTGTTTATTTATAAAAAATTCAGTTTGTGGGGGTTGGATTTCTCTTGCTCATCATTCTGTGCTGTTTGGGTACATGTAGGTCTTGTAAGAAGTATTAACATGAGGCAAATATGTTGCATAATCTAACGTTTGACACTATACTCTGGGTGTCTTAACCTAATGTTTGGCCCTTTGTTGGCACTTAACCTACTGTTCTGTTAAGTGGTTTTCCATGTCATCCTCATTTCCTCAAACTATTGTACCGCCTTTGATACCAAATTAAATAATTGGTTATGTCCTCCCACCATTTTCTGGTACACTTTTCGAACTTCACATGCTTTTGAACGCCATTTCTGGCGCATTTGTCTTTGGCATCCACCCCATTAAACTATTGTACTACGTTTTACATATAAATTATGCAAATTAACGTAGTGTTCTGCACTTAACCGGCTGTTCTACTCCATGTCACCCTCCCTTTAACTGTTGTATCGCTAACACCACGTTGATATAAAAAAATTACGCAAATTAATAAAATCGATATTTCTCACAAGTTTGGGGTAGTTTCTTTTTTAATTCGCGGAATTCTATTGGTCGATCAAATCTATGGAATATAGTTCAAACAAAAGATCGCTAGTAAAATCGCTGATATGTCTGCTTGTGTCTGTATATGTGTGGATGGATATGTGTGTGTGCGAGTGTATACCCGTACTTTTTTCCCCCTAAGGTAAGTCTTTCCGCTCCCAGGATTGGAATGACTCCTTACCCTCTCCCTTAAAACCCACATCCTTTCGTCTTTCCCTCTCCTTCCCTCTTTCCTGACGAAGCAGCAGCTGGTTGTGAAAGCTAGAATTCCATGTGTATGTTTGTGTGTCTATCGACCTGCCAGCGCTTTCGTTTGGTAAGTCACATCATCTTTGTTTTTAGATATATTTTTCCCATGTAGAATGTTTCCCTCTATTATATATATGTATATATATGTGTGTATATATATATATATATATATATATATATATATATATATATATATATACACACACTCCTGGAAATGGAAAAAAGAACACATTGACACCGGTGTGTCAGACCCACCATACTTGCTCCGGACACTGCGAGAGGGCTGTACAAGCAATGATCACACGCACGGCACAGCGGACACACCAGGAACCGCGGTGTTGGCCGTCGAATGGCGCTAGCTGCGCAGCATTTGTGCACCGCCGCCGTCAGTGTTAGCCAGTTTGCCGTGGCATACGGAGCTCCATCGCAGTCTTTAACACTGGTAGCATGCCGCGACAGCGTGGACGTGAACCGTATGTGCAGTTGACGGACTTTGAGCGAGGGCGTATAGTGGGCATGCGGGAGGCCGGGTGGACGTACCGCTGAATTGCTCA
Source organism: Schistocerca serialis cubense (assembly GCF_023864345.2). Lineage (NCBI taxonomy): Eukaryota > Metazoa > Arthropoda > Insecta > Orthoptera > Acrididae > Schistocerca > Schistocerca serialis. The sequence continues at coordinate 289,298,937 of NC_064638.1, forward strand.
ACACGTGGGGCGTGAGGTCTCCACAGTACATCGATGTTGTCGCCAGTGGTCGGCGGAAGGTGCACATGCCCGTCGACCTGGGACCGGACCGCAGCGACGCACGGATGCACGCCAAGACCGTAGGATCCTACACAGTGCTGTAGGGGACCGCACCGCCACTTCCCAGCAAATTAGGGACACTGTTGCTCCTGGGGTATCGGCGAGGACCATTCGCAACCGTCTCCATGAAGCTGGGCTACGGTCCCGCACACCGTTAGGCCGTCTTCCGCTCACGCCCCAACATCGTGCAGCCTGCCTCCAGTGGTGTCGCGACAGGCGTGAATGGAGGGACGAATGGAGACGTGTCGTCTTCAGCGATGAGAGTCGCTTCTGCCTTGGTGCCAATGATGGTCGTATGCGTGTTTGGCGCCGTGCAGGTGAGCGCCACAATCAGGACTGCATACGACCGAGGCACACAGGGCCAACACCCGGCATTATGGTGTGGGGAGCGATCTCCTACACTGGCCGTACACCACTGGTGATCGTCGAGGGGACACTGAATAGTGCACGGTACATCCAAACCGTCATCGAACCCATCGTTCTACCATTCCTAGACCGGCAAGGGAACTTGCTGTTCCAACAGGACAATGCACGTCCGCATGTATCCCGTGCCACCCAACGTGCTCTAGAAGGTGTAAGTCAACTACCCTGGCCAGCAAGATCTCCGGATCTGTCCCCCATTGAGCATGTTTGGGACTGCATGAAGCGTCGTCTCACGCAGTCTGCACGTCCAGCACGAACGCTGGTCCAACTGAGGAGCCAGGTGGAAATGGCATGGCAAGCCGTTCCACAGGACTACATCCAGCATCTCTACGATCGTCTCCATGGGAGAATAGCAGCCTGCATTGCTGCGAAAGGTGGATATACGCTGTACTAGTGCCGACATTGTGCATGCTCTGTTGCCTGTGTCTATGTGCCTGTGGTTCTGTCAGTGTGATCATGTTATGTATCTGACCCCAGGAATGTGTCAATAAAGTTTCCCCTTCCTGGGACAATGAATTCACGGTGTTCTTATTTCAATTTCCAGGAGTGTATATATTCATAGGCTACACGTACATTACATATGAACAAATAAATCACTATATAGATTTTTCTATTTTTTGTTTTTCTTTAAATATTTTTTATGCTTTTTTCCTTTCTTTCACACACATGGTGTGCATATATAAACATAAATTTTGTCCTTTTCTTTCTTTTTATCCTTTTCCTTCCAGGCATTCACTATTTATGCATGTATATACACGTGTACATAGCACGCGAAAATATTTACACGACACACACATACAAATTTACTTACACTATGATTAAAGGATCATACAACTACTCTGCAGACACACTCTCTCTCTCTCTCTCTCTCTCTCTCACTATCACTCAATCAGAGTCCCCCACCCCTTCTCTCGCTACAAGTGAGTAGTTTGAGTAAGGGCGAGTTTCAATCCCGTCATCAAAAATAACCCTTTTACCCTCATGAGGCGACAGACCAATTTTACACTGCAGGACAGTGTACACAGTCTATATATCTGTATGTGTATGTTTTGTTATTATTTTTCAGGTGATATAGGGGAAATGAATCGATGAGTCCTCCCAAATGCAGGGGTGGGCGAAATGCCACAGTGGGTGGATGAGACGGAGAGAGACCTTCATCGTCATAAGGAAATGAGGGAGACGTCAAGGAGCCACAGCGAAACAGGTAAAATATATATTCACTCTGCTTACAAATAATCAGTATCCTTTCCTTCCATGCAGCAGTAGCGACAGCTAGCGATGTCTAGAACCTTGTATTTAATTTTGTTTTTCATTATTTTACAGCGGTCGAGTGATGAGGACAATTCCTGCAATACGCCGTGGCTCAGGTACCAGGGCGGCAAAGACTATAACATCTAAACGAGGTCATGTGAGATGTGCTTCGACTATAAGTGCACCACTAGTCGCTGCACGGGAAGTGGCCGCCGCCGTCCCCGCTGCTGCCGCAATCACCAACGCCGCTGCCCCCAGCCACGACCCTGCCCCAGCCGCGGCTGCCACAGCATCGCTCTGGCATCCATGGGCTGCCCTCCCTCACGCTAGCGGGTTAGTGCTGCAGCAACCAGGCCCTATTCCACAGCGTCTCCTCCTCCTCCATCACGTCCTCGCCAATCGCGTGAGGTACAGCACACACCCCTGTTCATCTCCCCATATCCATCGACTAGTTGTAGTTATAGTGTTAGTAATAGAGAAGATCCTATGGGTTGTGGCAGTTCCTTCGCCCATCCTTTTAGTGAAGGACATCAGGTCGGTGACACCATACCGCAGTTACAGTATTCGGTGATTGCAGACCCTTTTGAGGAGTGAATCTTGTTCATGAGGATCAAGAACCTAGCAGGAGGGTACTGCGAAACTGTTGGTTTTTCTAAGGCATGCCTTCCTGTTGTGGAAACGGAGCTCCTTGAGGTAGCCCATGATCTGTGGTATCCCGCCATTAAAGGCAGTGCTGCGGTGCTTTGCATCGAACTATCGTACCCCCCCCCCCCCCCCAAAGTTGAGTCTGGTGTTGAAGAGACTACTCTACATTATCTTTGGGAGGAAAATGTCGTGATAAAGCGGAGCATGTCAATCGCCGAGCTGTTTCGAAAATCCAGCTTGAGTGCTATATTCGCCTGGTTTTCTGAGATGGAAATGAGAGGCACCGCTAAGGCACACAGCAGAATTCTACACTGGGACATCCATACACATGTCTACAATCCGGTAAGCGAAATGTCTAGCTATATCAAGCTCCCTAAAGATATAGCTAATAAGCAGGCATGCATTAATGTCGAAAATAGAAAGGATCAGGCTTGTTTTGCATTGTCAATACTGACATGCGAGAGAAATTACACAAAAGGTCCGTGACCAACAAGTCACTATGACAGATACCTTGGCATTCATAAGTATTATAACTTTGATGGTATCGAGATTCCCATCAAGATCCAGGACATACCTAAATTTGAGGCACAGAATACCGGCATATCGGTTCATGTTTATGGCCTGGAGAAGAAAAGCAAGTCAGATGAGCAAGACAAGCATATCATCGTCAGCTCCCTCCATTTCTCAAAATATGCTGGTGAGTGTGAGCTGCATGTGAACATGCTTCTCTTCCCTGAAGGTGATAATTATCACTATGTTTGGATCAAAGACATGTCCCGACTCCTTCACAGTCAATTGTCAAAAAGGAACATTAGAAGCATATTTGCTTAAGGAGCCTCAATTATTTCTCCTCAGATAAGTTATTAGCTGTGCATCTAGTAGACCACACTTCCAAGGACCTGGTATGTGTTATTATGCCTACTGAGGACAACAAATTCATAAAGTTCAAGAATGCTCGCCACCAGAAGCAATGCCTGATTGTAGTGTATGCCGACTTTCAATGCATCCTCGCTCCTGTGACCTGCTGTGAAGGTGACTCTACAGCCTCACAAACCACCTTTACAGAGAAACACATACCATACGTGGCAGTGTACTAAATTGTATCGTCATATGATTCCAGTCTTAACCACCACAAATCTTAATCGGGGACAGCCCTGTGGTTTGGTTACTCACTGAGCTCGAAAAATTTTCCTGAGAGGTTGATAAGTTTTATACCAGCAACGTGCCCATGACCAAATCGAAGGAGAATGAAGATTTGTATAATAACACGGTTGATTGTCATATTTGTGGGCTGCCATTAGACAAAAAAGTGGAAACCCCTCATAGGGATCACTGTCATTTTATGGGGAAGTTCTGTCGCACAGCTCACAATGCGTGCAATTTGAAGTACCAGCTTCCTAGACACACACTCGTTTTCTTCCACAGTTTAAGTGGGTATGATGCTCACTTTCTAGTTGAGCACTTGGCTGATTTCGGTTTGGAGAAAGATCAGGTCAGTGTCCTACCTGAGAGCGTTGAGAAATACATTTCATTCTGTAAACGAATGACACCAAGAATTATGCACCGCTTCCATGATACGCTACGTTTTATGCAGGCACAGACTCCTGAAGCTCGTTGAAACTCTACCTCAGGGTAATATGCATATCACTTGAGCTACATTTCAAATGGTTCAAATGGCTCTAAGCACTATGGGAATAAACATCTGAGGTCATCAGTCCCCTAGACTTAGAACTACTTAAACCCAACTAACCTAAGGACATCACACACATCCACACCTGAGGCAGGATTCGAACCTGTGACCATAGCAGCAGCGTGGTTCCGGACTGAAGTGCTTAGAACTGCTCAGCCACAGGAGCCGGCAAGCTGCACTTCCCAATGAGGAAAAGTTTCAACTTGTGACTAGGAAGGGCGTTTTCTCATATGAATATATGGATAGTATGGAGAAACTCAACGAAACACGGCTACCTGACATAACTGCGTTCTCCAACAACCTTACAGGTGACGCCATAATGAATGCAGAGTATGAGCATGCCGTGAATGTCTGGTGGAAATTCAATATTTCCACTTTAGGAGAGTGTGCAAGGCTTTACACGGACACAGACGTGTGCTTGCTTGCAGATGTTTTCGAGAAATTCTGGAGTGTATGCATGAACACAAGTTCTCTGGATCCCACCTTTTATTACATAGCACCAGGGTTGTCTTGGGATGCAATACTCAAGAAAACAAAGTGCAGCATTGAATTATTGACCAATGCTGACATGCTCCTTTTCTTTGAGTGAGGGATCCGTGGGGGACATTGCCAATGTGTCCATAGGCACTTGAAGTCAAATAACTTGCGCATAGGTGACGGATTCGATGCATCCCTTGATTCGAGTTACCTGGACGTAAATAACTTATACAGGCACGCCATGCAGCAATTATTGCCGATTGGTGAGTTTCAATAGGTGCCCGAAGATGAATGCAAGAAATTAGGTTGAAAAATCATGGGGGGTATGGCAGCTGATTCCGATGTAGAGTATGTGGTGGATGCAGAACTCACATACCCTATTAGTTTGCATGATGCGTACACCAATTTGTCACTTTGTACAGAGCAACTAGTTCCTCGAGGAGGCTCCACGTAAAAACTGATTACAATGCTGGGGGATGAGCAGAGATACATCATTCATTATCATAATCTCTAGCAGTGTCTCAGCTTGGGTATCACCCGGGCCATCTCCTTCAAGCAGTCCCCCTGGTTGAAGGAGTATATTGATCTGAATACGAGACAGAGAGCTTCCACAACGTGTGACTTTGAGAGAGATTTTTATAAATTAATGAATAATTTAATATTCGGTAAATAATGGAGAATTTGAGGGAACGCCATGAAATTTTGATTAGAACCGAACGGGATGGGCGTTATGGCTTAAGAAAATGTGTTGGCAGACCAAATTTTAAGCAGATCACCATATTCGATAAGAACTTTGTTGCTGTGGAAATGGTGAAGACTGCAGTAGAGTTTACAAAAGCTATTTATGTGGGGATATGTATACTAGACCTATCCAAAATCCACATGTACCGCTTTCATTATGAGTTTGCAAAAACTCATTTCACAGATCCTAAATTACTTTATATGGATACAGATAGCTTAACTTATTGCGTGAAGAACTGTGATCTATATGAAGTAATTAGGTGCTGTGGTAATGAATTCGACACTTCCTCATACACAGCCGATAATCCTTGTAGTATTACTCCACAGAACAACAAGGTTATCAGTCTTATGGAGGACGAGGCGAATGGATTGTCGATTGTGGAGTTTGTAGGTCTATGTTCAAAAATGTATGCATATCGCACATTGGAAGGTGCCACCCAGAGGCGGGCTATGGGTGTGCGTCGTGTGCCATCAAGAGCCCTCTCCGTTGAAGACTATTTGCGGTGCCTGTGCAGTGGTGTTCGCAGTGCTGCACTGCAACCACCGTATATGGTATGGCAGAGCAGCATTCGTTCGAAAGGACATGAGATGTATACTGTGTAGCAGTCTAAAATTGGTCTGTCGCCTCACGACGATAAAAGGGTTATTTGTGATGATGGGATTGAAACTCGCCCATAATCACAGTACTCACTTGCAGTGAGAGAAGGGGTGGGGGACTCTGATTGAGTGATTGTGTGTGTGTGTGTGTGTGTGTGTGTGTGTGTGTGTGTGTGAGAGAGAGAGAGAGAGAGAGAGAGAGAGAGAGAGAGAGAGAGAGTCTGCAGATTAGTAGTATGACCCTTTTATCGTAGCGTAAGTGATTTTATCTGTGTGTGTGTGTGTGTGTGTGTGTGTGAGTGTGTGTGTGTCGTGTAAATATTTTCGCGTACTATATACATGTGTATATACATGCTTAGAGAGAGAGAATGTCTGTAAAAGAAAGGATAGAGAAAAAGAACAAAATTTATGTTTATATATGCACACCATGTAGGTGAAAGAAAGGAAAGAAGCGTACAAAATATTTAAAGAAAAGCAAAAAGTAGAAAAAAATCTATATATTGATTTATTTATTCATACGTAGTGTATGTGTAGCCTGCTGCTAGCTATCCAACTCAGAATAGTTTTTAAGTGTATATAATCACAGTCCATCAAAAATGTTATTGTAAAAACCTTTGCTATTGTGGAATGTCGAAATTAGATTCTAAGTGTGTGCAGTTCATCAGAATTATTGTAAAAGGTATGCTACTGGGGCTGTGGAATTTAGTTGCAGTAGTAAAGGAAGTATCTCTGCATTAGTTTTTAGGGCAGATTTATAAAAAAAAAATCCTACCAGTGTTACTGTTGTAGCGTGTAAGTTAAAAGTATTTCTGCATTGGAACTGTAGACTCAATTTATACCTCAAGAATTATAATATACTTCAAGAATTATATTGTCACATAGAAGAAGGTGTAATTAGATGAATGACAAACACTAACTTCTCTTAACGAAGGTTTCTTCAGTACTTGCATAAACAAGAGCTCAGAGCGAACTGCCTCCGGCCAGAACACATACAGTATGTATATGGCTACAGAACATTCCAGTACAATGATTCTTGACATTTGTGGATACTTCTAGAATGTACTCGAACCGAATATAGAAATTAAAATTGTACAGTCGAGGTAAGTTTTGAACTCAAGACCCTCCATGTAACAGTTTAGTATCATAACCACTACATCATGCTGCTACTCAGCTTCTTCTGCGACATTTCTCACTTCTTAAGAGAACAGCGTCTTGGTGTTATGTCCTACTAGTCCAGGAACAAGGCATCGGTCCTGCATACTCCAACCCCTAATGACTGAGTCTCGCCCTGGCAGTAATCTTCCTAGAACTTCTTTTGCCACTACGCTCTTCGTCACCTTTCCGCTTGTTGCCTGTCGCTGGCGCTTCGAATTTACCCTGGGTTGTAAGATCCTTACAGGGCTTCATTCGCAGGTCGTGGACCGTATCTCTGATCTTTCGTCGTCTTGTGCTGGGGTCGAAATCTATAACTTCATAAGTAACATCAGACAACTGTCTTACAACGTTATAAGGTCCAAAGTAGCGCCTGAGGAGCTTCTCAGAGAGACCAACCTTCCAAACAGGAGTGAAGATCCAGACCAGGTCACCAGGCTGGTAGACAACAGGGCGGTGACTCGCATCATACCTTCGGCGATCGTTTTCTTGAGCCTGCAGCGTGTGGAGTCGAGCTAACTGCCGAGCTTCCTCAGCTCTGGTGAACACCTGGCTGATGTAGTCATCGTCAATGTCATCAGGATGTAACAGAAACACAGGGTCCATAGTCATAGTCGCCTCACCCCCATTCTCCAGGAAATCCTGTGATTTCTTGTTTGGCGGTGTTGTAGGCAAACGTCACGTAAGGTAGCACCTCATCCCAGTTGCTCTGCTCAACACTGATGAACATTGATAGCATGTCGGACAAGGTCTTATTAAGGCATTCAGTAAGCCTGTTAGTTTGCAGATGGTAGGCAGTCGTCATGTGATGAATAATGTTTCACCAATGGTTTATCTCTGTCACAAGATTCGATTGAATAACTATCCCTCGATCCGTAATTAACGACCTTGGCGCACCGTGTTTTAGTAGAAATGTCTTCCATGATGAATTTGGCTACCTCAGATGCTTCGGCCGTTTTTCACAGCTTTTGTAATGACGTAGCGTGTCAGATAATTAGTGCAAACAATGATCCATCTATTACCACTAGCGGACGTTGGAAATCGTCCGAGAAGATGAATCCTAACACACTGGAAAGGCGTTTCGGTTGGTGGAATTGGTATGAGTCAGCCATGTGGTTTCTGAGGAACTGCCTTTCTCCTCTGGCTCTGACACTCCTAAATAAACCTGACCAGAAGAATCTCTTGTGGATTCTATCGTATGTCTTCATAAATCCTAAATGTCTGGCCTAAGGTGTGTCATGGAATTTCTGTAGAACATCTAAGCGCATGTGTTTAGGAATCACTGGTAGTCACGTCTTTCCAAACGGATCAAAGTTTTCCTTGCAAAGTAATCCATCAACTACCTTAAATTGTCATTTCACATCCTCTGACCGATTTAAGGCAAGCATAACTTGAGATATCTTGGCGTCCCTCTTCCGCTCAGCAGAGAGATTCTGGAGTGCAGCGAGTCAGTCACTATCTTCATCAGAGTCTTGATGGTCTTGCACAGGGTTTCTTGAGAGACAGTCGGCATCTTGGCGTTTTCTTCCGCTTTTGTACACTATTGTAATGTCATACTCTTGAAGACGTAGTGCCCACCTGGCGAGTCGTCCTGTTGGATCCTTAACCTTCATGCGCTCGCGCTAGAAATAGTCACCCGAGCGCTAGCGCGGGCGGTCGACCGACCGCGCAAGAGTTTTCATCGCTCTCTTCAGGTTATCCGTTTTTAAAGGTCATATTTCCATAAAATATCGACATAGGATATCTCACACTATACCGCAGACACATTTGTAATCAAAATTATTTATTTAACAATAAAATATACAATGGAATACAAAAAGGAAGACAATTACCCAAATGAAATATAAGAACATTATTTTAATTGAAAATTTTTGGGACTATATAGTGTAATTCTTAAGACTAGAATTATTCACTGTCTTAACTCGTCACAAGAAAAGCTAATTTTGCTTTGAAAAAAAGAATTTTTGATTGAAAACGTCACAAACATTTCCGTCAGATGAAAAATGCTGATCAGTCTGTATCCATTTCATTTTCGTTTTGACGCTGACAACAATTATTGCACGTAACTGTCGTGGTTGAATATCGTAGACAGACGTTTCTTCCACATTCACCGCATTCTCGCTTTGTTTTTATATTCTTTTTTGAGCCACACAAATAACATATTCCTCTCCTTGTACGGGTTGATACAGCTGGATAAACTACGTCACTCTCTCTGTAATTTTCCAAAAATACTAACAAATCTTTTGGTAAATGCTTCAATTTAGCTCTTTCTTTCAGGTTTTCGCTCATCAGTTCCAAAGATAACGCATGCAAGAATTGTCTTCTCGTTTTTTCTTTCATATTACCTGTGTTTAATTGAAATATGCAAATATACATGCAGGCCACCTTTGTGTTCTTATTGATGTTGAAATTCTGGAGCACATGAGGTCTACAGTATCAACTTCACCTTTGGCTGAATGATAGCCTGTGATTTGTACAGGTTTTTTGGTATCTTCATCAATGATGTCGGTATCATGCATTGTGGAGAGAATTACTACAGCTTTCCTTTTTTTGTAATCATAGAAATCAAAATTTTGTCATCTTGACAACCGAACATGTAGCCTCCTGCCAATGCATTTCCATTTACTGTCACAAATTCTGGGGGAATTTCTTTTTTATTTTTTCTCATTGTACTTAAAAAAATTAGACCTTTGCTAAGGAGGATATTCAGCCAACGGGTAACTTGAAAAATAATTATAAGTTGTTACAATTCTATTTGTTCCTTCTGTGCATTCAACCAATCTAGCGACCAAGTCGTATGGTTTGTTGGAGAGTACGTTAGGGCCTGGCACTTGTTTTCCGCAGTACGCTTCTAAATTATATGTATAAAAAGTGCGTGCATCACACAATGCATACATTTTTAACCCGTATTTGGCTGCTTTTTGAGACATGTACTGGATGATTGAATATCGTCCTCTAAACGCAACCAACTTCTCATCAACAGTGACAAATTCCCCTAAACTGAATGATTTTTGGCTGTTAGCAATGAAAGAAGACAAAATTTCTCGTATAGGAGCAAGTTTGTCCGTTGCTTGATGTTCCAATCTCGTGTTTAGGTCATCAAATCTTATAGCTCGTAGCAAAAATCTAAATCTACACTCCTAGAAATTGAAATAAGAACACCGTGAATTCATTGTCCCAGGAAGGGGAAACTTTATTGACACATTCCTGGGGTCAGATACATCACATGATCACACTGACAGAACCACAGGCACATAGACACAGGCAACAGAGCATGCACAATGTCGGCACTAGTACAGTGTATATCCACCTTTCGCAGCAATGCAGGCTGCTATTCTCCCATGGAGACGATCGTAGAGATGCTGGATGTAGTCCTGTGGAACGGCTTGCCATGCCATTTCCACCTGGCGCCTCAGTTGGACCAGCGTTCGTGCTGGACGTGCAGACCGCGTGAGACGACACTTCATGCAGTCCCAAACATGCTCAATGGGGGACAGATCCGGAGATCTTGCTGGCCAGGGTAGTTGACTTACACCTTCTAGAGCACGTTGGGTGGCACGGGATACATGCGGACGTGCATTGCCCTGTTGGAACAGCAAGTTCCCTTGCCGGTCTAGGAATGGTAGAACGATGGGTTCGATGACGGTTTGGATGTACCGTGCACTATTCAGTGTCCCCTCGACGATCACCAGTGGTGTACGGCCAGTGTAGGAGATCGCTCCCCACACCATGATGCCGGGTGTTGGCCCTGTGTGCCTCGGTCGTATGCAGTCCTGATTGTGGCGCTCACCTGCACGGCGCCAAACACGCATACGACCATTATTGGCACCAAGGCAGAAGCGACTCTCATCGCTGAAGACGACACGTCTCCATTCGTCCCTCCATTCACGCCTGTCGCGACACCACTGGAGGCGGGCTGCACGATGTTGGGGAGTGAGCGGAAGATGGCCTAACGGTGTGCGGGACCATAGCCCAACTTCATGGAGACAGTTGCGAATGGTCCTCGCCGATACCCCAGGAGCAACAGTGTCCCTAATTTGCGGGGAAGTGGCGGTGCGGTCCCCTATGGCACTGCGTAGGATCCTACGGTCTTGGCGTGCATCCGTGCGTCGCTGCGGTCCGGTCCCAGGTCGACGGGCACGTGCACCTTCCGCCGACCACTGGCGACAACATCGATGTACTGTGGAGACCTCACGCCCCACGTGTTGAGCAATTCGGCGGTATGTCCACCCGGCCTCCCGCATGCCCACTATACGCCCTCGCTCAAAGTCCGTCAACTGCACATACGGTTCACGTCCACGCTGTCGCGGCTTGCTGCCAGTGTTAAAGACTGCGATGGAGCTCCGTATGCCACGGCAAACTGGTTGACACTGACGGCGGCGGTGCACAAATGCTGCGCAGCTAGCGCCATTCGACGGCCAACACCGCGGTTCCTGGTGTGTCCGCTGTGCCGTGCGTGTGATCATTGCTTGTACAGCCCTCTCGCAGTGTCCGGAGCAACTATGGTGGGTCTGACACACCGGTGTCAATGTGTTCTTTTTTCCATTTCCAGGAGTGTATTTAGGCTGAAATTAGCTCGCAAAATTGTCAGACCTGTTCCATTGCTATTGAAATATTCAGAGAAATTTGCACGGTTTCCTCTTTTGACCGCAACAGAGCTCCAAAATTTCAGCCGTTGTTGTCGGCTTATAATCCCTTTCACGTACTTCAGAGTTACTGCTTCCTACTGCCAGAGCTTGACGTGCCAATTTTTTCCTTTCTATAAAAATATTCGTGTACCTTATGATCCCTTCTACCATTTCGGGAGTTATTATACACTGAAAAATTTCCAGTCGAGTTTCGCATTGTCTGCCTTATTCTCTAGAACCTGGTAAGAGGTTTGATTATATTTTTTGACTTTGATTTTGTGCTGGTAATATTGGCACTACTAGCCCAAATAGTTTCCATGTCTTTACCTATACAAAATCTGATGCCATTTGTTGGTAGCTCCTGTTGATCTATGTCATTTTCTCCCCCGTTTTCCAAATTAATTTCCGACTCACTTTGATGTATATCATCTTCAATCCCTTGTTGTTCACAATCTGGGTCATCGGAAACGGCATCTTATAGGGATTCCTCATGGCCTTTCCCCTCTGCTTCCCCTCTCTGCAGTTCAGCCAAGATTCTATGTATGTCATCAGATGTAAAGTTTCGTCGTTCCCTTTAAAAAATAAAAATAATTGTTACTTTTGCCAAAAGAAATATCTTAGAATGATGAGGTGCTAAAGTAGAAAGAAAAACTGAATTTGTGAATGGAAAAATTTATAGAAAGTAATGCACATTCACTAGAGAATTGGAAGAGTCTATAAAATTGAGGAATTATATGGGAATTACAAAAAGAAATACTTACATTCCGAAGTAGACGAGTAGAACAAAGTCTCGTAAGCGCTCGCAAGGCGTAACTGGCCGTTTTTGTAAATGCCGTAAGCGCTTGCAAGGCGGTAAACTGACCGTGTTTATAAGTGCCGTAAGCGCTCGCAAGGTGGTAAACTGAACGCCGAACGTGTTCCGACCTATTTGAACTTGTCCTGAGAGGCAGAGAGGTGCGACTTGGACGAACTTTGAGCAGCATCTGTAGGAAAAAGGTGCAACTAGAGAATACATGTCCCTCCCGCCGCCTCGTTGCCCTTGTGGAGTAAGTATGGCGCGAAATTGCAAAAAGGCGGTCACTTCACCGACCGCGCGAGCGCGTGAGGGTGAAGACCCGTCTACTAACAAAGTGAATGATGGTCTGTAACAACTGTGAATGGCCTTCCATAGAGATACTGTCTAAATTTGCACATGGCCCAGGTCACAGCAAGACATTCTCTTTCTGTAGTTGAGTAGTTTCTCTCGGCTTTTGTAAGTGTCCTAGAAGCATAGGCTATAACTTTCTCTTTTCCACCAGAACAGCACCGATCCCATACCTGCTGGGATCTGTGTGTAGTTCTGTAGATGCTCTCTCGTCATACACACCAAACACAGTGTCAGTCGTTAGAGCTTTTCGCAGAACATCTAAAGAACCTTGTTGAGCACCATCCCAGATAAATTTAGCATCAACTTTTAACAACTCTTGGAGTGGCCTGGCTTTGATACAAAACTCTTTGCTAAAGCGACGGTAATAAGGAACATAATCTGAGGAAGCTTCTCACATCTCTAATACTTTTAGGAATAGGAAATTCCTTTATAGTTCTCACCTTTTCTGGGTCTGCAGTCAACACAAAAGTGCCAACTGCCATCATTCTTCCTGACGAGGACCATTGGTGACGACCATGGGCTCTGCAAAGGCTAATTGATGTCATTCTTCATCATTTTCTCTACCTTGTCGCGAATTATTCGGCGGTCTGTTGCTGACACATGGTATGCTTTCTGGCTTCTTGGTTGATGGTCTCCAATGCTAATCCAGTGCTGCACCGTCGATTTGTATAATTTGCTCTTCACCTATGGATTTAAGAGAACTCTTGAAGAATGGCACGTAGCTTCTTCTGTTGTTTCTTTGTGAGATCTGATGATAGTCGAGCTAGAAGGTTTCGTCTCGCAGTGATAGCGCTAATTTCGCCCACAGACTCGGCTTGGAAGGTTTCTATGACGCTCAGCTGTTCTTCAATTAACAGCTCATGTTTGCTATGCACATGCGTCTTGGAAGTATCTGCGGTTCTCGGCGACAATTAACTATCCACAATTCACCGAATCCGTTCTTAAATGAGACGACAGAGGCTGGGATTAGCAAGTTATTCTTCAGTGGTATGCTTCTCTTACATTCCACTACAAGATCAATGGGTTGATGCATGGCATGACACGTGACAGTTACCTTTCTAACGCTGACTGCAGGAATGATGACTTCATCCAGCACATATAGTCTCCACACAGTCAGATATGCATCTTCCTGTTCACAGTATTTCATCTTGTCTAGCAAAATCTTCGAGCGACCACAATCTGTAATTTCCTGAGAAGTTTTCAAGAAGTCCCATTCGAGAATGACGTCATGACTACAATCTTGTAAGACGATGAATTCTAAGGGTTGTGTATGGCCACTTATACCCACACGAATGGTACATCTTCCCGTAGGTTTTGCATATTTCCCATTAGCCACCTTCAGCAGACATGTTTTGTTGTTAACGAATACGGTTTTCTGCAACGGGCGACGGTACTTCTCCGAAATGACTGAATATGATGCTCTAGTCCACAAGAGCTTGGGCTGATCGGCTATCCATGAGGATATCGACGTAGTTTCCTATCATTTTTGCAGTGATCGACGGCGGAGGATTTTGCTCTTCAGCAGCCTCACCTCCAAGGAAGGTCGCACCCTTTCATTTTCCAGGTTGTGGCGGCTAGGTGATGGGCTTGAGCTTCTAAACGGCGATAGAGACCTTGATCAGCGTATTGGGGAGCATCCTCTCCAGTGTCTAGCTTGTGGCGATGGTGACCTACGTCGTCCTGCACCCACATCATCTTGTTCATCGTCGTCATCCCGGAGTTGGCATGGGCTAAGACTGGTCTGCTGTCTTCTGGTGGGGGTGTCATCAAATATCCGCCACCTTTCTCGACAATAGCGCACCACATGTCCAGGTTGCCCACAATGGAAAGATACTGGTTGGTTATCCTGGGTCCTCCAGACGTCAGTCTTCCGTTGTGCCCAAACAGGTTCCTCATGCGGCATTGCAGGAACATAACTCTGCCTGGGTCTCGACTTTTTCACCGCTTTAAAGGGAAATGAAGAACGAGAGAGTGGGTTCAATGTCTGTTCCACTTCCTCACTTATGATCTCTTGGAGCGCCCAAGTGCCTTCTGAACTTCCTCTCTCACTATCTGACAAAGAACACGTACATTGAGAGATCTTGCGTGTAATTATTTTTTGATGCATTGTCTCGATACACTGGCACCATTTTATGAAGTCGTCTGCTGTCGAAACCTCCTTCAGAAGTAGGGCTTGATACGTGTCCTTAGCAACACCCTTCATGAGATGTGCAACGTTATCTTCCTCCTTCATTCTAGGATCCACTATTTTACACAGCTCCAGGACGTCTTGAATGTTGGATGCTGTAGTATCTCCTGGACACTGCGCCCTGCACTTTAATTTATCTTGAGCCTTCCACTTCTGTCGTTGTGTGTCGCCGAAATACTTGCTCAGTTCTGCCTGGAATACTTCCCAGCTTGTGAACTTCTCCTCTTTGTTCTCATACCATTGCTTAGCAGTGCCATCCAAGTAGAAAAATACGTTATCTCATCCCATCCCATTTGTTAAATTTGGCTATATGCTCATATACCTTCTGCCACTTGTTTGGATCTTGGTCATCGTCACCAGAGAACCTGGAAGGATGTCTCATGTGGTGGCACACAGTTGCTGTCATTGTAACGTCCCCTTCTTCTTCTGTCTCTGGTAGATTGCAATCTGTTGAATATGGCTTGAACTCGTGTTTCTCGCCACGTAAACGGAGGCTCTGTCATGGCCTGATGGGAGCCACTGTGTCATAGATAATGTGCACTATCACAAGTTCCAATACCAAGAGTCTTCACCAGAATAATGTCACGTATAAGAAGGTGTAATTAGATGAATGATGAACACTAACTTCACTTGACGAAGGTTTATTCAGCACTTGCACATACAAGAGTGCGGAGTGAACTGCCTCTGGCCAGAACACACACAGTATACATATGGCTACAGAACATTCCAGTACAATAATTCTTGATATTTGTGGATACTTCTAGAATGTACTCGAACCAAATATAGAGATTAAAATTGTACAGTAGAGGTGAGTTTTGAATTCACGACCCTCCATGCAACAAAATGGTACAAGTGGCTCTAAGCACTACGGGACTTAACATCTGAGGTCATCAGTCCCCTAGAACTTAGAACTACTTAAACTTAACTAACCTAAGGACATCACACACATCCATGCCCTAGGCAGGATTAGAACCTGCGATTGTAGCAGTCGTGCAGTTCCAGGACAGTAGTGCCTAGAACCGCTGGGCCACCCCGGCTGGGACACTGAACAACAATCACATTCGATGGCAGTGCCTGTAAGTATAGCAGTCCCTGTTCACAATTCTCTGTCAACATCCTGACTAGCTTCTAAGTCCAAAGACAATTCAGTAATTGCAATTAAAAGTGACTGTAATGAAAATGATGTGGGTCTTTAGATTGGGCTACCTACCAAGATATCAGTGGAAAAGAAGAAGGAGCTTTTACTAAATCTTTGGATCTCTTCAAGGAATATGATTTTGAATGTGATGCAAGCCATTTGCAAAGAAAATTTAATCATGCTTCATTAGATGAAATGCACCATGGCTCGTTATTTCAAGTTGCAAAAAGGTGCCGTATGCAAGAACTGTGTTTTGTTCCCTCCTGTCACTGGCACAGTTAGAGGCGTTTTGGGACCATTTATCACTAAGCAATTCACAAAATTCAAGAATATGCATGAAGACTGTCAGAAACATGTTAAAACCCAGCTTTACTTACCTGCATCATCTGCAGCAAAAACTATTCTTCAGCACATGCCTGTCACTGTCCAACTGCATAATGTGCAGTAAAAAGTGATCATTGAAAATAAGCAAAGACTGCCATTGATTTTTTTTTTTTTTTTTGCAGTGCATGTGGTATGCCTCTTAAAGGAAAAGAGAAAGATGAAGGTGTTTTGTCAGGTTTATTGAATTTAAGAATTGATTCTGGCGATGACAAGTTAAGTAGTGATCTGGAAAGGTGTCCCTGCAATGCTGTTTGCACATCACTGAAAATACTAAATGAATTGATAAATTTGTGTGATGATGTTATTATGGAGGCACTGACATTAAAAAAATCAATGTTTTATACAGTCTTGGCTGATGAAACAACAGTCATAACTGGGAAGGAAAATTTATCAATAGGTTTGTGGTTCTATGATGAAAGCAAAGTGAAAATCAGGGAAGAATTTGTATGTGCTTTAGAACTGAAGTTACATGAGCAGTTGACAGTTCCTTCATCAGTCTTGGGGACTTTTACGTCACATCTGATGAGAACCGAACTGATGGGGTTTGGAACACCATCAACTTGTCGCTGTAGCTGGGACTGTTGCCCCAACTTACATCTGTGAGCAAACACCAGCATCAGTGGCCTTCCTCTAGCGGAGAGTGTTTCGGCGTAACATCAACCACCGGCATGTCAGCCAGGAACATTACAGCAGAGAGGGCTGTGAGATAACGGCAGCCAACAGTATGCTGATGGACCTCACTCTAGGACAACACTGAGACAGGAGTGGCCTCTACATGAAGAGAATATAAGCATCTGGCCACGGCCCAAGTTGAAGATGAGCCATTCTCTGAATGGTACAGCAGCAACTTATGAACTGTAATGTTTTGCTTACATTGGACTTGTATATACTGAAGGACATTGATTATTTGCATGTTGCCATTTGCTTGTGACACACCTTCACACCTTTGTGAATATACAAAGTTAAGCATTGTCATTTATCTTACTGTAATAAACTTCACTAATATGATTTGCTTGAATAGTTGTCTAGTGATCTGAGAAAGCTGCTTTCCTAGGCACCCTACATTAGATGAGTGGGCAGTACATAACAGAGAGGCCATGCTGTAACTCTGAACTGCTGTCTGCATCACATGCAGAGCTACTGGAGTTTACTCGGGATACCCCTTTAATGTCCACGGGAGAGCCCTAATAAAAAGCAGTCAATGATCTGGTGGTCAACGGCATTGTACAAGCTTTGCCTGCTGCTTACTGTTCCTCAAGACAGTACAGTTTACTTGATTGGGCACGGCGGAGACAGCGGGCTCAAGAATCCGCTGAGGTGGATGAGACAAACATGTTCAAAGGCTGTTTGCTTTGTATGCTGCCCTTGCCAAAGCCATGGAGAAGATGATTCGCTGTAACACTTAAAATGAATAAATGTATTTCTTGCTGATGCTATTTCATTACTGCACATAGTGCCAACTTGCCTTCACCTCTGCACTCCTTAATTCACAATCCTGCAACCAGAAGGGTCTCAGCCAAGTCCCTTACAATAAGATTTCTTACACTGGTCATTTTCATGATGAAATTTACATTCCTAAGTCAGGTCCTGTAATTGAATTATCTTTTTCTTTCAATAAATATTTCCTTAGACAGATATCGACTGGACGTTTTCCGTGTTTCTCTGTCCTGAACATCCTCCTCCATTTGCATGTAACTTCTTCCTCTCTTCACATCTGCTAGCACCCCAAACCTCCTTCTCCTTTCTATTTTTTTCTTCTATTATTCTCTGTAGCAGACAATTCCTATATAATATGTTTTCCATTCAAGATGTTTTTCTCTTGCGTATCATCCTCATGAAGTTTTTCTTGTCTTCTACTCTGCTCAGCACCTCCACATTTCTCATTCTGTCAATGCATTTCAGTTTTTCCATTCTTCCCATAACCACATTTCAAAACCTTCCAAATATTTTTGTTCTTTCTGTCTGACTGTTCACTTTTCAGAACCACAAGACACTACATGCCACACAAAACATTTGGTGACTCATTTCGTAAGTGGAATGGGGACACTTCTGGCTATCAGCAAACCTTTTACTCTCCCAAAAGCTCTGCTCCCCAAGGAGATTCTGTATCTCAGTTCCTCTGTACAAATTCTCTGGTAGTTACCAAGGTTCACAAATATTGGAATGACTTAATCTATACTAATACCATTGTGATATATTAATCATGTCGTCTTCTTTTTCAGTTCACATCACTTTATTCGTGCCAATGTTAAGTTTCATTCCAAACTCTTTGCCTGAACTTACAACTTTCTCCATCAGTACCTGGAGCCCTTCCTCCGTTTCTCCTGTCACAATCAATCACCAGCATACTTGATGGTTTTTGTTCTTTCTCCTCTCACTGCAAGTCTTTTTGATTTTTCCAAGGTCTTACTGATTAGCTTTTCAGCATATCTATTGAAAAGTGCTTGTGACATGCAGCTAGCCACACCTCTTCCAATACCCACCTGTCCTGTTTCACCATCTCCTACTTGAACTACCACTTCCAATCACATATAGAATTGTTTTATAAACCTTCCATCTACATCAGTATCTTTCAGAACTTTCAGCAGCATCAAACAGCCAATTCTGTCAAATGCTTTTTCCCACTCGACAAAACAAAAATATATTTTTCTATTTAATTCCAAAAATATTTCTGCCATCATCCCCAGACATCCAACTCCAGCTCTGGTTCCTCTTGCTTTTCTAAATACGAACTGATCTTCTCCTACTTTCTTCTCCATTTTCCTTTCTATTCTTTTCAGCACTATTCTGGTCACAGTCTTGGTTATATGGCATATAAAACTTATAGTCCTATTTTCTTAACATCAAATGGCGTTGGATTTCTTTGGTAAGGGAACCATTTTGGTCTTAAGGAGATCTTCAGGCCAGATACCTCTGTCATACATTTTGTTGATCAGATTTGTAATTCTAGTTACAGCAGGTGGTATTTGATCACGGTTCATTTTCTCCATCTCCCATTATTCTATTTTTGTCCCCAGTGATTTTTGTCCATTATTGTTCATCCTCTACGACTAATCTTCATGATAAGCCATAGACACATATATGTCTTCTATTTATGCTTTCCACACATCTTTGTTTTCTTCAGTATTCATTATTACCTTTCCCTCCTGTTTAGCATCCCTCGTGTGCTAATTTTTTACAGTTATTTCATTGTTATACATTTTTAGCTCTGTACATTTCACCTATTTTTCCTTGACATTCTACTTGTTCTATTTCCACACACTGCCAGTTGAATAATGCCCTGTTTATAGCTTTGACCTGACTTCTTCAAACACTGAAAAGAATCTACGTCTGGCACTAGCAATGCGGACTTGTGAGTCAAAATATTTGGCAAGCATTTCTTTGATGTCAGAATTAGGGAGACTCACAGGTTCATAAGAAGATGACAGTTTCTGAAGAGTATGAAATACAGGGGACTTGCATGTGGTGATAAACATGATTTTGATTACAAATCACTTGAAATCTGATGCATGAGGCTGTGTTGCTCCAGACACTGGACCCAACTTTTCAATCAAATGCTGGAAAGTGTGGTGGTGGCGGCATCTTCTTGCATTGGCTGTTTTTGGTTTTTGTTAGAAAAGTTTCCATATTTAGTTTTCCAATTATTGTGTGCATAACTTTTCTCTTTGCTAATTGTCATTGTAGACAAGAGTGCTGGGGTTTCCACAACCGCATTGTCAGTCTTGAGAATTGATGAAAATTTTTCAGCAATCTACAAACCCCCCCCCATGAACCATGGACCTTGCCGTTGGTCAGGAGGCTTGCGTGCCTCAGCGATACAGATGGCCGTACCGTAGGTGCAACCACAACGGAGGGGTATCTGTTGAGAGGCCAGACAAACATGTGGTTCCTGAAGAGGGGCAGCAGCCTTTCCAGTAGTTGCAGGGGCAACAGTCTGGATGATTGACTGATCTGGCCTTGTAACATTAACCAAAACGGCCTTGCTGTGCTGGTACTGAGAACGGCTGAAAGCAAGGGGAAACTACATCCGTAATTTTTCCTGAGGACATGCAGCTTTACTGTATGATTAAATGATGATGGCGTCCTCTTGGGTAAAATATTCCGGAGGTAAAATAGTCCCCCATTCGGATCTCCGGGCGGGGACTACTCAAGAGGACGTCGTTATCAGGAGAAAGAAAACTGGCATTCTACGGATCGGAGCGTGGAATGTCAGATCCCTTAATCGGGCAGGTAGGTTAGAAAATTTAAAAAGAGAAATGGATAGGTTAAAGTTAGATATAGTGGGAATTAGTGAAGTTCGGTGGCAGGAGGAACAAGACTTTTGGTCAGGTGATTACAGGGTTATAAATACAAAATCAAATAAGGGTAATGCAGGAGTAGGTTTAATAATGAATAAAAAAAATAGGAGTACGGGTTAGCTACTACAAACAGCATAGTGAACGCATTATTGTGGCCAAGATAGACACAAAGCCCATGCCTACTACAGTAGTACAAGTTTATATGCCAACTAGCTCTGCAGATGATGAAGAAATTGATGAAATGTATGACGAGATAAAAGAAATTATTCAGGTAGTGAAGGAAGACGAAAATTTAATAGTCATGGGTGACTGGAATTCGTCAGTAGGAAAAGGGAGAGAAGGAAACATAGAAGTTGAATATGGATTGGGGGGAAGAAATGAAAGGGGAAGCCGCCTTGTATAATTTTTCACAGAGCATAACTTAATCATAGCTAACACTTGGTTTAAGAATCATGAAAGAAGGTTGTATACCTGGAAGAATCCTGGAGATACTAAAAGGTATCAGATAGACTAAATAATGGTAAGACAAAGATTTAGGAACCAGGTTTTAAATTGTAAGACATTTCCAGGGGCAGATGTGGATTCTGACCACAATCTATTGGTTATGAACTGCAGATTGAAACTGAAGAAACTGCAAAAAGGCGGGAACTTAAGGAGATGGGACCTGGATAAACTGAAAGAACCAGACGTTGTACAGAGTTTCAGGGAGAGCATAAGGGAACAATTGACAGGAATGGGGGAAAGAAATACAGTAGAAGAAGAATGGGTAGCTCTGAGGGATGAAGTAGTGAAGGCAGCAGAGGATCAAGTAGGTAAAAAGACGAGGGCTAATAGAAATCCTTGGGTAACAGAAGAAATATTGAATTTAATTGATGAAAGGAGAAAATATAAAAATGCAGTAAATGAAGCAGGCAAAAAGGAATACAAACGTCTCAAAAATGAGATTGACAGGAAGTGCAAAATGGCTAAGCAGGGATGGCTAGAGTACAAATGTAAGGATGTAGAGGCTTGTCTCACTAGGGGTAAGATAGATACTGCCTACAGGAAAATTAAAGAGGCCTTTGGAGAGAAGAGAACCACTTGTATGAATATCAAGAGCTCAGATGGCAACCCAGTTCTAAGCAAAGAAAGGAAGACAGAAAGGTGGAAGGAGTATATAGAGTGTTTATACAAGGGTGATGTACTTGAGGACAATATTATGGAAATGGAAGAGGATGTAGATGAAGATGAAATGGGAGATAAGATACTGCGTGAAGAGTTTGACAGAGCACTGAAAGACCTGAGTCGAAACAAGGCCCCGAGAGTAGACAACATTCCATTAGAACTACTGATGGACTTGGGAGAGCCAGTCATGACAAAACTCTACCATCTGGTGAGCAAGATGTATGAGACAGGCGAAATACCCACAGACTTCAAGAAGAATATAATAATTCCAATCCCAAAGAAAGCAGGTGTTGACAGATGTGAAAATTACAGAACTATCAGTTTAATAAATCACAGCTGCAAAATACTAACGCGAATTCTTTACAGACGAATGGAAAAACTGATAGAAGTGGACCTCGGGGAGGATCAGTTTGGATTCCGTAGAAATGTTGGAACACGTGAGGCAATACTAACTTTATGAATTATCTTAGAAGAAAGATTAAGAAAATGCAAACCTACGTTTCTAGCATTTGTAGACTTAGAGAAAGCTTTTGACAACGTTAACTGGAATACTCTCTTTCAAATTCTGAAGGTGGCAGCGGTAAAATACAAGGAGCGAAAGGCTATTTCCAATTTGTACAGAAACCAGATGGCAGTTATAAGAGTCGAGGGGCATGAAAGGGAAGCAGTGGTTGGGAAAGGAGTGAGACAGGGTTGTAGCCTCTCCCCGATGTTATTCAATCTGTATATTGAGCAATCAGTAAAGGAAACAAAAGAAAAATTCGGAGTAGGTATTAAAATTCATGGAGAAGAAGTAAAAACTTTGAGGTTTGCCGATGACATTGTAATTCTGTCAGAGACAGCAAAGGACTTGGAAGAGCAGTTGAACGGAATGGACAGTGTCTTGAAAGGAGGATTTAAGATGAACATCAACAAAAGTAAAACGAGGATAATGGAATGTAGTCAAATTAAATCGGGTGATGAAACTTCCTGGCAGATTAAAACTGTGTGCCCGACCGAGACTCGAACTCGGGACCTTTGCCTTTCGCGGGCAAGTGCTCTACCATCTGAGCTACCGAAGCACGACTCACGCAGAAGTAAAGCTGTGAGTACCGGGCGTGAGTCGTGCTTCGGTAGCTCAGATGGTAGAGCACTTGCCCGCAAAAGGCAAAGGTCCCAAGTTCGAGTCTCGGTCGGGCACACAGTTTTAATCTGCCAGGAAGTTTCATATCAGTGCACACTCCACTGCAGAGTGAAAATCTCATTCTGGAAATCGGGTGATGCTGAGGGGATTAGATTAGGAAATGAGACACTTAAAGTAGTAAAGGAGTTTTGCTATTTAGGAAGTAAAATAACTGATGATGGTCGAAGTAGAGAGGATATCAAATGTAGACTGGCAATGGCAAGGAAACCGTTTCTGAAGAAGAGAAATTTGTTAACATCGAGTATAGATTTAAGTGTCAGGAAGTCGTTTCTGAAAGTATTTGTATGGAGTGTAGCCGTGTATGGAAGTGAAACATGGACAATAACCAGTTTGGACAAGAAGAGAATAGAAGCTTTCGAAATGTGGTGCTACAGAAGAACGCTGAAGATAAGGTGGGTAGATCACGTAACTAATGAGGAGGTATTGAATAGGATTGGGGAGAAGAGAAGTTTGTGGCACAACTTGACTAGAAGAAGGGATCGGTTGGTAGGACATGTTTTGAGGCATCAAGGGATCACAAATTTAGCATTGGAGGGCAGCGTGGAGGGTAAAAATCGTAGAGGGAGACCAAGAGATCAATACACTAAGCAGATTCAGAAGGATGTAGGTTGCAGTAAGTACTGGGAGATGAAGAAGCTTGCACAGGATAGAGTAGCATGGAGAGCTGCATCAAACCAGTCTCAGGACTGAAGACCACAACAACAACAAATCTACAAACTTGTACCTTGAAACCAAATGTTGTGTATTGGCATAAAAATTGTCAAAAATTGTTTCCTCGTCACCAAATGTTGTAACTGAATACTACTATCAATTCGGTCCAAACATCCACTGTAGCAGAAAAGTAATTTACTGCTATTGTTCAATAAATTGGGAGGAAATTGCATGTTTCAACTATCAACTTATGCACTTGATAGAACAGAAATGTGACAGTGCAATAAGGAATAACCCATAGCATTTATTAACCTCTGTAAGGAATACTACTATCTTTGATGTTGTAATGTTTCGACATTGTACTTCTTACTTCTGGAACTTTTGAAGCTTAGCATGCTTTTTTCGTAGAGGGAATATAACTGTATAATGTCAACAACACCACAGTGCGAGCAGTCATGCACGGTCTTGTGTGTTCAAAGTAGAGTTGTTGTCGAACTTACGCACAGAGCTGTTGCGCACAGCCTTATTGCATATGAATAGTATGATGAATTTGGTAGACACTATAATTAAGAGTTGAAAGTGTTACATTGATTCATAGGAGAAAGGTGTTTGAGTAATTCACTATTTTGCAGAAAAGTGGAATTAGTTATGAGATTTAAGTTTGAAAAGTATCGTGTTTGGGAATCAGTAATTTTGTGGAGGAACGTATTGATATCAGAACATAAATGAAAATCCTTTTGTGATCAGTGATTGCCTGTTCAATTAGTGTGGAAACACAACGAAGACAGGGTTACTACATTGTGAATATGAAACAAACAAAACTGTTAATGCAAGACTGGCTAAAGTCGCAGTAAAAACATAAGTGTAGCTATAATGTCAACTGTGCATATTTGAGATTGTTGCTGTAGGCAAAACTATTGAGTAATTTTATACTTACAAATCTTGTGCAGAGGAAGTTGGTTATGCTTATATTTTGTACTTTAAACTTTCACATGTAAAGATGTCACCAGGCACAGAGAAAATACCAGCCGACAGTATTGTGGAAGCTCAGCTCGATAAAGAGAGAGAGTATGACAGTGCAGGATTCAAAGATTATTGTTTTGAAGGTGTGGTTAAGGAAGAATCCACACACACAAATGGATGCGCCTGTCTCCCTACATTGTGCTCATTTGACTGTTAGCTCTTCCGTGGCCCATGGTGAGTGCACTGGGCTGTAGTGGAGATGCAGTGTGGGGTGGCATGGGGGATTGAGAGAGGTGGGAGGGAGGGGAGGGGGCGTTGGCAACAAGTGTCTAGCGGCTCATGGGAGAGTGAGGAGCCGTCTGTGGCCTAGCTAGGGGTGCACGTAGTGGGGGCACATAGTAGACAGCTGAGCACTTGATTTCACAGACTAGGGCGTGAGATGGCAGCACACAACTACCTGACATATATTGGATAGGGGTAATGGGAAATGGGAGTACACACACATACAGACACACACACACACACACACACACACACACACACACACACACACACACA
The DNA here is from genome assembly GCF_023864345.2 of Schistocerca serialis cubense. NCBI lineage: Eukaryota > Metazoa > Arthropoda > Insecta > Orthoptera > Acrididae > Schistocerca > Schistocerca serialis. The sequence goes on from NC_064638.1 coordinate 289,324,314, forward strand.
CACACACACACACACACACTTTTGGTGGGTGGTGGTGGAACAATGAGTTACCTTAGGTTTAGGCCAGGGAGGTTATGGGAGCAAAGGATGTGCTGTAAGGATAGCTCCCATTGGTGTAGCTCAGAAAAGCTGGTGGTGGGGAGGATCCAGATGGCATGGATTGTGAAGCAGCCATTGAAATCTCACATGTTGTGCTCTGCTAATGTGTTGTGCCACTGGGTGGTCCACCTTGTTCTTGGCAACAGTTTGACGGTGGCCGTTCATTCTGGTTGACAGCCAGTTGGGTGTCACTTCGATGGTTGCAGCAGAGCTGGTATATAACATGGCTGCTTTCACAGGTGGCCCGGCCTCTGTTGGGGTTGGATAAGCCTGTGATGGGACTGGAGTAGGAGGTGCTGGGTGGGTGGATAGGGCAGGTCTGCATCTGTGTCTTCGACAAGGGTATATCCCTGTAGCAGGGATTGGGGGTGGGAGTGGCATAGTGATAGTCTAGGATGTTGTGGAGGTTGGGGAGGCAGTAGAACACCACTTTGAGAGGACTGGAATGACTGAACCTCCCAAAGTGGGAGTGACCCCGGAGTGTCGTAATCCATTTCCTATATGTCTGACCCAGGGACTTTCAACAATAAAAGAAAGTCTGATGTGCAGAGATTATGTGTATTTGTGCATTAAAGTACTCAAAAAGGCAGCCATTAATATTGGCAAGTGAGAGATCTTGAGGGAAATGTTCAGGGTTCAACTGTTGAGTTAAACAATACACCTGTGGACCGACTGTTGCTTAAAAAAAAAAAAAAAAAAAAAAAAAAAAAAAAAAAAAAAAAAAAAAAAAAAAAAAAAAAAAAAATCCGCCTTTGATTTTCGTCGTGGATACCATGTGTCAGTAAATGTTATTCCAACCATTTGACATAATTTGACCATGGTTCGACAGACCTACGAAAGCTGCAAACGTTGGTGGAGCCATGTGCAAAGTGTTCAATTTACCCAAGATGGAATCAACTCTATGAGCTACCTCTTGCAACACTGGTGAGTGAGGACGATATTCAGATTGTGCAAGTGCTGCCTGAATCTGCTGTAGAGTTTCTGTCAAGGACTGAAGAAATTCCTCCAAGGATGCCATTTTGTCCAAAAATGTAAGTTTTACCCTCGTTGCCAATAACTGCAGTCTCCTGCGGTCAGCAGGAAAGAACTAACGATCAAGTTTGAACACGCTTTATTTAACTAAAATGCCTTCTTGGTGTGCACTAATTTCCAAACACAAGAACAACAAGAAGCACAACAATTCTTGTGGTGGCAAAAGTCAGATAAGAGTACAAGACAATGGAAAGAAATAATAACCAAAATACTACTCTATACAGTTACAAAGTGGCTTTACACCCAACAAGACAGATTTTTCTAGTGAAGGCTATGGCAAGTGTCTACTAGGCTAGAGCCAGCGTAGGTATCAGCCAGAGCTGTCATAGCGATAGGTACACACTGCCGGTCTGATTCTGCTGGCGTGCTTATAACACGGATTCGGTGGAGTGTTACACGTAGTCACATTAGCTCCAGTTGGTGGATCTCTGTCACATGGCTTTTCACAAAGTAGTGCTGTTTTTATGTGGAAAGTCTGTTGGTGTTTACATCCACTGGCGATGTTTTGATCTGAGCTCTTGAAGGGAGGTCGGTACCCCACCTTGCTTGTCTTTTGTGCAGGCTATCTAACAGATAAGGGGCCACTATGACACACTGCACAGCACTTTACATCAGAATGACAACCAACTAGCTGTCAATCAGAACGAACAGGCAACGTCAAACTGTTGCCAAAATCAAGGTGGACCACCCAGTGGCACAACAGGCAGCAGAGCACAACATGTGGGATTTCAATGGCTGCTTCATAATACATGCCAACTGTATACTCTCCACCACCACCACCACAACCACCACCAGCTGATCTGTGAAGGTGGGAGCTATCCTTACAGCACATCCTCTTAACCTCCTAAGGTGACTCACTGCCCCCCCCCCCACGCCACCAAATAATAGTGTGTGTGTGGGGGGGGGGGGGGGCGCGTGTGCGTGTTGGCACACATGCGTCCGTGCATGTGTACGTATCGCCCCTTTCCCATTATTATGTCAGCTATTTATGTGCTGCCATCTCACATTCTAGTCAGTGAAAATGAGTGCTCAGCAATCTGCCATGTGCCCCCATCTACTTGGACCCCTAGCTAGCCCACAGATGGCTTCCCACTCTCCCATGAGCTGTCTGATGCTCACCCCAACCCCCTTTCTGCACCCTGCCTCTTTCCATCCCTCACACACGACCCCACACTGCACCCCTTCCTCACCCCTATACACTTAATGTGGGCCAGGAAAGGGCTGGCAGTCGAATGAGCACAATGTAGGGAGACAGGCGTGTGCATGTGATGGTTGGTTGGTTGGTTAAAAAGGGGGGAAAGGGACCAAACTGTTTAATTATTGGTCTCTTGTTGCTGTTAGAACAATCATACAGGGGAAAGTAGAAAACAAACGAGATGGAGAGCAAAATACTGAAAAGAAGGAAATATGACAAGAACAACAGAAAGGCAACAAACACTACAAAGAACAAAGGAGGACAAGAAAACCATACAGAGATGCAAGAAAAAGGTAGAAGAGATTAAAACAAGAAACCAGATTACCATGGCTGGCTGACCATGAGAATAAAAAGGAGAAGCCAGCCGCTCTGCAACACATGAAAACCTCCACCCTAAAAGCACTATGGTGGAGGACACAGAGGGACAAAGGACATGCGCTGAAACTTAGATCAAATGATAAAACCCACACTAACGAATAAAACGTAAAACTGAAGCTGCTGTTGAGGCACTGTCACCCAACACAAAAGGTACGGTGCTGGGGAAGTTAAATGTCCGCCGCAGAGTGGCTAAAAGTGGGCAGTCCAGCAAGATGTGGATGACAGTGAGTAGGGAGCCACAGTGACAGCGAGGTGGGGCCTAGTGACGGAGGAGGTAACCATGTGTTAGCCATGTATGGCCAATGCGGAGCCAGCAAAGGACAACAGATTCCCAGTGAGTGGCTTGCATGGATGACTGCCACACATTTGTCATCTCTTTGATAACACTGAGTTTATTTGGTGTACTCAAGGTGCACCATTCAGTATCCCAGTTCGCGAAAACTTTGCGGCAGAATACTGCTCGCAAATCGCTCTCCGGCAGGTCAATCTTAAGACATGGTTTATTGGTGGCCTGTTTGGCCAGGTGGTCAACAAGTTCATTGCCTGGTATCCCAACATGTCCTGGGGTCCAAATGAAGGTCACTGAGTGACCACTGGTGCAGAGCGCATAAAGAGACTCCTGGATTAACAGAACCAAAGGATGCCCATGGAATCACTGGTCGAGAGTTTGTATGCTGCTTAAGGAGTCACTACAAGTAACATAGGACACACCAGAGAGAGCGGATATGATCAACAGCGCGATAGATGGCAACCAAATCTGCAGCGAATACACTGCAGCCATCCAGCAAGGAGCGTTGTTCAGTATGGCCAACGTGAGAATAAGCATAGCAACAAAGACCATCGACCAGTGAGCCATTGATTTAGATTATTTATGAGCCCTCAAACTCGCCAAGAAGAGAGAGAAAATGCCGAAGGATGGCCTCAGTTGGAACTGAGCCTTTAGGGCCTTGCAATAGGTCCAGCCAAAGCTGTGGCCAAGGTATGGACCATGGAGGTGTACGGAAGAGGGCCTACAGGAAAGGTGAAAAGGGGGAAGTGTCGAGTTCATGAAGAAGTGAGCGGACGTGGACAGTGAAGGGATTCCCAGTTCTGGGCCGCAATGTTGGGGAAAAGAAGATGGTAATTTGGATGGCGAGGGGAACTATGCATGTGGGCAGTATAATTTGCGAACAATAGTTGCCACTGGAGTCACAATGGACGAATGCTAGCTTCCACAAGGAGGCTGTTCACAGGGCTAGATCGGACGGCTCCTATCGTGAGGCAAACTCCACAGTGGTGGATAGGGTCTAGTAGACTCAGTGCAGAGAGGGCTGCTGAACCATACACCATGCTCCCATAATCAACACGGGACTATACGAGGGCTTGGTACAGCTGCAGCAGTGTACAATGATCAGCAACCCAGTTCGTATGGCTCAGGCATCAAATAAGATTAAGGTGCCGCCAGCACTTGTCCTTAAGCTGATGAAGATGGGGAAGCCAACTTAAGTGGCCATCGAAGACCAGTAAGTCTCCACTACATGTAGTAGATGGTCATTGCGGTAAAGTTCTGGATGGGAGTGGACGGTACGATGAAGACAGAAGAGCATCACGCAAGTTTTGGCTGTGAGTGAGGAACCACGACTGCACCTTCCGTAGAGCTCCCTACAGCTGGTGTCCACAACAGTAGAAGAGGAGCAGAACGAAATATAAAAATCATCAGCATATAGGAGGGGGTGGACTGATGATCCTACTGCTAATGCAGGACCATTGATGGCAATTAAAAAGGATGGGACACTCAGGACAGAACCCTGCGGGACCTCAATCTCTTGTATATAGGATGCACTTTGGGAAGCACTGGCATGTACTCTGAAAGTGTGGTGTAACAAAATGTTCTGTATAAAAATCAGGAGCGGGCCACGGAGACCCCACTCACGCAGAGTAGTGAGGATGTGGTGTCACCAAGTGGTATCGTAGGCCTTCCTGAGATCTAAAAAGACGGCAATAAGGTGTTGTCACTGGGAAAAGGCTGTTCGAATGGCAGACTCCAGGTACACCAAGTTGTCAATGGTGGAGTGTGCTTGGCGAAAACCGCCCTGGGATGGAGCCAGAAGGTCCCAAGACTCAAGACGCCAATACAACCCCTGGCTCACCATACATTCAAGCAGCTTGCACAGAACGTTGGTGAGACTGATAAGACGATAGCTGTCAATATCTAGTGGGGTCCTCCCAGGCTTTAGCACTGGAATGATGACCCCCCCCCCCCCCCCCCAGTACGATGGGAATTCGCCATTGCTCCAAATACAGTTGAAGACAGTAAGGAATCCACTGACAAATGTTTCAGCATTTGCGAATGGATGTGATCTGGTCCAGGGACTGTGTCAGGACAGTTAGCAAGGGCACTGAGAAGTTCCCACTCATGAAGGGAGCATTATAAGGCTCAGGTTGGCATGGAGCAAAAGAGAGGCATTGTCGCTCCACCCTCTGTTTGAGGAGACGAAAGGTGGGGTGGTAATTCTCCGATGCAGAGATGCGAGTATAATGCTCAGCAAGATGCTTTGCAATTACATCTGGAATGGAAGATACAGCTCCATTTTTGGAAATTCCAGGTACATCTGCTGGGTTCCAATAGCTGTAAAGTCAGCAGAGCTTTATCCAAACCTGGGAGGGAGAGTTTCATGTTCCAATGGTGGAGACATAGTTTTCCCAACACTCCTGCTTCCTTCGTTCGATGAGGAGGCAAACCTGTGCTCAGAGCCATTTCAAGGCAATAAGGTTCTCCAGGGAGGGGTGGTGCTTATGATGTTGGAGGGCGTGCCTACGGTCTCTAATGGCCGTAGTGATTTCCGGTGACCACCAAGTTACTGACTTCCCACTGGGGGCTACCGCAGGAATGAGGAATTGCTGATTCAGCTGTTGCAACAATGGTATTAGTGACGACATGGATCACTTCATCGATGGTGACATGCAACAGATACTCAATGCTGGTAGTGGATGTGAAAGTGTTCCAGTCGGCCTTGGGAAACACTCACCTGAGCAAGTGTCGAGATGAGGGACACTGTGGTAGGGATAGGAAGGGTGGAAAGTGGTCACTAACACACATGTCGTCATGTGCTCTCCAGTGAATACATGGGAGAAGGCCAGGACTGCAAACCGAGAAATCAATGGCCGAATATGTGCCATGTGAGGAGGCAAAGTTTGAGGTGAGTTAGTACGTCCTCAACATCTTTGCCATGGCCATTAACCTTGGCTCCTCCCAACAAAGGGTTATGGGCGTTAAAATCACCCAGAAGCAGAAAAGGTGGTGTGGCGTCGCAACTAGTGCGCGATCGTCCATTTGTCTATTAAAAGCTTTACTTCAGAATGTATGTGGGCTGCAATGTAAGCCGGTAGAGTATTATACAGTCAGTAACGGATGAGTTGTGTCCTGCAGACTGGCGTCATGACCATCTGTTGCAGCTGCGCGTGTGAAAGCAGTGGAGTAGCGCTGGGAGGCCACTTACATAATACGAAACTAAAAATATTAATAACTAATAAAGGAATAACCCGAGGAACGTCATATTTGATGTACATCCTTCTGTTGTGAAAACAAACAATATGTCAAAGTCTGAGATCAAAAATAGTTGTATTTTGGAAGTTAGTAAAAATTCCATAAAAAAACGTAATTTTCCGACAGTCAAGAATTTAAATAAATACGGTGAGGTAATAATTCACCCTCAGTGACTATGTACGATGATCTGATAACACTTTCAGTGTTCATATATAAATTTGGAAAGTTTTTAGTTTCAGAAAACCTCTGTAACTTTTCTATAATAATAATTTCTAGAATTCTAAGTAAATATGTGCATTGTGTGTTAGGGTGCGTGTGAATGAGAATGCGTGCATGAGAGTATGTGGGACGTTTGGCATTATTAAAAATCATTCATGTAATTCTCTACAGGAACTGGCAAGTGTTCCAACTCTGTAACGTGGGAACGAATCCACTAGTGGTTCCCCTACTAGTGAATGTCGGATGTCCAAGTATGTATGCTTATGTATAAGACAGCCAGAACATTCACAACTACATAATAAATTTCCAGATGTAGAGTAAAGCTTATAGTTCATTTTGTTTTGTTTATTTAATAAGAGAGTTTTGTGTTACTTATTTGATGACGTCAATGAGCCTAGAGACGTGGTTGGTGCTTGCTAGATTTTGGCACGAGCCGCACCCTAGAAGTGAGTTCTCATTGGTCGTAAATGCTGACAGTCAATGAGAAGCGAGACGGTTGGCCGCCTAGTGAGGAGATATAGTTTTAAGTGTGGGAGAGTGAGAAGGGAGTCGCAAGCTAGCTTTGATTGGAAGCGGTTATGCTGGATGTGACTTTTCACATTATGTGTAAGATGAAGTCTTGGGATGACTTCCGCATTATGGTCCAGTGTTAATGGTATCTGGTAGTGACCAGAAACTGTTTATGAAAAACTTTAGAGTGTTGTGATAATTCGTTCTGATGTCCCCAGCATTTTGGGGGGTGATGCTCCCAAAGTAGAAGCTCTGGGAGCAACAGAAGGAGATGTGCCCCCAGCCAAATGGACAGGGGAGGGATATGGGCAGCCCTGAGGGCCCACTGGAGCAACCTTAGACGATGGGTGTGGGTGTAACGGACTCATCAATGGTGACGCCGTCGCGGCAGCAGCACGTGAAGGTACATTGGAACAGGGTTTAAGTGTAAGTGTGTGTGTGTGTGTGTGTGTGTGTGTGTGTGTGTGTGTGTGTGTGTGTGTGTGTGTGTTTGCATGTTTCTCCAACAGCTTTAGAAATTCCATTCCGAAAGCTAGCCAAGTAAAGCTCTGTACCTTTTGTGTTTCTATCTGTCGATGACGCAGCGCTTCGCCTTTGGATGAGTTGTCCTCTTTATTCCAAAATAATTTGTTATTCTCAGCCAGAACTTTCCATACATTATAAAAATTTCAACTGCATAGATACAAAAATGGGAAGAGTTAGAGGAGACACGATTTACCAGTAAAGCAGAACATCAGCCACCTTCAAGTAACAACAGTCAGTGGGATATGCAGGCACTACTCAGTGTGACGGAGAAAGCAGTAGGAACAAGTCCAGAAAAAACTGCGCAGGTATCTAGGAAGGAATTAAGATAACTTCAAGAAGGGAAAGAGAAAGCTCCAAGGGATGCAAAAAATTTTACAAAAACTTTGTGATTTACAAGAAAATCGTACAAGACTCCAGAGAAGAAATAAAATCAAATTTAATGAGGGTTGAGAAGAAATGGTGAAGACACTTGTAGATAGCCAGTAATAGAAACACATGTAATGAAAGGCATAGTGCACCCCTATTCTTACAGAATGTTTGTTACCTATGAAGTCACAATTAGAAGCAACTTCGGGTACTGACTTGCTAACTGAAACACCTAGTTTGAACTAAACATGCCATGCAGAGTGTCAACCACTGCAGTTTCAGAAGACAAGATAACCAGTACAAATACAGACAATGACGGTAATGAACCACACTAATACTTTCAGTCTGAGTTCAAGTACATGGTCAGTGGAAGAAGAACATACTTTGAAACAGAATATTCAGGCAGAGGATGAGAAGATTATTGTGGAAAGGAGATGAAACATACTATAATGAAAGAAACACAAGATTCAGAATAAATATGTCTGAGTTCATTAGATCATGAGAAGCAGCTTGAAGATGTGCTGGCTGTGAAGCAAGAACAAAATCTGTCATACGAAGAGACTGAGACAATGTTTCTTGAAAAATACTGGTCTAAGAGATGAGAGTTTAATTTTGATTTTCAATTGCATACTATGACAAAATGTACTCAGAATTTTTGTGAAAGGAATTACGAAGAAATCATCTGTTTGAAGTACAGTATAAAAACAATCACATTTTATGCAGGATGAGGCAATGGCTATCACATGAAGTTTGTGGTCTTTTGCCTAGCATACTACAACAAAATGATTAATGGAAAATCTCATATAAAGATGTGAAACAAATACTAACAAAGAGATAGAGGGGCTGGCCAGTACTTACCTCAGCTCAGTACAGCAGCCGATAGATACACATAAAAAAGAACCGAAAATTTACGTTCCTAGCTTTCGGAACAAATGTTCCTTCATCGGGGAGGAGAGAGGGGCAAGAAAGGGAAGAAGGGAAAGGAGATTCAGTTACTCACAACCCAGGTTATGAAGCAACAGGGAAAGGAAAATAGGGAGGGTAGCAAGGATGGAGGCATGGTTGTCAGAGGGAAGCCAAAGATATTCTACTGTAAGTACTGTGCCAGCTTCAAACCAAAGAGGATGCATACAGAAGTAAAGAGGTATATAGTATAAAGATAAACACAACTATGTAGGATGAAAAGATGCGTGAATGGCTAAAGAGGAAAGGGAAAGAGGATAAGACTGAAGAGTAAATGGGAGTGAGGTTGTTTAACGTAGGTTCAGTCCAGGGGGATGGCGGGATGAAAGGATGTGTTGGAGTGCAAGTTCCCATCTCCGCAGTTCAGAGGGACTGGTGTTGGGTGGGAGAAGCCAAATGGCACATACGGTGTAGCAGGTTCCTAGGTCCCTAGAATTATGCTGGAGGGCATGCTCCGCTACTGGGTATTGGGCGTCTCCGAGGCGGACAGTTCGTCTGTGTCCGTTCATGCGCTCAGCCAGTTTAGTTGTTGTCATTCCGATGTAAAAGGCTGTGCAGTGCAGGCATGTCAGTTGATAAATGATGTGTAGTTTCACATGTGGCCCTGCCTTGAATTGCGTGTGTTTTACCAGTAGCGGGGCTGGAGTAAGTGGTTGTGGGGGGATGCATGGGGCAGGTTTTGCAGCGGGGTCGGTTACAGGGGTAGGAACCGCTGGGTGGAGAAGGTAGTCTGGGAATATTGTACGGTTTAGTATTTGTTTCACATACTACAATAAAATGCACTCAGAATTTTTATGAAAGGAATTATGAAGGAATCATTGGTTTGGAGTACAGTATAAAACACCTGGAGTTATGGTGTGGTGTGCAATTTCATATGACAGCATGTGCTCTCTCGTGGTTATCCCATGCTCCCTGACTGCAGATCTGTTTGCCAGTCTGGTGATTCCAGATGTTGTGCTGCCATTCATGAACAGCATTCCAGGGGGTGTTTTGCAAAATGAACACTCTAACCACATACTGCTGTTGTAACATAACATACTCTATCGTGAGTCGACATGTTGCCTTGGGCGTCTCAATACCAGACCTGTCTCCAGTCGAGCAGATATGGAACTTTATTGGACAACGACTCCAGCATTGTATGTAAAGTCTGTTACGTGCACCAAAGCTAGTGTCCAGTCCCTGGCGAATAAGACAGAAATTGAGGGTAGTAAAGCAAAATCTGAAATGCCTAACTCTGTTTTCAAACATTATTTTACAAAGGAAAACCCAGGAGAATATCCCAATTTGATCCTCATACCACTGAGAAGATGAATGAAATCGTTAAAACTAAGAAAAGCTCCAGGTCTTGATGGAATCCCTGTCAGCCTCTACACTGAATTTGCAACTGAGTTAGCCCCTGTTCTAAATATAATCTACTGGATAGCCTTCAAACAAAAAACTATGCCCAGTTCTTGGAAAAAAGAAGGTTACACCCATCTACAAGAGGTGGTGTAGAAGTGATCCACAAAACTATTGTTCAATATCCTTGGCATTGATTTCTTGTGGAATCTTAGAACATATTCTGAGTCAAGCATAATGAGGTATCTTGAACAGAATGACCACCTCAATGCCAACCAGCATGGATTTTGAAAGCATTGGTAATGTGAAACTCATTTCGGACTTTTCTCATGACATACTGCAAGCTTTGGATCAAGGCAGTCAGGTAAAAAGCATCTGATTAGTCCCACACCTTTGCTTATTGCCAAAAGTACAATTATATGGGGTATCAAGTGAAACTTGTACCTGGATTGGGGACTTTTTGGTAGGAAGGATGCAGCATGTTATCTTGGATTGAGTCATCCTCAGATGTAGAAGCAGCTTCATGTGTGACCCAGAGAAGTGTGTTGGGACCCTTGCTGTTTGTGTTGTAAACTGATGACTTTACAGACAATATTAAATGTAACCTCAGACTTTTTGTAGATGAAACAGGTATTTATGATAAAATAATGTCTGAAAGAAGCTGCATAAATATTCAGTCGAATCTTGATAATATTTCAATGTGGCCAGTCGAATCTTGATAATATTTCAATGTGGTGCAAAGATTGGCAACTTGTTTTAAATGTTCAGAAATGTAAAGTTGTGCACTTCACGAAATGAAAAAATTTAGTATTCTATTATAATGTCAATGAGTCACAGTTAGAATTGGCCAACTCATACAAATACCTAGGTGAACCACTTTGTAAGGATGTGAAATGGAATGATCACATAGGCTGGAAGCAGATGGTACACTTCAGTTTATTAGTAGAATACTGGGCACAATTGGTCTACAAAGGAGATAGCTTACAAATCACTCACGTGGCCAGTTCTAGAATATTGCTCAAGTGTATGGGATCCGTACCAAATAATACTAGCAGGGATACTGAACATATACTGAGAAGTGCAGCATGAATGGTCACAGGTTTGTTTGATCCTTTGGATAGTGTCACAGAGATACCGAAGGAACTGAACTGGAAGACTCTTGAAGATAGATGTAAACTATCCCAATAAAGCCCATTAACAAAGTTTCAAGAACCTGCTTTAAGTGATGAGTCTTGGAATATACTACAACCCCCTACGTATTGCTCACACAGGGATTTTAATGATAAGATTAGAATAATTACTGCATGATCAGAGGCATTCAAGCAATCATTTTTACGCACTCCATATGTGAATAGAATGGGAAGAAACCCTAATAACTGGTACAATGGGACATACCCTCTGCTGTGCACCTCACGGTGGTTTGCAGAGTATAAATGTACATGTACATCATCCACAACCAGCATTAACAATCCCTGTATTGACAAACCAAGTGCAACAATCATGGAACTCCAGCCCACACCTGTAAGACACAATGCATGCACATCTGCGTTCAATATCCTGGTGGTTACTCCAGGTATTAATGTATCAGCACTTCATATTTGCAGTGGCTTGTCCCGCACTTACATTAACCTGTAATCTTGCGACATTCATCACTTAAATATGTAACCTACACAAATGTATCCCCCAAATTTCACTACTCTGCATTAATTATTTCTTGGTGTTGGGACTTTTTTCCATCAGTATATGATACTGTTCATTGAGAAAAATTAATGACCAGTATGAGTTGTATGCCACTGAGACTTACCTGACATAAAAAGGAATCCTGATTTCTCTTTTTGCTCATCCAGTTTTATTTGTGAGTGTTGATTGCCCATTTGTCATGTATATTAACCAAAATCTAAACAATTATAAATTTTTGGTGAGAGACAAGAGAGTGTGAAGTGTGGTTGACATTTTTATTGTGTTACAGTATAATAGTTCCGGAGGGCACCACTGCTGGCTTGTTCATCAACATGAGATTTTTTTTTTTTCTGTGAGGTCTTTTTTCTCGTGTTTCTGGGGGGGGGAGGGGGGGGGGGGAAGTCTACTGGCATGGGGATGTAAGGAGTAATGATATCTTTGATGTTATAATGTATCAATATTGTACTCCTTACTTATCGTTGGGTTCTGGAACTTTTTAAACTGAGCATGCCTTTTCCACAGAGGGGGCTTTGTCTCATGTTATAACACATCAACAACGCCCCAGCGTTAGTGGTCACATGTCGTCTGGGTGTGTGCTCAGCAGAATCGTTGTTGAGTTTGCACATAGTGCAGTTGTGCACCCCTCAATGTATATGAACAGTATGAAGATATGAAGAATTTGCTAGATAGTGCTATCTTTGTTTGTGGGAGAAAAGTGTTTGAGTAATTCAGTTATTTCGAGGAAAGGAGCACGGGATTAATTATTAGATTTAAAGCTGAAACAATATTGTGTTTGTGAATCAGTAACTTTCGTGATTGTCTGTTTAATTAGTGTGGAAACATGTGAAACAAGCATAATACAAGACTGGATAACTTTAGGCATCGTTAGGGAAGTGTGTTACATGTTAAACGGCCAACAAAACAAAATAATTTGACTCCTATTGTTATTATTTCAAAGTGACGTATTTCATTTTTCAACTGAATAATTTTAATATTTTAAAAGTATAAGGCACACATTTGTATAGGAATATGGTCAGGTTTATTTCATAACAAAGCGTGTTCTCTATGTAAAAGTCCCACACTTAAATCCAATAGCTGCAAAAATTAATTTAATCAAAGACAAGAGCTTTAGAGAGTATCTTACAAAATTGTACTTAAATTTTGAATAGTCTGATGCATGGCACTTGATGCCCTATACCTAATACAGTGATATCTAAATAACTTTGGCAGTCTATGATGTTTTCACTGTGACTGAATGTAATTATGCAGAAACTCATGAGTGTCCTAGTACTACATAAATAGCAACTGCTAAGTCGGAATGTTGTCTTCCCAGTGGAAAACAGAGAAGTGTACTCTGTAGCATAATTCCAGGAGCTGTACAGACCTGGCTGCAGGCCCTGAACTGAACTGTAGGCACAAAACTGTGTGAGTGCCCGTGACACATGGCACACCACGCTTTCTGCCAGGTGGTGGAAGGTTTTCCATACCCACCAGCACAAGGTGGAAGCAATGTCGTTCAGGGTTGACAGCACTCTCTTAATGACTGGCCACACTATCGGTGGATAAGAATGACACACAGATGGATGTGGTGCGGATGCAGAAAAGTGGTCTGAATTTGTGAACGCCATCTAGAGGCTGTTGCTCAGAACTGAGAGGCACCAACCTTGTGCCTGTGTGGTAGCGACCTATTGTGCTATTTGTTATGTACCCTTAAGCCTGGTACACAGCGAAAGTCAGCATTCGTCTCTCAAACCCTGCACTTCCCCGCATCAAATTGTCAATGGCACCTGGCCAAATGCATGGTGCTTCAGTTGGCTGAACTGCAAAATAAATTTTAAAAGTGGGTAATGGAATTTCGGCAGTTGGAAATGAGTTGAACTTTGCAGAAGGTTGATTTCTTCTACACATCATATCACCAAATCAGAACTTATAAAACTTCAGATATTATTTTCCTAATATTGAGGTCATTCTAAGAATATATCTGTCACTTGTGATCAAACACAGTGATGGAAAAAGGTCATTTTCACAAATGAAGTTGATCATAACCAATGTTCAAACCTTGTTAGAAGACGGTCTCAATGTTTAGGCTACAACGAGTATTGAAAGTGGTTTTTTGTGACAACTAAGATACGATGACACTATAAGTAGCTACATTAATATGTAGTGTACGTGCAAGGAAATTCACCAACATGATTATTTAAAACATTAATTTTAAAGCTGATTGTTTGGGAAAGTATTGTATTGGAGTTAGATATTGGTAAAATTTGCTTGATTAAAACATTCCTCTTTTCATTTTGCATTTGCCTGTAAAAATGTTTGCTTATATTTACAATATGTTATTTTTAACACTGAAACTTGCACGTACATGAATTATGAATTTCAACTTTTTGATGACTTTTTTTTATGTGGTTGATCACAGTGATGTTAACAAATCATGCTGATTGCCTTAATGATTTCAATTCATTTCATTGTTTTTCTTACGAATTCAATAAAAAGAAAAAAGTATATCAACATTTAGCACAATTAAATAATAAACATTAACTGCTGCATTGTAAGCTTTTTTAATCTAAAATTAGCTCTACAATGCTACATTTGTTGGTCAGTTACTACAGAATTTTTACATCACACTTTCAGCCTAGGGGGTTTATAGATCCCAAATATGCCACTGTAACTTGTACCAGCTGTCCAGCTAGCAACGCGAAACATCTTTTTGGTATCGTGACATTGCAAACTCAAACCTTAGCTATGTTAGATGTTCCTGCGAGTAGTCACGAAGTTTTAATTTTCATCTCACAGAAAATAAAGTTACATAATTATTTTTTTATTCATTTGTAGGTAAAGTACATTGAAATCCCTGGGCAAACACATCATTAGCTCTGCACACTGAGTTCACTGACAGTGTTTGTCATTCTGTATCCTGTATGGCAGTGGTGTCTGCAACAGTTTTGTCTCTGAACTGTTATTGATACAAAGTACCAGAATTTAAATTTGTGTATCGTGTGATGCAAAACACATCTTCTAAAGCGGGTCATCTAAAATTTGTTTCCTTCACTGTATGATATGAAGCACTAACAATATTCATGAAAATAATCAGTGTTTGAAAATATAATTGGACAGATAAAAAATCTACAATCTACACATCACGTGGTGGCAGGAGGAAACACCTAAAAGATATGGAAATGTGCAAACTTCCAGAGCCAGTGGCTTGTGCTCCAGGCAGAAGGATTGAAGGGGAACAAAAAGGATGACGGAAAAGGACTGGCAAGGTTAAGAAATGGGGAGATTTACATAAAAGTGCCCAGAACCATGGGTCAGGGGACACTTACTGGATCTGATAAGAAGGAAATACTAAACAGTTGGTGCCTGCACCAAATGAGATTTGGAAACATGAGAACTTAAAGGTGGAAGATAGGATAATGAGCAAGACAGGGATTACTAAAAAATACATTGTGCAAGAGTCAGTAAGAGGGGAAAGGTAAGTGCATTACAAATGGTGTAGGCAGTGAGGGGGCAGGGGGGAGGGAAGGCAGGTCAGAAAATAAAATGGAGCAAAGCATAGGTATAATTATTGAAAAGAAATTCTGAGGCCACAGAAATTAATGTAAATTTAGGGGCGGTGGATGGCGAGAACCAAGGACATGCTGTAACACTGGTTCCCACAGGCGGAGTTCTGAGAAACTGGTGTCAAGAGCGAGAATGTAGATGACATAGGTGCTCAAACAAACACCGAGGTCACAACTTTCATGTTGTAGAGTTTGCTCTGTAACAGGATAATGTGTGCTGCCAATATACACCCTCTGTCTATGCCCATTCTTCCTAACTGATAACTTGGTGGTAGTCATATCAGTGTAGAAGGATGGACAGTGTTATGTAACAAGTGGTATACAACATGAGTCATTTCACAGGAGACCATCCCTTTGACAATATATGTTTTGCCAATTACTGGGTCAGTATAGGTAGTGGTAGGTGGTTGTTGAAGTCATACAGTGGGATATTGCACCTTGAGGCAGTGGCAGAGACTGGGGGAAGTTAAGAAGTTATTCCAAGCTCAGTTTGTATGAGAGAAGTGGTTGGTAATTGTATGGCTGTTTATGGAGCTGGAGGGGGACAGCACCAATGCTGAGGTACTTTAGGAGAAGGTAGGATACTGTTTTGAAGTAAATTGCACTTTCTTGTTGGTTAGGTGGATGATATCATCCAAGCAAACACAAGGGATAGGTAAAACTGAAGGTTTTTATACAAAAAGACAGCCTGGATGAGCAGAAATTGGCAAACAAGGTTTATAGGTCACAGATTAGCTTTGTAGGTGCAATAAATTGTGGTTTTTCAAACTGTAAAAGGAGCTGGTGATGAGTAGGATTACATCTAGAACCATGGACTTTCAAAGTTAGACCTTTGGAAGTAGCTCCCAGAGACAAGTAGGCTTCAAGAAACATAGTGCGGGACCTCAGTTTAGATAGCACAGAAGCATGTTTTTGAAAGGACTAAACATGATATGTGATGGATTCATCATAACAATAGGTGATTTGGAGTATTAGACATGGTGGGAATGGTGGAAACAAAGCAGAGGGACACAAAATGAGAGAAAGAATGGAACAAAAGCAACAAAAATATCAGAAAAATACAAATAATGTAGAAGAAGCCAAATAAAATGTTTGAGCACGTAAGACTTGCCCAATGCAGCCTCCTGTTACCACCTACACAAGCCCTGTAATGGGCAAAACATATATTATCAAAGGGACAGTCAGCTGAGAAACAGCATGTCATGTACCAGTTGTGATGTAAACACTGTTCAGCCTTCTACATTGCCGTGACTACCACCAAGTTATCAGTTAGGATGTATGGGCATAGACAGAGGGTGTATATTGGCAAAACACAATATCCTGTTGTAGACCATACTCTACAACATGAAACTTGTGATCTCGGTGGCTATTTCTACACATGCGCCATCCTCCTGGCACCAGTTTCCCAGATCTTCATAGCTGGGAGATGGTTTTACAACATGTGCTTGTTTTTTGTCACCTGCCTGCTCTAAATTTATGTTAATTTCTGAGGTCTCAGCACTTATTTTCAGCAATCATTCATTTTCTTTGCTCCTTTTTATTTTTCTGTATCTTTTATTTTTCTGTCATTCAGTTCCCCATTCAACCCCCACCTGCTTAACATGTATAATGCACTGAGCTTTCTGCTCTTATTGATACTAGCACAATGTTTTTTCAGTAATGTCTATCTTGATTATTATCCTATCTTCTATCACTAAGTTCTCAGGTTTTCAAACCTCTTCTGGTGCAGTACCAACTATCAGTCTTCCCTTTCTATCCGATCCTGTAAGTCTCCCCTGACCCATGGTTCTGGGCACTTTTCCATACATCTCCCATCTCCCAATTTCTTAAACCTCATCAGCTCTTTTCCTTCATCCCTCTTCCTGCACCTTCAACTGTTCTGCCAGGAGAATGAGCCACTGGCTCTGAAAGCTTGCGCATTTCCATATCTTTTAGATATGTTTTATCCTGCCACTGTTTGTTGAGTAGACTAAATATATTTAATTCAGTGGTATCAACAAGAAAATTCACATTCTCACAGCAAGTACATCCCTATAATCCTGGTGTCTGAGTGACTTGCTACTCTTTTCAAAACTATTCCTCTTCTTCCATGAGTAACAAACGTACAAGTTCAGAAAACTTGGTATAGTTCTTTTTCTGCTTTTGAGTGTTTCTATAAGCAAGTACTTGAAATTCTGCCTCTTTAAGGTATGTACTGACCCTCTTATTTACTACCATCATAATTCTAAAATATTCTGTTTTTAGTTACTAAACTACTGTTCAAAGCCCAGCTTTCCATACCATTTATTGTAATCAAACTGAATGGAAGTAAGCAAGTAATAAGCTTGAAAAGAGGTGAAAAGACAAAGTATCATTGGAGGTCTAAACAAAATCTGAGTTTCTACAACATGAAACTTGTGATCTCGGTGGCTATTTCTACACATGTGCCATCCTCCTGGCACCAGTTTCCCAGATCTTCATAGCTGGGAGATGGTTTTACAACATGTGCTTGTTTTTTGTCACCTGCCTGCTCTAAATTTATGTTAATTTCTGAGGTCTCAGCACTTATTTTCAGCAATCATTCATTTTCTTTGCTCCTTTTTATTTTTCTGTATCTTTTATTTTTCTGTCATTCAGTTCCCCATTCAACCCCCATCTGCTTAACATGCTTTTATAAATGAAACATTGTCCTTACCATGAAGCAAATAAGAATGAATGAAATATAACAAAGCTGAAATAGCCAAAAGTGGGAAAAAAGGTAACAGTTTTTATATAATCTGCATTGTTCTTATTTCTTTGTAAAAATTTCCTGCTTTTCTTTATCTGGTCATTATTTATCAAAACAGTATGTTTGACTAAAATAATATTAAAAGAGCTAAATACAATGTACTTATACATACTAATTATTCTAGTCTATTATAAAGAGCAATGTGGTAATATGCAAAATCCTCAAACATTTTATATTTGAAATTTATTGCACTGCACTATCACATTATTTATATTATAAGTATGATGATTATCTTCCATTAATGAACAAAAAAATCAAGTATGTACATTTCAAATTAACATAAAGAAAGTTGGATGGGTCTATATTTACCTTCTGGGGTCTTAATTCACAATATGGCTGACAGAAACAAACAGAAACATTTCACTAGAGACAACCTTGTGGAACAATGTTCCTTGCATGGTTAGAACACACTCCCCCTTTCCCTGCTTCCACCAATTTCATATTTTCCATTTATCCTTAAGAAAAATCCAAAGGTCTAAAAACTAGGCCTTCTGTAAGTATTTCCTACAAGATGTAGAGAAGCTGTGACTCCTGGAATGCCAAAACCTAATACATTTTACTGAAGACATGACACAATACACTCTTTGTGAAGATTATAGTGATATCATCATCTTTTTTTTCTAAATGTGCTGCCATAATTTTCTCCTCCAACAACCATCTGTCTTCCATGGATCAATTTTGCCATTTATGACGTTCCTGAATACAAAATTTTATCACATATTATTTGAATAATAATTTCAGAGGGTATTTCAAATAATGAAGAAATAAGCACAAAATATTATATTGCCTTTATTTACATACAATAAAAGCTTTCATGAATACACAGTTTAAAATCTGACACTAAAGATATATCTCTGATGTGTCAAATGTTTAGTTTTGTCCACTTCTCACTAACTAGCCACAGCCATTTGGCTGTTACATCCTCTTTCCCTTGAGGTCCAACATCTTCTTCCTTACAGTTACTGAAACAAATATTTGTGAGTTACAACTCATATCTGAATTTTAAATGATTGTTGCTATTCAATACATTTTGTAAGCAACTTGATGTATGCAAAACAAGAACAGCAAAGAATTCCAATTTACTGTGAGGTCTTACACATATAACAACATGGAATGAACACTACAGCAGCAAATTAATGACAGTAAAATATCCTTAAGAAACTTCAGCAGTGCGTATAATTTTTGAACAAATTCTAAAGCTTTTAATTATTTACATGATACAAAAGCAGTATCATTCTTAAATAGAAGTCCACAGAGTATGCAGAAAAAGCCAGTAAAGCAATATATGGTTGTCCTTGCACAAGAACAGAATATTGATAAAGATGTTAGCACGGTCTAAGCCATATTAGGCCTATGATGAAGTCTTTAACACCTGCAAAAATTCTGTAAGATTTGTAATCATTTAAAGAAATAGGGTTGGGGCAAGGATGTGGGGATATTAAAAACAAGAGTGGACTGAAAACCCACGGCAAAAAAGTAAGAACTGTGTAAGCACTAGAATGATGTAACAATTATGTATGTGCATAGTTGACCTTTAGGACCAGAAAACAGATTACTCACTCTCTCTGTACATATTAAAATAATGTCCCTACAAATATAGAGAGATCAGTTGACCATGACGCTATAGCCTGCTCACAAGGAGGCGAGCGACTTCTGAGCAGGGTGAAGGGAGTTGAGAAAGCAAGTTCCGTCTACTGACTCCTAGTACATATGCTGCTAAGGGGGGAGGAGTAATGTGGGGCTAAGAAGCTGCACTTATGTCACTCAGTGCTGGCACTACACTTGCACTAAATACCAATTTATGCTCCACTGACAGTACCATCTACTGGCTACTATACAAGCTGTATGTACTGCATGTCTAATAACCAGACATTCAAAGAAGCTATTGTTACCATTGAAAATGTCCTCCGCAGATAGGGACAAAACATTGCGTTTTAAGGTGTAATCCATTTGACCACGGAATAATAACCCACAAAATTTCATTAACTGTGACATTTCTGGCAGTGAAAGTTTACCTTTAACAACCTAGTTATTGCATGTTTAGTCATATAATGCATCACAGGAAAATAATTTTTTATTACTCGCAAATTAGTGCCCACCAAGGTAAATGGCTGTAGGGTGGGAATCTAACCCACACAACCACATACGTGGTTTCAAAACATTGATCCCACCCCTGGGGACCTCTCCTTGTACCAGGAGTTCCCACAAAAAATTATGGTGCTTTTATACACACAAACAAAATGAGCATTTTAAAGTAATTTAGACAAGGGGAAGGGCCATTTCCAATCACCAGCAAATTGAAAAATTTGAAACAAAATTTACCTCTTCCCAGTATTATCTTTGTGAAAACTCTGAATTACTCACACACAACTGAAGCTCACTCCTGTGTACATCGCTGTTCATCTCATCAATTCAGGGGGAGTGTGGAGCAACTCTTTATTTTAGTTCTCCTGCTCACAACATTGAGCAACACTGGTAAATTATATTCCTAGCTTCACTTCAAGGTGTGGTAAAAATATCTGGTACTGGTCAGAAACTGCTTCATCACTCATCACAAGATGTATAATTAATACACTAATTGATACAACACTATAAGGCAGAAAAGTAACGTCAAATTGGTGACATATGTAGTTCTGTATTAGACTTCAGATATGAAATATGAGTGGGCTAAAATTTAGCAAATAATCCCAATACGGCATCAGGTAGTCCTTGTACATCTCTTTGTGACCAGACTACTTATCATCAGCTGGAATAAAGAAGGGCACCATTTATATTTACAGTCATCCTCCTTGAGGATGAGAACAAATTTAAAATATGGGTTACCAAGATCTGTAGGCCACAAAAATTTCTTGTTATTTCATCAAGGGACAATGTCCAGCACTAAAAATTCAATGCTCTGCAGTGATATGGATACAAGCCACTTCAAACTGCCTCAGTGACTGGAGAGGTATGAATTCATCAAATTGTTTCATGTTATCGACAAAGGGAATAAACTTCCTGTGTAAGTCCACAGTCACTGTGAATATTTTGTGACTAAAACCATCTGGATTGCTAAATAAAATTCTTTGTTTATTACATCATTTCGGTTAGTTGATGCCCTGATTAGGCATTGGTTTTAATATTGAAAATGAATCTTACTTTGGAAGTTCAAAGTTACTTGATATCTGGTGATGGCAGTAGCTGAAATGGTGTAATACATAAGGAAATTTAATTGGAGATCTAGATGCTTTTAATTGCAAAATGTGTCATGTGGTGAATGAACAGAACTGGAAGAATGTACTAATTGTTTGCAGAAGAATGGAAAAACTGGTAGAAGCCGAGCTTGCGGAATTGGGTTCCAAAGAATGTAATAATAATCAAGATAATAGTGACCTCATGACTTGTCTTAGAAGGTAGGCTGAGGATAGGCAAGCCTATACGAGGTGCATTCAAGTTCTAAGGCCTCCGATTTTTTTTCTCCGGACTGGAAAGAGATAGAAACATGCGCATTGTTTTAAAATGAGGCCGCGTTCATTGTCAATACGTCCCAGAGATGGCAGCACTGTACGGCAGATGGAATTTTACCACCAGCGGCGAGAATGAGAATTGTTTTAAATACTTAAAATGGCGACATTTTCCTTGCTTGAACAGCGTGTAATCATTCGTTTTCTGAATTTGCATTGTGTGAAACCAATTGAAATTCATCGACAGTTGAAAGAGACATGTGGTGATGGAGTTATGGATGTGTCGAAAGTGCGTTCGTGGGTGTGACAGTTTAATGAAGGCAGAACATCGTGTGACAACAACCTCAGGCTCGCACAAGCCGGTCTGACGACATGATCGAGAAAGTGGAGAGAATTGTTTTGGGGGATCGCTGAAAGACTGTTGAACAGATCGCCTCCAGAGTTGGCATTTCTGTGGGTTCTGTGCACACAATCCTGCATGACGACCTGAAAATGCGAAAAGTGTCATCCAGGTGGCTGCCACGAATGCTGACGAACGACCACATGGCTGCCCGTGTGGCATGTTGCCAAGCAATGTTGACGCGCAACGACAGCATGAACGGGACTTTCTTTTCATCGGTTGTGACAATGAATGAGACGTGGATGCCATTTTTCAATCCAGAAACAAAGTGCCAGTCAGCTCAATGGAAGCACACAGATTCACCGCCACCAAAAAAATTTCGGGTACCCGCCAGTGCTGAAAAAATGATGGTGTCCATGTTCTGGGACAGTGAGGGCGTAATCCTTACCCATTGCATTCCAAAGGCCACTACGGTAACAGGTGCATCCGACAAAAATGTTTTGAAGAACAAATTCCTTCCTGCACTGCAACAAAAACGTCCGGGAAGGGCTGTGCATGTGCTGTTTCACAAAGACAACGCACCCGCACATCGAGCTAACGTTACACAACAGTTTCTTCGTGATAACAAATTTGAAGTGATTCCTCATGCTCCCTACTCACCTGACCTGGTTCCTAGTGACTTTTGGCTTTTTCCAACAATGAAAGACACTCTCCGTGACCGCACATTCCCCAGCCGTGCTGCTATTGCCTCAGCGATTTTCCGGTGGTCAAAACAGACTCTTAAAGAAGCCTTCACCGCTGCCATGGAATCATGGCGTCAGCGTTGTGAAAAATGTGTACGTCTGCAGGGCGATTACGTCGAGAAGTAATGCCAGTTTCATCGATTTCGGGTGAGTAGTTAATTAGAAAAAAAATTGGAGGCCTTAGAACATGAATGCACCTCGTACATCTAGAATTTGTAAATGTAGAGAAAGATTTTGACAAAGTTGAATGGAATGTACTCTTTAAAATTATGAAGGTGGCAGTGATAAAATTCACGGAATGAAAGGTCATTTACAGCTTGTACAAAAACCGGACTGTAGAGCCAAAATACATGAAAGGGAAGAAGTAGTTGAGGCAGGGTTGTAGCATATCCCCAATGTTATTCAATCTGTACACTGAGCAAGGAGTATAGAAAACCAAGGAGAAATTTTGACAGGGAATTAAAGTTCAAGCACAAGAAATAAAACTTCTGAGGTTTCCAAATAACATTGTAATTCTGTCAGATATGGCAAAGGACTTGAAGAGCAGTTGGAAAGGGATTGTAAGATAAATATGAACAAAAGTAAATAAGGGTTATGGACTACAATCTAGTTAAATTTTGTGATCTTGGTGAATTAGATTAGGAAACAATACACTAAAAGCAGTAGATGAGTTTTGCTATTTGGATGGCCAAAAAGCTGTGTATGACCAAACCAAAGAGTATATAAAATGCAGACTGGCTACAGCATGAAAAGCATTTTTGAAAAAGGAGTATTTGTTAACCTCCAATATACATTTAAGTGTAAGGAACTCTTTTCTGAAGATTTTTGTCTGGAGTGTGGCCTTGAACAGAACTGAAGTATGGACAATAAGCTGTTCAGACAAGAAGAGAATATAAACTTTTGAAATGTGATGCTGCAGAAGAATGATGAAAATTAAATGGATGGATCTAATGAAAGATAATATACTGAACTGGGGGAAAAAGGAATTTATGGCATAGTTTGACTAAAAGATGGGATTGATTGACAGGATACATCCTGGAATTGTCAATTTGGTAACAGAAGGAAGTGCTGAGTGTAAAAATTGTAGAGGGAGACTTCAAAATGAATACAGCCACTACATTAAAATGGATGTAGGCTGCAGTAGTTATACAGAGATGAAGCGGCTTGCAACAAATCAACTTGTTTGGAGAGCTGCACTGACACAGTTTTCAGATTGGAGACCACAACAACAAATGGCATTCAGCATTCTGGAATGTTCTGATTCATGTTATCACATAGGCTTTTACATGGCAACATTTAAACAAAACTCAGTTTACTTGTTGGCTAAGGTGGTTTAGTCACTTGACATGCATTTTGGTCAAGCAATGTACAAATCTCAACCCGTCTACTCGCATTCAGATATTTTGTGGTTTTCTTACACTAATTAAGATGAATGTCATAATGGTTGTTTTAAAATGAGCAAGCATACTCCTTCCCTGTCCTTTTCGAATGTTGGCTTGTGTTCCATGTCTAATGACCTAATCATCAACATGAAGTTGATCTCCAATATTCCTTCCATTTTTGTGAATGCTCTAAATAAATTTTTCAAGGCCCTGTAAGAAATATGCCATAAACTTCTCAGCAGGTTTGCTATGAACATGGAACAATCATGCAGCAAAATAAGCTTGACCTACAAACTGGAGTCTATTACTACCACAAATACCAGAAAGTACAGTGTCATCAATCTTCTTGTCATTAAAATGTTTTCTTTTTTATCGTCCTTTTAGGCCACTTTCTTTTTGTAAACACAATTTTGTACATTTTTTCTGTAAATACTTTTCTCTAATATATGAAAAATGGCTTTCTACAGAGTATTCAAACAAAAATTAACAAAGTACTCTCTTCCATCACTCCAATTCAAAAATGAACATGGGGAAATTGCCTGTAGCAATACTGAAAACTGTGAAATTCTTGCAAAATACTTTTCTAAATTACGGAATTGTGGAAAGCCCACAGAAAATTTTGAGTTCCATCATACACAACGAAACCCAGACTCAAAGCCACCAAGTTTACAGGAGATTAAAGAGATAATTCAGTCACTGAAAAATAACAAAGCATCAGGAGAAGACCAATCATCGCAGAGTTATGGAAAAATGCAGGAGAAAATCTCATTGCAAAACTCAAAGAAATTATACATGAAATCTGGAAAACTGAAAAAATCCCCACAGATTGGAAGACAGCAATCATACATCCTCTGTACAAAAAAGGAAATAAAACAGACCCCAACAACTATTGTGGAATCTCTTTATTGTCAATAACATACAAAATTCTGTCTAAAGCCCTGCTAAACTGAGCAGAACCTCAGCTGGATTCAAAACTAGGCGAATACCAAGGTGGATTCAGAAAAGGTCGATCATGTGTAGAACAAATCCTTAACTTGAAAAACTCGATGAAATATTTGCATAGTACTTCAAACAAAAGTTATGTCATCACATTTGTCCACTTTAAAAAAGCATATGACAGACTAGACCAAGAATCCCTTTTTGAAGTGTTAGCAGAATTTGGACTTGATCAAAAGACGACAAGCATCATAAAAGAAACACTCAGAGAGACCAAATCCAAAATAAAATTTATGGGAGAATTGAGCACAGATTTTGAAATAGACACAGGAGTACGACAAGGGGATGGACTGTCCCCAGTGCTCTTCAATTGAACTCTTGAAAAAGTTGTTTGAGAATGGAGAAAAGCAGGTGCACCAGCACACAGACTGGGGCCAAAACTTAAGGGGATAGAATTAGACTGTTTAGCATTTACTCGTTACATAGTACAGATCACCCAAGACATTACCGATGCACAGAAACAGCTAGAATTATTACAAGAGCAGGCAGCAAAAATAGGATTACAAATTTCATTGGAAAAAAACAAAATTTATGACTGATATCAAAGATGGACCTTTTGATCACAAAATTGGTAATAACTACATCTCTCAAGTAAAAGAATTTAAATATTTAGGTGAATGGATTGCAGAAAATTGTAATGAAAAGAAATCTGTCAAATCAAGAGTCCAGAAAATGGAGACGGTGTTTCAGTTAACAAAAAACGTTTACAACCAAAAGAGTCTGTCTTGGAACTGCAAAATATGACACTACACAACAGTAATTAAACCCAAAGCTCTCTACGCATCTGAGACAGTAAACCTTAAACACAGAACACTAAAAGGGGAATTAGAAGTGAAAGAACGTAAAATAATGAGGAAAATCCTAGGACTAAGAAGTAAAGATGGTGTGCATTATCCAAAACCCAATGCAGAAATATATAAAAATATCTCCAAAATAACAGACACAATGCGCATGAGAAGAATCCAATTCATGGGGCATTTAGAAAGAATGGACTCAAACAGATCACCCCCAAAATCCATATATTTTTAAAGAACAAAACTACAAGCCCAAACTGGTGCAAACAGATGGAAAAAGAACTGAGAGAATTAGGGTCTCCAAATCAATATGACAGAAATGAAATCAGAAAAATTACAAACACTCGGGGTTTTCAGGAAGAAGAGGGAGAAACTAACCAACATATGTGGTCTACTCAACAAAAGCTAACCCATTTGTTGCTTAGGAAGGAATACTGGGCGAAAAGGAAGGCCAACGAATGTTGATTACGTGTGGTCCTAAGTGATCCATCTGCAAAGAAGAAGGAGGGTCCTAAGTGATCTTCTTCTTCTTCTTCTTCTTCTTCTTCGCAGATGGATCACTTAGTGTTGTGTACTAAACTACTCTTCTTTTTCACATTTAATAATTAGGGACTTTTTGCCCTGCCTTCATGGGAAAAAAAATTGCCTGCTTGTTGTAGCAACAAATTCTGGACTCTTGAGATATGCAATCTCTTTCACATCAAAGAATAATATTTGTGTTTATTAGCAATAAAAATGGATAAAGATTTCATTTTCCTTCATGAAAGAGTAACCACAACAATATGGAAATAAAGAACTTATTCTCATTAGCCAGTTTTCTGCATGCTACTTACCTAAAATATTTTCCTGAAACATTCTGTAGAGACTCATCCAATGCAACATAAATTGTCGTTTGTGCCCCTTTCCTTGGACTTTTAATAAACAATTTCACAAACGGTTTCAAAAAAACGGCTGAGATGGAGCTATTATAGAAGCTCATATGCCGAGTTATTTCTGTATCAACAATTCCAGGGTGCACAGCATTTACCGTCACACCTGTGCCTGTAATATCAATTAGACATATATAAGTGTTCTCTAACAAGAAGTGCATATCTCCCTAACACATTTACTTTATGTATCTTCATAGATGTTAAGGAAGTCTACAGATTGTAATTAAGTATTTATATGATTTCAAAACTGTTTCCAACTGTGTGCTTTATATCCATCAATTACAAATGAGCTGTGGATACCATAGACTATATAATTTCATTTCTATTTTCAACTGTGTTATCGGAAGGTTTACACTGAAGGGCCAAAAAAACTGGTACACCTGCCTAATAATATTGTGTAGTGCCCCTGCGAGCACATAGAAGTGCCACAACATGACGTGCCATGGACTTGACTAATGTCTGAAGTAGTGCTGGATGGAATTGACACCATGAATCCTGCAGGACTGTCCATAAATCTGTACGAGTACGAGAGGCTTTTCTGAATAGCACATTGCAAGGCATCCCAGATATACTCAATAATGTTCATACCTGGAGAGTTTGGTGACCAGCACAAGTGTTTCAGCTCAGAAGAGTGATCCTGGAGACACTCTGCAGCAATTCTGGATGTGTGGGGTGTCAAACTGTCCCGCTGGAATTGCTCAAGTCCATTGGCATGCACAATGGATATGAATGGATGCAGGTGATCAGACAGGATGCTAACATATGTGTCACCTGTCACAGTCATATCTAGATGTATCATAAGTCCCATATCACTCCAACTGCAAACACCACACACCATTGCAGAACCTCCACCAGCTTGAACAGTAGTAACCTGCTGACATGCAGGGTCCATGGAATCATGAGGTTGTCTCCATACCTGCACATGTCCATCTGCTTGATACTCGTCCACCCAGGCAACATGTTTCCAGTCATAAACAGTCCAATGTCAGTGTGGAAGGGCCCAAGCAAGGCATAAAGCTTTATGTTGTGCAGTCATCAAGGGTACATGAGTGGGCTTTCAGCTCCAAAAGCCCATATCGATGATATTTCTTTGAGTGGTTCACACGCTGACACTTGTTGATGGACAGCATTGAAATCTGCAGCAATTTGTGGAAAGGTTGCACTTCTGGTCATGTTGAATGATTCTCTTCAGTCATCATTGGTCCCATTCTTGCGGGATCTTTTTCCGGCCACAGCAATATCAGAGATTTGATATTTTACTGGATTTCTGATATTCACAGTACACTTGTGAAATGGTCGTACGGGAAAACCCCCAATTCATCGCTACCTCGGAGATGCTATGTCCCATTGCTTGTGCGTCACCTACAACACCAAGTTCAAACTCACTTATATCTTGATAACCTGGCACTGTAGCAGCAGCAGCTGATCTAACAACTGTGCCAGACACTTATTGTCCTATATAGGCGTTGCAGACTGCAGCACCACACTCTGCCTGTTAACATATCTCTGCACTTGAATATGATTCCTTTACCAGTTTCTTTGGCACTTCAGTGTAATATATCAAATATATCCCTTTGTTGAGGTAGTCCCACTCTTGTCAAACTCTTTGTATATACAGGGTGTACACACAGTCTGGGAACACTTTCAATTATTTACTGCACAAGAACTAAACATTGTACAGATGACATACATATTTCATTTTGTAGAGAAACTCTGAAAGTTTTTTTTACAGACATTCAATATGCGAACCATGAGTGACCTGGCAGATGTCAATACGGTAATTAAATTCTTGCCATACCCATCCCAGAATGGCATCGTCGACTGTGGCAGTCGCTTCCCATATTCTCTCCTGGAGCTCTGCCACATCACGTGGTAGGGCCAGTACATACACCAGATCTTTAATGTGTCCCTACAGAAAAAAGTCACACAGAGTGAGATCTGATGAATGGGGAGGCCATTCCATGAAACAACTGTCCCCTTCTGTAGCATGGTCGATCCATCAATGCACAGCTCCGTGTTCAAGTACCACTGAAGTTCACGATGACAGCTTCTGTCGCAAGACTTTCCACACTGTCATTGGAGCCATTTCGAGTTCACAGGATGCACGACGCACTGATTTCTTTGGACTTCTTATGAATGTCTCTCGTACGGACTCCACATTCACTTCACTCACACTGGCATGTCCGCTTCTCTTTGCCATGCACAAGCAACCCGTTGTAATGAATTTGTTGTGCCAGTGGTAAATGGTCTTTTTTGTTGGTGGCTTCTTACCGTACTCGGTTCTGAACATCCGTTGAACAGCCATAGCACACTTGTTTTTGTCGAACTCCAACACACAGAAACCTCGTTCCGCACCTGAGCTACACAGTTCTTTCAGAACTACCACTACAAAATCATGAACACAACATTAAAAATTGGCACCTGGAAGGTAAATAAGTTCAATTTCTGCAGTTTCGACTTAAGATAACGTCCATAATACCCACACACTACTTCATTTGTGGAAGGAAGATAATGGTTTTCCTCCAGCCCATTTGGCTAACAGTGCATGACTCACGGCCAGACCCAAACTTCCATACTGGTCTGGCACAAATTTTCATTGCCATCATTCCATTCTACTGCTGATGGTAGTCATTATTTGCAATTGAGAATTCATCTGATGTGTTTAGTAATGGCTGTGGTCACCACAGTGCATCACCACCATCATCATCAGAATAACACCAGCACTGCCATATTGCCTAATTATTTTTGATTTGGTATGTGTAATAAACACACTAGGTATGATCCAATTCTTTGCAGTGAATATGCCAGCACTATTGTTGTCTAACTAGCCTTGTGACATATATTCTAAGATTTCATTGCTATTCATTTCGGTGTTCAGCCATCTTTCTGTGTATA
The DNA here is from genome assembly GCF_023864345.2 of Schistocerca serialis cubense. Classification (NCBI taxonomy): domain Eukaryota; kingdom Metazoa; phylum Arthropoda; class Insecta; order Orthoptera; family Acrididae; genus Schistocerca; species Schistocerca serialis. Next base: position 289,353,997 of record NC_064638.1, read on the forward strand.
GTACCATGTGGGCATTACTGATATTACATGTGAGATTGATTCTCAGATGCTCTTGCAGTTAATTAATACCACATTAACATTTAATCTTTATTTTTATTTTACAATGTTAAAGGTTTCCTATAGTAATTAATATAGATGATTTCTCTGAAAACAGCATATAACAGATGAACCTAAGGAGTAGTTCTCTGTTCTTAAAAAAAATTATGCTCACATACATACTGCACTACCAAAGCAGCTGCTTCCTGTGAATAGTACGTGCCTAGGCTATTATGGGGCCCCTAAATTTCTCCACTCAGTAGCAGAGATTATTAACACAGCAGCTGGCTGGCTGTGTCTTAGCAGTAGGGTTTTAGAGCCACTTCCTAAACATTTAGCATCAATTTCCATGATTGTTTATGTCAAACTGCAGTTCAGAAATACAGACTTACCTTCCAGTCTCTTTGCGAGTTCCTTTGTAAAAAGCACATTTGCCAGCTTGCTCTGATTGTAAGCCTCTCCAGGATCATACTGTTTCTCACTGTTTAGATCTTCTATGTTTATTTTTCCTCGTTTGTGTGCTATACTTGATATATTAATTATCCTGCTTGGTGCAGAAGCCTGCCAACAAATTTCCGTTGCTGCAATAATTTACACACAATATTATCACACTATTATGGAAACTAGAATCGTGATAATGTCACAGATTAGTGAGTGTAATTTACAGGTGAACTTGCCTTGATTATATCTAGCAACAAGTTAGTCAATAAAAAATGACCCATGTGATTCACTCCAAGCTGTGTTTCAATTCCATCTTTAGTTCTTGAAAGAGGACATCTCATTACTCCAGCATTGTTGATTAGTATATCAAGTCGTTTGTGCTCTGAATATATGAAACAAAACAAACAATTCAATATATATCTAAATATCATTATATGTAAATAGACTGTATTTGCTACAACAGAAAGCAAACTTTTATCAGTAGTAACTAGTTTGGTAATGAATTATGAAACTTGAAGCAGATGAATGATGACAGTTCCATTGTATCTCAATAAACCACACCTACAATGGTGTACAATTAAGAAGGCAGCTGCATTATGTATTCTGTGCAGGCAGAGACAGAATACTTTGCAATATTGTGCCATGCTACAGCTGTTGCTTATCCTGATAACTGGCAACACTGGGTTACGTGCCAAATTAAGCCACTGTTACTGTTTATGTTTCTGACTCTTCCATGAAAACTTTACATGGTCAAAAATCTATTGTTGTTGCTTGTTAATGTAATACTTAATAAGTCTACTTTATTATGGCTACAATAAATGCTATAGTGGCTATGATCTTCACCATACCTGAACTAACACAAAAATCAGCACTAAATTTTCTATTTGTACCCTAATGTTCACACTACAGCTATCCATAGCAGAATGATGCTACTGCTGGAGCATCATGTGGTAAACTGGTCCTTGCTGCTGTGGATCATGTTACCATCTGCCTTCTTACAGGCATATCACTACAGTAATGAGACAGTCTGAGAATCTTGAGTTTTTCTCACAAGACTTCAGAAAACTAACAAGTTTCAAATGAACACAGAGCTGACTGGTGATCTGAAACATAATTTTCTGGCCAAAAAATTATGTTATTTTAAATTCTGATCATCCCACCCTACGGCGCAGTCTTTCCATTAAGTAGACTACATAAGATGCAGATTGCCGGTTAATATACACTGCTGACAATTCATTTTTCCTCTGAATTCTACTTGGCTATGTGGAGGAAACACAGTTATCTCCCACCCAACCTCAACAAGGAACCCTTAAGTAAATGAGCATATGAAAGGGGGAAAAAGTGTGAATTTATAAAAAAAATGCAAACAAAAGAAGGCTTACTTATGTTTCTCACAAAAATCTGAAACAAGAAAAATTATCTCATAGAGTGAGGGAGCGGGTGGGGGGTGGGGTGGGGGGGAAATAGTTCTTCAGTATTTAATGGTTTTATATTGCATCAAAAGCTGAACACATTAAAATGAAACCATCAAAAAGTTTGAAGATCAGATTATTGTACTAAAATTTAGATAGAGCACAATATGAGAGCAAATAAAACATTTTACAGCCTGGTAGCAAAAGACTCGGCATTTGTCGAAATTGCTCTCCTTTTTTAATACAGTTCATTCTTAGAAAACTCCCACTCTATTTGTCACTTATTTTTAAAGTGATTAATGAGAAGGATCCCTCTTGTGTCTCAAAAAGGCTTCTTCTGGATGAAATCCACTTCAAAATATTTCAAAATATTGTGCTGGGCCAGTGACTGCCACCCAATGCTTTTATTGACATTTAATTTTTGCCTGGAAGTGGCGGACCCATGCCTCATCCACAGCAAAAGATTTGTATAAATAACAATTTGAAACAATGGTGATAAGTTTTTTTTCCACATTAGCAGGCTTAAGAACAACATAACAAGAGACATAAGTTAGCAAAAGAATTCTTAATACAGAAAAAAATATGCAGCATAGTTCATTTATTGTAGCGTGTTTATACTTTTCAGGTGATTGACAGTGAAGAAAATGCAAGTGAAGTAGCAGTTCAAGGAAATTACAAAGTCACTCATTTCATAGCGATGAGTGGCAAGATCCTTTCAGTGGGACCTCTCATAATTTCATGTATGGCAGAAATTACAGAATGTTTGTTTCCAAGGGAGCTGCAGGCAGTTGAAGGGAGGACAATGTCTCATTATCTTTGTTGTACCTTTGCACACACTTGACAAAAGCACAGATATATCTGAAGCTCAGCTTTCAATATTTGTGCATGTGTGTCGATATGGAGCTACTAGTATCTCAGGAAGTCTCGGATTAGGTACTGCTTGATTATAATGCCACAGGATCTGATATTTTTGAAGTTGTTTGTCAATCAGTGGACAAGATGCATTTGCTGTGGGATAAGTTCCACTCTGTAACCACAGGTAGTGTAGAACAAATGATTGGACGTCATTAAGATTTTGCTTCTCATTTAAAAAATAAAACCAAAAGTGAATTTCAGATTGATGTTCTTACGGTTCATTTTTCATTCTCAAGATGCACTGTGTGCTAAAATAGTGGAACTAGATGCTGTAATGCAAGTCCTGGTCAAATAAGTGAATTTTGTGTGGCGGCATGGAGCAAACCACTGCCATTTCAAAGGATTCCTGAAAGATATGGAAGTGGAGTGTGGCGACGTATCTTCCACACACAGCTTGTTGGCTTAGTCAAGAAAAAATCCTTGATGTTTTCTTTCCCATTCACGAGAAAATAACTCTCTTTTTTGACATAATGGGGAAGAAATGCACTGCTTGAAAGATTAATATGGATATCAGACCTAGTGTTCCCAGCTGATATATTACTTTGTATCTCAACAATTTAAATTTGTTGTTGAGGCTGAACAGCTGCTGATAACTTGAAATGCACGATCAAAAAAGTTATGTTTGCATGAGAAGCAAATGAGTAATGGAATTTAAACATTCTTCAATTCTCTGGCTGCTTTAAAACTATCTGAAAGTAACAGTTTCAGCATTTACCAAGCCAAGATAAAAAAAAGTAATCACGTCTTTTGAAACAAGATACCAAGAGCTTACCACTTTGGAAGTGGAAATGAAACTGTTCAGCACACTTTTCTCACTTCCACATGATGAGCTGCCATCATCACTGCAGTTAGAAGTTAAAGACTCGGAAAATTCAAATTTTCTGAAAGACAGATATTACAACACACTGTATTTGTCAAGGTGGTATCAATCATCAGCAAAGAACATGTCCCAAGCTGCACGGATGATACATATGTTTGGATCTACAAATCGTTATGAGTAGCTTTTCTCAGCAATGAAAAGAATAAAAATCAAGGAACGATCTCTTCAGGACACAATAATGAAGAACATTCTCTGTAATAAGGCTGCAAACACTTTGCTGCCAGATATTTCTGCTTGTTTTGAACAGAAAATTTAAATTTCTCTTAAAATAGTTGTTTTTTATTTATTTCCTTAACTTTCTATTTTCTTAAAGTAATATGACACATGTCGTAGCAGCTAAAGAGTATTTGGATGTTGATCATGTAAAGAGTGTCAGGCAGATCAAAAGGCTCGCAGTACCACCTGTCATGCTACGTGTCGTCGGCACATTTGTCTGTTCACAATCAGTGACAATGCTCTATGGAGCAAGGAGTGCTGTGCAGTTCAACAAGGAGATCACAAGCTGGGGCAGCCTACTTTTAGATGGTACATTAGATAAATGGAAAGAGACCAGAATAGAAATCTGAGTCATTTGCTCTGAAGAGGCAGACCACAAAGTTTTCTCATATGAGCTGCTTGTACACTAGGCATTCACTATCCACATATCCTGCAGACTGTTGACCGCATCTTTCTCTGGCAGGCTTCATTAGTCCTGTTTCCTCATTTACCTCTAAATCTACATAGATACTCCACAAGCAACTGTACAGTGATGGCACTACTCTTCATTTTCTCCCTGTTCCACATGCAAATAGAGTGAAGGAAAAACGACTCTAAGCCTCCGTACAAGCCCTCATTTCTCTTACTTTATCTTTGTGGTCCTTCTATGAAATGGATGTTGGCAGTAGTAGAATTGATTGACAGTCAACTTGAAATACCGGTTCTCTACATTTCCTCAATAGTGTTTCAGGAAAAATGTCATCTTTCCTCCAGGAATTCCTATTTGACTTCACAAAGCACTTCCATTATACACACATGTTGATCGACTCGATTGGTAACAAATCTAGTAGACTGCATTTGAATTGTTTCAGTGTCTTCTTTCAATCTGACCTTGTTGAGATGGCAAACAATGGAGCAGTATTCAAGAATGGGTCACACTAGTGCTCCATACAAAGTCTTCTTTACAAACCACTTTTTCCTAAAATTTTCCCAATACACGAAAGTCAACCATTTACCTACCCTACTCCTGTCATCATACGCACACTCACTTTCATACTGTTTCGCAATGTTGCATCTAGAGATTTAATCATTATGACCATATTAAGCAGTGCACCACTAATTCTGTATTCGAACATTATGGGACTGTTTTTCCTAATCATCTGCATTAACTTACATTTTTCTACATTTACAGCAAGCTGTCATTCACCAACCAACTAGAATTTTGTCTCAGTTATCTTACATCATCCTAGAGTCACTCAACGATGACACCTTCCTGTACATCATTGGGTCATCAGCAAGCAGCAGCAGATTGCTGCTCACCCTCTCTGTGGTGTCATTTATGAATATAGAGAGCAAGAGCAGTCCTATCAGTTACGGAAGCCACTGGCCCAATAATTCATTACCCATATTAACAAAACACATATACGTCAACTACTTAAAAATGTAGTGCGAACAAAGTTATCAAGATGTCACTTACGTGAATGCTTGGTTTCTATTCATTTGAACATGTCTGAAAGAACAAACACCACATGTAACCCACACCTGTGACACATATTACGTAAATTGAAGGTGGAGGGGAGGGAGAAATGAAAGGAACTAATGACATCAGCTGTATCAGCATTTTTTGTGGAATCAGTGGTGAAGAGTCAAAATGTATGCCGGACTCAGACTCAAACCAGGGATCTCCTGCTTACTAGGCAGTTGTGTTAACCTCTTTACCACCCAGACATAGAGTTTATTGCAAATGTGCAGTATATCTTGGCACCCTGCAGATCACGTATGGTGTCTGTTCTTTTGGACATGTCCAAACAAACAGATATCGCATATTCGTATATTTGATTTGCCTCACTGCACAATGAATAAACAACCTTCAGTGTGGATGCACATTTACGTTTGACCTCCATCATAGAAGACATGGTCAGGGACTGTGGACAGGTGACGCTAGGTGGAAGTGTGGGCCAGCCGGGGAGCCTGCTAACAATTTCACTCGTCACCACTGATTCTACGTAGAGTCTCAATGTTGCTGATATCATTAGTTCTTTCCCTTTCATTTCATTTCCCCTTCAGTTTATATAAGTTGTCACTCAACATAAATTACTTCACAACATATACCATCGCAACTAATAAAACTTTCACATTTATTGGATTGGTGCTACTGAGTGTGGCATGAAGCTGACAGAATGTGTTCTGCAGTTTGCATCTGTTGATACAACTTAGCTGAGAAAGTATTTGTGAGTCATCAAGTTTGAAAATTTGACCTACTGAACTGTTTGCTGATTTCATGTGGTGGTATGTGAAACACTATCTGGGATTCTGTGCAGTTGACAGAAACCTAAGAGTATGATACAATGGAACAAGTGCAAGAGTTTGCGTATCATAGTGGTTTAGAGAAGGTATTTGGTTCCACTTTGGAGAAATAAGCACTTTTAGCCATGAAAATTTAAACTTCATTTTCCAATGTGCTTTTATAAATATTAATAAAATCCTTACACTGATGTTCAGAGGAACCAAGGGACTGAATTACAAATATCTGTGGAAAAGAGCACATCAAATCTTTCATTGCATAATGAATTTGATACAGATGCAACTGTTTCACTGGCAGCAGAAAATGACAAGCTAATGGAACACAAAACACAAGCTAATGGAACAAAAAAAAAAAAAATCATCAGAGGAAATAAGAAATATTAGAATTCCTTGTTAACAACAATGTCATTACAGGTAGAAATTCACTGGAGACAGCTTGGACTGACCAAGCTGTGGGGAGTAATTGGCTGTGGCTCTTTTTAAAGGAACCTTCCTGACATCCAGTAAATGTGATTTAGAGAAAGAATGGAAAACATACATGAACTTGGCTCAAAAGAGATTTCAACCTAACTTCAGTGTCTGAACCATTGTGGCACTTTGTTCAGTAAGATGACTGAACAGTGAAACATAGCAAGAGTCATGAGAAAATAAATGGAGAATAATTAGAGACTCATTTGTCAAATGAGGATCTAAAGCTTGGCAGATCATTTGAAGGTATGTGTAGGCAGAAAATAACAACTTCACCCTTTTCTTGCATCATCACCTGGAACACACAGTATTGACTCTGAAAACAATTACAGCAAGAAATGTCAATCACTTATTTTGCAAGAGATAATATTAAAATTATTCTTTCGCAAGTTTCAGCATTCCTTGTATTCATTATACGAGGGCTATCCACAAAGCACATTATGTTTTGGAATTAAAAATAAATAAAGTATTGGAATTTTTTTTTATTATATACAGATGAAAGCCACACTTAAATACTACTTTTCTACATAGTTGCCATTTAAATTAAGGCACTTATCGTAGCGATGGACGAGCTTGGAAATTCCTTCGTCGTGAAATTCGGCCGCCTGCGCCTTCAACCACGTGGCGAATGTCTTTTGGGACAGAAAAGGTGTGATTTTGGTGGATTTCCTGGAAAGAGGCACTACAATAAACTCTCAAAGGTATTGCCAAACTCTGCACAACCTCAGAAGAGCAATACAAAACAAGCGCAGGGGAAAGTTGGGCTCAAAGATCTTGCTGATTCATGACAACGCCCGGGCCCACACGGCAAATGCCACTCGTGAAGTTTTCAAATCTTTTAAGTGGGAGTTGTTTCCTCATCTGCTGTACAGTCCTGACCTGGCACCGAGCGAATTCCACTTATTCCCAGAAATGAAGAAGTGGTTGGCTATGCAGCGTTTTGATGACGACACACAGCTTCAAGAAGAGGTAACCACGTGGTTGAAGGCGCAGGCGGCCGAATTTTATGACGAAGGAATTTCCAAGCTCGTCCATCGCTACGATAAGTGCCTTAATTTAAATGGCAACTATGTAGAAAAGTAGTGTTTAAGTGTGGCTTTCATCTGTATATAATAAAAAAATTTTCCAATACTTTATTTATTTTTAATTCCAAAACGTAATGTACTTTGTGGATAGCCCTCGTATTCTTGGAAGTAAATACAAGGTGGCCAAAATAGAGATGTCTCCAAAAATGCTTATACGTCTGTCACAAAATAAATACATTGGTTAAAGAATAGAATTGTTCTTTACACATGGTGATAGAAATCCATTGATGTCAATTTGGAACTGTACGTGATTTATCAAACTATGAGACAAACTTAGTAGCTCTGGCTGACGGGTGGAAGGAATAGAATTTTCATTGTTCTGCTGTCTCTCTTCCAGGCTCATGATTATTTAAGTATACCTGGCACTTCAACTTGCTCCACAAAGGGAGAGAGAAATCCCGGAGATTTTACTTCCTTTGCTGATTGTCCTCTTCTGCCAAGGTCGCATGTGAGGTTTGTGTGCCCCTGCCCTATCTTACTGATAACATCCACACTATCATTTCACTTCTGCCATTTGATCCACAAATGAGATAAACATATTTCAGATCTACAACTAACCATCAACAGTTTTCGGAGTAATGCCTGGTTTAAAAAATGTAACACAATTCTTTTACCAAAAAATAACCTTAACACTATCCAACAGCTGCTCAACATACTGCTGAGGATTTTCTGGTGCTTTAGAGTCCTTGTTCTGTGACTTAAGTTTGGTGATGAAAATTATGCCTGAGGTTCTGCCAACAGATTTACATCCTTAAGCTGTTTTACATGAATGGTGCTTCAAATAATTCTAGAAAATGATCTCATACTGCTTTGTCGTTACTATCAATTTGAATCCATTTCCACTGAATACTTAACAATGTTTGCTACTCTGAGACTTGCTTCATCAGGAAAGAGGGAAGGAGAGGGAAAGACAAAAGGATGTGGGTTTTAAGGGAGAGGGTAAGGAGTCATTCCAATCCCGGGAGTGGAAAGACTTACCTCAGGGGGAAAAAAGGACAGGTATACACTCGCACACACACACACACACATATCCATCCGCACATACACAGACACAAGCAGACATTTGTAAATGGAATGACTCCTTACCCTCTCCCTTAAAACCCACATCCTTTCGTCTTTCCCTCTCCTTCCCTCTTGCCTGACGAAGCAACCATTGGTTGCGAAAGCTAGAATTTTGTGTGTATGTATGTGTTTGTTTGTGTTTCTATCGACCTGCCAGCGCTTTTGTATGGTAAGTCATATATATCTGGTCAGAGAATCTGTGTCCATGTGCATCCAAATTCAATAATACTTTTTATCTTGGTTAAGCTGTTTTGGCAGCACAACTGGCCCGGTATTGCCAGTGTGGTACAGCAAGTCAGTACAGAGCTGGGAATGATGCTGATAACTGCTGGCCTGGGTCAACATAGCACTGATGCCAGTTGGTGGTATATTTTGGAGATGGGGCTACACTTGGCATGGTCTGCACCTTAACAGGACTGGGAATGGGAGGGTGGTAGAGTTAATTGGTGAGAGCATTGCAGGAATGATGAACACAGCATAGCACTTGACCCAGATAAAGTTAATCGTTTTTTCATGGACTCCGTAAGTGATATTAGGAACAAAATTGAAACAACGAACACTAATGCAAGTGATCTATTTAAGCAACAACAACCTGCAAACAATACCTTTAAATGGAGGACAATCACACCCACTGAGATTACAAAGGTAGTGGAAAAGTTCTCAAACTCCAAGAGCATGGACTACTCTTGGTTGTCCAATCATATAATTAAAAAAACAGTGCATATCATTAGTGAACCATTGGCCTTTCTGTTTAACAGGTGTCTAGAGTTTTGAGTCTATCCTACAACTCTAAAAATATTGAAAGTTATCCCAGTGTATAAAAAAAGGGGACAAACATGATCTCAAAAATTACCGACCAGTTTCAATAGTTCCCATTTTCTCGAAAATATTTGAATCTCTTTTTTATAACCAACTAAACTACTACTTTGAGTGGCATAACTTACTCTCTAATAGCCAATTTGGCTTCCGCAAGGGAATAAATACCACCACTACTGTTCTTTCAATTGTGAATGAAGTAATAACAGCCTTCGGGAATAAAAATAAAGCTTCACTTCTTTTAACTCAAATTCTATGGTGTACAAGACTCTGCATTGGCAGTAATTAAATCATACCTAAACAATAGGAAGCAGTTTGCCTCTGTCAGTAACAAAGACTCACAATTGCTAGAAGTTAAGACAGGAGTCCCACAAGGTTCTGTCCTTGGGCCCTTCTTTTTTATAACTGCAGTCAATTATTTACCCCACTGTACCCCCAATACTGTTATTTGTTATGCTGATGATGCAACTTTGCTTGCTCAGCATGAGAACATATCAGTTCCGCAAGATGTGATGCAAGATGGCCTGGAAGCAGTGCTAAATTGGTTCTCATCAAATACACTGCTTTGCAATCCTGATAAAAACCAACAGATTACACTAGGATTGTCAAAAGAGGCAGACGTGAAAGCAGTTAAAATTCTAGGAATTCATGTAGACTCTAAAGTAATGTGGGAAACACACATCAACCATACCTGCACAAAATTGTCTCGAGTTACGTATTTAACGTGGAAACTGAGAAGCCTGGTGACAAAATAATATTTAAGAGTTATTTATTTTGGACTCTTTCACTCACTTATAGAGTATGGACTGCTGATATGGGGACACTCCCTTCACATCACTGAAGTTCTAAAAATTCGGAAGAAAGTGATATGGGCAATGAGCAATCCTGGTAGATCAGAGCACTGCCGGCCACTGTTCATTCAGCTGTAAATATTAACAGTAATTAATCTTTATACATTGTTGTTGCTGTGGTCTTCAGTCCTGAGACTGGTTTGATGCAGCTCTCCATGCTACTCTATCGTGTGCAAGCTTCTTCATCTCCCAGTACCAACTGCAGCCTACATCCTTCTGAATCTGCTTAGTGTATTCATCTCTTGGTCTCCCTCTACGATTTTTACCCTCCAGGCTGCCTTCCAGTACTAAATTGGTGATTCCTTGATGCCTCAGAACATGTCCTACCAACCGATCCCTTCTTCTGATCAAGTTGTGCCACAAACTCCTCTTCTCCCCAATTCTATTCAATACCTCCTCATTAGTTATGTGATCTACCCATCTAATCTTCAGCATTCTTCTGTACCACATTTCGAAAGCTTCTATTCTCTTCTTGTATAAACTATTTATCGTCCATGTTTCACTTCCATACATGGCTACGCTCCATAAAAATACTTTCAGAAACGACTTCCTGACACTTAAATCTATACTCGGTGTTAACAAATTTCTCTTTTTCAGAAATGCTTTCCTTGCCATTGCCAGTCTACATTTTATATCCTCTCTACTTTGACCATCATCAGTTATTTTGCTCCCCAAATAGCAAAACTCCTTTACTACTTTAAGTGTCTCATTTCCTAATCTAATTCCCTCACCATCACCCGACTTAATTCGACTACATTCCATTATCCTTGTTTTGCTTTTGTTAATGTTCATCTTATACCCTCCTTTGAAGACACTGTCCATTCCATTCAACTGCTCTTCCAAATCCTTTGCTGTATCTGACAGAATTACAATGTCATCGGCGAACCTCAAAGTTTTCATTTCTTCTCCATGGATTTTAATACCTACTCCGAACTTTTCTTTCATTTCCTTTACTGCTTGCCCAATATACAGATTGAATAGCATGGGGGAGAGGCTACAACCCTGCCTCACTCCCTTCCCAACCACTGCTTCCCTTTCATGTCCCTTGACTCTTATAACTGCCATATGCTTTCTGTTGTTGTTGTTGTTGTGGTCTTCAGTCCTGAGACTGGTTTGATGCAGCTCTCCATGCTACTCTATCCTGTGCAAGCTTTTTCATCTCCCAGTACCTACTGCAACCTACATCCTTCTGAATCTGCTTAGTGTATTCATCTCTTGGTCTCCCTCTATGATTTTTACCCTCCACGCTGCCCTCCAATACTAAATTGGTGATCCCCTGATGCCTCATAACATGTCCTACCAACCGATCCCTTCTTCTGGTCAAGTTGTGCCACAAACTTCTCTTCTCCCCAATCCTATTCAATACTTCCTCATTAGTTATGTGATCTACCCATCTAATCTTCAGCATTCTTCTGTAGCACCACATTTCGAAAGCTTTTATTCTCTTCTTGTCTAAACTATTTATCGTCCATGTTTCACTTCCATACATGGCTACACTCCATACAAATACTTTCAGAAATGACTTCCTGACACTTAAATCAATACTGGATGTTAACAAATTTCCCTTCTTCAGAAACACTTTCCTTGCCATTGCCAGCCTACATTTTATATTCTCTCTACTTCGACCATCATCAGTTATTTTGCTCCCCAAATAGCAAAACTTCTTTACTACTTTAAGTGCCTCATTTCCTAATCTAATTCCCTCAGCATCACCCGACTTAATTAGACTACATTCCATTATCCTTGTTTTGCTTTTGTTGATGTTCATCTTATATCCTCCTTTCAAGACACTGTCCATTCCATTCAACTGCTCTTCCAAGTCCTTAACTGTCTCTGACAGAATTACAATGTCATCGGCGAACCTCAAAGTTTTTATTTCTTCACCATGAATTTTAATACCTACTCCGAATTTTTCTTTTGTTTCCTTTACTGCTTGCTCAATATACAGATTGAACAACATCGGGGAGAGGCTACAACCCTGTCTTACTCCCTTCCCAACCACTGCTTCCCTTTCATGTCCCTCGACTCTTATAACTGCCATCTGGTTTCTGTACAAATTGTAAATAGCCTTTCGCTCCCTGTATTTTACCCCTGTCACCTTTAGAATTTGAAAGAGAGTATTCCAGTCAACATTGTCAAAAGCTTTCTCTAAGTCTACAAATGCTAGAAACGTAGGTTTGCCTTTCCTTAATCTTTCTTCTAAGATAAGTCGTAAGGTCAGTATTGCCTCACGTGTTCCAGTGTTTCTACGGAATCCAAACTGATCTTCCCCCGAGGTTGGCTTCTACTAGTTTTTCCATTCGTCTGTAAAGAATTCGTGTTAGTATTTTGCAGCTGTGACTTATTAAGCTGATAGTTCGGTAATTTTCACATCTGTCAACACCTGCTTTCTTTGGGATTGGAATTATTATATTCTTCTTGAAGTCTGAGGGTATTTCGTCTGTTTCATACATCTTGCTCACCAGATGGTAGAGTTTTGTCAGGACTGGCTCTCCCACGGCCGTCAGTAGTTCCAATGGAATATTGTCTACTCCGGGGGCTTTGTTTCGACTCAGGCCTTTCAGTGCTCTGTCAAACTCTTCACGCAGTATCATATCTCCCATTTCATCTTCATCTACATCCTCTTCCATTTCCATAATATTGTCCTCAAGTATATCGCCCTTGTATAGACCCTCTATATACTCCTTCCACCTTTCTGCTTTCCCTTCTTTGCTTAGAACTGTGTTTCCATCAGAGCTCTTGATATTCATACAAGTCGTTCTCTTATCTCCAAAGGTCTCTTTAATTTTCCTGTAGGCGTTACCTATCTTACCCCTAGTCAGATAGGCCTCTACATCCTTACATTTGTCCTCTAGCCATCCCTGCTTAGCCATTTTGCACTTCCTGTCGATCTCATTTTTGAGACGTTTGTATTCCTTTTTGCCTGTTTCACTTACTGCATCTTTATATTTTCTCCTTTCATCAATTAAATTCAATATTTCTTCTGTTACCCAAGGATTTCTACTAGCCCTCGTCTTTTTACCTACTTGATCCTCTGCTGCCTTCACTACTTCATCCCTCAAAGCTACCCATTCTTCTTCTACTGTATTTATTTCCCCCATTCCTGTCAATTGCTCCCTTATGCTCTCCCTGAATCTCTGTACAACCTCTGGTTCTTTTAGTTTATCCAGGTCCCATCTCCTTAAATTCCCACCTTTTTGCAGTTTCTTCAGTTTTAATCTACAGGTCATAACCAATAGATTGTGGTCAGAGTCCACATCTGCCCCTGGAAATGTCTTACAATTTAAAACCTGGTTCCTAAATCTCTGTCTTACCATTATATAATCTATCTGATACCTTTTAGTATCTCCAGGGTTCTTCCATGTATACAACCTTCTTTCAAGATTCTTAAACCAAGTGTTAATTATAATTATGTTGTGCTCTGTGCAAAATTCTACCAGGCGGCTTCCTCTTTCATTTCTGTCCCCCAAGCCATATTCACCTACTATGTTTCCTTCTCTCCCTTTTCCTACACTCGAATTCCAGTCACCCATGACTATTAAATTTTCGTCTCCCTTCACAATCTGAATAATTTCTTTTATTTCATCATACATTTCTTCAATTTCTTCGTCATCTGCAGAGCTAGTTGGCATATAAACTTGTACTACTGTAGTAGGTGTGGGCTTCGTATCTATCTTGGCCACAATAATGCGTTCACTATGCTGTTTGTAGTAGCTTACCCGCATTCCTATTTTCCTATTCATTATTAAACCTACTCCTGCATTACCCCTATATGATTTTGTGTTTATAACCCTGTAGTCACCTGACCAGAAGGCTTGTTCCTCCTGCCACCGAACTTCACTAATTCCCACTATATCTAACTTCAACCTATCCATTTCCCTTTTTAAATTTTCTAACCTACCTGCCCGATTAAGGGATCTGACATTCCACGCTCCGATCCGTAGAACGCCAGTTTTCTTTCTCCTGATAACGATAACTGCTTTCTGTACAAATTGTAAATAGCCTTTCGCTCCCTGTATTTTACCCCTGCCACCTTCAGAATTTGAAAGAGAGTATTCCAGTCCACATTGTCAAAAGCTTTCTCTAAGTCTACAAATGCTAGAAACGTAGGTTTGCCTTTTCTTAATCTTTCTTCTAAGATAAGTCGTAGGGTCAGTATTGCCTCACATGTTCCAACATTTCTATGGAATCCAAACTGATCTTCCCCGAGGTCGGCTTCTACCAGTTTTTCCATTCGTCTGTACAGAATTCACGTTAGTATCTTGCACGTGTGACTTATTAAACTGATAGTTCGGTAATTTTCACATCTGTTAACACCTGCTTTCTTTGGGATTGGAATTACTATATTCTTCTTGAAGTCTGAGGTAATTTCGCTTGTCTCATACACCTTGCTCACCAGATGGTAGAGTTTTGTCAGGACTGGCTCTCCCAAGGCTGTCAGTAGTTCTAATTGAATGTTGTCTACTCACGGGGCCTTGTTTCGACTTAGGTCTTTCAGTGCTCTGTCAAACTCTTCACGCAGTATCGTATCTCCCATTTCATCTTCATCTACGTCCTCTTCCATTTCCATAATATTGTCCTCAAGAACTTCGCCCCTGTATAGACCCTGTATATACTCCTTCCACCTTTCTGCTTTCCATTCTTTGCTTAGAATTGGGTTTCCATCTTGGCTCTTGATATTCATGCAAGTGGTTCTCTTTTCTCCAAAGGTCTCTTTAATTTTCCTGTAGGCAGTATCTATCATACCCCTCGTGAGATAAGCCTCTACATCCTTACATTTGTCCTCTAACCATCCCTGCTTAGCCATTTTGCACTTCCTGTCGATCTCATTTTTGAGACGTTTGTATTCCTTTCTGCCTGCTTCACTTACTGCATTTTTGTATTTTCTCCTTTCATCAATTAAATTCAATATCTCTTCTGTTACCCAAGGATTTCTACTAGCCCTCGTCTTTTTACCTACTTGATCCTCTGCTGCCTTCACTACTTCATCCCTCAGAGCTACCCATTCGTCTTCTACTGTATTTCTTTCCCCAATTCCTGTCAATTGTTCCCTTTTGCTCCCCCTGAAACTCTGTACAACCTCTGGTTCTTTCAGTTTATCCAGGTCCCATCTCCTTAAATTCCCACCTTTTTGCAGTTTCTTCAGTTTTAATTTACAGTTCATAACCAATACATTGTGGTCAGAGTCCACATCTGCCCCTGGAAATGTCTTACAATTTAAAATTTGGTTCCTAAATCTCTGTTTTACCATTATACAATCTATCTGAGACCTTCTAGTATCTCCAGGGTTCTTCCATGTATACAACCATCTTTCATGATTTTTGAACCAAGTGTTAGCTATGATTAAGTTATGCTCTGTGCAAAATTCTACCAGGTGGCTTCCTCTTGCATCTCTTTGCCCCAATCCATATTCACCTACTATGGTCCCTTCTCTCCCTTTTCCTACTGTCGAATTCCAGTCACCCATGACTATTAAATTTTCGTCTCCCTCCACTACCAGAATAATTTCTTTTATCTCATCATACATTTCTTCAATTTCTTCATCATCTGCAAAGCTAGTTGGCATATAAACTTATACTACTGTAGTAGGCGTGGACTTCATGTCTATCTTGGCCACAATAATGCATTCACTATGCTGTTTGTAGTAGATTACCCGCATTCCTATTTTTTTATTCATTATTAAACCTACTCCTGCATTACCCCTATTTGATGTTGTATTTATAACCCTGTATTAACCTGACCAAAGTCTTGTTCCTCCTGCCACAGAACTTCACTAATTCCCACTATATCTAACTTTAAACTATCCATTTCCCTTTTCAAATTTTCTAACCTGCCTGCTCGATTAAGGGATCTGACATTTCACGCTCCGATCCGTAGAACGCCAGTTTTCTTTCTCCTGATAACAATGTCCTGTTGAGTAGTCCCCGCCCAGAGATCCGAATGGGGGACTATTTTACCTCCTTTTTATATATAGCCTCAGCATTGTATGCAAAAAACAATATGGCAGATTTTGAAATGAGGGAAAACATACACTACCATAATACCAGAGGCAAAACAAAATTAGACATACCTAGGCACAGGCTGACAAGAACAGGGAATTCCCATCTAATCAACAGTCTAAAAATATTTAATAAACTTCCATTTTCTTCTCGATCAGCTCACATAAGAAGCTTCAGGAGCAAGCTACTAAACTGGTTACTAATCAATCCTCTTTACAATATAACAGAGTTTATTAATATAAAATCAATGAAATCAATTTTTAAGGCTTTCATTATGTGATCTCACTGAATGTATTTATCTTATGTTACGGTGTATGTTATCATCTATGGGGACTATTTGCAATGCTCATTTAGCTTTAAGGTACTATTCAAGGAAAATGTTATATGATATCCATGTAAATTGCCTATTCTGCCTGGTGAATAAAGAATCTGAATTTGAGTATGGGAGATGAGCATGGTACCATACACGGTCAAATACCTGTTGTCGCTGGTAGGGTAAATCATCCGTTAAGAGGGGATGTATGTAAAATTGGTCAAAAACATTGAATCTTTTTTCCTGGCACTAGATAGTTATGTAACACATACTTTTATCAATGAAAATTTAAACTTCATTGTCTCCAATTTTCAAAGGTAGTTCATGCTACAAATTATGTAAAATCCATCTCATTTCAATTAGTGCATGATGCCATACCTCTTTTCTACATGACTCTGTCCTCGTTTGTGATATTTTATTATTTCCTTCCACCAGTGAAAACATCTGTACAGTATAGAAGGCTGTGAGCCCATTTACAAAATAATTATTTATGATTTATTAAAGAAATCCACACATGGCTGAACACAAAACTCAAACGAAAGCTTTTAGAACCTCATGGAGAAGAGATACCAAAAAAGAACATTTTGTTCATCTACTTTTCTTAAAGTTTCCTCATATGATGCTAGTCTGGAGTTCGACGATGATAACACTGAAACAGTCAGGACCCTTATGAGACTAGGATTTGATGCCTGTTGCTTCACTGAAGACTTACTGAAGAAGAGTGATGATGTGCATATTGCTACTTCTGAAATGTCAATAAAATATATAGCCAAAAGGGCACAACAGAAGGATCAAACTAAAAGTAAACAAGTAGGTGAAGACCAGAAAGGCCAAATGTATGGTTATGACCAAGATTATGGTGTTTATTTCTGGTATAAATGCTAATAATATATTTTTTATGCATTTCCCGTGAATTTCATTTTTCAATGTATAAAGGAACATTTTCCACTGACCGACTGCAGATAAAGAAGTGAAATTTAGTACAGACTTTGTATGTACTATAACACAACTTTCTGTGGCACAAAATTTTCCAAGTCTTTTATCATCAAATTTATTAAAATTTTTATGAAATAAAAATTCCAGTGTTTCATACATATAAATTTTAAAAAATTGTCACAAGATTTGTAAGAATGATATTAAAAAACTGGTACACAGCCTTGTTTATCTAATTACTAAGAATAACTTACTACATTTTGAAAGTGATAAATAAAGTAACCCCTTAGAAAATGTTCCTTGTGTGGTAGTACAAGTTCTAAAAGTGTCCATCAATGCCTTGCTAAACTTATTTCACAAAAAGAATTGAAAAAGAAATAATCCAGATTATAGCCAATACAACAATGATACCATGTGCAGAATTTGATTCAATTAACTCTCAAAGTGTAAAAGTTACACCAACTTATATGTAACCATGTATTCTCTCATATGCCCTTCCTTAAAAATTTCTCAACCAGTTTAGAGATTTTTTCTATAGATAATGTTTCTTCTATGTATAATTCTTGTAAGATAGAATGAACCAAGAGAGGTGGAAAATGAAATATTGTCTTTAAAAAACAAAACCCCATCTGGGTGGGATGAAATATCCGCAACTGGAACGAGATTGTGTGTTATATCATTTCACTATCACTGTCAACTGTTATAAACCAATCCTTTGAGCAGGGTTGTTTTCAAATTCAACTGAAATGCACTGAGATAAAATTGTGATTCAAAAAAGGATCAACAGAAGGTGTGGAGAATTACCACCTTATATCTCTTGTGCCAGTCTTTTTCAAATTGTTTGAAAAGACTGCAGCAAAACAAATGGAAAACTTCCTTACTATGAATGACATAAGTTTTAAAAACCAGTTTGGATTACAACAAGGATAAAGCACTGTAAAGGTGGCAATAATGTTAATCAAAAAGATATGCTCACCATTAAACAAGGGTAGAAATGTTATAGGAATATTCTGTGATCTGACAAACCATCTGCTTCACTCCCTATTTCTATTTAAATTGCTGAAATAAGAAATCAGGGGCACTACTGTACAATAATTCAACTCTTACTTAATAGAACTACTTAAACCTAACTAACCTAAGGACATCACACACATCCATACCCAAGGCAGGATTCGAACCTGCGACCGTAGAGGTCGCGCGGTTCCAGACTGAGTGCCTAGAACCGCGAGACCACCGCGGCCGGCAATACTTTAGAAAAACTTGAATCTTGGTTCTATCAAAATGGACTACAACTGTATGTAACTAAAACCAAATCAATGCAATTTAAAACTAAACCATAAGTAAAATAAAACTAACTTACAATGATCAATATTTCACAGAAGCAAACCATGTAATGTTCTTAGGCCTAAATCTTGATAAAAATATAAAGGGGAATGTATACACTGCCTGTTTAGTAAATAACCTGAATAGCCTAGCATTTGTAACGTGTATTTTGCCAGGCACCACAAACAGAGATGCCAGAAGGACAGTCTATCACGCATAATTTGAGACTGTTATTTGTTATGCCATAATCTTCTGGGGGAATTCAGCAAGTGTTGCAGGGTTCCTAGCATTACAACAGAAAATAATTAGGAATATGTGTGTTGCCAAACAAATGGAATCCTGTTGACTACTCTTAAAAAATTTAAAAATACTATCCATTCTCTCCCTTAACACACATAACGTGTTGATTTTCTTACACAAAAATCAACATATACTTGACCTTTTCCACCAAAACTCACCACAGAGATAATTTTAACCACCAGAGCAAAAGGTGTAAAAATTTACAATAAAGTAAAAGACAGCTACATATTTAACATGGAGGTTCATTAGCTAAAATGATTACTCTTTACTCTTCTCATGGAAAAGAGCAATAATTCTAATGAAGAAATAACTGAGCCTAGTTTCAAAGTGTGAACAAGGGAATTACAACTTTTTGTGAACTGAAATCTATAATTGTACTTGTATCTCAGAAATGTATATAAAATAATGTAAACATTTGTATTTCTCCTAAAATATTACTGTAAAACCTGATATATCTACTATACATCAGATAAAGTGATTTGAAAACTGTATGTAACAAGCCTCCTCCCATGAACCACGGACCTTGCCGTTGGTGGGGAGGCTTGCGTGCCTCAACGATACAGATAGCTGTACCGTAGGTGCAACCACAACGGAGGGGTATCTGTTGAGAGGCCAGGCAAACGTGTGGTTCCTGAAGAGGGGCAGCAGCCTTTTCAGTAGTTGCAGGGGCAGCAGTCTGGATGATTGACTGATCTGGCCTTGTAACACTAACCAAAACAGCCTTGCTGTTGTGGTATTGTGAACGGCTGAAAGCAAGGGGAAACTACAGCCATAATTTTTCCCGAGGGCATGCAGCTTTACTGTATGGTTAAATGATGATGGCGTCTTCTTGGGTAAAATATTCCGGAGGAAAATAGTCCCCCATTCGGATCTCCGGGCGGGGACTACTCAGGAGGACGTCATTATCAGGAGAAAGAAAACGGGCGTTCTACGGATCGGAGCATGGAATGTCAGATCCCTTAATCGGGCAGGTAGGTTAGAAAATTTAAAAAGGGAAATGGATGGGTTACAGTTAGATATAGTGGGAATTAATGAAGTTCGGTGGCAGGAGGAACAAGACTTCTGGTCAGGTGAATACAGGGTTATAAATACAAAATCAAATAGGGGTAATGCAGGAGTAGGTTTAATAATCAATAAAAAAATAGGAGTGCGGGTAAGCTACTACAAACAGCACAGTGAACGTATTATAGTGGCCAAGATAGACACGAAGCCCATGCCTACTACAGTAGTACAAGTTTATATGCCAACTAGCTCTGCAGATGACGAAGAAATTGAAGAAATGTATGATGAGATAAAAGAAATTATTCAGGTAGTGAAGGGAGACGAAAATTTAATAGTCATGGGTGACTGGAATTCGACAGTAGGAAAAGGTAGAGAAGGAAACATAGTAGGTGAATATGGATAGGGGCTAAGAAATGAAAGAGGAAGCCGTCTGGTAGAATTTTGCACGGAGCAAACACTTGGTTCAAGAATCATAAAAGAAGGTTGTATATATGGAAGACTCCTGGAGATACTAAACGGGATCAGATAGATTATATAATGGTAAGACAGAGATTCAGGAAGCAGGTTTTAAATTGTAGAACATTTCCAGGGGCAGATGTGGACTCTGACCACAATCTATTGGTTATGAACTGTAGATTAAAACTGAAGAAATTGCAAAAAGGTGGGAATTTAAGGAGATGGGACCTGGATAAACTGAAAGAACCAGAGGTTGTACAGAGTTTCAGGGAGAGCAAAAGGGAGCAATTGACAGGAATGGGGGAAAGAAATACAGTAGAAGACGAATGGGTAGCTCTGAGGGATGAAGTAGTGAAGGCAGCAGAGGATCAAGTAGGTAAAAAGACGAGGGCTAGTAGAAATCCTTGGGTAACAGAAGAAATATTGAATTTAATTGATGAAAGGAGAAAATATAAAAATGCAGTAAATGAAGCAGGCAAAAAGGAATACAAACGTCTCAAAAATGAGATCGACAGGAAGTGCAAAATGGCTAAGCAGGCACGGCTAGAGGAAAAATGTAAGGATGTAGAGGCTTATCTCACTAGGGGTAAGATAGATACAGCCGACAGAAAAATTAAAGAGACCTTTGGAGAAAAGAGAGCCACTTGTATGAATATCAAGAGATCAGATGGAAACCCAGTTCTAAGCAAAGAAGGGAAAGCAGAAAGGTGGAAGGAGTATATAGAGGGTCTATACAAGGGTGATGAACTTGATGACAATATTATGCAAATGGAAGAGGATGTAATCAAGATGAAATGGGAGATACAATACTGCGTGAAGAGTTTGACAGAGCACTGAAAGACCTGAGTCGAAACAAGGCCCCGGGAGTAGACAACATTCCATTAGAACTACTGACGGCCTTGGGAGAGCAAGTCCTGACAAAACTCTACCATCTGGGAAACAAGATGTGTGAGACAGGCGAAATACTCTCAGGCTTCAAGAAGAATATAATAATTCCAATCCCAAAGAAAGCAGGTGTTGACAGATGTGAAAATTACCGAACTATCAGTTTAATAAGCCACAGCTGCAAAATACTAACGCGAATTATTTACAGACGAATGGAAAAACTGGTAGAAGCCGACCTCGGGGAAGATCAGTTTGGATTCTGTAGAAATGTTGGAACACGTGAGGCAATACTGACCTTACGACTTATCTTAGAGGAAAGGTTAAGGAAAGGTAAACCTACGTTTCTAGTTTTTGTAGACTTAGAGAAAGCTTTTGACAATGTTGACTGGAATACTCTCTTTCAAATTCTAAAGGTGGCAGGGGTAAAATACAGGGAGCGAAAGGCTATTTACAATTGGTACAGAAATCAGATGGCAGTTATAAGAGTCAAGGGACATGAAAGGGAAGCAGTGGTTGGGAATGGAGTGAGACAGGGTTGTAGCCTCTCCCCGATGTTATTCAATCTGTATATTGAGCAAGCAGTAGAGGAAACAAAAGAAAAATTTAGCGTAGGTATTAAAATCCAGGGAGAAGAAATAAAAACTTTGAGGTCTGCCTATGACATTGTAATTCTGTCAGATACAGCAAAGGACTTGGAAGAGCAGTTAAATGGAAGAGACAGTGTCTTGAAAGGAGGATATAAGATGAACATCAACAAAAGTAAAACGAGGATAATGGAATGTAGTCGAATTAAGTCGGGTGATGCTGAGGGAATTAGATTAGGAAATGAGACATTTAAAGTAGTAAAGGAGTTTTGTTGTTTGGGGAGCAAAATAACTGATGATGGTTAAAGTAGAGAGGATATAAAATGTAGACTGGCTATGGCAAGGAAAGCGTTTCTGAAAAAGAGAACTTTGTTAACACCGAGTATAGATTTAAGTGTCAGGAAGTCGTTTCTGAAAGTATTTTTATGGAGCGTAGCCATGTATGGAAGTGAAACCTGGACAATAAATAGTTTGGACAAGAAGAGAATAGAAGCTTTCGAAATGTGGTGCTACAGAAGAATGTTGAAGATTAGGTGGGTAGATCACGTAACTAATGAGGAGGTATTGAATAGGATTGGGGAGAAGAGAAGTTTGTGGCCCAACTTGACTAGAAGAAGGGATCGGTTGGTAGGACATGTTCTGAGGCATCAAGGGATCACAAATTTAGCATTGGAGGGCAGCGTGGAGGGTAAAAATCATAGAGGGAGACCAAGAGATGAATACACTAAGCAGATTCAGAAGGATGTAGGTTGTAGTAGGTACTGGGAGATGAAGGAGTTTGCACAGGATAGAGTAGCATCGAGAGCTGCATCAAACAACTCTCAGGACTGAAGACCACAACAACAACATGTAACGAGATGAATAAATCACATTTTACAGGGCTGGAGAACGTTTTCTGAACAGCCTGGAGGGAGTGCAAGGGGTATAGCAGCATATTTGCTGTTCAACAGTCACCAGCAGGTGTCCTTAGGATGTGCAGCGACACAGTGTAAATCACAGAACATATTCAGCGGGGTGGAATATCCTCTCTCCGGCCATCCTGATTTAGGTTTTCCATGCTTTTCTAAATTATTTCAGACATGTGCCAGGGTGGTTCCTTCAACAAGGCCACTGCTGACCACCTATCCTATACTCATAAAAACATATTTATACATTCTATGTGTATGAATATTTTGAGCCATTTATTTTCATTGTATTATGCTCATAAATCTATATCATTGTGAAATGATCCCTTTATGAATAAATAAATCAAATCAAATGCTTTAAATGCCCTATGGTACTCCTCTGCATGCCTAGTGCTATTGTAGCTGCAAGTGATACAATTAACAAACTTGTAAATTTCACGAGGAAAGTTTCTGGGATTAGCATATTTTATCAAATCAAGAGTGCTTATTAAATGTATGAAACTAAAACTGTCATGCTATATTAAGCAATAAATCATTTATTTTATGGAGTTGTTTTAGCTCACCATTTTTAAATCTTTCACAGAATTTTCGAATAGATGCTAACGATGCCAAGTCACATGTTCTGCAATATACATATTTATTCTTGCTTTCCAGAACAATTTCGTGTCTTGACTGTAACAGACATACAATACAACAAATGTAATTTGTTCAGACATTTTTAAAAATACTTCTATAAGTACTTCAAGTTTAACTTGTACATATTATGACTAATATATAATAAGACTAATACAATGTCAGGACTTATGACATTACCTTTTCACACTTTTGAATGTCACGACATGCCATGACAACAGTGGCTCCTCGGAGTGCAAGTTCTCGAGCTGTCTCCTTTCCAATTCCTGTATTAGCACCGGTAATTATTACTACCTTGCCATCAGCACGTGTTTTATTTTCGTATTTAGGACCTCCAGTATATTCTCTGTAACATAATAATAACTTATAATTTTTTGAGGGTATATCAGCAGTACTATGCAGTCAACTAACACACATTATTCATATAGGCCTAGTTCATACAGTTAAAACACAAACAACTGTTTCTGTGTTACTCATTTATCTTAAAATTAATTATACAGCCTGATTTTTGAAGTGTTCATGAAGCTAACATTGAGTGTCATGCAATATAGCATTTTGGATACTGCAACAGACACCCATTTTTCCGCATCACATAGTTTAACCAATCCATGCAGAAATGATGTCATGAATTCTGCCATCAATTCAAATTAAAACACAGCTGCGAAGTAAAATTTGTCACAGCTCAAACAATTAAAAACTCATGAATTTTGGGCAGATTGAAATGTTTCTTTCTGAATAATTAATAAAACATGTCTCAAACATTTAATTAATGGTAAAAGACATTAAGAATAAATTTTTTCTGTGTAAATAAATCCGTAAATTAAAGAGAAAAGGTTATAATTTAATATAAAAACTGTATTTTTTACTGTTCATATAAAGAAATGTTTATATATTGAAACTTGATAAAAAATGCTCTGCAAAGCAAGTTGTAAGGCAGTCGCCATAATTTGTTTTGACTATAAAAGCGGAAGCTGTGCCCCCCCCCCCCCCCCATTTGTTTTTCATTGCTGTCTCATAAAATGTAAGTGTTGATCTCATATCTGTAACCTTTTGTTAAATAATGATGTTAATTTAAGGATAAGAGTCATGTTTGAATCAAGAAACCTACTTTCCTCTTCCACTAATGCCACATCTCAATTTACTATGTTGCATTTTAGAACTTTTTCAAGCTGCAGCAAAGGAGAGTTGTTGTTGAATTGTTTTGTGGCCACAGTTGAACGCTACTAGTGTTCAATCAGCATTTACTTTATCAAACTTTTATTTCAGCATTCCTGAGAACTCTTTTACCAATCTTTTCTATCAGTAGCCGGGCAATGTAATTATGCGAACTGCATAATTTTGAGATTGGTCACTGGCCTCTAAACAATACAGTTGGTCAACAGTCTCAGTGGTCTGATGGGAATCTGATACTGGATGGCAGAACACAAATTCATTATTAAGCACGTAAAATTTTTCTATGCACAAGTTTACCATGTCAGACACTTTGTCACCAGCAGATGTGATTTAAAAGTTTTATACTAATTTATAATAACAGTAATATTATAAGATCTGTTGTGGGAGGGTAAGATGATATTATAATTCAAGTGATCTTACATGACATCAGTGAAGTGCTCTGCACTATAATAAGTATTTTGAAACATTCTCTTAAGACATGAATATTTTAATCCATTTTCAAGTAAGCTCTAATAAACCCATTTCACAAAAAGAAAGTAACAACCACCTGTTCCTCAAATTAAAGTTCGAAGTTTTTTTCCTATTATCATCATAAGCATTCACACACTTAGTGAAGTACCAGTTAACTAAAAACTGAAAAATGAATGAACTATTTGGCACTCATCCATCAGGTTTTTGGAAACATCATAGTCTACATCTACATCTATATGGTTACTCTGCAATTCACACTTAAGTGTCTGGCAGAGGGTTCATCGAACCATTTTCATACTACATCTCTACCATTCCACTCTCGAATGGAGCGTGGGAAAAAGGAACACATAAATCTTTCCGTTAGAGCTTTGATTTCTCTTATTTTATTATGATGATCATTTCTCCCAATGTAGCTGGGTGTCAACAAAATATTTTCGCATTAGAAAGAGAAAGTTGGTGATTGAAATTTCCTAAATACACTCCTGGAAATGGAAAAAAGAACACATTGACACCGGTGTGTCAGACCCACCATACTTGCTCCGGACACTGTGAGAGGGCTGTACAAGCAATGATCACACGCACGGCACAGCGGACACACCAGGAACCGCGGTGTTGGCCGTCGAATGGCGCTAGCTGCGCAGCATTTGTGCACCGCCGCCGTCAGTGTCAGCCAGTTTGCCGTGGCATACGGAGCTCCATCGCAGTCTTTAACACTGGTAGCATGCCGCGACAGCGTGGACGTGAACCGTATGTGCAGTTGACGGACTTTGAGCGAGGGCGTATAGTGGGCATGCGGGAGGCCGGGTGGACGTACCGCCGAATTGCTCAACACGTGGGGCGGGAGGTCTCCACAGTACATCGATGTTGTCGCCAGTGGTCGGCGGAAGGTGCACGTGCCCGTCGACCTGGGACTGGACCGCAGCGACGCACGGATGCACGCCAAGACCGTAGGATCCTACGCAGTGCCGTAGGGGACCGCACCGCCACTTCCCAGCAAATTAGGGACACTGTTGCTCCTGGGGTATCGGCGAGGACCATTCGCAACCGTCTCCATGAAGCTGGGCTACGGTCCCGCACACCGTTAGGCCGTCTTCCGCTCACGCCCCAACATCGTGCAGCCCGCCTCCAGTGGTGTCGCGACAGGCGTGAATGGAGGGACGAATGGAGACGTGTCGTCTTCAGCGATGAGAGTCGCTTCTGCCTTGGTGCCAATGATGGTCGTATGCGTGTTTGGCACCGTGCAGGTGAGCGCCACAATCAGGACTGCATACGACCGAGGCACACAGGGCCAACACCCGGCATCATGGTGTGGGGAGCGATCTCCTACACTGGCCGTACACCACTGGTGATCGTCGAGGGGACACTGAATAGTGCACGGTACATCCAAACCGTCATCGAACCCATCGTTCTACCATTCCTAGACCGGCAAGGGAACTTGTTGTTCCAACAGGACAATGCACGTCCGCATGTATCCCGTGCCACCCAACGTGCTCTAGAAGGTGTAAGTCAACTACCCTGGCCAGCAAGATCTCCGGATCTGTCTCCCATTGAG
This sequence comes from Schistocerca serialis cubense, assembly GCF_023864345.2. NCBI lineage: Eukaryota > Metazoa > Arthropoda > Insecta > Orthoptera > Acrididae > Schistocerca > Schistocerca serialis. Next base: position 289,380,991 of record NC_064638.1, read on the forward strand.
CATGTTTGGGACTGGATGAAGCGTCGTCTCATGCGGTCTGCACGTCCAGCACAAACGCTGGTCCAACTGAGGCGCCAGGTGGAAATGGCATGGCAAGCCTTTCCACAGGACTACATCCAGCATCTCTACGATCGTCTCCATGGGAGAATAGCAGCCTGCATTGCTGCGAAAGGTGGATATACACTGTACTAGTGCCGACATTGTGCATGCTCTGTTGCCTGTGTCTATGCGCCTGTGGTTCTGTCAGTGTGATCATGTGATGTATCTGACCCCAGGAATGTGTTAATAAAGTTTCCCCTTCCTGGGACAATGAATTCACGGTGTTCTTATTTCAATTTCCAGGAGTGCAGATCTTGCCGCAAAGAAAATCATCTTTGTTTCAGTGACTGCCACCCCAACTCGTGTATCATATCAGTGACACTCTCACCCCTATTGTGCGATAACATGGAACGAGCTGCCCTTCTTTGCACTTTTTCGGTGTCCTCCGTCAATCCTACCTGGTAAGGATCCGATACTGTGCAGCGATGTGATGGGATGTGATATATGAGGGGTTGGGCTGTTTTGGGGGAGGAGACCAGACAGCGAGGTCATCGGTCTCATCGGATTAGGGAAGGATGGGGAAGGAAGTCGGCCGTGCCCTTTGAAAGGTACCATCCCGGCATTTGCCTGGAGCGATTTAAGGAAATCACGGAAAACCTAAATCAGGATGGCCGGACGCGGGATTGAACCGTCGTCCTCCCGAATGCGAGTCCAGTGTGTACTGTGCAGCAATATTCCAGCAGAGGATGGACAAGTGTAATGTAGGCTGTCTCTTTAGTGGGTTTGTCCCATCTTCTGAGTGTTCTGCCAACAAAGCGCAATTATTGTTTCACCTTCCTCACAATATTATCTATGTGGTCTATACAATTTAAATTGCTCGTAATTGTAATGCCTAGGTATTTAGTCGAATTGACAGACCTTAGATTTGTGTGATTTATCGTATACCCAAAATTTATCAGATTTCTTTTAGTATCCATGTGGATGACCTCGCACTTTTCTATGATTAGTGCCTATTGCCACTTTTTGCACCATACAGAAATTCTCTCTAGATCATTATGTAATTGGAATTGATTGTCTGATGATTTTACTAGACGGTAAATTACAGTGTCATCTGCAAACAATGTAAGGGGGCCCTTGTCAGAGTGGCAGACGACATGACGACATGGAAATGGATATGAACCAACAATAGTCTACTATAATGATCCTTCTGTACTTAAGCTAACCTTTCACCATTGTTAATTCCAGCATATTAATTATATGCTTGGCAACATCAAATATCAAGTCTGTGTATTAGGTGATAGTCATGCAAAGGGTGTGGCACAAATAATAAATGATCGGCAGTCGCAATTCAGAGTAACAGCCATTGTCAAACCTGGTGCTCCCCTTAATGAAATAGTAAATAATTGTGAAAACTTAGTTAAGACTGGAACATGCTGTGTGCTAATAGGTGGAGCAAATGACATATACAGAAATGAAAGCCAACTAGCGACAAGGGCACTTCAAACAGCTCTAAAAAAGCTGTCAGATCTAAATTTAAAGGTTCTCGTTGTAAGTGTGCCACATAGACATGATCTAATCGAGGAATCATGTGTAAACAAAGAAATGAAGTCAACAAATAATAAATTCAGGAAGATCTGCTGTGCTTTTAAGTGTGCAACTTTTGTGGATGCATACAGCTCAGTGAGAAATCATTTCATGAGGCATGGACAGCACAGGAACTATTATGGAAAAAAGATGATGGGTGAAAAGATACTAGAAGAAATAAGCCGCATAACAGTAGAAAAGTTCCCTAAAATCCCACTCCAAATGAGGACAGAAGCAGAAGAAAAGAAAACCTTAACAAGAGCAACATTTGCTGAAGCACTACAAACATCATCATCTGCTATTGTAAATATTAAAATGTCATCAGCTGCCACAGCTAGTATAAACAATCAATCAGCATCATCAACTTCAAGTAGGAAAAGCAACAGAAACAAGAAACCTGTGGTACAACAGGATTTTTGGTATCCAGCCATAATGAAAACTCCAAGATAACAGTGTTAAACGAAAGGAGAAATACCACCAGTGCTCACTCCCCTGTTCTGAAGATTATGACTCTAAATGTGCAGTGCCTCAAGAACAAATATTGTGAACTTGAAATAGCAGTAACACCCAACCTGATGTCTTGTGTATTACAGAACATTGGTGTAAGGACCAAGAAATTAGTAGTATTCATATTAATCCATTTAAACTGGCAAATAATTATAGTAGGAAAATTGCAAAAGGTGGTGGAGTCGGTATTTACCTTAGACAAGAGTTAGAATTTAAAAAGAGATGTGAAGCAGAGAACTTAAGTATTGAAAAGTTTTTTGAAGCAGGTGCTGTCCAGCTATATGTCCTGATGAAAAAAGTCATAGTCATAACAGTGTATAGGTCACCATGTGGAAACATAGAAGTCTTTTTTGATAAATTAGAATTGTTGCTAAATACTATTTACAAAAAAGAAACTGTGATTATTCTTTGTGGTGATTTCAATATTAATCTTCTAGTTGAAAGTCAACAAAAAAGGCAATTTTTGGACATATTAAAGAGTTTCAACATGTCACCACACATAAACAATTCAACTAGAATAACAAACACCTCCAATAGCCTCATAGATAACATTTTCTCAAATATGTCAGAAACTGACATAGAGGTAACAAACATAGATTTAGGATTGTCTGACCACAATGCTCTCACCATTGAAATCCCTTTAAGGTCAAAGGAAGATAAAGGTGTAAATAATATTTACAAAAGAAACTTCTCTGTGGACAGCTGTCATCAGTTCATAAGTATCTTAGAAAATGAAAATTGGTTAGATGTTTTGAAACAGTCAAGTACAGATGAGGCATATAGTGTATTTGCATCGATTTATATGATGAACTTTGAGATGTGTTTTCCAAAGAAACTGAGCAGAGTCAAGTCTACTGGATACATAAAGTCAAGTTCTTGGATGACTCTTGGAATTAAGAAATCAAGTGAAAACATGAAAAAACTGAATTCAGAGTTGAGGGAGTGTACAAATATTGATTTTATAGAATATTTAAAGAGGTATAGGAAAATATACCGCAGAGTAATTGCAAATGCAAAGTTATTAAGTAATAATATGGAAATAAAACAGTCCAGAAATAAAACTAAAATAGCATGGGAAATTGTGAGAAAAGAAACCGGGGTACCTACCAAAGACAAGGAAATTATTCTAAAAGATGAGGAGAATAAAATGGTAGATAAATATGCCATGCCTAATTATATAAATAATTACTTTTTAAATGTACCCCAGACATTAAGCAGGAATCTTGGGGAGCAGATTAAGATGGAAGCACCCAAGGCAGCCAGCAGTATGATGGCAGTTCCAAGAAACGAAAAAGAAGTTTTAAAAGTGATTAAAAGTCTGAAGTCCAAGATGTCAGCTGGAGTAGATGAGGTGCCAATAATATTAGTAAAGAAAACAGCTAATCAGATAGCGAAACCATTGACGCACATAGCAAACTTGTCAATGGCTGAGGGCGTATTTCCACAAAAACTGAAAATTTCTAAAGTCATTCCCCTGTTGAAAAAGGGTGATAAACTTAAAATAGAAAACTACAGACCTGTCTCACTCCTCCCAACTTTCTCTAAAGTTTTAGAGATACTAATGAAATATAGAGTCACACATTATCTTAATATGCACAATCTGATAAACAGTAATCAGCATGGATTTCAAGCTGGGAGAAGTACCGAAACAGCTGTACTAGAATACACAAAAGAAATAATCACTAAATTGGAAGAGGGAAATAGTGTAGTTGGGATAAATCTAGATTTGTCAAAAGCCTTTGACACTGTTGACCACAGCATACTTTTGAAAAAGCTTGAAGCTATAGGTATCAGAGGACCGGTAAAAAAGTGGTTTGAGTCTTATCTGGAAAAGAGGATGCAGGTGGTTGAAATTACAGCACCAAATATTATTCAAAAAATTAAACTAAGATCAGATCCAAGGGAGGTCACAGTAGGAGTACCTCAAGGAAGTGTATTAGGCCCCTTGCTGTTCCTCATTTACATTAATGATATTCAGGTGTCAGAGAGAAAAGCTAGAATCATGTTATTTGCTGATGATACTAGTTTAATAGTTAGTGATATGAAGCAGTCATTGCACAATACTGTGGACCACGTCCTACAAGATATACAAAAATGGTTTAGTGCTAACAAGCTAACACTGAATGCAAAAAAAACTAATTATGTGCAATATGGAAAAATAAGTGAACAGGACGACCTAAATCCCACCATGGAGGGCAAACAACTTGAAAGAGTACAGTGTGCAAAATTCCTGGGTATGCACATTGATGAGAAGATTAATTGGAAGGACCATGTGGTGAACTTAGCATTAAAACTAAATTCAGCATGTTTTGTGCTTAGAATAATTTCAAGAGTTTGTAGTAATGACTGTACCAGATTAGTATATTTTGGCTATTTTCAGTCCATTGCATCCTATGGGATAGTATTCTGGGGAAAAACAAATTGTCGTCTAAATGAGATTTTCAAATTGCAAAAACGTGCTATTCGGATAATGACCCACAGCCCACCTCAAACACATTGTAGGCCCCTTTTTAAAGCATTGAAAATTTTAACAATTCCATCATTATACATTCTGAAATGTCTGTTGGTGATCAAAAGAAATCAGGACAAAATGAAAACCAATACAGACTTCCATAATTACGATACACGGCAATGTAAAGATCTCCACATACAAGCTGTAACAAGGACCCAAAGCCAGAAACATGTATGTAATCAAGGCATCAAACTTTTTAATGCACTACCAAAACATATCAAAGAGCTGGAAAATGAGGATAAATTTTAAACTGTTCTAAAGAACCACATGCTTGACAAATGCTATTACAGCATAAGTGAATATCTCTGCGCAACTGTATAAAATATATGTTTAAGTTAATGTGACAAATGAAATTACATCAGTGCATAATAAATTATGTTATAAAAACACTTATTAGTTGTATATTGTATTAAACATAAGATAGATTAGTATGAATTCAGCACAGATACAAATTTTGTAAAGATATTATATAGTTGTTAAAATATTATATAGTTGTTAAAATGCAACCTGACAAATCCTATATCACAAATGTGATCATTGGGATGATAATAAATAAATAAATAAATAAATAAACATATGCCTATCAATAGGCAGAACACCTTATGATAATAATGAGTTTAAAAAAATGAGCGAACTTTGCATTGGCCACCAATGCTAAGAAATGATATGAATGATGTCCTCCAGGACATCAACAATATATAATAAAGGAAATGAAAAAGACAAAACATAGAAAATACCCCCTTAAGAACCATACACTGAGACACTGTTGTTTCCCCTATACATGAATGATTCCCATTCCATACTCTCTCACTGTAACTACCACATCTATACTGATGATCTTCAAGTGTGTCTGAGCACCAGAAAATGAAGATATAAACTTCAATAACAAATACAGCAAAGCTGTTTATAACTAGAACAACAAAATAAAGACTTAAACTGAACTGTATTAAATTGGAAGCATTCCTCATAGCTCATTAATGGCTTATCAATTCACCCCTGCATGAATCACATTTACACATTGCTCTAAATAATTTACATATCCCTTTCAGTCACTCAGTTAGAGATACTGGTGTAATACTAAATGAACACATACATTAGAGCAGAAATACTGTGTCTGTGTGCTGTAGCTATATGTGTCGCTTAATACTTTACAAAAATGCAAACTGTTTTTGGCCCAAAAATCTTGAAACTAAAATGATTTTGTAGCTAATTTTCCCCATCTTCAGTTATTTGACGTTCTAAAATAAATATCAAATAATAACAAACAATGGAAAATCCAGTATGGAATGTAACAATATAATGAAAAAAAAGATAGTTGCTACTCAGCATAAAGCAGAGATGCTGAGTCGCAGAAAGGCACAAGAAAAAAAGACTGTCAGAAAGTTAGCTTTCGGTCAACAAGGCCTTCGTCAAACCCCCCCCCCCCTCCCCCCACAAATGCAAGTCATATGTGCGCGAGAGTTACGTTTGTGTATGTGTTTTCTGTCTATTTTTGACAAAGGCCGTGTTGGCTGAAAGATAACTTTCCGACAGCCTTTTTGTTGTGCCTTTCTGTGACTCAGCACCTGGTAAGTAGCAACTATCCTTTTCAAACAATAACAAATTACAGTGGATTTACTTTCCTATGGAACGGTATATGGGAGATATTATAAACACCGTACGGCAAGTTGATATTGTCCCTTACCACATAATAAGATTCTACTTACAAGCAGCACAACATTGCAATTACCATACAGTGTGTCTGCATTGTAGATGCCTTAGTGATCGTAGCCTTTGTGTAGTAGTCTTACCTCCCCTCCTCCCCCTTTGATACTACATGTATTGATGTCATGTGTTGTAAGCACATGTCTATGTATAACATGCCCTGTAACATTAGATATATTTCCAAAGTTTCAAAAATAGACTCATGTCTGCAATGAAACTATGGTTGTTTTCTTAACCAAATTCTCGACTAGAAAGCCATTTCAGTCTTACCTAGGATTTGATACTTGGGCAATGTATAGCTCTACAACACATGTGGTTCAATATAGTCATAATGTCGAGTGGTACATATCTGCTTTCATACCCAGAAGTAGATTTCACTGCAATGTTGTATGTAGTTTTCCTGTGATCCTACAGTCGAACTACCAGGCACTGGCATGTAGTGTGAATTATTAGGTAACACATTTTGAAATATATGAATAATGTTGTTGTAGTCATCAGTCCGATGACTGGTTTCATGCCGCTCTCCGTGCTACTCTATCCTGAGCAAGCCTCTTCATTTCTGAATAACTACTGCAACCTACATGTTTCTCAATCTGCTAACTACATTTATCTATAATTTTTACCTCCCACACTTCCCTCCAGTACAAAATTAGTGATCCCTTGGTGTCTCAGAATGTGTCCTATCAACTGATCTCCTCTTTTGGTCAAGTTGTACCACAAATTTCTTGCCTCCCCAATTCCATTCAGTACCTCCTCATTAGTTATGTGATTGGCCAATCTAATCTTCAACATTCTTCCGTACCACCACTTTTTGAAAGCTTGTATTTTGTTTTTGTCTAAACTGCATTTCCATACATTGCTACACTCCAGACAAATATCTTCAGAAAAGACTTCTGAACACTTAAATCTATACTCGATTTTAACAAACATCTCTTCTTCAGAAATGCTTTTCTCGCCATTGCCACTTAACATTTTATATCCCCTTTACTTTGGCCATCATCAGTTATTTTGCTGTCCAAATGGCAAAACTTATCTATTACTTTACGTGTCTATTTCCTAATCTAATTCCCTTAGGATCACCTGATTTGATTAGACTATGTTCCATTATCCTTGTTTGGCTTTTGTTGATATTAATCTTACATTCTCCTTTCAAGATAGTGTCAATTCCGTTCAATTGCTCTTCCAAGTACTTTGCCATCTCTGACAGAATTACAATGTCATCGGCAAACCTCAAAGTATATACGAATAATAATAAATGAAAACTGATTGAATTACATGAATAACTGACATAGGTGACAAAAGATTTATATTGTATGTACCAATTTATTCAATCAGACAAAACATCAGAGCTGTTAAAGTGATAGTCCTACAGTTTTATTTAAATACGCAACAAAATTAATAATGTTTTCCGAGTGCGGTAAAACTTGTGTAAATGTGTAAAGTGAGTGGCAGCAGAATCCCTATATGTGACCTACATACTGTATAATTGGTCTGAAAAACACAGACTCTGAGAATCATTTTGCGGTTGGAGCTCTTTCCTTGTCCGCATCTGCTTCCTACTATGTAATAAGAAAAAGTGGTTCTACCTTGAGCGAACATAATCTTTCTTGTTTTACACACACATTTCTCACTGAAGTTTGTACATCTTCAGTGTGTTTTATTTATTATCTATAGTACAATACAAAAAGAATTTACACATTTACCAGTTTTTGCAATTCTAATTTACATTACTGTAAGCACTGACATAAATATTAACATGAAGAAAAATCCACCTTATTATTACATATTGGTGTTCACAAGTCTGTCTGGTATTTACAGCACAGTTATAATTATTATCTACTAGTATATCACCTGCAATTAATAAATGTTTATCAATATTCTGTTATGTAATTTCTCATACTTTAGGCCTAATATGACATTATTGATTTTTTTCTATAGTACTACTGTCATTATATTACATCATCTTGTAAACAAAGATACTCTATTTTACTCTTTGACTACTGTTTTTAAGGTTACAGTACTGTTTTTTTCGAAAAATTCTGTTGAAATGCATGCTGACTGTGATTAGGCTTTATGAAATGTTGACTGAGGATGAGGAGCAGACACTACGTGAATGTGTACTTCATTTCTTCTGCTACGATCACTATTGTGTGTACTTACGTTTTGTAGATCTCTCTTTTTGGTGACATTGTATCACTGTTTGTGTGATGTTCACTCATTCCGCCATCTTGTTGTGGGTGGAAATTTTTAATTTTCCAGTGACATTAGGCTGTTGGGATGTATGTATATGTGTGTGTGTGTGTGTGTGTGTGTGTGTGTGTGTGTGTGTGTGTGTGTGTGTGTGTGTTTGATAATTCCTTTAGAGCTGAGAACAAGGATACATTGCTTAGTGCTGTGTATCGATTTATCACTTCTTTTCCTCCCACTATGGCTTTTTGTATGGCAATTTTCTTCTATTATAACTTTCTGTGGAGGTCTTCTGCTGCATTTAAGAATGTTTAAGTCTTTGTTTATGTCTGCTGGTTTGTGTTTCTCGTACATGAGATGATCTGCAAATGTGGAATGACTGCTGTTACTCTTAAGCAACCTTCCGTGTTCAGCATATCTGATGTTGAAATTTCTACTTGTTTGCCCAACATAAATTAAGATGCAGTGTTGACTCAGGAATTGGTAGACCTTAAGTGTTGTTTTTGTCTGTTCAGTGTTTATTGCCCTAAGTTTCTTTTGTACAGGGTTGTCTGTTCTATAGGCATTTTCCAGTATGTATGGGTAGCAAAACAAGAAAAATTGCATTGTTCAAGGCAGAACTACATTTCCTTATTACATAGTAGGAAGGAAATATGCATTGGGAAAGAGCTTTGACTAAAAAATGATTATCTCAGCACCATGCTGGGCATTAGTAAGCTCTGCAACAAACTCAGAAACACAACAGAAAAACTACATCAGACCATATTCAATACAAAATTTAAAAAAAATCTGTCTGTCTGATAAAGTACTACCTATGTACATACATGTCACTGTAAACAGTACGTCACCAGCAGCACAATGTGCCAAATACAAAGCAGAAGTAGGTTGGTTGAAACGGGAAATTAAATATCTGCATTCCAAGGACACGCTCACCCTTGAACTGTTAAAAACTCATCTTGAACTAGCATATCATACAAAAATCTGAGAAATATTTATTGACATCATGAGTAGAGTTGAACACCACACAGAAATTCTAAAGGAAAGAGAGTGGTGAAAACAAAAACAAAAACTACACACATTAATAGAAATAACACACTAGCTAATGTTAGAGACAATAAGCGAACATTCTATATATGACCAGTCACTCTTACTGACATACAATTCACAAAATGAGAACTAAGCCTACTAGAAAGAGGACCTAAACACACTGTCAATGCACAGGTTACACACAAGGCAATAGTGGATCTAACAACACAAAGTGAACACATAATAAAACAACAAGTGAAGAACAACTACTCTTATTTAAATTTAGGGCTAACAAGAGAGTTAAAAACCAGAGGAAATCAGATGCATAATAAAGAAAACCAAATTACAAACAGATAAAAAGAAACAACGAAGCAAAAAAATCCAGAAAAATAATATATAACATTAGAAGCAACGGACTTCTCATCACAAAATCAGACAAGACCAATACCATGATTGCAATAAACAGGAGGAGGGCAAAAATATAACCTCTTAAATTTATAGAAGAGATTAATGTAATATAACTAATCAGTGTCTCAAAACACAGACACTTCTATATTATTTTTTCTAAAAAACTTTTTTCTAAAAAAACTTCACAAATATTTACAAAACTGAAAATACAAAAGCTGAAGGGCACCCACACTAAACACACTAACAAATATCCACAAGCAGGATACATCAATACGCCCACTCATAAACTGCAGAAGAGCACCCACATATCACCTAACCAGAGAAATGCACACATATTTACAGAAATATTACATTTACACAGACAACAGTATACACAACACTGAGGAGCTTACAGAAAAGATTTTAAAAAATCAACATCGCAACAATAGCAAAACTCACATCATTTGAAATGACAATTATTTGCACCAATATCCCCACAATACAGAAACCATCAACATCATCGAGCAGAAATTGGAACAAGAAGACTTTCCCAAACCTTACATAACAGAACTAACAAACATTCTAAAATTAATCACAGAACGAAACACATTTGACAGCCACTTCTACTCATAACAGTATGGACTCTCCATCAGCTCACCAATCAGCGGAAGCCTCGGCAACATCTTCCTAATGTTGAAAACAAAATATTTGAAACCATAGTGAAACACAGACAATACAGAATAATATGCTGGTATTACATACGTAGACGGCATCATATTGTAGTGCTTCAAGAATTTCGGCTTAAATTCTAGAACCACTCGGCCTTCCACCATCTCGAACACACGATATTTTAGATGTGAGTGGGGAGAAAGGAACCCTATCTACTGTGCGCCACCTGTCTGTGTGTGCTGGTCCCAAGTTTATTGTAAGAAGACTGTAGACACGGCGGTCGAATGGCACCGACAAGTACTTGTTGGTCAGACCATGGAAGTCATAATGAAAGCGCACGGCAGAAGCAAGGAACTTCTGAGTTATTCTGTGCTGTTTTGTAACTGTGACTATTGTTAGTGACGAAAGAGCAATTGAGTGAAAAAAGGCTTTTAGTAACTTTTAATACAGACTTGCTAGAGGCAAGACATGTTTATGATTTCTGTGGCTGTTAAACCAACTATGTAGTAAATGTGTCTTAATTGTGTCTACTGTGAGACGACATGGGCAACTTACAAGAAGTGAGAAATGACAATTTGTTCTTTATGAAAGTTGAAATATACCGACAGTGAACTAAAAATATTCTTCGAGTACCTACTTATATGACGAGTAAATAGAGAGTCTTATATATTCCTTTAACTAGCATCATTCTTTGGAGAAGAAGTTTTTGGAGACCGACATAGCCGGCTATCCAGAGAAGAAGATCGGCTGTGCATACTGAGTAAGTCAATGCATGTAAAAGAAGTGGGAAGGTTGCAATCCAACTTCACACATTCTTGTCATCAAAAACGTTAGAATATGCCTTCTCGAAAATATCAATCTACCCACATACAACAACTTCACAATTATACAAACACAGTTCACCCATAGATAGAATTCACCACAGAATCAGAAAAGGCCAAAAGCTAAATTCCTTAGACATCACAAAACACAGACACAACAACTAATACCAATTTTCCATACTGAGAAAATCCACAGGCACCAGCACAACCATACATCAACAATAAAGCCAATCCATTACCCACAAGGGTTCTGACACATGCTACACAAATTGAATAAAACTCTCCTCAATGAGAACAACTACAAAAATGTGCTACAAATAATCAGACAGAAGTTGAAAATGGACAGAAAACATAATGAATGGAAGTAAAATGAACAAGATAGCTGTAAGTGGTGATTTCTTTATTGTCACAACTAGTTCCACTGCATTAAAACAGCAGCCTCAGGTGAACTACAAAAGAAGGAAAGGATCCCATGTAATACATATTATCAGAATACTATAACAATCTTTTAAAAATTCAAAAAATTTAAAATTTTTCAAGAACGCAAACAACTCACACCAATGGAAACATTCCCCTACTATTACTGTGCAGTTTTACTTAAAATGTAGTAAACGGACAATCAATCTACTATTAACAAACCTGATTATTAACAAACACTCAAATTAGATATATGTTTTAAGTATTACTATCTTACAATTTTAGTAATACAAAACTCAGTATTCTATTTATAAAAGTTACACATACATACTTATCAAGTAACAAGCTCAACTGCACTCATTACCATGAATGTAATAAAACATTTAGAAAAAATAAGTAAATGACTGATCTACTGAAACATCATCTCATGCTCGATCTACTGATACCATCACAGCTTCTGGATATTTTGCTGTTTTTAAATTACAAATGTTTTTAAAGTTGACTAAACCAACTTCACAAAGAGAGTAATGTACAGTATGATATGAGACTTGCCCTGCTGCAGTCATTTACTGCATAACTGTGGCATATTTGATGATCTGACACATTTCATTAATAAAGGTATTAAATGGTAAAAGGCCAGAAAATAAAATAGGTATAAATGTGAGGCATTGGGAAATGATTGCTATAGTTCTCGACTATCATCCCATACCTTGCTTCTTAAGACATCATGTGACATTCAGCAAATGGCTCAAATGGCTCTGAGCACTATGGGACTTAACTTCTGAGGTCATCAGTCCCCTAGAACTTAGAACTACATAAACCTAACTAATCTAAGGACATCACACACATCCATGCCCGAGGCAGGATTCGAACCTGCGACCGTAGCGGTCGTGACATTCAGCAGTTATTAATTTTTACTGACTGGTGTGACTGTATTCATTTGCTGTCTGATAATATTCTTTTGCTCTCAAGATCTAACTCAGAGAGTTTTTTAGATATGTACAATATTAATATTCCAATAGATCCATGTCAGTGCCAAGTTTGTGCTGATATGTTTGTATTAGTGCTACAACAAAATACCAGTTTATTACAGAATTGAGAATGTTTGACTGTCATCATATTCCAAGTGGCTGACACTGCCATTACGCAGGTTTCCTGCATTGTGTCTTTCACACTGTCAGCCAGAAACTCACCTATCTGCCACTGGCCGTCCTTTTGCCAGTAAGCGTGAGGCCATCCTTGAAACCCCCACCCCTGTTGTTGTTCCTGTTGGTCAAGTTCAGCCCAGCTAAATCTTACCATCAACATCTTAAACTTTAACATGGACAACATACCACTTATCTTACATGTTTTATCTCTTTAAATAATGGTCTCTTCCTTTGTTTCTCATTGAGTCTACATAAGCTACACTCTCCACTCCAATACTGTTGCCTAAAATTGTTATGTCCTGCCTGTTTTTCCCTCTTTTAATTTTGATTTTATACTATCGCCCTTGTATAGTTAAATCATTTATATAATCTCATGAATGCTCGACTTATAAAGAAAAAACAGGCTGGGGTACTGCGACCTTTTAGAGGAGGTGGGGACGGGGGCGGGGGTTGAAATTTAGACTTCTCAAAACAGTATCTTGAAGCTTTTCTGCACATTTTAAAATTGCAAATACAACATTTGTTCTAGTAAAAAATAAGTTCTATTGTACCACATCTCAAGATTGTGGATTCTGATTTAGTTTTTTTTTTTCTCTCCCCCCTTGACAGATACTGGTATGGAGTACCAGTACTGCCATCATATACTGCATTGTCATAAAAAAAATTATACGTAACGCCTAAGGTGCCTGGTATGATGCTCAAGAGGATCTGGACAGCCCTAAACTGGCTAGGGTAAACAATACAGAAACAGCATCAGTTCTAAGTAAATACAACAATAACTGTGAACACAGTTCAAAATGATACTGATATTACTATTCTCAACAGTCTTAGTTTTTGGAAACAAAAGATTCACACCACACAGGCTTAACACTAAGACTCTAATCTTTGCTGAATAATTGTAAATGAAAATTTTAAACCGAGTTTTAAGTAGCCAAGTAAATGTCTCAGTGGTAAAGTCATGGGGGTTTGATCCCCCATCAGTCCTAAGATTTTTATCTGCTACTTACCACTTCTTTCATCTCTGGCCTGTTTGTTAATGCGAAAAATTTTGAAATGCTCCACAGTTTGTAGTCCATGTACCCCTATAACTGACTGGGTAGGTCAATTCACAAGTTGGATGTAGGTAACAGCAAATCACCTCTAATAGGACCATGCCCAGTAAAGCACTGTGATGTTCAAACCAATCTTTGGGCTGATGACAGCTTTACATTTTTTGTAAACCATTTTAGAGGACTTCCCATTTCTTAGACTGGCAGTATGCAAACCTATCACAAAAATCAGTGAGTGCCTTGGATCGATGAAGGAAAAGAAGTACCTACTCTCAACATCACAGGTTTTTTTAATGCCATGCGTACGTATCAAAGGGTATATCAGAATGATGGGATTATCTGGATCATTAAACATAAACAAATTTGCAGGCCGGAGCAGATGGACAGGTTAGCCATGACAGAGACTTGTTGAGTGCTGCCTAATTTAGTAACCCTGCCAGCAGTGCAAATAGAAGAAATGGATGCATCGACAGGCACGACATCACTCGTGTCCTGCAAAGGTACCTGTGGCAGGAGAGCAATCGATATTGCAGGGTGGTCATGCAAGCTTCCATGAGAGAGCAAATAGGCAGCCAGTTGTGGGATCACTCTCAGTTTTCATTATCTGACTTGCTGAAAGAAGTGAACTATGACTGCCATTTCTGTTTACCGGGACTGACTTAGTCTTGTGTTAGACAGTGCTTTGGCTGATGAGTGTATGGTTTCCACCACCACAAGACTTAAGCGGAACTATGCTTAGTATTCATTTCACCCCTTTGGTTGTTACAGCACAGCAATACATTTACCATATTCTGCACTCTGTTTTGTTGCCCTTCATGGCAAGCCATTCTTTGGCTTACATTTCAGTAAGATAATGCCCACCCGCACACAGCATGCTTTTCTTCATGCTTGCCAAGATCACCAAGGTCACCAGATCTCTTCCGATACGAAAACGTTTGGAGCACTATGGGCAGGGACCTCTAATGAGCTCAAGATTTTGATAATATAATGCACCAATTTGACAGAATTTGGCACGATATCCCTCAGGAGGGCACAAAAACTCTATCAATCAATGCCAAGTTGTATAACTGCTTGCACAAGAGCCAGAGGTGGATCAACACTTTAATCACTTGTGCAATTTGTGAAGCTACTTCTCTTGAATAAATCACCCAATTTTTTTTTGTCTGTACATGTATATCACATCTACCTAATTGCATCCCATTTGGATACTTTCTTCTTAGTGTATCTTCTTATCCTCCTCCTTTTTGTCATCATAAAGTGTATGTAAGTAAGACAATCCAGCTTAGCACAAAATACTTTCCCAATATGTAGGTGATGAGGGTAGTAACAACTGTTGTGGAGAATGTTCCACGTGGTCATTTGGCTTACCCTGTACTGGCAGGCCAAGTGTCTGGTACTTACACGACAGACACCTTCCACAGTGTTGATCACATTTTTCTTCAAGTCTGGTGTCCGAACATCTCGGGTACATCCTTCATGATTTCCTGATTCTTGAAACAACCCTGTTTCAGACAAACGGCGAAACACTGTTGCAAACATTGAATGCTGTGAATGTTGTCAGCAGGGATAGGTCTCTTGAAACGACCTTGCTACCTGCTGCCCATTGCCATTTGCCTTTCCATAATATGGAGCTTTTGTGCAATGCTGTATTACATCCACTACAAGATGAGTCACCAAGAGAAGAGAATCAGACAACATTATCAATATCTATGGCAGGAGAGGGCACTAAGGCATGACGCATGAGGAAGAATACCACGCTCTAGGAGGAAACCATGCATACTGTAGCTGTGCCTTCATGGTACAGTGCATATTAGACTGCAGTCTCTGTAACAAAATATAATTGAATAAATGGTCTCTAGCATGCAAACCATGCATTTCCGGACATAATTTCATTAGACCTTTTTTGTTCTGCATCCTCTCATTGATCAATCCCTAGAGTTTGTACATGGTGGAAAAAATCACCCTGTATAATGAACACCTTCCTTCAAAATGGACAACCATAACTAGGAGGTCAATGCAAGTAAAAGAGGGTTGAGAGCTACACGTGTAGCACATATCAGAAAATGACCTAAGAGATAATAAAAGTAAGATAAAATGGAACGACATAGTTGAGAAGTGGGGAAAGCACAGTTGCTGCCCCTTTCACCTGTGAGCTAAGAATGCAGCAGGAAGCTTCTCGATTTCTAACCTGAATATGGCTGAATCATTAGAACTGCAAAAAGCCACTCTCTTGGAGAAAACATAAAAGTAGGAGAAAACATAAAAGTAACTTTGCTGTCCTGTAATAATCAGCCAATATTGAAAAACTCGTAACTCACTGTTCATTAGCATTCGGTCAGCAGGAACATTCCATGAGGATGTGAGAACTGCCAGTGAAGCACCATTGTCACACTTCGTAGGTGTCTTGTAGTACAGGGTACAACCATGAGTCAGATGGGTCCAATAAATAAAAAGTGAACATAAGACAATGATATCTTTCCTTGGGAAACAAAGAGAAATGTCACAAAGCCAGATCTCTTTGATGGCGCACAGTTTGTTGTAGAGATCAGGAGCCCATCATTCCATGCTCTAGTTGCAACGGATCACAACTCCCACCTGTGATCGCATATTGGTCCCTGGTATCTCCATTACCCATGTTGGTTGAGTAGTCTCTTCCCTGGTTAGGCAATCAGTTCCAAAAATTCCCATGTGATCCAAGATCTACAGGGAAACAACTAAGCATGCAGTACAGCTGAGATCATAAAGATGGACATGGCTAACTGACATTACAAGATGGTGAGACCAGCATCAGTCAATAGCTTCCAGATTATGCAGTTGCCAATTTTGTTCTTGATGAAACAAAGGCCACTGGCAATAATCACTGGTTACACCATGATGACACAACATGCCCCTAATAAAGAGTACTGTTTATGGCCTCTAGCAAGCATGGAAGTATAGTCCATATTTTCTCCAAATTTAGACACATCAGTATAAATCATTTCAGCATTTTGGTGTTCCCAGAGGACTGAGGGAAAACAATAAGGGTGACAGAGATTTTATGTCCTCGAAATATGACTAACTGGACATGTGATCTGGTTAGGCACCACTGGGTAGTACATGAAGTCACCCCCTGGGTACATTTGAGAGGATGGAGGACTGGATCCCAATGAAAAGTGCCCACACTAATTTGGCAGCCTTCCTGGGTCAATTTTCAAGGGGGCTGATATTCCTTAGATGGAATAAGAACCTTATAATCCAGATGACTAGGTAATTGGCAGATGATAATTGCATAATAAGTAATAGTTAGTGGCAGTGAAACAGTACAGGTAGGATACTAGCATCCATGGAAAACAGTCAACAGGGCTTGTACAAAAGGAGCCACTGGCTAGTCTTACATCATAATGATGAACTAGGTCTAACAGCCAAAAAGCCAATGGGTCTGCTGAACCATATATCCCATCAGTGATCTAGTCACGACAATACCAGTGTACTATAGAAGTATAGGAGGGTGGTATGATCAGTGCTACAAGGGGTAGGGGTAAGAAATCACGCAGCATTAAGCTCCCACAAGCAGCTTTTTTTAAGCTGTTGAATATGGAGTAGCCATATCAGTTTATTATCAAAGACAAGGCCCATGAAATAGGACTGAATGGCTACTCTGAGGCATTGGTTCCTCAAATAAAGTTATGGGTCAGGGCTGATTGTGGTTTGACAACAGACTGGGTGACAAACCAAATGCAAAAATCATTAACACAAAGGGTGGGAGTAACACCCTGACTCTCAGATTCCACAACTCTTTTATTGGGTAAAACAAAAAGTGTATCACTGAACACTGAGGGATGCAGCCCTCCTGCACCTGTGGAGAACTGAGGGATGCACCAATTCCAACCTGAAATAGTAATGGTGGCAAAAAGTAGCAGGTAAAAATTGGTAAGGCGCCTTGGAAACCCCAGTTGGCAGCATGAGACATTGCGAGGGTTCGTTTGTATTTCAAATTACCTCATTGTGATCTTCAGCTTGCAGTAGTCTGAGAACCCCTTCCTCTTCTCTGTAAAATAACTAATTTTTACTAAAAACCAGGACTTGACAACTCTGATATTTTAAGGCTTTTATTGTGCCTTTAAATACAACATATATTAGATGATAAGTATCTTGTTACAGGAGACCTTCTAGGTAACAAACAAGTGTTTCTTCAACACATACACATATAGATTATTGACAAAAACTTCTGGTCACTGGTATTCCTTGACAGCATGGCTGGTGCAGAAGACTCTTTGCTGCCTTTGACTACTTTGCCTGCCAAGACTCCAGGTATGTCTTCAACTCTCTTGGAACAGCACGGAGACCAGGCGGAATATCTCAAGCAAATAATAAAATACACAAAACATGACTTGTTCCCTAATAAATCTTCTTACATAATAATTAAAACTTTATATCCTGAATGATTATACTGGATAACCAAGATTGTTCCTTTATATTCAAAACAAGTATGAATCAAACAATCGAAAATCCAGGATGGAATGTAACAATATTAGGAAAAGGAAAAATGCTACTCAAAATATTGCAGAGATGCTGAGTCGCAGATAGGCACAGCAAAAAGACTGTCGCAAATAAAGCTTTTGGCCATTAAGGCCTTCATCAATAATAGATGTAGACTGGTGCTGCTGCTCGCAGTGTGGTTTCAGTTGCCTGAGACTACAGTTGTGTGTGTGTGTGTGTGTGTGTGTGTGTGTGTGTGTGTGTGTACTTCTATTGTTGACGAAGGCCTTAATGGCCAAAAGCTTTATCTGTGAAAGTCTTTTTTTTTTGTTTATCTGCTACTCAGCATCTTCCACTATATGGTGAGTAGCAATTTTCCTTTTCATAATATTGTTACAAAATTAGTATGAGGTTTCACTTCCACTCATCAAAATTATTTCCAAGCTTTGGCCACAAAATATCTGGAAAATCAGATACCCCTCACAATATGGTGATGGCAGAGTATCATATGCCTTGCGCAAGTCAGAACAAGACAGAGATAAGATGTTGGCAGTTGATGAAGATCTGCCAAATGGCTATTTAAAACTTGATTAGGCAGTTAGAAGTGATAATGATAGGTTGAGAAAAGGTCTTGTGATTCAAAGATCCAGTCCAATCAACAGGCCGCCATCATCTCCTGCAATCTGCATAGAGCATTCATAAGACTGACTGGTCTGTAGCTGTCAATGAAAGTCAGATTTTTGGCTGGCTTGGGGATCTGGATGATGGTACCGTCCCATAACAGTGAGGGGAACTCATACCTAATGCAGATACCATTAAAAAAAATTTGAGCGGGTAGCACTTATGATCCATATACAGGTGTTGAATCATTTGATTGTGAATTAAGTCAGGCTCTGGAGATGTGTTATTCAATGGAACAAATTGAGAGCTCTAAGCGGTTTCCATTTATTAAAAGGTTTTTTTATATGGTTTGGAGCAGTTTATAGCAAAAGATGGGCAGGCATTTGTACACATAATTTACCTGCTCAGAAAATGTGGAGATAAAATGTGGACCCTGACACCACAGTAAAGTGGTTCGTGAAGGTTTCGGCAAGGACAGATGGGTCAATAGAGACTGTCATTAACTAAGAGACCAGGGATAGTTGTAGGCCACTGGTAGCCTAGTAGACCAAGCAGCTTGATCCTTAACATGGGAGAAAGATGCATTCATTCCCAAAGAGGAGACATAGCGTTCCTTCTTCTTTTCCTTATTTATAAAAATGAGCCTCATCATGCAGCCACTTTTAGGTTATGAGGTTGACCATCAAGGGGTGTTTCTACTTCTAGATGATTCTGCTTCGATGCCATAGTTTCTTCAGACAACCATGGGATCTGCTGCTGGTGCCAAGGCTCTGAAGAAACCACTTACAGGCTGCTTAAGTTGCCACCACACAGATGATGTTACAGTCCCACCACAATGAGAGGTATTTATTTCTAAGGCAGATACAACTGAAAACCTTGAGTAGCTAGCATTTATGATCCACATGCAAGTGTTGAATCATCTGGCTGTGAATCAAGTTAGCCCCTGGGGCTGTGTTGTGGAGTGAGTTGATGGCTTTATGCAATTCCCATTCACTAAAAGATTCTTTATATGCTTCAGAGCAGTTTATAAATGATTAATGGAAAATCTCATATAAGATGTGAAACAAATACTAACAAAGAGATAGAGGGGCTGGCCAGTACTTACCTCAGCTCAGTACAGCCGATAGATACACACAAAACAGAACTGAAAATTTACATTCCTAGCTTTCGGAACTTTGTTCCTTCATCAGGGAGGAGAGAGGGGAAAAAAGGGAAGAAGGGAAAGTGGATTCAGTTACTCACAACCCAGGTTATGAAGCAACAGGGAAAGGTAAACAGGGAGGGTAGCAAGGATGGAGGCATGGTTGTCAGAGGGAAGCCAAAGATATTCTACTGTAAGTACTGTGCCAGCTTCAAACCAGAGAGGATGCATACAGAAGTAAAGAGGTATATAGTATAAAGATAAACACAACTATGTAGGATAAAAAGATGCGTGAATGGCTAAAGAGGAAAGGGAAAGAGGAGAAGACTGAAGAGTGAATGGGAGTGAGGTTGTTTAACGTAGGTTCAGTCCAGGGGGATGGCGGGATGAAAGGATGTGTTGGAGTGCAAGTTCCCATCTCCGCAGTTCAGAGGGACTGGTGTTGGGTGGGAGAAGCCAAATGGCACATACGGTGTAGCAGGTTCCTAGGTCCCTAGAGTTATGCTGGAGGGCATGCTCCGCTACTGGGTATTGGGCATCTCCTAGGCGGACAGTTCGTCTGTGTCCGTTCATGCGCTCAGCCAGTTTGGTTGTTGTCATGCCGATGTAAAAGGCTGTGCAGTGCAGGCATGTCAGCTGATAAATGACATGTGTAGTTTCACACGTAGCCCTGCCTTGAATTGTGTATGTTTTACCAGTAGCGGGGCTGGAGTAGGTGGTTGTGGGGGGATGCATGGGGCAGGTTTTGCAGCGGGGTCGGTTACAGGGGTAAGAACCGCTGGGTAGAGAAGGTAGTCTGGGAATATTGTAGGGTTTAACAAGGATGTTATGGAGGTTAGGGGGGCGACGAAAGGCAACTCTGGGTGGTGTGGGGAGAATTTTGTCAAGGGATGATCTCATTTCAGGGGTTGACTTGAGAAAGTCATATCCCTGGCGGAGTAATTTGTTGATGTTTTCGAGGCCAGGATAATATTGGGTGACAAGGGGGATGCCTCTGTGTGGTCTGGGGGTAGGAACATTGTTGTTGGACGGGGAGGAATGTATTGCTCGGGAAATCTGTTTGTGGACAAGGTCTGCAGGATAGTTGCGGGAGAGGAAAGCACTGGTCAGGTTATTGGTGTAGTTGTTGAGGGATTCGTCACTGGAGCAGATACGTTTGCCACGAATACCTAGGCTGTAGGGAAGGGAGCGTTTGATGTGGAAAGGATGGCAGCTATCAAAGTGAAGGTACTTTTGTTTGTTTGTGGGTTTGATATGGACAGAGGTGTGGATGTGAGCTTCAACAAGATGAAGGTCAACATCCAGGAAGGTGGCTTGGGTTTTGGAGAAGGACCAGGTGAAATTCAGATTCGAAAAGGAGTTGAGGTTATGGAGGAAATTAAGGAGTGTTTCTTCACCATAAGTCCAGACCACAAAGATGTCATCTATAAACCTATACCAGGCCAGGGGAAGCAGCTGTTGGGTCTTCAGGAAAGCCTCCTCCATGCGGCCCATGAAGAGGTTGGCATAGGAGGGAGCCATCCTGGTTCCCATGGCCGTTCCCCTGATTTGTTTGTAGGTCTGGCCCTCAAAAGTGAAGTAATTATGGGTGAGGATGAAGTTGGTAAGTGTGATAAGGAACGAGGTTTTTGGAAGATCTTCGGGTGGGCGTTGGGAGAGGTAGTGCTCAAGGGCGGAGAGACCATGGGTATGTGGGATGTTTGTGTAAAGGGATGTAGCATCTATGGTGACAAGAAAGGTTTCAGGTGGGAGAGGAGTGGGAATGGATTTGAGGCGTTCTAGGAAGTGGTTTGTGTCTTTGATGTAGGATGGGAGTCTGCGGGTGATAGGTTGTAGGTGCTGGTCTACCAGAGCTGAGATACGTTCGGTTGGGGATTTGAAGCCTGCTACAATGGGACGGCCAGGATGGTTCTCTTTGTGGATTTTGGGTAATAGGTAGAAGGTAGGGGTACGTGGCTCAGGTGGAGTGAGTAAGTCTATGGAAGCCGTTGTGAGGCCTTGTGAGGGACCTTGGATTTTTAGGATTTTTTGCAGCTCAGTCTGGATGGAGGGAATGGGATCCTGGGTAACAGCTTTGTAGGTTGAGGTGTCAGAGAGTTGACGCAGTCCTTCTGCCACATACTCCACACGGTCAAGTACGACAGTTGTGGAGCCTTTCTCCGCCGGGAGGATGATAATAGAGCGGTCTATTTTCAGCTCCTTAATGGCACGAGATTCAGCTGGGGTGATGTTGGGGGTTGTCGGGATGTTCTTCAAGAAGGACTGGGAGGCAACACTGGATGTGAGGAATTCCTGAAATGTCTGCAAGGGATGGTTTTGGGGGAGGGGAGGAGGATCCCTTTGAGAAGGCAGTCGGAACTGTTCTAGACAGGGTTCAACACTGGGTCTAGTACTTGGGGGCTGTGTTTGGGTAGTGAAGTGATATTTCCAGTTGAGGTTCCGGGTGAATGAGAGGAGATCTTTAACCAGGGCAGTGTGGTTGAATTTAGGTGTGGGGCTAAAGGTTAAGCCTTTTGATAGAACAGATGTCTCTGAAGGAGAGAGGGATCTGGATGAGAGGTTTAGGACTGAATTGGGACTGGTGATATGTGGCATTTGACTGTGGTTATAGTTGAGATTTGGTCTGTGTGGGGTATGTGCTGGGATGGGGAGATTGAGTAGGGTGGCTAGGCTAGGTTTGTTGGCTATGAGGGGGGTTTGTTGAAGGTTCTGTTGTGGTTGGTGTTTGTGAGGGATAGGGAGAGGGACCCCACTTCTTAGGTGTTGCACTAGCACTGTGGATAGTTTTTTCAGGTGGTGTGTGGCATGGAACTCAAGTTTGCAGCTGGCTTCTAGGATGATGTTCCTCAGTGTGTTCTCCAAGCAAGGGTTTGAGAGGTGGAGGACTTTGAAGAGAGATAGGAGCTGTTGGGAGTGGTGGTTACATGAAGTAGTGTAGAGATTCAGGACAAGTTGGGTAAGGGCTAAGGATTGAAGGTTCTGGAAGTCCAGGAGAGACTGGTGGAAGGAGGAATTGCACCCGGAGATGGGAACTTTTAAGGTAAGCCCTTTAGGGGTAATTCCAAAGGTTAAGCAGGACTGGAGGAAAAGTATGTGGGATTGCAGTTTGGCTACGGTGAATGCATGTTTCCGGAATGAATGTAAATAATGTGGTATAGGATTAGGGTACATAGTGGGTAACTGGTGGGTAGGGAAATTAAATAACTAAAGTTGAGATAGTAACCATAAGAAGGAGTAAAACACGGAGGGAAGGACGAGAAGGAAAGAAATTGTGTTGGTAATGTTCAATACCAAAGGAAGACCACTAAATAAGAAAAATACGGAAAAAGTTGACCAGACCAAGCAAGTATGTCCAGATCAGGGCAAAAAGAACACACGTAGCTCATAAACAGAGATAGCGAGTGGCGAAAAAAAAAAAGATCGCGCGTGCCGCAAAAGCGATCGCGCGTGCCGCAAAAAAGATCGCGCGTGCCGCAATAAAAGATCGCGCGTGCCGCAAAAAAGATCGCGGGTGGGGCAGAAATGTCCCAAAAAATTTTTCTTGTGGCAGAGAAAGATAGCCAATGGCAGAAAAATATCGCCAGCAACAAGAAATCGACGGAAATGGATGATACTGGTAGGTGTGGAAGAGATTGTTGGCAGTGATTGTTGGCTGGGAAACAGCGAATAACGAACGTTAAAACTATGGAATGTTGAATAAATAAATCAATAAATAAAAAAGAGAAGAGGACTATAAACGGAACAAGATAGTAGGAGGAAGATGAAAGTAGCACAGTTGGTGACGAAAATATTTATTTATGTATATATAAAACACTGAAGAAGAGAAAGTGTTAAGATGACAGACGTAAGTGATAGCTAACAAAAGGGACAAAACAATGAAGGATGTGGACCATATAGGTGATCTAAATGATTAATGGAAAATCTCATATAAGATGTGAAACAAATACTAACAAAGAGATAGAGGGGCTGGCCAGTACTTACCTCAGCTCAGTACAGCCGATAGATACACACAAAACAGAACTGAAAATTTACATTCCTAGCTTTCGGAACTTTGTTCCTTCATCAGGGAGGAGAGAGGGGAAAAATGGGAAGAAGGGAAAGTGGATTCAGTTACTCACAACCCAGGTTATGAAGCAACAGGGAAAGGTAAACAGGGAGGGTAGCAAGGATGGAGGCATGGTTGTCAGAGGGAAGCCAAAGATATTCTACTGTAAGTACTGTGCCAGCTTCAAACCAGAGAGGATGCATACAGAAGTAAAGAGGTATATAGTATAAAGATAAACACAACTATGTAGGATAGAAAGATGCGTGAATGGCTAAAGAGGAAAGGGAAAGAGGAGAAGACTGAAGAGTGAATGGGAGTGAGGTTGTTTAACGTAGGTTCAGTCCAGGGGGATGGCGGGATGAAAGGATGTGTTGGAGTGCAAGTTCCCATCTCCGCAGTTCAGAGGGACTGGTGTTGGGTGGGAGAAGCCAAATGGCACATACGGTGTAGCAGGTTCCTAGGTCCCTAGAGTTATGCTGGAGGGCATGCTCCGCTACTGGGTATTGGGCATCTCCTAGGCGGACAGTTCGTCTGTGTCCGTTCATGCGCTCAGCCAGTTTGGTTGTTGTCATGCCGATGTAAAAGGCTGTGCAGTGCAGGCATGTCAGCTGATAAATGACATGTGTAGTTTCACACGTAGCCCTGCCTTGAATTGTGTATGTTTTACCAGTAGCGGGGCTGGAGTAGGTGGTTGTGGGGGGATGCATGGGGCAGGTTTTGCAGCGGGGTCGGTTACAGGGGTAGGAACCGCTGGGTAGAGAAGGTAGTCTGGGAATATTGTAAGGTTTAACAAGGATGTTACGGAGGTTAGGGGGGCGACGAAAGGCAACTCTGGGTGGTGTGGGGAGAATTTTGTCAAGGGATGATCTCATTTCAGGGGTTGACTTGAGAAAGTCATATCCCTGGCGGAGTAATTTGTTGATGTTTTCGAGGCCAGGATAATATTGGGTGACAAGGGGGATGCTTCTGTGTGGTCTGGGGGTAGGAACATTGTTGTTGGACGGGGAGGAATGTATTGCTCGGGAAATCTGTTTGTGGACAAGGTCTGCAGGATAGTTGCGGGAGAGGAAAGCACTGGTCAGGTTATTGGTGTAGTTGTTGAGGGATTCGTCAGAGCAGTTTATGTAAGAGATAGGCATGTATTTGCAGCTACTGTTTAACATTCACCATAGCAAAGTGGGTCATGAGGTGTTCAGTAAGAACAGATGCACCAGCAGAGACTAAAAAGGTGGGAAGGGCAAGAGTGAGGCCAGACCACTGAGCAAGGGCAGCCTTGGCCCCCCTGGGTTGGAGCAGGTGACAGGCCACCCATCCAATCCCTCAAGTAGCCAATGAGGCCAATGTGTCCTACCTTACAAAGAGGAGTAGAAACTACCTTCAAGGTAAAACATAAAACAAAAAGAGTCACTTTGGCATCATCTGCTAGCTCCAGAGGCAACATGTCAAAAAGTTGAAGGTTTCACCGTATGGTGGCCAAATTAGGGAAGTCCTGTAGAGTATGGGTCACTGTCAGACAGGCACCACACCAGAAGTGGGGTTGATCTTCATGCTGTAGGATGTAGCAAAGGGTCCGCCAAAAGTGGTCAATGTGAAACCCAACAGAATGGTAAATTCCTTATGAGAAGCACACAGGGCAGACTGTTACATGGTCATGGTCCCCTTTACTGCTCACAGTTTGTTCGGAGAAGCCAGAGCACATCAGTCTGTGTTCCTAGTATCCAAAAACAGATTGTGTAGGGTCACCCAAAGGTCCAATTCTGGTATCTCCATCTCTAAAGTCAGCATGCTGGTAGTTAACTTAGACAGCAGGCCATCATCTTTGTTCCCTGGAATCCTAACGTGACGTGAAGTCCAGACAAAGATGACCAACCACCCAGTTTGATGGATGTTAGAAACAAATACCTGGATAGTCAAAACCAGTTGATATCAAGGGCAGCTCTGGCAACTGCCTTAAGACCACTCAGGGAGTCACTGCCAATTAGGAACATCTCACAAGTGCAAGAACAAATGCGATGGAATGAGCAAATGATGGCCACCAACTCTGCAGTGAATACACAGTATCCATTTGGTAGGGAACATAGTTCACTATACTTTGCACATGTGTAGGCAAAGCTGGTTCGTCCATCAACCATAGAGCCATCAGTGTATACAACTTTTGAACCCGGAAATTCATCAAGGACAGCCAGGAATAGACAACGAAAAGCCAGCGAAAAGCCATGGTGTCACTGAAAATGACAGTTCAACACAGATACAAGGACGGAATACACACCACCGGGACATATGTGATAGCTCCATGACCAGAGGCGACAGTGGGGGAAGTTGTGAGTTCAGAGCAATGACACTGTATGCAAACTGCAATCATGACTCCAGTATTGGACCTCTGTTGTGGGAGGTGGCTCTCCTTACCAGGAAAAAGAACACAGTAGTTTGGTTGATCAGGGAAGCAGCAAATGTTTATTGAATAGTTGAGCAGAAGTTGTTGGTGCTGATCAATATTGGAGAAAGCACAATGTTTGCAAGCAGGCTGTTCACACGGCTGGTCCAAAAGGCACCTGTCGCATATCAGACCCAATGATGGTGCATCTGGTCCAATATCCACAATGCTGCAGGTGATTGCTGAGCCATATGCCAGACTTCCATAATCAAGATGGCAACGAATCAGAACTTTGTAGAGCCACAAAAGTGTTGAGTGGTCTGTGGCCCATCTGCTGTTATTGAGGCAGCGAAAAATATTAAGGTCTGACCTGCACAATTGCTAAAGTTGGTGAAAACGGAGGAGCCATGCCAACTGGGTATTGAAGAATGATCTCAACATGCGGTAAGACTCCACCACATTGAGCAGTTGGTTGTCAAGGTAGAATTCCAGTTGCAGGTGAACAGTATGACAGCTACAGAAATGTATGATGCATATCTTGGTGACTGAAAACCAATAGCCGTGGGTGAGAGCCCAGGACTGCACCATGTGTTCAAGCAACTTACAGACAACATTAGTGAGGCTAATTGGGCAATAGCTGTCCATCTTGAGGGAGTGTTTACCCAGTTTCAGTACTGGGTGATCACACTCTACCACCATTGAGATGGAAACTCACTTTTGTTCCAGATAAGGTTGAAAATGGAAACGACATGACACTGGCAACCTACAAATACGATTTTTGAGTATTTGTCAGTGGATACAGTCAGACCCTCAGCCATCTCAGGGCATAGGGCCAGGGCACAGAGGAGTTCCCACTCACTGAAAGTGGCAATATAAGTTTCCAGGTAGTGTGTAGTGAAAGGTGAGTGAATTAACTCCACCCACTGTTTGAAGACACGAAATACAGGTTAATGATTCTCAGTTGTAGAGGCTCATGCATAATGCCGGGCACAATATTCAGTAACAGAATCTGGGTCAGTGTAGAAAACATCAGTCAGAAGACACCAGGTAAACCTGTGGGATATTGCTGTTCACAGAGGCCTCAAATGTTTATGCAAATCTACAAAGGAGGGGTATATGGTCCAATGGTAGTAACATACCATTCCAGCATTCTTGTTTCTGTCATTTTATTACATGGTGGACCTGAGCACAGAACCATTTAAAGACAATGTGATGCTCCATCAATGGATATTGCTTATGGTGTTGAAGGGCTCAACTGTGATCTCTAAAGGCCATAGTGATTTCTGAAGTCCACCAAAGTACTGTCTTTTTACAGGGATCCCAAGGAATAGAGTATCACTAAGTCTGCTGCTGATAAAGTGGCTGTCATTGTGCTCTGGACAGATGCATCGATACCTCCAATGTGGCAGGGTGCTAAGGATGACAGCAGAGGTAAACGCATCCCATTTACTGCTGTTGAGAGCCCAACTGCGTGGAACCCAGGCATGTGATGCTGAGACAGGGACAAGGTGATCAGAAAATGATCACTGTCACACAGGTCACTTTGGGCTCTCCACAGGATGGAGTGGAGAAGACCATCCACAGGATGGAGTGGAGAAGACCAGGGCTGCTGGTGGAAAGATCAATGGTCGAATAATATCCATATGCCACACTGAAGTTTGTTGGGATACTGGTATTCAAGAGAGAAATGCTGAGCCATATGGGCAAAGTTTCCATAGCTTTACTGTGGCCAGTGGTTGTAGCCCACCCCACAAATGGTTGTGGGTGCTCAAGACAACCAAATTGAGGGAGAGTGGGGGCACCTGAGAAATCAGTGCAAACAATGTGTTCTGGGACATTTCACCATCAAGAGGGAGACACACATTACAGACTGTAAAATCCATAGACATCTTCACAAGAAGAGCCCGGCCTTGAAAATAGTAGCAAGTAGCTCATGTTCGCTGTAGACATACTCCAGATCATACATGCAAACACTTTGTCATAGTCTGCTCATTTCTTAAAATAGCCCCAACAGCCATGAAGGGCAGGGGTTTGCAACCCTGGGAACCTAAGTTTCCTGGAGGGCAACGCAGAAATCAGGGGAAATGTGTAAGAGGCACCATAGCTCAGCCAGGTGGTGAAAAAACCATTACAGTTCCACTGGAGGATCACCTATTGGAATCCTGTGTGGGACGCGAGGGACCAAACAGGCAGGTCACATGCGCTCTGAATCAGGTTGTGTCTAGTGCCACTGGGGCAACCAGGAACTGTGCCTCATTTACAGAGTTGGGACATGCGGGGTCTGGTGGCATGGGGAACACCAGAACCTCCTCTGCCTTGGAGGTCTTCTTTTTGTCCTTCTCCTTGGGTGACTTCAATGTCTATGGGAGTTTGTCTGCTCTAGTTTCAGGGACAGGGGAGGAATGCAAAGCAGTGAACTGTGACTTCTTCAGCCACTGGTTGTTATATGGTTGCAGAGCAGCACACTCCTGGGAGGGAAGCATCCGAAGCTGCTCCTTCCTGGCAAAACACACTAGAGGAGGATATTGCTTCTCTGGCTGAGGGCTGGGGATCACTGTCCCTGGTGGGTTGGGAGTCAATGCTCCCAAAGTTGTGTGCAAGAAATGGTGGTAGGAGGGCTCCCAACCACCAGGGGAGCAGGTATATTCAAGTGGCCCCAAGGGTCCCAATAGAAGACATGAAGGGCAAGGGTACTGCTGCTAGAGAGGATATCACTGTAGCCACAGCAATCATCAAGGGGTGGGCACAAGGAGCATATGTGTAAAACTGTTGTTCACAATCTTTACAGAAGGTGTTGGCATTACAATGCAAGGACATTGCCATAATCTCATGCACTTGAAGCACCTCATGGGAAGGGGAAAATACAGTTAAACATCACACCACCATCTTGGTCTTTTCAGGCAATGAGTCACCTTCAAAGGCCAAGATGAAGGCCCCAGTATCAATCCTATCATTCTTTGGTCCCCGTTGGACACAAAGGACAAAATGTAGACCCACATTGTTCCATTATCAGCCTGTAAAAGGAGGTTGCAGTGGAAGATAGTACCCTGTACCATACTAAGGAAGTTACGGGGATGATAGTGACAGGAATGTCACCTAGCTTGTCACAAATGAGCAGTACTCGTAACTGTGCATGGGACAACATTTTAATCAGAACTGAACCACTTTTCATTTTTGAAATCACTGCTTCTCTCCCAAAGCTGCCCTTAGGTGCTAAAAAAAAGAATACCAGCTTTGTGGGCAAACCAGTTGATCCTAGTGCAAACTAAGTATTGTGGGGAGTATTTCTGTTGCCCAGAATCCCTTTGCCCTAGCGACAACAAGCACATACTCCTTGGTATACCACGAGGAGTTTCCAGTGCAGGCATGGTAAAGATTTATTTTGAGTCACCATGCTTCTCTTTTCTTTGTGCTCCTGTCACACACCAACAATAACTTTCACATCCTGTGTTCTTTGGCAATTGCACATTCAGCATTACTCACTGTTAAATGTTTGTCCAGTAGTGTGGTATGGCAAATTCATTTGTTGTTGCAGGTGTGTGTACCAACAGCACTTGTTATGGTATGTGTACTAACAAAAGGCAAACAAGTTGGCTGCTCTGTTGCTGAATTGTGATGATTCTGAAGCTAGAGGGCTATACTGCCTGAAATAGCTTTCTTGCCTCAGAATGTGGTATGTGTTGCTTTACTCTGGTCACCTGAAGTTTGTTTGTATCAATAAACACTGGGCACTCTCAGCTCCATGCAGGCTAAGATGTATACCAGGTACCTGGTACATACACAGGTAATCTGCACCTGTCACACATAGCTTGGTCTGTGCACCTGATGTACAGCCTAACCTTCGGCACCTTAAATACTGTATGGGGTTACAATGTGAAGGTCATACTTTCACGTGTTGAGACCAGCAAACATGTACTGTGGGAGTTTGGGAGCATTAAAGATAAGTATGAATTCTGCAATCTTCTCTGGCCCTCCACTGAACCTTTTCATAGTATCAGTATATTCTACTATCCCTTCTTGTTTCCTTACCTGAAGCAGTTGGTTTGTAACCAAGTACACAATGTCTCTGCAGCTGACAACTTCTTTGCTGTAATTCAGCGCTTTGCATAGCTGACTAATGGTCGGGTACTTTCCATGTATTTTAGCATTCAGTAGCTTGCCTACTAGGGCAACACTGCTGTCCTACCCAGAAGTGTGACATTTCTTAAGTTCTTTACTGACTTGACTGATCTGGTTATTCCTCCAAAGCTTTGTTTATGAAGAACAGAGATAAGTTTTAAAGCTTCCTTCTCTCATTCTCAATAACTCTTAAATCTAATATCTAGCACAGAATGTGGTCTGTCACTGTAAATGTCTTTATTAGCTTTAGCAGATTTCTCACATGGGCTGTCCACCTGAGGCCTTTTGATTGGTAGAGCTTCATTAAAACATGTCGACCTACCAATACTGTTGAGAGTTTTTTTTTTTTTTACACTACCTTTAAATCCCATGAGTAACTAGGAAAAATGGTTGAACTAGACAGAGCCCCACTTATCGGGACAAGCATTATACAACTGGGGTGTGACCAGTACAACAGGTGCTGCCTGCTGCCTGATAATTAGAGTTTTCCTTAAAAACACCCATTCATCTCACCAGTGTCTATTGCACAATGAGATTGGGGTTTCTAATAAAGGTTTGTACCATTGCAATCTCGGCAGTTAGGCAGTTAAGGCATGAACCCGATTTCCTGAGACAAACAACATAGCAATACCATGCCTCACAGTGGCATGGAGAAAGAAGGAATGCTACAGTAGCAGGGACGTCACCAGGCACTAACAGAGACTGATATCAAGGGAAATACAAGATCAAAGGATGTGATGTATAAAGTTTCCACTGTTATACTCTCATTTTTGCCATCTTTGTAGATGTCTCCTTCGTCTCTCATGCTATAGCAGGTTGTGGTATGGACCAGGCAATCGAATTTTACTGTCTTACACAAGGGTCCCAATTGATAATAGCCATTTATTGTTACTGATGCCTTTCTCCATTATAACTTCACCGAATACAATATGCCACTGCCTTTATTTGAACTACATGGTCAGTAATTGAATTGAATCTTAGACCAAATGATCAACCAATATTTCAGGAAACTCTCTTATTATCAGAAAACTCTCTTATTATCCACAGATGAATTATTACAAAATCCTTCGATTGACCCATACAACTATTTACTACAACAGCTTGCCCATGATTCTGGCAACCAACTGCCACTGCCTGTGGCACTAAGCACAGAGCAAACCAACCCACTGTGATGGCCAGAGATACAGTTTAATTTTTTCTCACAACTGGACAATGTTATTGTACTCTAAGCTTGTATGTACACACTGAAATTTGGACAAGTTGTGTGGATGTTGGAAGTTTGTTTCTATAGGTTCCCCTTGAAGGAGAAGTAGTACGGGTAATAATGTAGTTTTCACATGGATAAGATGCGTCTACACTGTGTTTGAAACATATTCTGCAACAATTTTCAGAACATTGTCTGTGGCTGGTTTTGGACTGCCACTGTTTGAAACACATTGGCAGCATGACAACCAACATTTGCAATGTGTTGCGAACATAAAAACAGTGTTCGATAGCTGTGTTTGCACAGATCAAACGAACACTGTTTCTGGTCTGCTACCACAACATGCTGCTATGCAGCGGTAGTGTTTGTTTACACTCTGTCTTACTTCACAAACTGCAGGAATTTGGAATAAATATGCGAGGTTTTGATAGGAATCTCCTATTGCCAAAGACAGAAGAGTAACAGCAAGTCATTGCATCACAGGAATTGCTTTCCTGAAATTTGTGTCTTTCCCTGAAATAACTGACCTTAAAATATTCATTAGAATTCTGAAAGCAGAGGGCGACATCCTCGAGAAGTTACAAACACCAGAAATGTCTTCTAAATTCAATTTACACAGAATGTCATTCCCATCATGTCTTATATAGTACCAGTAAATAGCTGATTCTTTAAAGAATCAACCTCACATGGATAAAACAGTTCCAAACATCTGATTAGTTTACAAATGAGTTAATGTGTTAAATATTTTACTTCAAGCATGTAAGGGAGAAAAAGTTTTGAAAATTTTTTAAAGTTTGTTGGAAGTCAGTAAGTGCTCTGATTATGAAACATTGGGTGAATATAGTTCAGGTAATTTGCTCTCCATTTTGAGAGAGAGCAAGTTTTTCACAAATCTAAACATCTATGATGTCATATCTCATGAACTATGTGTTGCACAATGATATAAGTAGTATATGTGGATACTACTTGTGAACTGTGTTGCGAATACAATCAGTAGTAATGATGAAGCTTCCTGGCAGATTAAAACTGTGAGCCAGACTGAGACTCGAACTCGAGACCTCTGCCTTTCACGGGCAAGTGCTCTACCAACTGAGCTACCCAAGCACGACTCACGCCCCATCCTCGCAGCTTTAATTCCGCCAGTACCTCATCTCCTACCTTCCAAGCTTCGCAGAAGCCCTCCTTCATGCTTTCTTCCAGGAGTGTTAGATCTCCAGGTATGCAGGAGAGCTTCTGCGAAGTTTGGAAAATAGGAGACAAGGTACTGGCAGAATTAAAGCTGTGAGGATGGGGCGTGAGTCATGCTTGGGTAGCTCAGTTGGTAGAGCACTTGCCCGCGAAAGGCAGAGGTCCCAAGTTTGAGTCGCGGTGCAACTCACAGTTTTAACCTGCCAGGAAGTTTCATATCAGCACACACTCCACTGCAGAGTGAAAATTTCATTCCAGTAGTAATGATGATGATGAAGTCCCATACTCCGTAACAGAGCGTAGGGGACAATGCGGGAGACCGGCACCGCTGCACTAGGCAAGGTGCTAGTGGACGTGGTTTGCCATTGCCTTCCTCTGACATGAATGATGATGATGAAGACACAACAACAACACCCAGTCATCTCGGGACAGGTGAAAATCCCTGACCCTGATGTGAATCGAACTCAGGACTCTGTGCTCGGGAAGCGAGAACACTACCGCGAGACCACGAGCTCAGTAAAGAAGTAATAAATTAAAATGTCATGCCTGATGCTGAAGTTTTACAGCACGAATAGAAAAAAGGGGTAAGCAGTAAACATTTTTTGTTTCATCGTTTTGTGGGGGGGTCGGCGAAAGAAAAAGTTTCACAGAGTTTTGAAATAATGTGTGAAATTCAGTTGCAGACACTAAGAACTCTCATTCCACCAATGATGACTAGTCTCTTTCTTTGTCTGTGTATTTTGTTGAGTATTATTAATGCAACACCACACATCATTTAATTCCTCCTCTTCACTTGGCACAGCATCGCAGCTGATGTGAATGCTGTGAGATGAATGCTGCCAGTTCAGTGAAGCAGACTATGCGTAAAACATACGCAGTAAAATGTTTGTCGCTACTGTAGACGGGGATGTAAACAATGAACATTGTTACTAACATGTTATTTACTTTTATGGAACAATATTGAAAACAATGTTGTGAACAGAAACATGTTTTAAGCTCAGTGTAACGTGGCTTAAGGAATGAAGTGGTGGGTTGTTAGTCAATATGTCATTTGGAGAGGCAGTATTCTATGGTGGCAATGCTGTGGGCATGGGGATGTTGGGGTAGAGAGGGGTGATATCAACAGTGACAAGCAGGGATCCTGGTGGTAATGAGGTGGAGATTGTTGATACATGATGAATAAAGTAGTTTGTGTCCTTGAAATGGTAAAATAGGTTTCAGAAAATAGTTTGGAGGCACTGGTCAATAAGTGATGATATTCTTTCCATGGGAGTGCACTAACAAGCTACGATGAGGAATTAGTGGTAGTTAGGTTTATGGATTTTAGGAAGTGTGAAAGTGGTGGGTGTGCAAGAAGACAGAAAGACTCAGGATAGATGGACTGATTGAGCCTCAAAATGTAAGAAGGAATTAGACATTATGATGGACTTCTGGAGTTGAATTGGCAATGGCAAGGCTAGAAGATGAACGAGTCAGAATGTTGGTGGACATCTTGTCAGGTATCACTGTAGTTCATCACAAGAGTGATGGAGCCTGTGGCCACCTGGGTATGAGACATCTGCAGTGATCCCTTGCCCAGTATGCTGAGTTGATAGTAAGGCCTTCACAGACAGGTACTAAATGGCAAACCTATCCTGCGAACAGATCTCATGGCCATATCTACAAATGGCGATCATTCTCTAATGACTCGCACATACTACCTGCAAAGGAGTGTCCCACTCATTACACAATATCACCCCAAACTAGAACAATTAAGCACTCCTTTTGCCAGTGATTCAACTGCCTATCACCATTCCTGGAGATGAGGAACATCCTTCCTACCCAGTATAAGGTGGTCTGCTGCCTGACCTATCAACAACATAGTTTAGCCTTGTGCCACAACCCCCCCCCCCCCCCCCCCCCAACACTGGAGTAAAACGTTTCACATATACTCGCTCAGCCCATCTTATTTCAGTCTTGTCACAATCACATCCTTCTTATTAGAGGCAGGGCCATCTGTTGAAGCAGTGATTTACATAGCACCCCTAGTGTAACTTTTGCCTACCCTTTTATGTGGTGAACATTACCACAAATCAACGGTCCACTTGAATGAAAAGTCGTCATCAAACTGTGGTCAAGAGCAAAGTTCACTACTCAGTGGCAGAATATACTGATGAGAATGACACGTTCAACTTCAATGGCTGAATCACAACCTGTGACATCTGGACCACCCCCTGCCCTCCAACAGCCATTGCTCTGAATTAAACAGATGGCAATTCTACTTACTACATATCCTTCAATCCTGCAGTCGTGCAGTCCTGTTGGCCTCTGCTAGCCATTATCCTACACTCGCTCTTCTTTCCACAATCACTCTCTTCTTCTGTTCTACCCCATCTCCCACAAGCCATACTACCTTCACTGTGTATGTTAACAATGTCGGTTAATTGCCTGTTGTATGTTCAGTTATAACCACATGGTGAAGTTTACCCTTGCAGCATAAATAGGAGTGAGCTATTTGTAAATGGCAGTGTGATGGTGTACATGTAGATTCCAACTGGTAAACAGCATAACTTGGCAAATTAATCTCAAACTTTGAGGACAGTTCTAAAGAAACTGTTAGTGTTAGAACTTCCTTTATGTCACCATGAGATGACTAGGGAACCACAAATAGCAAAAAATGTCCAAAAGTAAGCTATAGCATGTTAACACTGAGCAAATTTTGTACTACAGCAAATGTAGAGGCTTTAATGAAAATGTATTAGGAAATGAAATGTTCACACTCACTAAATTAAAACGTAACGACACAGCGACAAAAAAAGAAGTCATTAGGTGAATTGCTGGAATGTCCTTACAACAGATAAACTGCAATATATCATTAGGTTGTAATATCTATTTATATTCGAAGAATTATTCTGATACAATTCTACCCCTGAATGACGTTTACTAATTTTCTATCTTCATACTCACAGAATCCATGCGCACAGTAGTTTCATACAATAGCTATGCCATGAGTGCATAATTATTCTTTGTAGTACTCTCTCTGGTGGTTGTTAGAAAAAAAAGCTTCCGACATTGTCTTCGTGCCGATTAGCCTGAGCTTTGTTTGAAGAATTGTAATCTGAATATTGAGATTTATGACAAAAGATAACTGATACGAAATTGTATGATATCCTTCATACAAAAGGTGTGTATTTGACATTTGAGAATTAATGATATTCATCGATATACTGCGTAGTTGTTAATCAGAAGGGAACTTCCGAAAGACTGGATACGAACCTGCATTTAATAATCCAAGAGCTCCATTACTTCTTCG
This sequence comes from Schistocerca serialis cubense, assembly GCF_023864345.2. Taxonomy (NCBI): domain Eukaryota; kingdom Metazoa; phylum Arthropoda; class Insecta; order Orthoptera; family Acrididae; genus Schistocerca; species Schistocerca serialis. The sequence continues at coordinate 289,417,483 of NC_064638.1, forward strand.
GAAGGTTAAACTTCATCAAAGCCAAATATCCGCTTGATCTGAGGTTTCTCGACTGATTATACAATGCTCCCAAAAATACGAGGCATTTTATCTGTACAGATTAGCAGACTGCCGCAAAGCATGAGCCTGCAGAGAAGAAGAATCATTGGCTGATTTCATTCTAAAAAGTAAAATTTCTGAATCATTTTGAGTGACTGAGTTATGACTGTGTTTCCTATTATGAATGATTGATTGCTCGAACGAATGGAGAACTACATAACTACATAATTACATAGATAGGAGGAAAAATTACAAGGTATTAATACCACACTGAAGGTAAACAGATAAAACTAATGGATTTGTAAATGCCAGTTAAATCTTGAAACTTCCTGGCAGATTAAAACTGTGTGCCCGACCGAGACTCGAACTCGGGACCTTTGCCTTTCGTGGGCAAGTGCTCTACCATCTGAGCTACCGAAGCACGACTCACGCCCGGTACTCACAGCTTTACTTCTGCCAGTATCTCGTCGGAGACGAAAAAGTAAAGCTGTGAGTACCGGGCGTGAGTCGTGCTTCGGTAGCTCAGATGGTAGAGCACTTGCCCGCGAAAGGCAAAGGTCCCGAGTTCGAGTCTCGGTCGGGCACACAGTTTTAATCTGCCAGGAAGTTTCATATCAGTGCACACTCCGCTGCAGAGTGAAAATCTCATTCTGGCAGTTAAATCTTGTTCAATTAATTGTCTCATTGTTTAAAGACAGTATTCCATTTGTAAAAAAACAGTATTCCATTTGAGTCCGTAGACATACCACGGCACTGCACTGAACAGGTATTTGAATGTTGTGCACGAGCAGTTGAATTCAGTGAAACTAAAATTCTAAATGTTGCAGTTTATAAGTCCCCTAACTATGACTTCACAGCGTTTCTGCTCAAGCATGAGCAGGTTCTTGGTTCGCTCTATAGGAAGTACCAAAAATTAGTTATATGTGGTGACTTCAATATTAATTTTGTATGTGATTGTGCAAGAAAAAGGATGTTGGAAGATCTCCTAAATTCACATGATTTGATGGGATATGATGGAGTGCCTTGAAGAATATTAAAGTACTTTGCTGCACATATTATCACTGTACTTAGCCATATTTATAATTTTTCCTTTAAGAATACTCAGTTTCCTGAATGACTAAAGTACTCAGCTTTATAAAAAGGGAAAAAGGGAAAATGTAGACAATTTTAGACCTATTTCTATGCACCAGTGTTTGCTAAAGTTATTGAAAAGACTGTGTATGTAAGAATAAGTGATCATTTTATTTCACATAATTTGCTATCAAATGTACAGTTCAGCTTTAGAAGTTGTTTAACAACTGAAAATTCCATATTGTCTTTTCTCTGTGAGGTACTGGATGGATTAAACAAAAGGTTTTGAACACTACACATCTTTTTTGATTTAACTAAGGCATTTCATTGTGTTGATCACAAAATATTGCTCCAGAAGTTTGAACATTATGGAATAAGGGGAGTAGCTCACCTCTTACTTTAATAATAGGCAGCAAAAGGTCATTATTCAAAGTGCTGAGAACGGCTATGGTGTGAGCTCTGAGTGGGACATGGTGAAATGGGCCACTCCTGTTCCTTATCTGTACAAAAGATATGCCCTCTAGTATTACAGGTAATTCTAAAATATTTCTATTTGTTGGTGACACTAGCTTGGTAATACAGGATGTTGTGTGCAACATTGGCTCTGTTTCAAATAGTGCAATTGATAAGTTCATGGCTTGTAGAAGATAAACTAATGCTAAATCACAGAATGACTCAGTTTTTACAGTTTCTAACTCGCAATCCAACAAAACCTGATGTTTTAATTCCACAGAATGAATAGTGAAACTGAACAGTTGAAATTTCTAGGTGTTCAGATAGATAGTAAACTGTCACAGAAAGCCCATGTTCAGGATCTTATTCAAAGACTTAATGCTGCCATTTTTACTATTCCAACGGTATTTGAAGTAAGTGATAGTTTGACATGAAAAGTGGTCTACTTTGCTTATTTTCATTTGCTTATGACATATGGTTTTATATTTTGAGGTAACTCTCCCCATTCACAAAGGATATTTTTGGCTCAGAATACCCCAACGTATTCTTTACTGTTGTTTCTTGTTAACAATATCAGCTTATTCCCAAGAATTAGCAGCTTTCACTCAGTTAATATTAGACAGAAATTGAATCTGCATTTAGATCACATTTCCTTGACTCTTGTGCAGAAAGGTGTGCAGTATACTGCTGCATCTATTTTCAATACCACAAGAATTCAGAACACTTAGGAGTAATCCATACACTTTCAAATTGAAACTGAAGAGTTTCCTCAAGGATCACTCCTTCTATTCTGTTGAGGAGTTCCTTAAAAATTAAGCTGATTCCTCTGTTATATTGTTGATTGCGTTTACATAAACTTATGGCTTGTCTTTTTTTGGGTTAATAAACATTTTATTTTATCTGTTATTACCTTTATGTTGAAATTTCATGTACTGACATGTTCCATCACCTTTGAGATTTACTCCTTAATTTGGTCCTAGGGAATGAGACGTATAAAAGACAATAAAAGTGTAGAAAGAATAAATGAGGCCTGTAATAAATTAAATGCATTTTAATTTTGGTTCATCCGTACAATACTATGGGGTCAATTGAAGTGCTGGGTACTGTGCATCGGTTTTGACCTGTGGTGTACTGAAGTTGTGGTGTGTAATGTCATATATTGGAAGTGCATTTGAAAGTTAGCTTAAAGTGTACCTCTCTTATGATAAATACGTATATTATGGAAGTTGTTGGGTGTGTTGTTATTTGTAAAAAGTGATTATGTGTATTGATTGTGTCATGGATCCAACAGTGAAGTTTAACAGCCATTTGTTGACAGAGGAAATGTGTGATGCCGAACACCACAACTTTCTTTCAGAAATATGGTGTATTGGTGGAATATGTTATGAGTCAATAATGTGGAAAGCTACACAAAAGTAGCTAAAGTGACTCTTTCCTGTAGCAGTGATGGTTTTATCTGCAGCTATTGGGGGGACAATTTGTGGTGACTGATGCAGGGATGGGGGAGGGGGGGCAGGGGATAGGGAGCTGGGCTTGAAAAATCTATATAATTTATCCATGATATTTTGTTGCTGACTTCAAACAATGGAAAATCCAGGATGGAATGTAACAATATAATGAAAAGGAAAGAAAGTTGCTACTCACCATATAGCTGAATGTGGTTTCAGTTGTTTGAGACTGCAGTCGTGTGTATGAGTTGCGTTTGCATGAGTGTGCATGTGTGTGTGTCTGTCATCTATTGTCGACAAAGGCATTAATGGCCAAAAGCTTTATTTGTGACAGTCTTTTTGTTGTGTCTATCTATGACTCAGCATCTCTGCTACCGGTATATGATTTGTTGCTGACTTATTATTTTTGGCATAATTCATCTATGTACTTTTGTGCCCACTAGATGGGTGTCACTGATCATTCAGTTACTGATTTTTATGAAGGGGAGAGAGAGAGAGAGAGAGAGAGAGAGAGAGAGAGAGAGAGAGAGAGAGAGAGAGAGAGGTGAAATTTGATATTTCTAAGTATTTTCTGTTTTCAGAATGATTTTTCGCTCTGCAATGAGTGTGCACTGATTTGAAACTACATGGCAGATCAAAATTATGTGCCAGAGGGATTCGACCCTGGCACTTTTGCCTTTCGCGGGCAGGTGCTCTACCGACTAAGCTACCCAAGCACGACTCACTACCAATCCTCACATCTTTACTTCCTCCAGCACCTCATCTCCTAGCTTCCAAACATCAAAGAAGCTCTCCTGCGAAACTTACAGGATTAGTATTCCTGGAAGAACAGCAATCCAAGGTTCGAATCCCAGTCTGGCACAGAGTTTTAATCAGTCATGAAGTTTCAAATTAGCACACATACTGATGCAGAATAAAAATTCATTCTGGAAACAATCCCTCAGGCTATTGGTAAGCCACGTCTCTGCAGTATCCTTTCTTCCAGGAATGCTAGTGTCAAAAGGTATACCAGAAGAACTTTCTGAAGCTTGGAAGGTAGGAGATGAGGTATTGGCAGAAATAAAGCTGTGATAGCAGTTCATGAGTTGTGCTCGGATAGCTCAGTCGATACAGCACTTGCCATCAAAGGCAAAGGTCCTGGGTTTGAGTCCTTGTCCAATTTTAATCTGCCAGAAAATTTTACACCTGTACACCACAACTAGCTTTTCCCAGCAGGACATTTCCTGATTCCTTGGACCATATTCAAAGTCTTGTGTGGGGCAACTGGTATGTCAGCCAGATTCACATGCTGTAAGAGCTGTAGATTGTGCAGCAGAACAGACTTTGATCAACAGCAGTCTATTGCACATTTTTCCTAATTACTAACTTCTCCAAATTTATCTTCATTACACTCCACAAAAAATAGTGGCTTTGTCGCAGTAGAAGTTTCCTGATCAGTTGGAGTACATATTAAGGATGGAATAAATAATTTTGCTCCTAGACCTAGACATCTGAGTTGTCCCTCTTCCCATGGGATAGAGGCAGTAGGAAAAGCAGCAGGGTTGTAATTGTCCATACTGAAGTTTCAATCAGAATGATCATTGTTCTGGTGTAATTTAATATGTTTAATGTGTGAAATGTCCGTCCTGATGCCACCTAGTCCAATCAATGGCTCTCCCCACAGGAACCACCCAGCTGCAGCAATGGCCATCTGGCACAATGTCCATTGCCGGGACTCCTGATGACCTTGGAAGAAAGGCATCTACTCCTTAGCATGTGTGGGGAACTAGCAGCTCAGGCACCAGCAATGTGACTCCTGTGCTGTGAGGTGGCTCAATGAAAAGAGTACATAACAATCCCTTCAAATCAGACTGGCTACGGCATTCGCTTTGAAGAACAAGTAAGGACCTAAGCAGGTACCGTACACAGATGCTTTATAGCACTGCATGCAGTAGGTACTATTTATTGTATTCTTCCCCAGTCGGTCCACACTAAAGAAAAATTTGGAAAATGGAGGTCAAACATGGAAGGGGACCACAAATGTGAAAATTGTTTTCTTATGTTTGAGTATTAAGGAACTCATTTTAGTTACACGGGTTAAGTGTAGATTGTAATTCAGTCCAACACTGTAACTAGCTTGTAACTTTAAAGACATCATTGTTTTGTGTTTGACTGCTATTGCGAATTTCATTTTAACTTCATTGGTTAGGTGCAAATAATAATACAAATTGTACATTGCAAGTAGTTTGCTACATTTTGTATGCTGATTCATGGCTTGTGGCTATTATGGAGATTATTTCTATTACCAATACCGAGTGAATTTATCATGGCCAGCAATTGGGCCTCCCCCCTTTGGGGAGGTCTAGGTCTAAAGTTCTGCACATCTGTTCGACGTCCCTTCTTGAAAACAGGGATGACCTGTGCCCTTTTCCAATCCTTTGGAATGCTACGCTCTTCTAGAGACCTACAGTACACCGCTGCAAGAAAGGGGGGCGGGAGGGGGGGGGGGGGGGGGGGGGGGCGAAGTTCCTTCGCATACTCTGTGTAAAATCGAACTGGTATACCATCAGGTCCAGCGGCCTTTCCTCTTTTGTTGTCATCTTCAGGCAGTACTGATGACTGCTCGTCTTCTGCCAGGCCCCATCTTATATACCCCTACCTCCCACATGTTGTTGATCACAGGCCTGCAGTGATAGGGCAGGGCTCCACTGCCAAGCTGGTTGGTGGAACTGTGTAGGCAGGATCCCAGCCACAGTCCTCAGTCTGAGGGTGATCACCACCGAGCTCATGTTGTAGCTGGAGAGGAGGCACTTACGTGCGGTGATGTCCTTGCTCTTTAGTTAGTACTGGGTGAATGGGTCTTCCCACTTACTGCCTTTGTTTTGAGCATGCACAAGGCTGGGTTCCATACCTTACTTAGCTGGAATCTGTTGGACTGTTTTAACAACATGGTCCATTGTAATTCACACTGTGGCCTTTGGAGATCCAGTACTCTGCAACAACTGACTTTGTCGGTTTTTCATTATCTGAGTGACACCTGTGCTCAGCACAGCTTTCCTAATCGGTCCGGATCGTCTGGCCTGCGTACATTTTCCTGCAATGGCACATCAGATGTAGTTGACTCCCAGTTTACTGTGTCCTTGGTTGTGCTTAGCAGACCTCAGCAAGGTTTTCACCTTGGCTGGCAGGTGAAACACCCACCTGACATTATATTCTCACTGTTCCAAGTGGTGTGTTAGTGACATGCAATGAACACTTGGACAGAATGGCAATAAGGGGTCCAAACACCAATGGAAGCCAAAATGTTTATGGAGGCACTTCAACAAGAAGCCTTTGATTCAGCAGCCCATAAACAACCATGTTTCTGCAAATACAGGTATGTGGATGAAACTTTCATAAATTGGTCACATGGACAACAGAATCTATAAGAATTACTGAATCATCAGATTTTACTGCATCAGAAAATCATATTCATGATAGAGATAAAAGAAAACAAATAACTTCCATTTCTGGGTGTATTACTCAAGTGCAGACAGTACCTACCACAAACATACTTGCACGCCTCCAGTCATCATACACCTTCACAATGAGAGGTGTCCCCAATACACTAGTGCACAGTGCTCATGAAATTTACGATCAAGAAAGTTTAGCAGCAGAGTTGCAGCACCTACAAACAATTTTCCAAAATAATGTTTCCAATTATGCCAGACTGAGCATGTCATAAAACAGAAAAAAACCAAGCCACAAAGCACAGAGCAAAAAGAGAAAGTGCTACAGCAGTGTTTATCCCATTATGTAAATAACACATAGCAAAAATTGGGAGAATATTACAAAAATCTACCATTATATGCATATTTCACCTGCTGCCCAAAAAGAAAGTTTTTTGGAGATCTTTCAGGATGACCTAGGACTCCTAAAACCATGAGTCTAACATGTCTGGTGCACATGTGGGGAAACTGTACACAGGTCATACAATCTAGACCATGGAGGAAAGACACGTGGACCAAAGGCATCACACAGATAAAGAAAAACGGACAAAGTTAGCTGTCGCAGAGCACTGTATCTCCAAATAGCATTAAGTTGTTAAAACAGGCCAACAAATTCTTGGACTGTGTTTTAAAATAATGTGCAGAGATCTGATTACATGAAGAATTAATGAATAAAGACAACAGTTTCCAAATAAGTAAGGCTTGGGACCAAGCCTTGAGTGTGCTCAAAGTACAATGGCAATATGGGAAGACTTCCATGAGTAATCTCTTAGCAGCTGGGCAATCTTCCCAGCTGTACGGTCATGGTCCATGAAACTTTATTGTTCCTGACATTTCGTCTGGAGCTGCACTAAATGTCTTTGGAGATGCTCCAGGTTTGCCAAATCTGCAAGACTCAGCAGAACAAGGAACATACCCAAAGATGTAAAGTGCAGCTCTGAATGAAACATCAGGTACGAGAAAGTTTCATGTACCACACCTATACAAGCAGGAAGATTCACCAGCAGTAAGTATATGGGAAGAGCCGTTCACCTCTCGCAACCTGAACAGCTGGAACCTCACCACATAGAAATGCCTCCAGTAACAACATGAGGTCATTGGCGGTGGCACTCAGACTGAGGATTGTTGTTCAGTTCCTGTCAGTGTACATTCCCCATCACTTCAGCAAGGGGGAGGGGAGGGGCCATGCAGGATGAGTCAGGAGGAATGGTACATTCTTTAAGCGGTGATATTATCTGTGATTCTGAACAAAAAAACTTTAGAATATCACTGTCCTTTCCTTCACCATATCTGACACACAGCTGTTTGAAAATCAAGGTGTCAGTTGCATGCTAGCACTCACATATGTATATGACCAAAGTGATATTAGGCTACGTAGTGTTGCCTTTACTGCAAAATTACTGATGAACAGCTCACGAATACAGCTGTTTTAGGTAACCGTCTTAACGGAGTACAGTATCTTGGTGTCCTAAATGCATTACTAGAATACTTGAAGGATATTCCTTTGGCAATATGATGTAATACGTACTTTCAGCATGACAGAGCACCTACACATTCTGTATGGCCAGTGACACAGCACCTCACTGGAAAGTATCCTGGTCATTGGATTGTTAGGTGGAGTTTAAAAGTGAATTCCACGAGCACAGAGTGCACAAAAAGGAAGAACTTCTAGACCTCATTTTACAGGTGTGTGCTCAAGTAAAGGACCATATGAATAAGCTCAGACCAGCAACACAACAGTTGTCTACATGAGCTGCAAAATGCATTGCAGTTAATGGACTTTCTGAACATCTTTTGTGAGGAAATGTACACAATTAAAATAAATCATTAGATCACAATTTTGCATTTACTATCACCTGCATTTGTCTTGTTCCCCAATGTTTTCATTAATTTCCTTGCAAACTGTGAAGAACTGGATATACGTTCATATGACTTCTTTTTTGTACAGAATCACTAATATTATCATCCCTCAATGCATATATCTTTCCTTCTGACTCATTCTGCATAAGAAAGTGCCCAGCAGAGGACAAGCAATCATCAGGACAGCTTGATTATGGCAACACCCCATTTTCCTCAAATACTGCACCATATGCACGATGCCACCTAGATGAGTATTCAAGAACAGTTCAATACCAGCATTTACGTTTCATCCCTCACAGATATGGCTATATCACTGTTAGTTGGCATTGTAACAATATTATGAAAAGGATAGTTGCTACTGACCATATATCAGAGATGCTGTGAGTGTGTGTGTGTGTGTGTGTGTGTGTGTGTGTGTGTGTGTGTGTGTGTGGTCTTTTCTCGACAAAGGCTTTGTTGGCTGAAAGCTCATTTTGTGACAGTCTTTCCACTGTGCCTATCTGCGACTTAGTATCTCCACTATATAATGAGTGGCAACTACGCTTTCCATAATATCGTTACTTTCCATCATGAATTTTCTACTAGTTGGCATTGTGGTGCTCAGTATAGCCAAACAAGTAACTGAAGAAAACTACCAATTATGTGGTGTTTTTTTGAGGAGGTTAATATTAAGTTAATGTTATTTTGTTTAACATTTCGATTTTGATTCATATCTGTAGGAGAGAAGGTTGTCTTTTGCCTGGTCTGTACCTATCCAGAGCCCCATATTCCCACGAGTATACTGCTAATTACAAGTTGGTTTTTAAATCACTTCAAATACATTTCTGACAATGAAATTGCTGCAATTGTGTGTTTTGTTATGGTTGTATAAGTGATGCGAATGTTGTCAATTTGGATTTAGACTAATTATTTACATCCACCATTTTGATGATGGCAGGTATCAAACATTACATGTTACCTAATAATACTGCAATAAAAGAAACACACAAAATGAGATAGATCTCATACTGAAGAAATACCTTTTTACGCAAACATATTATTGCCAGAGTTTTTCTGCTGTTTCAAATATAGTAGCGTGCACATGACCGTGTAAAAGGAAAATAGACAAGTGCTGAATGAATCTCAGTATATGATGTACTGTAAATGGATGGTTACACATCAATTAATGACTTGGAAAAGTCTGGTTGTATGTGTGTGTGTGTGTACATAGTGTAAGTACTATAGTGTGTCCAGCTCTGCTGTGCAGTGTGACAGAGAATTCACAATTAAGTATTATTGCATTGCTCTGTGAACAGAGGATCCAGTAAAAGTTATGTATTGGAACCCCCTTGCATTATTCAATACAGTACACACATAAAAATTAGGTTGTGCTACCAGCCAATTCATTACCACAACCTTCATTTGGCTTTCACATCCATTTATTTTACCAATTTACAACCAAATTGTTACCTTTCAATCTAATCTCACTCTTGGGTTGTGTTACAGATCAGTTTGTTACCATAATCAAGATTTCGGGGTGCTGATGGAGGTGGTTCCAAAACCACACTTTACCCAAAGAGTAAAAACTTCAGACATCTTTCTTTCAATTCAAACTACTAACACTTAAATTTGGCAAATGTATCATATGTAAATGTTATTACAGGTGTGTGTGTGTGTGTGTGTGTGTGTGTCTGTGTGTGTGTGTGTGTGTGTGTGTGTGTGTGTGCTGTGTGTGTGTATATATATAAAACCAATTAATGGAAAAAAACTTGCGAAATAAAGGTTGTGGTAACAGACAGATTTGTAGTGTAGCTCGCTGCCTACATTTGTGGCAAACATAACACATTTTCCATTATAGAAATTGAAGCTGCAATGTAAATTCAGAAAAGCAAAAGCTGCTTAACATAACAGACAGCTCTCCAATGAGTATTTTGGAATGGAACATGCATTTTTAGCAGAGACTTGTGCATCTGTGAAAAGATCTATGCACTAAGCATCCAACAGCTACCACTGTCACACCTTAGCAAAAGATATATCAGAGAACCCGAGAAAATTCTGGTCCCACGTAAAATCGCTAAGCAGGTCTACGCCTTCCATTCAGCCCTTTGTTGACCAGTCTGGAGGAGGAGGAGATTAGTGTTTAACGTCCCATTGACAATGAGGTCATTAGAGATGGAGTACAAGCTCGGATTAGGGAAGGATGACGAAGGAAATTGGCCATGCCCTTTCGAAGGAACCATCCCGGCATTTGACTGAAGTGATCTAAGGATCAAAGAAACCTAAATCAGGATGGCCAGATGCAGGATTGAACCATCGTCCTCCTGAATGGGAGTCCAGTGTGCTAACCACTGCACCACCTCACTCTATGACCAGTCTGGTGGGGCAGTTGAAGATAGCAAAACAAAAGCTGAAGTTTTAAATTTCACATTCAAGAAATCATTCACACAGGAGAATTGTTAACCCATGACGTAATGGTGATGTGGTTTGGTGTGTGACATCACTATAGCATAGAGCTTTTGAGTTGGTTGTGTTTGCAGATGTCATGTTGTTGTATTTGATGGTGACCTCAGATGGTGGGTGTGGACATGTTGATTTTAACATGTAGTATTGGGTTCATTAGTAGCAGTAGTAGTTTATTCATCCAGCGACAATGTACATTTATGGATTTTGTCAAAGTTTAACAAAGATAGGATAAGGGTGTACAGTTTCCTACATAATACAATGGTTCATTGTACCCATCACAACATTTTTGGCCAATACAACTTCGATCACTGTAATAATATAAAAGTATGAGAAGGCTCTTTCACATGAAATACATTACAAGTAAATAATTGATTTAATATTTTTGTTCGGGGCCTTTTACATGTAATATATTACAAGTAAATGATTGATTTAACACTCCTGTTACAGAAAAATTATCATTGAGACGGTGACAAGCATTTGATTTATGGTACAATTAACATATAGTAAATGAATGTAGTTACTAGCTACAAGGTTACTGAAGATGTCATTTATACTATAATAGCAGTTGGTCATTAAGAATTTAAATATTGCTTCCTTGACTGTAGACAATTTTTTTATTTCGTTTAGCTGAGCTGGAAGTTTGTTGTACAAAATAGTACCCTGAATGTGGCTTGTTTTGTGTTAAAGCCTTGTTTACTCTTTTTATGTGGATGTCAGTGCACATTATTGTATTGTACGAATGAAGATCTGTGTTGGTTTTATAATTATCAGTGTGCATTTTTATATTAACAACACTTTGTTTTATATAGAGGCATGCTAAGGGTAGAATATTTAGGTGTTGAAATAACTGTTTGGAAGGTGTTAGCCTTGTACTGTTTGAAATTATTCTAACAGCTCATTGTTGTAAGGTGAAGATGGTTTTCATGTTTGCCTTATTATGACCTCATAGGGTTAGACCATAGGTGATAGCAGAATAGATGTAATGAAAGTAGCCAGTTCTGCTACACTCTCTACTACACACAGTACTAATTATGCATAATGCAAAGCAAGTAGAGCTTAACTTGTTAGTGAGGTAGAGAATGTGGGCTTTCCAGTCAAAATTTTCATCAATTTGCACACCTAAGAATTTTGTGACAATTACCCTTTCAATTTGTTTATTGTGAATTTTGACGTTCACATCATGATGAGACTTTGTTTACCTTGAATGTATACAATTAGTTTTGGAAATATTTAAGGTTAACCTGTTCAGTTCAAACCAGTTTTGTATGTATTCCAAAACTCTCACACTTGCAGATGTTGGCAATACCCTATTTATGTCTGTTACAACAATATTTGTGTCATCAGCAAACAAAGTTATGTGCGTACCACTGATTGGGATCTTGATGCTTTGGTTTTTATTGTTTGCTGAGGTAATTTCTACTACCCGTTTTCTATTGTGGAAACATGACTGAAACCATTTTAATGCAACTTCTCGTATACCTATAGCTAGTTTGTCTAGAAAGATATCATGATCAACAGTATCGAATGCCTTCGATAAGTCCAAGTTTATTCCTACTGTACTATTATTTCTGTCAAGTCCCATTACAATGTTTTTGATCAATTGGGTAATTGCTGTATCTGTACTCATGTCTTTGCAAAAATCATGTTGGTTTACAGACAAGAGACTGAATTTTTTGAGGTAATTTGTAATTATATTTTTCATGACAGTCTCTATTATTTTTGAAAATAAAGATAACAAAGCTACTGGTCTATAGTTTCCCACTTCATATATATTACCCTTTTTATACAATGGTTTTATTTTTGAAATTTTTAATCTTTGTGGGAACACCCCTTCTATTAATGATGTATTTATGATACGTGATGAGTGGTTCTGCTATGACACTAGCACATTTAATTTGGACTGAACCTGGTACCTCGTCAATTCCAGAGTACTTTTATTCTTCATTGTTTTTATTATCTTAAGAACTTCTAATTTATTTGTGGGACATAGCAATATTGAATTACCACTTTGTTCTACTTGAACTGTGGTACTACTATTACTAGTAAATTTTTTACTTAGATTGACTTGAGTGTTTATGAAATAGTCATTTATGTAATTTGCTAGAGTATCTTTTCTGAGTTACACACCATGATTATCTTTTAATACAATGTCATCTTGCTTTTTAACACTTTTGTTTGTTTCCTTTTTCACTATATTCGATATTGCTTTCTACTTGTTTGCTGTTCCTATGATTACTTAGTCATTGTGCATTGTCTTGGCTGTTTTAATTACTTTCTCATACATTTTCTTATATGTCTTAACATATTCTGCAAAGTGTTCATCTTGGTTGTCTTTTCTCAGTTGATTGAGAAAAGTTTTAGCTTTTGACTGGATACTCTGATAGTAGGTGTTATCCACTGGCTGCTGTTCCCCGGCATGACATTAATTCTTGTCATTTGTTTGTTAATACATCTCAAATATGGACATGAAATTATTACAAAATGCATTGAATGATTGAACAGTTGTTGATTTTATAATATCTAATAGGGACGAAGATGACTCTATTCTAGTGGGGTCCATGAAGAGTGGTTTCATGTGAGAGCTGTTTAGGATACTCAAAAGCTGTCTTTTTTCTTCATTTTATGTTAAAATCCCCACATAGTAATAAATTCACTTCATTGTTATACAAAATGTTTAGCACTGCTTCCAAATTTTTTAAAAAAGATATGTTTTTGTCACCTAATGTTGACCTGTATATTGATATGACAATTAGTTTTTTATGCTTCTCCTCATATTTTAGTTCAATGGTACATGATTCAAAATGTTTCTTGATATTTAAATGGTATGTTTCATATCTAACTTTATATTGCAGCTCAGCCCTACCGTATATGCATACTCCACCATTTTTACAAACAGGGTGGCAATAATTCAAAATTGCTTATATTTATAGGACTTAATTCACTGACCCTGCACCAATGTTCCGATAGAGAAATACAAGAGAAATCTACAAAGTTGTTTATGGCGACTTCTACTTCTAACACTTTATTCTTGAGACACTAAATGTTTTGATTCATTATCTTGAAAGTTTTGCAAAAGTTCTGGTTGTCATTGTGCTTAAGTGCTTTTGAGTTTACGTAGTTGGTGCGGTAGCATGGGTTATGGAATTTTTTGAGTCAGTTATTAATGTTTTTCTTTTGTTTATGTGTTTGGCGTTTTTGTTAGGTCTGATTAGTTTGCTGTTTGTTGCGCGGAAAGAAGACTAAATTTTTGTTTTGTTTTGATTATTTGTTTGGTGTGGATATCACACTGAAGTTCATGAGTATATTACTATGTTCTGAGATGGGTGATGATATGATGTCAGTCATACAGTACAGTCTTATTGCTGAGTATGTTAGGTGTCACGTTTGTGGCACCAACATGAAGTTGATGAGAGTTCTGGTGACTTGGACCAGGGACATGTACATGTTGTGTTTGTGTGTGTGTGTGTGTGTGTGTGTGTGTGTGTGTGTGTGCGCCAGGGGCTTTGTTGGTAAATAGTTTTTATTTTGGTTTTATTATGCAATAATTTGGATGTTTCGTGTGCTGTATATGTGTGGTAGGTTGGTTGTGTTTCAACTCGTGTAGTGAATATGGGGTATTGGGTTTCTGAGTTGTTGGGGTTTTGGTTCCACTTTTTGGAGTTGTAGGTGTTGGTCTTCTGGTACTGATAGCTGTGGTTGAGCTATATAGGTCAATGGAAATTTCCGATTCCTGTGGTTTTGTTGGTGTTGCTCAATGCTGTAATGTAAATTTTTTTGGGTATTATTTCTTTTGAGATAGACGAAAGGCAGCTTGATTTTTTCTCATATGATATACTGCAAACTAAGGATGAAGGGCAACAGGCAGATGCCACATTTCTAGATTTCCAGAAGGCGTTTGACACGGTGCCCCACTGCAGGCTGTTACTGAAGGTAGGAGCACATGGAATAAGTTCACATATATATGAATGGCTTGAAGACTTCTTAAGTAATAAAACCCAGATTTTTGCCTTGATGGTGAGTGTTCAACAGAGACAAGGATATAGTCAGGAGTGGCCCAGGAAAGTGTGATTGGACTGCTGTTGTTCTCTGTATACATAAATGACTTGGCGGACAGGGTGGGCAGCAATCTGCAGTTGTTCGCTCATGGTGCCATGGTGTATGGTAAGGTGCCTAAGTTGAGTGACTAGGGGAAAATACAAGACGACTGACAAAAAATTTCTAGTTGGTGTGATGAATGGCAGCTACCTCTAAATGTGGAAACATGTAATCTAATGAGAAGGAGTAGGAAAAACAAAATTGTACTGTTGAGATACAGTATTACTAGTGTCCTGCTTGACACAGTTAAGTCATTTAAATATCGGGACACAGTATTGCAAATTGATACAAAATGGAACAAGCATGTGAGAACTGTGGTAGGGAAGGCGAATGGTGAGTTTGGTTTATTGAGAGAATTTTAGGAAAGACTGGTTCACCTGTAAAGACCACTTACGGGATGCTGGTGTAACCTATTCTTAAGTACTGCTCGAGTGTTTGGATTCTGCATCAGGTTGGAGTGAAGGAAGGTAGTGAAGCAATTCGGAGGTGGGCTGCTAGATTTGTTACCTGCAGATTCAAATAACATGTAGGTGTTATGTAGATGTTTGGCAAACTCAAATGGGAATCCTTGGTGGGAAGGTGGTGTTCTTTTTGAGGAACCCTATTGAGAAAAATTTAGAGAATTGGCTTTTGAAGTTGACTGCCGTATGATTCTACTGCTGCCATCATACACTGCCCCTGAGGACCACAAAGATAAGATTCGAGAAATTAGGGCTTATACAGAGGCATGCAGGCAGCTGTTTTTCCATCATTCCATTTGTGAGTGGAACATGAAAGGAAATGACTAGTAGTAGTAGTAGTAGTAGTAGTACAGGGGTACACAGGGCCACACAACATATGATGGCTTGCAGTGTACCTATTTAGATGCAGACGCTATAAAACTGGTTAAAATTACATATTGGCCGCCTACCCCCCCCCCCCCCCCCCCCCCGAAATCTTGGTTGTGGTGATAGACTGATCTGTAGCAAAGCCCAAGGTTTAGGTTAGATTGGAGGGTGAAAATTTGGCTGTGAGTTGGTGAAGCTAAAAAATGTGAAAGCAGAAAATCTGAGTGTGGTACCAAATCGACCAGTAGTGGAGCCTAATGTTTACGTACGTGTCATAATGAAAAATGCGGGGGTGGGGGGTGGCTAACTTTTTTTGTATGCCAACTTTCTTTTGGCTGATTTACAAAACGAAATACATTTTAAAAATTAATTAAACAGCCCGAACTCCGACCAACATGATGAGAAGTAGCTACTAGACTTCAAGTACACTGCAGATCAGCCTGTCTCAACAACCAAAATTTCAAGGGGTTTGACACTTCTCTCGGTGTAACCAAAGGGGTCTCAAATAATGGATATCGTACTCGTTCTTTGACTCTCATCCCTAAGACAGTTAGATAGCTAGACGTCTATCTACAGGTCAGCTATATTAAACTGTCTGACATACATGCACACTCAGCTGTAAAAAAGTTACGTGCAGACTTCAGCAAGCAATATCAAACAAGAAACTTACTTGACGAACAGTGAACCTCCAACTGCTGTTCCTATAGCGCTCAGTATCACCATTGGCTTCGATGGCTTCCAGACCATGTCTTTGGGAAAAACTGACTACTAATTTCAAGTAAAACTCGGCTTCGTCTTCACACACTCTAAATATCTCACATGGCAATACAGGATTGCCTTTTGTTTACTATTTACATTGCCGGTATGGCAAAGATGCAATGTCAATGGAGCTATATGCTAACTCAAAGATATTACGAATAAGATTGACAATTTTATGCGTACTCCAAGAGCGTGAAAAAGTGTATGTGGCTTGGAAGCGGAACAGTGAATAGCGTATAACCTTAAAGAAATTCATTAAACATGTTACAAAAATGTTTCAGAGCCTCCTAGTAATTTTCATTATAGTAAATAATCTCAATGATACTATCAGGGAGGGTAGCAACTGTACGGGATGATAATATATGGTTTAAACAAGTATCTTACCTAGAAAAGGATGGAATGTGTACGCTTTTTTGAAACCTGTCACCCACAGCGTTTTATGTATAGTCATACATAAAGACGAAGTGCCAGTAGAGTGCTATTTGCTTTAGTCCATACTTTGTAAAAGGAGAATAGCGGACTGCTTTCTGTCCGTTTCAGACATAGTTGTTGTTCAGAAAAATAAATGAACAGTTATCATACAACACTTTCTCAGCTGACGTAAATTGAGCTGAAGTGTTTTCTTTTTAATTTATTCGTTCACAATACGCCCTTTCGCTCCAACAAGGAAGTGGTCATAAGCAGTAGGAGCATACTATCTGTTGTTCAGAAAAACGGACAACATTCAGTATGTCGAGCAACAAGTGCAAAAATTGTGGTGGTACAGACATAGATGTCGACCCAGCCCGTGGTGATGCTGTGTGCACCAGCTGTGGTTCTGTGCTGGAGCATAGTATAATTGTGTCAGAAATACAGTTTGAAGATAATGCACAAGGAGGAAGAGGGACAATAGGACAGTTTGTGTCATCTGATTCAAAAGGTGGAGCCAGAAACTTTGGAGGGGGTAAGTATTTCTATTTTTATCAAAACTTCATACCACAGCCAATAAATCATCGTTTTTCATTAGCAGCACATAGTGAGGCATGTAAAAAGACACTAATTCATAAGTTTATGTTCTTTAGTTGATATCTTTTTTTTTACATTGTATCATTTATCCTCATCTAAGTTATATTTCATCTCTGTGCAGTTTGATTTATTCCATATCCTTGAGAGTCGCTCGCTACCTGAACCTACGGAACACGAAAACAAATATATGTAGGCCTACAAGTTTTACGGTACATAACTACCAAACTCTTACATACATATGAACGAGTTGCATCAAAAGTGGAGTGAAGGGTACATACTAATCAGAACCATCATACTCCTTGCTGGTAGACAACTGAATGGTATGTGTGAAGAATGACAGCCTCTCTGCTTCTTCACAGGCATGAATGTGTGTAATTTTGCCTTCACATTCATACAAAATGTTTGTTTGTGACAGAGAATTTCTATTAAAACATGTTTCTTGGAAATTCATGAGCAAATGTTTTTCAGTGTCCCTGTTGTATGCTAATGCCCACAAATGGAGGTATAATGGTTGAGAATGGACTATATAAGAGGTTTATTAGTAGGGCCTACCTTCCTTCATAGCTGATTTACATTTCCTAGGAATTGTTCTGTGAATCATATTACGGCATCCTTTTTCCCCAGCAATTAGATTTAGATGATTGGTCTATCTTAAAATCACTGCAAGGAGTGACAAATATACCAACAATGTGATTGATTCTTGCGATTTTTTACATATGATGTGTTAGGGGAGCTATTGGTCATGGAGGATATGTTTGCAGATACAGTTCTCAGTTCTGCGGCCTTTTTTTTAAAAAACCATCTACAGTAGTGGATTTAACATTCAAGCATTTTAAAAAAATCACAGTCTCGCAGATTTAAGATTTTATCAAACAAGTGGTTCAGCTAATTTTTTGGTAACAGTTGTATGTTCGCCGCCCCCCCTCCCTCCCCTTCCCATGCATGTGTCATTTTCAAACACAAGCCACTGAGAACCAAAGTGGTCTAAGTCAAAATATTTTAGTTTTTGAGTTATACCACTCAGTTCACTCACAATGAACGGAAATTTGTTGTGGAGAGGTGGTATAACGATAACACACCAGAACCACTTGAGAGCTCCAAATGCATTTTTCCTCTCACATGAGAGTGCCAGAGTGAAGTGCATTTGTGGGAATAGTGATGTAAGTCAAACAGCAAGGGCATGTGGTCTTGTTGTTGTTTGTTGTTTAGCGTGTTTATTTACACTCAACAATCAAAAAGGCCTTGTAAAAGTGCTAGTAAGTATTAGCATTGTTTTCTTTTTTTAGATTCGTAATATCCAGTTGTTATTAAAGCAGAAATTGTCTTTATAAGGGAAGTTTGCACTCCATGCAAAATCTTTCATTTCTCAGAAGTGGGAAAAATTGATTACATCACTTTGGCTCTCAGCGGCTCATATGTAGATAACGTGAGCTACATAATATTTTCATATATGTATGTAATATGCACTAAAATATTCATCAGAGGGTTATTTATATTGAAGTGTGATTTAAATGTAGAACGACCATACATCTTTGGTGATGCTACAGATAATTTGCTACAATCATCTTCGTTTTGTATTCCCAGTTGTTGGCTTCGCTCACGCAACCAGTGCGTCATCTTCCAACCCAACATAGACCTCTGGTTATGCTACATGTCTGTGTATTACCACAACTAAGATTTAGAGTGGCGACACTATCATAGTTGAATTTAATTTTTTGTTAGTCTTATACAAAATGTATGACATATTTATTTTTGCTTTCAATAATTAATTTGGTCATTTACTCATTGTTTTCTGTGGGTCCCATCACAAAGGAGACCTTTCAGTGATGTTGGTCAAGCTAACTTATGCATTAAAAAAGAGGAGTCATTGTTAGAAATTAATATGTGCAGTGTGTTCGCAATAATCCATCACCACACTGATACATACCATGTACTTTTGCTGGCTAAGTTTAATACAGTAAAATTATGAGGGCAGCCACAACTGTGAAAAGAGCTGCTACTTCCTCTGTTATATTAAATACCGGCTGTTAACACCAACTGAAAGATTGTTATTTAGATGATGACATTGATTTATATCAAACAAGAAAGTTATCTGTGTGCTGTAAGAAAAAAAGCTTTCTTGTAATGAATGTTGCTACTTGTCATACAGCTAATGGTAATCTTCAGTATACAGACAATTTGTTGGAATGGTGGATTAAAAAGTTTATTTATCGCTTTATTTTGAGTCTATAGAGATTCCCTATTTCCTGAAACTTCCTGGCAGATTAAAACTGTGTGCCAGATCAGGACTTAAACACCAGGACCTCTGCCTTTCCCTGGCAAGCGCTCTGCCAACTGAGCTACCAAAGCATAACTCATGACTTGCCCTCACAGCTTTACTTCTGCCGGTACCGCATTCCTACCTCTCAAACATCACAGAAGTTCTTGTTATTTCTGATGAAGCAAGTGAAAGAGCTTTGCATCAGGATACAGAATGGGAAAGGGAGGTAATATTTACATGAAAATTATATGTGTGTCATGTAGGCTACCTTGGATTTGTAAATCTAGTTCAGCTGAACTGATGTTTATTATTAGCGACAAAGACAATTAACAATTAAAAGCATGCTGCAGGGAAGTGAGTATATGAATTCATTAACTCTATGAACTTAAAAAATATATTATTCTTTCAATAATCGATATTCCAGGATAGAAACAATAAACAAGTGTGAGGAAAAGGAATCGTTCACCTGTTGCTGTTTGACTTGTGGCTTGTAGAAATTTATTGCAGCACTCCGACTTAACTCACTTCTGGGCTACTTCTTCTTTTTTAGTTTAAGTACACACTCTCACACAGAAAAACACAGACAACCTCACACACCCATTCAGATCCTCAGTCAGTGTTGTTTCTATCACAGATGGGTATGTTCAGGTGACTGACTTGTTCTATGTGTGAGAGACAACGTGTCTAGGGGGAAACTGTGATCACTTATTGTTCCAACTAGTCTCCTGTACTATTGTTGGAGTCACGAATGATGGCAGCCAAGTTTAGGTTTGTTCTGGACACCTATGTCACACACACACCGAGAGCGAATGAGCATTCAGTAGTGTTCGGAGCACTCTGCTCTTAATGCCATAGCTAATGCGAGCATTAAATGTTTTCTAGTGAATTTCTATTTCATTTGTTGTGAGTTGTTATTGCTGATGGTGGTGGTAAGTCATAAATTCTACGTAAGCAAGGAGAGACATATTTTGCAGGATATATGCTTCCATAAAGCAGAATCTATGCGCGTGCACGTACCGCAATTGTCACTTGGAATCGTCAACAATGCCATCCCTATCCATGCTTTGACATGCACAAACCACCATCATTCATGGATCGGACTATAGTGACCCTAATAGATGATTATTATACTCTTGTGAGCCATAGCAGATGCTTACGGCTTTTTGAGTGTTGTTAATACCATGTCTCTCATTTCCTGACTCATATGCAGGGTGACCACAATGAGACTCCAACATTTGAACTCATAAAATCTGAGAGGAAACACAATTTATTGGCGAACAAATACAGGGAAATCATACAGATGCTCAACAAGTTTTCATACACAGGTGGACGGTTCAGTACACTTGAACATGGTCGCCACGGGTAGCGCGAAGAAGATCAAGTCTATAATCGATTTTGTGCCATGTGTTGTGGAGCATCTGTTCTGTGACAGAGTTGATGACAATTCTTATGCGCTGTTTCAAGTCTTGGAGGTCCTTTACTGGTGTAGCGTATATCCGGTCTTTCACATAACCCCACAAGAAAAAATCGAGGGGGGTTATGTCGGGCAAACGTGGTGGCCAAGGAATTGGACCTCCATGGCCAATCCATCGTTGCGGGAATGTGTCATTCAAAAATTTTTGAACATCAAGGCTCCAGTGGGCTGGTGCACCGTCCTGTTGAAACATCACATTTGGCTGCATGTCTGTTATCTGTGGCACGGCAAATTGTTCCAACATGTCCAGGTAAATGGCTCCACCCACAGTCAGCTCCTGAAAGAAAAACGGCCCAACAATGCAATTTATCATCAAACTACACCACACATAAACTTTTGGACTGTTGCGCATGTGTTCCCTAGATGCATGTGGATTTTCAGACCCCCAGATGCGCACATTGTGACTATTGACAGCCCCTGACACTTGAAAGGTTGCCTTGTCAGTAAACATCACGCATGATAAAAATGTCTCGTCCACGGCAGTGCGATCTAACATGACACATGCAAATTCTTCTCGCTTTGGTCGATCATCAGGCTTGGTTTCTTGCACAACCTCCACTTTATATGCATACAAACATAATCGCTAATGAAGCAGTTTGTGCATTGTTGAACGTTTCATAAGAAGTTCTCGTGCTGCCTGTCGCACTGACTTCTGTGGATTTTGTTCAAATGACTGCCACACTTCTTCCACATGATGTTTGCTGATCCCAGGCTTACCACCACCATGCCCTTTTGCAACACTCCCAGTAGCCAAAAACTGATCACACCACTTCTGTATAGTCTTGAATGACGGGGGCACTTTGTTGTAAACTCGACGAAAGTTTCTTTGTACTTGGGTCACTGATTTTGTCTCTGCATACCACCAGACCACTTGTGCATGCTCCTTCATATCCTCCATTTTGCTAAAACAATTGATTGCAGTTCCACTACGGCCACTTAGCATATCAAATTTGCACACCACAAACTAGTTGAGTTGCTCTGTCTGCCCCTTCAGGATTCACAGGTCCACCATCTGAAATGAGAAAGATTTAGTATATTAAAATGTTGGAGTCTCATTGTTGACACCCTGCACTTTATTTATGAAATGGTGCTAGCACCTTTCATCCTCACCCACAAACTGCTGCATGAAATCCTCCTTGCCCACCCGATATCAGCAGTGAAGCTCCTGGCTCAGACACACACAATACACTTTATGCCACAATTTACACTGCTGTGCGGTCCTCATGTGCCGCAGATTGACCATGTTCTGTGACGTATCTGAAAGCACTTTGTTCAGTGTTCCCAGATCCACGTGCCTTCATTGTCAATTATTGTAAGTGTTAGCTACTGTTTTCACTTAAATATGAATTATAATTTACATATGTGATAAATGTTAAGACTAAAAATCCACAGGTTTGATCTACAGTTGGTCATGTTTCAAAGCAAAACTCAATCAAGAAAACTTATAAAGTGTCACTGGCCATTAATTATCTTCAGATGACGAAATGTTTATTGCTGCTGATAGGTATATACAAGTGACAATATGGTTTTAACTTTCAGAACTATTAGTTCGTTCCTCAGTGCTCTGAGTGAAATGCTTTTCCATGTTAATCTTCCACAACATATTCCTCTCTCTTTGCTGAGGGAGGAACAAATAGTTTCAAAAGTTAGGATAGTGTTGTCACCTATATTTGTGGCTATTGGTAGCAGTAAACCTTTCACCTGCTGAAGGTTAATACTGGTCTAAGATTTCTTCTGTCATTTATTGCTTCTTTGACATCTGGTAATTCTGTTTTCATACAGAAAATGCCAAGCTGCATTGTGGTTCCATACCTATGCTATACTATAAGTCGCTTGTTACTGGCTGGGTAAGTTCAAATCTCAGAGGAAAGCGAGGGCATACTATCTCCAATAAGACCACACCTATCAGAGCACTGTAGTGATCAACGAAACATCTAGGGTAAGAACAGCTTTATTTATATGCCACCGTGCATTGAGTTGCTGATAGCCAGTGGTACGGAGTGAGAAGAGAATCTTGTTTCAGCTCAGTCATTGTAATTTCTATTTTGTTGTTAAACAAGGTCATTGTCATTATTTCTTGTTAGTCTGGTCAAGTTTTCAAACATTTGATCAATGTCATTATCAGATAGTCTTAATTGCACTTCTGAGACTGCATTTAAATGTATCACAGTGGACATGGGCCTAGTATAGTGTCTTACCTACTGACACTGTACTTGACATGGGCATAGTTTGGTAAATAATAGTCTTAATTGCACTTCTGAGACTGCATTTAAATGTATCACAGTGGACATGGGCCTAGTATAGTGTCTTACCTACTGACACTGTACTTGACATGGGCATAGTTTGGTAAATAAATTATGAGTATATCTGATCAAATACCCAAGTATCATCTTTCCTAGCTCACTAAAGGAAGCAAGGAAAGAAAGTGCTATATGGTCATAACATGAACCCAAAACTAGAGGAACATCAATACTCCAATAGACTGTTGCGGAACTCTGGCTGTTTCCAAAGCTTATTGGGCTTGTTGGATCCTCAATTCATATTCTGACAACAATATTTAACCACTTAACTTCGGGAGATTGCTTGCTGACTGCTTTCACATACGATGTCTGTTTTGGTCCTCACTGTATTAAATTGCTTTCTATCTTCAATTGCTACTCATTGTTTTCAAAAAAATACAGCAGATCAGATGCAAGCTGATAAAATGAGTAAAAATATCTTAAACAGCTTTTTATACACATGAACAGAGAACATACAGATTCAAAATGAGTTTTACCTGCAGTATTTTAGTATATAAAATGGATGGCTCAATAACCAGCTAAAACGACAACAGAGTATGTGTTCTTGTTCTCATATTTAAACCTGGAAAGAACTCACAATACCTGGACAGCATTAAACCCCTTCCTGCTTGACAAATAAACTGCACAAACTATTGAAGAGGGTGATGAATCAGGGACCTCTCTGGTGTCTACAATCTCAAGAACTTGTAACTCAATCCCAGTGCAGCTTTCATAATTTTAAATCCACCACCTCCCACCTGATGTACTTGAACTCCACAATCCAAAATGGTTTCTCCTACTATCGCCAATGAATTGCAGTATTCATTTATCTACTGAAAGCGTTCATCACTGTCTAGCACTACTTTATCCTCTCCTTGTTCCAGACATTGGGATTCCAGTGCTGTCTACCAATGTTCATCTAGAACTTTCTGTTTTCAGTTGTTTTGCAGTCATGTTGGAGATATTCTAAGTTATCAAATATGTAGGTGACTCTTTCACAGTGCTCCAGTTTGATATCAGTGGATGATCTTTAGAATTAGCTTCAGGTAGTCATCTGATAGGCACAATATTAATTTTGAAGCATGGATCTCAATTCTCTTTTTCAAAGACCTGCATCAGGCAGAGGGTGATGTGGTGATGCTACTTTGGGCTGTTGCTTGACAAATCCATGTTTCTAGGCAACAGGGAAAATGAATGTGGTCATGGAGTGGTTGAAGGTACCAGTTATTGCAGGCAGTAGTGGGTCAATAATAATCTAGATTATTCAGACTGTGATGCCATTCTGTCCAGTAAATCCATATGTGATACACGTGATAGATTTTTTGACAGTATTACTATGAGGCGTGTTTTTTGAGTAAGGTCCGTTTGAACATAAGTACACAACAAAAGGTTATTTCAAAAAAGGAAATTTATTTTCAGAAAGTACATACTTCACTGTATCTTTTTTACATAGTTGCCGAGTTTGTTCAAATGCATATCATACCTCTCAACCAAGTTTAAAATACCCTCTTCATAAAAACTTGCCACCTGCTCCGATAACCAAGAGTTCAGTGCTGTTTTCGTGTCGTTGTCATTGTAACGGTAGCCACTGAGGTGTTGTTTGAGGTGGAGGAACAGATGGTAATCATTTGGCGCAAGATCAGGACCGTAGGGTCGGTGGTCTAAAACTTCCCAGCCAAAACTGTCCAAAAAATCATGGGCCTGACCTGCAGTGTGAGGTCTTGCATTTTCATGGAGAAGGAAACACTACACCTATCCCAAAACACCGATGCCATGATTTTGCACTGGGACAGAGTCTGTTTGGTCTTCACCTTTACAGGTGAGTATATCTGTCTTCATTCCATGCACTGTTGCTTCGATTCGCGATACCTATGTGTCATCTCCAGTTATGATCTGACTCAAGAAGCCGTCACCTTCTTCGTGATAACAAGTCAAGAACTTCATCGCACACTCAAATCTTTGGTTTTTATGCTCCTCTGTTTGGAGTTTCGGGACCCAATGGGAGCACAGTTTCCTAAACTTTAGGTGTTCAGAAACAGTGTTGTAAAACATCAGGAAATTCGTTTGAGAGACATGTTATTGTGAAGCGCCTTTTCTCATGAATCCTTGCTTCAACTGAAGCCACCAAATCGTCTGTTATCAAAGAAGGGCGACCGGAGCAGTCCTCATCATGGGCGTTGTTGTGGCTATCTTTGAATGCTTGTACCCACTTACGCACTTTGCTTTCCTTCATAACAGCATCACTGTACACTTTGCAAATCTGTCGATGAATTTCTGCAGCACACACGTTCCTTGCTGACAAAAACCATATTACTGAGCGAACCTCACATGTGGCGGGCGAGTTAATAGTCTTAAACATTTTGAAAGCACAGAACAGAACCGTAAAGGTTAGCTACAGAGATGAAACTGAGCACAGTTGTTCCAGAGGCATGCTGGTACATGACGCACACACTCATTGCGGTATGCTCGTGACCTACTAGTGTCTACATTAAAACGGACCTTACTTAAAAAACATGCCTCGTAATATCATGCTTAAGGCAGGATTTTTTGCAGCTACCTTCATTTACCCCTCATGAAATAAGCCATAAATCTTTATTTTGTTTCTACATCTATATTTGTACTCCACGATCCAGCTTATGGTGTGTGGCTGAGAGTACTTTGTGTGTCACTGTCACTTCCCTGCTTTCCTTTTCCATCTGCAAATGGTTTGCAGGAGCAACAGTTGTTGGTAAGCCTCCATATGAGCTCAACTCTCTCTAATTTTACCTTCATAGTCTTTTCACGAGATATACACCCAAGCTGCTATCAATACAAACCTCTATGGGTGATAGCAGCATCACCTGGCGAGGAATGACTGCTATTCAGTCACAGGCATGGTGGATGTAATAGCAGTGAGTGTGTGCTGTCGGTATCTGGAAGTGTAGAATGGGAAAGATGCATTAATCTATCTGAGTTTGAATGAAGGCAAATTGTGATGGCCTGGAAGCTCAGCACAAGCATTTCGGTAACTGCACTACTTGTCAGGTATTTCAGGAGTGCTGTGGTGAGTGCCTTCAACAAATGACTAAACCAAGGTGAAACCAGGTCGAGGCATTGTGGGGCAGGGCGGCCACCCGTCATTACAGATGTTGGGCATCAGAGACTGGGCAGACTGGTAAAAACAGGACAGGTGGAGAATTGTCACAGAACTAGCATCAGACTTTAATGCCAAGCAGGGTTCAAGTTTGTCTGAACACACAGTGCACTTAATACTTCTAACAGTGGGCCTCTGCAGCCGACAACCCATTCACCTGCCAATGTTAACACCATGACACGGGCAACTTTGACTGAAATGGGTATGTGACCATTCGCACTGGACGTTGCCACAATGGCAGAGTATTGCACGGTCTGATGAATCCCGATACCTTCTTCTTCATGCTGAATGGGGTCACGAATCTGTTGTCTTACAGGGGAACAACTCCTTGACATCTGTACTTTGGTACGGGGACAAGTTGGTGGTGGCTTCATTATGCTCTGGGGAACATTCACATGGGCATCCATGGGCCCAGTGGAGCTCATGCATGGCACCATGATGGCCAACGAGTGTTGCACATTGGTTGCAGACGATGGAGAGGTTCAAGAAACAAAGGTGTGAGTTTCAGTTGATGTGCTGGCCACCCAACTTCCCAAATCTAAACCCATTTTAACACATGTGGAATGTTATTGAAAATGGTGCCAGAGCTCATATACCACCCTCCCTCACCTAATTTACAGGATTTAAAGTAACTTGTGTGTGCACATGTAGTGCCAACTCCCTCCAGCGATCTACTGAGGCCTCTTTGCTTCCATGCTGTGATACATTGCTGCTGTTCTCTGTGCTAAAGATGGACATACTGACTATTAGGTAGCTGGTTATAATGGTATGGCTGATCAGTGTGCATAAGACGAAGTAATATACTGATTGACTGTTATAAAAACATACATTCTTAGCATTTCTAACAGTAAACCAAACCATAGTGCAGAATACTGCTCTGCTGCTGTCTGTTGCAGGAGTCTGTTTTAACTCCGAACACAATAAAACACATGTAAACAACTGTTTATTATATAATTGAATGCCAGCATAAACAGAAGTAATAGAATACAGTTTAGTGACATGTACAGGACTGCCAGCCAGAGCTGGAGCAAGGCAATATAAAGAGCATTCGGCCACCAGGGGCCACTGGCTATTGGCTGCAGGTGACTGAGGTGCCGTTCATGGTTGGCAGCCTCTGGTGAGGGCTTGGAGCACCCAAATAGTGCAATACTAAATGTACAGTGTGTGCTGCAGTAGCAGTAGTGGAGGTATTGTAAAGTGCGGGTTATTACACTCCTCCTTTATCATGGGAAAGAGCCAATAAATGCCAACTCTTCCATGATGTGCTAATGGTTGACACATTCATAGTGTTCTAAGCAATCATCCTGAGCATGAACAGTTTCTGGCACACGTGGACCAGCACATAGGGGTGGAAGTAGTGCAAGTGCAGACACATGTGCCTTCCTCCCCCTTCAGGGGAGCAGGCAGATGACCCTGGCACCCAGTAGGCGGGGGTCTTGTCGACATTGGACTCATCTGTAGATGCTGTGAGCTAGGGAGCCTCTTCATCCAGAGGTAATGTAAGTGACGCTGGCAGGAGGGTGGCAGGTGCTGGTGTCTGCTGCAGGTGGCACCTGCATCAATCTAGGAGGCCCCTGCCTGCGTCAGCGTTGGAGGCACTTTCATTGGTGTAGACAACACCTGGGGGCACACCCATACAAGACCCTGGCACCGCCACCCTACCGCCCCACTCCTGTGAGAGAAGACACTGCAGGGGCATCGAGAGGCTGAGCTGCATCACCTGTGTGTGGCCAGGGTACTGGCGGAGCAGCCAGAGACCACATCAGGAAGGTAGGTGACATGGTGGAAGAGGTGCCGTTATGGCATTCCATGTGGAGGTGTCAGTGCCCACCTTAGGGCACAGCTAATTGTATGATGTGCCACAAGACACCCATTGGTATGCACCATGAACACAAGGCCCCTGTGCTGGCTGTGGATGATGCCCAGAAGACAGTGCCAGGTGTCATCCGAACCCCCAAACCCAGCCGGGGTTCAAGGCATGAACCATGACACATTTACATTATGAAAGTCCACATGAGACATTCTGCTTGGCTATTGGATTGCAGATGGATGGAGGCACTTTGATATGGTGGATGCCACTGCGTGAGCAAAAATCTTGAAAGGATAGAGCCATAAATTGAAGAACATTATCTGAAACCACCATACAAGATAGGCCTTTGATAGAAAATAATAACTGAGAGCACCTTGATCATCACATCTGCTGTGGTGGATGGCCAACCAACAACATAAGGAAGCTTGGAAAAAGCATAAACAATCAAAAAGTAGCTGTGACCTGGCATTCCCCCTAGCAGTCAGTATCAGGCAAGAACATTCTGATGAGCCAATTGTTTAGTGTGGGAGGCTCCCTAATGATGTGAATATAGAAAAATGGATAAGTTGCTCAAAGCCATCAGCATAACGATGGGCTGGAACTGTACCCTCCACATATTGGCCACATATGTGGCCAAGACTAAATGTTTACCAGGTTGCAAGGCAAGGCACAGAGAGTAATTTGTTTTTAAGCTGCACAAATGCATGCTGGCTGGTGACCACC
The DNA here is from genome assembly GCF_023864345.2 of Schistocerca serialis cubense. Classification (NCBI taxonomy): domain Eukaryota; kingdom Metazoa; phylum Arthropoda; class Insecta; order Orthoptera; family Acrididae; genus Schistocerca; species Schistocerca serialis. The sequence goes on from NC_064638.1 coordinate 289,446,628, forward strand.
TGAAGGAACATTTTTATGAAACAACTATTGCAGAGGGTGAGCCAGAGTAGCTACACTCAGAATAAACCTGTGATAGTGTATACTACTTTACCGATGAGTGCCTGTTGTTCCTGCAGACTGTTTACGCGAGGCAGAGCCATAATAGAGGCGACATGCTGTTACAGGGACCAAACACACTACCTGAAAAATTCTTGACTGAGGTAAAAAATACAGGGTTAAAAAATTGCAACTTCATAAGATCACACTAAGGCCTGTGGTTTGCAGAACAGTAAAGAGGGAACAGAGGTTATGTAAATGTTCTTCTATCATAGCACCTATTACTACAGTATTGTCAAGACATTTGAAGCAACAAGGAACATCTGCCATAAGTTGCTCCAAAAAGTGTTGGGATATAGTTGGGGCACTAGCCATTCCAAATATTAAATGTTTACATTGATAAAGACCAAAAGGCCTGTACACTACAAACAATCATTTCAATACATTATCTAATGGAACTTGCAGAGGGCCTCAGCGAGGTCAGTTTTGGAAAATAATTAGTCCCCACCCAATTTTGCAAGTAAATCATCAGTTTAATGCAGAGGATATGTGTCAATAACAGCACTGATGGTAAATTTGAAGTCTCCACAAGATTACAGCTTTTTTGCAATCACCAATTGTGTAGCCCACTCATTTGTTGAAACTGGGCAAATAAATGAATGGTAAAGCAACACTTACGCCACAAACGCTGCAGCTCTGCCACTCAAACCCGATTAAGACTACTGTGGCTGCTTGTTGCATTGCTAAAATTCTACGCGAGCAGCAGTGACGTCCACTTATGATAATAAGCAGACAACAAACTACACATTTCATCAAAGGAAAAAGAGGTTGTTCCTGCAAAGGAGCCACTTGACACAACTACGTTTCCACTGTTCAACAGTGAAACTGCCACATCAGGCATGGCATTTTAATTTATTACTTCTTAACTACTAACTCTATTTGCAACACGTTTTGCAGATAGTATTTACATGTACCACTGAATGTACCTGCAAAATTATACCATTGTACAACGCATAGTTCATGGGATATGGTGTCATAAATATTGAGCTGTGAGAAGATGAAACCACAGGATACAATTCACTAGAGTTTCAGTGAAATATGTCAAGAAATACGTGTGAAATATTTTAAATATAGCTGAAATATATGGCATTTGCGAACCCAGGCAAAACTGCAGGTAAAAACTGCATCTAGACTCCTGAATCAGTTTCAACCAAACTTGGTACACATATTACCATTGGGAAAGAGATACTGTGGGCATGGGAACCATCAACTTCCAACTGGTGTGGGGCTGATAATGTGGTGATAGATAGGGGGAGTAGGGTGGGAGATGGACTAATAGAAGATTTTGTATGTCCATCCTTCTGACTGGATTACATAATAGAGGAATGGAATATATACATACCCTGGCAAACCTGGATATTCAGTTAGTATAGCTATGAGACTGTGGCTGTTGGCTGTATGAGCCATAGGTGCAAGCTGAGGTAACATGACATTTGAAGTGTGAAGCATACATCTGAATTTTACTGTGGAGGAACCATTGAACAGAAAATTTATTTTAGAGTAATTGCCAATAAATGCTCATGCACTGGTTCGAAACCTCTTATAAAGAGGAAAAATAGCTGATGACTGAACAACCTAGTCCTGTAAATCGGCAATTAACACCACATTTTTCTTGTGTTTTTCATTTTTTACAATCGTTTTTCATGGTAATGTAAAAATGAGAGCAAAGACTGACACACACACACACACACACACACACACACACACACACACACACACACAGTTATACCTTTTGATGTGCCTTTTAGGGTCCATTCTGTACATGCAGCACATTTAAAATAAAGGTATTCACCAAAGATAATTATATTATTTACGGGTCTAGTAGTCATCCATGTTTGCGAGTCTATTTCTGTATCCAAATTTGCATCTACAGGGTGATTATTATTAATGTTTAAAAGCCCCTGAAGCGACGTAGATGATGCTGAGACAAATAATTTAATACGAGACATGTGCGGCTGCAAACATCAGGAAATACCCCAAAAGTGGATGACAGTTCCAAGCCCAGTCGCTGCATGTGTGGTGAGATACATCATCTAGTGACATCACATGTTCAGTATTTATCATCCACTTTTGAGGTATTTCCCAACATTTGTTGTCTCATGTTTGTTATATTAAATTACTTTTCTCAATGTCATCTACATCACTTCGGGTGTTTTTAAACACTTATAAGAGTCACCATGTATATTGTTCTGAGCGGAGGCTACTTTCTATTTTGTTTATAATTTGGTTCACATTTTTATTGCCATTCAGACATACTCTGTTGCTGTAGTATGTAGTTTTCCTGGTACCTTTACTACATGCAATTTTTTTCCTTATAAATATGGTCTTAAGTTCTGCTACTCATGAAGTTTTAATTTTAGTGGTATTACTTTACATAAACAATCTCATAATTTGAGAAACAAAATAACCAGCATTGTACTGTGTGCCTCATAGGTTAAGTTCTATAATATCTAAACAAATCAAAGTTTATATATTCCTGTTCTGTTTCAGCTTTTCATGCTGGCTTCGGGAAGGAATCAAGAGAGATCACACTACGCAATGCTAAGCGAGCTGTTACTAACCTAGCCCAGCAGCTAAGGTATGAAATGTATCTCTGTGTCTCATTGTATATTACACTGGTTCTGAACCAGTATTTTCATTTACTAATGGCTTATGGTGGGTATTGGGAACTTCTTCAGCAACAACAAAAGAGAATTAGGTGAAAACACACACAAAACATGATGCTAAGCCACTTATTGCCACAGCTAACATAATTATGTGGAGAGAGAGAAAAAAAATTAAGAGGCAGTTAAAAGAAAAGATAGTTATTGAGAATGTGATGCTTAAATATGTATGATCACAATGAATGAGGGTAATTGGTTGAGTGAATAACTGGGAGAATTTTTGTGGCAGGAGAACAGCGTGTACTTATTAGGAAATTAGGAATTATTGGAGCAATGCAGACATATATAATATAAGAATATGGCTAATGTCTTACTTAAGATTTTTTTTTTTAAATTGCTTCATCAGGAGAAAGAAAAGGATGGATGGTGAAGTTGCCAAAAGAAAGGAAGAGATTCTCCAAGCCTTTGATCAGGAGCAATAGAAGGTCCTGTTCAACTTGAGAGAAATATTGGACTAACAGCCATGGTACAGATTGTAATAAATTGGAAGAAAGAGTTGCTACCTGCTACTTACCTTCAGGAGATTAAATGTGCAATATACAGGGTGTTACAAAAAGGTACAGTCAAACTTTCAGGAAACATTCCTCACACACAAATAAAGAAAAGATGTTATGTGGACATGTGTCCGGAAATGCTTAATTTCCATCTTAGAGCTCATTTTAGTTTCGTCAGTATGTACTGTACTTCCTCGATTCGCCACCAGTTGGCCCAGTTGAAGGAAGGTAATGTTGACTTCGGTGCTAGTGTTGACATGCGACTCATTGCTCTACAGTACTAACATCAAGCACATCAGTACGTAGCATCAACAGGTTAGTGTTCATCACGAATGTGGTTTTGCAGTCAGTGCAATGTTTACAAGTGCGGAGTTGGCAGATGCCCATTTGATGTATGGATTAGCACGGGGCAATAGCCGTGGTGCGGTATGTTTGTATCAAGACAGATTTCCATAATGAAGGTGTCCCGACAGGAAGACGTTCGAAGCAGTTGATCGGTGTCTTAGGGAGCACGGAAAATTCCAGCCTATGACTCGTGATTGGGGAAGACCTAGAACGACGAGGACACCTGCAATGGACGAGGCAATTCTTCGTGCAGTTGACGATAACCCTAATGTCAGCGTTAGAGAAGTTGCTGCTGTACAAGGTAACGTTGACCATGTCACTGTATGGAGAGTGCTATGGGAGAACCAGTTGTTTCCGTACCCGGTACAGTGTGTGCAGGCACTATCAGCAGCTGATTGGCCTCCACGGGTACACTTCTGCGAATGGTTCATCCAACAATGTGTCAATACTCATTTCAGTGCAAATGTTCTCTTTACAGATGAGGCTTCATTCCAACGTGATCAAATTGTAAATTTTCACAATCAACATGTGTGGGCTGACGAGAATCCGCACGCAATTGTACAATCAAGTCATCAACACAGATTTTCTGTGAACGTTTGGGCAGGCATTGTTGGTGATGTCTTGATTGGGCCCCATGTTCTTCCACCTACGCTCAATGGAGCACGTTATCATGATTTCATACAGGATACTCTACCTGTGCTGCTAGAACATGTCCCTTTACAAGTACGACACAACATGTGGTTCATGCACAATGGAGCTCCTGCACATTTCAGTCGAAGTGTTCGTACGCTTCTCAACAACAGATTCGGTGACTGATGAATTGGTAGGGGCGGACAAATTCCATGGCCTCCACACTCTCCTGACCTCAACCCTCTTGACTTCCATTTATGGAGGCATTTGAAAGCTCTTGTCTACGCAACCCCGGTACCAAATGTAGATAACATTTCCTGTAACAAAGTGTTTGAAGTCACTCTGGTATGTTCTGTTGCTGTGCGTTTCCAATCCATGATTAATGTGATTTGAAGAGAAGTAATAAAATGCACTCTAACATGGAAAGTAAGTGTTTCCAGACACATGTCCACATAACATATTTTCTTTCTTTGTGTGTGAGGAATGTTTCCTGAAAGTTTGGCCGTACCTTTTTGTAACACCCTGTATATGTAAAGGTAAAAGGTGACGTACTACCCCCATTTCTGAAGCAAGTGGTTCCTTCTTCAGGGAGTCAGTAAACCTCTGTATTGATTCTAATTTCTTGAATTTTCTCATCATAGTATGTGGGAGGAAGTAATATGTTGCCGGATGCTTCCCAGAAAGTACTGTTTTGAAATTTCAATAGTCAACCTCTCTGTGATGTACAGCACCTCTCTTGTAACATCTGCCAATTGAGTTTGTTAAACATCTCGGTAACACTCTCACACTGACTAAACAATCCCATGAAGAAATATACTACTCTTCATTGGATCTTCTCTATCTCTTCTGTCAGCCCTACCTGATAAAGATACCACTCAAACCTTGGGATGAGAGAGATAGATCCACTTGTACTGAGGCCAAGGTATAAATTGTAGCATTTTATTAATATTGAGCTGTTTTGATAGGTAGCTCAAAGATATACTTGAAAGAAATAACAAATTAAAAAAGAAACTCAAAATAGACACATTGCAATGGTATTGGAATGGAAAGAAGATTTGAATCTCAGGTTTTTGTGGCATGATTGATTAATAGTGATGCTGACAGGAGGGCGGCAGGTGCTGGTGTCCACTGTGGGTGGCACCTGCGTCAATCTAGGAGGCCCCTGCCGAATTGTTGTTTCCATTTTCACAGAATATTTCAATGACTGACCCAGGCATAATCTTCAGGTGCTGCTAGTTTTGCTGTTACTGTAGATATGCAAATAATCTGCACATGGTTTTCCCCAAATTTAAGGATGATAACTATGGTGCATGGTTTAACAGTAATAAGGTTGGTACTGCTCCACCTCCAACAATAGATTCCATTATACTGTAGCGTTGTTGCAACCTCAGTCTGTTATGCTTCAGTAGCATGTTAGAAGTGAAGTATTAACCACATGTTAACTTGTTAATTATGAGTACAAGTTCTCGTTATCGTTCGTACACAACTAAAGAAAAACTTTAAATTATTGAAAAACATAGAAAATTGGTGCAGTGGAAAGGAAGTACTGTGTGAGTGAAGTTTGTATTCACAACTGGAGAAAAAACAAAAGACAGCTTCAAGAAGTGAACGGCAGTTTTTGGAATTTTGCAGCCAAAAAGCAAAGTGTCCAGACCTTGGAAAAAAAAAAAAAAAAGGCTCTGTGATTATGTAGATTAGAAACTATGGTATGGATGTGTGGTGACTAGTGAAATATGCCAACTCAATTACTTCGGTTGCTTATATTTTGAGGTATAAAGGATAAAAACATTTCTAAAAATAATAATAATTATTGTAGCAAACAATTAATAAATTTGTTATTATTATTATTATTATTATTAGCGACCTCTGCATGTCTTTCCTTTCAATTTACATAAAACCAAACGTAGCTACATAATAATCATAAATGAAGAAACTTGTGCATCTCTGTTTCATATGTTAAACCTCATATCTGCATTGCTATTATCAACCATTTGGTCAAAATATATAAATATCTGGTTTGTATCCCTGGCACTAGTACAGCGTTTCTGGCATCTCGTTGATTCTGACTGTCTCAAAGAATCCAAATTTCATAACTTTCTACATTTTCGCAAATATAAACATTGTTCTGTTTTGATTGTACACTTACTAACATTCGTACCATTTTACATTGTTTCACTATGAGGACCATCATCATCTTGCATTGAGGGGACTATTTTTTGCATATTTATGTACATAATTAAAAATATGTGGAAATTCCATCCTTCTCTTCTGATTTCTATAATGGTAAATCTCCAACATTGTCTTGAGTGCCTTCCCAACTACTTTGTTTAAATTTTATTGTAGTGCTTTACCCTGTACAGTATTGTATGCTCTTCTGTTCCATAATTCAACTTTTTGTGTTCAGTGATGTTTCTGAAATCTCATCCCATAAATCTCTCCCCTGCAATTTAAATAGGACTAGTCTTATCCTGTATTCTCACACACTCGGAACATAAGCTGCTGTGGGGACAAGTATAGCCCCATGGTCAAAGCTGGTTGTGTCTAGAGGTAGAAGTAACTCATTCTGAGTAGTTGCAATATTGTACGCGAGCCAAAGAGGTTGCAAGTAGATGCTTCCACTGCATTTATGAAAATTGTGCTTTCTGTTCATATATGGCTCCAAGAACCTCCTTGATACTGCACATCTTACAAGGAAATGGCACAATAAGACATGTCAAAATCTACCCTGAAATTTTTTACATGGGAAGATGACAACTAAAGAAATGCACTGCTGTTAAGAGGCACTGCAAGTACTTTGTAAAAAAGATTGAAATTACAGATTTTTGCCACACTAAGAGCAGCATATAACAACAGTTTGTACAGCCCTGCCCATCCAGTGTGCAATTCAGCGAATCACTCATGCGATGCTATGTAGCAGAATTATCTGGAGCTCACAGACACCAATTTTAAGCACCTAAAGCCTGTAAATAGTCTTCACGGGTTTGCTGCCAGATCACGTTGTGTGACTTCGACAATTTCCCACCACTTTGGCCTTTTTGCTGTATTTTGGTGCCATCTTGTCAAGAATCAGAAGAGTCCTCGGAAGATAAGGAATTAAATGTGTTTTTCAACCATCTGCAAAACTGAGAAACCTGTTGGGTTCAGTTAAGGGTGACCTTGGCCTGAGGAAATGTGGTGTGTACAATGTAAGGCAGCGTATAAACGAGATGCTACAATAAAGTAATGAGACCGATTTTCTGTGCAAGATGTGGCAACCCTGCAGGCTTGTGTCAGCACAATATCTTTTTGGTCTGTAAGGTGCTTCTAGTCCAAGCGGACATCGATGCAACTGCTCAGTCGTGTGCTGTGCTGTATTAAGTTAATGTGTGTTTGTGTCTCTCATCATGGAAATGGAACCGCATAATATTGCGCAATGGTATGTCATTTCTTTTTGCTTTAAATTGGGTGAAAACGCGACGACAACTTACGGTAAGCTTTAGAAGGCTTTTGAAGATGGGGTTATATCAAGAGCTCAAGTTTTTCGTTGGCATAAAATGTTTAGTGAAGGCAGAATGAATGTTGAAAATGAAGACCGCAGTAGACGACCATCAACCTCACGGATGGATGTCAGCTTGGCCAGGGTGCGTGAACTCATACGATCTGATCGAAGATTATCCGTGAAAATGATTGCAGAAGAACTGAACATCAATCAAGAAATGGTTTGTCTAATAATAACTGAAGATAATGGAATGAGAAAGATTTGTGCAAATATGGTCCCCAAAAATCTCACACCACAACAGCGAGAAACACAGAAAAATGTGACAGCTAATCTGTTAGAGTAAATGGAAATCAATCCAGAATTGTTGAGCCGTGTTATCACTGGTGATCAAAGTTGGTTTTTTTTCAATATGATCCAGCGATAAAAAACCAAAGTTCACAATGGTGCTCAAAGGAATCACCCAGACCAAAGAAAGGTTGCATGTCAAAGTCAAAAGTGAAATGCATGATTGTGTGCTTCTTTGATTCCAAGGGAATTGTTCATAAAGAGTGGGCGCCTCCTGGACAAACAGTTAACCAATATTACTACAAAGAAATTTTAGAAAGACTTCGTGAAAGAGTTCTTCGTGTCCGTGCCAACATTGCTGATAACTGGATTCTGCATCACGATACTGCGCGGTCCCATACTGCTTTGTCAGTACAGCAATTTTTAACCTCAAAACAAATTTCAGTACCACCACAGCCACCTTATTCACCAGATATCGCTCCATGCGACTTTTTTCTATTTCCAAGAGGCAAAACGGTGGTCAAGGGACACCATTTTCAAACATCACAAGATGTCCCAAAAGCTGTGATGAGGGTCTTGGAGGATATTACCGAAGATGGAGGTGTTACCATCAGTAGCAGAAGTGCTGGAAAAAGTGTGTGAAATCAGAAGGGAACTACTTTGAAGGAGATAACACTAAACTTGACTAAAACGGTAAGCAACATTTTTTTTCACATCAGTCTTCTTACTTTATTGTCACACCTCGTAGGTCAGAAATGCCGCACAGTACAAGAATGCTGTGATGAACATCAGCTTCATACAGAAACAGAAAAGTCGGTAATTGTGGACCACTGTCTGAATACAGGACATCGGATGATTTATGAAAAGATGGAAGTTTTATCCCCAACATCATCTTTCTGGGATTTCATCATTAAGGAAGCAATAGATATCCATACAGCTGATAATTTCATCAACAAGGATGCGGATTTCAACTGAGCACAGCCTGGAACCCTGCAATGGGTGCTATAAAATCACGACACGAAAATCAAGATTTTTCGATAACAGACTTGTCATACCATTGGTCTAGTACGGCCATTGGTGAGTAACGTCTGGCTGCACTGTTGGCAAACACAGCGTTCAATTCACACGCAGGAGAGCTGCTCTGCGATTTTTGGCAGAGGGAGTTTGAATATGGCACCATCTATCTGCAGATCATTGTGCATGTGTGATTTCTGCGCCTGCGCATTCTTCACATGCTTTATCTAGAAATGGGGCATTGACATGCAGATACCGTTAGTCATACCTAGCCACCAGGAAGGTTGAACCACCTGAAGATGTCAGACAGTTACTCCGAGGAAATATTGTGGCATTTGCACAAAGTGATGTGGCAGCAAATCCATGAAGACTATTTGCAAACACATCTGCCGGGAAAGTTGGAAGTCACACCTAAAGCCTGGTTTACAAGGAGCGAATGGAAACGAACATTTGTGAATGAGAATTTGCCAAAAATTCACTGCCATTCACTTGTATATGGGTCGAATCGTTTATATTAGAGGGAACAGAAGAGAACACGAGTTAGCGAATATTTCCTATGAACACTATGTTATTAGTTTTTAGTTTTTGGAACTACAACTCTATCTTGTTAGAGCCACAATGTGAAACTTTGCTATTCAGTGAGGATTATTTTGCATGGCAAGGGCACTTTTCTTGACAGAGTATGCCAAATGGTGCAGGGAAGGAAGAATTTAAGTGTGTCAATTTGTGTGGAAGTGTGACATGCGTGGAGATCATGCACTTTACACAGAATTGCACCTCCATCTCTTCTTATCACTGGTCCAAAATTTTCCTTGTATGTCGGATGCCATTTTTCCGTGGCTTCCCATTACCATTGAGGGGAAATTTATAAACAGATCACTAATTACTGATGTCGAGCATCATCTCAAGAGGGGACACAGCTAGCATTTCCACTATGTGTATAAGGTCTGATGGTCATATTCTTTCCCTCTCTCTCTCTCTCTCCTTCTTCTTCTTCTTCTTCTTCTTCTTTCTCTCTTTTTTTTTTAAAAAAAAAAAAAAAACTACAAAAATTGTCTCGTGGCACAGTGCATGCTTCACAATCCAGAGAGCACAGGATCAAATCCCATTCAGCCCACAACTTTTTCACTATGATTTTTAACTGAGCATTTGCTTCTCACAGATTTTTGAGTGGCCACAAAAGACATGTGGTTCAGATGCCACGTTAAAATGCAGGTCTCCATTTTCGGATTAGGTAACTCGGGAAGGTTAGGGACGCATAAGTAGCTGCAGTGGTGTCCAGCAGAAAGACCTGCAAGAGGCCTACCGGGAACATCAGACAGAATTCTTGTATGCTCATGCTTGTTAGCTTGTTTGCTCTGGTGAAAACCTGGCTTAAACTATAAAAACATTTTTATGAATAACTTCATTTCGACGGTTCAATTCTTACACATGTAATTCTGATAAAAGTGGCTAGCAGAGAACATAAAATCATGGCAGTGTTTGATGTCACAAACGACTTCCATCAGTGGCTTGTAATTTGTTGAAATGAAATGTGTCTTGCAGTACTACAGTTTATAACAGTTCCTGTAGACCATTCCTTATAATAATGTTTGAATGTTGTACATTTGACTACCAGTTCTTTGTCTGTTCCCCCTATAGGTGTTACAAAAATGTGAAGTGCCTATTGAATGACAAAAACAAACATTTTTCTTGTATCAAGCACATTGGACAAAGACAAAATTGATGCAGTCAAGCACTTCGCAGTAGGCACTAGTTTTATTTAGGCATAAGTGGGATGGAGTCAGAAATGGTCCCGGCCATTGTTATGCATATTGCACTGCATATCAGACATACTTGATCAAATTTGTAAATCGTGGTGAAGAAAACTGGTAATGCACAAATGACTGGAGCTTAAGAATACTGTTCCGCTGATAAATCTGAAATGAGAGAGAGGTATCAAAAATTATGTTGTCTGATAATTTCCAGAAAAATGCTTTCCACTGTCGAAAAAATTCTTTATCGAGAGGTAGAATCGCATTGGTAGCTCCAGGCAGGATCTACATTACATCTACAGATTTTTCATCATGAGCATCCAGAAAAACTGAGGCATCAATGTGTCCGGACCATGAATCCAACAAAAGCAATGAATGAGTTTCTGCAGCTGGTAGGAATAAGTTTTGAACGAAATGTTGAAAATTATTCTTTCCCATTTTTCCAGATTTTGATACATCAATTACAATATTTTTGCAACCGAACAGTCCATATTTTTATTTTTGGTCCTAATTTGCCTTGCAGTTCTTGAAGACAGATATACAGCTGCAGAAACAGTAAACCACTCATACTTATCACTGGCATTATCATGTATGAATGTGTCATTGCATTCATTCATTGGGCAACCGACTCTGTCTTTTTTTCACCCCGAAATGATAAAGTGTGGTGTGCATGCAGTTCTTCCACAAAACCTGACTGATCAGTATTATAAGTAGCAATTGCGGGGATAACAGCAAGTTTCGTCTTTACGTCAGCTATGACTTTCCCAATATGGCAGCTGCTCTACACATATATGTGATGTAAACTTGGTAATTTTGCGACTTCCTATTTTGTATGATTTCTTGAACCTGCATAGCCATGTCGATGAAGCCTGTAAATTAGCAGTGTTCATGTCAGATGCAATTCAGAGAGCCCAGTCTCATAGATCTCTGTTGATAATGGCACATAGCCTCTGATGAGCATTCTAAATTTTTCGAACAATTTTTCATTCAGATGCATTTTTTCCCTCCTTCATTTAACCAATATTTCATTGCCATTTCTTTGTTGCTGAAAGCTGTTGCAATACTTCTTTTTGGGCTTGGAAGGTATTCTTCTTCAGAACTGTTACTGGCACAAGTAATGTTGTCCGAACCACAATTCATCGAATCATCACAGATATTTCCTATTTCTTCTAATATATCCAAAATTTCAAACAAAATGTTGATATCCTTCTAATGAATCTCAAGGAAAAGGAAATCAACTAACAAATGGCACGTTGTACATCCTCAGTAGAAGTAGGTGATTTTGGATGGAAACTGTGTTCTTCATATTTCATCATTCCTAAATTAAGAATATTAACTGGATTTCACATTACTGTGAAACTGGAATAACAAAAAGGTACTATTAGCAGGCATGCCTTACGAAAGCACAATAAATATTAATTCAGCTTTATCTGTGTTGTCAGTCCTTATCAATACTGCAAAAAAAAAAAAAAAAAAAAAAAAAAAAAAAAAAAAAAAACAGATAATTTCTAATAGATGTTACTTGAGTGGCTAATTTGAGAGAATAGTAACTGTGTATTGTAGTGTCAGAGAAACTATCAATGAACAGCAACCTGAAATGTCCTTTACAAATTACGATCAGGTTGTGTCATGTTTCCTGTTTGTACAAATGTACTGCCGAGCTCGGCTCTCTCTCTCTCTCTCTCTCTCTCTCTCTCTCTCTCTCTGTGTGTGTGTGTGTGTGTGTGTGTGTGTGTGTGTGTGTGTGTGTGTGTGTGTGTGTGTGTGTGTGTGTAGTTGCGCGTGTGCAGTTACTACAGCGGCAGTAGGGGTGTACATTTCTACCACCGCTAGTCTTGCAGTGCCTCCTAACAGCTAAAATTTTGAAGTGCATTTCTTTTGGTGTCTTTTTCCTGTGTAAAAAAATTCAGGGTAGGTTTCGGCATGTCTTATTGGACCATTCCCTTGTTAGTGGCATCATTTTTTAATTTCTATAGTCAAGTTCCTTGTGCACAACAGTTTCACTTTCAGGACCGTATGTAACACCATTAATGAAGCAGGGTAACATCCCAACCTTTTGCTTCCAACCTAGACCCAGCCTTCTTTGTTATCAACCAGTATCAGTCATCAGCATAGGCAATGCAATCTCTTGCTTGGAATAGTTCACTTACAGAGGGGAGGTCTCGGACACTGCCAACCAATTTGGGTCTTATTCAGCAGATTACTTGTGTATAACCTAAAATGAAAGACTCTTAAGATATTTTGGCTCAGCACCTTCCCACTTTTGAGAAAATCGCCCCTAAATTTCATGACTCGGAATAGACTCTCAAAGTTGATGGGATCAATAAGAAATTGAAAAGTGAGCATTTTTCATCATCATATTTAGTGTCTGAAAAACACATTTTCCTGGAATTTGAGGAAAGAAACTGTTACGACTGGCATTTGTGTGTTCATAAGGCAAATGGTGCTGAACAAAAGCACCACTGTCATAGGGACCATAGCTGTTGGCCAGGAAGTGGAGAATGTGGGTTCGATTCCCAGAGACAGTTTGCAGTTTTTTATTTGTATTTTTTTACATATCACATTTGTTAGGAATAGCAGGGTTAAAGGGGTAAGTAAATCAATAACCCATAATAACAAGGTAGGCAAATAAATTCCTCAAATGACTTTGATTACTAAAGAATTAAAATTTTAAGCCTCTTTGTATGAAAACAATTCCGAGTAATAGTGCTGTGAATTCATGATGATGGACCACATACCGCCAACCACACAATGCCTGTTTACAGCCAGACACTGGACAGAATGTTATTCCGTAGCTTCAAAATTACATTGCGCTTCCGGAAGCTCAATGGCAATTGCCCAGTTGTATGGATGCATTGGTGATTCATAACATAACTCATGATCAGCTGTCAGCACTAGTTTATCAGGCAATGTTCTAATATGCGTGAATTACATTAAAATTAACTCCCAAAATAGAAATACAGGTTGAGTCAAAAAGACTTTACAACTTTAGAAAGAGAGAAAAATTTATTGAGATAACTTACAGAATCAGTAGATGTGTCATTTTGTAGCAAACAGCTTCAAGTTTGATTCACATGGTGCATCAGTAGCCCATTCTGCCACCAGAAGCACCAGAGTTGTGCACAGTTAAAATGGCTTCTTTCACTGATGCAGAGTTTGATCAGTATGTGTTTTGGTTTCATGACAACTTTTTAATTCCACAGATAGATGAAGGTGACTGAGATGGGATGGTTTACTACCAGCAAGACAGTGCACCACCTCATTTCCTCATCAAAGTTCAAGGTTTTCTTGATCATTGCTTGCCAGTTTGCCGGACTGACTGCGAAGGGCCAATCACATGGCCACTTCTCTTCCCAGACTTGACACCACAGGATTTCTTTCTCTGGAGTTTTATTAAAGACAAAGTGCAAAATAGCCATACTTCTTTTAGGGCTTGGAAGGTATTCTTCTTCAGAACTGTTACTGGCACAAGTGATGTTGTATATTCCTCCATTACCAAACAATTTAGCTGACCTGAAAAATCGAATCTACACTACCTTTGCACAAGTTACGCTTGTTTAGCTGCGAGTATGGGAAGAAATTGATTACCAGTGGGGTGTTTGCCACATCATAAATGGTAGTCACATCAAACCAAATGACACTTGACGCCTTTATGTGAAACTTGAAGTTATCTGCTACAAAATGTTACAGCTACCAATTTTATAAGTTATCTCAATAAATTTCTAAATCATTCCAAATTTGTAAAGTCTTTTTTAACTCGCCTTGTATTTTAAACGAAAACCAAGCCTTTTTTGTGCTGACTCTTCAGAAGGAACAATGTAATTCTGTGAAGAATGACAAGTGCCATTGAAGTAGTTCTTTGAAGGAAAGTGAGGACATTTAACAGAGTGAGTGAAAGAGCCATTGGAAGGCGACCAGGATTAAAATTGTAGGTTTTTGCTAATTGAAAGTTGTTCAAGAAATTTGCCTACCTCGTTATTATTGATTATTATTTTTGCTTTCTTATTAACCCTCTATTCCTGCCAAATTTGATATGAAAAAAATACAATTGGTAAAAAGAACTCCAAAATGCATTTTGGAATAAAACACGGGTTCTCTACTCCCCAGCCACATCCCTCAGTTGCAACACGAGCAGCACTTTCATTGACCAGTACTTACTTAATGGGCACTTATGCAGCAGTTGTAAACACTTATTTCCTCAATTTGTTGGAAAATAAGCATTTGTCAACCCAATATGTGTTGATGAACAGTGCTTAATTTTCATATATATATATATATATATATAAAAATAGAGGGAAACATTCCACGTGGGAAAAAATGTATCTAAAAACAAAGATGATGAGACTTACCAAACAAAAGTGCTGGCAGGTCGATAGACACACAAACAAACACAAACATACAAACAAAATTCAAGCTTTTGCAACAAACGGTTGCTTCATCAGGAAAGAGGGAAGGAGAGGGAAAGACAAAAGGATGTGGTTTTTAAGGGAGAGGGTAAGGAGTCATTTCAATCCCGGGAGCGGAAAGACTTACCTTAGGGGGAAAAAAGGACAGGTATACACTTGCACACGCACGCATATCCATCCGCACATACACAGACACAAGCAGACATTTGTAAAGGCAAAGAGTTTGGGCAGAAATGTCAGTCGAGGCAGAAGTAAAGAGGCAAAGATGTTGTTGAAAGACAGGTAAGGTATGAGCGGCGGCAACTTGAAATTAGCGGAGGTTGAGGCCTGGCGGATAACGAGAAGAGAGGATATACTGAAGGGCAAGTTCCCATCTCCGGAGTTCTGACAGGTTGGTGTTAGTGGGAAGTATTCAGATAACCCGGACGGTGTAACACTGTGCCAAGATGTGCTGGCCGTGCACCAAGGCATGTTTAGCCACCGGGTGATCCTGGAGAGCCACATTCAGAGTCTGATCCAGTCCCGGAAAGTATCCTGTCACAAGTGGGGCACTTTTGGGGTTCTTCTGTTTCCTCAAATCCTGCCCTGAAATGAGATCCATCCTTCATGAAATCCTCCCCACTCCACCAAGAGTGTCTTTCCGCCGTCTACCTAACCTTCGTAACCTCTTAGTTCATCCCTATGAAATCCCCAAACCACCTTCCCTACCCTCTGGCTCCTACCCTTGTAACCGCCCCCAGTGTAAAACCTGTCCCATGCACCCTCCCACCACCACCTACTCCAGTCCTGTAACCCGGAAGGTGTACACGATAAAAGGCAGAGCCACGTGTGAAAGCACCCACGTGATTTACCAACTGACCTGCCGACACTGTGAAGCTTTCTATGTGGGAATGACCAGCAACAAACTGTCCATTCGCATGAATAGACACAGGCAGACAGTGTTTGTTGGTAATGAGGATCACCCTGTGGCTAAACATGCCTTGGTGCACGGCCAGCACATCTTGGCACAGTGTTACACCGTCCGGGTTATCTGGATACTTCCCACTAACACCAACCTGTCAGAACTCCGGAGATGGGAACTTGCCCTTCAGTATATCCTCTCTTCTCGTTATCCGCCAGGCCTCAACCTCCGCTAATTTCAAGTTGCCGCTGCTCATACCTTACCTGTCTTTCAACAACATCTTTGCCTCTTTACTTCCGCCTCGACTGACATCTCTGCCCAAACTCTTTGCCTTTACAAATGTCTGCTTGTGTCTGTGTATGTGCGGATGGATATGCGTGTGTGTGCAAGTGTATACCTGTCCTTTTTTCCCCCTAAGGTAAGTCTTTCCGCTCCCGGGATTGAAATGACTCCTTACCCTCTCCCTTAAAAACCACATCCTTTCGTCTTTCCCTCTCCTTCCCTCTTTCCTGATGAAGCAACCGTTTGTTGCAAAAGCTTGAATTTTGTGTGTATGTTTGTGTTTGTTTGTGTGTCTATCGACCTGCCAGCACTTTTGTTTGGTAAGTCTCATCATCTTTGTTTTTAGATATATTTTTCCCACGTGGAATGTTTCCCAATTTTGAGTCAATTGCATGTCATGAAATTTAGGGGCAGTTTTTTTTTTTTTCTCAAAAACGCAGTTGAGTGTTAAGCCAAAATATCTTACAGTGTTTCATTTTAGGTATTACACCCACTGAATATGAGCTGAATTGGTTGGCCATGCCAGAGGCCTTCCCTTTGTTAGCTTGTTCAAAGACTACCATGTAGACCATTTGAGATTAACATCCCCTCCCCAGTAAAAGTGCTTGGATCTTTTCTCTGCTAAGAATGTTGTATCGTGATTCCAGTTTTTGTGTTACTCGTCTGTAGCTGTATAGAAGGGACTGTCATTGTTTTCAACATTCCCCTATCAGCATTGTGGCCAGCTTTTAGTGAATGCCCAGGGGAGCATTATCTGTCAGGCATTAGATCTTTTCCACATGTTTGTTACAAGTGCAAAATAGCCATATATGAAAGTAAAGCTTTCTTGGAATATACTGCTGATGAAAACTTCTCGAGCTCTGATATCTCTCTCTCTCTCTCTCTCTCTCTCTCTCTCTCACACACACACACACACACACACACACACACACACACACACACACACAGACCTGAGTGCAGCTGTCTCTCTCTGCCCCTTTCCCACAGGCATAGGGCTCAGCGACCTGTGGTGAGTGGCATGGACCTCCATTTAACTCTTATTGCATTTAGTTATGCCCATTTTCATGAGGCATCAACTACTGAGTGCATTCTGAATATATAGCTGCTAGTGACAGGGTTCCATGCTGAACTTAAGCTGATAGGCCTTCTCTCTGGTGTCGAAATTGTCATGTAGCCTTATCGCGATTGACTTTTTGAAGATGCTAACCCAAAAGCCACTAGCTTGGCAAAACTTTTTTGTTTATTCAGACGTGAACATATGTCCCCTGTTCATTGAGGCTGTGTTGTGCCACGGCTGTTTTTTCCTTATGTCCCAGGTACACACCTAATGTGTTCCATGCAGCAATGTCAGATGCGGCACTATGTTTGTCCAGTGTATTGGCGGCCACAATCACAAGGGGTGCTATGTATACCAGATATCTGCAGGTGTAGTTTGTCCTTCACCGAGCCAAGCATATCTTTTATTTATTTTTCATGGTGGTCAGAAGATGACCTTGATATGTCTCCCCCCCCCCCCCCCCCCCCACCTGTCTTCTTTGCAGGTTGCTGTACATTCTCTATAATGCACTGAGGACTCGGCAACCAGAGTGTAGTTCAATTGGTAGATATTGTGCCTTTTTACAGTTTTCTGAATTTTTTGTAGTGGTTTCTAGTGTATGCCAACGGCCTTGCTGCAGTGTCAGCACTGGTTCCCATCAGCCCAATAGAGGAGCTACTTGATAATGAAGTAGTGGCTCCAGTCACGAAAGTTGATAGTGGCTGGGAGAGCAGTGTGCTGACCCTACGCCCCTTCATACCTGCATCCAATAACACCTTCTGGCTGAAGATGACACAGCTGTCAGTTGCTATCACTGGTCTTTCCAACATCTGTTCAGACAGAGTTTAATTATTTATTTATTTATTTATGTATCTTTTGTTCTACTGCACAGAAATTAACTCAGTTAACTGCATTTAAATCACTTAGTACCAAAAGTAGGTCACTCCTCAAAAATTAAAAATATAGATTTTGTCAGTGCCTTGACATGTAGATGCATTGACTGGAATTGAAATTGGAGACTGTCATTGTCTTGCTGCTTGTAGAGAGCAGATTTAAATCTGGAATTCTTTCTAATAGGAGATGTAACATTTTAGAAATAAACTTAAGGCAAGCATGGAATCTTACTGAACCAATCAATGTTTTTTCTTGGGAACTCTGATTAACGTATAATTTTAAGATAAGCATCTCATGGTTTGAAGTTTCAAATAATGATGAAAAAACAAGAAAACAAAAAGAGGTAAACTTGATCATGTTTTAGTATGCTGTGGGTTTTTTAGATACACAACACAAAAACAGGTGGAGGTACATTTTATTGTTATAATGAGGGTCAAGGTAATAAATATTGTAATAAAGTGAGTGCTGTGTATACTATTACAGTGAGCATTTTGTCCCCTTAAGAGAACTCCACTTCTTCAGCAAAATATGTGGTGGCCCAAATTGCAGTCGTAAGATTATAATAATGTTCTTGATTTTAACAAGCAGTGGCAGACTGATAAAATCTGCCACTTTCTCACTATTGGAGGGCACTCTTATCTGCTGTGAGACCATAACTTAGGCATAATGAAGAGGATATTACAAATGTACGACCAAGTACTTGCTCCAAATCAGTATTTAGAGAAATTTTATAATGTGATGGATCCTATTACACAAAAAGGTCACCAGCTTAACTGAAACAATTGGAAGAGGCACTAAAGAATAGGACAAAGTATCATTTGCCCCCTATTTGCTTTGGTACTGTAAGTACATGTTTTCCCACAAGAACATTCGGCTACTGCAAACAGATGCATGTGATGAGAAAGTTTCCATAAACAAGAAAAAGGTAAGATGATGCTCAGAAACTACTGAAGTAAATTACAGATTGACAGAATCAAGCCTGTATAATAAATTGAAGATGTAGCATTCATTTATGTTCTTTTTTGTTCATACCTTGATTTTATGGTACATGGTTTTGCAGAACCATCTGTATGGTGTCCTGCACTCATAGTTTGTCATCTGCAAACCAAACGATGTAACTGTAAATTTTATCAGCAAGTTAACCTACCCCTTGAGCTTTTTAGAAATGTGATTTTTGTGTGAGAACATTTTTTGTGTATATTTGTTATTACTAACATTTTGTTGTCACCAGTCCTTCTTCTTTCTCATTCCAAGGGCACTGCACACAAACATGTTAAATGTACTTTGCATATTTTCAGTTCTGCAGTTACCTTTTCACTTCGCAAAACAAACTGTACACAGTGTTGTTGTGTGTCCTAACACCGTCGCCATTCATTTGTTCCCGAGTGAGTTCAGCACAGAATTTTAATTTTGTTTACTTTTGTATGTTTTTTGCTGTGTGTGTGTGTGTGTGTGTGTGTGTGTGTGTGTGTGTGTGTGTGCGTGCGTGCAAGTGCCTTTAGCTGTTTGTGTTGCCTTTTCTGTAAACTGTCTTTTATGTTTAAAATAATGTGCTTTGTGCCTTTACAGGTACTATTGTATTTATATAAAACATGTTTGCCTTCTGCTATTGCCTTCTGTAGGTGGAAGTTTTTCTCTGTTTTTATTTGTGGTACAGGCTGTTGCTGGATTTCAGTATTTCAAGTCTGTTACTATTGTAGTTGGGTGGCAGTTTTCGGCTATTAGGAGGTCAACAAATATCCTGTGGATGCTGTTACTTTTTAGGGCCCTGGGGTGTTTTGAGTATCTTGTTTTAAAGTTCCTGCATTATTATCCTATGTATACTGATTGGCGAGTGTTGCGTGTGACTTCATATATTCCTGATTTGTTGAACTTTTCTATGGGTGTCTCCTGTGTTCCGAGTTTCTTCTGTATTGTGTTTTCTGTCCTGTATCCTATTTGAAGTCCCTGTTTCTTCACTGTGGTGTCTATTCTGTGGGCAGGTTTGTTACTGTAGGTGAGTATGTACTGTTTTGTTTTTTGTGTGTGTGTGTGTGTGTGTGTGTGTGTGTGTGTGTGTGTGTGTGTGTGTGTGTGCATGTGTGTGTGTGTGTGTGTGTGTGTGTGTGTGTGTGTGTGTTTGTGTGTTTTGTTGTTGCACTGTTGTGTCTTGTATGCAGTCGCTGTTCGTTGTGTGTGTATGGTGCGTTCATTCCTTTTCTGTTAACAAATTTGTTGGTTTAATTTCTCTATCATATGGGGCTTGTAACCATTTTCCTCTGCTATTTGTTTTATTGTGTTTATCTCTGCTTCCTTATGGGTGTTCTGTTCAATCTGTGGAGCATGAATCTGATAATTGCCTGTTTGTGTGCCATCAGGTGGTATGATAGATTGTGAATTGTGGGGCTCATGGTGCAAGACACAGCAGTGCAACAACATGTACACAAAACAAAATAGCACATACTCACCTACAATAACAAAATTGTCCACAGAACAGGCAGTATATTGAAGAAACTGGGACACAGCACAGAAAAAACTCAGAACACAGGAGGCACCCACAGATAAGTTAACATATCAGGAATATATGAACTCACATGCAACACTTACCAATCAGTATACATAGGACAATAATGCAGGGACTTTAAAACAAGATATTCAGGACACCCCAGGCCCATAGAACATTAGCTGACCACCTAATGCCCATAACTGCCATCCAACTACAATAACAACACACTTTAAATACTGAAACCCAGCATCAGCCTGATCACAAACTAAAAATAGAAGAAAACTTCCACATACTGAAGACAATATCAAAAGGCAAATGTGTTTTTAATTAACACACAACTCCGTGTAAAGGCGCAAAGCACATTATTTAAAACATAAAAGAAAAGGAGCTTACACACACACACACACACACACACACACACACACACACACACACACAGACAGAGAGAGAGAGAAGTAAAAAAATTAAAATTCCACACCAAACTCACTTGGGAACAAATTAATGGCAACAGGGTTAGTACTTACACTTTCATGCCAAGTCTTAAGAAATAGTTGGTTCCTTACAAGCGTGGCTTTTATTGCGTTCAGAGCTGGAACAAATTTGTCACTGTACTGGCAGAGGTTTGATGAGCACTGTTTTTGCAAAGTCAAAATGTGATTGCAGAACTGAAAATATGCACAGTACTTTTAATAGATGTATGCAGTGCCCTCAGAAAGAGAAAGAAAAAAGATCAGTCACAAAAAAAAACATGAGTGATAACAATATATACATAAAACATTGCCACACCAAAATCATGTTTTTTTAAAAATCAAGGGATATGTTAACTCGCTGATAAAATTCACATTTACATCATTTAGTTTGCAAATGACAAGCTATCAGTGCAGGACACCATACAGATGGTCCTGCAAAACTGTATAATATAAAATCAAGGTAAGAGCAAAAACAAACAACTACTCTCTTTAAGCCTCATTTTGTTAGACCAGTTACAATGTAAAATATGTTCACTTTTACAGTTGTCCAATAAACAAAACCCACTGGTGATGGCACGGACGTGCTGAAAAATGTTTGAGTAACAAGAAAACATAGCATAAAAGGCAGAACCTATATCCAATAATTTGAAGATGTAGCTTATAATAAAAGTGGATGAAGATGACTGAAAAGTGACTACAACCAATCAGTTTTGTAACATTTTGTGTCTTTTTTTTGTATAAACTTGGTATAGTTTGTGAACAAGTAGGCAGTCATTGTTTATAAAATGATTTGTATTTATTTTGTATGAACTTAGGACAGTTTTGTGAACACTTAGACTAATAAAGATAATGTTAAACATATTCATTGGTTTAAGTTCAAGAGTGTTGAGAAACCATAAGTTATTTGGGTATCATTTAACTGTACTTCATATCATAATTGTGTACAGCAATTTTTCTTTGTAGTATTATGCTTCAGACAGACATATATAGATTAAATTTATTGCACTTGAAATATTGTCATTCATTAATATAAGTTTTTACTTTTCATGTAATTTAAATAAGTGCCTTAAACTACATTTGCTTCTTCATTTATTGCTATGAGGGAATAACTCCTTGTGATAAAAATCACATTAGCAGCTACAAATATTTTTCCAAACTAGATAATATTAGCCTTGCACATTCCAGCTAATGAGTCAATTCACACAGCAGAAAGAAATTCACCATTAAATTGTTAAACAAGGTTGTTGAATCCTTTTTATTCCTCCTACATCACTTATCAAACATGAGTTGTCCACTTTTACAAATAAGTGATTCAGTTGAAAGAGGAGTCTCTCTTCTGTGACATACTACAAAGAAACATAGACTTACATCAGTGACCATTTTTTTTTACATGGAAATAAAAATGTATTGTTTTTACAACAAACAATTTTTTTTTCTTTTCCCTTTTGTTTCTTAAATGGAAGTAGAATTAGAACCATTTTGTACTAAAAATAAAAGTATTTGAAATGTAGTTTTTTATTAAAAATTACTTAGTTTCATTTGCATTAGTGTGAAAAATTTCAAAGAATTTTGGAAAATAAAGTCCTATTTCACATTGTTCACAATAGTATCTGGTATCTTTTCTTGCTGCTTTCCCAGGTTTTGTCTTGCTTCATTCTGCACAAACCTCATTTGTCCTTGGAGGACATTTTGACATTTCTGCAGCTGGAATCAATTTAGGAAAAGTTTTCCTATTAATCTGTTTACAGATGAACTATTCTGACTGAAAGTTGTTCAACACTATTCCGACTGAAAGTTATTCAACCAGGCCTCATTTGCTCACCAAACCTCTGCCAATACAGTGACAAATTTGTTTCAACTCTGAACACAATAAAAGCCATGCTCGTAAGGAACCAACTATTTATTAAGACATGACATGACAGCACAAGTACATAAAGTGTAGAGAACATAAACAAGACTGTTGGTGGAACCAGTACATGGCTATATAAGGATTTGCCCACCAGGAGCCAATTTATATTGGCTGCAGTTGATAAGAGGCACTGGACCAAGGTCGGTAGCACGTGGTGGGCCCAAAGCAGCCGAATGGCATGCTATTCAAATGAGCACATAATATTGACACGTGCTGTGGTAATGGAGGTGGAGATGTAGTAATGTGTGGGTTACTACACTTCTCCTTCATTAGGGGAAGAGCAGCCACATTCCAGTTCCTCTGTGGTTTGCTTTTGGTTGAAACGTAGATACTGTGTGAAGAAGTTGGCCTCGACACAAATAGTTCTCGGTACTTGCAAACCAGCGAGTAGAGACGGAAGTGGTGCGAGCATACGTGCATTCCGCTCTCTCCTGAAGAGCAGGCAGACAACCCCAGCACACCCATAAGCAAGGGTCACATTGACATCAGACTCTTCTGTTGGTGCCATGAGTTGGGGAGCTGCACTATCTGGCAGGTGCATGGCAGGCAGCGGCATCAGTGTAGACAGCATTTGCTTCAGTGTAGAAGCCGGAGACAGCATTGGGAGATCTGGTGGGCGCAGTCCGGGTGGCATGCTACCCACAGTGAATTGCCATGACAGCAGAAGTGCCAGCACAATGGTCTACAGGGAGTAAATGTGTCCACCAAAGGCCACGTCTGATTTTAGTACTGCACCATAAGGCACTTGATGGTATGCACCACGAACATACAGCACTGGCGCTGGCTATGGATGAGCTTAGACTCCATTGCAGGTATTGCCCGAACAGTTGACTCCAGACTGGAGTTTTGGGCACAAACTGCAATGACATTGGTGCCACTGCTGGACACCGTCCGGCAGTAGGAGATGGAGCAGCATCCATGGCCACTGGCCATGCAAGAGTTTTCCAGACTCCCATCCCTGATCCGAGTTGTTACGTAAGAATGGTGAAAGAACATAAGGGCTTCCTCCACCAGAAATTCTGTGATGTGTTTGTGTTATGAAATTTTGTGCATGAAGTTCTGCCTTGCCATTGGATTGCACATGAAAGGGAGGTGCCGTGGTGTGGTGGATGCCATTGTGTAAGCAGACATCTGTAAAGGATTGAGCCAAAAGTTGAGAACCATTGTCGCAAACCACTGTACAAGGTAGGCCATCAATAGAAAAAAAATTTGCTGCACATTCATCATGTTTGCTGGTGGCAGAAGGACAACAAACAACTTAAGGGAACTTGGAAAAGGCATCAACAAACAATAACCAAAGTGTGTCTAAAAAAGGACCAGCAAACTACTCGTAGATATGAATTCTTTCCCAAGGAAGCATGGGTGCTGGCCAAGGGGAGAAAACAGTGCATGGTGCCACCTTTTGATTTGAACCCTTGTGGTGTGCCATTACCTGGCAATCTGCCATGAATCAATACCAGGACAGAGAACGTTCCAGTGTGCGAATTTTTTAGTGCTGGAGGCTCCTCAATGACCTTGATGTAACAGGGAGAGACTCTTCCTATGCAGAATTGCTGGAATCACAACACAGGGATTACCCTTTCCATCAACAAGAGGATGACACAGTCTACCAGACAAAGACGATGACGGAAAGTGTAGAAGTTCCACAAAGGGGCAGATGCCCGGCCTCACAGATGGTCAGGCCAACTATGTTGTATCAGGTGTGCCACTTATTTTGGCACCGGGTCTGCAGCTACTGTGGATGCAATCCTGGTGCTGATGATGGGAAAACCATCAGTAGTCTGTCTTGTTTCCGTGTCAAGTTGAAAACAGTTCTTCCTGATCAAATAATAGACGGCCATATGACCAACAGAGACAAAGCACCCACATTTGTATGCTGCAATGTAGGATGGAAATAAAACCTGTAATTATATCTCCACAAAAATAAGGTCCAGTTTTGAGAGTGATGAGTGACTTTATCAGGTAAAGCAGCTGAAGGGCAAAACAAGGAAACTAAAGGTTTATGATCTGTGACGAAATGAATTTTGTACCGTATAAGAATATATGAAATTCTTTTAAGGCACAAATAATCACAAGTGCTTCATGATTGACTTGCGAGTAGTACTGCTTAGCTGTGTTCAGTGTTATGGGTGCAAAAGTCATAGGTTGCACAGAGCTGTCTGCATAACAATGAGCCATAACTGCCCCCACACCATACTGGGACATGTCCTTGGCCAGGGCTAATCATTTACCAGGTTGGAAGGTCGCAAGGCAAGGTGCAGAGCGTAATTTGTTTTTAAGCCGCATAAACGCAAGCTCACAAGCCAGCGATCACTTAAAGGAACATTTTTATGAAGCAACATGTGCAGAGAGTGAGTCAGAGTAGCTGCACCCAAAATAAACCTATGATAGTATGCTATTTTACCAAGGAATGACTGTAGTTCCTGCAAATTGGTTGGAAAAGGCAAAGATGTAATAGCTGTTCCAGTTGAACATCCTGCATTGAATTTTCATGACTGAGATACTAATACAAGGTTAAAAGAATTGTAAGGCTTGCAGTTTGCAAAATAGTAAAGAGAGAACAGAGGTTACATAAGTGTTCTTCCTTGGTAGTGCTTATTCATACAATATTGTCAAAATACTTGTTGTGGCACAGAACATGTACTGAAATTTCCTCCAAAAAGCATTGAAAGATAGCTGCGGCACTAGCCACTTCAAACATTACATGCCAATATTGCTAAAGACCAAAAGGTGCATTTACTATAAGCATTTGCTTCTATGCATTGTCTGATAGAACCTGCATGTGTAGGCCTGAGGTAATAAAATAATTGGCCCTTGGCAAATTTTGCAAGTTATTTCATCAACTTGAGGCAAAAGGTATGGGTCAATAAAAGACTGTGCATTGATGGTAACTTTAAAGTCTGCACAAATTTTGGAGCTGACACGACAATTTCTTGACAATAATTAATAGCATAGCCCGCTAACTTGTTGAAATTGGTGGAATGATGCCTAGTGACACCAACAAATTCAGTTCAGATTTAACTTGTTCACATAGGTACACAGGCATGGGATGTGCGCAGAAAACTCTGCCAAGCTGGAAGTTTAAGCAAGATATGCACTGTGAAGGTGTTTGCACATCCTAATCTCTAAGAAAACAAATCTGAAAATTCAGAACACAATGATTCTACGTTGTGATAAGGAACCTGATCTGATACAAGATGCACAGTGTCAGTAGTATAAAATTCAAAAGCAATGAAAGAATCTAACCCAAACAAATTTTCTGTATGATAGTCATAAATAACCAAATATGTGATAGGACAGGTAACAGAATTGTAACCTGTGGTGGCAGTAAATTGATCAAGAACAGAAATATGCTGTCTATTGTAGCTTACCAGACAGCGTTTGATGGGGCAACAGGAGAGAGCCCAGCCATACATATGTTTGAGAGTTGAGGAGCAAATCAGCTGCTCCAGTACCTGCTTGCAGCGATAATGCTTTGTGCAGCACAGACGCTGCAATTAAGAGCTTATTCTGATCTGCAGGTAGTGATGAAATAGAGTGATTATCAAAGTCCATATGTTCTGAGGAAGCCTGACAGCAACAAACTGATGGAATGTGGTCTTTCTTGTGGCACGGTGCCAACTGCCTGGGCCATATAGGTCTCCCATGTTGTGTGAAACAGGAGGGGTGTGATGGAAGTGTTGCAAGCTATCCTTGTAGTTGTCAGTCATTTTGTCTGTTGTGGCTAGATTTTGTAGTTAGAATGGCATTGGCTTCCTCTTGCTCGGCGAGCTTGTTGCTGTGCACCAATGTGGTTCACTATCAATAACGGTGACATTGCCCATGTTTCAATTTGGTGGCCTGCAGCACAGGAAGCTTCAAAGGACTGAGCAATCTTTAAAACGTATTCAAAGGATTTATCCTTACATTGAAGGGCTCGCTGACTAACTTCCTGATCAGGTACTAGGTGGATGCTTGCATCTGCAACCATGGAGTCTGCTTAGGATTCTTTGAGGGTTTTTAGTAATAAAGTGGAATTTACAGCTCTAAAAACTCTTTAGATTCACTGCCCTAGCCTGATAAGACTGATGTGGCTGCTTGCGGCACTGGTAAAATTTCACATGAGCAGCAATGACATGGGTTCACTTGCGATGATATGAAGATAACTATACATTTCATCAAAAAAGGTGAGGCTGGTTTGGTTCCTGGAAAGGGACTAATTGACATAATAATTCATAAATACAAGGAACAATCCACGATAAAAACAATTCCTTACAAATTTCTTTGTCCATCACCCTAAATGCAATAAAATGCTGTCGGCACTACATTTCTTAAGCCTCCCAATTTTCGGCAGTCATTGTACCTGAGATGGTGGAACTTCAACAGTCAATGTGGCCACAGATTTTTTCCAAGCAATTGTGGCAAGTTTCTGCTGGTGGAGAAATGATAGAAGTATTGCATCCATGGATAAGTTACATGAAAAAGCGATAACTGAACTTGAGCACATGAAAGTTCTAACTGTCGCCAGTTGTGTTCTAACTCTGAACACAGTAAATGACACAGATGTAAGAAACCAACTATATATTAAGCAACAGCATGACAGCATAAATACAATGTAATTTAGAGAACATACAAAACGTGGGGGGGGGGTCTCTGATAGAGGCCCAGAGCAGCCAAACGGCACACTACTTGAGTGAGTGAACATATTGACACGCTTTGTTGTAGTGGTGGTGTAGGTGCGGTACTGTGCAGGTGACTACAGAATTCACCAACATGTTTGCTAATAGGCCTTGTCTTTTATTATAAAACACAGATTCACAGTCATTGTCATGAAGATGTGAGAATAGGTTTCTTCCCTGACTATTTACTTCCTCTCAATCGGTATTAACCTATTACCGCAGTGGTTACCAACCTTTCTTAGATCATTACCCCTGCATGCCATCATACATTAGCTAGCACTGCATACTGCAGCGCCCCCTCCCCCACTTCCTGTCACATTATCGCCAACTTTAACACCTAACTAAACTGTAGAATGAAGGACTTTTCTAGGAACACTTTTATTTTTAAAATGAGTAAATATGAATGATATTTACTCTCTCTCTCTGTCTGTCTGTCTGTGTGTGTGTGTGTGTGTGTGTGTGTGTGTGTGTGTGTGTGTGTGTGATATATATATATATATATATATATATATATATATATATATATATATGAAGAAATTTGTAGTGCATTGCAAGTGCTAACCACAACTCCTTCTCAGAAAAGGAAGCTTACTGTTGACAGTGAGGGTAGACACTTGTTACAAAACATGCCCTGCATTACTCCTCTCCACTGCAGCACTTGCTTTACCAGCACACTGCGAACCCATTTCAAATCAAAGATGTTCAAACGTGTGCACTATACTTACTGTCTGTAAATCACATCATTGCTGTACTCCTTACTTCTGAACTGGCAGAAATTGGACAACTTCAGGCTGCTAATGCTTTGTGTCAAACCACTCTAATAATAATAATAATAATAATAACAATAACAACAACACTGTCTACAGCACTGTAGTAGTCCTTATGTAGTTGCTGTTGTGTCCTGCTGTTGATCAGTTCATTTTATATGTCTCGAAGTGAGTAATGAGGCAATTACTGGACTACTGCAGTTACTATCTACAACTTGGACAAGACATTTTCTTGGGATATTTAGCATTTGTTATGCATATGCCTCACTTTTATCATCAGTGATATATGGGAAAGCATGACGTGTGTAATGGCTGGACTATGTCAGGAATCTGTAACCGCCACCGCATTAATGCTACTAATTGAGAAAAGTAATTATTGATAACCTATATAATCAGTATTAGAGTCTAACAAAACTGTTATAATAGTAACAATCTCTTGAAAATAATTTAGTTTCATGACTGAAACAGAATCAAATTGTTTAGTTTTTACCCCTCAGGGGTAATTACCACTGTACTAGTAGCTAGCTGTGGTCCACAACAACCTTGTTTTTTTGTAATCATCCAAAATTAAAGCAGATTTCATCTTCTCTATCATTAATAATATTGTTCTACCGTTGATACTGGATGCAGTCATTTTGCATTTTGTCATCAAAAGAAATACATTTGTAGTGTCCTTCCATTCCATAAACAGCAAATGGTCTTATCTGCTAAATTTTTTTCAGCTTCTGGGCGATAAGATCTTTAGGTAGCCCTTTTTTATTTTTCAGTACTGTATTGTAAGACCACTTTGAAAATAAATACAAAGTATGTAGCAGACAATAACTGATGCCATTTGCACTGTGTATGACATTGTGAGGCATGTGGCAACAAAGGGGAATGTGAACACTGTGAAACAAGTAACACACAATACTGTTGTGTTTGTTTTCTGGCAGTACGACTGAAAATGATACCATACCATCTGTGTTTTTACGTGGTAGTAGAAGCATCACAGACCATCTTTACACAGATGGCAGACATTAGACAAATGTTTGAAGACATTTACAAAGGTAAGAAATGGTTGACGCAGGTCCCATATCCCTTGTCGTTTTTGCATATAATCTGTATGACATATGAGCTATGTCAATCACCTCCAAGGTGTTTATCTCCACTTTGCTGTACCATTTTTGGTGAAACCCATCTTTAAGGTGTTGGAGCTCAGCTGGTTGGCAATGTTTGTCAAAAATGGCATGTGACTATGTGCTAGAGCCATTAGAGCAGTGTACTGCTACGCTGGATGATGACAGCAAAATAACCAGTCTTATTGTTTCATTACGAACCATGTTCGCTTACTTTATTTGAACAGACTTGTATCAAGCAGGACACGCATATTACCAATTAAGAAACAGAAACAAATATTGTGACAGACTTTCAGAGTACCATCCTCAAGACTCCCCCTCCCCCAGTTACTCCCAGTACGTTCACAAATGATGCTATTTTTGGCTAACAGTTTTTGTTTGATACTAAGGCACTGTGTGTGCTGTGTGAATGACCTGTTTATGCTAACACCAAGTCCATTCCTTGCCATCTTTCTTTGAGTTTCTACTTGTTTGTTTTGCTAGTGGGAAAAGAGTTTTCATTTTTGTAGATTAGGCTTTACAATTCTTGCAATAGTATTTGGAGAGTTTATAAAGCTGTAGTAGTTGTGTTGTAGTGACATGTACAATAATCCATATCTACGTCTTTATGAAGCAACTTCCACTTGAATTATGAGAATCATTTAAAGTTTAATTACCTCTGCATGGCATTCACGTTGTTGTTTACTTGAGGGGTGCAGAGCTTACTCCCTTTATGCTCTTCTGTCACAAGGAAACTTTACAAATTTGACCTCATATTTTAGAAAGAAAGAGGAGAGAAAAAGAAAAGCCTGCAAGACAGCCCTAGGAATCGATCCTGCATGAGAATTTGAGCCATAATTTTGACAGTATATCTGACAGTATTCTGAATGTACAGCTTTTAGACTTTCATGTGCACCAGTTATTTGTCACGCGCTTCACCTCACTTTTTAATGTTGAAGACAAGGGAAGATTGGGGTGGGGAGGGACTCAAGTCTACCAAATGTGCTTTGATATCTTGTTAGAGACCATGTTGTCTTATGTGAAAAGAGCCTATAATACACTATGTGATCAAAAGTATACGGACACCTGGCTGAAAATAACTTGCAAGTTTGTGGCGCCCTCCATCGGTAATGCTGTAATTTCGTATGGTGTGGGCCCGCCCTTAGCCTTGATGACAACAGCTTCCACTCTCGCAGGCATATGTTCAATCAGGTGCTGGAAGGTTTCTTAAGGAATGGCAGCACATTGTTCATAGAGTGCCTCACTGATTAGGGGTATCAATGTCAGTCAGTGAGGCCTGGCACAAAGTCGGCACTCCAAAACATCCCAAAGGTGTTCTATAGGATTCAAGTCAGGACTCTGTGCAGCCCAGTCCGTTACAGGGATGTTATTGTCATGTAACCACTCTGCCACAGGCCATGCATTATGAACAGGTGCTCGATCATGTTGAAAGATGCATTCACCATTCCTGAATTGCTCTTAAACAGTGGGAAGCAAGGAGGTGCTTAAAACATCAATGTTGGCCTGTGCTGTGAAAGTGCCATGCAAAACATCAAGGGGTGCAACCTCCATGAAAAACACGACCACACCTTAACACCAACTCCTCTGAATTTTGTTGTTGGCACTAGACACGCTGGCAGATGACATTCACTGTCCATCAGATCATTTGTCACTCCATAAAATGTTTTGCCACTGTTCAGTTGTCCAGTGTTTATGTTCCTTACACCAAGCGAGGCATCATTTGGCATTTACCGCCACCATGTGTGACTTACGAGCAGGACGGCCTGTACGCTTTTGTGCCATACGTGTCCCTTCACATTTCCACTTCACAATCACATTGGAAACAGTGGACCAAGGTATGTGTAGGAGTGTGGAAATCTCGCATTCAGACAATCGACACAAGTGACACCCAATCACCTGACCACGTTTGAAGTCCATGAGTTCCGCAGAGCCCCCCATTCTGCTGTCTCACGATGTCTAATGACTACTGGTGTTGCTGATGTGGAGTACCTGGCAGCAGGTGGCAGCAAAATGCACCTAATATGAAAAATTTATGTTTCTGGGGGTGTTCGGATACCTTTTGATAACATAGTGTACATCAAACTCGTGCACATATCTGTTCAGTATTATTTTGACTGTACATACCAAAAAATCAGAATTAATAAACTAAGATACTGAAGAATTGTAATGAAATGGAGTTCATGATTTTCAATTCACAATTAAATCACGCCAGTCATGTTGAAAAATAGCACAACTCCTGCAAATGTACAGGATGGTTATAATTAAACTTTTGCCACTATTTACCATATGGGTACCAAACTTCATATGAAAGTTGTTCAGACTGAGTGCTGCAGGATTTACATTGTTAGTAATGTTGTTCTCATGACTTGCTGTTAGGCACTAGTACTGGTACAGCGATGTAGGGTTGAAACACATCATCAGTGTGCATTACAAATGCAGATGGTCAATATGGGGCTGGACAAGGTGAATGGGGCTTTACTGATACAGCTGTTTTATCAAAACAACAGCAGTAGTGCTGCTGCTCTTTATGAGTATTGATGCATAAAATGAATACTGAGGGGTCCTTCTTCTTCACCAGGGTTGAAAAACATGATTCAGAAACTGGAAATAGCTGGCAATTTGGGAATTGCCCCTGTGAGAGGCTGACTGCCAATTGCACCACAAATTGGTGAAGAAGTTGATGTTGCCATGGCTGAAAATTCTATACGGAATGTGCAGTCTTCAAGCAGTACATGATTCGTGCTGTGACAGCTGAACATTCCATAGTCCACCGTTGTTTTGAGCAGTAGTAGGGTAATCTGTAGTGTAGTTCCAGGCTGTTGTGGATGCAGATGATCATCACATTGGGCAACATTTGTAACCTGGCGTGTAAACATAATATGCAATTAACAAATGTTACTCTCTCGTGTAGAAATTAAAATGTGCTCTTACAATGGTTTATTTGTTATTTCTCTTCCACATGTCCTTACAAATGTTTCAACAAAGTTTCACTGTCCTATGATCAGTCATTTGTCATGGGAGTCCTCCCAAGTAGCAAAAGTTTAATTACAACCACTGTATACTTAACATTAATAGTTTCAGCTCTTCAAACTAAAGAAAATAACACACAACATTGATGTTAATAATTAAGTAATGCTACATTACTTCTTTAATGTCCATTCATCTGATTAATGTACACTGCATTTCTGAATCACAAAATATATGTGCTCAGACCAAAGAATCTCTGGCACCAGCTACAGGTTAGAAACTGTGTGCTTTGACATAATGAACAAAGCATGTTACAAATGTAAAACCAATATTTCGCAAACCTCTTATTCTCCCCTCGGGACAGTTCTTCACACTTGGGCATTAATCGGCTGACTGAGTGACAACTGGCATATGCACCATGTTTAAAAGCTGTAAGTTCAAAAGGTCATAACTGTGCAGTATCAGAATTATGACTCAAATTATGATGCAGGATCGATTGTTGGAGCTGATATGTTGCAAGTGTGCTTTTTTTTCTCGTAAAAATGTGTCGTCAAGGTGGTAATGTTTCCTTGTTGGTGTCGTTCTCTTTGCAAGATGGGTCAGGTGGTTAATTAGTTAACTCTGTGGTGCATGATTTCAACAACAGAGGACAGCCTTTAATGGTCACTTCCATGACATTATTAATCACTCATGAGGCTGCAAATGCATCCAGGGCACAAAACCGGTAGGGAGAGCCCACTGTAGTGAATTGTGTGCATTTGCAGCTTCGAGACTGATTGGAAATGCCAAAGAAGCAATCATTAACAGCTGTTCCTTTCTCTAGAGCTCAAAAGAACTGACACTTGGCACTGAAGGCATGTTTATTATGGATACCAATGTACAGACAGAACAGAAATGACCTTCTGGATGTACAGTGCAGCCATTTATACAAACACTGCATTTTCCAGAATGATGGTGTTTATGCAGACAGCAAATATTCCAGAATATACAAACATTACAAGCAAAAGATATTTCAAGAACCTTCTAGAAATGATAAAAACAAAATAACAAATAATAGTTTATGTTTGGGTCTGGATTGGTGACTACCGGCACACCAGCTAGCGATACCAACCACTATACCACATTTCGTGCCCAACAGAAGAAGGGATCGGTTGGTAGGACATGTCCTGAGGTGTCAAGGGATCACAAATTTAGCATTGGAGGGCAGTGTGGAGGGTAAAAATCATAGAGGGAGACCAAGAGATGAATACACTAAGCAGATTCAGAAGGATGTAGGTTGCAGTAGGTACTGGGAGATGAAGGAGCTTGCACAGGATAGTAGATTAGCATGGAGAGCTGCATCAAACCAGTCTCAGGACTGAAGACCACAACAACAGCTCACAGCAATGTGAGCCAGAGAACTATAAATGTTCCCTCATAGGGAATGTATACAACCCCTTATACGAGTGCGGTTCAGAAAGTAACCTCCGATTGGTCACAGTGCGGGTTGTGGGGGGAGTAGCGACGCCATCTGTGCGTTCACACACTCAACAGGTCAGTCGGCATCAAGCCGTGGTCGAGTGAACGTCGTACCTGCGCTAGTTTAGTTTTTGTGGCAGTTTGAAATGTGTGCTGCAATAGAAAACCCTGCCAAATGTGAAGTGCGTGCTGTCATAAGGTTTTGTCCAGCCAAAGGATATTCTGCAGCAGCTATTCATCGTGAGCTTTGTGCCGTGTACGGACCAAAAGTTATGAGTGAAGGAGTTGTCCGTGAATGGGTACGTTTATTTAAAAGTGGACGAGAAAACGTTCATGATGAAGAGAGGAGTGGTAGACCATCATTGGTGACTGACGAACTCGTTCAGACAGTTGATGCAAAAGTTCGTGAAAATCGACGTTTCTCAATGTCGGAGTTGTCTACTGGTTTTCCACAGATTTCTAAGACTCTCTTGTACGAGATAGTGACAGCAAGATTGGGTTACCGTAAGTTCTGTGCACAATGGGTGCCCAAAATTCTTACCGACCACCACAAAACTCAAAGAATGGCCTCCGCATTAGACTTTCTGTCACGTTATGAGGACGAAGGAGAACCATTGTTAAACAGAATCGTGACCGGTGACGAAACCTGGATTAAGTACGTGAACCCTGAGACAAAAGAACAATCAAAGATGTGGGCACATTCAAATTCGCCTACCAAACCAAGAAAAGCCTCGCAAGATTTTTCTGCCAGAAAACTGATGGCAACGGTGTTTTGGGATGCCAAAGGGGTGTTGTTGGTTGAATTCATGGAACGTGGTACGACCATTAATCAAGACGTGTACTGTGAAACAATAAAAAAGTTACGACGGGCTATACAGAACAAACGCCGTGGTATGCTGACTTCCGGTATCGTTTTTTTTGCACGATAATGCCCGTCCTCACTCTACTCGCAGAACAACGGCCCTTCTTGAGTCCTTCAAGTGGGACGTTATCAACCATCCACCTTACAGCCCAGACCTGGCGCCAAGTGATTATCACCTCTTCATGCATTTGAAGAAATGGCTCGGGTCACAGCGGTTTGATGACGACGAAGAGCTCAAAGATGCGGTCACAGGCTGGCTCCAGGCACAAGCGGGTGATTTTTATGCAGAAGGAATTTCAAAGCTTGTCAAGAGATACGATAAGTGCCTCAATCGCTATGGAGACTATGTAGAAAAATAGTGCAAAGATGTAGTTGTAAGATGTATATATTAAAATATTTTTATTTAACTTGGTGTATTTTTTTAAATCAACCGGAGGTTACTTTCTGAACGGCCCTCATATTTACCTGCCCTCTGCTAAAAGTGAAATTTGATGCACGTTTCATTTCATTTATGGACAGTAGCATCTACTTCCTCATTCACTGACATTGTAAAAAAGAGTACATACTTACAATAAGCTTTGCCTTTTGTGAACACTGAAAAGAACCATAAAATTCAATTGGATTAGGAAGGATTTTGAACTGAATGTGGTTTTTAACAACTAGGTATTAATACAAGTTCAACTCAGGTGCATGGGGAAAAGGAGCAATATGGGGGAGGAGAAGTGTTTCACCTCCACAAACCAGTAATTGCTGCTAAATGCAATTTTCATGTTTATGTGAAGCCATATGCATAGGCCTACACTTCTGTGCCTGCTTGCTTGTTGTATTTAAAGGTTCCAGAGGATTGTTGTTAAATGAGGACTCCTGTAGAGTGAATTCATAGAGTGGTTTCAGTTTGGGAGGATCAGAGCTTAGTACTCGTTTGACCACCAGTATTTAGTTGCTATGTGATTTCCCTTAATTGATGAAAGCTGAAAGGCACATTTCCCTTTTTGTACCCAGTTTGAGCCTGTGTTGTGTGTCTAATGACATTGTTTTGTTGATGTGAAAAGAAACGTTGCTTCAATATGCTTGTAGTTTCAGTGTTCCTTCCTTTATCTGCTCTGTTTTTGTTTTTGTTGTTGTTGTTAACTTCTCAGATGTTAAAATTTTCTCTCTTGCTGACATCCTTGTTGGTGGTACTTCTATGTATAACTGCCCCTTTTTTTATGGAAGCTATGGATTCCTCCATCTGTTCACTGCTAAATCACTACTCTGGGAATATTGAATCAAGTAAAGTTAATGCTGTCTGCCAAAATACCATAGAAACCTGAAGAAGAGCTGTATACAGTGCCTCCTTTAAGGACTGTTCTTTACTTTCTCGCTGAAAACTTGTGGATCGAGCCTTAGCGTGTAGTGTTAGGCCTACAGTTTCATCCCCTGCTGTGAGATGCATTATTAGAGGCCACTAAAATTTAAATGCCTGCCTCCTTAGCCTCTGAGAATGTATCTTGCCATGGGAGATCAAATGTTACGCAGAAAAATATACGTAAGGCTGCAAACTAAGTTCAAAAACCAGATGTCACCAAAGAAGAAGAGAATATCTCTTTTCACTCAGTGCTGTTCATACCTGCAATGCATCAGCCTAATTATTCATCCGAGCTATGATACTCTGGAGCACACTTTGAAATCTACCCACCTTGCTTATTTTTTCTAAGGGGCCTGGTCACTCAACAAACACAACCATGGTATTGTAGGCAGGAATCATGTTGCTTGTAAATCTCTTTATGTGTTGTATGGATCTTATCCACATCCTCACTGTAATACTCACACCATGTACTGTCAGCTTCTTTCCTGATAATAATTATTTCATAACATTTCATAACAAGACTACCTACATTTGAGGTGACCCATGTTCTCTACTAACTGAGAAACATCCAGTGTTTAGTATTCTCATCTCACTGTCACAGACATTACTTAATTAGTTTCTATTTTCATCTCTCTTTTAAATTTTGTGATTTATGTATACATCTTTTGTTTCCATTAATTTTTCCTTTATTACCGCCTTCTTTGTTTTGTACTTAATGTTGTCCATCTTTATCTCATATCTGTTTCTTTATCACCCCCCTTCATTGCTGTAGTATGCTTGCAGTTTCGTTGTTCCTTCCTTCATCTGCTCTGCTGCTGCTGTTGTTGTTGTTCTTGTTGTTGACTTCTCAGATGTCCAAATTTTATCTCTTGCTGACATGTTTGTTGGTGGTACTTCTACATGTAACTGATGCATCTGGTAAAAAGTGGTATGTACTTGAACTGATATGGGAGAATAAATTTTGTGCTAGAGGCACCTACAAAGTAGGTGATGAACTAACTTATTTACTGGACATCTGTATAATTGACGCGCTATTGATATAAATTTTTGATTTTTGTATTTGTAAACAGCATACATTTATGGCCAGCACTTAGTGCTCTATTTAGTGTAAAAATGATGTACTCTCACAAAATTTGTTGTGATTTGCACAGTAATCCACATATACAAGACCATATTTTAGTGCTGATACATTGAAAAGTGAATGCTTAAAATTCTGAAGTGTACTGAGTTATTCATGAAATGTAACAGATTTTTTGGATATTAGTAAAAGAAATTATTCTTAAAGAGATTATGTCACAGGTGGTGTAAGACAAAATAGAGAGCCCCATATAATCATAGTTTTGTTCAGGTTACCATAACTTCTCAATCTTTTCCTATTATTCATTACAAACATGTGTTCATATTAGATACTTCTGTTTCAGGTTAAACCAGCACTGCATTGACACAGCATACAATTTTTACAAGATGGCACTGACAAGGCAGTTAACTAAAGGAAGAAAAAATACTCATGTTGTAGCGGCTTGTGTTTACATGACTTGCAGAGTTGAAGGAACAGCACGTATCCTTTTAAAGGTGGATTCATGTTGCATTTAAATTTCTTTCTAATTTTTATCTACCATGTAAATATATGGTATAGTTTCGGGAGACGTGTCAATAGTGTGAATTACTTTATATAACACAGAATACTAAGAAGTGTTACTGCTGTCTAGTGTGCATGTGTGGATTCGTGCTATGAATACCCTTACCCCCCCCCCCCCCCCCCCTCCATGTACCTTCTAATTGGAAGTTGAAAATTTAATTCCAGTCATTTGTTTTTTCAGGGAGATGAAAAGATGATAATCTTAAGGCAGTAAAACAAGGGAATGCAGGGGGTGATTAAAAAACATCCCAACCAAAGGAGTCCAAAAGACATTGATGCCTAAGGCTTGATGAGGATGTTGTCATGCAACAAGCACACTTATCTTGTCGTCATTCTCCTCATTTGGTTTTAAATGCTCCTTTTGAGATTTTTAGTGTCTCACAATATGTTATGCATTGATGCCTCTGCTCCCCCCCCCCCCCCCCTCCCCAAGGTAGGAATTCAACTGAAATGTTGTCCTTTCAGTCCCAAAATGCTAATACTATATTTCTTTTGTCTAAAATAGTAGTTTTAAAGATTTTGGTAGATGGAGAATTGGTGTGATGCCACTGTAATGACTGTCTTTTTGTCTCAGGTGTGCAATGAGCCACGCAAGTTTTATCTCCAGTCACAATAGAGCTCAGTAAACCCTCATCTTCTAATTCACATCATTCAAGAAACTTGCAGGCACTGTTACCCAATTTTACTTGTGCTGCTCTATCAGCTGTTGTGGGACCCCATCTTGCACAAAGTTTCCTGTATCCATAATTTCTCTGAGTGTCTCATATAAAAGAGTTCTGGAGACTTGAGGAAACATTGCAAGAATTTCATCAACTATCAACTGGTGGTATTCACAAACAGTTTCCTCGATTTTTTGCTCCAACTCATTAATCAAAATGGAAGGTCTTCGACTCCTCTTTTCATCATGAACATTTGTTCTGACTCCCTAAACTACTTAAACGCACGTATTCCATTCAAAACACCCTTTGGCGTAAACTGTTTTGATTCATGATAAAAATTTATTAGGTGTTGTTCCTTCCTCGCGTAGGAAAAGAATCACAGCACGTGGCTTGCAATTGGCGGGAGTTCTTACCGGTATATTTCATGTGACAGGACACTAAAAAGTGATTTTACATACTGCCATCTTCCTGATCTTCCTGTGATGCTCGCTCCCATCAGGGGATCCCCCCCCACACGCCCCCACATCCCCCTACCATTCAGTGTCTCCAACTCTAAAAAAACAATGTGACAGCCTGTTACAGTCACATTATACTCACTTTCTGAACATGCTTCATACTTGAGTAGCCAAGAATGCTTCCCTTTGGTACATCACATTAAGAATACTGTATGATGATTTTGCTGATGAAATCTGCACTTAGTTTTTTTGTGAAATGGTTTGGCACAAAAAAATTTTCAGAAGAACATGAATTTAATGATAATTCACTCAAACTATAAGATTCTAATTTGTATATCAATACTGAAGTTGCAGAATCAAATGACTGAAGTGGATTTTGAAATGAACTTGGAGCTCATATTATAGAAAGAGAAGAGGAAGTAGGTGAATATCAGATGGGAATTATAATAATGCAAGAAGAATTTTACAGGACACTGAAAGATCTAAGTGGAAACAGGGTACCTGCAATAAATGACATTCCTTCAGAATTACGGAGATCCTTCAGGGAGACAAAATCATTCCGTCTTGTGTGCAAGATATGAGAGAAGTGAAATGCCCTCTGACTTCATGAAGAATGTTGAATTCCAGTTCCAAAGGAGGCGTGTGCTGACAGGTATGAATACAATTGAACCATCAGTTTAGTAAGTCATAATTGCAAAATATTCACACATATCATTCAAAAAACTAGTAGAAGCGAACCTTGGGAAAGATCAGTTTGAGTATCGAAGAAATGTAGGAAAGTGCAAGGCAATACTGACCCTACGATTTGTTCTAGAAAATAGGTTGGAGAAAGGCAAACCTATGTTTATAGCATTTGTGGAGTTAGAACAAGCTTTTGACAATGTTGATTGAACTATGCTCTTTGAAATATTGAAGGTAGCAGTGATAAAATACAGGGAGCAAAATATGATTTACAAATTTTACAGAAATCAGACTGCAGTTATAAGAGTCAACAGACATAAGAGGGAAGCAATGGTTGAGAAGGGAATGAGACACATTTGTAGCCTATGCCTGATATTATTCAATTTGTTCATTAAGCAAGCTGTGAAGGAAGCAAAGTAGAAATTCAGAAACGGATTTGGACGAAACAACTTTTCATTTAAAGAGATGGTGACTGACTTATGCAGTTTTGTTAATTTTTCACACAATCGCTTTTCGTGAAATAATTGTAACCTGTTTTGGTCAACAACGACCATTCTGAGATGCTACAGGCATCATTTGGTGAACAAATGTTCGTGGTTTGTCAGACTGTATATATAATTTACGTTCAGGGAGAAAAAAATAAAAGCTTTCAGGTTTGCCTATGAGATTGTAATTCTGTCAGAGGCAGCAAAGGACTCTGAAAAGCAATTTAACAGACTGGATAGTGTCTCAAAAAATGTTACAAGATGAACATCGACAATCATAAAATGAGGGTAATGGACTGCAATCCAATTGAATTGGGAAACACTGGAGGAATTAGATTAGGAAATGAGACTCTAGCAGTGGATGAGTTTTTCTATTTGCAAGCAAAATAACTGATGATGGTCAAAATAGAGAGTATATAAAATGCAGATTGGCTACGATGAGAAAAGCATTTATGAAAAATGCTGAGTTTATTAACATGTAATATCAATTTCAGTGTTATAAAGTCTTTTCTTCCATGAAAGTGAAAAGTGAGCAATAAACAGTTCAGATGAGAAAGAGCAGAAACTTTTAAAATGTGGTGCTACAGAAAAATACTGAATATTCTACAGATGGATCAAATAACAAATGAGGAGGTACTGAATTTAATTGGGATAAAAAGAAATGTATGTCCCAGACTAACTAAAAGATGTGATTGGTTGATGGGACATATTATGAGGCATCAAGGAATTGACAGTTTGGTAGTGGACGGAAGTTTCGAGGGTAAAAATCCTAGAGGGAGCCCAAGATTCAGAAGGATGTAGGATGCAGTAGTTATTTAGGGACTAAGAGGTTTGCATAGGATAGATCAGTGTGGAGAGGTGCATCAAATGAATCTTCGGACTGAAGACCACAACAACAACAAATGCATGTACCAGTACCCTTGTGCTTCTTTAATAAAATATACATTCAGTTAAGAAAACTAATAAATTATGAAACAGCATTGCTGCCAGAACTTACCTTTAGGGGACAAAATACATACCATAGTACTGTTGATGTACACACATATGAAAGTGACACACTACCTACCTTTTGGAACTAATAGTTCCTTCATTGCTGAAGAGAGAGGGGGTAAGCTGGGAAAGGTGAAAAAGGAAGGGCAGATCATTCAGACCCCATGATGAGTGAGACTCACCACTCAACAGGACCAATAGTTCCAAAAGCTAAGTGGTACGTCTCTTTTACCTTTACATGTATCTACGGGCAGTGCTGCTCATTTCACCTGCTGAAGAGAATTACTGGCCAGCAGTTCTTTCTTGTAATTTACTAAAATATACATTCATAATTTGTAAGTATGGAGTACTGTTGTTTAGAAATTAATCAATAAGTTATATTTAATTTGCCATGTATTGAATATTACAGAATATTATTTTGGATTTTGTTTTATGTTCTGCAATGCTTGACTGCATATTATGCCTTCAGTATCTTTATGATGAATGCAACTTCAATCACATAAAAAAACAGAATTGTTTTGGATAGAAAAGGTTATTTAGTTTGATTTTTTTCATAATTATTTCGTTTAATTTTGTACACAAAAAATTCTTAACCTCGTACTTCAGATGTATTAATCAATGCTTGATATTCAAGCTTGCATTTAATTTCCCTGTGTCTATAATAAAGCATTTTATGTAACCTGAACAAAATATTTTAAATTTGTCTTCCTTATTTCTTTGACAATGTACAACCCTTGTCTGTACTTATAAATGTCATATTATCCTGTACAACTCACACTGCCAATTTCAGCTTACTGCCTTCATCAGAGATTGTATTTGTTTATTTTGTGTGGGAACATTCATTGAATCTTCAGTGCAAATATCATCTTCACTACACATCACAAGATTTGTACCACCTACACAGATTATGAAATCGCTGTTATGGAACATTTTGTCTTCTAATTCTCTGTCTTCTACCGTGAATTCTTTTTTTCCACCGCACATCTAACTTTAATATTAATGTTTACATTTGTAGTATAGCAGCTAACTTTCTTTCATGGCTATCT
Organism: Schistocerca serialis cubense; assembly: GCF_023864345.2. Classification (NCBI taxonomy): domain Eukaryota; kingdom Metazoa; phylum Arthropoda; class Insecta; order Orthoptera; family Acrididae; genus Schistocerca; species Schistocerca serialis. The sequence goes on from NC_064638.1 coordinate 289,488,900, forward strand.
GAAAGCAAAACAACTTTGCACTTGTTGTTGTGGATTTTATAGTGAGTTGCTATTTTCTTTCTACTGTCAATGAAATATTTGTTGTTGACGTTAATGCACTCATTAGGCCTGAAGACTCGTTGCTCTTGCTGTAATCTTTACATAGTGTTTTACCCTTGTTACTTCACTTTATTTAATTAGCTCCTAGAACTTAATTATATTTTATAAATGAAATTCTTTTTCCATTTCTTAAGACTTGTAAATTAAATAAGGGTAAGGCTGAGAAGAGAAAGAGCAGCTAGTTGTTGAAGGTACGTCATAATTTTGTGTATTATGAGCAGTCATCTCAAAGTTCCTCTCAAAAACTGTTGTGGAATGTAGAGAACAGTGTTTGATTCCTTCGCAATAACACTTGATGGAAACAGGTTGTAACTGACAGTAGTCAACACAGACCTTTAAATAACACGAGTCAGAGTCATAATAATTGAAGTGTCTATACACATCTTTGCTTGTAGACCCCTCACCAAATAGTAGAAGTTTCAGACTGTCAACAGGCACACAAAAAAGAATGAAAACTTTGTTAGCTTATGTGAATCCTTTAACTAGTGTGCAAACAGATTTCCCACACCATATGCTCACATGACCCTAATCCCCCCACCATCTGAAGAATCAGCTGCAAAGTGACGTCCCCCTTATTACCCTTTGTCAACACAGACTGGAGCTCTAAATCCAGTGATGGGGCAACTGATGGTTTTAGCAACTGATTGGCCAGTGTATTGTGTTTTCATCCAGTCAGTTTTTTTCAGTTGACTGAAGCAGCTGAATGAAACTAACCTCTGTAGGTCACCAGGCATATGAATGTTTCCAATCAGTCTCTAGGTTTGTGTGATTTCGGTTACATACTCGTTCAGCCTTTTTGGTTTTATTTGAACCATGACTAGACATATCAACTTTTAGGGAGACAAGTAACATATTTCAAGAAGAGGTGAGTAAAAAGTATATTTCTAAAAATGAAATATTTTCAAAACTTACATATTTATTTGCTTAAATATGATTTTTTCATGGTTCTAACATTGAATATGGATCTTTGGTTGGTTTTAAAAGGTTGATAACTGTTGCCCCATTATAAACTTACGTTTATGTAAATGAACTATTACTGTTTACTTAAATTTATTGAGGCTCTGTCCCCCTCTTCCCACTGGATTTCTCCCATTGCCCATAATTCTGTATTGGTAAATGTTGAGGTGTGAGGTGATGTGAATAGAAAGCAAATAAGATAATTTCTTTTAGTTGTTTGGTGTCTTAATCTCTTGCCTTTTAAGCATATTTTGTCCTCTGTGTTAAGTATTTCTTTCGCAAGAAATATTTGGCATCATTCATTAATTTTCATTGATTTTTAATTAATATAATTTCAGAATATGAATCACCTTGCAGATGCTACACATCACATCGAATTTATCGTGAGGATCACTTTTTATTCAGTCAAATGATTTCTCCTATTACCACACCATTGAATGTTTCAGCTTTTTGATTGGGACAGTGTTCACTATTAAGTAAACACCTGTTCATAAACATGGTTGAATAACTGAACTAAAAGCCACTTATTGGCAATCAACAAAAAACAAATATCAGAATGACAGTGACAGTGATGAAAGGTGATAAAAAGAGTGCTGTCAACAATAACAATTAAACGGTGCCAAAACAATAACTTTTTTTCCTTCTTGTTCTTCTTCTATTTCTGTGCATCAGTGCAGGTCGGTAGGATTATTAACAGATTTGGAATGCTTAATTTAAGGGGTGGTCAGATGCCCTTCCTGTTGCCACCCCATTACCCTCCTCTGCTATGGGCTATATGTACCCCAACTGTCTGCATGTGGAAGTGAACGAAACTTTTCTAAACATTTGTAAATAATGTAACAGATGTGGAACTTGGATACCAGCCCTGTATTCGCCAAGATGGACCTGGGATATTGCCAAAAAACTACATCCAGTGTAGTGGGCACATTGAACCCCATTGAAAACCTCTACCAGATGGATTCGACCTGGGGCCAGCACAACTCCCTGTCCCGGAAGTGGCACTTCAATGTGTGCTACTATCTGTATACGAAAAAGAAAAAAAAATGAATGTGTCCACTTAGAACTGAATTCAGCAGGGGTCAGACAACTCCAATTGCAGTTCCCAGTGGTCTAGAAGGGGTGTGACCATGGTTACAACCTGTTTACTGTGATGGCTTAAAAAGCAAGAGATTAAGACACCAAACAACTAAAAGAGATAGACTTTACTGTAATTTTGAAGTACTAATCACTGAATGTGAAGGGAGCTTCATCGTGCCCTGGAAATGCTATATGTGCTATTTTCTGGAGGCTGTTAAATATAAACAGATTTGTGTGCGTGTATATGATTTGTATATACATAGCCATCAATGCAGTTTTCTGCAGAATAAATTTACCTTCCACACAAATAAATGACTGAATAAATGTTTAAGGGATAGACTCAAATGATTTTTAATTAATGGACGTCGTCAAACATTTTCAGTAAAGCAGAATGCAAATAGCCACTAAAATCTGGCAGTGTACCTTTGTTCCGCAGGTAATCCTAAGGAAACGTTTATGCTCAACTTTGTACTCCCAATGATAGATCAGCTTAATTAGTTACATGTCAATTGCATCTGGAACAACTTCATCCACAACAATATATTAATCAGTTTTAAATGATAAAAAGAAAAATCATTCAGTTCAGTATGTAATTAAATGATCGTATATAATACTTATTTTCACTTTTGTGTACCTTTAAGGTGTCTCTTCACATACCCCCTGGGTAGGGTGACCACTGCTTAAATTCACATGTGAAAATACTACAGACTGGTCTCATTCAGAACAACGAATGGATATCTCAATCAACTAAAACATTGAAGAATGCCTGGCTCAACCATCAGAATAACGACATAGTGGTTTCACTTGAAAAGAAAGAATGAATAAGTCAGTCAATATGCAGGACTATGATGGACTGCGTCAACTGTTTTCATACAGTTACTACCAAAGACTAGTTTCATTCGAAAGAACTAAATGAATTACAATCTGAGCAATATGCAAAACTACAATTAATTGAATCAGCTGTTCTTCTATATAGCTTTGATAAATTTTTCTCCACTTAGGAAGTAAGTAAATTACCAAATTGATGTCTAAAAAGTGTGCTGCCAGCTACAGGTTGTGAGACATGAACCAAACAGAATAACATTATAGAAAACTGTAAAAATATAAGTTGACAGAAAGCTTAGAGAATACTTACCTGCTTAAGGTGGAATTCCGGTAATGCACACACACACACACACACACACACACACACACACACACACACAGACTATTCCTAGGTTTTGGAATTGTTTGTTCCTTTGTCAGAGAGGTAAGAGGGATAGGTTTGGGAAAGTTGGAAGGGATGGGCAGCTCACTTGGACCTCAGACTGAGAGGGACCCACTTGTTGCGAAGATTGCGGAAAACAAATACTATAGAAATTTACACACTTTTTAGACCTCTGGTAAATTGCATGTATGGTAGATGTCTCTTATAACAGCAAAGTATATTAATTATAGTGAATTTTACTGTTTTCAGTCTGAAAACTAGCTTGATGCAGTTCTCCACACATGCCTATCCTGAGCAAGCATCTTCATCTCTCAGTAACTACTGCAACCCACATCCACTTTAATCTGCTTACTGTATTCAAGACTTGGTCGCCTTCTACAAATTTTAACCCCACACTTCCCTCCAGTACTAAATTGATGATTCCTTGATGTCTCAGAATGTGTCCTGTCAACAGATCCCTTCTTTTAGTTAAATCAGGCCACAAATTTCTTTTCTCCCCAATTCTATTCAGTACTTTCTCATTTGTTAATATTTAGCATTCTTCTAAAGCACTACATTTCAAAAGCTCTTCCTGTCTGAATTACATATCATGCATGTTTCATTTTCATAAGACTCATTTCACTATCATGGTTAGAGTAGTTTCCTTGAGACTTGGTACTTACTCTTTTTTGTTTAGTATTCTAATGAGAAGCTCCTCATTATGTACTGGTCTAGATCCTGAGTTGAGGGGAAACTACCTGTTGTGTATTTAGTTCACTGAACATAATTTCAGCCCACGCAAAAAAACTGCTGTTCATCAATAGTACATAAATACTTCAAATGAAATTGTAGGCAACTCTCCAGAGCTGAAGCATGAAAGGAAGGGATGCAAGTACAGCAATGGAAAATCTGAGATGGAATATTAAATATGTATATGAGGCTGGGTCAGTACTCACCAAGTAATAGTAGCATTGAACAGCAGATATATATGTAGAAAGGTTGGGTTACCAGCTAAGATTTGATAAAATCCTTAATCATAAAGCTAACACTCGCACAAAAGTGTGTGTGTGTGTGTGTGTGTGGTAGTTCATGAGTGCCAAATTTTCTCGCATGTGTCAGTAGTTCCGTGCACACCACCAGAGTTGCTGGGTTTATTCACACGAAGTGCAGATCTTTTATTCCTTGCTTTTTTACATTTTGTATGTTAATTATTCTATGTTTTTTTTATTTCTCTTCCTCTAGTGTGTGTTCCTTTTATATGCCTTTAGTAATGCTAGCAACGAGGAGCTCACTGACCTCGACTAGACTATTGCACATTACTATAATCGTGAGGTCTGTATTTTAGCGCCACACGCACAAATAAAATTCCGTCATTTACTTTAACATATTCTGGCATATTCACCATTTCTGTAGCAGGCATGGCAGAGTTGCAGGACCTAATTCATTTATACTGCTGCTAAAGTGGTGACCTCAACATGATCTGGCCTATCTGCACGTACGTAACACCAGTAAAGAATGAATGAGAATAAAGCGGCTGCTAACCTGGCAGTGTGTAGACTAGTCGTGAGGCTACCTCTCTTCTGGCCACAAAATGAGGTGCTGTGGTTTGCCCAGATAGAGGCAATTTTTTCTTGTTCAGGCATTACCACAGACACATGTTAAGTTGCATTGGTGGTGAGGTAATTGGAGCAGCAATATGCGGCAGAAGTGGAAGAAATCATCGTCACACCACTTGAAGGGAATGCATACGAACGGTTGAAGACGGAACTGATGCGCCGCATATCTACATCACAAGAAGAGTGTATCCATCAGGTACTAACTCAAGAAGACATTGGAGACCGAAGAGTGTCACAGTATCTGCAGTATCTTAGAAGCATAATTGACGCTGGTACTGTACCCGATCATCTGTTGCATACAATCTGGAACAGTCACTTACCTCCATCTATCAAGGCAATTATAGCAATGCAGTTAGAGATGTTGTTAGAAACCATGGCAGAATTGGCTGACAAAGTGCTGGATGCCATCTCACCCATGCCTATTGTAGTATCAGCCATGCAGTCCGCGAGTACAGCCACCATGGTGGCTCGAGCTGAGTGCAATGCATTAGCGGCAAAGGCCAATCAACTGACGCAACTGATCCGCCAGCTGGTAGCGTGTTGCAGTATTGGTGGAGATCGCAGCCAGACAAAATGCAGAAGACACTCCCACAGGAGGGCTGCGTCCCGCACACCTGTGCCATCACCTGATGCACAGGACATGTGCTGGTACCACCAGCATTTTGGGGAATGTGCATACTGCTGCACCAAACTGTGTGAGTTCCCAGATGCCAGCAGCAATTGAACATAGGCACTTTGTCCAACTGCTGACCAACATCACAGCGCCTATTCAACAGTGATCAATACAGTGGCTGTAAGTACTTGATTGATATTGGCTCTGACTTATGTATTTACCCAAGTAAGATGCTACATCAGTGCTGACCAAGTATGTCATTCTGCCTGGCGGCCGTGAATAACTTGCCTATTGTAACAAATGTATTGCTCACACAGAATAGAGCTGGATCTTGGCCTCCGCGGTGCGTTCATTTGGAGTTTCATGGTGGCAGATGTGGCAGAGCCAATAATAGGAGCGGATTTCTTGGCATACTATAACCTTTTGCCAGACACGACCAACACCTGCCTTGTGGATCAGACCATCGGGCAGACGACCGCTGGTTTCCAGCGTCAGACATCCACCCAATCTGCCTGGCTGATTACCGCCAGTAACCATGAGTACACCATGCTATTGAAGGACTTTTCAGTATTAATAAAGCCACTGGGAATAATGAAGAGTGTCGGGCACAACACTGTGCACTGTATCAAGACATCTGAGGGGCCACCATGACCATGACCATGACCATGACAACTGGCACCAGACTGTTTGAGGATACCAGGTGTACCGGTATGAAATGAGCGTTAAGATACAAATGTGTCGATAGGGAACATTTGTTGTAAACAAGCCTTAATTTTTTTTTCTTTGGTTGGTATGACATCTATCAAAGATATTTAGTATACATCAAGTCATGGAACAAACAACATCATATGTTTTCATCGTGTTAACAATGTCAAATTTTGTACCGTAAAGTGATGATTTGTGGAAAGCATTAATTTTTTGTTTTCATTTGAAAAAAAGTGCTGCAGAGTTGCATTGAATGCTTGTCGAGGCATATGGTGATCATGCTCTATCTGAAGCAACATGCTAAAGATGGTTTCAATGGTTCAGAAATAATGATTTTGATGTAAGAAATGAAGAACGTGGAAGACCACCAAAAAAGTTCGAAGACGCTGAATTGCAAACAGTATTGGATGAAGATGATACTTTGAGTCAGAAGCAAATGGCAGCAATGCTAAATGCTGCACAACAAACAATTTCTGACCATTTGAAAGCTATGGGAAAGATCCAAAAGTGTGGAAAATGGGTGCCACATGAATTGAATGAAAGACAGATGGGAAACCGAAAAACCATTTGTCAAATTTTGCTTCAAAGACATGAAATTCAATTTTGCATCGAATTGTTACTGGCGATGGAAAATGGATTTATTTTAAGAATCCTGAATGAGAAAAATCATGGGTTAATCCGGGACAACCTTCAACATCTTCGGCAAGAAGACAATGCTCTGTGTTTGGTGGGATCAGAAAGGTGTGGTGTATCATGAGCTTCTAAAACCTGGTGAAACTGTGAATACTAATCGCTACAGACAACAAATGATCAATTTGAACTATGCATTGATTGAAAAAAGACCAGAATGGGCCAGAAGACATGGCAAAGTAATTTTTTTACACGACAATGCATCTGCGCACAAAGCAAAACTGGTTCAGGATACAATCAAAACACTTGGCTGGGAGCTGCTATCCCACCCGCCGTATTCACCAGACTTAGCTCCTTCTGAATACCATTTGTTTTCATCAGTGGGACACGCATTGGCTGAGGAACACTCCGATTCCTACGAAGAAGTCGAAATCGGGTGTCTGATTGGTTTGCTTCAAAAGACGAACATTTCTTTTGGCGTGGTGTCCACAAATTGCCAGAAAGGTGGTCAAAATGTATAGAAATCAATGGTCAGTACTTTGAATAAAATGTTTTTACTTTTCAATTCAAAATTAGTGTTTCATTTTCACAAAAAAATGCTCATTTCATACCAGTACACCTGGTAATAAGGCCGAGTCTGATAACATGATCAAAGAGGGCATCATGCATCTGTCTGACAGCCCCTGGTTTTCACCGTTACACATTGTCTCCATAAAGAGTGGTGCATGATGGCCTTGAGGGGATTACAGAGCACTGAACGCTTGCACAATACCTGACAGGTACCGGTACCTCTGCTCTGTGACTTCCGCTACACGTTGAGTGGTGCTTGTGTGTATAGTGTATTAGATTGCACCAAGGCATATACACAGTTTCCAGTGGCCAACGAAGATATACCAAAGACAGCCATTATTATGCTGTTCGGCTTATTTGAAAGCAAATTTATGACTTTCGGTCTCTGGAATGCTGCGCACACATGGCAAAGGTTCGTTGATTCAGTGCTGCGAGACCTGTCTTTCTGTAACACTTACCTGGATGATGTTTTGGTCTTCTCAGCCTTAGTAGAAGAACATTGCCAGCATCTCATCGAGGCTTTTCAACAACTAAGCGAGTACAAAATTGTGCTGAATGTGGCGAAGTGCATCTTTGGACATTCATAAGCAGACTTCCTAGGCCACTGCATTAGTCCTTCAGGCTCGCTATCATTGCCGGAAAAAATAGTGGCTATCTGCCAGCTGCCCTGGCTGGCCACATGCAAGGAATTAAGACGCTACCTAGGGATGCTGAACTTTTATCAGCAGCATCTGCCACATGTTGCTGCACTGGTGGCCTGAAGGCTAAAAACAATTTGACTATTACCTGGATGGACGACATGAAGACAGCATTTGAGAAAACAAAACAAGTGATAGCGGATGCGGCATTCTTGTCACATCCCGAGCTGAATGCACTGTTGGCTGTGGTTGTAGATGTGAACCACACAGCGATAGGTGGCATGCTTCACCAACATGTTGGTGAGGTCTGGCAGTTGCTAGCTTTCTTCTCTAAAAAGCTGACCATCTTGCAAAAGAAATGGAGTATGTATGCCCGCAAGCAAACTGCTGGCGATGAACGAGGCTGTCAAATATTTTCATTCTCATGTTGAGACTCACACCTTCATAATGTTTACAGACGACAAGCCACTGATATTTACTTTCCAGCAAAATAATCTGAACTGCTCGCCAAGGCAACACAATCAGCTGCTGTACGTTGTGTATATTAAATTTTCCCAAATAATTTTCCCTATAAGAAAGCAGAGAGCTTAAATAGACATAAAATTTACACACCTATCTAAAAACCAATACAGTGAGTTATATGTCAGTATGAAATAAGCTGGGCAGCTTTTTGATCATCTTATCAATGTATGAATTCAGTTTTAGTTCATTACACATTTGGTAATCAAGTAATTATACTTAGTGAGTTTCATTGTGTATAGTACTTAAATACTTGATGGATTGATATGGTGTGTAATGAATGAACTGCACATTCAGTTGTTGAGTGTAAATAAGTTTGGGTCCATGGTGAGTACTATTATATCATGAGAAGTTTTTACAGTTTCTTGGAAGGATTTTAATTCCCATCCTAAATCATTAATGTCAGGGAACAGGTACAAACCAACTATGAAACCTTTGATAATCATCATTTTACATCAACCAGTTAAGAGTTAAGTTTTCTACCCGAAGTGGTATCCATTAATCTGACTTGCTTTCTTTTATGGAGCTAAAACTCCAGCCCTCGTATTGTTTTATTTTCTACAGAATTATTGGCCTTGGGTTGATCACAGGAAATATTAATAGAATTGTTTTTCTTGTTTAGCACTGCAAAAACATCATTAATGAGAATATCTTTGCCATTAGTTTTGTTATAAACCCCTAAAAAATTACTATATATATTTTGTGCATTATTTTCATAAGATTGTTGATTCCATCATACACGCTTATATCAAGCACTAATCTCCCATCTGTATTCACCTCAGTATAAACAATACACCGTGTGACAGCTCACTCAGTCTTCCTAATGCAGTTGAATCCTTAACATCTTGTTCAGATATGTTGATTGATTTCAGTGATGTGCTTCAAATTTGTGTGTATGAACTGGGACGTACATACCTCCGATTGTCACAAGCTTTGTGTATCAACATTCCATCAATGGGTGAGTAGCATTGCTATTGCTTTTGGTGGTGGTTGTGATGCTGATGACAATTTCAATACTTTCTGAAGGGGCTTCTTTTATAAATTGATTTCTTTCATTTAATACTCTGTCAATTTTGCATATTTAAATATATCCATACAAATCAGTTCATTTCTCCAGACTTACTGAGTAAATGCCATGTGAAGTTCAGCAGTGTTTCTTCTAGAATAGAGATCCCAACATCACTAGCGATGGTGCATATTCAATCACTTTTGCCTCTTCTTTAACTGAAAAACTTGATATGAAAAAGGACACACAGATTTTATACATACTGTGACATTAGTCACCATCACAGTCCTAGTAGTCAGAGAGAATGAAAGTAGAAAGTGAATTCAATTCATCCATGTGATAAGTTAACTCATTCTTTCAGTCAGCAAGGTGGGGCCAACATGATTTCATACATTTGTGTTTCAGCAGAACATTCTAACAGTTGATCTGTTTAATGTGAATTGGACATATAGTGGATAAATTGGATTTATTAAATCAAAACCCTTTATCAAAGATTAGACTACATGAAAGGATATATTCCTTTGTTGGAAAATAATGCAGTGATACCATTATTGCATTTGCTTCTACTAAAACGTAGTATGAGTGTAGTCTGGATGTTTAGTGTTTCGATCAATCATTTACAGTACCTGAGATACTGCTTAATCCATGAAAATGCAATTAATATACTGGGTGATTCTGTGATTATGTTACTAACTTTCAGGACAATAGAGAAGAGTAAATGTATCTATTTGAGGTAAGGGACTCTGGTCTGGAAATGACCAAGTCGAAAGTTACAAGCAAAAATTGTACTGGTACCTCTGACAGTGGACTATATTTTTCTGTGATATTGCCAATAAATTAGCTAAATAGTGAAAGTCAACTGAGGAAGGAAGACCAGATTTCTCTTATATTAACAATTCAAGTACTCTACTTAAAAAGGAATTACCGCAGAGGATTTCAGTTTGCAACTTCCATTGTTCGGTTTATAGTATAGTTATCATGAAGAAAGCTGTCCTGCCATGACACTGGCATATCACTCTGTTATAAAGAAAATTAGGAGAAGAGGGGCATAGTGACAGTAAGGTCATTAAAACCCAAAATCTAGCTGAGTTGGAAATAGGGAGACCAGTGGATCAGATGTGGACTTGTTGTTGAAAACATCTTGGTCTTCATCCGAAATCACTTGAATCATTATGGCTGGAACTATGAATCCTTCATCTGACAAACATGAAACCATTGTTGTAACCATTCAGCATGAAAGAAATGTTGTATGTATGTATCACCTCCTGTTTCTTTAATATGTACCTAAACTTTTGATCCAGAACTAATGTTCATCTGGGTTTTAAGTCTTGTGTGTTGAATACATTGACAGGGTAGAATGTTTTGCTTTTACACCTATTTTACATGGTGTTAATTGTGGATTAATTTTTTAGATTAGCATTTGTCAGTAACGTCTCCCAGCTTCCACAGGCATGAATAATCACTTTTAAAAAACACCACTCTTCCATTTTCTTGTGATGGAAAATCAATTATTTGTTCACATTGATGGGCTCTAGATAAGACAATGTTATGCAAACTTTGAATGAGAGAGGTATTGATCTATAGTTTCAGATGGCCAGGCTGTGTACAAACATTCTTGATTACAGCACCAAATACCCCCCCATTGTCTTATCGAGAGAAGGCATGTAATATTTCCACTTGTAGGTGAGTTTATATGTTATCACCAATGAGGTGTCTGATTGACACATGTATTAGTGTTAGAGAGGCATTTGGGAAATTTACATGGAATGTGAAAATTAAATAATTCACTGTGATATTTCCACATAAATTGAAAAAACAAAAAACAATAGTACCTTTATACAGAGTGGAATAAATAGATATCACCCAGTTATAGCAATAATGCGGGACAAATTTAATCAAAATTGGGCTAGTTTATGGGTACAAATTTTTGAAGGGAAAGGAGAATTAATAAGAAAATAGAAAGTATTAAGTAGAACAGAAATAATGGAATTAGCAAAGAGTGAAGGCTACGTCACATCATACAGTAGATAGTAAATAATGAGGAGGCACAAAACAATAAGTCGAACATTGTAGTGTAGCTTTCAAATTTGCATGCTTATCTAGAGTACTGAATGACTTCATGAATGGTCATGTTATGTACTGAATATGGGTGTAACTTTTTTTGTAAATTGATTCACAGACGTGTTCTTACTATCCTTCCTTCATGGGGATGGGTATGTGTCTTTCTGGTAAGACTGGTATGCTACTCTCAGTATCAAAATTTTTCCTGTTTTCTGGAATTGTTAGTTTAGTTTCATGCAGAATTGTAGCTGTTTTTGTCTCTTTCTCTTCACGTGTAATGTTTTGGAGATAATGGCAAAGCAGTAAGTTTTTGCAAGAACAATTGACACTCAAGTTTGCCACAGTTCTAATTTCAACATCTCTTAAGCTTCCCCTTTGCTGACTGGCTTCAACTTATTTTGTGGGCTTGTGATAAGCATACTTTATTTGATCAAAAGTATCTGGATTCCTATTAGTGGACATTAATATGGTGTGTACCCATCTTTTGCCAATATGATGGCTTTAACTTTGCTTGGGGCACTTCCAATGAGGTGTCTGAATATCTGTCTAGGAAAAGCAGTCCATTCTTCGTCAAGAGCTGAATCCAGATTGACATTCTGACTCATTCCTGACATTCTGACTCATTCCAAAGGTGTTCCATGGTATGCAGATCAGGACTGTGGCCAGGCCAGTCCATTACAGGAATGTTGTTGTGTGCAAACCACTGCCAGACGCAAATCCTGTTTCGTTCCCACATGGTATAGTGTGATTCATCACTCCAAATCACTCATTTCCAGTCATCCACTGTGCAGCAGCATCATTCTTTACACCACCTCAAGCGTTACTAATCACTGATTACAGAAATGTGCGGCTTATGAGAAACTGCTCAACTATTGTTCTCCATTATTTTAACTCCCTATGTAAAGTTATTGTACTAGCTGGACTGCTGGTAGCTCTTTGGAACTCACAAGTAATTCCTTCCACTGATTTAATGTGATTTTTTGCAATGATCAGTGGTCCCTGTCCGTCAGTACATACTTGAGGTCAGCCTGAGCTTGGTTTATCTGTCGTTCTTCCTTCGCATTTCTGCTTCACATTTTCATTGTCAACAATCAACTTGGGCAGCTTTAGAACAGTTGAAAGGTTCCTCATGGATTTGTTACTCAAGTAACATCCAATGACTAGTCATCATTTGAAGTCACTGAACTCTCCTGACTGACACAACCTGCTATTTCTGCTTCTCTACTGGCAATACAATAATCTCCACCTCCTTTTATGTTGGCAAGTCCACCTCCCATGAAATCTAGTGCAATTCTGCTTTACAAAGAGTTGTCCAGATGATCGGAGAGTGTGTTCTTGTGTGTTTTACCAGGTGAATAACATGCATCACTTTGACAGTTTCTCTTTTAGGAAACCACATAACTGATTGCACTACTGAAAGGAATTTTGAATTCAAAATGAATCATCTCAACTGCAGGAAGAAAGTACTGAAAGGAATCTTAAATTCAAAATGAATCACTTCAATTGCAGGAAGAAACCAGCAAAACATTTGTAGAAGTTTTATTTACTCATTCCTACATTGAACTTCAGTGACAGGTTTTCTCATTGCTCAAATAACTATAGACCTGACAAGGAAAACTTCCCATTGCAACCCCTCCCCACCCTCCTCACCCCTCCATCCCCCTTTCCCTCAGATCTCAGATTTAGTGGTAAGATGGCCCAGTGGATAGCCCGTCAAAAACTGAACACACACAAAGCATGAAAACACAAAGAAGGTGTACTGAACTGTGAAAAAAAAGGAAAATAGAAACGGTGAATGGTCCAAGCGTAACAAGTGCAATATCAGTCATTATTCAACAGCCGTGCCGTCATGGTTAAGTGGTCAAGGTGTTGAAATGCAAACCGGATGAGCCATGTTCAAAACTCTGGTGTGCCCTTTTTTATTTTTTCCCCATGACATTTTGAACTGTCTATCCCCTCATATGAGTGTTTGTTCTTTTGCTGTAGTCTTGGCAATTGTCATACTATACATTGGTTGTACAATATGAGTAGCATGGTAAGAATATGTTACCGTCACAAGTAAATGTGACGAATAGTGAGAGCAGGTGAGGTGCCACATAGATGTCCCACAGAAATGAGAACAACAAATAAACAGGTGTAAACTAAGTTACAACAAAGGAATTCAAGAGTCAAAACTTCCAAAATGGAAAGCATCTTCAAAAATGTTAAAAACATATGTTTTGACAGAAAACAGAGAAACTGTGTGATTGTGAAACTGTTGTGTTAATTTGTTGCAACTTATGTGACAAACTGTTATGTTTTTCCTTTATTTACTTGAGAGCAGAGATTCGTGTCATATGACACACATACTGTCACTAATGTTGTGTTGACATACCAGACATGTTTTCTGGCGGAACATTCAGTTGATTTGTCGCCTTGTCATCAAACATTTGTGGTTCCCATTCGAAAGCCACTTCCATTTGGCGATGTTGCTAGCCATGGTTCACTGAGAATTACGCTCTCAATTGCCGAGACGATAGTTAGCATAGCCTTCAGCTACGTCAATTGCTACGACCTAGCAAGGCGCCAGTTATCCTTTGCTATGTATCTAATGAAGCATGTACAGTAACAAGACCAATGTCACCAATTGTGGATTAAAGTTAAGTATTCCAGCAGCTACGTACTTTTCTTTATAGCATTCATTACGTATCCTGTTTCAGACCTCATGCCAGCCTGCATGAGTTTAAGCGCGTGCCTATCGGTTACCCGTCACTGTGGACTGGCTGTCTTGTCAGTCCACAACAATTTGTACCCGACTGGGACTCAAACCCAGATTGGTTAATTGACTTGGGGGAAGGGGACCAAACATTGAGGTCATCGATCCCATCAGATGAGGAAAGAATGGAGAAGAATTGGTTGATTTGGGTGAAGGGACCAGACAGTGAGGTCATAGGTGCCATCGGATTAGGGAAGGATGGGGAAAGAAGTTGGCCCTGCCCTTTCAAAGGAATGAGCCCAGCATTTGCCTGAAGCAATTTAATGAATTCACGGAAAACCTAAATCAGGATGGCTGGACGTGAGTTTGATCCATGGTCCTCCCGAATGCTAGTCCAGTGTGCTAACCACTCCACCAACTTGCTCAGTCAAACCCAAATGGCGGTAGCCTTATCATTACACTGTCTGAGCATGACTCAGGCCAGACCCAACCTTCCATGTGTCATCAACCATGTGTCTACACCTGCAGTCATACATCTATTATGTATATTCTCATACAGGGGAGACCTTGTAATTGAAAGTTACTTACTCATGATAATCAGGAAATCCTTGTAATTGAAAGTTACTTACTCATGATAATCGGGAAATCCGGGTTCGAGTCCAGTTTGGCACAAATTTTCATTGTCATTATTTCATTATACAGCTGATTGTTATCCACATTCACAACTGTGAATACATTTTATGTATTTCATAACAGCTGTAGTTCCGCATAGCCTGTTCCTTTGGACATGCATGCTTATCGAAAGGAACATTTCATTGTACTTCTGAACAACAAAGGCACTGAAATATCAACTTTGTAAAATACCCAAAGAAATGCCCCTCCCCCACCCCCACTCACACGCACAGACCAAACTATTACAGTTCTAGTGATCAACTGCCAAAGCATTTGTAACAATATGCCACAGTTTCAAGTATCTGTATTCCTAAAAAGCAGTGTAGATCACATTGTATTAGGCTTAGAAAGCTGGATTAAACCTGAAACTGATAGCAATGAGATTTTTGGGCTAAATCTAAGTGAATCAAAAGGACAGGCAAATAAGAATTGGTGTGTTGTATTTTTGACAGCAGATAAGAAACTCAGACCTGCAAAGATAGAAATTGAAGCTGGATACAACATTGTGCAAAACTTACAACATGTGTTTTTTAATTAAGTACCATTTTGAAATTAAAAAAAAAGACATGCAAAGATATCTCAATAATTCTATTTTTACATGAAAGCCTGTACCTTAATCTTCTTTTCTACATAATTTCCATTAATATTGAGGCACTTTTCATAACATTGTACCAGTTTTTGAATACCCTCCTCATAGAGGTCTGCCACCTGACTTATTAACCACTGCATCACCACTGTTTTGACTTCATCATGAAGACGCTGACCGCCCAGGTGTTTCTTCAAGTGCAGGAACAGATGGTAGTCACTGGGCACAAGATCGGGGCTGTACGGAGGATGATCTAGAGTTTCCCATCAAAAAGATGTGATGAGATCTTTGGTCTGATTTGCCACATAGGGACGGGCATTGTCTTGCAGCAAAACAATGCCCTTGCTCAACTTACCACATCTTTTGTTCTGAATTGAACAGTGCAGATTGTGCAATGTCTTACAGAAAGCTGCTGCATTGATTGTCTCATTACAAGGCAGAAATTCCACAAGCAATACCCCTTTTCTGTCCCAAAAAACTGCGCACATGATTTTCCGGTTAGAAATTGTTTGCTTGAACATCATTTTTCTGAGTGAATCTGAATGCCGCCATTCCATGGACTGCTACTTTGATTCTGGTGTGACGTAGGCCACCCGTGTTTCATCTTGAAGAAACACCTGGGTGGTGAGCGTCTTCAAGACGATGACGAAGTCAAAACAGTGGTGATGCAGAGGTCAACAAGTCAGGCGGAAGACTTCTATGAGTAGGGTATTCAAAAACTGGTACAACGTTATGACAAGTGCCTCAATATTGATGGAAATTATGTAGAAAAGTAGATTAAGGTACAGGCTTTCATGTAAAAATAAAATTATTGAGATATCTTAGAATGTCTTTTGTTAATTTCAAAACGCTACTTACTTAAAAAACATGCCTTGTAGTATGAGAATGGTCATAAACTTATAACTGGACCTTTCTGTTGACCACCAGATATACTCTCAGCTGTAACTGAAAACTTCAGAGAAAACCTCAGTTTCCTAGTACATAAGTTTCCCAATCACACTGTCATCATCAAGGGAGACATTAATCATCTAGCAATCAGTTGGGGTAGTGTCATTTTTCTAGTAAGTTCCCCAATCACACTTTCATTATCAGAGCAGAATTTAATCATCCAACAATCAGTTGGGATAGTTACAGTTTTGTAAGTGGTGGGCATGATATGATATCTTGCAAAAATGTATTAAATGCAATCGCTGAAAATAAATACATCAGATAGTTTGTAAGCCCACTCTTGCTGGAAATATATTAGATCTAAGGCAACAAACAGATATGACCCCTTTGAGAATGCCTCTGTTTAAACTTGTATCTATGACCATGAGGCAGTTGAAGCAACAAAGTACAAAGGGCAACTACAACAAATACAAAGATTTAAATGTTCAGTGAATTACAGAAAGATGCAACAGTGTCACGACGCCTTAAGGAGGTATTGATCAGTGGCTTTGAAAAACAGCTGAAATCACTAAACTTGAACAAAGCTCTAGGACCTGAATAAATCTGTATCAGATTCTATACAAGATTTCTGGCCTATCTTTTAATCACAGTGTACCATCTGTTCTGGAATCATAGAGTGTTCTCAGTTGAAACGTAATGGTATATCTTGAACAGAATGATCTCCCCCCATGCTATCTATCATAGATTCTGAAAACTTCAACCATGTGAAACCCATCTTATGCTGTTCTCTCATGACATTTTGAAAGCCATGGATCAAGGCAATCAGGTAGATGAAGAATTTCTTGACTTCCAAAACGCATTTCACTCAGGACTACACTTAGATTATTATCAAAAGTACAATCCAGTGGGGTATTTAGTGAAATTTGTGACTGAGTTGAGGAATTCTTGGCAGGGAGTACACAGCATGTTATATTGGATGTATAATCATTTCAGATGTGCCCCAAGGAAGTGTGTTGGGACCCATCCCCAATAAAGTGTGTTGGGATCCTTGCTCTTCATGTTTTATATTAATGACCTTGCAGACAGCATTAATAGTAACTTCAGACTTCCCCAAATGATGTGGTTGTCTGTAATAAACTACCGGTACCATTTGAAAAAAGATGCACACATTTTCAGGCAAATCTTTAAAAGATTTTAAAATGGTACAGATATTTGCTACTTACTTTAAATGCTTAAAAATTTAATATGCTGCCTTCCAAAAAAGGAAACTTATAAGGATATGAAATGAAATGATCACATGGTCTGTCTTAGGTACAGCAGGCAACATTGTTAGTTTCATCGGTAGGTTACTGGGAAAATGCAGTCAGTCTACAAAGGAGATTGTTAACAAAATGCCTGTAACACATCTCAAAATGTAAGCATGAAATGTAGGAAGGGGAAGGAAAGGGAAAGGATGGGTGGGAAATGTGATGTCTAGCAGCACAGGGCATTTTGATAATGTGTTTTATAAATGTGTGGGATCCATACCACGTAGAACTATATTATGTCTGCAAACTGAACAATGAGCAGGTGAACTCCCACTTTCCCTACTGGTTGATTCACAAGGAGTGCCTAGAGGCTAATGAGCTATACCGACTCTTTCACTGCACGCCTTTTAAATCACTGGCGATGCAATACACAAACTGGCCACGAGAATGTTCATTTTACACTAATTCACTAACACTACATAGAATACACAAAGTAGTATGTAATTTAACTAACAAAAGAATCACACATGAACAGAATATATCTCCATCTACATCAGCACTCTGCAATTCACACTTAAGTGATGACAGATGATTCATAGAACCGCGTTGACTGTTTGTTCACTGTTCCACTTTTGAATTATGTGTGGAGAAAAATGAACCCCACAATCTTTGTATGCAGGCTCTGATTTCTCTTATTTTATTACAATGATCATTTCTCATTAGGTAGATGGGAGCCAATAAAATACTGGAATATTTGGAGGAGAAAGTTAGTGATCGAAATTTTGTGACAAGATGTGGCCACAATAAAAAAAAAAAAAAACTCTGTTGTTCTAATGGTTGCTACCCCAGGTCACTTTTTGTGATAATACAAAACAAGCTGCCCTTTTTACAACTTTTTCAGTGCCCTCCATGAATCCAATCTGGCAAGGATCCCATGTTGCACTTCAGTTGTCTAGAAGAAGGTGCACGAGCATAGTGTATGCAATCTTTTTATAGGATTTGTTGCATCTTCTAAGTGTTCAGCCAGTAAAATATGGTTGTCAGTTCACCTTCCCAACAAATTTTCTTTGTGATGGTTCCAGTTAAAGTTGTTTGTAATTTTAGTCCTAGATATGTTGCTGAGTCTACAACCTTTAATTTATCTGATTAATCACATAACCAAAATTTAATTGATTTTCATTTTCACTCATGTGGAGGACCTCACACTTTTTATTGTGTGTGAGCGCGCGCGTGCGCCACTTTTTGCATCTTGCAAATGTCTTGTTTTTGATCTTCTTCTGATGACCTTACTAGATGGTGAATGACAGCACCATATCTGCAGTCTAAGAGGAGTGCTCAGATTGACTCCTAAATTATCTCTCTTTGGTTTCTATAGATAACTTCCTGTCAGTTACTATCGACTATCAAAAAATCTTGAATCCAGCCACAGATTGGTAGCAATACTCCTTATGCATGCAGCTTGATTAGAAGCTGCTTGTGAGGAACAGATAACTTCTGGGAAGCTGAAAATATGGAATCAACTTGAGAACCACTGTCAACAGCACCCATTACTTTGTGTGAATGAAGATCAATTGTTCTATCTGAATCTATGCTATTTATGTGTCAGTAGATCATTTTCCTTGAAATATTTCATGATGTTGGAACATAGTTTATGTTTCAAAATCCTACTACAAATCAGAGTCAATGTTTTGGGGCTATAATTCAGCAGATTATTTCTATTGCCACCTGTGCAACTTCACAGTCTGTAAATACTGATTTTTTGTTTATTGGTTGGTTTCACACGACTCCTGAAACTGGAGCTGTTTTATCAGCATATCCTGAAAGGAACCTAATTAATATGTATGCTAGACCAGAAGACTTGCCTTTCTTCTTCTTCTTCTTCTTCTGCTTTTACGGCCTCATTGGACCACTTCAGTCAATCATTTCTGGTCCTCTTCTTTGGTATTTTCCCCTTCCGAGTGGCCCAGTATCTCTTCATTCGTTCCGATGCTTTTCGTCGTTCCTTATCTGTAAATACCCTTTTCATTGTATGTCGTTTGTCAATTTTTGGTTTAAATCTTATTTCTGTGTCCCTCAACTTCTTTAAATTTGGCGTTTTGTTCTGCAAATCATCCAGAGTTATTTCCAGTTCTTCCATATCCTCTCTTATTTCCTTAAGCCATCCTCCTTGTTGTTTCAAATTCCAGAGTTTCTCAATAATTTTCCTTGATAATCTGGTTTCTGGTGTCCTCAGAATGTGACCACAAAAAGAGATCCTTTTCTTTCGTATAGTATCAGTGATGGGTTCCAGTTCTCTGTATACCACTTCATTTGGAACTATCCGCCATTGCCCAGCTTTTTGATATTTCTTATTTATGCATGTTCTAGCAATTCTTCTCTCTACTTTTAAAATTTTGTCAATTCTGTTTTTCTGGGTGACTTTAAAAAGAGTTTCACTTCCGTATGTAACCTCTGGTTGAACCACCGTCTTGTAATGTTTTAATTTTGTTTTAATTGATAGACATTTTATATTGTAGGTAGACCATGTTAGTTTTTGAGCTTTTATCATTTTATTAGTTCTTGCTCGCCATGCAGGTTTCTCGTCCAATTTATGTGTTATAATTTCACCCAGGTATTTAAATTGTTTCACTATTTTAATTTCCCTATTGTTCACTGTGATGTGATCTATTACAAGTGGATCCGTTACCATTATTTCAGTCTTTTCAAATGATATCTGGAGTCCTAATTTTTGTGCTATATTTTGTAAGCTTGTTATTTGTTTCGTGGCTTCCTGAATATTATTAGCTAGTAATGCTAGGTCATCAGCAAATCCCAAGCAATTTAGGTTTATTTTATCTTTCTTAGTTCCAATTTTAATATTCATAGGATTTTCCTTGTACCATTCTCTCATTACATATTCAAGAGCACAATTGAATAGCAATGGTGATAAACAATCTCCCTGTCTCAACCCTGTTTTAATCGTAAATGGTTCAGATATTTCTCCTCTAAATTTTACTTTGGATTTGGTGTTTGTTAAGGTTAACTGTATCATTTTTATTAATTTAGGATGAAGTCCAAAATTCCTTAATATTTTCATCATTGAAGATCTATGGATGCAATCATACGCCTTTTTGAAATCTACAAAGGTTATGACTAGTTGTTTTTGCCTTCTTTTGTAGACATCCATAACTAACTTCAAGGTGATTATCTGTTCTGGGCAGCTTATCCAGGATCTAAATCCTCCTTGATATTCTCCCAGTTCCAGTTCTAATTGATCTTTACAGCGGTTGTATAGTATTCTTGACATGATCTTATACGTGCAGTCCAAAAGGGAAATTCCTCTATAGTTGTCTGGATTTGATTTTTCTCCTTTCTTATGTAATGGATGTATTATAGCAGTAGTCCAATTTTCTGGTAATTTCTCTTCATTCCAGATTTTTACTATGCATTGGTGTAATGCTATCTTTACTGGTTCTGCTGCATATTTCCAAAGTTCAGCAAACGTTTGATCTTCTCCACTTGCTTTGTAGTTTTTGAGTTCTTTCAAAGCTCTGTAGACCTCATTTATCGTAGGTGGATTTATATTTTCTGCTGGTGTTTTAATTGGGGTTTATCTGAAGAAGTTCTGGGGGATCTTCACAATTTAGTAACTTGTTAAATGTTTCTGCTAGAATTTCTGTAATTTTACTATTGCTATGGGCTAGGTTATTATCTTTATCTTTTAACATTAATGTTGGAGGATCATATCTTTGTAATTGTCTGCCAAATATTTTGTAATAGTCTCTTGAGTTTGTTTTTTCACTATTTGTTTCTATCATTAGAAGTATATCTTTTTGGTACTGACGTTTAACTCTCCTTATTATTTTTTGTGTTGTCTTCCTTTGTTTTGTGAGTTCCAAATATGATTTTTCTGTTTTTTCATTTTGATGCCTTAACCAGGCTTGGTGTCGATCCAACACTGCTTCATCACATTCATCGTTCCACCACTGGTGTTTTTTCCTTGGATTTATAGGGGCAACTTGTTCAGCTATTTGTTTCAATTTGGGAATTATTTCTTCCAGATCATCTGTTATTTTTATATCCCTGGTTTGTGCTTCATAATCCTCATTTTGTATCAGTTTATGAGGGTCATAGGTTCTCTTCTTCTCCTGGTGGGATTTTTTCTTTGCTAATGGGGTTAATTTAATTTTAATTTTTATCATGTAATGATCTGATCCGGTATCTGTCCCTCTCAGTACTTTCACATTGTAAATTTCCTTGTGGTAATTCTTATCCATGCAGACATGGTCCAGTTGCCATTCTCCTTTTTTCCAGTCTGGATGTTTCCAAGTTTTTAGTTTACTTGGTCTTCTCTTAAAATACGTCGACTTTGAGATCATGTCATGGTTTCTGCAAAATTCCACTAGTCTTATGCCATTTTTGTTTGTTCTTCTTTGTGCTGTCCATTTCCCTATTATGTCTCTATATCTCTTTTCCCTTCCTAACTGGGCATTGAAGTCTCCAATTAAAATTTTGATGTGATTTTTATTAATGTTATTCGTTGTTTGATCTAAGAGCTCCCAAAATTTTTCTACCTCTTCTCTGTGTTCTTTTTTATTATTTTTATCATTTGTCGGGGCATGGGCATTTATTATTGTGTACATTTTATTTGCAGCTTTTAGAGTTAATGTTGAGACCCTGGGAGATTGTGCTTTAAATTCTATTATGGACTCTATTATTTTCAGACTCACCACGAATCCTGTTCCAAATTGTGGACACTGTTTCATGACTCTTTTCCCTGGTATTCCCTTATAAATCCTATATCCTTGTGATTCTATCGGCTCCTGATCAGTATTTCTCATTTCTTGAAGTCCGGTTATGAGAATCCCCTTGCGATCCATTTCATCCGTCAGAATTTTGAGTTTGCCTGGTTGTATGAGGGAATTTATATTGTGTGTCGCAATGTAGTTTATTTGTCCTGTCTTGAGTTTTGGTCGTCTGTCCGTTTTGGGTATTTTCAGATGCTCCGACTCATCCAAGTTATCTTTCAGGTGACTGCCCACCGTATCCGAGTGCAGTCTTCCTTGGTTATTGCCAAGCGGTGGATTATTCCTTGAAAGATTTCCTTCCATGTTTGACTTTCAAAGGTAGTCAACCTTGTATGGAGCAAGCTCCGAGTTACAACTACGGTTGTTAGCCATAGAGGTTGTTTAGTGTTTGGTCCGCGAGAGCTATTTTATTTCGCTCAAGTCCGGTGGTAAACCGGGGAGGACCCCCCTATCCGCCACCTGGGATGCGCCACGTCGGAGTATCACCTCTCCGCCTGCTACGACACCGTAGTAGGTTCGTGGAGACTTGCCTTTATTAAGTGACTTAAATTTTTTCACTGCACGAAGCATATCTGTTTCTAAATTACTTATGTTGACAGTTATCTGGATTCAAATTCTAGAATATTTACTGCATCTTCTTTTGTGAGAAAAATGCAGAAAACCTTGTTTAGTAACCTCAGTTTAGTGACACACTCATCAGTAATATTGCCATTGCCATCACACACTAAAGGTATTGATGTCTTGCCATTGGAATACTCTACATACAGCCAAAATCTCTTTGGATTTTCTATCAGATTCCAAGACAGAGATTCACTGTGGAAACTATTAGAAGCCTCTTGTATTGATGTCTGTGTCACTGTTGCCAATCTTGTAGATTTTGTGTTCTTTTAAATGTGGCATACATTTTCTTTTTTCTGCACCATAGGGGGATCTATTCCATCTCTTATTGATTTTT
Organism: Schistocerca serialis cubense; assembly: GCF_023864345.2. Classification (NCBI taxonomy): domain Eukaryota; kingdom Metazoa; phylum Arthropoda; class Insecta; order Orthoptera; family Acrididae; genus Schistocerca; species Schistocerca serialis. The sequence goes on from NC_064638.1 coordinate 289,512,407, forward strand.
CTCTCAACTTCCACGAAACTGTTTCTTTGAATTTAAGCCTTGTTTGCCTGATATTTACATAGTTAGTGCAGAAGGAAAGGAAACTGTCTCTTAGGAAGGTGTTAAGCTAATTTTTATCTGCTTTCAGATGTATTTTGTGTTTGTTGGATTTGGATGTTACACAATTCACTCTCACTACAGTGATCTTTTGGTCACTAATTTATGTACCCATTATGATGCTCTCTATTTGCTCTGGAGTGTCTGTTGCTAAGAGGTCTGGTATGTTACCACAACTATTTTCGCTTCGTATGGACTCCTGAACCAACTGGTCAAAATAATTTGTACAGAAAGCATTTAGTACAATTTCAGGTGATGTTTTATGCCTGCCACTGACTTTTAAACATGTATTTTTGTCATCAGATAGAGATAGATTGAATTTGCAATGAACTATAATTGTATCAATCAAGGGTGCTCTCAAATTGAGGCTTCAGTTTTACTTGAACCATCCAGCAACTGTATCATCTGAGTTGGGTGGTTGGTAAAAAGAACCAACTATTAATATACCTATACCACTTTATGCTTCGCTGCACTCTGCACTGCTAAGTAGGATACTGATCTTTAGCCATCCTGTATAGGAGCTGGATCTTTTTATTGAAAATGGCCACTTGCTCCCCCACAAGTGCTGCTTGCTTTTCGGCTGACGGAAAAACTAATAGATGAGATACTGAATATATACAACAAAGAGCAGCAGGAATGGGCACAGATTTGTTTGTCTCTTGGGAAAGCATCATGGAAATAGTGGAAAATCTGAATAGACAGACACGAGATGCGAACTGTCCCGCAAAAACCTACTTACGAAGTTTGAAGAATAAGCTTTTAGGGATTTCAGAATATATTACAGGCCCCTACTTATCACTCCCATAGGACCTATGAAGAGAAGATTAAACTTATTACAGCATGCACAGAAGCATTTAAGCAACTATTCTTTACTTGCTCTATTCTGAATGGATGGGAAGAAGCTCTAAGTAGTGCTAAGTAGTCTCTACTGTGCACTTTACAACAGTTTGCAGAGTATAGATGTAGACGTAAATATACTAATCCCTCATATACAAATTGAAAGGTATGCACTGAAATTATAATTCAACTGTTAACTCATTACTAACCATCATAGTTATCCACAATTAACCATCTACTGTTACTGACACCAGATTCAGTTCACTTCAAGTAAGGCACATCTTAAACACACACAACTGCAGCTATCTGACAGATAAAACATTAATCCATTGAGCCCCATGGTCTTTCTTTGATCACACGCTTTTATTTTTCTTCTGTCATATGCTAAGTAGCCACTCGGTGACTAGTTGTGCTGCTTTGTCCTATGTGCTTTCACAGTGATCCACAAAAATTGACTCATGGCCATGTTGTCAATAATTCAGTGATTTTACACATACAGGATATAATTTTAGCTGTTAATTTCAAATATCATTTTGTTTTCATCATGATGATTTATCTATCAAAGTTATTTCTAAACAGTATGTAGTGTCTTGTCATTGTTGTTGTTGTTATTATTGTTATGGTCTTCAGTTCAGAGATTGGTTTCATGCAGATCTCCATGTTACTTTATCCTGTGCAAGCTTCTTCATCTCCGAGTAACTACTGCAACCTACATCCTTCTGAATCTGCTTATTGTATCCACCTCTTGGTCTCCCTCTATGATTTTTACCCCCCACACTTCCCTCAGTAGGCTACTATACTGATGATCCCTTGATACCTCAGAATGTGTCCTACTGATCAATCCCTTCTTTTAGTCAGGTGGTGCCACAAATTCCACTTCTCCCCAATTCCATTCAATACATCCTCATTGGTTATGTGAGCTACCCATCTAATCTTCAGCATTCTTCTGTAGTGCCACATTTTGAAAGCTTCTATTCTCCTCTCTATTTATCACACATGTTTCACCTCCGCACATGGCTACACTCCATACAAATACTTTCAGAAAAGACTTCCTGGCGCTTAAATCCATACTCGATGGTAATAAATTTCTCTTCTTCAGCAGTGCTTTCCTTACCATAGACAATCTGCATTTTATATCCTCTCTAATTCGACCATCGTCAGTTATTTTGCTCTCCAAATAGCAAAAATCATCTACTACTTTACTTTAAGTGTCTCTTTTACTAATATAATTCCCTCAGCATCAACTGATTTAATTCAACTACATTCCGTTATCCTCATTTTGCTTAGGGTGATGTTCATTGTGTATCCTCCTTTTAAGACACTGTCCATTCCATTCAACTGCTCTTTGGGATCCTTTGCTGTCTCTGACAGAATTACAATGTCATCAGCAAACCTCAAAGTTTTTATTTCTCCTCCATGGATTTTAATGGCTACTTCAAATTTTTCTTTTGTTTCCTTCACTGCTTGGTTAGTATATAGATCATATAACATCGGGGATAGGCAACAACCCTGTCTTATTCCCTTCTCCACCACTACTTCCCTTTCATGCCCCTTGACTCTTATAAATACATCTATTTTCCGTACAAATTGTAAATAGCCTTTTGCTCCCTGTATTTTGTCCCTACCACCTTCAGAATTTGAAAGAGAGTATTCCAGTCAATATTGTCAAAAGCTTACTCTAACTCAACAAATGCTAGAAACGTAGGTTTGCCTTTCCTTAATCTATGTTCTAAGGTAAGTTGTAGAGTCAGTATTGCCTCGCATGTTCCAATATTTCTATGGAATCCGAATTCATCTTCCCTGAGGTTGGCTTCTACCAGTTTTTCCATTCGTCTGTAAAGAATTCATGTTATTATTTTGCAACCATGACTTATTAAACTGATAGTTATGTAATTTACACACCTGTTGACACCTGCTTTCTGTGGGATTGGAATTACCATATTCTTCTTGAAGTCTGATGGTATTTCGCCTGTCTCATACATCTTGCTCACCAGATGATAGAGTTTTGTCATGGCTGGCTCTCCCAAGGTTATCAGTAGTTCTAATGGTGTGTTGTATACTCCCAGGGCCTTGTTTCCACTTAAGTCTTTCAGTGCTCTGTCAAATTCTTCATGCAGTATCATATCTCCCATTTCATCTTCATGTAAGTCCTCTGTCATGTCCATAATATTGCCCTCAAGTACATCATCCTTGTATAGACCCTCTATATACTCCTTCTGCCTTTCTGCTTCCCCTTCTTTGCTTAGGACTGGTTTTCCATCTGAGCTCTTAATATTCATACAGATGGTTTTCTTTTCCCCATATGTATCTTTAATTTTCCTGTAGGCAGTATCTATCTTACCCCTAGTGATATACGCCCTTACATCCATACATATGTCCTCTAGCCATTCTTGCGTAGCCATTTTGCACTTCCTGTCAATTTCAATTTTGAGACATTTGTTTTCCTTTTTGCCTGCTTCATTTACTGCATTTTTATAGTTTCTCCTTTCATCAATTAAATTCAGTATCTCTTCTGTTACCCGAGGATTTCTGCTAGCCCTTGTCTTTTCACCTACTTGATCCTCTGCCGCATTCACTATTTCACCTCTCAAAGCTACCTATTCATCTTCTGGTGTATTAATTAATCATTCCCTAACACTTTCTACATCCTCTGGTTCTTTCAATTTATCTAGGCCCCATCTCCTTAACTTCCTACCTTTTTGCAGTTTCTGCAGTTTTAGTCAACAGTTCATAAACAACAAATTATGATCAGAGTCCACATCTGCCTCTGGAAATATCTTACAATTAAAAACCTGGTTCCTAAATCTCTGTCTTAACATTATATAATCTATCTGAAATCTTCTAGTGTCTCCAGGCCTCATCCATGTATGCAACCTTCTTTCATGATTACTAAACCAAGCATTGGCTGTGATTAAGTTATGCTCTGCGCAAAATTCTACGAGGTGGTTTCCTCTTTTATTTCTTACCCCCAGTCCATATTCACCTACTCCTTTTTCTTCTCTTCCCGTCACTACTATTGAATTCCAATCCCCTATGACTATTAAATTTTTGTCTTCCTTAAGTATCTGAATAATTTCTTTTGTCACATCATACATTTCTTCAATCTCTTCATCATCTACAGAGCTTGTTAGCATATAGACTTGTACTACTATGGTAGGTGTGGGCTTCATGTCTATCTTGGCTACAAGAATGCTTTCACTATGCTATTCGTAGTAGCTTATCTGTGCTCTTATTTTTTTAATTCATTATTAAACCTGCTTCTGCATTACCCCTATTTGATTTTGTATTTATAACCCTTTATTCACCTGATTAGAAGTATTGTTCCTCCTGTCTCCGAACTTCAGTAGTTACCACTGTATCTAACTTTAACCTATCCATTTCTCTTTTTAAATTTTCTAACCTACTGACATTAAAGGATCTGACATTCCATGCTTCGATCCGTAAAACACCAGTTTTTTTTTCTCCTGAGTAGTCTCCACCCGGAGATCCAAATGGTGGACTATTTTACCTCCAGAATATTTTACCAAGAGGATGTCATCATCTTTTAACCATACAGTAAAGCTGCATGTCCTCGGGAAAAATTACGGCTGTAGTTTCCCCTTGCTTTCAGCCATTTGCAGTACCAGCACAGCCAGGCCGTTTTGGTTAACATTACAAGGCCAGATCAATCAATCATCCAGACTGTTGCCCCTGCAACTATTGAAAAGTCTGCTTCCCCTTTTCAGGAACCACACGCTTGTCTGGCCTCTCAACAGAGACCCTTCCTTTGTGGTTGCACCTACTGTAAGGCTATCTGTATCACTGAGGTACGCAAGCCTCCCCACCAATGGCAAGATCCATGGTTCATGGGAGGGGGGGTGGGGGTGTTTTTCTTGTCATAGACATGTTAATTCTAGAGGTATCAATATCAGCTTTGTTTATCCAAATGAGAGGACAGTGTTACATTAGCATTGTCCATCTGAAACATATGAATCAAATACTTGTTCACACTCATAAATCTGATAATCAATTTCAGATACATTTTATTACATACAATTTAGGATTTTCCTGTTTCAGATTTGTTACTATTCGATAAAAGAAAATGAAATTGTTTGTAATAAGGAAGTATTCTATATCACATCAAGGCCACTGAATTATTGGCAAAAAAAGGACCCTTAGATAAAAGCAGCTTTGTATTGTATTTGTGTAGTCAATAGTGTGCTAAATGCTGTTTAGTACAAAGAATAAATCTTTTAGCATATCAGGTTACTTCTTTGTTGATAATGAAAAGGCATTTGAGGAGAACAATTGAATTATCTCCACAAAACTATCCTCAAAAATAGTGACAGTTATAGTTATGCAACAACGCAGATACTTGTTACTGGAAAGGTAATGAAATGCCATGCTGGGACTTGTGGCCAGCTCTGCAATGTGTAAGAAGTAGATGTTGTGACAGCCTTTGCTCCAAATCCACATACTTCTATAGGAGTTGAGTGCCCCAAGAATAAACTGTTTTGATTGTGGTCTTCAGTGTGAGGATTAGTTTGATGCAGCTCTCCATGCTAGTTTATTGAAGGCAAATCTATCCATCTCTACATATTTACTGCAACTTGTGTCCTTTTGAATCTGCTTATTGTATTCAAGACTTGGTTTCCCTCTAAAATTTTTACCCTTAAGATTTCCCTCCATTACCAAACTGATGATTCCTTTATTCCCCAGGATGTGTCCTGTTGTCCGATTCCTTTTTAGAGTCAGATTGTACCATAAATTTCTTCTTTCCAAAACTTGGTGCAGTACCTCCTCATTAGTTATTATATCTTCTCATCTTTAGCATTATTCTGTAGCACAACATTTTGAAAGCTTCTATTTTCTTCTTGTCTGAATTCTTTATGGCCTATGTTCACTTTCATATAAAGCCACGCTCCAAAACAAATACCTTCAGAAAAGACTTCAAAACACTGGAATTGATATTAGATCTTAACAAATTCCTGTTTTTCAGAAATGCTTTTTTTGCTATTGCCAGTCTGCATTTTATATCCATCTAGTTCTGCTGTCATCAGTTATTTTTTCAGCTGACATCAGTTGTTTTGCTTCACCTGATTTAATTTGGCTGCCCTTGTTTCACGTTTGTCAAGGTTCATCATATAACCTCTTTTTCAAGATACTATCTATTCTGTTCAACTTCTTTTCCATCTCCTTTGCTATCTCTTGAGAGAATTGTAATGTCATAGGGAAATGTCAAAGCTTTCACTTCTTCTCACTTTGCAAATTCTTCCTTGGTTTCCATTACTGATTGCTCAGTGCACAGGCTGAATACCACTGGGGACAGGGTACAGCACTCTGTGCTCAATTACTGCTTCCTATCTATGTCTTTCAACTACTATAACTGTGGTCCGGTTTCTGTACGAGTTGTAAATAACCTACTCTTCTCTGCATTTTATCCCTGGTATCTTCAGAATTCCAAAGAGTTATTCGAGTCATCGTTCTCAAAACCTACAAATTGGTATAAATATAGATTTTTGTTTCTTCAGTCTGTCTCTTTAGACAAACCATACGGTCAGTATTGCCTTGTGTATTACATTTCTCCAGAACTCTAACTGATCTTACCTGGGGTTGACATCTACCAGTCTTACATTCATCTGCAAATAATTTGTGTCATTGTTTTAATCCAGTATTATTAAAAGCTAAACCTTGATGATACTGACAATCAAACCCAAGCCCTTCACGTGACAGTTAACCACTTTGTATAGTGAATGTGATGTCATTCTATGCACAATCATTGCCTGCTTTTCACTGTTTACTCATATTTTAATTTCTTCAGTCATATGGACATTAATGTGTGGTTTCTAGCCAGTTCTTTGTCACTAAACTTATAAAAGACATTAATTCTTGTTCAGAACGTGTAAGAGGTTTACACATACCATATGTCTAAAATATGATGACAGCATATAGAAATGATTGTTCGTATTAAAACATGATAACAAATTCAGTAGAGAGTAGTATACCACAAAACTTCTTAAATACCAAAACAAATCATTATTTGTAGGGTGGATGCAATTAGACCAAGTGACATAAAAATAAAAAAGCTGGCATACTTTGTTTACTTTCATTCCATAATGTTGTACAGGATCATACGTATGGGTAACCCATCGAGCAAGGTTTAAGTTTTTCGGGCCCAAAAACCTGTAATACTGATCAGGAACACCCTGTAAAAGCCTGTTTAAAAAACTGGCAATATTGATTACTGCTTTTCAGTACACTTATCCTTTAATGGAATTTGTCATAAATAATATATCTCTTTTTCATACTAACAACTCAATTTGATCCACAAAGATGTTCATTATTCAGGAGTATATATTTTCAGTAGCTTGCCAGCAATCAGTAAAAATTAAGCTGCTAAGAACCCTGTAGAAATTATTAGTGGTTGATTCTTTCTATTCCAGTGATGTATTTTGTAGAAGGAAGAACCATTGATGTATTTATTGTTAATGATGCCAAATAATGCACTTGTTTTTTTTTTAAAAAAAAAAAAAAAAAAAAAAAAAAAAAAAGGACTGACTTTTTACACTCCTTCAGTGCAACACTGACTCTTACACACTTTATATGCAATAATGCAGTCTCTGTAAGTTAACTGTTGCAGAATGATCCTATGTACTTCAGTGTATATATATTACACATTTTTGCTAGGATCTGTGGAACAATCTTTAACCTATTTCATCTTTTGTAAATGTGTATACATATTACACATTTTTGCTAGGATCTGTGGAACAATCTTTAACCTATTTCATCTTTTGTAAATGTGTATACGTATTACACATTTTTGCTAGGATCTGTGGAAGGTTCTTTAACCTATTTCATCTTTTGTAAATGTGTATGGTTATTTTTTAAAAAAGTATTGTACATTCTTGAGGAACTCTTCGCAATATACATACGGATTGTAACATATGACTAGATATCAGTCTTCTTTTTGTAATTTATGAGAAATGGTGTACTCTGCAAGCTGTCCTCCTTACATCTGTTGTGAATTACATACCTGTTTACAATTTCTCCTTTATTCATTATGATACAGTGGATACAATGGGAGATTTCCTGACACAAACAAAATACAACCCAGTTGCATCCTCATTGACTTGTAAAAATTTCACATTTGCCTGTTTTGCATATTTCCACAGCCACTTCAGCCCCACGCAATAGCACATTTTAATGCGTGTCAACAAGCAATGTGACGCAGTGGTTGTGACACTGAGTCATGCCTAGAAGGAATAGGGTTTTCCTAAATTTAATGCCAAGGTAGTTCCTTTGCATCATTGACCAAACCAGGCTTATATGTTATCTCTAAGGATCTCTCTGACAGTACATTAAACTTGAATGTTCCGTACTTGTTTTTAATAAGTATACTCCCATTTTTCAATGTCTTGAATGTCATTAAAACACATACATACAACTTAAACAAACTATAATCAATATGTTGATAGGTAAAATGCATTATGAATGTTGATCACATGTTTTTTTTTTTTTTTTTTCATATGCTGTAATTCTGCTTTAAATTGGCTCATCAAGAAAAGGTGTAGTACTGAGCCTTTGCATTTTACTTGGAGAAAAGTTGTCTTTATCAAATGACTAACCCATATCATCACATTTATAGTCAGACAATAAATAATACATCTTTACTAATGTATTTAATCAGTTTCAGTCCTTGTGATCTCTCAGGTTTTCTTGGCACATCTGGTTTGTTGTTTCCATTGATCCACAATATTTTGATGACTGACGCAGCTGTCTTCTTCAGGTACTGCGTATTTGCTGCCTACGCTCCAACCAGACTGTTTACTGTTATTGGGCTCAACCTGCCAAACTGAATTCCCAATGCCCATTATACCCTTTGACACACTCTTTTTTACAGAGCTTGGACTGATATATTGCGAAATACAAATTCTCTCAGTATTTTCCAACTCTTGTGGATGTGATGGCTGACAAGATATTAATAATTGAGTGTCAGACCCCAACACTTGTTTAAATTGAATCTTCTATCCCTCAGTCTTTATTTGTATAAATTCTGTCAACTGATTGACATAATTTCAAAATTGTAGCACGTAATGGTGTATGTTGTGTAATACACTAGCTTCATTTCCAAGGCTTACCAAAGATAAATTATTTTATGACATTGATAGCTTCATCACAATTGTGTTTATCTGTCAGGGATTATAGTCAGATAATGAAACAGTAGTGTTGAGAAATACAAAGAAAATGATTCCTAAGAAAACCACACACATTAGATGTCTTCATGGATTAATTTGTGACATAGAGATTATTCTCAATAGCTGGGCACAAGGAGGAGGAAAAGAAATCATGAATGTAGTTTCTGCAGTAACAAACAAGATATTTTTCACAAACTTTGAGGACCGTTACTGAGCCAAATATGGACTAAATCAAATCTTTAATTTATACATGAATGTTGTGACACGCTTTCTTTTCTCAGCACACATGACTGTGAGTGAGTTTAGTGCCTTGCTGAATTGTTATAGGTGAAAGTTACATTAAAGGGAGAAAGAAGATAAGTTGCCAGTCAGTTCATAACCTATACACTAGACAGCAGCAAAGGGGCCACTAAGCCTACTGGTTGCGCAGTTTTAATTGGTCCCTCTGTGATCACTGAAAGTACGCTAACTTTGTGCCACTCGGGAATATTTAAGCTCATTGCCAATCTTAGTAGCTAAGTAACAGTGGTGTGCACCTTAACGAAGTAGTTTTGTCAATATAGTGTTGATCCCTGTACTTATTGGTAATATAATTTACAAAAATGATTGAAGAGGCTGTACCTGGTCCTTCTAGCAACTTACCATAAACTTTCATGTCACTCCTGCACCTCATTATTCCATTATGTGTTCATTTGTTTTATATGGTATAAGCTGGCTGCTCTGGACAAGGAGGTGGGGGTGTATCAGTAACTATTGCACAGTGAGCCAGGTGCAAGCTTCCCCTCCCAGCAACCTCCGATCAAGGGCTAAGTAAAAGTGTGTGATCAGTAATGTCCCCATTCAATAGATGAATCACATCAACAATACCACAAGTGCTCCACCCCTCTCTCCTTTTTATGAGACATTGTGGAAAGGTTCAAAATTTAGTCAGACTTGATGGGACTTCATATAAAAGACATTCGTGCTCGGAATATAAAGAGCTGGGATTTGTCTAAACAAGAGATGCCTACCATGAGTCCTTCTTCTCATGTTCTGCCACTGTTCTTAATCTAACGCGTATTAGTACGTCGCTAGAAGATGATATGTCGTGCTGGCTTCGGCTGTAGACATCCTTAAAATCCATCCTATATCATTCCAAGCAGTACACATCAATTTTCTCTATTTGATTACCATTCTGAACAGATCATATCCTTCTGGGCATAAGCTACACTGCTCTTCGATAATCATTCAAAATGTTTGGAAGTATTGTGAGGAACTTTCTTTTCAGGACTTTGTAGAAGTGGCTTCCCTTTCATTCACTTCAACTGTTAGAATGGGTTGTTTCTGTACTGACTGTAAATACTTATAAGACTTCCAATCTGTCCAAGCTAGTAGTAGCAACAGGATAATCACTTTCTTGTGTACCACCTGCATCATGAGGCTTTCTGTGAATTTTCCAATAAGTGGTTAACTTTGAGTTCTCTAGTAAGCTGTGACTCTATAGATTTCTGAGATGCACCTGTTCAGTAGGGTTATTGCTGAAGCTCTTCAGCACCTTTCATACTATGGCAGATGAGTTCCCCTTTCTGGACTCTGAGGCTTCAATAGAACATAAAATTCTTTAGTGCTCTGTGTTATGAGGCAAATTTTCTTGGCTGTGTTACCTTAAGTGCATCCTCCCTACAAGAGACAGGTAATAGGTCAATGTTGGCTCTCTGAAAAATGTTGTCATTAGTGTACAGAATATACACACCTGAAGCTATATGTTTTCATATAGTGTACAGAATATACACACCTCAAGTTATATCTGCAACACTATCTACTACTGCTGAAAGGTGGAGGTATCTTTGAACCATGGAGATTTCAACCATTCTATTCACCTTATTCTTCAGTATCTACACTTTTTTCATCTGATGTGTGTGCACATCCCAAGATGCACACACACATCGGAAGCCCCAAGACCAGTTTGTTGGATTGGGATTATTGTTGCTTGAGACTGAATTCAGTGTTGAAGTTCTACATTGCTTTTACTATATATAATGAGATGTCAACACTGAAAAATATGTTGCTTTGAACATCAAACCAGTGGCTATGTTATGATAAAGCTCATGTGAGCTGCCAGGAACCACATTTGTGCCATTTCTATTTAATCTTCTGGGGCACTGTACATTTTTTAGATGCCAAATACCTAATTTTCTCCTCAGTTGATATCCAGTCAATAGTAATTGATGCTGTTATGAGAGCTGGCTTTGAAAATAGACAATACAATAAAAGTAATATAATATTAATTGTGTGGAATGATCAGCATTATAACGGAAGGATGTTTCTTCACAGTTGTTCCTAATGATGTCCATGGTTCACTCAACTGCTATAGGTATGATGCGACATTATTTGAGGATACTCTTACAGTTGGCAGCCTGAGCTATATGATACTAATGAGATAATAAGGAAGGTTTTATATTAGGGATGCTGTGAGGCATGAAATTGTTAAATACCTTGAAGTGTGTATTATAGAGATTCGGTAGTTATTCTCAGGAATTCAGGTTGAACTTAGTTATAATAGCATGAATGGTTTGCCATGGATCATTTTCTTTTCATAATTTCATTCTGTTCTTTAACAAAAGGAGGCAGAGAAATACATTCATCCAAATATTTTTTTTTATTCCAACAATAGGTACAGTGTCATAATACTGAACTATTCAGTAACATTATTACGCATTTTTGCACTCATGCCTTGCTACCTTCCTTTATAAAGACTTAGAATAAATACAAAGAAAAACTCCAAAAACAAATAAATTATTTTACTTATTCACTTATGGTCACAACAGTGAAATAAATGAGACAGTATATTTTATATGTATTTACAAAGGAAGAATATTGACTTGTGTGTATGCATGTGCCAAAAATTCTTCTCCTACATTCCAAGTATGTATATTGCCGGAATGTGGGGAAAAAAAATTGGGATTTTCATGCTACACCTCATTAAAAAGTAACCTCATACAGAGCTGTACAAAGTCAGAGAAGCAATAAATGTTACATACTAATGTTCATCAGCTGATGAAGGCCCATAAAATATAAGTTCTGGTATCTGTCCTCCCTGCACTCCTGTTCCATTAGTACTTTCAGAGGAACACTGAAACTGAAATGTCACACAGCCTACTGTCACTTCACTCATTCCTTCTTGGCCAAAATAGCTTAATTCGCCTCCATCTAAAATTGCAGAAGCTGTGTAGTACGATTCTGGTTCAATCTGTATAGGGTGTTCAAAATATACGTGAAACGTATTGCTTGAACCATCAGAAAAGAATTTTGTGTTATTTTCAGCCATAACACGACCTAACCGTTTTAGCTCAATCTTCACATTATAGTCCGAAGCACCTCCAGATGAGCCATAAAGTCCAAAACCAACAACAAATATCCTCTTATCCACACTGAATTGAATGCTGTCACAGCGTCCCCTATATCTCCACTGGTTACTGCGATAAGCACAAGACTGGAAGCGATGACATACCTGTACAGATGGGAATGAGAAATAATTTCAAACGTTAAGCAATTTCTACAGAAATTAAAGTGTAGAAACTTAGTGATACTTCGTCTGTTAATTTAAACCTTAATTGCATACCTGTGGCTTAAGTCCTGCTCTTGGTTTTGTTGGATAACTAAGTTGCGGTTTTTTATGAGCAGTAAAGTGTAAAAATATATCAATTGTCTCCTGTAATGTGAGTATTCCCAACTGTGCTGCACCATTAGCAAACTCTTCAAGACTCATTGTGGGTATACGAACTAAATACAATGCATTGCCCAACACTGTTCTTTTATTTTGTGGAGTTGGTTCCAAATCTAGTCGAGTACATTCTGCTGTAGCCCAGTTAAGAGCTGCTTCAAAGAGATGCATCTCCTTGCAATTAAGTGTTTCTCTTGCTAATACAGACTCCAGTGTATGAATGTCTATATCCACAAAGCCTTCAGATCGGAGAGCCATTTCAGCCTTCAAAAAGAAAACATAACTGTATTAAAACGTATTCCATTTTGTTGCCGAATGAATGAGAAAATAATCATTACAAGAAGTCACATATTCACTGTTTTTGCTACTTCTTCTACGTGTGTTCTTTTCTAGCAAGAAATAAAAATCCATACTAAAAAACAAAAAGGGTTACTACAGTTGTAAAGTTCTGCTATATCAATTGTGATAGGAGATAATGATGCACTTTCCAATGAGACAACTATTCTTTGCAAAAAATTCTCTGTTTCGTATTATGTGTATGATGCAGATGTGCTTTTAAGAGTTACACTGTAATGCGATTCTGAGCAAAGCAACAGACTATATATTAAAAATATTTCATATATTTTTTTCATGTGTGGAAAGCATGCGTGCACAGAAATTACAATGGGTTCTTTTACAATATTAAATTTTGTCTGGTCATCAAATTTCAGTGTTGACACTATGCTCTATAGGCTAAGTGCCTTTAGTAGTTGGTTATTCAATTGCTGTTATATGGTAAAGTCAGCAGCACATGAGAAACCATTAACATTCATCATATTTCCATGTGTTTGTCAAATGATGTCCCCAAATACTGTTACATGATGATTATGTTTTACATCACAATTAAACATTCTGGCCATCTTACAAAATGCGCACTGCTGTAATTTTCTCTCAATTGGCATTTAATGATCTCATACAACAGCAGCTTTAAAGGAAAACATAGGCACTATAATACATGCCCTACTCTTAAAGAGTGAGAACAATCTTCACTGAGTGCAGAAATTCTAGTGCGTAGTAAAATCAGTCCAATAACAAATAATTACATCATACATGACAGAGCCAGTCAGTTAACATTGAAGTCTCCTCCATTTTCAGAATTCTGTTGCACTCCTAAATTGTCACTAATTGTAATACTTTTGTTACATATCATTCATACTGAAGTCAGCTACTTTGACTTACAATGTGATATCTTCAATGTTTTAAGATCTTGAAATTCAGATATAATGGCTTCATTAATCATGATTGTTCCTTTGGTTTAGTGAGACAGTACTTCTGATATGTCTTTGCCACAGGCTCCACATGAAAGATTACTTATTTGCAATACTTGTGAACTTCAGGACAATGTATACCAGATAAACATTTCTGAAATGACAGCAACATGAGCATCCAGGTCAATTCCATTTCATTTCTTTCATCTGTAACATTTTCCATCTATTTTCAGTTTTTCACATTAAATGATCCATACAGTGAAATTTATAAACTTACTTCACCAATTGATTTATTCTTTAACTTTGTGATTGAATTAAATACTGTAATCACATATCTGAACAATATAAACACATTAAATTAACCAAAATATTAAAAAGTAAACCATTTGATTCACAGAAAATATTAAGTAAAGGATGGCGGCAGTTGCAGAGAATAATTTTTGTAAGGCTGATGTAACCACATTTTCCATTTCAGGTAGCCTTCACTGTCATTATTACCTGTTTTCATATAACTCAGATCATTAAAGCTTCAAATAAGAGTAAATGACAGATTGAAAAGGCTGTGCTCACCTTTGATGAAAACTACAGTTCATTAAATACCAACATAGCTAATATTTTATCCAGTCACACTCTCTTTGTCCATTCTCTTTGCCAAGCATTCTGAAAAAGTTGTTCTTTGCCTTTATTTCAAATTAAGTACCTAAACCTGCAATTTAATTACAGTACATACATTGTATGTTGTTACAATCAGTGCTTCTCGTGTGTACAGCCTTTGTCATCTGCTTTCATCCTCTGATATTTACAGGAGTACCATTTTTATTACAAAGAACATAAAAGTTTTCACTGTATTTAAAATGATATTGCCATTTTTGATTGACATTTTGAGGTGCTGTTTGAAGTTGGCAATTAACAATAAATAAACTGCTTGTTATACTGTAACAGAGTTATAAGGACTGTTTTGGGGGACAAACTGAAGCAAGTGTGATCAGAGTTGCATGCAGCTTCAGCAAAGGATACTAAGATATATTCTCAAACACAAAGTAGCCCCTCCCTTTCTGTTTTTCATCTTATGGGAAAGGAGAGATATTTCATAAAAGCTGCACCGCCAGTAATGTAGTGATGTATGTATCAGTGTTGCAATGACAAGCAAACCATATAGATTGATCTTTGTCTTATTGTTTTTGCATGACATCATGAAATTTATTAACTCATTAAACTATGGTCAATTGACACCTAATAAGAATGAAAACTCATTAATTGCACAAGAAATGAATTGTACATCATCAGTTTTTCATAACATCCATTTAGGTTTCTTTTCATTCCTCATCTCATAATGGGATATAGTAAATTTGTGTGACAGATTGTTGCTTGGTTTACAAAAAAATATTTGTATATTTATTACACAAAAAATGTATCTACAAGTAACACAGATATCTATTATATATAGATGTAGGAGAGAACTCTGGAGGATTATGAGCCACGTGAGCAATTTTATTTATTTCTGTCATTTTTCCCTCTCCACATTATGAAGGTGCAATTATTTTCTTCAACCCATGATCCCCATATACAAGTCTATATTATACTTACTAAACTGATCAAGTTAGTTATGGATTTTTTTTATAAATGAAACTTTACAATCACTTGCCCACCTCACACATCACTTTGTTCATTTGCATACTGCCTCAGTGGCTCAATCACTAATTGCACATTTCTGATCAGTCTTTATAGTATAAATGACTCTGTCATTGCATAAGATGTTGGATGGAATGAGTCGTAGAGATGGATTTGTCTTCACGGCACTGCATATGAGCTGTATTATAAGTGTCAGGATTGTCATCTAGTCGCAGTGTATTGAGCGACTGTGAAAGACGTACCTGAGCATCAATAACTTCCCAGCATCTCTGCATCAGCTCTGGTTCCTCAAAAAGCCGTGATTGACTGAGTAATAGACATGCGTTTTTTGCAGTGAGGCTTGTTTCCAAATAATTTACACATGCCCGTGCCAAATGAGGAACTATATATTTTTTTGCTACATATAATGTAGCTAACACAGTGTCAGCTTCTAACTGAATTTCATCACAGTAGAGATACCTGTGCAAAACAAAGAGGTAATTTAAAGAAGAATATAAACAAGTATATCAAATTTGTCTTCCATAATATTGGTACTTACTTTAAAAGTGTAAGAAATGCTGATGGTTCCACATCAGGAACTTCAATTTCATCCTTATTTTCTGCCAAACCACCATAGAACATGGCATAAAATACAGAACTTCCTGTGGCCAGTACATATTTGTGTGCTGGTATAGACTGTGTGTGTCCTGGAATAGGAGAATATCACATTTTAGCATGGACTATTATACAGTCACATTATTATAGCATTTATTTTAAGTTTTCTTATTCCACTCAATACAAAAGTATCAGAAATTATACAATACATAGGAAATACATAATACATGAACAAAGTACAATAGGATTAAGGGAGGAAGTCAGACATGGTATCAATGGAAGCATCCCACCAACATTCACCTTAACAACTCACTTATAACAATTATTTGTAATCACCTGGACTTCCAACGATGAAACGTATATCAGCCATGAGTTCATTATTGAACATAGCTGCATTTCGTTCACGAACAGTTGATTTTGATGCTTGCCAGTTAGGATCTACAGTTGTCTGGCTGGGGCATGAAAGTGTGAAAGTTGTGTTGATCAGGTTTGGAGAAGCAAGAGGTGATGTTGGAGCACTAGCTGGCTGAGTAATCTGCATTGTTTCCCGTTGTGATACACTGTGGGGTGGTGACAGAGACAAACCGCCACCATTGTTGATTGCTTCTGCTGAAACAGTGATTAAGAACTGAATTACATATCTTGTTTATGGAGGGAAAAGTCAAAAGATGTACGCTACGTAATGTAATGCATTAAAGTACATAGCACAATCGCCCCATACACTCACTGAAATACTAAATGTTAGCACGCAATGCGAAAGGTAGTCTAATTTGGTTACGTTGTTTAATAATATGATAGTTACGAAAACAGTAAGCAGAACCACTATTTTTCATGATAAATGAAAAGTTAACATCTTCGTTCCATTAAGAAACTAGTGCAGAAACAGTTTATCTTCGCTCGGCGGTAAATTTCTGAGTTTTGTTTACCTGCAATTTGTTGACATTTCATTTACGTCTGTACATTACATTTTCGAACGATACCGATATTAATAATTAGGTACATCCTTGGATTGAGCACAAAGTATTGCAATGAAAAACATATAAAAATAGAGTGAATTATAGCTTTTCAATCAGTAAAGCGAATTTATATTCAGATTCAACGTTTGTGTCTGCTTATTTACTTCCGTCACTTAATGGATGTCAAATGTCATCCAGCTGTATTTTCGTACGTACCGTTAACCCATGCATTTGTTTGAGATATATTCTCTTGGAATCTTTTTATAGGCTTCGTTGATATTTTTGAATAAAGATTTGACATGGCCATTTTCGGAAATACGATATCGACGCAAATCTTTGAAACACTCCCGCAAGCCCCTCTTACGCGGCAGCCATGTTGAACAGTTACTTCGCTTGGCAGCGGTCGATACGAAACAAAGAAACAAGAAAGAAGTGGGAGTGAGGCAGGAGCGCTTGTTCTGCATATTACACGCAGGAAACGGCATTAGTTTTTGTGGAACCAGTGATGAATGAATTTGGCGTTAAACTATCTACCAACATCAATCTGGCAGAAATGATTTTAAGAATAGATTACCACAAACTTCGTTCTATTACAAAAAAGTTGCAATGTATGGCAAATGAAACGGTCCAAACCTAATTAATTAGTCATATAAGTTGCACCTTGGCAGTAGTATTTTTGGTTACTAATTGACCCAGCGCTGCTTATATCCTTTAACGATATTAAATAGACTTGTCTGTTATCTTAGAGAGCATTAAAATGACAGGAAGAAATATAAGATTCCTGCTGCCCACGAATGAATATTACAGGTAGAGAAGCCGTACTGCCGGTGGCTACTAAAAACACAAGCTTTTATCCGGAATTATACCGAAATTCCTGTGTTATCTACCATCAAGTCTTTATATTTTGAAGTACTTTGTTGCCCGCTGATTTTGTTCTCGAATTCTGTTCAGTCACACTTGTCTTTTTTCTCACGGGTTCGTTGTTTTGAGCTGACAGGATGGTTCCTGTGCTCATAAGCAAAAGGTGCATGATACATGGTTGAAAGAGACAATTCCCAGCTTACAGTCGAATATGTAGTAGGATGAAAAATTAGTGTATTCAGCGAAGAGAATAGTCCTTTCCATTGCAGTGAAAATGAAAAGATAATAAATTACCGAAACCGCCCATCAGAGCAGCAAGGAAACTACGAAGAAAATAAAAACGCATCGTCAAAATGGGTTGTGCATATTATTCCTGATACATGGTCTCAGTATCTTCCTGCCGCTTGGTTTCCGTACTTGGAGTGCTAGAACCGAAAGACTGGTTTTTATTGTGGACGCGAGAACGAGCGTTTTCGAAGAGCGGAATATTTTGAATGCAAAATTTGCATATTTAGATCTCTGAAAACTTGATACGATAATCGATTTTTGAACAATTTTGATATTGTTGAACTTGAGAAATATGGAAATACATTATGTGATCAAAAGTATCCGGACACCCCCCCCCCCCAAAAAAAAAAACATACGTTTTTCATATTAGGTGCATTGTGCTGCCAGGTACTCCATACCAGCAACCTCAATAGTCATTAGACACTGTGAGAGAACAGAAAGGGGTGCTCCACGGAACTCATGGACTCAGAACGTGGTCAGGTGATTGGATGTCACTTGTATCATACGTTTGTACGCGAGATACCCACACTCCTAAACATCCCTAGATCCACTGTTTTCGATGTAACAGTGAAGTGGAAACGTGAAGGGACACGTACAGCACCAAAGCGTACAGGCCGACCTCGTCTGTTGACTGACAGAGACCGCCGACAGTTGAAGAGGGTCGTAATGTGTTATAGGCAGACATCTATCCACACCATTACACAGGAATTCCAAACTGCATCAGGATCCACTGCAAGTACTATGACAGGCGGGAGGTGAGAAAACTTGGATTTCATCGTCGAGCGGCTGCTCATAAGCCACATATCACGCCGGTAAATGCCAAACGGCGCCACGCTTGGTGTAAGGAGAGTAAACGTTGGACGATTGAACAGTGGAAAAGTGTTGTGTTGAGTGACAAATCACGGTACACATTGTGGCCATCCGGTGGCAGGGTGCGCGTATGGCAAATGCCCGGTGAATGTCATCTGCCATCTTTTGTAGTGCCAACAGTAAAATTCGGGGGCGGTGGCGTTATGGTGTGGTCCGTGTTTTTCGTAGAGGGGGCTAGCACCCCTTGATGCTTTGCGTGGCACTATCACAACACGGGCCTACATTTGTGTTTTAAGCATCTTCTTTCTTCCCACTGTTGAAGAGCAATTCGGGGATGGCGAATGCATCTTTCAACACGATCGAGCACCTACCTGTTCATAACGCACGGCCTGTGGCGGAGTGGTTACACGACAATAACATCTCTATAATGGACTGGCCTACACAGAGTCTTGACCTGAATCCTACTGAACATCTTTGGGATGTTTTGGAACGCCGACTTCGAGCCAGGCCTCACCGACCGACATCGATACCTCTCCTCAGTGCAGCACACTGTGAACAATGGGCTGCCATTCTCCAAGAAACTTTCGGCACCTGGTTGAATGTATGCCTGCAAGAGTGGAAGCTGTCATTAAGTCCAAGAGTGGGCCAACACCATATCGAATTCCAGTATTACCGGTGCAGAGCGCCACGAACTCGTAAGTCATTTCCAACCGGGTGTCCGGATACTTTTGGCCTCATAATGTATGTTATCTGGTATTTCTGCGAAAAATGCCCATAAATGAGTACAATCACAGTTTGAAAGTCAAACAACAGTGTTACTATTGAGAGAGTTAAGTTGCGATTTGAAACACTGTTACATGATGTGTATGTATTCCGAGGTACGAAGGGACGAGTTCTGAGATTTGTAAACAGTCAGTTATTTTGTGTTTGTGTTAGGAGCGATTAACAAATGAGACTTAGCTATTCTTAATAATCAAGGATGCCATGTGTAAGCATTTTTAAAGAACACATTAAAGTGTTGTTTTTTAGGCATGAAAGTGTAGAATATCCCACGGTTATTGAATAATGTCGCTATCAAACAGCCGACTATTGAAATCTTTATGTTTTCCTACATTGTTACAAACCTTGTCTGCCAACTATAGTTTTTAAGTCGTAATACTGCTGTACCATAGTGATTGACTAGAAGTCTTTATCCAGATATAATTGAGCATATGGAACCGTGATTGCTTAGAAACTGACGGACAAGCCGCCCGTAAATGCAGACACAGTGTTGTATAATGTTATCAAGAGCATCTATCACAGTTACGCATCTGAACCTACCCCACGTCTTCTCTGAAACCACAGAGTTAAAAATTAAGCAGCCGACAGAGGATTTCCGTGTTTATAACATCGACTGAATTGAATAAGCGAATGTATAGAAATCAAGTGCGAAACGAAAGAGTACTTTTGTGTAAAGTATAACTTTCAATTTGTGGAAATTTATTACGAATCTCATTGACAATGTTTTATCATGTTTTATTTTGCCCAGTGCTGAATAGACCTTCAGCTGCTTCGAGACACTGTCACAAATTGAAAAAAAAAAAAAAAAAAAAAAATTCGCCCCTACTACAACAACAAGAAAATGAAGTTACACTTGTTATGTTGTTTATCCTCGCTATTATTTTTTATGGCCCGTAATAGTAACATATTGTTTATTTACAGAAGTAATCAACACATATTAAAAAGTGGAAGGTCAGTTGGACCACGAATGAGGACGTAGAAATTTAATTTGTTGCTAATTTTCGCGAAACTCAGAAAATACCGGAGTTCCAAGTATTTAGTGTAGTTACCATCTTGTCCTGATTCATTTTGCTTATGTAAGAAAAGTGTCGTGTACAGAAGGGGTAAAACTCTATAAATTTTGACGTCGATTCACGTGGGTGAAAAGCAGTTATAAATTTACATGCTCAATGCACGCTTCTGGAACGAAACTATTCTGTCAGAGAGACCAGTCGGCCAATTCCTTTCTACAGGTAGGTGTAAAATAGTAGGTGAGCATGCTGTACAAGGTTCGCTGCGCAATTACTGTAACTCATGAGACAGTGCTTACCCAGTTTTGATACTGTTGTTAACTGTTAGGCAGTGGAGGCTGACAATCATGACGTACATGTTCACAAACAGTTGGCTAGAGGCGTTGAGAACTCGGTTCACGATGAAAGGGGGGGGGGGGGGGGAGGAGGGGAGAGAGAGAGAGGGAGAGGGGGAAGAGAGCCCTGAACAACTAAACTGCTTTATTGTTGATTGTGGGTGTTCCTTGACAACCAAGAAAATTATGTCTAAATGATTACAGAGATGAAGACTGTAACTGATTAGCAGGTATAAAAAAGTTCTGATTACCTGGTGTGTAAAAAATATGTCACATATGTTTTTATAGTAATACTCAATGGAGGAAAAAAAATGGTGATTACGGTTTACACTTGCAAACTGAACATTTGGAACAAATGTAGTTGTCTTATCGTGAACCATAGACACTGTCGTGGTGGGGTGGCTTGTATGCCTCGACGATACAGATAGTCATACCGTAGGTGCAACCCGAACAGATGGATATCTGTTGAGAGGCCGTACAAACGTGTCGTTCCTGAAGAGGGCAGCAGCCTTTTCAGACGGCAAACGGCTGAAAGCAAGGGGAAACTGCAGTCGTAATTTTTCGCGGGGGCACGGAACTCTACCGTATTTTTAAATGACGGTGGCATCCTGTTGGGCTAAAATATTCCGGAGTTAAAATATTCTCCCAGTCGGATCTCGAAACAAAACTGGCGTTCTATGGATCAAACAGTGCAATTTTAGATCTTTTTGTGATGAGGAACTGGATTGCTATAGTAGGAAAAGGAATAGAGGGAAAAATAGTAGGTGAGTATGGGCTGGGGGAAAGGAATGAAAGCAACAGCCGCCATGTGGAATTTTGCACAGAGCATATTTTAATCATCGCTAACACTTGTTTTAAGAATCATGAAAGAAGGTTGTATACGTGGAAGGGACCTGGAGATATCGAAGGTTTCAGATTTATTGTACAATGGTAAGACTGAGATTCCGAAACCAAGCTTTAAACTGTAAGACGATTGCAGTGACAGATGTGGGCTCTGACCATAATTTATTCAAATGTGTATGAGGTCATAAGGGATCAAACTGCAGATGTCATCAGTCCCTTGGCTTACACACTGCTTAAACTAACCTGTGATAACAACAAAACACACACACACACACACACACACACACACACACACACACACACACACGCCCGATGGAGGACTCGTACCTCCGGCGGGAGGAGCCGTGCAGTTAGTGACAGGGCGCCTCTAACCGCGCGGCCATTCCACGTGGCTATAATTTATTGATTATAAATTGTAGATTAGAACTGAAGAAACCGTAAAAAGATGGGAAATTAAGGAAATGGGATCTGGACGAGTTGAAAGAAATAGAGGGTGTAGATAGTTTCAGAGAACGCATTAGGTTATGATCCTCTACAATAGGGGAAAGCAATACAGTAGAACAACTTCGAGAGATAGTAAAGACAGCAGATGATCAAATAAGTAAAAAAGGGAGTCCTAGTTGAAATTCATGGATATCTCAGGAAATATTGAATTTCATTGATGAAACGAGAAATATAAAAATGCAGTAAATGAAGCAGAGAAAGGAAACAAACGTCTAAAATTTAGATTCACAGGAAGTGCAAAATGGTTAAGCATGTGGCTAGAGAACAAATGTAAGGATTTAGAAGCATATGTCGCTAGAGGAAAGATAGATATCTCCAAGGAAAATTGAAGTGGACTTTGGAGAAAGGAGAAGCACCTGTACGAATACCAAGAGCTAGATGGAAATACTGGGCAAATAAAGGAAAAGGTTGAAGGAGCATATGGAGAGGCTATACAGGGGAGATTAATTTGAGAGAAATATTATAGAAAGGGAAATGGACGTGAAGATGAGATGGGGGATATGATACTTCGAGAAGAATTTGACAGAGCACTGAACGACCTAAGTCCAAACAAGGCTCTTGTAGTAGACGAACAGTACTGAGCAAAGAACTAGTGCTATCGTTGGTACGAGAGCCAACCGTGGAGTGCCAGATGTATGAGACAGGCAAAATACCCAATCCCAAAGAAAGCAGGTGTCAACAGGTGTGTAATTTCGGAACAATCAGTTTAATAAGTCATGCCTGTAAAATAGTAACACTAATTCCTTACAGACGAATGGAAAAACTGGTAGAAGCCGACCTCGGGGAAGATCAGTTTGGATTCCGTAGAAATGATGGAACACGCGAGGCAATACTGACCCTACGACTTACCTTAGAATATAGATTAAAGAAAGGCAAACCTACGTTTCTAGCATTTGTAGACTTAGAGAAAGCTGTTGACAATATTGACTGGAATACTCTCGTTCAAATTCTGAAGTTGGTAGGGATAAAATACAGGGAGTAAAAGGCTATTTACAATTTGTACAGAAACTAAAAGCTTTCATTAGAGTCAAGGGGCATGATAGGGAAGCAGTGGCGGAGAAGGGGCATGATAGGGAAGCAGTGGCGGAGAAGGGAGTAAGACAGGGTTGTAGCCTATCCCTGATGTTATATGATCTATATACTAAACAAGCAGTGAAGGAAACAAAAGAAAAATTTGGAGTAGGAATTAAAATCCATGGAGAAGAAATAAAAACTTTGAGGTTTGCTGATGACATTGTAATTCTGCCAGAAACAGCAAAGGATCCCGAAGATCAGTTGAATGGAGTGGACGGTGTCTTGAAAGGAGGATATAAAGATGAACATCAACAAAAGCAAAATGAGGATAATGGAATGTAGTTGAATTAAATCAGGTGATGCTGAGGGAATTAGGTTAGGAAATGTGACACTTAAAGTAGATGAGTTTTGCTAATTGGGGAGCAAAATAAGTGATGATGGTCGAAGCAATGGCTATAGCGAGCAAAGCGTTTTTGAAAAACAGAAATTTGTTAACATCGATTGTAGATTTAAGTGTCAGGAAGTCTTTTCTGAAAGTATTTGTATGGAGTGTAGCCATTTATGGAAGTGAAACATGAACGATAAACAGTTTAGACATGAAGGCAGTAGAAGCTTTTGAGAAGAATGCTGAAGATTAGATGGGCAGATCGCGTAACTAATGAGGACCTACTGAATAGAACTGCGGAGAAAAGAAATTCGTGCCGCAACTTGACTAAAAGAAGGGATCGGTTGCTAGAACACTTTCCGAAACGTCAAGGGATTACCAATTTAAAATCGGAGGCACTTGTGGGAGAGGGGGGAGGAGGAGTATAACCGTAGAGGGAGACCAATAATGGTTACAGTAGGCAGATTCAAGAGGATGTCGCCTTCAGTGGTTATTCAGAGATGCAAAGGCTTGCGCAGGAACTAGAAACACGGAGATCCGCATAAGACCGGTTTCTGGACTGAAGACGAACAAAAACACAATAATAATAAAAAGATAGTTGTCGCGTACCGAGACAAGTATGACAGCCATGTTTTGTATCATTCAAAATAGAAAGGACGTTGACTGTGTGAAGTGGATCAGTATACTCCATCTTATTCGTACTTTGAACTCCCAGAACGACGAGATCGCATCAAAAATGTAGCAAAGAAACCATGCCGAAAGAAAAAAGTTTAGTTCGATTTTGAGACAATATATTTTATGATCAATTGTACTCAGACGTTGCTAGCTGAACGTCTATTGGAGATTTCAGATGAGTAGGAGACACTTTCCCTCTTGGTCTCGATTCGAAGCAGGCAGCAGTTTCACAACAGTGATGGGTGAAACTTTCTACTCTGGGACGTTATGAACTTACGTGAGCGTTTTAAAAGGCGAATTAGTTGCACAAAACTCGATAACGAATTGCGAGTAGCGATGGCGAGTCGTTTACCAGTAGTCGTGGAAATAACTGTATGCACTTGGCCACAGCAGCCAAATTTCTTCGTGTGCTACTACTTCTGATGTTCCTCTTTCCTCACTGTACCACTCCAGCTGCTCCCCTCCCGACCCACCTCAACACACACACACACACACACACACACACACACACACACACACACACCTGTTCTATGTTTTTTATAGTTACCGAGATGAGTTGCGACGTAGTGGTAAAGCACTAGATTATTGTTTGACGATAACTGAGTGCAGAAGACGCACACTCACGCCAATTTCTTCCCTCTCTTTCGTCAACCTGAGCTGCTCCGCCTTCCTACATGTGTAATCAGTAGGAGTTACGATGTGTCGTATTCATTTACACAACCAACGGAAAGGAGAAGACCGTTTCCCGCCGGGTATTCATGTTGGTTTCTTCGAACACGTTTATTTTCGACTATTACGTTAAACTGGTTTAAAATACCTTCTGATTTCGTTAATACGTAACTGAAACGAGTGTGTGAGGGAAAAGGAAATATGGCTTCTTACCAGCTACTTGAATGTGCAATGGACAGGGATAGTATGTAGGTTGCAGCAGGTTTGTTGGTTGGTTGGTTTGGGGGAGGGGACCAGACAGCGAGGTCATCGGTCCCATTAGATTAGGGAAGGATGGGGAATCGATTCAGGGAAATCTCGGTAAACCTAAATCAGGAGGATGGCCGGACGTGGGCTCCGAATGCGAGTTCAGTGTGCTAACCACTGCACCACCTCGCTCGGTGTTGCAGCAGATAATTTGGTGTCGACACCATATAAAAACACATTTTTATTATGAGAATGATTTCGTTAGATATATTAAGATGGGCAGTGGGATATGCAGAGAACAGTTATACAGTTGTCCGGAAGATATTCACCCAAAAGAAGAGAAATAGAAAATGTGTTTGGCAAGGAACATGTCGAACTGAAAATGACACATTAAACAATAAAGAAACTATGCAATGTGTGACGATCTTAAATCATTTAAGAAGTCATTGTAATCTTGGACTAGTAACATGTAGAATTTAAATCGAATCAAAGCAAGAAGTAAACAAACTTAGCAGATAGGAAGTCATAAGCAAATATTATGAGTCTTTAATCATAAGTGAGTACGTCAGGTTAAATTAAGTAACAAGTTAAGCATCTTAAAAAAAAAATTAAGGTTCGGATGCGTAGGCGAAAGGGGCAGTTATTTAACAAATGTAGTAATGAAACAGCAAAATATATTGCAAGTTCAAAGAAGCAAATCAATCAGTCAAAAGATCTCAAATGGGCCAAGGCAGCTATTAAACAGAAAACGAGAGCTTCATAAAGTAATAACAGGGCAGAGTCGAATAAGTAGGGCAAAAACACTACTAGGAAATGTCTTGGAGAGGATGTGTGAAGATACTTAAAGAATTAGCACTAATTAAAAAAAACAGTATGAAGGAAACAAAACAGAAAATTACGTTGTGCAGGCACCACAACTGCAGTGTAACTAGCAACAGAGATAAAATTGTACAAGCATTCAAAGATTCTTTAAATACACTTAGGGTAATGGAAAGTGTTACACAATAGACGCCTTGACTGAACACTACCAAGCTGGTTATCCATGCCTGTGCGTTATGTTGATTAACATTTCATCGTTATAAGAGTTTATTTTGAACGGAGTGAAGCCATTCCTACAGATCAAGAATGATTTGCGTACATGATGCCTGTTCCGTGTTTGTAACGTTACTGGAGATTTTCAAGTGCGGATCGCAACGCAACATGTGCGCATGCAGCAGATCGACACCTTACCGACGTTGAGAAAGGCGGCTGATGGGCAGAACGGACATGGGAGCATTGCACCAATGAATAACACGGGCTGTAGTGCAGTAACTGCAGAACGATTGGTGACGAAATGGACAACTGCATCGCAAGAAGGGTGCACGGGTACTTCCAGAAGGGCAAAACGACGCGAAGATGACAAGACTGGTGGCAAGAGTCAACTGGGACACAGAGAGGCTTTCTGTGGGGTTCAGCGATAAGTCTCATTTATATTTATGGCGCTCAGACAGAATCCAGTGTCTACTGAAACATCATCGTGAAAGGTCACAAGAAGGCGGAGACCCATACCTCTGCAACTACTGATCTCATGGTGTAGACATGGCTGATTTAGTAGTTATTGAAGGGAAAGTGAATGTTCGTCAGTATGCGGCAAGAATAGTAAACGTTATTGTCGTGCCCTTCACGACTACGATACCAGTAGATCAGTACAAGGCTCCACGCTGTAGTTCACACCACAACAGCAGTGAGGAATGTAACGGATCCTTGTCTCGCCTGCCTGGTCCTCTGGTTTGTCCCCTGTAGAGCATATCTGGGCTGCAACCAGAACACATATACTATAATACCAGCTTCTTTCTTCATGAAATGACATAGCATGCTCTCAAGTCCAAATTTTTTTCGTGCTTTCATAAGCAACGCATGGTCATCTATAAAGTACTTTGACATTTCACCTCTAACTAAACAGCTATTTATTGTCGATAAGGATAAAAGCTAAAGTTATTAATTATAATTTGTGCAAAAGGCTGGGACTTGAACGTGAGTCTCCTGCTTTCTAGGCAGGTTTGCTAACCAGTACATCACTGTAGCATTGTGGCTAACAAAGTTGCGTGGACTATCCTAAGTCAATACCTTCCCTAACACAAATTTCAATCCACACATTCAGCCCATTTTTCCTTTCTTAAATCGTCAGCATTGCCGAGGCTCTCCAATATTGGAATAGCACCCCAGCTTTGTATGTAAAGGGGAAATCCTGCCTCTACCTCACGCGTAGGTGATTTATTGATCTGATGGAATTACATTTTCCTGGAGATATATGAATCTCAACTTGATCTTTGTTCAAAAGTTCAAATGTGTGTGAAGTCTTATGGGACTTAACTGCTAAGGTCATCAGTCCCTAAGCTTACACACTACTTAACCTAAATTATCCTAAGGACAAACACACCGATGCCCGAGGGAGGACTCGAACCTCCGCCGGGACCAGCCAAATTTGATCTTTGACAAGGATAGAACCTGAAGACATGAACTGAAGTTTGTGTTAGGGAGGGCACTGGACTGCGGTAGTTTATGCATCTGTCTTAGCCACAATGCCACACTAGTGTAGTGGTCAGCGCAACTTCCTTGTATGCAGGAGACCCTGGTGCGAGTCTTGGCCTTGGCACGAATTTTAATTCACTACTTAAGTTCCTATCCCTATGGAAGATAAAGTTAAGACTCATATGTCTTCAGGAAAATGTAATTCTATCTGTTCTTTTCGACCGATCCTTCACTATTGAGTGTCATTTCCACTGGCGGATTTTAGTGCGGTTTTAGGAGGTGATAACACGTGTCAATACAAATACTGGACCTAGGTCATACTCTTCACCAGCTGCCCAGAACGCTTAACTTTTGACATATGTTTTTTCGAATTTGCATAACCCAAAATCTCTAAAAAGTGACATAAGTGACATATGTAGACATACTGCATAACATATATTAACATGCCTAGCTGGGAATTTTCGTAATCAAATATAATGATGTACATTACGAGAAAAACTTGTAAAAATTTTGGAATGTGGATTCCTCACACCAAAATAGAAAAAAGGGCCTACAATTAAATATTCTTTTAATGAAAGGACATTTTTCAATGTTCCGTGGTCATAAACTGATTGGAAATATTATTCATATACTTCCCGGACCATAGCCTATTGTAGACTTTCAAACGCCTCTAGATTGTGTCAGACGCTTTTGAGGGTTTCCGTAAAACTTCGATGAGGTGTCTCTGTATTACAGTTGTATATTACATGCATCAGTTTTCTTAGGGGTTCCCACAGATAATAATCCTAAGAATTGAACTCGGGTGAATGCGCAAATCATACAAGAGGTTCTCCTGTACCTATGGTCTGTCACCATATATATTAAGAAAGACAGTTTGAACAACGTGACTGTAACATGCGTGAGCGTCATCATACACAAAACCACTTGCTTTCTTTTCTTTTTTGGAGCTCATCTTGTAGAATGTCTGAACATGTACTGAAATGAGTCCTCATGCACAGTTCCTGTAACCTGGGTTCCCGGGTTCGATTCCCGGCGGGGACAGGGATTCTCTCTGCCTCGTGATGACTGGGTGTTGTGTGATGTCCTTAGGTTAGTTAGGTTTAAGTAGTTCTAAGTTCTAGGGGACTGATGACCTCAGATCTTAAGTCCCATAGGGCTCAGAGCCATTTGAACCATTTTTTAGTTCCTGTAAGATGTGCTAATTATTAAGTTAGGGAGCGAGCTAATCAAATCATATTAATATTATAAATATAGATACTAATAGCTCACGGAAACCTTTGAGATGTAATAGTGAGCCGAGCACCATAAATATTTAGTGGATAACTATCAATCATTATGTATATAATACATTTCATATACATCGTGTAGTTCTTGTGGCAGTGCGCCCTCAAAACTCATAGACCCAATAACACATAACTAATGGCAATTTTAAAAACTTGCCCCTCCGTATCCCGTTTAATAAATTTCTGTGGACCCCCTCCTCCTACCCTCATGGGTTCACGTGCGGCTCTCTCTCTCTCGCTGAGGAGAGTTTTCTGAACGTCAGTGCGTGAAGTTTTGTTTCAGAGCAGAGTTGTGAGTCGTTTGCATCAGTATGGGTGACACTGGTCAGTTCACCGAAACCACTGGAATTCATTATAGCTGTCAGGCCGTCAGCATGTAACGACGTGACCGTGTTGCTTTGTAGTGTTTGGGATTCGGCCATGGTAGACGCTGGGACGTGAGCGATCCTCTTGTTTACGAATGACTCACTTCTGGCGCATTTCCAGTTTCCTTCCCAGCGGTCTTACGAAGGCTGGCGAGACGTGTTGCGGCCTCCGCAGGTGACGTATTTGGAGACGCAACTAGGTTTACGTTCAGATCGCCAGGCTCAATGAGAGGGGATGCTGGTGGGGGGAGGGGGGGTCGAAGTGCTCAATTGGGGCAAGGGGACCGAAATCACGCCGAGGGCCTGTCACATATTTATTAAATATATTTTACAAATTGCGAATTGTTTAGTTTATAGAAGTTTCAGTTTATGGCGAGTACAACGTCGAATTCTCTGTTAGAAAGCAGTGAGAAAGGGTATCACCTTTCACTCTACTATGGAGCAGAGTTTCCTTCGATTCTGACTCATTTTCGCTTACGTAGACACTAACTTAAAATAGGCAAAAAGCGGCTCTGGTTGTCGGGAGTCACCTTCTTCAATCGATTTGTTGCTCCATGTGAACGCTGTACCGGATTTGACTCGTGATTAGGTTGCCAATTTGCTGCTTACTGTTTAAAATGTTGTTTAATGTGGATGAAATGATTTTTGTATGGAGTGAAGAAAAACTAATAGACTGGAGTAACGGAAAATTGGTAATTTCTTTACTTAACTGACGAAAGTCACATACATTTCTTTATGAGATGGAAAGTGGTACATAAATCCTATTTAGTACTTTAGTAAAATCGAACTTCTTGGCAACAACCCTATAGCCTAAATAGCAGGCTTAGGCTTATTTGTAAAGCGGTGTACCGTCTCTCACTTTTAATGACAACACTTTTCATGCATAATCAATGCCAGGCGACAAAATATTCGCTAATTCTGTGCACAGGATTAAGGATGCGTCTTTACTCGTTCGGATGTTTTGTACGCATTCCAGTTCCCCACAACGCACATGATCTGTTGGTCGTAATAAAAGTTTCGCGAGCATTAATCTGCGTGGACAAAATTTTAAAACACGCGTTCCCGAAGATTTTTGGATATTTATTGTTGAACAATCCGTTCTTCCTCCTCCTTAAAAATACGTACTCTCTCTCTATTACAAAACTAACGAACCCGGCGGTGCTTCGCAATTGCGTAATATGTGTGGAAATTGGGTATAATGTGATAAGCTGGGGTATGTCCGCCTCGGTAGCTGAGTGCTCAGCGCGATGGAATGCCATGCATTGGGGCCTGGGTTCGATTCCCGGCTGGGTGGGGGTTTTCTCCGCTCAGGGACTGGGTGTTGTGTTGTTTTCATCATATCATCCCCATCGACACGCAAGTCGCCGAAGTGGCATCAACTCAAATGACTTGCACTAGGCGACAGGTCTACCCACCGGGAGGCCCTAGTCACACGACATTTCATTTCACCTGGGAAGTTTCAAGACACAAATTTCGGCCCCTCATCGCGACTTGGCCTACTTTGAAGGTATGGAATTTGAAATTATAATAAATCTCATGGAACATGAATGAAAAGTCTCCATTGTTTTCGTTTTTGGCTTTTATATTTTTAAGGTTTTTCAAATTTTTTTGCCCAGTGGAAACAAGAATAGACAACATTTTCATTTTTTGTGTACTGTATGGAAAGAGTGTGAACTTAAATGCCAGTTCGTGAAAGGACAGCAAACAACTGACCCTGCGTAAAACACTCTGATCAAAAATCAATCCCAACATATTTGGTTGTCTGACCTTGAGCTTCTTTATTGTTATAGCAAACGAAACCTTGATTGGGAATTGCAGTCGCTTAAAATGAATAGGTAAATCGATTGGAATCATTGGTGTACGAGGTGGATGACTGCCATCTCCAGCTGCTGGCTGAACCTGGGAGTATAGTAGCTTCTACGAGATCGCATCTCGTAGTTTTAATCTGCAAACGGGCAGACTACCACCACATAGTTTTGGAGGATTGAAATTGCGTTGTAATATTACAGGAACGCCGACTTTAAGCCATAAAGTGTGTGGCGGTATGCCAGGCTGGATTCAGTGAATGTAGAAATTCTTGACTGCATCTTCCGTGGTGACGACTGTATCGACTGCGAGGAAGAAAACAAGACAGCACATTGTTTAAAATAATATAGATGAAGCATAATGTGTTTTTTGGTTTAAGTGCCCTTCTATCGTAGCTGAAGCCGACTGCGAGGAAGAAAACGAAACCGCACGTTTCCACAACACAGCACAGCATTTTCTTTCTCGGAGTCGACAGAAAACCTGTCCGAATGTTTATTAGTGTATCGTGCAAAAATTTTGAAGTAAAGCTGTCGAGAACATTTCGAGATTTTTGGAAACAACGTTTCCCCTTTGTATATTGTTATAGATTACGAAGGTAGGGATAACCTTACTTTATCATGGTAGTAAATTCGAAACAGTTCATTTACAGACATCAGTCGTATAAAACAACTGTCGCTTCCAACACTGATACTTGATCTGACTAGCAAAACCAATCTTGGGCCTGTATGTAAGTAGGACAGCGAAAATCGGATTTTTTTCTGACTTCTGTTTAGTATTTTTGTAGATAGGTTGCTACAGGATCTACTAATGATAGGTACTCGCGTATCCACGGCTTGAAATAGTTTTTATTTAAACCCTATGGTCTCAAATTGAATAAAAGTCTTCTGTGTATATTTGCATATTAATTGTGCTTGTTATGTGTTTTAGAGATGTTGGTAAAAAACCTGACTGGTAATTGGTAAGACAAGCACGTAAAATCTGCTGAACGCTTCACTCAGGCTGGCCGGTGTTCCCGGTTAACGGTCTTAACAAACACCAGCTGGACCTTAACCCGACGCGCGGAACCAATCCTGGTATGCTTCACTTCCCAGTCTTTTAAAGCGAGCGCGTTGCGCTTTAAGCTGTACGAGCAGGTGTAATGTTTCTTCTTATTCACAATTGGGAAAGCGGATAATGGGACTTCTGTTCCCAACGTAATGGATAAACCGAAAGAAAGAACGACCCATTGTCGTGTAGTTACTTGTGGAGCATGTGTGTTGGTGTAGAGAGAACCGTTTTTAAAAGTCATTTTGAATCATGTTTTCGTTATCAATTCGCCCACGTAGCGTAGACAAGCCTGTGACTCAAGTACTCAGCGTAAACTTGAGAATGAAGCATGTTCTTGTTGAAGGTAAAATTTGGCTGATTAGGCCTCGCCATATTAGCAAATTTGTTGAAAACACAACCTTGCGACCCCTCTACTGGAATCTTCCTCTGGAAGAAGAGTCGAAGCGTCGAGTTTTGGAAAAGTAGTTTTAAGAGGAATATAGTGTCGCCTAGTCATCCAGAAGACTTAACAGCCAATTACAATGGCCAGGAAAGCCTGCAGGTTAATACAACATTTCTCAAGGATAAATCGAAACGAATTGAGTCACAGTGAGTAAGCAACGTTATGACTTATGAGTAAGACAGATACCATCTGTTGCGAACTAATGTATTCGCCACACACCTTTTTACAGTCTGTTCGTGATACAGCGTCACATCTAATTTGTTCCATCATCTTCACTATTTTATTCCGTTCTTTCACCTGTTTGTTTACGGTATTGAGGAAATGTAGTTCCTGTTCGTATTGCGAGTTCAGTATCCTCTCTAAATCGCTACTGTATCTGAATTCTATAGTCTTGTGGACTCTTTGTAGGTAGCTGTTGTATACCTGGAGTTTCTGAAGTCCACTGACCGAAAACAAGAAGATATGCCGTAAACAGCCACACGTCAGTGGATAGAACGTGAATCCAAGCTTTTGACTTACCATACGGGTGTTCAATATGGGCACTGTTTGTGACGCGTCAAACGTCAATTTGTACGTGCGATGCACGCGCGCGACGGCAGCAACCCGCTTTGGGAATCTGTTCGTTGGGTTGCCTATTTTCAAGCGCGAACTAAATCAATGCAACGGTATGGACCGGATGGTTTGTCTAAATGTTCTGAAACACCTGTCTCCTAGTAGTACACTCCTCAACTATACCACGACGCGTATTACGAATCTAAACTGAGAGAGATACGCAATCCACTGACGTGTCATTTTTCTCTGTCTTGTAGTTTTCATGCACTAGTATTCTGAAATCCTGGAGCTACTTACGAATAACCCTGTATTTCATTGGACGATTGCAAGTCATGCAGAATTTGCATCAGTGATCAAGTACATCTACGTCATACTCTGAAAGCCATCTAACGGTGTGTGGGACGGAGAGTACCTCTGATCCCCGCTTCCCTTTTCCACTCGCGAATGGTGAGTGGGAAGAATGACAGTCGGTAAGCCTCAATAATTAGCTCTAATTTCTCAAATTTTCTCGTCGTGGTCGTTTTGGGAGAAGTATGTGGGATGAAGTAATATGATGCCCGACTCTTCCCGGTAATTACGCTCCCGAAATTTTAATAGTAAACCTCTGCGTGATGCCAAACGCCTCTCTTGTAGCGTCTGCCAATGGGTTTTGTGGGGCATCTCTGTGACGCCCTCGCTCAGACTAAACAGTCCAGTGACTAAGCGCGCCGCTCTTCGTTGGATCTTCTCTGTCTCTTCTATCAGTCCTACCTCGTAAGGGTCGCAGACTGATGAACAGTATTCAAGAATCAGTCGAACAAGCGCCTTGCGAGCCATTTCTTTCGTGATGAGTCATATTTCATTAAGATTTTTCCTATGAATGTCAGTTTGGCATCTGCTTTTCATTATTATTTATTTTAAGTGGCCATACCACTTAAAGTCGCCCTGTATTGCTGCTCCTAGATATTTTACGGTAGATACTGTTTTCAGCAATTTGTCGTCAATAATGTAGTTGTACAGTAGTGGATTTCTTTTCCTATGTACACGCAATATGTTACATTTATGTACGTCCAGGATCAGCTGCCAGAGCCCGCACGATTCATCAGTCATGTGCAGGTCGTCCTACAAATGGATACAGTCTTCTGGCATCCCTACATTCTCATAGACAACCGCATCATCTGTGAACAGTCTTAAAGAGCTTCTGACGTTTCTACTAGATCATTTATATACGTTGTAAACAGAAACGGTCTTAGCACATTTCCTAGGCGTACCCCGGAAATCACCTTTACATCTGCCGATTTTGTCCGTTGAGAGCGACGTGCTGTGTTCTATCTGCAGGAAAGTCGTGAAACCAGTCGCAAATATTATCCGATACTCGGTAAAACGGCATTGTGGAACGGTGTCAGATGGCTTCCTGAAGTGTAGGAACTCGGCATCAAACTAGGCGCCGTTGCCTAGAGCGCTGTGGATCTCGTGGAGGAACAGAGCGAGCTGAGTTTCGCAAGATCTGTCTTTGCGGAATCCATGTTGATTTTTATAGAGAAAATTTTCGTTCCTCAAAAGCATCAGAATACATGAGCAAAAAACATGTTCCATAATGCTACAACAGATTAACGCCAGTCATATAGGCCTATTGCTATGTGCACCTGTCCTGCAACCTTTCTTGAAAACGGGAGTGACCTGCGCTTTTTCCCAGTCGCTAGATTGTAAAACCGCAACTAAACCGGCTGTTGTCTTTTATGAGACTAGTGGAACTGCGTGACTGTCCGTGCAGAAGAACCGGACATGGTACACAATAATCACCAGAAATGAAACATCTACAGAAGTAGCGGTCAGTTGTGGAGTGTGGTGGTAACTTGTCTGTCTTAACGAAGTCCCTATGAAAGTGTTACTATTTTGCCTTTCTCCATTCTATATACCATTTTATCTGGAACGACCACAGAAAACTTGTTGCAGAAAAGGCAGATGTCAGGCAGAATTCACTGGAGGAAGTCTAACGAAATGTAAATCACAAAACTTTCTTGAATATTGCTCATCAGTCTGGAAGCCTTACGAGGTGGGATTAATATATGAGTTATAGAAGACCAAAGGGAAAGGAACATATTCGTCACGGGCTTGATACGTAAGAACAAGAACGTCACGAAAAAGCTTAGCGAACACCAATGGCAGCCTTAACAACAGATGCGTTGCGTGCGCCGGAGTGATTTACTCAAAAACAATTTGAGACACGATGGTCCCAGCATAGCCAAGCAACATATTGGGTTGGGTTGTTTGGGGGAGGAGACCAGGCAGCGAGGTCATAGGTCTCATCGGAGTAGGGAAAGATGGGGAAGGAAGTCGGCCGTGCCCTTTTAAAGGAACCATCCCGCCATTTGCCTGGAGCGATTTAGGGAAATCACGAAAAAACCTAAATCAGAATGGCCGGACGCGAGATTGAACCGTCGTCCTCCCGAATGTCAGACCAGTGTGCTAACCCCTGCGCCACCTCGCTCGCTCAGTAACAACATATTACTTGTTCCTATACATATCAGATAACAATCACTAGAGCAAAATTAGCCTATACGGAATATTACCAATCGTAACTTTTCCTCTCGCAGTATTCTCGAGTGGAGATGGAAAGGAGGAAATGATAATAGTACACGAAGTGCCCAGCACCGTACACCTTAAAGTAGCTTATGGAGTGTGGATGTGGATGTGTTTGTTATGTGACAAGTGCATAACGGTATTATGACGACGAAAGTGGAAATAAAAAAAGCTGAAACCTGGTACCTTTCCCGTAACGTGTTTGTGTCGAAGAGGACCAGTGGGGCTACAGACCTTCAAGTTCGCCGTCTTCGCACCTAATAGGAAATGTTGCTGATCGACTATTAACCCATTAAGTACCAGTGTCCTATTTTGAGGACAGAGCACATATTTATTTATAAATACACAATAAATTATTAATTTGCATCTATTACAGTTCTACGTCATTTGTTGATGCTTAGAGGAAATTAAAAGCAATAAATCCTACCATTAATTGATTATTGAATACTAAGGAACACTTTTCGTTATTACAGGTATTTACTTTATCGTCAATTTAGTAATATTTGAAATATGTGGCAAAGATCTTTTTGCGATTATTTACAGTCAACAATGTGTCTTTTAATCTACATCAATTGGAGTTATATTCATTGTTTTCCATTGTTATAAAATTTGGTGTACTCGAAGTAGGACACTGGGACTTGGTGTTATCATTTCGGTTATTTGTATTGCTGTACATTCCAATATGAAACTCTGCTACTGCTGATGTATTTTCTTTTTAGAACGTGGTAATTTTACCAGATTTTGTTGCTGAGGTAAGTAACGACCCCTCTTTTGTATATGAATTACAGGATATGAAGTTACTTTGAAATTTACAGTGTATTATGTAAGTATATTTATGAATATCGTACCCATTAGTAAATAATACAGTTCCAGATGGACAGTTTATCCAAGGCAAGCCTATTAGATTTGGCTATAAGTTGTGATCTCTTTGTGGAACAAGTGGCTACTGTTTCAAATTTGATTTATACTGTGGAAAGGATCCAGAAGATATTGCAAGGGATGACCTACTATTGGGATCAAGAGTAGTCCTACACATGTTGGACTGCATTGAAAAACCCGAGAATCATTGTGTGTACTTTGACAATTTCTGCACTAGTAGAGATCTTCTGATTCATCTGAGAAATTTGGGTTTTCGAACAACTGGGACTGTCAGAGAGAATCGAGTCTGTGACTGTCCACTACTGAGCAGCAACGAACTGAAAAAGACAGTTCGAGGAAACTATGACTACCAGTTCGACGGGAATTGTGAAGTCTTATTTGTTCGATGGCACGACAACAGATGCGTTACAAATGATACAAATTTTGACCAAGTTGAGCCTTTGGGAGCAGCTACGCGGTACAGTAGACAAGCAAGTAAGAAGACACAAGTGCAACAACCTGCCGTTTTGAAGTCTTATAACGCGTACATGGAAGGTGTTGACCATCATGACTGGTTAGTTGGAAAATATGCAACGGTAATTAGAGGGAAAAAATGGTACTGGGTCCTATTACATGTTTGCTGGAAATGGCCCTCGTAAATGCCTGACTCTGCTACAGACTAGTACATGGGAAAAATGCACAGGATTTACTGGATTTCAGACGTGCTGTTACAGTTACATACCTGAAATTCGACACTGGAAGACCGAATATTGGATGTCCAATGGAATACCCATCAATTCAGTTGAGAGTGATACCAGACATCAGGTTTGATGGAATTGTTCATATGATTGACAAAAGAAGCACGCAAAGAAGATGTGTAAGAGCTAAATGCAACGGGAAACCTAAAACAAAAATGGTTCAAATGGCTCTGAGCACTATGGGACTCAACTGCTGAGGTCATTAGTCCCCTAGAACTTAGAACTAGTTAAACCTAACTAACCTAAGGACATCACAAACATCCATGCCCTAGGCAGGATTCGAACCTGCGACCGTAGCGGTCCTGCGGTTCCAGACTGCAGCGCCTTTAACCGTACGGCCACTTCGGCCGGCCAAACCTAAAACATATTGTGTTAAATGCCGTGTAACGCTGTGTGTGAAGTGGATTGTACCATTTCACAAGAAATAAATAGTTGAGACTAGAATACAGTTTAGTATGCTATACGATACTTTTAGATCGCAGTGTCCTATTTTGAGGACGGCCATTATATCAGCATGTATAAATATTCTTTGGCTATTTGTGTACTTATTGTGGTTCATACACTATCTGCATTATAATTAAGGAATAAAAAATTCAATTTAAAAAATTAATTTGGGGCTTAATGGGTTAAATGCGGCAAATTTTAATATAACGGATCTAGTCGCCATAAGGAAAATTTCTTTCACTGGCTGGATTCGAACCAATTAACTTTGGTTTGACCTCCTGTGCGTCTCCATGATTTAGCAACGTCGTCTACG
Organism: Schistocerca serialis cubense; assembly: GCF_023864345.2. Lineage (NCBI taxonomy): Eukaryota > Metazoa > Arthropoda > Insecta > Orthoptera > Acrididae > Schistocerca > Schistocerca serialis. The sequence goes on from NC_064638.1 coordinate 289,551,007, forward strand.
GTGGCGGGAATCTGAACGAGTACACGGAGTTGACAATCCCTTAGGTGTACAAGGAACTTAAAACTTTCTCATCAAACATGCACACGCCAGTCCGTACCGGTTGACTGCAAGCCGCCGTTTAACTTCGGTCGGCAGAAGGAGCTCAGTGCCACCTCTTCGGCTCTGCTTAGCAAATAGAAAGGCTACCTGGCAATGTTCTGCCTCGTCTTATCAGATTTTACAGGCAGTTCGCGCTGTTTATAGTAGGAAAACGATTTCATTATTTAGTACGTATCTTCTGCTAATCATTATGAAAACAGCGTGTTTTCTGTAACACTTGTAACACAATTTTCGGTCTTGCCTGTTAACTTCTTTTATATATTTATGTCAATCACAATATCGTCAAAATTACATGAAAGGCTGGTTTCAACTGAAGACCGATTGTAGCGGTATTAGGTCAGGCTCCGTAACGCTGTGGGAGGGATACTGGAATAAACGAAATCCTCTGGGGCTTCATTACGTGACTGACTGGCGGCTTACTATAACGTGCTGTCTAACTCTCTCACCTTTACATACTGACACACTAGCTTACTAATAGGATGCACGGTATTGTGACGGCGTTACTAACGAAAACTAACTTCTAATCAACTTTTTAGATTCATTTGAGATCAGCTGTTTAATTTTCATAATTGTTGTTTTCGGCCGTAATGATGCACGATAGCAGCAATGTTCCTTACTGAGTTATACAAAAGTGGTTTATTACAAGGGGAAAGGGGAGACTCATGTCAGGACACTCCTCTGTCCGACGAGACAGCACTCAACATGCATCTGTTTCTTTCAAAACTTTTTTAAAATTGTACCGCTATTGTATTGCGCGGTAGAACTTGAAACTGCTGGCAGTTATTTCATTATTCATTTTTCTCTGTTAAAGCTATAATCTAAGACGTGGAAAACTTAGCCTATCGGTACAGACAGGCAAGGAAATTTAGTTACGCACGAAGATAGCGTTGTGAACACCCACTTGTCTTCGTTGATATCTCATGTCTCTGAAGCAGTCGTTAGTGCTTAACTTGCAATGGTCTGCTGGAGTAGGAAGTAACGATTGCAGTCTTCCTACCGGGAAACATTAATGCAGTCGGTCATGAAGCTACGGTAATACTATTAATAGACAGATGAAAGCTTTTAATCTACTGTCTCACACTTAACAACAGAGCAACGAAAATTCTAAGAACTTGAGAGTCGTAATGCTGCTGAAACAGCTCGTGAATAAATTAAACTTTTTTCGAATACAGACGGTACGTAGATATTTTGTCGTAAATGGTACACTGGTGCAATGTTGCAAAAGTGTTTGCTTAATTTCATACTTATAATAATTACCACGTTTTCGGAATACTCCGAATATTTATAAAAGCCAGAACTTAAAGAATTTTTTTCAAAACACCCGAATTATTTTTTTAACGCAACTGCAGTTTATTACTTACTGCACATTATCATTTCGCAGATAGTTATATATCGTTGACGAACTGTTAGGCTGTCGGATAAAGGGAGAAACAGATTTGCATTAGTACCTAATTGTAAATCAAACAAGTTGGAAATTTCAGCCTGCGTGGCCGAGCGGTTCTAGGCGCTACAGCCTGGAACCGCGTGATCACTACGGTCGCAGTTTCGAATCCTGCCTCGGGCGTGGATGTGTGTGTTGTCCTTAGGTTAGTTAGGTTTAAGTAGTTCTAAGTTCTAGGGGACTGATGACCTCAGCAGTTAAGTTCCATAGTGTTCAGAGCCATTTTTTTGGAAATTTCAGGTGCGTCCAATTGCCTCTGTAATGAAAAGCGCACATAGTAACTTCCAAGACTGTGAATGAGGGAAGTTCTAGGCTTAATGTAGAAAAGGAAGAAAGTAAATTAATTTTTTTTTGTAATGCGGGCATAAAATTACGTAAGGTACCGTTATTCCGATGAAACTACGTTCAAAGTCACGCAGCAAATTTCGCACCTAATAATGCTAGTAACAGACATTTCCGTAATACGCCGTCGCGTAATCTTGTGTATTAAAATAACTGTGTAACTGGGTACTCCCCCGTAACTGAAACACTGTTAGTGTGCACGCTTGTCAAACAAATTTCCAATTTCTTTACTCACGATTTAGTAATAGCTGGTATCTATCTTCGTGAAACAGAAAGCTGTTCTTCCGCGTACTAATCAACAACGTGGCCTAATTATGTACTTATTTTAATGTCGCCCGTTTCTGCATGTCCGGTGCTTCTCGGACGTCGTTGGTTTGCGATTAATAACAAGTGGCGAAGGCGTGCTTGCAAAGTAAAAATCATGGTAAATAATGGATTATTAGTTCGTTTCATGGGTTTGTGTGTGAATTTCAGGCCGAAAGTCTTTCGTATTTTTGTCATCTTTCGGCGGTAGCTATGGATAATGCTTCTGCTCTCGAAACCATGGATGACTACCATGTCTCTCAATTAAACTAATGTTTTAAGCGAGCAGTCCGCCTTATTATTCAAACGACCCACCCCATCATTCATTTAAGTTGCTATTAAGGAAAACCGCATGAGCCTATTTGAGAAAAGAGCTATTTGTTCACGTTGTCCCAGTTACGATAAAGGCATTCAGCCAGTGTTCCCGTATCTTCGGTCCGTTTGTGTTGTTAGGCACGCATTGTGTCGATGATCGTCTCTGTTATAATTAGGAGAGCAGTGACCTCCCTGCATACAAACGGTGTAGTGCTTCCCATCATTGTTAGAGTCCACACGAATCGTCATATTGGTTGCAGGAGTCTTGCTGCCAACGTGCCTATCGGTATTTCTGCATTAATGAAGTTCTTCTCATTTCATTATTTTTTAAAGTGCTTTCCATTTCAAACATTAAATGTTATATGATGTGATGCAATTAAAGATTTCAAGCGAAGGTATCTAAGAAAAAAACCCTACTCTTAAGGGCTCAAAAAATCGACTGATTTTTTGCAATTTTAATTCATCTGTCAGAAATACGGCGATCATAATCGGCACTTTTCCCACTCGTAACTGTAGGTGCCGTTTTGAGCTAAAGTTGGTATTTTATGAGACTAACAATCTCTATTACGCGAGCGGCGGATTTTTTTCTTTTTATCGCAACTTGCACTTAACATCGGTACTCACTCTCAGAGATCAATTAGATCAAAATCCAATATTTTTGTGACCAACGAACGTAGCCCATCCGTCGAGCAGTGAAAATGGCATGTTATCTTTGCTAGTCAAATGGCGATACTACAAATATTATAATGGAAATATCTTCATTGGAAAGTGTATTATTTATTTATTTATTTATTTTTATCCCATTGGAACTTTCTATGACACGCAATTATAGAATATTTCTTTGCGCCTTTAAAACTTTTTAAAATAAAAAATCAAGAATATGAAAACAAATAACTATAAAAACCGACATCTAAATAACAGTGACAATAATAATAATAATAATATAATAATACACAGCAAGAAAATTCACTTCTTTTTATAAAGCTTAATAATGAACAAGTAATGGGAAAGACTTCGGTAATGTCTTATTAGTAGGAACCATCCTAGCATTCACGTTGAATGGTTTAGGAAAACCCAAATCATTTTGGCTGATTCATGTAAACAAAACTGAATCGAACGTTATATGAACAGTTTGCCTTACTTTTCGATTTAATAAAAAGAACCTACCGAAGCGACAACATTAGTATATAAACGGTTTATTACATTATCTTCTATGAGATAGAATTATCGCAACAAAAATATGTGGGTAGGCAGTATTCCTGTAGGGAATAGAAAAAATTTATCAAGGAGAAATCCAACTTGTGTTTGAGTACCTGCCGTTTGGCGATGACTTTCGTCTAGTCGCGTGGAATCCTACTGAGAAAACGTGTTGCAATAGTTTATTTTTATTGTAATCAAGGATGTACTCGCAGTGTAGAGATCGTTGCTCTGTCTTGATTTTAGTGAATGGATAAGTTCATTTGCCACCACACATATTAAAAATGATGTGTTACGAAGTTATTGTAGGAATCCTAGATCATTAAAACCAGACCTGCATGAAGTTCGCACGTCTCTAAAACCTCGTGGTAGACGGGACATTAAACCTAAAGCTTCATTCCCTTTCTACAATGAATTTCTTGCATTAACAACCCTTATGGAGCTGATTACTCGCTTTTGAACAAAAATAATAATTTTATACTAAGTCTTGCCCATACGACACCAAGAAATAAAACTATTCAAAGTGAACCAGTTCCGGTGTATCTCTGGTGTTGTTGTGTGTGGACAGTATTCAAATCGTAAATGTAACTGCATTCAGCTCTGCAGAAGGTTGTGCCATCCACACTTGGGTCAGCCTATATATATATATATATATATATATATATATATATATATATTATCCTGTTCCTGATCTGAATTTGTAACAGCTACATTTGTATCAGCGGAAAGAAAAGCGAGAAAACAGTTTTGGGGACTATCTGCTAAAATTAAATGCATTTAATTAATATTTTCACGAAAGTGGATAGTGTTACACCATGAAGCATTAATCTGGTATTTAATAAGTTTTGTAGAGATGATAAAATGTAAACGTGAGAGAGGAACAAAAAAATACAAGCCGAAAGGATGCAACACTGCCAACCTAAAGTCCTTGCCACACACCTAATAGATTTCCAGTTTCAGTGCTCAAAGCAGATAGGATAACGAGAACACAGCTGCTTCGTACTTATCTATTTGCGTTGCAACACTAGTCTCAGTTTATTTTATACTCATTGTTACGTGATAAGGTATGAACTGTGGTCTACGTAAATGTCGTTACAACGATTGAGACATTAATGTCCAAGCTAAGGAGGTTAACGGGTGTTACTGGATGATTTTTCCCTATATCCTCCTGGAGACAAAACTACTCTAAGTGCAGCAAAAGTGCCTCCATATTCATCTTGAAGGAAGACTGTGTGGCATTTCCTTGTTCCAAAAAACCTGGAATACTAGACAATAACCACTGAATTTGAAGATGCAGTTCGTGGAAATATGTCTGGAAAAATATAATAATCAATGTTTTTATAGATGCAATTGACAACGTGACTCGTAACATGTAGTTTGTATATGTACTTTCACAGGCTCTGAAACCTTTTCTCCATAATTTGGAAGGAATTGACATTATGGTTCATGCGAAATGTATCACCGCCAAAGAGCGATTCCTAACCCCAGTACGTTGCAGCTGGAAAACTACACTACTGGCCATTAAAATTGCTACACCAAGAAGAAATGCAGATGATAAACGGGTATTCATTGGACAAATATATTATACTAGAACTGGCATGTGATTACATTTTCACGCAATTTGAGTGCATAGATCCTGAGAAATTAGTACCCAGAACAATCACCTCAGGCCGTAATAACGGCCTTGATACGCCTGGGCATTGAGTCAAACAGAGCTTGGATGGCGTGTACAGTTACAGCTGTCCATGCAGCTTCAACACGATACCACAGTTCATCAAGAGTAGTGACTGGCGTATTGTGACGAGCCAGTTGCTCGGCCACCATTGACCAGACGTTTTCAATTGGTGAGAGATCTGGAGAATGTTCTGGCCAGGGCAGCAGTCGAACATTTTCTGTATCCAGAAAGGCCCGTACAGGACCTGCAACATGCGGTCGTGCATTATCCTGCTGAAATGTAGGATTCCGCAGGGATCGAATGAAGGGTAGGGCCACGGGTCGTAAAACATCTGAAATGTAACGTTCACTGTTCAGAGTGCCGTAAATGCGAACAAGAGGTGACCGAGACGTGTAACCAATGCCACCCCATACCATCACGCCGGGTGATACGCCAATATGGCGATGACGAATACATGCTTCCAATGTGTGTTCAATGCGATGTCGCCCTCCGAAAAAATGACGTTTTGCCATTCGTGCACCCAGGTTCGTCGTTGAGTACTCCATCGCAGGCGCTCCTGTCTGTGATGCAGCGTCAAGGGTAACCGCAGCCATGGTCTCCGAGCTGATAGTCCATGCTGCTGCAAACGTTGTCGAACTGTTCGTGCAGATGGTTGTTGTCTTGCAAACGTCCCCATCTCTTTACTCTGGGATCGAGACGTGGCTCCATGATCCGTTACAGCCATGTGGAAAGATACCTGTAATCCCGACTGCTAGTGATGCGAGGCCGTTTGGATCCAGCACGGCGTTCCGTATTACCATCCTGAAACCACCGATTCCATATTCTGCTAACAGTCATTGGATCTCGACCAACGCGAGCAGCAACGTCGCGATACGATAAACCGTAATCGCGATAGGCTAAAATCCGACTTTTATCAAAGTCGAAAACGTGATGGTACGCATTTCTCCTCCTTACACGAGGCTTCACAACAACGTTTCACCAGGTAACGCCGGTGAACTGCTGTTTGTGTATGAGAAATCGTTTGGAAACTTTCCTCATGTCAGCACGTTGTAGGTGTCGCCACCGGCGCCAACCTAGTGTGAATGCTCTGAAAAGCTAATCATTTGCATATCACAGCATCTTCTTCCTGTCGGTTAAATTTCGCGTCTGTAGCACGCCATCTTCGTGGTGTAGCAATTTTAATGGCCAGTAGTGTATGTTATGTTTGGCGGTACACTCCTTTTTGACCCAGCTGCCTCCTCAGATACCTGCCGGAGAAGCCGTTGCTCCTTCACGCCTCATTACACCCATTCGCCTCTCGCACCAGTGGATGTTTAGCCCGGACGAGGTTAAACCGTTTAGCGGTACCGAGGTAGTGCACGACTGACGCAGTGAACCCAGCTTCCACTTGAAAGTTGCCTTTACGGGAGAGCCGTGTACCCCGTTCTACAGGAGGAGAAGGGTGAAAGGCGTACCTTTACCAAGCAGACTGCATGCCAATTTCACACCTTCCAGTACATTCTTACGCAGTGGTAATCAATCCATCCGCTGAGCCTCTCCCCCCCCCCCCCCCCCCCCCCCCCCCCCGCCCGTCACTAATGTACAGGCGTCAAACTCGCAGTAGGGCCAAGGACATCACAAAGAGTTCTTTTTATTTGTTAGAAATTCCTGGAGTGTAGATCTTAAAAAGAGTGCGACAGCGTATTACTTCCTACCGCGTAGGTCTCGCGGAACTACGACGACTAAAAAAGTCATGGAAATTAATCTTATACTCAGTCTTACCGAAAGTCGATCTTCCCACTTACCAGTAATACTTTAAGTAATGACGTAGATTCCCGATCTTCTTGGCCCACTATTCTTCTAAGTAGCCGGTCTTCAAAATGTTAGCCGGCCGGTGTGGCCGTGCGGTTAAAGGCGCTTCAGTCTGGAACCGCGTGACCGCTACGGTCGCAGGTTCGAATCCTGCCTCGGGCATGGATGTGTGTGATGTCCTTAGGTTAGTTAGGTTTAATTAGTTCTAAGTTCTAGGCGACTGATGACCTCAGAAGTTAAATCGCATAGTGCTCAGAGCCATTTTCAAAATGTTATGGACTCGAACTTCGATTATCAGTTTCCCACCTTAGCATATAGTCAACTAGACTCAGACCAACATCATTTCCAGCAAGTGCTTTCATCTGCAGTAGGTGAATCAATTGTGGTCTTGTGCCTCTGAGCCTGTAGAAGCGTTTTGAGACCCGGCCAATTTGGTTGCTTAATTGGCACTTTAGTTTTTATTTACACAACAAGTATTCCTCATTCGGCCTCATAATGTCGGATTCGTCCCCGTTCCTTAGTTCCACGCCCCAGGAAAATGAGAAACGGACATTGGAAATCGAACTCTGGACTTCGTGACAGTAACCAGCGACGCAGACCACTGGATAACAGGACGGACACAATTTGCAGTGACCTAACACTATTGAAGTGTTTATACTGCGAGCGTAGCGACTCTTCACTTTTATTTCTGTCGCATTGCGCTGTGTTGATTCAGCTGTATTTGCTTTGCATGCAAAAAGACAGGTATTTACACTTTGCATCGGTCAAAAATAGGGGGCTTCATGGACGGGAGTACTTCTTTTACTTGTGATAGCACGTTTTTCAGTGCCAGAAAATTATCGCAAAATCGAATACAATTATGTTTACCTGCTGGTGCAAAGTGGCAATAGCAACTGATTAATTCATTATTAGAGATTTTTCTTGGCATTCCATACACAATCCAGATTTATACGGCGCTCTAGTAAGCTTCATGCGATTTGCGGTGCTCTTTTTAATTATAGAATTACTTGGGATTTACAGAATATCTTGTTACGTTACAGTTCATAATTTGTTAATGAAGTAGACAAATATCTGATCCTTAACTGTAATTTCACTTAAAATTTTGATCTTCTAATTATGAAGTAAATTTTCAACATTTTGGCTCACTAAGACAGTGTTGACATGTACATACTCTTCGAAATTATGAAGGTAGCAGGGATAAAATACAAGAAACTAAAGGTTATTCACAGCTTGCACTAAATCAAGATTGCTATTATTTGTCGAAAGACTAAAGGTAAGCTGTGGTTGGGAAGAGAGCGAGGCAGGGTTGTAACCTATCGCGGATGGTCTAAGTAGAGACGATATAATAAGCAGACTGGCTACAGTAAGATAAGCTGTTAAGACAAGAAGAGGATAGAAGATTCTGAAATGAGGTGTTACAGAGGAATGCTGGAGATCAGATGGGTACATCGAAAGTAAATGGGAAGGTACTGAATCGAACTGGGTGAAAACAGAAATTCTTAGGACAACGTGACTAGAAGAAGTGATCGGTTGATAGGACACATTGTGAAAGATAGAGGGATCACCAATTTAATGCGTGTGTGTGGGGGGGAGGGGGGTGGGAGGGGCGGGGGGTAAAACTTGTAGGGGGACATCAAGGCTTGGATATAGTAAGCAGAATGAAGTGGATGTGAGCTGCAATGGTTCTTCAGAGATGAAGAGTCTTGCTTAGGACGGACCAGCATGAGGAGCTTGTCTTCGGACTGAATACCACAACAGTAGCTAGAGCTGATCCACCTCTTGCCGTGGCGAGTTTCAATAGTATCAATGTTCCAAACTCGTTCGGCATGCCTGATTGATGTTTTACGTGGTTTTCCTTCAGGCAGATGTTGCAGTGGTCTTTCAGTAAGGTCACGGGCGACTTTTCGTAACATTTTTATTACTTTCGGTGAGTCGTTGAAACTTAGAATAAGGAAATATAAAAATCTTCAGTGTTTCATGGATATGTTCTTAGATATAAATATCATCTGAACAAAGAAGCTGCTTTTACCATCTTATGAGACTTAGGACAAATTCCTGAATAGTTAAGAAATGTAAATGAATAAAGTCGCAATTGATGAAATAGAGCTTTATCTTATGGAGAAGCTATCCAGTGCCAACATTTCGCAGTCAACAATTTTTTTTTTTTTTTTTTTTTTTTTTTTTTTTTTTTTTTTTTTTTTTTTTTTACTTCGGTGGCTCAGTGGGAAAGTGCGAGGTTACGGATCCAGAGGTCTCGAGTATGATCCCCGGTTAATAGTAGGGTTTTTACGTGTCGCCTTTCACGTCAGATATTTGTTAATGTGACATATGTCGCAACGTGGTTCAGGCTCCACGCTAAACTGTATTTCCCCATATTAACTGGCTGGTAAAATCAGTTAGAAAGTCGGAGGAAGCCGTTAGCTTACCACCTCCAACAGAATCCTGCAAAGTGAAGCACTGTAGTATTTAAACCAACCGTCAGGTTGATTGCAGCTGAATCTCTTATGTATAAAATGTTATATATTAATCTAAATTTCGTGTCAGATATGAGAATCTCGGTAAATTAACCGGAGCCCGTCACTGAATCCAAGTGTTGAGAACTAACATAGTTATCATCAGAGAAAAGCGTGTCAGTCTCATTTTGGTAAAAGTACTAGTTTTTGAACCTCCCTTACAATTCTTACTTTTTTTGTTTACGCACGTAAAACTTTTACGATTTATAACGTGAATATTGTAAATTTCCGAATTCATCATTTGTCTTGGCAACACATAACGAAAACTGTCTGTTCGTATTAGTGTATTCGAAACCTAGCGAAAGTGACATGTCTGAAAGAAAGAAATTCGAAACAGCGTTGACTGAAGAAAATCGATTTCTCAATAACAAATTGCAAGAAATGTCTTTCCTTTTCAGAGGCTGCCATACGGAATTGATGATTGATCTGATGAAAGACACTGTGAGTGTCGATAGTATAAACACTCTGGTCATTAGTATTTGTCCGGAAAATCGACGTAGAAGCTGGACGCCGATGTCCTAAATCATAATAATGACTTTGGTCCTGCGGAGTTAAGGCTTACAGTACTGTTACGGCTTTCCCGTCCTTGAGATGAGGACGTTAACCTCGTCTGTGACCTTGCCCCGGGCGGCAATAGCGATCACCCGCATTGTCCTGCAGATCTCGAAAACCATTTCGAGCCCATGCTCTGCTTACTCTCTCTCTCTCTCTCTCTCTCTCTCTCTCTCTCTCTGTGTGTGTGTGTGTGTGTGTGTGTGTGTGTGTGTGTGTGTGTGTTTGATTTTCCAGCTCACATTGAGTTAAGTTCCGAGAGAGGAACAAACTCTGTTGTCAGGACACTTGGTTGGGAATAAGCCTGATAGTTTCACTGTTTGACATAATGATTAGCCAAGCGGAACTGTGTAACAAATGTGACAAAAAGTAGTTGAATTTTTCGTTCTTTCTTCAGATCATATCGCATTTTATCAGTTCACAAACTTTGACTATTACATATGTATGAAACTGGTGATGTAGCTTGTATCTTTGTTAATGAAAGGACATTGGACCTGGAATATTAATTCGCAGGTCATAGGAGGAAAAGGAAAGAATAAAAGCGACATGTTACGCTTTACACGTTTAAGTTCGTTTCTTTCTTGTTCGACAGAAAGCTTTATTCCTGATACAGACCATTTCCCATGGCTTTTGACACTGACTATTGGACTTTCACCATTTAAATAAGATCCACTTAAATTGAAAGAATGGTACCATTGGAGATGAAATCAACGAAATGCCTGAAATGCGTTCAGAAATGGTTAATGTGCAATGTAAAGATATGACGTGCCGGATTATTTTAATTACATTAAAATATTCCTATGACAAACTGAGACACGGTTCATCACCGGCTCCGTTCCCACCAATGATGCTATTTTTCCGTATCCCGTGTGAGAGTCCTTCATTGTAGTGTTCGCATGAAATACATGGAAACATTAGCGACAGTTAAAATTTCAGTTGCGCCTTGATATTTTCCCAGAAACCCTGACAGTTAGGGCGACTACTCGCGAAAAGCACTAAATATGGGTTTGAATCCCGGTTACGGAGAGATTTTCGTTTGTCGCGACATTGTGACCACAGTTTAATACTTGACCATAATTATAACTCACTTTAGAACTTTAAAAAAATCCTGATGCTGGTCAATAAATTGCAAATGCAATTATTGTGAGTGGTGAGTTGGAGTACTGAGTTGTTCTTTTAGGAAGAATGGGTTTCAGATACGTGCCCGGGCATCCTAACTGAAGTTTAGCATGCTTTTCCTTCTCTTTGCGCGCGTAAACGTCAAGTACAGCAGAAAAGTTGCACGAAAACGATGAAGGCAGATGCGTTGTGCATTCTTAGTATTGTCGATGTGTAATCTTCACACCAATATTATTTATTTGCTTGCGTTCTTTTCCATCAAAATGACGTTTCCTTCGTCGAATAATAGTCGGAGAGAGTACTACTGAACTTAGAGGTCATTAGAATTTCGGAGTGCACTCTGTTGGGTTACGCAATACCTGACATTGAGGGTTAGTTTCCTTTTGGTGATGCTCTGCAACTTTCGAAATGTTGCAGACGTGGTGAATACTTTGTAGGTACATTACCTGTAATGTAAATTATAACACTAAGGAAGGAAAACAGCGTTTACACGACCGATTTATTGGATGTCGCACGCCACTCATAACGTAGTTGCAACATATTGGAAGCTACTGATACTGAATGAATGTCTACAGCTTGGGACACTGTGTATATTTGCACGTTTTTGGCACACGCCTGCTCGTCTAGAGAACGCCAACAAGGCGTATTTGCAGAACGAGAAACTTGTTGCGAAACCCACTGCACACAAATAGGTATACGGTTACAAAGGTCACCAGCCTATTTAGACATCCACCTGTGCTGGGGGGTGTCTTGAGAGGATTAGTTCTGGCTGGTGATACTTCAGGTATACGTAATGTTGCTAGTGTTTCGAAATACATCATTCCCTTAGAACGGACAGTATCCGATTGGGAACTTTCAGAGAAATCTGGCTGAACATTTGAAGTGTTAGGATCATACGCTACTGGCTCGATGCTCGATGCATAGTAGAACGCATCATTGAAGGTGCTACCTAGTGTGTACTTGCGTCTGTTTGACATTTTTCGCCTCGTTGTTTGCGCATGGCTGCGCCTGCTGGGAAGAAAGTTCGATTCACATTGCGTGAGATGGGACTCTTCGTGCGACTCGGAATTGCTGAATCAGGCGCTTTCCCAAGCGCATTGTTAAGGACTATGCTTCCTGTGGCTGGCGTCTTGGGCTGTTGTGAACTGCTAGAAAACTGGGGATCGATCTGTTTCCTGTTAATTACACATGAAAATAATTGAACTTGTGGTACACCGGCAGGATAATGATATCTATGGAGCAAAAATACAACGGTGGCACCCTGCAGGCTTCTATTGCGTTCATAATTGCCGTTTGTTGTCATTTAATAGTTTATGTCAAGTTATATAAGGCTGCTTGCTTGTGAAAGCGTTTCGATGATCCTGAACACTGGTCTCTGGTCTTCTAATGGAGTGCACTAAATCTTAGTGAGACCCAAGAAAGGAAGGGATATTAGGGTCTAACAACTCGTCAACTGCCAGGTGATTAGAGACGGGGCGCAATTCGTGTAGGACATGGGCGAGATGGAGAAGGAATCCGGTAAAGTTGTTTCCAAAGGAACCGTCTCGTCATTCTCCACAATGCACGGAAACCCTCAATCCAGATAACCGTCCGAGAATTTGAACCGAATGCGATCCAGTTACTTAATGACTACATCATCTCAGAAACACTTAGTAGAAATGAAAACCCTCTAGCACATCTTGAAACTGTCGGACTTGCCTCTTTCTTTATCTCTTAATGAATTAATCCAGACGACACTGAGCTCTTTAACTTATTTCCTCTCAGCAATACTACGCCTGAAGACTGAGCAAAGGTTTAATAAACGTTTCTGCACCCTTTACACATAGAATAAAATTATTTCTGACTTACGTATTATAACCTTAACCACACGAACCACCCACTTGATCCCCATAGAGCTATGTGATCGTGCCTGTTTATATATATTGTACTCCCATCTGCGTCTGCTGATGATATGACTGTGTTTCAAAATGGATAAATAAAATTAATTATGTATTTTTTTCAAGCAGAAGGCCAGTGATATTGTACCTTTCAGATGCTGTTTTCTGATAGTTGGAGCCAGCGACTCGTCTCATACGCTTATCAAAGCAGTCGGGCAGTCATATTTGTAGACGGTTCCTTTCTGTTTAGGATAAAACTTCAGAACTGGTTTCGTCCACCGCCCTTCGTTTCACCTTGTGCCATCCATTTTCGTTCCAATCCTTGACCCCCTTGTAGTACATAATTAAATTTGATTACTTGTACGAATATCTGAAGCTATTTTGCAAGAAGCAACAGTCCGTCAACTTCAGCTAACAGACCTCCGTGGCACTGTGCCGCATGTAGGACAATGAGCTGCCTACCGATGTTGCTTCCAAAATGTCACTGGGCGACAGTATTGGCAGTGGAGTGGTGAGGGTGCGGGAGGGGCATGTGGTCGACTCTCATCGCTGCCGGTCGTTAAAGTCGGCTTTCGAAAGAGGGCCCGCTACGTGTCCTTGGAGGAGCTCCTCACATGGCTAGGCGAATACCGTTCCAGGCCTCCCCTCAAAGAAAAGTACTGGGCATCGAAATCGGGTCGTCCCTGTGAGAGACGCGCTGGTCGTTTAGTGATAGAGGCCGATTGTGGACTTAAAACTTATCCACTACAGAGGAAACAGGAAGGACAGAAAGCAGACTCCTCTCCATAGTGCGCAAGATATTCGCAAAAATTATCAGCAAGCGCAAAGAAAACCATTGCATTTTTGTTAAGGGAAGAAACGAGTTGGCTTTAGAAATGAATGCTGCACAATTCGACAATTTACAAGGTATATAGAAACCATAGAACGTTGGGATATGTAGGAATTATCACTTTGTCTGAGATTTATAGACTATTTATTTACGAAAAACCTTTTTCGCGTAATTTCAAAGAAATCTTTACTAACAGCCCTTTAGAAAGAAGACATTGATTCACCCCGTGTTAACATCCTGAAGAATAAACACATATGAGCGGTTCATGTTCCATTAGACTGTACGAGGATAGTTGGGTATTAATAATTGAATGAGTCAGTCAAGGATATTCCGTGTCACCAAAATAATAATAAAAACCCTAGAGAAATTTTACAGATCCCTGAATGGGAAGGAAAGAAGAAAGTTAAAAATGGCTCTGAGCACTATGGGACTTAACATCTGAGGTCATCAGTCCCCTAGAACTTAGAACTACTTAAACCTAACTAACCCAAGGACATCACACACATCCATGCCCGAGGCAGGATTCGAACCTCCGACCGTAGCAGTCGCGCGGTTCCGGACTGAAGCGCCTAGAACCGCTCGGTCACAACGGCCGGCAAAGAAGAAGGAATCCATGTTAACGGAACATATCAAAACCAGCTAATCGTAATCTTTCATGGAGTACTGTTTTTTTGAGTTACCAGTCTTCTAGCTGGCTTGATGCGGCTCGCCACGAATTCCTCTCCTGTGCCAACCTCTTCGTATCAGAGCAGCACTTGCATCCTACTTTCTTAATAATTTGCTGGCTGTATTCCAATCTCTGTCTTCCTCTACAGTTTTTGACCTACGGTTCCCTCCTGCAACATGGAAGCTATTCCATCATCCCTTGACATATGTCCCATCATCTTGTCCCTTCTTCTTGTCAGCGTTTTCCATACGTTCATTTCTTCACTGATTCTGCGGAGAACCTCCTTATTTCTCATCAGTCCACTAAGTTTTTAGCATCCTTCTATAACACCACATCTCAAAAGCTTCGGTTCTCTGTTTCTCTGATTCCCGTGAACCTGTAAAGTACTTTAAAGCTAAAAGGACTAAAATAACCGACGTTGCGGCAGTTCCCCAGGCAGCCCTGAGGAAGACCGCTCAGCACGGCCGAAACGTCGTATTTTTTAGAATTTAAGTATTTTATAAGATGACATGGTAGTGCACATAGGATTTTAATGAGATTTACAGCACCACGGAAGTCTACTTATTTATATCAGGAGCCCCTTCGTTTTGTTGACTTTCAATCGTATGCCTCTAGTGCAGATAAACTGCAACAATGAAGAGAGAAATGTAATAGAACAAATATAGAACGTGTAGCTGTGGTAAACTAGTGTACAACAAGTACTGAAAAGAAAATCGTACAAATGAAGAGTGAACGTATAGAAACAGTTGATTGGCTATTTGTATTTAGGGAAGTTGAAGATGACTGTACGAACTGCACGAAAAATAGAGAGAACAATAACAATGACTTGGAGTTCTTCTGGAACTCTAAACGAAGTTCCCGAAACCAAGCCTCCGATGTGCTTGAAACGCAGTTTTCAGCCAGTGTTAAGAAACAGACAACCAATGTTTCTTTCTTAGATGATTTTGCAGACAATCATCCCATTTCTTATCCTGCCAGTCCACCTGATTTTCAAAATTCCTCTTTAGAATCACAACTTAAACACTTCGATCCCCTTTTTCTCCGGTTTTCCCATAGTCCATGCCGCACTCTCAACATACGATCGCCAGTAATTTCTACGTCAAATTAAGGCCGATGTTTAATACTAGCAGACATTTTGACCAGGAAAGCCGTATTTACCTGCGCTAGTCTGCTTTTTATGCCGTCTCTGCTCCGTCCGCTATGTTTTGTTTCGCTTCTAAGGTAGCTGAATTTCTTCACTTCGTCTAATTCGTGCATCACTTTCGTCTTTTTTCGGTTTACTCTCAGTCACTATTCTGTACGCATTAGACGGCTCATTCCATTCAGCAGAATAGCCGTGTTATAGCGGATCTCATAACTGATTTCCTTTTACTCCGAGTTTTAATCTCTGTTCAAATTTTCTTTCATTGTTTCTTCGATGTATAGATCGTACAGCGGGCGCGAAAGACTACAACCTTGTCGTACACCATTTTTAACCAGAAAACTTCGTTCTTGATCTTCCATTCTTATTGTTCCCACTTGGTTCTTGCACATGTTGTATATTAGCTGTCTTTCGTTATAGCTTACACATATCTACCTGAGAATTTGCAAAGCATTTCCCAGGTCAACAAATCCTATGAACGTATACCGATTTTTCTTAAGTCTTGCTTCCATTATCAAGTGGAACTTCAGAACGGCCTCATGTGCCTTTACCTTTCCGAACGTCATACTGATCGTCATGTAACAACTCTTCAGTATTCCTTTCCATTCTTCTGTGTATTATTTTCAGCAACTACGATGCATGAGCTGACTATGCGACTTTGTCGACTCTTGCAATCTTCGGGATTGTGTAGGTATTATTTTTCAGAAATGTAGTCTTATGTATAAAATATATCTCCAGTTTCAAAGATTCTACACTACAACTTAAATATTCGTTTTTAAAAATGCTTATAGTTATTCTATATGAGTTAGATGTTTAATAACTTGAACGTTCCAATTGTGTTACTGACAATACTGACAACATCTACAAGTGATAGTGCAATATAAATACAAATGTATCCCCTGAAATAGAATACGCGTGACTGTATCCAATCTCTTCAGTAAGCAATACTGCCGCAATATCTTTGCGAGATGGTGTGACAAATACACTATATGATCAAAGTTCACCCCTAAAAATATGCGTTTTCCATATTAGGTGCAGTGTACTGCCACCTACTGCCAGGTACTCCATCTCAGCGACCACAGTAGTCATTAGACATCGTGACAGAGCAGAAGGGGGCGCTCCGCAAAACTCATGGATTTCGAACGTGGTCGTTTACCATATTAGGTGCAGTGTACTGCCACCTACTGCCAGGTACTCCATCTCAGCGACCACAGTAGTCATTAGACATCGTGACAGAGCAGAAGGGGGCGCTCCGCAAAACTCATGGATTTCGAACGTGGTCAGGTGACGGGGGTGTCACTTGTGTCATACGTCTGTACGCGAGATTTCCACACTCCTAAACGTCCTTAAGTCCACTGTTTCCGATGTGAAAGTGAAGTGGAAACGTGGAGGGACACGTACAGCACAAAATCGTACAGGCCGACCTCGTCTGTTGACTGGCACCAAACCGCCGACAGTTGAAGAGGGTCGGAATATGTAATAGGCAGACATCTATCCAGACCATTACACAGGAATTCCAAACTGCATCAGAGTCCACTGCAAGTACTATGACAGGCGGGAGGTGAGAAAACTTGGATTCCATGGTCGAGCGGCTTATAAGCCACACATCACGCCGGTAAATGCCAAACGGCGCCTCGCTTGGTGTAAGGAGCGTAAATTTTTGGACGATTGAACTGTGGATAAGCGTTGTGTGGAGCTACGAATGACGGTACACAATGTGGCTATCCAATGGCAGGGTGTGGGTCCGGTGAACGGCATCTGCCAGCGTGTGTAGTGCCAATAGTAAAATTCGGATGCTGTGGTGTTATGGGGTGGTCGTGTTTTTCATGGAAGTTGCACCCCTTGATGTTTTGCGTGACACTATCACAGCACAGGCCTACACTGATGTTTTAAGCACCTTCTTGCACTGTTGAAGAGCAATTCGGGGATGGCGAATGCACCTTTCAACACGATCGAGCACCTGTTCATAATGCGCAGTTTGTGGCGGAGTGGTTACAAGACAATAACGTCCCTGTAATGGACTGGCCTGCACAGAGTCCTGACCTGAATCCTATAGAATACCTTTGGGATGTTTTGGAACGACTTCGTTCCAGGCCTCACCGACCGACATCGATACCTCTAATCAGTGCAGCACTCCGTGAAGAATGGTCTGCGATTCCCCAAGAAACCTTTCAGCACCTGATTGAACGTATGCCTGCGAGAGTGGAAGCTGTCATTAAGTCTAAGGGTGGGCCAACACCATATTGAATTCCAGCATTACCGATGAAGAGCGCCACGTACTTGTAAGTCTTTTCCAGCCAGGTGTCCGGATATATTTGATCACATAGTGCAAGTATGAACGATGTGGTGGGAGTGTGTGAATTTTTGCGTGATTTAGGGAAAATACATGTAAGTACAGTGCACAAAATAGTATCCTATATCAGCACCTGAAATTCCAAGAAATATATTTTCCGTTTGTCCTATTGCAGCGAGTGCATAAAAAGACGACAGCAGGGAAAGAGCACAGAAAAACTTCTTGCGCAACGGCTCATGATATGCATGAAAAAACGTAACTGATCAGTACTTTATGATGTAAATCATTATTTACAGAGTTACAGGCTTTCAAAAAAAATCGTGTTTGACGGAACAAATAAAAGAATTTGCTTACAAGATTCCTCCCCTACGCAGTGGTCCATCGATTTTAGACGCTCATCTTTGCCGCCGCAAAATAGTATTAGTATGTGACTTGCCGCCGTCACGAACAGCGCTGGGAGCTGTGGGCGGGCAGCGTTGCAGACACAGACATTACAAGACAGCGAACTGCACGCGTGGGCGCGTGTGGTCGAGCTCGCGGGCCATGGTGGGCTCCGGTTTTGGTGCCGACTGCGCAACGCTCCGTCATTACGAATGCGTGAGGCAGCCGCGTCGTTGGAGGCTGGCGACCAATGGCGTGGCCGGCGAACGCTGTCACGCCCACCAGTCGCACATCCCGGCGCGCGCGAGTCGATATGCACGCTGCACTTCGACCCAGGCTGTCGGGCGCCACCGTAGCGCCACGAGAAAACAACATCCGCTGCAGCCGGCAGTCTACTTCGCACGGGTAACAGTCGCGATACCTTTTCACGTAGCTTATCGGAGTAATCTAAAGCCGCGTTCTCATAGGCAACAAAAGTAACGCCACAGTCGTACCAGTGGCATTTTGAGCTTCCATTCACACAACATACCACAAATCTATGTATTTATACAGTTTAAGATATGACGTTAAGCTGATTCTGGGGGATATTAATGCAAGTTATGGAATTAGAGTTGAAGCAAGCATGAAGTACGAAACCCAAATGCTGATTTCGAAAACTGTTTTTGCACAGGAATAAAACACGCTCTAAAATAAACAGCACTCGAAAACGAAAATGCTGTCTCCTATGACAACTAACAAACAATTGACTTGTAAATGTTTTATGGAAGAAACCGTTTTTCAGGTTGGCTTTTACCCAAACATGTCTCAGCATTTAATGTGCTATTTTTAGTAGGATTTATGCTTATGTTCTTTCTCACAGAACACTATTAGTTACGCCGGCCGCTGTGGCATAGCGGTTCTAGGCGCTTCAGTCCGGAACCGCGCTGCTGCTAAGGTCGCAGGTTCGAATCCTGCCTCGGGCAAGGATGTGTGTTATGTTCGTAGGTTAGTTAAGTTTAAGCAGTTCTAAGTCTAGGGGACTGATGACCTCAGATGTTAAGTCCCATAATGCTTAGAGCCATTTGAACACTATTAGTTACGTACTCAAGGACAGAAACATCGTGCCCTGCAGATAAGCAGATGCATGTGTAACGTCAAGAAGTGATAACAACAAAAGAAATAAGTGCTTCAGCACGTCACAAACAAGGTAAACAAAATCATAACATAAAGAATGACAAGATGCAGAATGCATAGTACATATAAAGCTACCGGCATACACAACTAGTAGGTCCCATGGGAAAGAAAATAAAGAAGAATCCCACTGAAGATAGCACATAAAGTGCTGCAGTATGTTTGGTTAATAACAAAACTATAAAACGTTGTCTTGTATAGGGTGGAATTCCGTACCGGTTTTTCCCAACAAGCGCGGAAAATAAGGAGAGCCACAATATCCAAAAGGTGTTTACTCTTAAATTTCATCAACCGACGCATCACCCAATCCCGATTTCATATTTTTTTATATTCGTTATTGTAGGCATTTCGTAAACCTCAAATTTTTTGTTTTGCAACCGTCAGATCACTCTCGGGGGCTATTTCCCGCGTGCAGTCCGCATTTGCTAGCAGTGCTGGATATCTAAAACCATGATCATTATACGACTCGCTTTTTTGCTTCAGTAAGCTCGGTAGTTCTTAATATAGCTCCAGAAGCTGAGAAATCGTATCTGAGATTTTTTTGAGAAAACGAAAATTCACTGGAATGAACGGACCCGAGTGACAGTTGTTCTAGGACAACTAGAACGAAATGCTGGTGTTTTGAAATACAAGTAAAGTGACACCACTTCATTGACGCCATCGCATGCTGTCACTTCAGTTGGGTGGGTGAATGAGGCTTCACACTACATTTGCAGCGGACACAACTTTTGAAAGACGAAAACTGAAATTCAGTAACCAGTTCTGGCAGTCGACGTTAGATATTACGCCCGGAAATATTATGATAGCCCAACCAAACATCAGTTTTCCGACCGGCATTTGTTTTAGGCGAATGATGTGTGTAAATCAGCTGCTCTGTTTTCGTCAGCACGATGAAGTTAGGTTACCAGTACCTTTGTAATGTTTTAACAAAGAGACGGAGAGCGATTTTCTTCTGGAAGTCAGTCATCTCACGAGGAGGAGGAGGAGAGGAAAAGGATGGTAAAAAATCTTATACATACCAATCAATGTGAAACTTTTTATTACACACATGCAAATCACCTGCTTTGAGGAAAAAGTATAAAGCGATAACTGGTCAACCCAAACACTCCAACGTTTTGAAAACTTAGAGTGGCTAGAAAACTTCCTAATGGGTAAACACACATTCTGAATCCTGTGTACAAAATTAGCGAAAATCTTGCCATCAGCCGTTAATAATGTACGAGAGCCTTTGCACTAAGTACTGTTGCCGAACAGTTCGAGTTTACTAATTCAGCAAAATATATCAGCAATTATGTGTCTCTTGCCGTCTAATAAATATAAAATCTGCTTCTCTTCAGTTAAATAATGGGAGTATGTCATTTTTGTATATTGCTGCATACGCTGTATGTTACGGTACACCGCTACATTTACAGAGGGCGGCACATATGTGTGTGCAGCCGCCACAGAGATGTTGCGCATAGAAGGACCTGAAACTCCCTGTCAGATCAAAACTGTGTGCCCCACCGAGACGCGAACTCTGCCTTTCGTGGGCAAGTTCTCCACCGACTGAGCTACCTAAGCACTGAGCTACCCACGACCTATCCTCACAGCATTACTTCCGCCAGTACCTGATCTATAGTTCAGATTTCACAGAATTTCTCTTGCGAAACTTGCAGGATTGGAGGATAAGATTTGCCCACAAAAACCAAAAATCCCGAGTCCGAGTCACGGTTCGGAGGGTGCTGACATCAGGGACTGCTTCCCGCATCCGCTAAATAATTCGCAGATGAAGTTTCTTCCTCCATTCGCGGGTAAAGCAAAGCCTGAACAGTATTGAGCTATTGATAGCGTTCCAGAATGAACAACTGTTAGATCAGATAGTCAACTATTAGTGAGCTAGTGGGCTAGTATGGGACGCATGGCCATCGTCAGCATCGTCTTATATGTTGGTTTCTTAGAACGTGCCAGAGACATTGGCAGACATGTAATTACCTAATTTTATGAGACTTTAATCAGCATAATATCCATAATATCGTAGGTACATAACATCCCAAATTAATAATGCTGATCAAAACTGTCATATAATTACATAATTTCGTGACATGTAATTACCTAATTTTATGAGACTTTAATCAGCATAATATCCATAATATCGTAGGTACATAACATCCCAGATTAATAATGCTGATCAAAACTGTCATGTAATTACATAATTTCGTGACTGACATTGGTAAACATTTTTGGCATGTACTAAGAAACCGAGCGGTCTGAGGCGCTGCAGTCATGGACTGTGCGGCTGGTCCCGGCGGAGTTTCGAGTCCTCCCTCGGGCATGGGTGTGTGTGTTTGTCCTTAGGATAATTTAGGTTAAGTAGTGTGTAAGCTTAGGGACTGATGACCTTAGCAATTAAGTCCCATAAGATTTTCACACACATTTGAACATTTGTACTAAGAAACCAGCATATAAGATGATGTTGACGATGGGCATGTGTCTGACATTAGTCTGGTAATAAATAAAAGTAATGTCTATTCGTCAGCTTACAAGTATATATTTCAATATTTGGAAGCTGCAAATCACAACTTGTTCAAGACATTCTTAGTAAAGGAAATCTATAACTTGTTCACTTCGCACTTCGTCCACATTAACCAACTTACACAGCAAGCATCGACCTGGCAACACTGTCAAGACTCAAATACGACAGAGTATTTACACGGAGCTAAAATCAGGCAGAAAAACTCGCTTTTCCAGAATCAGCATTGGTTGTCGGATCCATGTCTGCAATCGTCGATACATTCATATGCCGTCTGAGTGTCCAATTTTAGAAGCATCGCCATATATCAGACATTCGTCAAATGCCGTGTATACTGAAACACTATAGCCAAATAACAGAGATGCGGAACATATTAATATAGATTGGAACCAACTGCGTTGTATTTGTTTTCTCCTGTCCAATTCCTGATTAATTACTTATTTCCGACAGAATTCGCCCATTTTTTTATGAGGTACATAATTCTACAAGTTCCAACCTTTCACCGAGCGAGGTGGCGCAGTGGTTAGACACTGGACTCGCATTCGGGAGGACGACGGTTCAATCCCGCGTCCGGCCATCCTGATTTAGGTTTTCCGTGATTTCCCTAAATCACTCCAGGCAAATGCCGGGATGGTTCCTCTGAAAGGGCACGGCCGACATCCTTCCCCATCCTTCCCTAATCCGATGAGACCGATGACCACGCTGTCTGGTCTCCTTCCCCAAACCAACCAACCAACCATCCAACCTTTCATCTAATGCATGACAGCCATCTTTTCGTATCGATGTTGCGATTCCTTTGTTTTGTCTGGAGTCTTCCTGTTTCCAGCGCATTCGATTCGCGTTCAAGGGTTCGTAACAGCAGGCAGTAGTGTGATTAAAACTGAGGCTGCACCTGCTTGCAGTTGGTCATTATCACGAAAGTTTGTGTAAACGTCTGCAAAATCTTACTGGGCGTTACGTTTCGGTTGCAGTTCTCAGCGATGTTAGCTGTTGAAGGAGTAAATATGCTTTTACTAACATTAAATTATTCATTGCACTAGAGTAATTCAAACTGTATTTAATTATTGAAGGGTGTAGGCAAGTCGTAGCATGGTGCTGTGTACAAAAATTTTATTTAAAGACCATAGAAGACATCTGATAGCTGAATATGGGCAATTTCAGTTCATCGTGGATAATGGGACACTGTAGAAAACAGGAGTACATTGACATTGGTTGCCGCTCGGAATCATTTCACACAGCAAGTTCGTTATAGTTTGAGGCCTGAAAATCACAGTTACCTTTTAAAAATAAACAAAAAACTGAACAGGAAGAAGAACCACAAAGACTGATTTCATCACTTCGTATTGTTTGTTGTACATGTAGCATACATGAAACTTTTATTTCAACCAAACTGTAAAAAGAGGCAAAAACATTCTACACACCATTAGATAAATGAAGATCCTTGTATGATTCTTGGCAAACAATAGAATAGTTATCCTTGAAATATCTGTATGAACTTGCCCGGCTTGTGCAATTTACTGTCTACTAATTTGAAGACTAACAAATGGAGCAGAGAAAAGCATTCGTTGTCTTAGACGACCACAGATAAAAACAGAGTGTAGTAATAAGATGACGTGTTAGATCACGGGGAACGAACAAGATAATTTTGCTTACAACTTCAGTCCAGTCACCGGGATTCGTGGTGTTACACACGAGAAGTGAGATGCGCCACCATGTCCCAGTCATTCGAAACTTCCAGAAAGTCAAAAATGTCCAGTTTTCGTTAGTCGAATGCCTAACTATTACTGTGATCTTATTGTTAGCGCCGCTAGCTACTGTTCCATGCTCTGAGACCAGATTAGAGTTTTGTGTGATTTTAATATTTGGGACAGGATGCGCTAAGCCTCGAGAGGCCAACTCAGACGCTGCCTGAATGTATAAGCAGCGACATTGACTCGGGAGCCGCTGGCTTGGAGCGAAATATGCGTACGTTAAAAGATGCACTGTTGAATTTTGTACCTTATATCAATGCCACTGTTAACGCCAAATCACAACGTCTACATACATGCTCCATAAGCCACTATATTGTGCATGGCGGAGGGTTCAAGATACCAATGTTATCATCAATTTTCGTCCCTATTTAATTCGCGCATTGAGTGAGGAGAAAAACGGCTGTTTGTATGCCTCCCTCCATACGTGACGTAACCCCACTTATCTTATTCTCTCTACGTGAGATATATGACGGTGGCGGCACAATGGCTGCATAGTAGGAGTTTTCATAAGAGTTTCTCTAAATTTCCCCAACAGGGTTAGCCACAGCAACGTAGAGTTCCTTCCTAGGATTTCAAATTTAGTTTTCCGAGCATTAGTGTTACATTTTCGTGTAGAATGTATTTTCTTTTTTCTATGTAATTTGTGCGCGTAACATGTATTAGATACATGACTCAGGGCCATTGTTCGAAGACGTTGACAATAGTGATATGGAGGAATGCAGACAATGGCAGTTACAGAACTTCTCAGATCTACCCGATATCAGCGCGGTTGATTCGTACAGAGATTTCGTCGTTTCGTTCGTTTTCTTCCATGGTTGATTTGAACAATGACATGAGTACCATTTTTTACTGAAACATCTTATTTGGAAGTTTGTTCCTAAGCCGGCGAGCTAATCACTTAACTCTTCACAGACCTTTTTTTCCCCTTCGTTGTTAGGTAGACTGGTCAACGAGATCTGCATCGCCTAACCTATCGTCAGTAGCCACTACCAGCCATGTTGTCTGATTCTCGACCGCGGCAGTTGATAGTGATACCTTAACGGGAAACCAACCTTGAGAGCAGTCACGTTATATTCGTGTTTACTTTTGTACTGCGCGTTTCGAGCGCTTGTCCATCGCCCGGTACAAGCCTTTGTACCTCGTTCAGTTTTTGAAGATTCTTGTGTCACGTACAAATGAATAACTGACATACAGGTAGGCGGAATATGGACATTTTATTATATACATAGAAACACGTCTATCAGTTTCTGAGGAATCAATCGAATTATGTCTTCAGCCATCAAGCACGTCCAACTGAATTAGTGGAAGTAATCTGAGACAACAACTTGACTGTAAGTGAGAAATGTAAATTTTTAAAGCTCGAAACATATAATACATATACAGAATGAAAGTGTCAACAAATGAAAGGTTTACGAGTCGACTAATTATCAAGATATTCGAATCAGTAAATGTTGAACCTTCTGTTTCAATCCGTGTGTACGACATAAATTTGGGTTTTGTAATTTCGCTTTCTGTTAAACTTAAAATACTGTTTCTCTTTAATTCTGATTTCTCGAGACATGTTTATGGAGCTATGTGGTAACTTCTGTAGGTCCTAGTTTCATAATTTGCATCAAGTAATTCATGACTTAAACATAGTGGCATTCATTGGTACAGTTTATGAAGAAAATATTACATGTTTTATTGATTATGCGTTTGTGTTTTTTGGTCACTGGTCTTCCTACACATTTTAAGCAGTTTATTTTACCTTGTTTCGTTCGTATACTGTTTGAAACAAATAAGTATGAGAGAAGGTGACAAAGTTGTCTTACAATGTGTTGTCATAATGTCATTTCCTACGAAATTAGCACACACGAGAATTCATCAGCCACTCTAAGGTGTGATAATTGTTGCAATTTGTTGTTAAGTCTTTCATAAAAACTAATCGACAGGAGGTGAACCTCTTGGTCGGAAATAGTTCACGACTCTAGACTAATAAACAGCGCCTTGTTAGTTACTGTTCTTATTTTTTATACTGCGCGTTCAGAGCGTTTGATGCCTTCCGGTACAAGCTTTCATACTTTTTTTTCTGTTCGGTTGTTGAACCTCACGCTATTAATGACAGATAAATAACTAACATACTCTTAAGAAGATATGGACATTTTACTATCTACATTACGAACAGAATTCTTCGCTTCTTAGGCGAATCGTTTTTCATTGTATATCGACAAAAGAAGTTAGAGAAGTGGCTCAAGTGCATAGAAAAACAATGTTAGATAAAATTATACCAAGAAAGTACAAAAGGTATTTAGACATGATAAGCTGTCATCTCATAAGGTATACGAAAGAAAGCCACTGTTTTAAATTAAAGAGTTTAACGCTACGTATTAACAATTAAAGTGAGACGCATAGAAGATGGGTAGTAGATAGCGAAATACGTGTTGTGCAACCAAAAGACAGAACAATTTCTTTTTGTGTTTTGCAGAAGGTGGAGTTTTAAGATATCACCGCAAACGCCGCTAAAGCAGTCTTCCGACAGGCTAGTGGTAGTTTTGAACAACCAAAGTAGAAGTCTCGCATTTCAGCATTTACAGAAGTGAAGATACCTGCCATGTCGCTATTGTTTGTCTCGGTGTGAATTAGATACAGATGAACGGGAGACCCAGCTGTGGAGGATACTACATGCGTAAAGTGACATCTAATCCAGTGGCCACAATGCGTGTGCCCTCTGTACGCCGTCTAGCATTTTCTGCCATTTGACTTCCCTGTACAGAACATAATCTACTTCTATATCCGTACCTCGCAACCACTGTGAAGTGCATGGCAGAGGGTACATCCATGATACCACATATTATGGTTTCTTCCAGTTCCATTCGCGTATGGAGCGCGGGAAGAGTGACTGATTAAATGCCACTGTGCGGGCACTAAATAGTATAATCTTGTCTTTGCAGTCCCTATGGGATCGATATGTAGGCTGTCGTAGTAGAATCCTAAGTTTAGCATTTGAAGCTAGGTCTTGAAACTTTGTGAGTAGGCTTTCGCGAGATTGTTGACATCTACCAGTTTACGTTTTTCAGTTCATCTGTGACGAAATAAACATGTGACCGACCGTTCGTGCTGCCCTTCGTAGTACACTTTCAATGTTTCCTGTTGGTCCTATTTGGTACAGGTCCCACACACTTGAGCAATAATCTAGAATGGATCTCACGAATGTTTTGTAAGCAGTCTCATGTGAAGAATGCCTTCATTTTTCCAGTATCTACCGATGAACCGAGAGCTGGCACCTTTTGTACCCACGAATGCCTATGTGATCACTCCATTTCATATACCTACAAAGTTTTACACTCAGGTATTTGTAGGAGTTGACAGATTCCTACTGCGGCTTATTGACATCACAGCCACAGAATATTACGTTTCCGTGTTTTATATCGGTTTCTGCTCATTTAAAGCAAGTTGCAATATTTGCACCACTTTGAAATCTTACCGAGAACGGCCTGCCAATTATGCTGCTGCTGTCATGCGGTACTCCATTACATATAGTGAACCCGAACTTCACGGATAAAATTTCGGATGTTGTTCAGTGATATTTTCAGAGTATTTTGGTGTTAGAAATCCGTCGTGTCCGATGTCTCGTTCCAAACTAATAATTTAGCTATTTTTATTTGGTTTGTTACCCAAAAGCGTCTTTGTGTCTGTAAAAATACCTTCGCAACAGTGGAAAAGCCTGGAAGATGCAGTAATCAAAAGGTGTAACACGAAAGAGAGATTGAAGCAACAACCCTCAGAGGCAAAAGTACTGGCATGTGGTTACGTCGCTCCGGGAATAGCGTTAGCGACGCTGTGCCTTTCTTCCATTGTATTCTGTGAACACGTTCACGAGGTACATATCGGACAACTCTGTCGTGAAACGTGTCCACAGTGCTATGTTTCACTGTTAACGGACAACTAATACCGCCGGCAAAACAAACCAAGGAAGATTGAGTTTAACGTCCTGCCGACGTGTAAAACAAACCAAAGACGGAACTGAGCAGCACAGAATGCAGAATTTGAGGACTTAGAGAACAGCGGGAATCATTGTTGTCGACAGCAAATACCGCGAGTGAATGGAACAAGTTTGTCTGGAAACAAGAGAGAGATTTCGTAACGTCGTGGTTTGCACTGCTGTGCAGATATTATCAGTGCAATCCAAATACAAAGGTAGATGGGGGTAAGAAATCAAACAAAGTGTAGTTACTATGCAAAGAGCCACCTGAGGTCACAGCCATCGTGCCCTAGAGTACTCGGAAAATATCACCGACACAAACTCCGAAATTTTGTAGGTGTACTTTGGTTTCATCCTATTGTTAACTGCATCATCTGCCAAAATCTGAAGTTACCGTCGGTGTTGTTTGCCAGATCATTAACAAACAGCGTGAGACAAAGAGAACTTTACAACTTTGGAATGATACAGAAACTTATTGAGATAACTTACAAAATCGGTGGATGTGTCATTTTGTAGCAAACAACCTCAAGTTTCGCATGAAAATGTCAAGTGTCATTTTTGTTCGATGTGACTACCATTAGCGATTCGGCAAATATCCCACCGGTAATCAATTTCTTCCCTCACTCGTTGCAACAAATCGGGCGCAACTTGTGCTTGAAAACTTTTTAATTCCACAGGTCGATGAAGAGGACCTTGACGGGATGGTTTACTACCAACAAGATAGTGCAACCCCAATTTCCTCGTGGAAGTTCGAGGTTCCCTCGATAATCGCTTCCCAGGTCGATGGCTTAGTAGTGAAAAGCCATTCGCATAGTCACCTCACTCCCCGTCTTGACACCGCTGGATTTCTTTCTCTGGGGTTTCATTGAAAACACGTGTGTATGTTCCTTCCCAACCAAACAACTTAGCCGTCCTGAAAAAATATAATGTACCCTGCCGTTATTCACGTTACGCTCGATTTGCTGCAAAGAGTGTGGGAAGAAATTGATTACCAGCGGGATGTTTGCCGCATCACAGATGGTTGTCACATCTAATCAAAATGACACTTGACACTTTTATGTGAAACTTGAGGTTGTTTGCTACTAAATGACACATCTACGGATTTTGTAAGTTATCTCAATAAATTTGTATATCATTCCAAAGTTGTGAAGCCTTTTTTGACTCACCCTGTACAACACGAGCAGCAACTGTCTCAACAAAGCACCCTGTGGCACGCCTGAAGTCACCCACGAACAGCTTCGTAGACTAACCGCGTCACCCGCCGGGGCGTTGTATAAGCACATTGGGCCATTTGTGGAAACTGTCGAGTGCGGAGACAGCACGACAGGCCGGAGTCTCACCGGTGTGTGTGGCCGCCGCGGTCTTGAGTCGCGGCGGCGGCGGCGCGGGCTGCTCCAGTGCCTCCAGCAGCTGCAACATGGGCGTCGGCGCAGCGCGGCTCGCCACGGCAGTAGCACGGGACGCTCCTGTGCAGTGTGGCTCACTCGCCTGCCTGGCGCCTACTGCCACAGCAGGCTGCAAGCCGCTTTGTCTGCGAGGCGGACTGCCCCCCCCTCCCCACCCTGCCACCCCCCCCCCCCCCCCCCCCCCCGCGCCCTGCCACCACACGCCCTGGCGACTACCGCCGCCGCCACACCGCATCCTCCGCCACGCCAAGGACTCGCCTCGCCTGCGCCCCAGCAAAACACTGCCTGACCGTACCATAAGCTTCCAGCGCCGCATTGCTTCCTGCAGCGCGGCACCACCGCCACCGTTACTGTTGCTGGAACGGCCATCATCCTGTGCTCCTCCTGTACACTTGAAGGGGGCGGCGAAAAAAGAGTGCTAACCCACGAGAACGTCCTATTGAATAATTGCGTGTTCTATGTTTCTTAAATTCGAAGCAAAGAACATAAACACAATGAAAAAAGTACACTGCTGTTAAAAAATAGTACACTTGGTAAGACGACGTCGATTTTGATCCGATGACTGCATATGCCACCTGGGAGATAGTAGATGTATTTAATGGTTTGAACGTCGACCGCCTACAGGAAGCGTAGTTGGCATGGGTCGTGCAGATATTAACCGTTTGCAGTCGTGACGTCACATGTGGGCTTTCGACTATCGACATTTGCGAGAGCGTGTAAAATGTTTCAATTAGTCATTTGCCGGCCGATGGTGGCCGAGCGGTTCTAGGCGCTTCAGTCTGGAACCGCGCTACCGCTACGGTCGCAGGTTAGAATCCTGCCTCGGGCATGGATGTGTGTGATGTCCTTAGGTCAGTTAGGTTTAAGTAGTTCTAAGTTCTAGGGGACTGATGACCACAGATGTTAAGTCCCATAGTGCTCAGAGCCATTTGAACCATTTTTGAACAAATGACCTCAGATGTTAAGTCCCGTAAAGCTCAGAGCCATTTGAACCATTTTTGAATTAGTCGTTTACTTAGTGTGTGTGTGCCGCAGTATGTTGTTTCAAAGCAATGGCGCAATGAAAATTTATCACTAACACGTCACCCTTACCTTTAAATATCTGTTAATAACGCACCAACGATACAAGGCTTAAGAAAGATTATGATAAACAGGACTTGAGAATATAGTCATATGATTAAGCCTCTGTGTAATGGAAAATGTCGTGGTTTACGGAGTGAAAGGATGTAGGTTCGCAACCTACTACATGATGTGCCTTCTTTGTATTGTTACAGAAAATATATATATATACCGAGGTGACAAAAGTCGTGTGACAGCGATATGCACGTATAAAGATAGCGGTAGTATCGCTTACACAAGACATAAAAAGGCTCTGGATTAGCGGAGCTGTCATTTGTACTCTGATGCTTCATGTCAAAAGGTTTCCGACACGATTATGGCCTCACGACGAGAATTAGGACTTCGAACGCGCAGTGGTAGTTGGAGCTAGATTTCGGAAATAATTAGGGAATTCAGTATTCTGAGAAGCACAGGATCAAGAGTGTGCCGATAATAACACATTTGAGGCATCACCTCTCACCACAGACAACGCAGTGGCCGTCGGTCTTCACTTAACGACTGAAGTAGCTGCGTTTGCGTAAAGTTGTCTGTGCTAACAGAGAAGCAACACTGCGTGAAATAACCGCAGAAATCAACGTGGGACGTACAACGATTAGGACAGTGCGGCGAAATTTGGCGTTAATGGTCGATGGCAGCAGACGGATTGAGACGAGTGCCTTTGTTAACAGCTCGACATCGCTTGCAGTGACTCTCCTGGGCTCGTGACCATATGGATTGGACTCTGGACCACTGGCAAACGGTGGTCTGGTCAGAGGAGTCCCAGTTTCAGATGATAAGAGCTGATCGTAGGGTTCGAGTGGGGCGCAGACATCACGGAGCCATGGATTGTGCAAGCTGGTGGTGGCTCTATAATACAGTTTACATGGAATGGACTGGATCCTCTGATCCAACTGAACTGATCATCGACTGGAAGTCGTTACGTTTGGCTACTTGGAGACCATTTACAATCATTAATGGACTTCATGTTCTCTAATAGCGATGATATTTTTATGGATGACAGTGCACATGTCTCTGCTCCTTAATTGTTCACGATTGGTTTTAAGAACATTCTGCACGATTCGAGTGAATGATTTGGTCACCCCCATCGCCCGAGATGAATCCCATTGAACATTTATGGGCCAATCGAGAGGTCAGTTTGTGCACAAAATCCTCTTTGGAATTATGGACTGTTGTAGAGGCAGCATGGCTCAATATTTCTGCATGGGACTTCCGACGACATGTTGAGTTCATGCCACGATGAGTTGCTGCACTACGCCCGGCGAAAGGAGTTCCGACATATCAGGAGGCGTCGCATGTCTTTTATCACCTGAGAATATTTGAAAAATAATACAGACAATTTTTGGTTTCTTTGAAGCATGGTAGAATGATTGCATTTTGCTCTGTGCTAAGTGCAGCGTAACGTGTAAGTTAGACCACTAGTGCAAATATGTGAGCCATGTGTATTTTTTTAATGTTATAGACCAATTAATTTACAACAGTGCTGCCATGTTCTTTTGTACTGTTATAGAACAAATCTTTGCGTAATGTGATAAATAATCCAGACAATTTTTTCCCATCATTGTCTTTAACTGGGCAGTGTTTCCATGTCATATTTGGAGCAGTTTACGAAAAGATGCAGTTTGAGTGTTACAACACATTAAAGATGTCATAAAAATACATTTTTAATGCAGCCTGTTGTGCTGCCTTGTTGAAAAATGTGATGTCAGTGGATAAACATTGTAGAGGAGTATAACTACATGTAGATGGAAGATCAAAAGCAATAAAAGGAAATGCATCGTTTGGTTAATAAAACACGAAAAAGTTGTGATTGAAGGCGTTGTTTAATTCATACCTCCAATGTTTTGAATACAGTCACGTTTTAAGCAGCAAAATATGGATAAAATTAAAAAAAAAGGAAAGCTAAATTAGCGAGTCAGTTATGTTTATAATATTATTCTTGATGTATTATCTTCTTCCCCTTTAAAATGGCGGTTGGACAGTTCGTTTTATAACATTAGTAACATAGCCCCATTTAGGCCTAAGAGGAAGTGTCAACTATTACTTCCTTAACTGCTTAACACGTTACTTTGGCCATGTTGGTTTTCTAATGTTAATGAGCAATAATACAGACAATAAAGCCATGGAAATAGTATTGTGGCACATAATTTTATCGTCCACAGTCATATTTTAGGCATACAGTATAACTTAACTCGCAAGTTGTATAATAATTGTAGTGTTCCAGTAGCTGGGGTGTTCTGGTTGTTTGTAGGTAACTGTTTTATTTCCGTTGAGATCTTAATCAGTTGAGTGTCACTCCTCAAGCCCTATTTAAATATAAACTTCGGGTAACAAATGTAAAAAGCTACCTTTGTAATGGTAAAGACGGTTTCAATCTTTGACACACTGGTATGTTCTTAAAAAATTCAACCAATATACAGGGTGTATCAAAAAGAATCATCCGATTTGTCACGTCTATATTTCTGGGTGTAATAAACATCTACAATGAATTTTTGTTTTTGATGAACGGGGAACTCAAAAAGCTTTTTTCATACCTATTCATAGGTGTTCAATATACCCCACTTGAGATCCACGGCATATGTCAATGCTGTATTCAAATTGTTCCCACACTGCAGCGAGCATGTGTTGAGTTAGAGTTATAGCTTCCACGGCTGCTGTTATGCGATGTCTCAGTTCATCCGTACCCCAGGTTCTCACATTATGATGGTTCACCTTTCCATTTAAATGGAATGTTGCCTCGTCATTAAACACTAAGCGTGGAAGAAAACCGTCATCCTCCATATTGTCCAGAACGAAAGAACTCCACACGTTTTTATTTGTCACCATCACGAAGAGCTTTCAGTAGCTGAATTTTGTTTGGTTTCATGTGTAAACCTTGACGCAACACATACTAGACGGAAATCGGGAGCATGTTGAGCTGTCGAAGTGCACGGTGAACGGATTTCTGCGGACTCCTTGTGAAACTATGGCGGATGCGTTCGACGTCTGTGTCAGACACTCAGGGATGGCCCAGTGATTCGCCTTTACACAAACAACCTGTTTCTCGGAATTGTTCATGCCATCGTCTAATGCTCTGTACGAAAGTCTCGCTGAACAGTTATTGCTAACATGCACTGCGCAAAACATAGAACACAAAACGCTTTCTGTTGTCCAGACACCATTTTTACTTGAACTGAAATGGGCGCACACTGCTGCTACCTAGTGGGAACCACGTAAAACTCGAGAGTTTGCTCTTTCGAACAGTACGTTGTTCACGCACATATCTCAAATAACATAATAGTTACGATTTTTTTAAATCGGATGATTTCTTTAGATACACCCGGTATTGCTTCCGCCCAAAAATACCATGAAAGTAAAATTTGGGAGATTCGAGCTCACGCAGAAGATTAACAACATTCGTTCTTTCAGTGAAGCATTCGTAACTCGAACCGAAAATTGGAGAACTAACAGCTGTACACGAAGTACCCTCGGTAACACACCACACGTTCGGTTGAGGAGTATAGATTTTTATCAGGTGTGGATGTGAAAACGTTCTAAGTGCCATTTTTTCACAAAACGCGTTTTCAGTCCTATTGCGTTCTTGGCACTCTGTTTCATGTCCATAGACTAGATTCAGGCGTCGCAACATGTGTTAGTAAATGGCATATCGTCTGTGTGCCAAGCTGTGCTTCCATCTGGAGATTCAAGTGCCGTACGTCAAGGTCTCCTGTATTTAGCCTGGGATGGTTTCAAGAGGTGACACGCACAGCTTCTTGAGCTGCGACAGAAGTTTTTTAATTATAGAGAAACGAAGAAAGGTAAGCAAGAGCCTTGTTCCACAATATTTACACAAGATCGTTGAGTTAGCTAGAAACTCATTCCACGTAATTCCAAGGTATGTAACTGTCTTCTTTGCTTTTAAAGATGCATCTACAACACTGTTATCAATGCAGACGCCTAAAATGCCTAAATGTAGTATGATCGAAGTGCCTCATACTCATCCATCTAAAGTAGCTATTAAAAATTCTTACCCTGAACCGGAAGAGGGGACACATGTCAGTGTGTTCAAAAGGGGAAAGATCATGGCTGATGTATGCCATGCCGTACGTTATCTGAAGGCCAGTCATGTTTACCAGTTGCAAAAAGAAAGACCTGTTAACGATGATGCCATTTCTTCTCACCAGCACAGCCAGTTTTACAGTAAACTTTACATCATCTGATCTCAAGAAAGGTGTTGTATACGAAACAGAGGTCGCCCAGCACTGAGAGATGTTTTTCTTGAATTATTTTTTTTTAATCTCTTGTGACACATTTAAAAGATACGAGAAATGTTTCTGTTGACTACAGTTCTACTAGTTAAAATATTAGTTCTGTGTATAATAAAAAAAAGTAGTGCCTCTGTATTGATGTTACTTGAAACAAAAATTTTCATATTGACACTTAGAACCATTCCGTTTCTTTGCATTTGGGTCGTTACTTAATAAATTGTTTATTTTATAATTTGTCTCATTTTTTGCAGTGATGCGGTAGGCAACATAATTCTGTGGTATCATAATTCCATCTCAGTTTTTTGGGAACAATGCATAAAGAGAGATACATTTGTCTTTGCTTGTTGCGACAAATGTGAGATTTGGCACTTAGAAACTCTTCAGTCTTCACTCTTCATTTACATAGATGTCGAGTGGATCAGGGACGTCGAGTCGAGGTAGGCGCTGCAAACCAGGGTTAATTCGGCAAGGAAATATCACAGTTATTTGTCTTTGCCTTTCTTTTCATTCTATTTATGTACTGTGGCGTAGTTTCAGATATTTCCAGCAAATGGTGCAGCTTTCACATGGCTTTAAAACCACCAGTGGACAGCGAAATTCTTGTGCTCTACGGTGCGACTGGTCAGAATAGGCCTACTAGTTCTACGTATTACTGGTTCTGAAATATTAGTCTAACAGTATCCAAATAGTACACCCGGAAATGTCGCTCACCATGAAGTTTAAGTATCCTTGTTTCCCCATATTATCGGCGAAAGAGCCGGTTTGTAAATATTGCTTTCTCTACGGGTCCTGTATCTAATTTTAATCAGTATGGCTGCCCCATGTGTCTAAAATTGGATTTGATGTAGTTGTGATTACGCCAGAAGTCGACACAATGAATTGACGTAAACGTCTCGCAAGTTGCTCCGTTCAGCTTGGTTCCAGTATAGTGCCGCCTTTAGTGGCAGAGACAAGGCCGCGCAAAGCGACGTAACCGGTAAACGCCTTGTGTTGCGCCTGTTCTTGCCCTTATGTCACATTCCTGACAACATTTCCACCTTGTCTGAATTCTCTCAGGCTGCTACCACTCAGTTTTCCGCATTGAAATCCATTTTTCCCAGGACGCTCCTTCAAGCAGTTTACTGTTTTGCTGAACAACCTTTCGATACATCTAATTGAAAACGGTTGTTCCGTTATTGCTAATTCGAATTTCGATAGGGACAGTTTAGACTGCAGTTTTGTAGTTGATATTTTCATATTCTAAAAACGTACTTCAACCATCACATTGTTAAGCACGTTACTGATGATGTTTCCTCACAAGAATTTGTCTGGTGTCTACATGACAGGTACGTTGCTGCTAATAGTGACAAACAGAAATTTAAGAAAAGAAGCATAGCCTCAAATGAATAGCATGCGCAAATTATTTTTTTCAAGTGTTATATCTTTGTAATTGTGATAGAGCGAGGTCTGTAACTGTGCAGTGCGTGAATGAGAAGTGGAGAATATGCATGTTGTGGGGGCGAATCACATAAGCGGTTAATCTCGAATATGGTTCAAATGGCTCTGAGCACTGTGGGACTTAACATCTATGGTCATCAGTCCCCTAGAACTTAGAACTACTTAAACCTAACTAACCTAAGGACAGCACACAACACCCAGTCATCACGAGGCAGAGAAAATCCCTGACCCCGCCGGGAATCGAACCCGGGAACCCGGGCGTGGGAAGCGAGAACGAATCTCGAATAGTTGCAGTAACTGTCGAAGATATAAAAACAACGTTTTAGAAACAGGGTGCAGCGACTATATTGCTGTTATGGCAGATGCCCGGAATGTTTTTATTTGCCTGAATATTGAAGCCGCTATATGTACTTTTATAGCGGAATTCGCGAGTACTTAAAATCAGTACTGTAACGAAGTGATGACATAAACAGTGTGTCTCAAAAAGACAACCACAAATTTAAGGGACAGGTTCCTTATACAGAAATAAGTAAAAATGTCTGGTAAATGTAGGATCTAAAATGCATACCTTAGGGGGTTCGAGCACTTGTTCATCTTCGCATGTGTGAAACACATCTCTTCTACTACAAGATCTTTGCTATTTAGCAGAACTAATGTAATCCGCTTGCTATTACATACGACCTGCACTTACGAGCCTTCGCTGAAGGACGTGCTCAGTATGGTGCCCTTCCATTGTAAGGCAAGCTTCTGTCCGGCGTCTTAGGAAATCAAGCACACTTATAAATTCCAGCAAGCACTGATGACGGGTTCTTGCAATATTTGTACATAATTAATGGGGCTAGTGTACAGGAAGGTGTCAGATGTCTCCAAGGGACTGGTGTACACGAAATATGTCAAGTGTCTCCAAGGATTAAGACCAGGGAAACGTGGTGGCAAATTTATTTTGCAATTTTATTGCCCATTATTTGCCTGTGCGATGTGTCCTCGGATATTTCGGAGGAAATTGACCAGTACTCGGTATGCAATCAACCAAATCTCCAGCCATTCTTGGAATGGTACCTTCCCTAGGAGGACAGGTAAGTCGTTTGGTCAATCGCCAATAATTCCTGCTCATACACTGATTGAATATCGGCGCTGATGCCTTGCTTCTTCAACTGCATGTGGATTCCCATCAGCGCATATACGTTGGTTATGAAAATTGACAGTCCCATCTCTCATGAAACCAGCCTCGACGGTGAATAGAATCATTGTTGTGAAAAGTAACTCTTCATCACGTCTTTCCAACAGCCATTGTCTGAATTTCATTTTAGCAAGCCGATCTTGTGGCCGATGGACTGTGCATGATACATGGTTATAGCAGCTGTTCATGCAGGACCGCCTAGACCAAAGGGTAACTAACCAGGATAGATGCAAAAATTCTACATACAATAGTTGCAAGATCGTCTTCCACACTTTGCAGTACTTTCTGCACCACAACAGGAATACATAGGCTTGACGGTTGCATCCAGTTGCCAAACGGCCACAGATGTCATGTCTGCCTGGACTGTGCGGCTGGTCCAGGCGGGGGTTCGAGTCCTCCCTCGGGCAAGGGTGTGTGTGTTTGTCTTTAGGATAATTTAGGTTGAGTAGTGTGTAAGCTTAGGAACTGATGACCTTAGCCGTTAAGTCCCATAAGATTTCACACACATTTGAACATTTTTTTTGTCATGTCTGCCACTTCCCGTTGGGGACAGTAGGCTTCTGTTATGCCGGTAAGTGCAAAGACAATGTAAAACAATTTCATACATTTGTTTAAACACGTTAGAAAGATTGTATGATTAAAACACATTAGAAGTATTGTATGTACTAACCAGTGTTAACTGCACGCTTGAATCCATGGACAGTAACAGAAAAATGTGTCATTTGTTTACTGCATTCTGCTGATCGGTCGTAATAGCATAGAGATTGCTGTAGATGGGAGATGGTGCGAAAAGTGGCAGTTGACCCTAAATAACGAAAAGTGTGAGGTCATCCACATGAGTGTTAAAATGAACTCGTTAAACTTCGGTTACACGATAAATCAGTCTAATCTAAAAGCCGGAAATTCAACTAAATACCTAGGTATTACAGTTACGAACAACTTAAATTGGAAGGAACACATAGAAAATATTGT
Organism: Schistocerca serialis cubense; assembly: GCF_023864345.2. Taxonomy (NCBI): domain Eukaryota; kingdom Metazoa; phylum Arthropoda; class Insecta; order Orthoptera; family Acrididae; genus Schistocerca; species Schistocerca serialis. The sequence continues at coordinate 289,589,291 of NC_064638.1, forward strand.
GGGGAAGACTAACCAAAGACTGCGTTTTATTGACAGGACACTTAGAAAAGTAACAGATCTACTAAGGAGACGGCCTACACTACGCTTGTCCGTCCTCTTTTAGAATACTGCTGCGTGGTGTGGGACCCTTACCAGATAGGACCGACAGAGTACATCGAAAAAGTTCAAAGATTGGCAGCACGTTTTGTATTATCGCGAAATATGGGAGAGAGTGTCACAGAAATGATACAGGATTTGGCTGGACATCATTAAAAGAAAGGCGTTTTTCGTTGCGACGGAGTCTTCTCACGAAATTCCAATCACCAACTTTCTCCTCCGAATGCGAAAATACACTCCTGGAAATTGAAATAAGAACACCGTGAATTCATTGTCCCAGGAAGGGGAAACTTTATTGACACATTCCTGGGGTCAGATACATCACATGATCACACTGACAGAACCACAGGCACATAGACACAGGCAACAGAGCATGCACAATGTCGGCACTAGTACAGTGTATATCCATCTTTCGCAGCAATGCAGGCTGCTATTCTCCCATGGAGACGATCGTAGAGATGCTGGATGTAGTCCTGTGGAACGGCTTGCCATGCCATTTCCACCTGGCTCCTCAGTTGGACCAGCGTTCGTGCTGGACGTGCAGACCGCGTGAGACGACGCTTCATCCAGTCCCAAACATGCTCAATGGGGGACAGATCCGGAGATCTTGCTGGCCAGGGTAGTTGACTTACACCTTCTAGAGCACGTTGGGTGGCACGGGATACATGCGGACGTGCATTGTCCTGTTGGAACAGCAAGTTCCCTTGCCGGTCTAGGAATGGTAGAACGATGGGTTCGATGACGGTTTGGATGTACCGTGCACTATTCAGTGTCCCCTCGACGATCACCAGTGGTGTACGGCCAGTGTAGGAGATCGCTCCCCACACCATGATGCCGGGTGTTGGCCCTCTGTGCCTCGGTCGTATGCAGTCTGATTGTGGCGCTCACCTGCACGGCGCCAAACACGCATACGACCATCATTGGCACCAAGGCAGAAGCGACTCTCATCGCTGAAGACGACACGTCTCCATTCGTCCCTCCATTCACGCCTGTCGCGACACCACTGGAGGCGGGCTGCTCGATGTTGGGGCGTGAGCGGAAGACGGCCTAACGGTGTGCGGGACCGTAGCCCAGCTTCATGGAGACGGTTGCGAATGGTCCTCGCCGATACCCCAGAAGCAACAGTGTCCCTAATTTGCTGGCAAGTGGCGGTGCGGTCCCCTACGGCACTGCGTAGGATCCTACGGTCTTGGCGTGCATCCGGTCCCAGGTCGACGGGCACGTGCACCTTCCGCCGACCACTGGCGACAACATCGATGTACTGTGGAGACCTCACGCCCCACGTGTTGAGCAATTCGGCGGTACGTCCACCCGGCCTCCCGCATACCCACTATACGCCCTCGCTCAAAGTCCGTCAATTGCACATACGGTTCACGTCCACGCTGTCGCGGCATGCTACCAGTGTTAAAGTCTGCGATGGAGCTCCGTATGCCACGGCAAACTGGCTGACACTGACGGCGGCGGTGCACAAATGCTGCGCAGCTAGCGCCATTCGACGGCCAACACCGCGGTTCCTGGTGTGTCCGCTGTGCCGTGCGTGTGATCATTGATTGTACAGCCCTCTCGCAGTGTCCGGAGCAAGTATGGTGGGTCTGACACACCGGTGTCAATGTGTTCTTTTTTCCATTTCCAGGAGTGTATTTTGTTGACACCTACCTACATAGGGAGGAACGATCACCAAGATAAAATAAGGGACATCTGAGCTCGTACGGAAAGATATAGGTGTTCATTCTTTCCGCGCGCTGTACCAGTTTGGAATAATAGAGAATTGTGAAGGTGGTTCGATGAACCATCTGCCAGGCACATACAAGTGATTTGCAGAGTATCGATGTAGATGTTACACAGTAGCGAAGACTAACAAGTGCTCATAGCTCAAGAGGTATGCATTTTAGAGCCCATATTTACTGAGCTTTTTATCTTGTTTTGGTTCATGCTACCAACTCGTAAAGTATGGAATACTTTTTTTTTCAACACGCTGTATTTTTAAGACCAAGACTGGTGACACAGTGCAGATTTCGTGCGCTAATCGCTCTTTGCGCGACAAATCAGTCATTAGTAGACGAAAAGGATGGTTAGGGTCTCACATACTGTCGACGGCGATGTTGATAGCGATGGAGGAGAAGATGAAATTGGGGAAGGAAACTGACCTTGTCCTTTGCAAGAGCCGGCTTGTGCGTTACAATCTGAAGCTGTGTGACGGGCCGGAGGTTTGAACCGCCGTCTTCCAGAATGCGAGACCGGCTTCTTATCACTGCTCTGCTTCGCTCTGTGGTAGACGAGAACAACAGTTCTGATGAGACATGTGCTACTACTGAATTTTTCTGACTCTTCATACGCGATTAGTACTCTTCAGTACAGTATGTGTAACTGGAGTAAAGTGGCTCGCTTTGAAACTTTTCACATGCGATTCACAAGACCGGCAGGCTCCGCCATAGATGATGTCATGGTGTTTTAACTTACATAGTTCCGCCACAGTGATGAATTGAGGAGGTACTGCGACTTCAGCCGGGAAGAAAACTATTTTCCGCTGTGTTCCGTGCGAAGCTGGCTGGTGCTGTAAAAGAATTCCCGCGCTAGCGTTCCAGAGTATAAATGCGTATGAGCAGGTTTCCGTTTGCTCTGTATTGCGTGCCTGCTTTGCGAATTGCTTTGATTCAACGGCGCCGTTTGCGCACGCACGTTTTCGCGTGGTGTCGCTTATCATAAAAGATTAGCCCGTCATCTCACATCTAACTATAAAAGCATCGTGATAAGTTCATAGTTCTCTTGCGATAGCGTATTACGATAAGCATAACGTTATCAGATTTAGATACATTGCTGTATATAAGCCGCATGGTGCTCCGGTGCTTCAGTATTTCTCCGTAGATCCTTGTAGAGTGGGGTTTCCTAAACTGTTAATAACATGACATTTTTGTTTTTCGAGATTTTGACGATACTAGTTTTTTTAAATTTTGTTGTGATTTCTCTGTTAGCAGTTATGATTTAAAATTGAAGTAATCACTGCATAGTCGGCTGCGGTGGTCTCGCGGTTCTAGGCGCGCAGTCCGGAGCCGCGCGACAGCTACGGTCGCAGGTTCGAATCCTGCCTCGGGCATGGATGTGTGTGATGTCCTTAGGTTAGTTAGGTTTAAGTAGTTCTAAGTTCTAGGGGACTGATGACCACAGCAGTTAAGTCTCATAGTGCTCAGAGCCATTTGAACCATTTGAATCACTGCATAAAATAAGTTTTTCTCATTTAAAAAAAAAATTATTAACTTTCAAAATAAACAAGGTATTTCATAAAGAGGTCGATGATTCTCAAAGGGTTCCGTGAGCGGAAAACTTTGGGAACTCATTGTGTATTGCAATGAAAAAAGGTTATCGTCCTGTCGTAATATGCTTCCTACTTCTCATTGGAATCAATCCTTTACTACGCTTTGGAGTAGTTGCAGGTTGGAAAGAGTGATGTCAGAAATAATATTTTTTTTATTAATTTACACGTGTTCACAAACAGGCGATATACCGTGGAGAATCGTAAGTTTAGGAATGAAGGGGATCTGTAGTCTGATTACAGACCAAATTGACGCGAAACAAATAGCCGAGAACAATTGTCTGTGTGTTGTATGTCAGACTTTTCCTGCTTTTCAGCTCTAATACCTTCTGTGGAGCCCTGCAAATTCAAAACATTGTGGCCGCCAGGAAAGGACGGCGGTCGTAGCGTGTTTTGCGAGGGGCCGGCAGGGCAGTGCTGAGGACTACGTCTTGCCCCGAGTTGTACAGGCAGTACCACCCTTTGTGTGATGAAATTATGCGTTCCTCTTCAGTCGTATAACTACTCACTGTCGGCAGACAGTCTCTTGCAGCGCGACCGAATCGTACGTAAACGGTGCGCGCGATGGGACAATCTCAGAAAATGCCCAGCAGATCAGCAAGTAGCACCTTACTTTCTAAGAGCGGCCTTAGGGAAGTGGCCACAAACTGGAAGGACATCGCTCAACCTAAAAAAAGAACTGATTCTTCCATGAAAAACCTCTTCCGCGGTTTCAGAATATTTTACAGGCACAAATTTGTTTAGAACTGCGATACTTAAAAGTCAGACGTTCCAAATCTGCTGAATAATGTGGATATTTCGACAATTCTTAATTCAAATCCCCATGTTTTCACGTGAGAAAGCTCCTTTATGGGAATCTGGCATTATTATACATGAAATGTATTCGAAATTGTGAATATGGACAACCATCAGCTGTATAACTGAATGATGACAAAATTTATACGGAACCGGGACCCGAACCCGGATTTCCCGCTTATCGCGAGGGGTTACCTTTTGTCTACCTGAGCACGACTCACGCCCAGACCCCGAACATCCATATGTCTATGACCTCTACGCATACATTCATTATGTATATGCATGCATACTTGCATGCTCAAAGGAACTGGCACTGCGGGGACTATAGCCATTATGAAATACATGTAAAGTATTCGCAGTTGCGAATATGGACAACCGTCAGCTGTATAATGGAACGATGACAATTGTTTACAGATGATGCTTCGTTTATCGTCTAGTAAAGTCATCAGAAGATCAAAACAAATTGAAAAACGATTTAGTAAAGATACCTGTATGGTGCGAAAATTGGCAGTTGCCACTAAATAATGAAAGTGTGTGATCATCCACATGAGTGCTAAAAGGAACCCGTTAAACTTCGGTTACGCGATAAATCAGTCAAATCTAAAGGCCGTAAATTCAAATAAATGCCTAGGAATTACAATTACGAACAACTTAAACTGCAAAAACACATAGAAAATGTTGTGTGGAAGACTAACGAAAGACTGCGTTTTAGTGGCCGAACACTAAGAAGATGCGGCTGATCTACTAAAACGACTCCCCACGCTTGTCCGCCCTCTTTCGGAGTACTGGGTCGTTGTGTGGGATCCTTGCCAGATAGGTAGGATTAAAGGAGTACATCGAGAAAGTTCAAAGGAGAGCAGCACGTTTTATATGGTCGGGAAGTAGGTGAGAGAGTGTCACGGAAATGATTCAGTATTTGGGGTGGATACCATTAAAACAAAGGCGTTTCTCGTTGCGGCGGGGTCTTCTCACGAAATTTCAATCACCAACTTTAACTTTCTCCTCCGAATGCGAAAATAAGTTTTTGACGCCGATCTGCACAGGGAGAAATGTTCAGCACAATAAAGTAAGGGAAATCAGAGCTTGCTGTTAGATAGTGGAATAATGGAGAGTTATTGTTAAGGTGGTTCGACGAACCCTCTGCCAGGTGGAATCTGTACTCGTACATCCATTATGTATATTCCCGTACAGGTGAGACATTTTACTTGAAAGTCGCTTGCCCCCTGTCAGCGGATAAATACGATAGTGCAGTGCCTTTGTTATTCCGAATTAACGATGCAGTGTTCCTTTGGGCATGTACGCATGTCCAAAGGAACTTTGTATCGTGATTTGGAATAACACAAGCACTGCTATACCGTACTGGCATTATTGTTACACTGATCTTTGTGTAGTATTCGGCAGTTATTCTTTTGTCCTTTGCAAGTCAAAAAATAGCAGTCGTTTTTCACGACGTTTTCTTCTTCGCTTGACTTGACGAGGTTATTACAGTAAATAATTTTGTTTCTTTCTCTTTAAAAAATATTTTCTTTATTATGTCTCGTCCATTTTTAATAAATATCTTAAAAAATAGTCCTTTTTTTATCAGTTACAGATCTGCTTTTATGTTGCGGTACAATTCTTCGTTACTTCCACTCATCTTTCCCCACCTCTCAGCTTCGAACCCAAGATTTCTGGTCCGTATTTCCGCCTTTTTCTAATGTCTATTAGACCTCTCTTTACCGATTATGTTCATTGTTCCAGCTGTATAGAAGTATTCAGGTTTGACATTGCAACCAAATGATTTAATTTAGATTCATACCACAACTTTTTCATGCTACATGTTTCTTTAATTAGCTGTTAAGCGATTTTATTCTCGCATGCTCTTTAATTGCAGTTTACTTCTATCCGTTCTCTTGTGTTATTTCTGCCACTTTCTTGCATAACCTTTTCGACTTAACTCTTCAAACCAAGAGGGTCATCGTGGATATTGGTTATAAACTTAGTCCCTGAGAACAACGGAAGAAATGACTAAAGAAGAAAGAGGCAGTAAAAAAGAAAGCATTTAGGCGTGCAGGATGATAAAGCACGGCTACGGACAATACTAATTATGAACCTGGCTGTTGCTATGAAGTGTCATGCCTCCATACGTTTGTTGGTATTATCTGAAATTGTGAACTTGATTTTCTGAAATTGAGCGTTTTTAAAATGTTTTGACCCTCTATCTCATGAGTTATTACATATATCTACATCAGATTATTCACTTTGCTACATCTCAGTATATGCAGTTACTGAAACGTCAAAATACTTCTATGTCTAACGGTTTTTTACTTACAGAGGGGAAAATTGGAGTTTTTAAAGGAAGAAATTGAATGTAATTAAAAATGGTAACTAATTAGTTATTTGTCTGTAAGTTCTGTATCTAGTTCAGTAATCCAGAAAAGGGGTTATACAATACTTCCTAAAATTTTAAGTATCTATCTGTGAATGTTTCTGAGATGATGGGTCGTCAATATTGCAGTTTTATTATTGCAGGTATAGGCTTTAAATTCTCACCTTAAAATATAACCTTCATTTGTTTCTTTCCTTCTGATTACGAGGTATAGAAGTTTGCTTAAAGTGCGCCTTCTTGCCGTACAGTTCGGGATAAGCTGCAATATTCGACAGTTACGATATTTTTGAAAAAAAAAAGGCCTAGGGATAAAACGATTCTAAAAAGTTTATTTATTTCCGGTATTCCGCACAGACGTAAATGGGCAGTTCTTGAGTGACTTGGAAACTAAGTTTTTAATACTAATCAATCTCTTCCTTAATACTTTTTGCTTGCTCTCGTTTAATCTGACCATGCTGTAATGATGACCACCCTTGCGAAAGACTTAGAATTTAATTTTGTGACCGAATTTTTATCCCGAATTTAATTTTGTCACCGAATTTTCATCCCAACGCCGCATCACCACAAGTCACGCTTTGTGTATGTGTGTGTGTGTGTGTAATTTAATTCTCTACTGTTTTTTTACAAAGGGAAGTCGATATTCAAATAGTCAAGTATGGAATCTCCTTGAAAATGAAACCTCGCTACAACATAACAGTCGTCTTTAATTAACATTCGATAGTCAAGTATGGAATCTCCTTGAAAATGAAACCTCGCTACAACATAACAGTCGTCTTTAATTAACATTCGATCTGAGTTTCGCATACGCGCGCTTCCCTCTCTCTGAAAAGCTATCTGACCTTTACGCTATCTGATACCACGAGCAGACGAGATTGCACGTAAGGAACTCCTTCATAGCACTTTAAATTCGTACGATAATAAGTAGGATTCTTACGTTCTTAAAGGGATGCGAAAAGTAAAGCCGTTCATGTTATTATCAAGAATGACGTGCTAGGTTGAAGTGAGGACAAGCAGCAAACGATAGGATTGAAAAGCTGCATCAAACCAGCCTTAGCATTGATAGTCAAAACAACAAAAGGTATAATGTAAATCTGTCTTTCCACTGAAAATCAATTGCCATTACTCCGCTCGTCGAGGTGGCAACTGACGATACTATAAAGGTGCTGTGCCTGGGGGTGTCTGATTCAAGTTATCGTGTTTTAAGATATTTTCATCTCGAGTATTCGATGGAAAGCCCAGGAGAGGAGGTTGTGCACTATTACTGACTGTCAGACGTAGCGGCTAAGTCTTTGCGTAAATCCCATGTGAGTCATGTGTAGCGATGAGCCACGGCGTACGATGAGGTAAATCTGACGGATGCCAGGAGCCCTGTATATGCCTATCATGTCTGTGTAGTGCGATAGCTTGGAGCTGTTTTTTCTGGTTTGTAGGCCTACCATAGTTTTGATTTAGATCGCAATGAACGAAGGCGTTTGTGGAAACATTCTAGACAATATCATGTTTGCACAGTGTGGCAAAGGCATGGTATAACAGTTCTTATGCATCAACATGAAAATGCTGTTCTCCTGAAAGCAAAGCAAGGTCGTTGCATCACGGCTTGAAAAAAATCGTATAGATTTTCTAAGCAAACTTCCCTTTCTTCCCGACCTGGACACCATTGAAGATACGTGGAACGAAGTAATGAAGGTAGTCTGCGGACCAATTGCACTAAAAAATACGCCCACAACAATTCAACGTTTGCTAGGAAGAAAGAAAACTAGTTCCTCCTCCATCTTATCTGAAATTAATAAACTGTTTTCCCCGAAGATTATACACAATACAGTAACAAAAAGAAATTCTACGGATCATTAGTTTAATGACCGAAGTCCCTGGAATGAAAAGTTATACGTGTCGGGAGATCTTGATCCACATAGTGCATCGCTCCGCTATGACTGTGAAACACACTACATGGTGATCAACCGTACTACAAATGTACGCAGTCTTGCTCTTGCATTGATGCCAGCACAGAGCTTGACTCCATTTCAACAGTAATTGTCACGAGGCAATAAGTTTTCGTTATGGTAGCGTACTCTTCCTTGTACCCAACAGGATATAGTCGAGAAATATTCATTATACTGAAACGAGAAACGCGTGGATATCACTTTGTATGTAAAAATGCTACAATTTGTAAAGCTTGATGGAAATCATCTGTGGACAGACGCTGTGAATTATTTTTATTTGACTCTGATGCATAAACTAATTTTCCCAGCAGCGAATAAAATAGAAGAGCAGAGAATATCTCCGTCGAGAAATTTTGATAACGCTTCCTGAAAAGTAGCTTCACTGGATAGTACGTCCGTGACAGTGATTATGCAGTCGAAAACTTGAGAGTAGATCGACTGGTGATTTGGTAAGGTTTCTATACGATGTTGAAAAGCGGTTACTTGCAACACGGCAGCTCATGCAGGTAGTCGTCAGTTGCTGTCCTTCAGAGGATGTTTTTTTCAGAAAAATTTTGCAACACATGTTCGAGTCGAAGAAATTTGAAACGCAGCTTTGTGCCATTCATTGTTTTGTCTTTATGCCATTCTTTAACGCCTGTTAAGAACTTAATTCTTATCTTTGCTACGAGTAGGGTACATTTATGGCAAAAAATACACAATTCAACCGTACCTCTTAGGCTTCATATGTCTAATTACTTCATTGTGCGTTGTGTTACTTCAACTTTTACGCTTCGGATGCACTCAGAGTATCGCCTCCTTTTTATTCGCTGCAGAAATATTTATTATTGTGCATCCTACGTGCGGGATTATCTCTTTCTGATAATGTGCCCCCTCGTATTCAGCTAGCCTGGTTGGGTGTGACATGTCTCACAGACGGTTGTTCGCACACGAGTTGCTTACAGCGTCCGGCTTTAGGCACAGTTACAGACCCTGTCTTTTAAGAAACCCAAATTTAATAGAATTTTCGTATTAATTTCTTAAGGCAACGCCTGATTTCGGAGCAATGCCAGCCACCGATCCAGTACTTAGTCTGATATTAATTCTTTATTGTGGTCATAGACTAACCAGTCTTTCACGAAGGGGGGGGGGGGGGGGGGTGATGGTTTGGAAATGAGGGGTACCGACAGAACCATCGATGTAACGAAAGTGACGTAAATGAGAACTGACGTACATTTTCAATAGCTTTGGCCGTTCTTGCGCACTACGTGTTGAAAACATATGTTCCCGTCTGAACAAATTTTAAACCACTAAATAGAGTTCAGTATTTTAATACTGAAGATTTTTTCGTTTTGCTATAAAAGAGCGTTCGATGTAGTACAAAACTGTAAACTGATAAGAATTTTGATTGTGTTCTGCATAGCCTGATGCTTGGAGTTAAACTTCGAGCACAGCTTTCACATGAAAGCCAGCTAGTTTTAAGCATGAATCCTTTTACGCTTAAAAAATAATTTGGTGTATGAAACTGGTCGGTTATTCTTTTTCTCGTCACGCCAACAACAATAAGTATGTACGTTCGCAGTTTTTTGCAGCTGGAATCAGTTTCCACAAAATTATTAATACGTGCTATGGGATGCAAGTATTTGCATAACTTTTCAGAGTAGAATGAAATAGAGAGTCCGAAGCTGTTAACCTTACACGACTTTCACTTTTTGGACTTCGGTGTGACACTGGCCGCTGTGGCGATACCGCCCGGATAAATTTTTAAGTTTCGACGTAATAACGTGGTCGCGGCCGTATGTACTGGTCCAGAGACGGATGCAGAAAGGTGAAAAGAGCCCCAGTCAAGGCATTCGGCTTGGCGAGAGGATCAAGTCAGTCTGGCCAGAACCTTGCCAACGGAAAACCTGAATCTCTCGCCTTTCTGGAAGAACTAGTTTGACAGCCACAAAGAGATGGGCGCAGTGCTACCTACCGGAACCCCCGTACAGAATCGAACCCTACCTGCGGTAGTTGCTGTGTGCCGTATCTTACCAAGTGTACGTCCGTGTCGTTCTTCGCTGTCAGCTGACAGAGCACGGACATTTCTCATGTATAAAAGAAGAAAAGTGAACGTGAGAAACTGAAGTGATTTAAAAGATGAGTGTCATACCTGCCCAGTTATACGAGATCACGGTAGTGCAGGTGCATCCAGCATTGGTGTAGCTAGTCAGATCGTGGTGGTGATAGGTATTCTCATCACAAGATTTGGCCAAAAAGGGCCGGGAAGGTGGCGGCGTGACGTGCAGTTACCGATCACCAGACTGCGCAAATGCCGTGGGTTAAGTTCCGAACTCCTTCGTTGTACCTCAGGGACAACGAAATGTATTCGTAGTCCGCAACTCGTGGTCGTGCGGTAGCGTTCTCGCTTCCCACGCCCGGGTTCCCGGCGGGGTCAGGGATTTTCTCTGCCTCGTGATGACTGGGTGTTGTGTGATGTCCTTAGGTTAGTTAGGTTTAAGTAGTTCTAAGTTCTAGGGGACTTATGACCATAGATGTTAAGTCCCATAGTGCTCAGAGCCATTTGAACCATTTTTTTGAAATGTATTCGTAGTTGCGAATGTGGACAACCATCAGCTATATAATGGAATGACGACAGTGAAAATTTGTGCCGAAGCGGAACTCGATCCCGCATGTCCCTTTTATCGTGAGCGGTCGCCTTACCATTAGGCTACCCGAACACTACTCTCGGCCAGACCCAAACTTCCAAACGTCGTCATCCATGTGTCTACAACCTGCAGTCGTACATCCCTTGTGTATATTCCCGTACCGGGAAGACATTTTGACTGAAAGTCGCTGGGCTGGCGGATAAATACGATGTTGCATTTTCTGTGTTGTTCAGAAGTACGATGCAAAATTCCTTCGGAAATGCATGCTTGTGCGAAGGAACTGTGCATCGTACTTCTGAAAAATACAGGCACTGCAATATCGTATTTATCGGGGGTGACCCGTGGGTCCCGTGGGGACATAGTAGTTGGCCACCCACTTCGTGTAATTTTATAGCTGTAGGCTATTTGCCGGTAACAAGATTTACCCTCTCAGGCTCTTTCATTCAACACCTCTACTCAGCAGCACTATAATGCTATAATCACAGTTATCCAGTACTGACGCGATGCAGATTCAGTCGTGAGACTTCACAACAGGACAGACGAGGCCATTGGAAAACTAGAGCAGCATGAGGTGTGCGGTGCGAGTCTTCTGACACGGGGACCGAAGACCACAGTGATAATGGTAAAACTGAGTTCAGTCACACTAATTCCTCTTTGAAGTAGAATAATACACACATCGAAAAAAGTTTAGCATCGCCTTGGTTCCGAGAGTTCCGGAACCCGTACAGAAAACTGGAATAGAGATCCAAATAAACATCATTTTCGCACTTTTTATTGCTCATGAAAACCACACATTGCATGTTGTACCACCATACAGCGAGACCTTCAGAGGTGCTGGTCCAGATTGCTGTACACACCGGTACCTCTAATACCCAGAAGCAAGTCCTCTTGCATTGATGAATGCCTTTATTCGTCGTGGTATACTATCCATAAGTTCATCAAGGCACTATTGGTCCAGATTACCCAATCCTCAACGGCGATTCGGCGTAGATCCCTCGGAGTGGTTGGTGGGTCACGTCGTCCATAAACAGCCGTTTTCAATCTATCCCAGGCATGCTGGTCACATTAGTCGAGCGATGCCGTTATCCTGAAGGAAGTCGTTCACAAGATGTGCACGATGGGGGCGCGAATGGTCGTCCATGAAGACGAATGCCTCGCCAATATGCTGCCGATATGGTTGCAATATCGGTCGGAGGATGGCATTCACGTATCGTACAGCCGTTACGGCGTCTTACATGGCCATCAGCGGCGTATGTCTGCCCCACATAATGCCAACCCAAAACAGCAGGGAACCTCCACTTTACTGCACTCGCTGGGCAGTGTGTTTAAGGCGTTCAGCCTGACCGGGTTGCCTGCAAACACGTCTCCGACGATCGTCTGGTTGGAGGCATGTGCGACATTCATCAGTGAAGAGAACGTGATGCTAGTTCTGAGCGGTCCCTTGGGCATGTTGTTGGGCCCGTCTGTAATGCGCTGCATGGTGTCGTGGCTGCAAAGACGGGCCTCGCCATGGACATCGAAAGTGTAGTTGCGCATCATCAGCCAATGGCGCACAGTTTGAGTCGTAACATGACGTCCTGTGGCTGCACGAAAAAAAATTATTAACCATGGTGCCGTTGCTGTCAGGTTCCTTCGACCCGTAATCCGTAGGCAGCGGTCATCCACTGCAGTAGTAAACCTTGGGCGGCCTGAGCGAGGTATGTCATCGACAGTTTCTGTCTCTCTCTATCTCCTCCATGTCCGAACAACGTCGCTTTGATTCACTCCGAGACACCTGGACATGTACCTTGTAGAGAGCCCTTCCTGGCACAAAGTAACAATGCGGACGCGATCGAACCGCGGCATTGACCGTCTAGGCATGGTTGAATTACAGACAACACAACCCGTGTACCTCCTTCCTGGTGGAATGACTGGAACTGATCGACTGTCGGACCCCCACCGTCTAATAGGCGCTGCTCATGACACGGTTGTTTACATCTCTGGCCGGGTTTAGTAATATCTCTGATATCTGTGATACAATATCCACAGTCAACGTCTATCTTCAGGAGCTCTGGAAACTGGGGTGATGCAAAACTTCGTTGATGTGTTTATAAGACACTTCCGGACAACCGCGCGCGTTACAATGCCGCTTCCGAGGTTCGAGGAAGCTTGTCAGTCCCGGATCGAATCCACCCAGCGGCTTAACGACGGGGGCCAGCTAACCGGACAATGTGGGTGTGGTTTTTAGGCGGTTTCCCTCATACCACCCGGTAAATACCCTGCTAGTATCCAAATCCCGACTCAGTTACGCAACTCGCAAACATTTCCAAAGTGTTCTTCCGCCTTCCAATGGAAAAAAATTAGATGCTATGGGACGGGGTTCACAAAATCCGCGCAGCTTTTGGGGGCGGGGGTTGGGGGGTGGGGGTACATGAAGGGCATCCGGCCGCTCTCTACAACTAACACTGCCCAATCCAGATTAACTTGGGATAAGGCGAAGAAGAAAAAGAAGTAGAAGAATGATATATCTAACGTTTAAAACCTGTTGACACGGGAGCAGAGGCAGGCGAATGTGACCAAGTTTTATGATAGCGGTGTTCAGAGTGAACAAATTGCTGAAGCAAAAGTATTCCCGAGCGGATAAAGTATCGCTGCTGTGGGGAGGAAAAAGTTATTTAACACTACGAGGTAAGAGAAAACAGACTACAATGAGCGTGTACTGACGAATCACGTAAAGATCAACGCTCGTTGAACTTCATAGCTCTTACCAAATAAATCAGGCCTCTGCAGAGACGTTAACAATCGTTCGCAACCAGAAAACAGTAATACTATCAAATATAACAGTAAAAAAAAAAAAACTACTTGCCCTTAATTTGCCACAGTAGAAGAAAGTTCTGCAGGTAAAAAATATTTGATCAGGTTTGTTGAAACTAAATTCGTGCGTTTAATGTTAATATAAACATAAGAATCCATGTTTGATATTCCCAATAGGTATTAATAAATAATACCACCTTAACAAATATTGTTTTTAATATAGACGCACGTAAAGGTAATGGTATAAAGACGAAATGAAAAGACAGATATGCTCCCTCCTAAGGAAACTCCTGAAAATAGTCAGTTGGTGCTTGCGGGCAGAATTAAAATCTGCTGTTCGCATTACAGTAAACAGGTTCAGCGTTCGGGAGGGGGGGGGGGGGGGAAATGATAGAATGACAATAATAAGTGTTCAGCCTCTTAACAGCTGGCACCAAGGCTAGGCGTGAAAGTAAGGTCGTGAATGCGACAACGCTTTGCTTTTGCTTCATATGTCTCTAGACGTGGAAGTAATTAAAAAAGAAAGGTACAAAATGGTTCAAAGGGCTCTGAGCACTATGGGACTTAACATCTGAGGTCATCAGTCCCCTAGAACTTAGAACTACTTAAACCTAACTAACCTAAGGACATCACACACATCCATGCGCGAGGCAGGATTCGAACCTGCGACCGCAGCAGTCGCAGGGTTCGGGACTGAAGCGCCTAGAACCGGACGGCCACCGCTGCCGGCAGGAAGGTACAAAAACTACTCATGTACAGAGGATTATTGTGATTGAGTTATGGAAAGAAGCAGGAAAGCGCAGCTGTTTGTAGTATGAGAATCACAAAAGGTAGCAATTACTGGATTAGGACCATCAAAGGACACTGCATTAATTGACGTCCCCGGATAAAACTATAACTATTCGTTAAATGTACACGCAACTACGAATAATAACAGCCATCAGCTGTGGAATGGGATGACAACAATGAAAATTTGTGCCGGACCGGGACTCGAACCCGGATTTCCAGCTAACCGCGAGCGATCGCCTTGCCATTTAGCTATCCGCGCATGACTCACGGCCAGACCCAGACTTCCACATGTCATCAACCACGCGTCTACGACCTGGACTCGTGCGTCCATTATGTACATTCCAGTACAGGTCTGACGTTGTACTTGAAGGTCGCTTGCCCGGCATCGCCAGGGAAATACGATATTGTAGTGCCTGTGTTATTCTGATTACGATGGAAAGTAATGCATGCCTGTTCAAAGGAACTTTGAATCGTAATCAAAATAATACAGGCGTTGCAATATCGTACTATAACTATTATTCTAAGTTAAAAGTGGAGATTACTTCACTTCATTGCTGTGGGAAAATGAATTTTTGGTGGTAAATCAGCGAGCTTTTGAAAAATGTAGAAGGATGAATACTTCAGACAGAGATGAAGAAAATACTGAAACACACTGAGTTGCACCTTCATATTAGACACTGCGAAAGCGTGCTGAAAAAATGCCTCCGAATATTTTATGTCGAAACTCTTACAGATTTTTAAATAAAACAGACGCATTCTGTAACTATAATCTTCACTTATACATACTTGTAGCCCTCTGCCGCAAGAGGATCCAAATTGTAATGTGTGAAATGGCGGTTTCTGCGGTCACTATTTCGGTGCGCGAGAACCAGCGTGCTTTAATCGAGTTTCGAATTCCAAAGGTTCGTCTGCACATGGAGCACCTTCTCCTTCAGCGTGACAGTTCCAGTCAACACCCAAGCGCTGCAACATCTGCAACAACCCGACGCCTTGGGTTCACTGCCATCGGTCATCCTCCGTACAGTTCCGACTTGAGCCCGTCCCATATTCATCTGTCCCAAAATCTGAAATAAAACATTCGAGCACTTCACTTTCATAGTGATCAAGCTGTACAAGCAGTGGTGAGGTTGTGGCTCCGTCAACAAACTCAAACATTCTATAGTGACCGTATCAACAAAGTGGTGTCTCGTTGGGAGAAATGTGTTCGTTACCAGGGTGACTTTGTTGAGAAATAAATATGTAGACATGAAGAATAAAGATGTAGAATGTTAAAAACGTTTGCTTTAATTTTAAGTTTTTACATAAAAAAGTTGGAGGCATTAATTCTTAGCACGTCCTTGTATTATGGCCCCAGATTCACGTGAAATGTTCAAATCTCCTAGCTTCTTTCTTCAACCGTTGGATGATAATGAACTCACTTGAAGCTGACATGGCAGAGAGTCTTATGTTAACCTAGAATGGGAAGTCTCAACCGTGTAAGATATTCTGAAGGGGGAAAAAGTCCCTTGCGAATAGACAGACACTGTCAATGCCTGATGTTGTGTTGAAGACAGTTTGCCTGTCATGTTCAAAATTAGATAGCAAGCGACTGTTTTCACACTGTATGAAGTGTTCAAAGATGGGAGCGCATGATGTCTCAGAAAAGAACTTTGAAATTAAGACAATGTTTTCTTTTGAAAAGCCACCCTACGGTGCGTGGCGGAGGTTACCCTGTAACACGATTAGTCGTATGCTTTCGTGTTTCACTCGCAGATAGAGCGAGAGCAGCTGGGAAAAGGAGACACGACACGCTATTAGGAGGTAACCCATGTCTTCTGTCATCGCAAAACTTATCACTGACGATGTGGTCGGATACAATCAGTTTCTTGTTGTTTATGGGCATCACCTGCATTTATCTTCATTTAAATAGGGTTACCATTGAGTTATCGAAGATGAAATAGTGCCTACGTCGTACTGCATTTCCTTATAGTCTTCCAGCGGTGATACTTTCCTTTGGCCAACGACATGGTTGTTCGCATCTGATAAATAGTGTACGTAGGTATATTGAGAACACTGGGGGTCCTGCCGCACTTGATTGTGTCATTGTCGTTTCTGTTAAACATCTCCACTCCAATACAGTTTATTGGATTCTATCAGCCAGTCATGTATAAGTAAAGTTACTCCGAATGATCATCCATTTGTTATCAATCAACAATGTGGTACGTATCTGCGTTATTAGTAATAAAAGGCAATGTGATGCAAGCGGTGGGGAGTGAACTATGTCAGTTCGTAACAACAAAATATGCGCAATTAATGAATAAAGGCAATGTGATGCAAGCGGTGGGGAGTGAACTATGTCAGTTCGTAACACCAAAAATGCGCAATTAATGGCTTGTAGAACTGAAGTTGCGAACTGTGTACAGGAATCCTGCTACTCTTCAGCGAGAATTATAGTTAGCTGAAATTGAATGCTCCTCTCTGCTTCTATTATTGACTTTATAAAAGTATAGGCGCATGTTTGTCTTGTTCGTCTATCCTGTAAACAAAAGTCTGCATGCAGTAGTTTCTCCACACAGCGTGCGTGGAACCCCGTTTTCCCTCGTTTGTGAGCCTTGAAATGAACACCACCGGCTTCGTTTCCCTTAAAAAGAGTCTTGTATCTATTACAATACATTGTCAACAGAAAGAAACGTAGAATGCGTAACCTTGGAAAGTTGCAGCACGAACTGAATCGGTCATTGCGTTTCAGGACGGGAAGTTAGGGAGGAAAGAAAGTTTTTAGCATACCATCGAAGTCGTCGACTTATACGACAGACGACACAAGCTACAAGTAGACGAGAACGGGAAAGGAAATAGGCTGCGGTGTTTTTCAAGGAACCATTCCGGCGACCATCTTAAGTGACTTAGGCAAGCTACAGGAATCCTAAATCAGGAGGGCCGGATGAGAATATTTGTCGTGTTCCTCCCATACTCAACTTTCCTTATACCAAGTTAGATGCCTAAAAGGAAGCACAGAAGGAGCAGGAGAGAGACAAACTCTCCGGCAGCTTACATTACAAGTCAACAATAATATTCTTCCTCCAACCTATATATGACCACGAAGTAAAATTAGAGGAATTCATGCGAATATGGAGGGACATCGACAATCGTTTTTCCTGCCCTTCGACTGCAAATGGATGGTAATGATTCTGATAGATCACGTATCCTCCGCACACACCTTCGGAGTAAAGATGTAGAAGGCGTACTCAGTCTGGCTCTGGAGCTTCTAAATGCATTCTAACGTAACTGCGTATTAGGCTGGATATCTTTGTGCTGTTCGGTTGCGAACACGTACCACACGGATCCGCGACGAAACCGGTTGTCTCAAGTGTTTACAATTTCACGCTGAGAACTTGCTTTAATGCTTGATGACTGTACAAGACTCTGCCACTGCCGCACAGTACGCACCACGTCACTCGTGAGTCGGCTCCAACACCTCAAGACATTTTCCTTCGCTGTGAGTGATTTACAGCCAAAACTGACAGCTCCTCCTTGTCTGTCCACCTAGCCCATGGTAGTAGCAAGCGCTAGTCGAGCTTCTATTTACTTATTGTAAAATTTATCGTCCCGCAGACAACAAATGTTACGAGGCGCTACGCTAGCTCAGTTGTACAATGATAAATGGAGGACTCGTCCATGACAATGTTAAATGTATCATGCAGGCAGTCACCTGACGTTGCTTCGGGAAACCGTCGACAAATACCATGCTGCGTCAAACTGGTCTCGAAACCTGCTCCATCTCATTAACAGCTCACAGTCAGTGTTATAGCCACTACACTGTCTTGCTCCATTAGAGCTATTATTTGGCCTTTAACCTTAGGAGTGGACACCAGGGTCATCTGACCTGGAGATTTTTGTTTGTTACTGTGCGTGCGCCACTACAGATACACAGCCTGCTGCCACCAATGTAAATTCAGCATTGAGTGAGACCTAGTAGAGGACAGAAGTTCGAGGGTGAGACGTTGTTTGTTAATATGACAGAAATAGTTTTTGAAGGGTCACTGTGATCCTGGTGTACACATCGTGTAACTATTCGGTCGCGAGTGTGAAGTATATTTGTGTGAAAATGCGACGTACGAATGACAATTTGCTAACGGAGATGTTATAAGGGAAACACTGTTAGAAGAATTCAGTCGTGAAAGTGACATAAGTGGCTTTCGTGATGAAAGTGATTCTGAAGTTGGTGCTTCTGCAGCAGTTACGGACAACGGCGAAACTTCAGACAGAGATGAAGAAAATGCAGACGTCAACGGTAATAATGGCCATTGTGGAACACAGCTGTCCCTAACATTGTAGTCCATATTCCAAATGTGTTGAAATAATGAATGAATCTACTTATGAATAATTGAAAACACGTCAAAATATTTATGTAATATGTGCGTTTTATTAAAAGAATAGGATTTTCATCTAATTAAACTGCAAATAAAGTATTTTGTTTCAGGATCACTTTCAAGTTTCAACATTGAATAGCTCCCATGGCAGTTTGTAGTTAGTCTCGAATTTTTGATGTATTAGTACTAATATTGACTGAAAAGGTACATAATAGAGGTGAAACAAAATGTGTTTAGTATATGAGAGTCCAGTTTCAGATTAAAATATTCTATGTTCATGCAATTTCTCTAGCAAATAATTGAGTCACTGTGATTCTGGTTTACAGTTCGTAATTGTTTCAGAGGTGTACACTACTAGGTTAATGCCTAAGCAGCCCACACACGGGACGAGAAAGCGTTCGTGGGCGAGGAACTTCTCCAGTTTTGTGATGTCACGGCGTCAAATTTCATGTTACACACTATTTCGTAGCGTGAAAGACTGAATAAGAGAAGTCATACGTTTGCTTCGTGGAAAGGAATGTGGTCACTAATATGCAAGATCGTGTTGTACGCCACAAACAGAACTTCAGAGTCGCCTTCTTAATTTCGTCGTTTTCAAGTGAATCCCACCCCATATTTGGTGGGTTTTATATTACAACTTACGTCCTCGGAATATATTCTTCTTCAGAGCACCAGCGTCTTAAGGATCTCTCGAAAATATGTCCTTAGTGATACGATTTGTTGTAATAATATGAGAGATGACGTCTTATTTGTCGCTAAGAGATTCTCGTATCTGATTGTTTTTGTACTGTAACTTGCATGTTATGAAAGTATGCCGTTTCAAGGTAATGGCACGTTGAAGGTTCTTCGAAAACGTGTTGGTACGACTTATTGTGATTAAATGTCAGTTAATAACATATAGGCGATAAAAATGTCAGAAGATCGTAACATAAAAGATTTTTTTTACTTGTTACAAAAGTTCAGCGCAGTCGATAAAGACGAAGGGATAGAAGTGGTGTAGAAGTATAACTGATTCGTGTATTGCAACATCCAAAAACTTTTTTCACCTTCATGTTTACTTAAAAGGTCTGGGATTTAATTATTAATTCAATAGAAGTAAAGCGTTCTAGACTTATTTAAAGATATCGTTTATGATCTCGTTTGCTTGTGTGTGTGTGTGTGTGTGTGTGTGTGTGTGTGTGTGTGTGTGTGTGTGTGTGTGTGTGTGTGAGAGAGAGAGAGAGAGAGAGAGAGAGAGAGGGGGGGGGGCATTCACATAGCGTTTCACAATGATTCCGTGACCAAGTAGCGGATTTCTATCGTCCAAGATGTGAACTATCGGTAGAATGTTCCACCATTGTTTAAAGAATTGGTAACTCTCTTCAAAAATAATGTCGTATATCTGTGTCGTTTTGAAGTGTAGTGCAGCGTTTAATAAAAGTTACTTGACCTCCCAAAATAATGTGTAACTTCCTTTTAAAAGTCCCTCCGTCAAACCAGAGGCGACAAGCTGCCGGTTTCTATGTGTTTAGGGCCATAACGTATGTCCAACGAAAATAACATCGTTCGTGAAATACAACGGTCCAGAATAAAGACGAGAAGCATCATACGTATTAACACGACACATAAGAAGCGAGACTGCTCGCATTACTAAGCAAATACTCGTGGTGGCCTACTAGTGCGTGACTCTTTTATACCTTCAACTCAGTCCTTATGCTGTGAGAAGTATTATCAAAGTAAGAACTCTGTGACACTTATCGAGGTCAGTTTACTCCGTGTCATTCTTGCATTTCGTCGGACAGATCCGAAAGAACAGACACCATTTTGATCCTGTAGCCATTATGAATCAGGCCACAAAGGAATTAAAGGCACTATCGGAAATGGCCGATAGAAACAGACACCACATACCGGTATACATAATTAAGGCGATGACGGCTAATGATCAGTGCGGATCCAAAACAAGCTCGAGCTCTTACGGGAATCGGCGAGATGGGGCGAGTATTGAGGATAATAAGCTGGGACACGTCATCAGTGTTGTATGGTGTAAGTTGAGGACCGAGCCTGACAAGAGACGTACTGGGATAGTCCGTGCGGTTGTCGTGATCACTGCGTCCAGATGGCGTAGTGTCAGCGCATTTGCCTAGTAAGCAGGAGACCTGGGTTAGAATCCTTGTCCGGCACAAACTTTTAACTCGTCCCATTGATTCACACTGGCAGATAATTTTTTTAATTCCGTGTGTGTCTTGATTCATAGTGGCTGCAGGATCAAAATGTCATATGTTCTTTGGACATATGTGTCATATGTACAAACATAAGTGACAGTGAAATCTGAGTCAGGCCTGGAGGCATGCTAAGATAGCCGAACGATTGAGACAATTCGCAATAGGTAAGAAAACTTGGTTCTAGTTCTGGTCCGGAACACGTTTTCAGTTCTTATGAAATATTCGCTTACAGACTGACCTGATTAGAACCCATTTCGGACAGTTTACAATGCGTGCCTCTTTAAGACAGCGCAGTGATGCAGGCCACAAGAAATTAACTCTCCGAGCCACCAAAAACATCAGTGTTACGTCACGCACGTTAAATGAGGAGCAAACAGAACAATTGTAAATGGAAAAGCAATTCCAGTTCGCCTGACCGACTTCAGAGAATGCATTATAAGCATTTGAGTAAATTCGAACAGGGTGAAAGCAGTGATCTGCGAGGAAGAAGAAAAAACTATTACCGGTGAAACCAAGGTTCTGAGTCTGCTGCTGTCCAGAACCACATATATTTTGTTATGACTGCTCACTGAGCGTGACATTACTGAAGGCGTGCAGCTGTATGAAACACTCTGAGCAATGGCCTTTTACGAATCAGTTAACTCCAAATGTCCGTTGCATGCAGTTCCCTTCACAGTGTTCGTTCGGAAACTGAGATGGACCAGAAATCAGCAATTGCTTGTGGTTTGAAATCGATTGTCGTTGACAGACGTGATGCTTGACTTCATTTCCTTTCATATATGGACCACACAATGTGACCATAGATCGGGATGATCGCCATTTTATTTGCAGAGTCGTAAGAGACCACACAGGTTCACCTACGGTCTTGGCGGGGCGCTGGAACCATGCAAAAGGGATGGACATGTCTTTGCCTATGGTTCAACTTGGTCTTTTAAGGGTTGGGCAGATTACACGCATGTAGTTGTGTCAGTTGCCATTGTCCAGAACCGACAAATGTCTCTAACCGCAATTGGCACGTGAACGCCATCGCTGAATGTAGTGTTTTAAGATAAGACTCGGTTGAACGTGTCCTATAAAAATGACCAATTACGTGTTGGATACTGTTGTAGTGACCATATTCTGGCATCTCGCGCGTAGCCAAATCTCATGGTTTGAAGTTCTGTTGCATACAGCATGCTCTCTCGACTCCTAAATACTGAGCTGAATCTGAACACTAACTGTCTATCGTGGAGTTTTGAAGTCCGAGGATTTGCCCTCCCTCAGGCACTCTCACGTGCCGTACTTCAGCAGGACAGTGCCCAGTAACACCTGACGAAGAATGTGCAATCCTTCCTTGGCCTGCATAGTTCCCTCATATGTTCGGAACATGGTTGGTCGACTACTTGTTTTCACAATTCTTCAACAACCACTGTTGTTACTTTGTCGACTCGTACACAAACGTCGTGGATGGGGATTTCCTGCCAGGGCAATTACACTACTGGCCATTAAAATTGCTACACCAAGAAGAAATGCAGATGATAAACGGATATTCATTGGACAAATATATTATACTAGAACTGACATGTGATTACATTTTCACGAAATTTGGGTGCATAGATCCTGAAAAATCAGTACCCAGAAAAACCACCTCCGGCCGTAATAACGGCCTTGATACGCCTGGGCATTGAGTCTAACAGAGATTGGATGGCGTGCACAGGTACAGCTGCCCATGCAGCTTCAACACGATACCACAGTTCATCAAGAGTAGTGACTGGCGTATTGTGACGAGCCAGTTGTTCGGCCACCATTAACAAGACGTTTTCAATTGGTGAGAGATCTGGAGAATGTGCTGGCCAGGGCAGCAATCGAACATTTTCTGTATCCAGAAAGGCCCGTACAGGAACTGCCACATGCGGTCGTGCATTATCCTGCTGACATGTAGAGTTTTGCAGGGATCGAATGAAGGGTAGAGCCACGCATCGTAAAACATCTGAAATATAACGTCCACTGTTCAAAGTGCCGCCAGTGCGAACAAGAGGTGCCCGAGACGTGTAACCAATGGCATCCCATACCATCACGCCGGATGATATGCCAGTATGGCGATGACGAATACAGGCTTCCAATGCGCGTTCACCGCGATGTCGCCAAACACGGATGCGACCATCATGGTGCTGTAAATAGAACCTGGATTCATCCGAAAAAATGACGTTTTGCCATTCGTGCACCCAGGTTCGTCGTTGAGTACACCATCGCAGGCGCTCCTGTCTGTGATTTAGCGTCAAGAGTAACCGCAGCCATGGTCTCCGAGCTGATATTCCATGCTGCTGCAAACGTCGTCGAACTGTTCGTGCAGATGGTTGTTGTCTTGCAAACGTCCCCATCTGTTTACTCAGGGATCGAAACGTGGCTGCACGATCCGTTACAGCCATGCGGATAAGATGTCTGCTATCTCGACTGCTAGTGACACGAGGCCGTTGGGATCCAGTACGTCGTTCCGTATTGCCCTCCTGAACCCACCGATTCCATATTCTGCTAACAGTCATTGGATCTCGACCAACGCGAGCAGCAATGTCGCGATACGATAAACCGCAATCGCGATAGACTACAATCCGACCTTTATCAAAGTCGGAAACGTGATGGTACGCATTTCTCCTCCTTACACGAGGCATCACAACAACGTTTCGCCATGCAACACCGGTGTATGAGAAATCGGTTGGAAACTTTCCTCATGTCAGCACGTTGTAGGTGTCGCCACAGGCGGAAACCTTGTGTGAACGCTCTGAAAAGCTAATCATTTGCATATCACAGCATCTTCTTCCTGTCGGTTAAATTTCGCGTCTGTAGCACGTCATCTTCGTGGTGTAGCAATTTTAATGGCCAGTAGTGTACAACTTCAATGATTCTAGATGTAATTTTTTTGGAACTACAGTGACTGTCTTAATGATCTTGACTGTATTAAAGTCTCAGTTGCGTTTCTTTAAAGTTACTGATATCGGCGCTATATCTTTTGACCCTCACCAGACAACATTTAAGGCAGCGACGACAGTTGGTATCCTAGCAATATTGAATGGCATCAATCAGATGTAGAGTAGAGAGCATGTACCTCACATACAGCTACGTAATTTTACACACGAGGCGCAGCCATGCGGATAAGATGTCTGCTATCTCGATTGCATCTTTTTGCCATACTCGTGAACGTTGGACATCCGTAGACACACTGAATTTTTCTGAATATGCAGCAGTTCTGCTGCTAAGCTCAGTTTCCAGACAATTAGTGTGGATTTGACGCTTGACATATTTGTGGCTAATTAGTTCCTATTCAGACCAAAATACACGCAATCATAGACGACAGGCTTCAGTGGGCCGAATTACGGAGGATGTTGTAAGAAAGAAAGTGACAGGCCTGGCTGCGGCATTAATGTCGTGTAATTAGTTATGAGGTATCACCGTCAGTCACGCTCGTTTCGCAATAGCTTGGCGAAATCAGCTCATCTCTCTGCGACCTACTGATTACGATTGCTACGGAAACTGCGATGTACTGATGCTGCCAGATCTTGCATTTACAGATGTTCGACCACGCATCAGCCCTGGTCGCAGAACAACGTAACAAAGCGAAAGTAGCGAGCATCGCCCTCGCCTCGTCCGCGAAGTTGGCTGCCGTAGGATAAAGCGCTGCCACGGCTGGAGAAAGGCGTCGTTCCATCCTCGATCTGCTGACGACCGATTTGCCTCGTTACGTAAACGCAAATGCAGCAGACATCTTAGCCGCGTTCCAGCTGTGCAGTACCTTTCGTATCATTTATCTCGTCGTAAAGGGTCCGTTGTTTTTTCAGTTTTTAGGGTTCCGTGACTGAATTGATAAAAAAAATGGTTCAAATGGGTCTGAGCACTATGGGACTTAACTTCTTAGGTCATTAGTCCCCTAGAACTTAGAACTACTTAAACCTAACTAACCTAAGGACATCACATACATCCATGCCCGAGGCAGGATTCGAACCTGCGACCGTAGCGGTCGCGCGGTTCCAGACTGTAGCTCCTAGAACCGGTCGGCCACTCCGGCCGGCAATTGATAAAAACGGAACCATTGTAGGATCACTTTGTTGTTCGTCTGTCTGTCTGATTGTTGAAAACACTTTTTGTCAAGAGGGGTTAGACTATCAAGCTGAAATTTATGTCACGTACTGAGGTTTATAGCCCCTGGGCGGAGAAAAAAAGCTTCTAAGTCAGTGAAATCAAAAGATGCGGCCATTTATGTCACATATTTTAATGCAAGCTCACTCACCAAAACCTATAGGGTACTTCCCGTTGCCCTAGAATCCTGAATTTTGGTAAAGAGATGGTTTCACAGTGCACTCAAAGGAAAAAAATCCAAAAACTATAAATTTGTAATTATGTCACAAGAAAAAAAATTGTCGTTTCATATCTGACTCCGTTCGTACGTCTGCTAAAGACACCTTTTCCTCAGGAACGGAGACGTATCAAGTTGAAATTTATGTCACATAGTAAGGTCTGTGATATAATAAATGTTAGCTTCTAACTCAATTTGCATTGACTAGTCTGCGAATGTTCGTTTCACGTACAACTTGAAACGCCATATCTGCGTGCAGTAATCGCTTCTGAGTGTATGATGATAGATAAATTCCGAAACGATTCATATGAGCAATAAAGTCGTTCCTTGCCTGATGTTTGATTTTTGCCATTGCACTCTGTCAACCTGGATGCAGAACTACTGATTAGTATAATAATGATCACCTGCACACCGTACGACTTTGTCGCATTTATACTCTGGTGATTCATGTGAAAAGGTGTCTGATGTGATTATGGCTGCACGACGGGAATTAATAGACTTTGAATGCGGCATGGTAGTTAGAGCTAGACGAATGGAACATTCCATTTCGGAAATCGATAGTGCGTTCAATATTCCGAGATCCACAATGTCAAGAGTGTGACGAGAAAACCAAATTTCAGGTATTAACCTCTCTCAACGGATAACGGATTTGCCGACGGCCTTCGCTTAACGACGGAGACCAGCGGCATTTGCGTAAAAAGTTGACAGACAAGTGGCAATTCGTGAAATAACCTCGGAAATTAATGTGGGACGTACGACGAACGTACCCATTCGGACAGTGCGCCGAAATTTCGCGTTAATGGGCTATGGTAGCAGCTGACCTAGTACCTTTATTAAATGCCCGACATTGCCTGCAGCGCCTCTCCTGGGCTCGTGATCATATCGGTTGGACCCTAGACGACGGGAGAACCGTGGCCTTGCCAGATAAATCCCGATTTCAGTTGGTAAGAGCTGATGGTAGGGTTAGAGTAAGGCGCAGACCACACGAAATCACGGCCCCAAGTTGTCAACAAGGCACTGTGCAAGTTGGTGGTGGCTCCATAATGTTGTGGGGTGTGTTTACATGGAATGGATTGCATCGTCTGGTCCAACTGAACCGAACCTTGACTGGAAGTGGTTATGTTCGGCATTTTAGAGAGCATCTGCTGCAATTCATGGATTTCATGTTGCCAAACAACGATGTCACCAGGCCTCAGTTGTTCACGATTAGTTTGAAGAACATTCTGGACTGTTCAGGCGAATGATTTGGTCACGCAGATCGCCCAACTTGAATCCCATCGAACAAATATGGGACATGATCGAGAGGTCAGTTCGTGCCCAAAATCCTGCACTCGCTGCACATTCGCAAATATGGACGTCTGTCGAGGCAGCATGGCTGCTACGTCGACTTGCTGCACTGCGCGGGGCAGGAGGTTGTCCAACACGATATTACGAGGTATCTCATGACTTTTGCCACCTCAGTGTAAGTGATAGACGATTTTAAATTGAGTGCTTAGAGATAAAGAACCAAGACGATACGAGGCCTCGAATGAGCGATGATTGTGAAGCACTTTTTTTTAAATTATTATTTGGCTTGGATTTATTGAACCATGCTGTCAACATCTCGGAATGAATTTAAAAACATAAAGACAGAGAAATCACAATATGAATAGTTTCAACAAAGATTTTAAAATATTTTACAGTTTCCACATAGTTTCATTATTTACGTCTAAGGAGTCTTGTATATTTGAGGATCTTCAGAAAAGAATTAACTGGAGCCTTTGTTGGAAGGGACACACAATTTCACAAGGTTTTGCGATAAACTTTTCAGGAAAACGGCAAATGACTTACATCTCTTTCTTCTGACACTCACAGAAGAAGTTATCTTTGATACCAATCTGATGTAAGTGAAATGGAGCTGAACTCTTGTTGGTACGCATTCGTAGCAAGGTAGTTATCAGCTTTACACTCGTCTGTTATTTTCAAAACCAGCAGGAGCTTCTAATTACTGGTCGGGTCGCAGCGCTGTATTGATCTTTTGGCAGTTTGAAAGCGCCAATCTTCTAACCTTTGTTCCTTGACCAGTTTTCGCATCCATAACAACAAATTGTAGGACGGTCATTACGTAGCCAGAAACATTACTCTCCTTCGCCATCTGGTCAACCTCGTCATCGTAAACTAATCCCACGTTAGCTCAGACGCATAGGAAGGAGATTATCGTAGCTCTTCGTTCATTTAACAATTATTTTCGCATAATTTTTCATATTCGTTTATTCATTTTACTATTCCAATATTCGGTTTGCAAAACACTTTTTGCGTCCGACACTATCTGGAGACTCGCATGATGAGCAAATTTTAGAACCTCTCGAACCGCTATCGCTTGAGCAGAAATAATTGAACATATGGAGACAGACGATATTGATTGGAATATTTCGGCTTGGGGACAAGAAACGCACATCCTTCTGCTGAAATCTCTTGACATAGAGAGCAGTGTACGCATGAATAGAGTGTGGCCAATAACGATTAATGTAAGCACTGAAACTTGAACTGATTGTGCCGGTGCAGTAAAAATAAACTCTAACAGTGAATATCGAGGTGCTCCGGCAGATATCTAAATGAAATTCCAAATGGTACTATGTAACTATCTGTTTGAATATCCAACGGTCGGTGGTGCGCAGTGAGTCTGAAGTTACTATAGCTACTACCATCACAGCCTTGCAATCTGGGGCAGCAAAGCTGATCATGTATTGCTGACGCCTGCTCCCGGTTCTTCTGACGGTTGTTTTACCAGAACCGAAACACTCTCTGTTTACGATTGTGACGGTCGTCCATGGAACAACGGTGCTTGTGCGATTTCGGAGATGATGAGTCCTAGGCGTCCGTCCCAATTATTTGCATATGACCATATGCCCTGGTATACTGAATCATTCCATTTGTCGAGACCCTAAAACGCATTGTTTTTTGGAACAGGGCAACTATCTGCAAAATAGATGCTCATTAGTGTAATTGACAGTTTTTCAGAATACGTTACGTGTGTTTGGAAAGGTAGGAAGGGCGAGACATATTTTCTATGGCCATTGTAGCTCGTACAATCTTTGAGTGCTGGGAAACAACTACATAAACTTAACGCGTTTAATCAGATATGAAAAACAAGAGACACGTTAGTTAAGGAAGAAGTTTGAGAAAGAATTGTAAGAGAATTTCGAGCTTACGAATCGACAGAGTGTTAAATTTGGCGCTTTAAGTTTCGTAAAGTATCCTTAATCCTCGAGCATGCTTAGCGAACTGAGTTCGGGCTGCCTGCGGGTGCTGCACTGTGTACTGGACGAACGGCGCTCGGGCCCGCAATTGGCAACATTCGGGAGACCCTACAAATTGTATTTAGACTTTCCATGCAATAATTAATGAGACAGACAAATATGTTGAACAGTTCGTAAGTTCGCATGTGGGTGTTCTGAAACAACGTCCGTATATGCATAGATGGGTACCAACAAACAACTGAGATTTCTATTCTTTTGTTCGCAGTGCTATTCCTACAAGGCATGCTTGAGAAACCCTATTTTGAAACATATTACTCTGGGACCAATATGCTTGAAACATGTATTTTCCGAAAAGAATTGTGTTCGCGTTCGCTCTTCGAGTAAAAACTGAAAAAAAAAAACAGTTGTGTCGTGCTTATTTCCATAGTACACATTACTGCTGCCAAAAGATTCGAATTGTTGACAACTACAATCGCGACAATCACGTAATTTGAGAAACGTGCGGTGGAACGTGTCAGAT
Source organism: Schistocerca serialis cubense (assembly GCF_023864345.2). NCBI lineage: Eukaryota > Metazoa > Arthropoda > Insecta > Orthoptera > Acrididae > Schistocerca > Schistocerca serialis. Next base: position 289,618,645 of record NC_064638.1, read on the forward strand.
AACGCCGCGCTGCAAGAAAGCGCTGCGAGGCACGGGAGCTACACGAGTGGGAACAGACAGCGGCGCAAGGGGCAGCCCAGTCAAGGGGTTATAGATGCTAAAGCAATAATTACCTTCGGTTATGTAACTTCTTGAACTGATTGTCACAGTAGTTGGAGACACGACGACCATGTTATTGTCATCGATTAAATGAAGTTCAGATGTCCACTAGGAACTTAACTGAAAGATGAGAGATCCCGGAGTGAATAGTGAAGTGCCACACACATTTCTTTTTTGGTTATAGATATTCTCTTACACATACCATCATCGGTTGCTATAGGTTGTAAGGCTAGTAGGAACTGTCACGGGACTACTGCATCACACAGAGCCTTAGATGTACGGCGGTATAGCACTGCTTGCTTCGGCTAAGCACTAGTTAACGGCGGATACAACAGCAAATCTGAGGTAGTTCGAAAAATTCTGTGATTCGAATCTTTAGTCTTACGATAAGGTATTAATTCTGGATCATGAAATTGTTGCAATATGAGTATAGATGATCATGAAATCCCATACTCCTTGACAGGGCTTAGGGGAACGATGCGGGAGACCCGCACCGTCGTACTAGGCAAGGTCGTAATGGAGGTGGTTTGCCATTGCCTTCCTCCGACAGTAATGGGGATGAGTGATGATGATGAAGACGACACAACACCCAGTCATCTCGAGGCAGGTGAAAATCCCTAACCCCGCCGGGAATCAAACCCGGGTCCCAATGCTCGGGAAGCGGGAACACTACCGCGATACCACGAGCTGCGGGCATATGAGTATAGACTGTGACTGTAAATACCATAGTTTCTCGTTTTTCATCTTTCCTGAAAGAAAGAGTCCGCTTGATTTCCATGTGCAGACACAAATCTCTCGCTGTACAGTCTAGAGGAGAAACAAAGAGTGTCCGTTGGGTGGCCGCTTCACAAATGTCACAGTCCAACGTAGCGACACACCTTGCGGTAACTTGTGTCGACATCGCAAAGCTTGTCGACGACCCACCAAAATGTTAGCGCCTCCAATTTCCGCGCTTACGTAACTGCGCCTCAGCTGTACAAGCGAACGTGGCGACAGTTTCCTAATTCGTTTCAGTAGTATAGCATATGGCGACTAGAACGCGCGTCTTGTTAACCATTCTACCTGTTTTTCACCATTTTTTGCCATTGCTAGTTTCATCATGTCAGCCTTAATTAAACCGCAAGCTAGCTGCAACGCATGTAATTAGTATCGCGCTAACAGTAGCTGTCTACAATTGGTTGAATAATATGCGAGATGGAGGAGCACCACGAAATTGCGGCTGTGTGTGATTTTTAGTATTTTTGAGGTAGGTCGAGCTATCGTAAACGTTTGCTGATATGCGGTAATTCAGGAATAGGTATGTGTATGAAAAGGTCATTTCCGTTTTCTCAAAAGTAATGATACTGCTAGTTCCATAACGTTCATTCTAAATCGTTCTCACTGTCTTCAGCTTTGAGACTTTAACTTAAGTTTAGCCTAGAATGGGTGTTATTGTCATGGCTTTAGAGACATCCACTAATTTTGTGATACACATGAGGTCGAGAAGACATAGAGAATAATACACTGCCGTGGAAAAAAATGCAGCCTCCTAATGACTGTGTTCATGTTATACTATATGGGTCGATCAAAAAGCTTCCGTTTCGTTTGCCAATCATGCAAAATCGCCGTGAGCATTGAAGCAATCATCCCACCAATGCAACAGGTTGAATATAACTGGTAAAACATGATGCATGAAGAAGTTCGCAACTGCCTACTGCACATCCTTGTCTGACGGGAAACGTCGATCCTCAAACGTCTTGTTAGGGACTGGAGGTGTGACAATCGCATGGGGAGCGATCAGTACTACAGGGCGGGGGCTCGACTGTCTCCCACATGAGTCATTCATTGTCTTTAATGGACGAGGCTGGCCTCCAGGATCTACCGGCTGCTTGTGTCGATTTACGACCAGCGCTGATCTTGGCGCACCATTCCACAATGGTGGTTTTCGACAGACATGCTACCCCATACACATTCTTCATTCTCCAGCGGATGTCTATCGGCGTTTGTCCTTGTGCAGCCAAGAGAATCATAACAGCACATTGGTCGTGTTTGGATGCATTTGACAATAACGTCGTCGTAGTTCATGCTTCCACGCTTACCGCATGCACATGCCTCACTAATCCGTTGCAGAATACCGTGGCCGATAGGCAGGGCACGCAATGGGGAGAGCGGTAGTAGAGGGGGCTACCATCAGGCGATGTAGGGGAAATGCCAAGTACTGGAGGGGAATGCCGCTCTAAACTCAAGCCTGCGCTCTCTTTCTTTTTGTTGTGAATATTAAGTGGAGCCCCTACACGCCCATACTTGCATGGTGACCTTTCATGAAGATCTGTCACCTCTGCTTTGATTAGTATCTAAAAATAATTTCGCTGAAAATGCGGCGATTTATTTTCGCTTCATTTGTTAACCATTTGTAACTTTCAGAGAAGAGTCATGAGTGGCGAATTTTGAGTAAAACCTGCACTTTTTTTCTTGTAGCAATGTTAAAATTTGCTTCTTTTGCCAAAACACAGTGGAGATTACACACTGTCAACTCTCTAACATGTGCAGAAGCAGTTGTAAGAGAATTGTGAAACAATGGTTTATAAACTTTATTAAGTGAGGAACTGAGGGAAAGTAAGGTCAGTAGCTACCCCGCCCGGTTGGCCGTGCGGTCTAACGCACGGCTTTCCGAGTGGGAAGGAGCGCCTGGTCCCCGGCACGAATCCGTCCGGCGGGTTTGTGTTGAGGTCCGGTGAGCCGGCCGGTCTGTGGATGGTTTTTAGGCGGTTTTCCATCTGCCACGGCGAATGCGGACTGGTTTCCCTTATTCCGCCTCAGCTACACTATGTCGGCGATTGCTGCGCAAACAAGTTCTCCACGTACGCGTCTAACACGCAAACGTAGGGGTTACACTCGTCTGGTGTGAGACGTTCCCTGGGGGGGGGGGTCCACCGGGGGCCGAACCGCACAATAACCCTTGGTTCGGTGTGGGGCGGCGGAGGGGTGAAGTGGACTGCGGTAGTCGTCGTGGGGTTGTGGACCACTGCGGCTGCAGCGGGGACGGAGCCTCTCCGTCGTTTCTAGATCCCCGGTTAACATAAAATACAATACAATACAAGGTCAGTAGCTTATTAAAAAGACACATCCTCGGTACAAAATAAATGTGTAATGTCTTCACTTATGTTGTTCCGAAACCCATAGCGTTTCTCTTTTCACTAGCTGTAGATGGTCCCTAAAAATTAGATTCTTTCATGGAAAAAGTCTGTAGTTAGTTGGATAACGCGGTAGGCAATGAAGTTTTTCATAATATACATACGGTAAAATACTCAACCTCTTTGTGTGCTATCATTTGCCAAAATCTCATTTATATATCTCAAACTGTTTATGAAATATGAGGAGTGTTGTGGATATTTCATTCTGGATTTATCGTTGGCGTGCGACGTGATCGAAAATCATTGTGCAAGATAAAATGAATTTTCACGTGATTGGTGAGGATATAGAGACTTCCACCCAAGTCCAAGGAAAAATTCGATATGTTAGCTGAGTTCATACGCAGCAACATATTATGTAATTTGCAACAAACGCAAAATCATAGCGACCTCCAGTTTTCACTGCAAACTTTTTCGGATTTCGCGGTTTACTTCCATGTAAATATCACAGTTACTATGACCATTAACGAAATGTTGGCACATCATCATGAACCTGACATATAAAGCTATAAGTAACGCAAAAATGAATTTTTTACCCAATAGTTTCTGTAAAATCGTTTGAGAAAAATTGCAGGGCGTGCGCTCCGATTCTCTCATCGCCCACCGGCCAAAAGCTGGCAAACACTTGTCGGCCTTCCCTTCCGAACAAACGAATTAACACGCCCAGCGCTTTGGACGAAAAGTGGTCACTGCACATTGGCCACCATCTCCTGTGCGGACTATATACGTCGGTGCTTACATACCCGTATCGGAGTCGTGCTGTGTTGCATATACGCTACGGCAACGCCCACAAATGGAAACTTTTTGATCGCCTTTTATATGTGCATATTGAGGGGGTTCTAGTGTTAGTGATCCATCTGTCACTTTCATCGGCGGTCCGATGGCCCTCAGGAGACCTCTCTGTGCACCATCTATTTTGACTGTGCTGATTTTAGAAGTGAACAGTGAAAATTTCATTTTAGTGTTCAACTTGGCCATACCATCGAGTATGTACTCCTGTTGAACAGCAATGTTGCAATGTGGGCCTGCAGGAAGCTGGATTGACGTATCGACGGATTGCTGTGCATGTTGGGCGTAATGTATCGGCAATGTGTCGCTGCTTTCAACAGTGGTACAGTGCACATTCACACACCTGTTTATCAGGTTCTGGACGTCCGCATAGTACAGACGCACGTCAAGATCGACGCATTGTGCGAGCTGCAGTGAGCAGCCGAACATCATCCTGGGACGAAATCCGAGCTCAGCTGTGTCATCTGGGGCCAATGGGAACCGTCCGCTTGCAGCAAGATTGAGATCACGTGTCTCTCTGACGAGACTACCAGTGACTCCATGATACAGTCAAGCGACGCTACTCTGGTGTCGTAAAAGCATCCAGTGGAATGATGTTATGTTGTCTTCAGTGGTGAAGTAGGTTCTGTCTGAATGCCAGTGATAGACGAACACGTGTATGGCGAAGACCTGGTGAGATACCTATTCCAGATTGCATTCATCCGGACACACAGATTCCATCCCGGGAGTCATTGTGTGGGAGCCTTCGATTATAGCTCGTAGCCAGAAATTGTGTTTCCGCAGCGTGAAGTAACCATTGCCCGGTACATTTTGCAGGCTGTTATCCCCGTGCTGCTGCTATTCCTTCGACTGGAAGGTGATGTAGTTTTTTAGCAGGACAATGCACGTCCACATACGGTTGTTGCAACACAACGTGTTCTTCGTAGTGTAAAACAATTGCCTGGTCAGCAGGATCACCTGGTCTCTCGTAACATATGGCTCCTGATGAAGGGGGAGCTTGCTCGTTGTCCAGGGTCTGCAAGAACCATTGCAGAAATGCAGCAAAAGGCGAAGATGCTGGGGACAATCTGTCACAGAATCCCATTGGGCACCTTTATGATCGGTTACATGCGACAATACTAGCCCGCGTTGAGGGCAGCGAGATACATTATGTATTGGAGCGACTGTTTGGACACTTTTTACTGTGACATACTCCTAAGCGATGAACTGCCTGTCACTTGACTTGTCAGTAAAATGACCTTGCCCTTGAGTATGTTGCATTTTTTCCCAGCAGTGTACATCTCTAAGCACCCCCCCCCCCCCTCTCTCTCTCTCTCTCTCTCTCTCTCTCTCTCTCTCTCTCTCTCTCTGTGTGTGTGTGTGTGTGTGTGTGTGTGTGTGTGTGTGTGTGTGTGTGAGAGAGAGAGAGAGAGAGAGAGAGAGAGAGAGAGAGAGAGAGTGCGTGGCTGCTTGCACCTAGTGTAACTGTAACGTTATTTGAGCATTCGTTTTCGTTAGAGACCATTCATATAAATTCTATTAGCGCTACGATGCGCAAATCTTTAAAAAGTAATAGCATTGTACATGAATAATTTGGTACTAGGAAGGGGATTATTTTGGCATCTATACAAAACTTATCCAACCAGCCAGGCAGGCTGGCTAGGTTTTAGGTCCTCTCTCTGTTGAGGGCAACTAGACCTCGTTTGAGATACGGCGGTCGCCAAGCGGCTGTAGGTCTTTCGCTGCAGTCGTTGATTTTATGCAGTGTTGACAACTGTAATGGAGGCACCTCATTTACGCTAATTTTTAGATACTCGCTGTAAATAACATTCATTTAACTTTTTGCGCTTTCTTTCAACTACTGTAGACCTCTTTGTTCCCACTTGATGCAGCATTTGCCTCAGAAGATTTTGCTTTTGTTGTGTCTAGACAGCCTAGACACAATGAGAGGAAGCCGAAAGGCACGCGCTTAAACTCACGCAGGCTGGCGTGAGGTCTGAAACAGGATACGTAATGAATGCTATAAAGAAAAGTACGTAGCTGCTGGAATACTTAACTTTAATCCACAATTGGTAAACATTGGTCTTGTTGATACAGTATTATCATCTCAATATAACTTGGTGATCGCGCCTTGCTAGGTCGTAGCAATTGACTTAGCTGAAGGCTATGCTAACTATCTTCTCGGCAAATGAGAGCGTAATTGTCAGTGAACCATGGCTAGCAACGTTGCTGTACAACTGGGGCGAGTGCTAGTACGTCTGTCTAGACCTGCCGTGTGGTGGCGCTGGGTCTGCTATCACTGACAGTGGCGACACGCGGGTCCGTCGTATACTAGCGGACCGCGGCCGATTTAAAAGGCTACCACCTAGCAAGTGTGGTGTCTGGCGGTGACACCACAGCTTTGGTTGTCGCCGTGACTTAAACATCTCTGTTCTGTTATCGAGAACCTACCTTCGTCCTCTGGCGGGCGCTCAACTTTCACAGTGCTGAGCATGACTTGCTACTTTCAGACACCTGCGCAATGTCGAATGCCAGTCCGAATAGTGTTTCGCACGGGAGCTGGAATGTAGGCCTTCCAGAATTACGGAATAACGTGATTAAAAAAGCTGAGAGATGCAAGAAACTGCTATCTTCTCTAAGGCCAAGCCTCACAAAGGTTCTTACTCAAAGATTACCACACTGTATATTAATAATAGTATGATCATCGCTTACTGTATAATATTTTTCGCCATTTTACCAGTAATGCAAAACTACGCTGTTTATAGTAAATGAAACATTTTTCTATGAAAAACTGATATGAGAGTAAACAGAGAAAAGACAAAGGTAGTGAAGAAGAGCAGATAGTAGAAAGTTGTACCTAACTTCAAAAGTGAGAAGACGAGAATTAATTTTGCCTTTTAGCATACAGTATTTCACAACGAAAACAAGTGTTAGTTATTCGTGTGAACATGGGCGTCGTAACCCATTTTCATAGGTGTTCGCGATAGACACGGGTATACCACCCATTATCTTTTCTTGTCATTATTTGTATGTGAGTAGTTTGGGCACCTGTAAGGAGTGTGGGTGCTGTGCAGTGTAATGTTGACATACGTGTTTATTAAAATGGAACTAGCGTACAGCGTCCACCGAACATAGCACCTCTGTCTAGACGGATCACCGTCAAACAATGCCCAATGTTCTTCCTGCAAGAGACACTATGCAGAAATGTGATCATTAACCTAGCACACTGGCCTACAGACTCGTGAGCACGAACTTAAGCGAAAAACTTCCCGCCCACCTTACAAAATAAGGATGATGAAATTTACCCACTATTGGGATTCATACAGGCTGTCGCCGTGACGGTACTCATTTCGTGCTCAGCGCTTCGTAATGGAGCTCTCATTGTTATGTTACGATATGCAGTATTCGCTGTACGCAATAACACCGCCTATACAACTCGTTCAGAACGAGACGAGTGCACAAGTTTATGGAGGTTGACAGAAAAACACGAGACTGCTCCCATTATTGGGGAAATATTTGTCGTCGCTTATTTGTGCGTGACTTATTTACGACCTCGAACTGTGACCTTACGCCGGGCAAGTCTCAGCAACTTAGTACTAGACAGGTGTTCTTGCTCCCCGCGGGAAAATGTCGTGTACGAGGTGTTTCACGAAACAAAACGTGGTTGATACTGACTAAGTGTGTACTTACGAAATGAGTTCACATCGTGTGGTCGCATGCAAAGCAGGACCCGTTTGACATGAATCCTTCCATCACTGCTCAAAAAGTTTCCGCGCCTCGTTCTCCGTGACCGCTTTTGTCTTTCGATGGAGTCCGAGAACACGCCTGCATTAGAATGCCCGTTCGCAACCACTCACTCTATCGCTTTTCACGAAACTTGCAATAACAGATCATCACGAAGAAAACATTAATGCACTACGACAGGTAGTTTAGTAGTGATGCAAGCAACTTCATGTGTTTCTCGTCAGGGAGAAAATTATTTCAAATTGAAAAAAAAAAAAAAATGCTCAAATATACACTCCTGGAAATTGAAATAAGAACACCGTGAATTCATTGTCCCAGGAAGGGGAAACTTTATTGACACATTCCTGGGGTCAGATACATCACATGATCACACTGACAGAACCACAGGCACATAGACACAGGCAACAGAGCATGCACAATGTCGGCACTAGTACAGTGTATATCCACCTTTCGCAGCAATGCAGGCTGCTATTCTCCCATGGAGACGATCGTAGAGATGCTGGATGTAGTCCTGTGGAACGGCTTGCCATGCCATTTCCACCTGCGCCTCAGTTGGACCAGCGTTCGTGCTGGACGTGCAGACCGCGTGAGACGACGCTTCATCCAGTCCCAAACATGCTCAATGGGGGACAGATCCGGAGATCTTGCTGGCCAGGGTAGTTGACTTACACCTTCTAGAGCACGTTGGGTGGCACGGGATACATGCGGACGTGCATTGTCCTGTTGGAACAGCAAGTTCCCTTGCCGGTCTAGGAATGGTAGAACGATGGGTTCGATGACGGTTTGGATGTACCGTGCACTATTCAGTGTCCCATAGACGATCACCAGTGGTGTACAGCCAGTGTAGGAGATCGCTCCCCACACCATGATGCCGGGTGTTGGCCCTGTGTGCCTCGGTCGTATGCAGTCCTGATTGTGGCGCTCACCTGCACGGCGCCAAACACGCATACGACCATCATTGGCACCAAGGCAGAAGCGACTCTCATCGCTGAAGACGACACGTCTCCATTCGTCCCTCCATTCACGCCTGTCGCGACACCACTGGAGGCGGGCTGCACGATGTTGGGGCGTGAGCGGAAGACGGCCTAACGGTGTGCGGGACCGTAGGCCAGCTTCATGGAGACGGTTGCGAATGGTCCTCGCCGATACCCCAGGAGCAACAGTGTCCCTAATTTGCTGGGAAGTGGCGGTGCGGTCCCCTACGGCACTGCGTAGGATCCTACGGTCTTGGCGTGCATCCGTGCGTCGCTGCGGTCCGGTCCCAGGTCGACGGGCACGTGCACCTTCCGCCGACCACTGGCGACAACATCGATGTACTGTGGAGACCTCACGCCCCACGTGTTGAGCAATTCGGCGGTACGTCCACCCGGCCTCCCGCATGCCCACTACACGCCCTCGCTCAAAGTCCATCAACTGCACATACGGTTCAAGTCCACGCTGTCGCGGCATGCTACCAGTGTTAAAGACTGCGATGGAGCTCCGTATGCCACGGCAAACTGGCTGACACTGACGGCGGCGGTGCACAAATGCTGCGCAGCTAGCGCCATTCGACGGCCAACACCGCGGTTCCTGGTGTGTCCGCTGTGCCGTGCGTGTGATCATTGCTTGTACAGCCCTCTCGCAGTGTCCGGAGCAAGTATGGTGGGTCTGACACACCGGTGTCAATGTGTTCTTTTTTCCATTTCCAGGAGTGTAGATATGGATGAATGTAGCAGTACAGTAGCGGAAATTGTAAAGGCAGGGTCTGTCGCATACTGTATCACATTTATTATGATAGCAGTAGATACGTATAAGACATAAACCATCATGATGGAATTACATAGCACGAGTAACAAAATAAGGCCTTACTATGTCGTGGATGGAAATTGGCTCTCGCTGCCCTGTTCTCTCTCTCTCTCTCTCTCTCTCTCTCTCTCTCTCTTCCTCTCTCCTTTTTCTTTCCCTGTGCCAACCTCTTCATCTCAGAATAGCGCTTGCAACCTACTTCCTCAACTATTTGCTGAATGTATTTCAATCTCTACCTTCCTCTGTACGTTTTGCCCTCTACAGCTCCCTCTAGAACATGGAAGTCATTCCCTGATGTCTTAACAGATGTCGTAGCATCCTGTCCTTTCTCCTTGTCAGTGTTTTGCTCATATTCTTTCCTCTCCGATTCTGTGCAGAACCTCCTCATTCCTTACCTTATCAGTCCACTTAATTTTCAACATAAGTCTTCAGCACCACATCTCAAATGCTTCGATTCTCTTCTGTTCCGGTTTTCCCACAGTCCATGTTTCACTACCGTATAATGCTCTGCTCCAAACGTACATTCTCAGAAATTTCTTCCTCAAATTATGGCCTATGTTTAATACTAGTAGACTTCTATTGACCAGGAATGCCCTTTTTGCTATTGCTAGTCTGCTTTTGGTGTCCTCCTTGCTCCGTCCGTCATTGGTTATTTTACTGCCTAGGTAGCAGAATTCCTCAACTTCATTTACTTCGTGACCATCAATCCTGACGTTAAGTTTTTCTTTGTTCTCATTTCTGCTACTCCTCATTACTTTCATCTTTCTTCGATCTACTCTCAGTCCATATTCTGTACTTATTAGATTGTTCATTCCATTCAGAAGATCATGTAATTCTTCTTCACTTTCACTGAGGATAGCAATGTCATCAGCGAATCGTATCATTGATATCCTTTCACCTTGAATTTTAATTCCTTTCCTGAACCTTTCTTTTATTCCCATCATTGCTCCTTCGATGTATAGATTGAAAAGCAAGGGCGAAAGACTACATCCCTGTCTTACGCCCTTTCTAATCCGAGTATTTCGTTTTTGGCAGTCCTCTCTTATTATTTCCTCTTAGCACTTGTACATATTGTGTATTTCCCGTCTATCCCTATAGCTTACCGCTATTTTTCTCAGAATTTCAAACATCTTGCACCAGTTTACATTGTCGTTATTGCATTGTTAGTACTTTGTCTAATCTCTGTTCTTTCTAATTGACTCAAAAATTCTCTTCGGTGTCGATTTTGTCAGGGTTTGTAATTCTTGGAGTCAAATCATCGTCCATTCTTCTCACATCGCACTTTTCAGCTCTCGTACGGCATTAAATTGCCTTCCATTCCTATTAAAACGCCTTGCAAGTATCCCCGGCCGTTTTCCACGGGGTTCATATCAGGAATACGTACATGCCAGGGAAAGGCAGCAATATCCTTTTCTTCAGACCGCTTTTGGTTGTTGCAGAAACATACACAGATGCATTATCTTATTGATACATTAGACTTTCTTTCCCCAGGTACTTATACATTCTAATTATTGTAATGTTCAATCAAGCAATGCGTGGTTTACCTTTTGTGCAGTAGGCATCCCAAATCATAACACTTCCACCACCAAAACTTTTGCTCATTCCTACTTGCTGCTCTGTTCACAGATCATGTCAATAATATTGCAATCCATCCAGCCCGCCAAAATTAAACTTCTTCTCATCACTGAAGATCACTTTATCCCATTATGAAGTCTATGACACACGTTTTTCAGGAAATTCCAATCCAGCCTATTTATATTTGGGTGTTAGAGCAGGTTTCTGCGGTTGTTTCTTGAACGCATGATGTTTGTCATTTGACAAAATTTGTCGTACACATTTGGCAGTAACTGACAACTGTAAATCAGCAACAAGTTGGAAAGAATAACGGTTTGTGGACTTTGCTTTGCACAAAAGGAACCGCTTCGATGCCTCAAATAAATTTCTACTTAGCCCATATTTATCGAACTGTCCTTTATCGATCGCCCAGTCTAAAGAAACTATCAATCACTGTACTCGAACGCTTCAATTTCTTGGCGATTTGACGATTAGAAATTCCCGCTTCCTTGTACGCACAAATTTTTCTTTTTCATCTCATGATAATTGTTTTCCGCGTGATACTATCACAGTCGTGATTTATGTACACAGCACTCAAGTGTCAGCAGTGGTGTCTGTTTTTCCTATTTGCAATAAAGGCACGAACGCACACACTAGCACCACACAGAGCCGATAGCCTTTGTACTGAGGTCCTCGTCCTACCAACTGAATCGTTGATGTCTTGTTACAGGGTGACAATTATTGAACTACATGGAATAAAACCGTCATAATTTCTGAACAGTTTGCGTTAGGATCTTCAGACTTCACGGTTGGCCGCGGGACGTGATGGGAATTAGTATGTGCATGCGTGGTTTGGTTTAGCGACAAAGCCCACTTTTATTTGGATGGGTTCGTCAATGAGCAAAATCGGCGTATTTGGGGGACTGAGAATCCACATTTGGCGATCAAGAAGTCTCTTCACCCTTAACGGGTGACTGTGTGGTGTGCAATGTCTAGTCACGGAATAATCGGTGCTAGTTCCTTAATGGCACTGCGACTACCGAACGGTACGTGAAGGTTTTGGAAGATGGTTTCATCCCCATTATCCAAAGTGACCCTGATTTCGACAATATTTGGTTCATGCAAGATGGAGCTCGACACCATCGAAGCAGAAGGGTGTTTGATGTCCTGAAGGAATACTTTGGGGACCGCACTCGGGCATGGGCCTCGATTGGCCGCCATATTCTCCGGATTTGGACACATGCGATTCCTTTGCGTGAGGCTGCGTTAAAGACAAGCTATGTAGCAATAACCTCAATACCACTGCTGAGCTGAAAACAGCCATTCAGGAGGTCATCGACAACATCGATTCTGACACTTCAGCGGATCATATAGAATTTCGCTGTTGGTCAGCACCACATCACTCCAATGATTGCAAGCATATCGAACATGTCATAACATAAATCCGAATATCTGTAGTGACATATGCGTTTTTAATAAAGTGTGTACACGCCGTAGTTTGTAATTAATTTACGTTTTTTCATATAGTTCAATAATTGTCACCCTATATATACCGTACTACTGACCTCAAATGCGATACCATTTGACTGCATTTGTCAGTATACAGGATCTCATACTACTGCATACATTCTGTACACAATCATTCGAGACGACAATCTTAATTTTCCTACAAATATCCATACCGTTACACTAACTTCAACTGCTGTAGGTATGTGTAACAGTTCATTCATTCCCTTCGTGTACATGTATACCTGAGGTGTTCTAAAAATCCGTACAAAAGTATTATTTGAAATGGAGCATCGTCGCATAAATAGAATGTATTTATTAGGAGAGAGAAACAGCCTAAGACTGTGAAATTAAAAGGTCATATGTTGATCGGTTCCTCAAAGCTTGTGATGCACAAGTTAAAAAATAGACGTATCCTTATTGTGTGCATTAACGGTGCTCTCTTCAGCAGGACAAAACTGTCTCGTATTGTGCGGCTACCTTTCATAACCCGGCACTTTGTAAAAATGTGAATTCAGTCATAGGGCTGTTTCGTGCAGAATCACATAGTTAATGCGTGTCACAGGAGGAGAAAGACGTTACACTGACTTCTTCTCAGTCACAAACAGTCGTCAAGCGTTCAACGTGCTGACAGCGCATATTTCTTTCAGTATTGTCCTTGTAAACTACCCGCCAGTATTCGTAATTTTGCGATAGAAAAAGCTTTCATAATCTCTATGTGAACCTTCCGCATCCCCGTTGCACAATCCCGACTTATGCCTTTGTTTTCCTCTTCTCTCTTTCTCTTGTTACTATACTAAATAAATGTCAGTGGCAAAATTTGAAATATTGTCTCTTTTGACAAAAGTCGTATCTTCCAGACACAACTCTGTACGGGTGCTGTGTATGCAATATAACGGGTTTTCCGAAATGCTGCTGAGAACTTGATGCGTGGCATGTAGTAGATCTCCACAGGAGAAATGCAGGAGAAAAGGATTTCAGCCCAATTGGTTTAATTTTAGAAACATTTAGGAAAACTATTAAATAGATGAATAACTCGCTTCATGAAAAATTGAACTTATGAATAAGCAGGGAAAAAATAAGGGTAATGAAGAAAAATAGTAGAAAACATGCCTAGCATCAAAAGTAAGAAGACAGGAAGCAATTTTATCTTTTATAATACAGTATTGCAAAAGACACACAATACAATAAAACATAATAGCAGGTAGCAACAGTCAAATATATAATTCTTATTCACCATTTTCTCATCCTTTTTATTTTTTATTTTTTTTTTCAGCCTCCGGTCAAACCGGTATCTCCTGCTTAGAAAGTTATGACCAGGTGATCTATTTATCGAGAAAGGAAAAAGGAAGATTGTAAAACGTTGGTAAACTAAATTACAAACTCAAACCAACTTCTGTATACATCTGTACTCAATTACTACAATTATTACGTTATAGCCCTTGCTCTGGAGCGAGATAAGTACGTGGAAAATTTCGATCGTGTTACAAGGAGACTGAGTATTAAAATTTTAAAGCTAGGAAAGACAGACAGAAAGAAGGAAATGGAGCAAGCAAGAGAAACTTAACCAGAGAAGATTAGAGAAACAAGGCTTAACGTTATATTAGTGTTAAGAGTGGAGAAACGCACTTCACAACGGCACAGCATTTCACTACAACACAACACTTCTCTCAGGATGAATGTGTTTTTTGTGTAGATCACAGATAAGGGGTATTTCGAGTGAACCATTATTACATGTATTTCAGTACTGACGCGAGGTTTTAGGCTGTGAAGGAAAAATAATAATTAATGGAGCACGTTATTGCTGAAACAATTAAAATGTTAAAAGACAATAAGAGACGATTATAGAAAACGATAGTGACAGTAAGTCTTTAAAATGTGTATGTTAATGTTTGTGGCAACGTGATGAGAAGACAAAGTGGCAGTTTCTGTCTGGATTTTCATATCACGTACAGTACAATCTGCAGGGTGGCAGAAATTGCATCGCTCGGTTACTCTTGCGTAATCTCCTCGTAATGCTGTTTTCCACGATTTTCATTACAGCGCCTTCATCGCCGTTGCCGTGGCAACTCCGATGAAGTTCCGTTTTCTTAGGAGTAACTGAGTATTTTCCAGGCGCTCCCTGTGGAGGTGGTAAACGTCGCATCGTACCCGACGTCGCCTGATTCACTGGAGCGTTTGACTGCTAAAGTTTCTCACATTGCGGGGTACAATTCGTGGCGCCTGGTGCCCGTCGTGACTTTTTTCCCCTTGTTGCCAGTGACAACTCCTGACAGAGGCAGAGCAAGCTGTTCTTGACCTCCATTGTAAACAGACTTCACGCCTGCAGTATCCACTAGCAAGGCAAAGTCTATCAATTGCACATCTCTCCGGGTCTGTCCGAAGTGTGAGGTCAGACAAAGGTCAAAGCCCTCCAAGTATTTAAGGCAGAATTCACATAACATAAAATGTTTATGTTGTCTGTTTCGATGGCCGCCTTCCGCTGTAGCTGTTGTGTGTCAATTATTATTTCTTGCTGTCTTTAGTGTACTGCAATTTAAGAGTGTTACACCAAATGCGATTTGCTTTTACTGACAAAGCATCATCTGTGGTGGTTGATGACTATTACTCATTTTTACAAGTTTTGCAGCCGACAAGTTTTTCATTCGTCGCTAGCAGAGAAAACGTTCACTATCAGCTGTTGCGATTTTTCAATTTTTGGAAATCCGCTTCTTCCTTCATTGCACATCCTTCCTTTGTAATTCACTTAATTTCTGTAAAACTTCACACATGTTGTCTTCATGGACAGTGTTGAATTGCCTTAATGGACGATGCTGTCCGCCCCGATAGGTCAGTGGTTAGCGCGACGGAATGCCGTGCAAAGGGGCCCGGGTTCGATTTCCGGCTGGGTCGGAGATTTTCTCCTCTTAGGGACTGGGTGTTGTGTTGTCCTCATCATGATGATCTCATCCCCATCGACGCGCAAATCGCCGAAGTGCCGTCAGCTCAAAAGACTTGCACCAGGCGCCCGGTATACCCGACGGGAGGCCCTAGCCACACGACATTTCAATTCAATGGACGATGCTGAATGCAAAACAGGTCAAATGACAGTAAAATGTTGTATGAAGACAACGTGTGTGAAGTTTTCTAAAAGCCAAATGAAATTCAAAGTAGCCAAATGAAGCAAAAGAAAAAACGGGAACTGTAAAAACTTAAAAATCTCGAAGGGCGAAAGGACAACCAAGGTTTTTCGACTACAGTCTCTGCTAGCGACGAGGGAAAGACCTGTCTACTTCAAAACATCGTCGCCAACGTCGTGAGCTCGACAAATGCTCAATGGCAACAATCTCGGCAGGATTTGAACATCGATTTTTTCTGTTGCAAGTCATCAGAGATTTCTTTGTTACGCGCACCTCACAGAAATTTTTCAGGTTTACCAATTTCTATACATCCGTATTCGTCACAACTGCCGCTGTCATCCCTTTGGATGTCCGCCCCCCGGTAGATAAGTGGTCAGCGCGACGGAATGTTATATCTAACGGCCTGGGCTCGATTCCCGGCCGGATCGGAGATTTTCTTCGCTCAGAGACTGGGTATTGTGTTGTCATTATCCCATCGACACGCAAGTAGCCGAAGTGGTGTCAATTCGAACCAGGCGAACGGTCTACCCGACGGGAGGCCCTAGCCACACGGCATTTCTATTTCCATCCCTTTGGATTAGAAATCTTACAGCGCTGAGGAACTATCGGTACCCAACTGTTACATACAATTATGTTGGCGTGGTGAGGACCAATGAAGAAACACAGTCTTCCGCACGCGATGTAGGCCAGTAACACGAATGCCCATCATAATAGCCTCGAACATTCCATGTCGATTCATTGTGCTGCAAAAAGATATTCAGTGCGTACTCAATATCTTTAACGTCAATATTTTGTATCTTTCATAGAGGTCATGAGTTGGCAAGTTTACTTTTTATTTTTAACTTTGCAGCCGAATACCGTTCCTGTCATCATAGTCGCCAAGGAGAGAAAGGGAGTCTGTTTGGGAATCGAGGCAACTTTTTTCTGTGTGTTATTGTATTTTAACTGAGTATCGTATTTTCGTGAGAGGAGATCGGGAACCAACCAGCATTTGCGTGAACGAGCGAGGAAAAATGCCGAAAAACCATGCTCATTGGCGTGACTCACCTCCTTGTCTCGAAAACTAACGCACTTCTAGGCCTGCGCATTAACGTGTACGAATAGCTTGACGTATGCAGTGATGTGTGTGAAAATTACGCCACCCTTATAGAATGGACTTTAGACTGCAAACTTGGAGGTAGCGCAATATACTTCACCAGCACTGTCAGAAGGGAGGAAAGATAGGGCATATGTCTATCCGGCAACGCCGTCGCTTGGAATTCTGCCAAGCGCACACACTAACAGCCGCGAGGGTGTGAAAATGTTAAAGCAAGTGCAAGAATGTCTCGTCGAGCGGAAAGAGTGCAATCTCTGCAATGGATTCAGTTCGAAGGGGCAGAATAATAGATTTCCATGAAATGGCTTAATTATCGTCAGTTGTAAATGATACTATACTATGAAAGTGATGCGTGTGTGTAACCAACGGATGGGAGAGGGTCGTACTCAGCGACAAGCAGGTGCTGACCACGCAGTTTGATCGCAGCACGAGAGGAGTACTTTCTCGTTTAGAAGTCCCTTACAGATCGTTTACGATTCGCCAAGGTGTTAGCACGACGCTGGACCGTTGCTGCGGTAGTGAACCTGTCTGTGTGACAGTCAGCTGCGGCTTCATTGCTGGCATCCATGCCGTAGCCTCAGCTTCCACTGTACGGGAAGCGGAAATTCTTTAGACTGCGTGCTAGGACTGGGCAACCGGTGCTCGCCTTCTAACAAGTTCGATATTTCCCCTATACGCTTCAGAGATCGATACGGTATCAAGAGCATCTCGAACACTCAGTAACATTAGACCCACACGGCACCACCAAGCGATGTGCTAAAAACAACGAAGTAGTCGCAACAACCATAATTGTGCTTAGTATCTGTCAATTTTGTGATGCGCAGGAGGAGTAGCATTAAATGCTACTACTGTGCAAATTCCCATTGTATTTGAAAAAATTTGCAATAAGAGTTGTCATGCGTTATGTATGGATATAAGAGGACTGTTCGGAAAGTAATGAAAGATCGATCGCGAAATGGAAACCTCAGTGGAAATAAAAACTGTTTTATTTGCAACAGTTAGCTACAACTTCCAGCCACTCCTCTAGACAGTCGTCGCTCCGACTTAGACGTTTGACGTAGCGTTGTACCACCTTTCCAATACCCTCGTCATAGAGGGCAGCCTCATGCGCTTTCCGACAAGTTTCTATCCTGGACTGTGCCAGAATATTGTCTTCATAGACAATGGTTCATTCGAGCAGAGATGAAATTCAGAGGGAGCTAAGTCCGGGCTGTGTAGTGGATGATCAAACACTTCCCATCGGAAACTCTGCATGGTTGTCCTCATTGTCCCCGCAGTATGTCGCCGAGAACAGCCGTGAAGAAGGAAATGCATGACTGTTACGTTATCTGGGGTTGCATGAAATCAGGCGAAATCTCCCAGCAGAGACCCATACTTGGCGGGAGACACTATTTTCGAGGCATCCTTGCGCGCTCAGAACTGAGAAGAGCGACGTGACACTATCTGCGGGCATACTGGAGACACTGCTCAACATATCTGTGCAAAACTTCATCGAATTTTCACTGTGGTTTCCATTTCACCACGTATCGTCCCTTACTTTCCGAATAGACCTGTGTAAACACGGTGTTTCGTCCTTAAAAAGACGTTACTCAACTCTGAGCCCAGAACAAGAAGAAATAATGTATTATTTTGTAATTAGAAAGTATTATCACGAACTAAGTGCGTTGCAAATGATTGAGGACCGATTCCTCGACTGCGTGGACATTTGTCGTCTGTGGTCGACGTGGATGGTCCTTTTTCCCGATCAGCATCTCACTACGTCTGTGCTGCCTTGGTCAAATTGTTGGCACCATTTGAATACAGCAGGACGCGACACTGCTTTTGGTCCATATGTCGCCAGAATTTGAGTGCAATTTAGATGATTTGCCCACAAAAATCTTAGTGCCCCTCGTAGTTCAACTTTGGAGTACGTAGACGTGCCATTTCACTCCCACACTGTAATGCAACCGTTATCCTTACCGCAGCTGATCTACTTCTGCAGGAAACATGGAACATGCATTCTGAGAATGGACGACTTACTTGATGAAGTCCGTACGTGTATTAAAATAATGGGTAAACAAGTTACCAACTTTTAATCAGCTAAAATCAAAGCGTTAACATTCAGATGAAATAGTCAAAAAAATAAATTAGAAATAAAATGCCTAATAACCGAAATAAGTCATACTATATTTGGTAATATGTGGGCACGGCCAACACTGACTTCAGTATTCAATATTGCTGTAGTTAGTAGAAATGTATGTGAAAATTACAGCGCCAAGACTTGTCGTGGAGATGGCGCCGACAAACGTAGCTACATTGCGAAACGGGTGAAACCTCGATAAATAGACAGAATCGGGATTGCGAACTTTTATTTATTTATTGATTGATTACTATTTTTACATATTATCTACATATGATCTGCGCCCTAGAAGACGGTGCAGTCCGTATTTCACTCGAAATTTGTCCTTTACGCCATGTACCCTAGTTACGCCACTGACCACTGGCCACGTAAAAAGGCGACCTTTCCCAGGTACAATCAAGGCATTAAACGGAAACGATTTACGATCATGGTGTTTCATTAGCGAACTTATTAACTATGTGATGCGTCACTATTTGATATACATTACTGATAATATTTACACACACACACACACACACACACACACACACACACATACACACACTAACTGCGTGTGCAAAAATAGGGCAAGAGTGTGGACAGACGTGATCATAAGCTGTGGGTTTCTCTCTTACCTTTCGAGAGGCGAGCCGCGGTCGGCTGTGACCAAACAGCCCATTAAGAAGCCGTTAATCAAACACGGAGGACGCGCTGTGTGTGGTATGGTCCGGGGCCTAGCACACGGAGGTTCGGGCGTGCGCCGTGACGCGCATTCCTGCGAGTGTCGTGCTGGAAAGTCGCCCTGGGCGGGCGCGTGCTGTGCATGTCTTGTGGCTCGCCGAAAGTGGCGAGGCGCTGGCCTGCTCCCTGCTCAGTCTTCCGCAGTCCACAACCACTGTCTGGCCGATGTCGCTGCGTCCGAATTTCTGTTGCCTCCGTTCTCCTCCTGCCTCTCCCAAGGATCTAACGAGAACGTTTTCATACATCAGCTCGATCACAATTAATAGCGAAAACTAATACCGGTGAAGCATACGCAAACAGAAGCAAACAGGTCCAGTAGACATTATAACGGTTCTTTGACGAAAATGGTCAAGACGTGACATGTAAAGTGGCGCTGTGGTTTAAATAAGAATGTAATTCTCTGCCGGTCGCTGTGGCCGAGCGGTTCTAGGCGTTTCAGTCCGGAACCACGCCGCTGCTACGGTCGCAGGTTCGAACCCTGCCTCGGACATGGATGTGTGTGATGTCCTTAGGTTAGTTAGCTTTACGTAGTTCTAAGTCTAGGAGACTGATGACCTCAGATGTCAAGTCCCTTAGTGCTTAGATCCATTTGAACAGTTTTGTAATTCTCTATTTGGAATAGAAGAGTACGAATTGGTATTATTATATTTACTTTGTTTAGCAAGATGTGAATATCTTTGAAACTGGAAGTTGTATGTGGCTTTTGACATTATGTAATTAATCTCTGTTTGTGGTGTTCTACAGATAAGACACTATCTTGTTTTTCGTTTCGACGACGATCGGTTGTAAGTTCATTCTGATTATATGTGTTGTAATATCGAAATAATAATAATGAATTACTTGGATCTAAACTATAATTTCGTAGTGAAATCTGAATCTCAAACATCATTTCCATTTGTTGAGAATTGAAAAGTTATTTGGATAGTAATTAGTCGAGGTGGTCTGGTACTGTGGCGAAGCCTGTTATTTGGTGTAAGATAGCAAACATTTCTGCGAGTCATCCTTAACTAAAATCGCCTGCGCCTTACTGCATAAGAAGTCAGATATGACAAGTGAAACAAATTTTTCGTTGACATATTCACATAAGTTTCAGATCATTATCATTGTGCTACGTAACTTGCTAAATGGTGGTCAATCATTTACTGCCCTTCTCGGAAAGAAATAAGCCGATTTTAAATTTTATGATGCGGTGCCATAATGGTTATTAGATTGGTGGCAACAAATCTAACAAACCTTTAGCAAAGCTTATAAAACTTGCTGTTGGACTATCTTGACTCTGCCCGCGTATGTGTTCCGCCTTCGCCTGAGTTGCAATTTAAGCAAATGTAAATAAATAATGTTTTAGTAAGGAGTGGCGAGATTACAACTTGGATCCGCAAATGAGCTGTCTGTGAGATGTCGGGCAATGCGTGGTTACGGGTGTCGTTGATTTCGATATTCAGTGATGGTATAGTTACTACAAATCTATCAGAGATGCAAGTTTTTAAATGAATCTTCCATCTAATTGGATTCAAATGTCACCCAAGTCCTATGATGGGGGAATGTGTTAAATGCGTGGAGGAGTGCCGGCACTATTGACGTGAAACAGTATCCACGTGTCAGTATGATCCAAGTCGATCAGGGCCTGTACTATGGCCTCCAAGATCACCTGGCCTCAAACCTGTGGCTGTTTCTGTCTGGATCACCTCAAAAGTGAAGTGTAAAGCACTCCCATTGATACGTCTAAGAAACTGAAGTAACAGTGTTCATCACTACCATTGATACGTTTGAAAAATTCGAGCGGCAGACTGTACAGTCAAGTCAAGATTTGCGAGATGGTTAAGGTATGCTTGAAAGAATTCGTAATTCACTGCATAGAGAAGTGCGGTATTGCACTGAAAGGCGAAGACGACACGTAGAACACCTCATTTAACAGGTACGAGAAGCACTAATGCATTTCTTTTTTTAGAAAGGCCATGAGTGAAATTTGAGCTCAGTTACACTAACAAAAAAAAAGTGAAACACCCACAACGAGAGGAAAAAATAGAATAAAGCTTTACAGAATGAGTGGATATCTGATCTTATTTCAGTAACTGCAAAATCGAGCCAAATTTACAAACAACTTCGCAGTATGAGTCCACTAATCACAATGCCGTTGCAATCCCTCTGACCTGTCTGCATGCACCGATTCTCTTGGAAATGGTGTCATGAAGCAGCTGTATCCTCTACTGAGCCAAGCTGGCCCACAACTATTGAAACTGGTCCTCGGTATCCTGGAGGCTGGCACTGGGACACAATGGACAACCGGGCTGGTCCCACTCACGTTTTGTCGCGGACAAACCTGTTGATCTTGCTGGCTACGGGGGTACCTCAAAATCATGCATACACTTGGTAGACATACGTGTACCTGTGAGTGACCATCGTCCTTTTGAAAAACGCCTTCACAATACCGTCGCTTGAGAGGTAATACGTGACTACAGGAGTAACAGCGCTGTGACTCTCCAAAACGTTGGAAGAATGGAATCTTCGCTGCCATACTCGCCCGGTGACGATGGTCTTCCGGGGTAGTGGAGAACCGCGACTCATCGCTGAACACAGTGTGACGCCTTTTATCATAAGTCCTAGTTTCCTGGTCATGACATAAACCTAAACGCAGCAGTTTGTGTTTTAGCGTTGACGGCAGCCTACATATAGGACGGTAATTCCCTAGTTCGGTTGCTAATAGTCCGACCAATGGTGCCGGATAAAACATAATTCCAAATACTCTGCAACATACACTCCTGGAAATGGAAAAAAGAACACATTGACACCGGTGTGTCAGACCCACCATACTTGCTCCGGACACTGCGAGAGGGCTGTACAAGCAATGATCACACGCACGGCACAGCGGACACACCAGGAACCGCGGTGTTGGCCGTCAAATGGCGCTAGCTGCGCAGCATTTGTGCACCGCCGCCGTCAGTGTCAGCCAGTTTGCCGTGGCATACGGAGCTCCATCGCAGTCTTTAACACTCGTAGCATGCCGCGACAGCGTGGACGTGAACCGTATGTGCAGTTGACGGACTTTGAGCGAGGGCGTATAGTGGGCATGCGGGAGGCCGGGTGGACGTACCGCCGAATTGCTCAACTCGTGGGGCGTGAGGTCTCCACAGTACATCGATGTTGTCGCCAGTGGTCGGCGGAAGGTGCACGTGCCCGTCGACCTGGGACCGGACCGCAGCGACGCACGGATGCACGCCAAGACCGTAGGATCCTACGCAGTGCCGTAGGGGACCGCACCGCCACTTCCCAGCAAATTAGGGACACTGTTGCTCCTGGGGTATCGGCGAGGACCATTCGCAACCGTCTCCATGAAGCTGGCCTACGGTCCCGCACACCGTTAGGCCGTCTTCCGCTCACGCCCCAACATCGTGCAGCCCGCCTCCAGTGGTGTCGCGACAGGCGTGAATGGAGGGACGAATGGAGACGTGTCGTCTTCAGCGATGAGAGTCGCTTCTGCCTTGGTGCCAATGATGGTCGTATGCGTGTTTGGCGCCGTGCAGGTGAGCGCCACAATCAGGACTGCATACGACCGAGGCACACAGGGCCAACACCCGGCATCATGGTGTGGGGAGCGATCTCCTACACTGGCTGTACACCACTGGTGATCGTCTATGGGACACTGAATAGTGCACGGTACATCCAAACCGTCATCGAACCCATCGTTCTACCATTCCTAGACCGGCAAGGGAACTTGCTGTTCCAACAGGACAATGCACGTCCGCATGTATCCCGTGCCACCCAACGTGCTCTAGAAGGTGTAAGTCAACTACCCTGGCCAGCACGATCTCCGGATCTGTCCCACATTGAGCATGTTTGGGACTGGATGAAGCGTCGTCTCACGCGGTCTGCACGTCCAGCACGAACGCTGGTCCAACTGAGGCGCCAGGTGGAAATGGCATGGCAAGCCGTTCCACAGGACTACATCCAGCATCTCTACGATCGTCTCCATGGGAGAACAGCAGCCTGCATTGCTGCGAAAGGTGGATATACACTGTACTAGTGCCGACATTGTGCATGCTCTGTTGCCTGTGTCTATGTGCCTGTGGTTCTGTCAGTGTGATCATGTGATGTATCTGACCCCAGGAATGTGTCAATAAAGTTTCCCCTTCCTGGGACAATGAATTCACGGTGTTCTTATTTCAGTTTCCAGGAGTGTATATCAGATGCGCTAATGAGGGCACATAAATACCGAAACTATTTTATGAAACTTGTTTTTTATTCGTATAATTTCTAATACTAGCCGGAATAGGGACACTAGAGATAACACAACAGCAGCGAAATATGTTTAGAGAAAGGCGGACCACGTATTCAAAATATTGTTAAGCGCAAAAATGGGAAAAAATCGAGTAGACCTACAGGTACTGCATATGTTTGAAATAAATCTGCATTCAGAAGACAGCTTTTCATATACTCTAATTCTAAATTATATGAAGCCTATTTCTTTCAGACGGCCGCTGTGGCCGTGCGGTTTTGGCGCTGCAGTCCGGAACCGCGAGGCTGCTACGGTCGCAGGTTCGAATCCTGCCTCGGGCATGGGTGTGTGTGATGTCCTTAGGTTAGTTAGGTTTAAGTACTTCTAAGTTCTAGGGGACTTATGACCTAAGATGTTGAGTCCCATAGTGTTCAGAGCCATTTGAACCATTTGATTTCTTTCAGTCGACGCCATTCTCGCCTGCGCAAATGCAAAATGCTCGCTGTCAAGCCGCAATTCCCACTACATGCGGACTTACCAATTATACGGCTATTACTTAATATATCAGCTGAGTAACCCTTTGATATATTCCAGGCAGGCATTATGAAATTCTATTACTAACAGGAAATTGATTGGGCGTCTTCATTGTTAACACCTGTCTTTTCAGCGCAACGTGTCCAGTCCGTTTCCAGACATACGGATGGAGAACCTGAAGTATCCGCAGCGGACAAGCGGAATCCTGGGAAATGCTCTTTTTGTTAAATTCAGTCCTCTTGTTTATTTCCATTCCAGGTATGGCTGAATTTTTGTGAGTTATTTCATGAACGATGAGCCCATAATGAAAGCTTTTTTTCCTGCCTTTCTTTCCATTTTAAACATATCCAACTTGTACAGAGACGATTTTCCGTCTTATGTTGCAGAATGGTTTAGACAAGATGTCTGTATGGTGCAAAAAGTGGCAATTGACCCTAAATAATGTGAAGACATCCACATGAACACTACAAAGAATCTGCTAAATTTGAGTTACACGATAAATCACACGTATCTGAAGATTGTAATCTCAACTAAATACTTAGGGATTACAGTTACGAATAACTGAAATTGGGACGATCACTTAGATTGTATTGTGGGGAAAGGAGACCGAAGACTGCAATTTATTGGCAGAACACTTATTAAATGTAACAGGTGTACTAAAGACACTGCTTATACTACGCTTCTCCGCCGTCTTCTGGAGCATTGCTCTGCGATGTGGGATCCACACCATGTAGGATTGACGGAGGACATCGAAAAAGTTCAAAGAAGGGGAGCTCGTTTTGTGTTATCGTGGAATAGGGGGGTTAGTGCCACGGATATGGTACACGAATTGGAGTGGCAGTCATTGGAACAAAGGCGTTTTGCGCTGGGCGGAACCTTCTCGTGAAGTTTCAATCACCATCTTTCTCCTCAGTGTATGAAATATTTTGGTTCAAAATGGCTCTGAGCACTATGGGACTCAACTGCTGAGGTCATTAGTCCCCTAGAACTTAGAACTAGTTAAACCTAACTAACCTAAGGACATCACAAACATCCATGCCCGAGGCAGGATTCGAACCTGCGACCGTAGCGGTCTTGCGGTTCCAGACTGCAGCGCCTTTAACCGCACGGCCACTTCGGCCGGCATGAAATATTTTGTTGGCGCCCAGGGAGAAATGATCGTTATTATAAAATAAGAGAAATTAGAGCTCGCACAGAAAGATTTAAGATTTCGTTTTTCCCGTTTGCTGCCAAGCACTTAATTATGAACTGCATAGTCATCATGTAGATGTAAATGTAGATATTAAATGCCACCTGCTGTGTCACTTGCTGCTGTAAAAATGTACTGTCTGTCGCAAATAGAGACCACATCAAGCGTCATCATGAAAGCCCAGACAGACCACTTCATTAGTGTAGTCATAAAGTCAAGACAGCATACATTGTGTACATATACACTACTAATTTCCTCGGGAGGTGTGTAAAATGTTCATAACATGATTTATAAATCATACCTACTGATGTGGCACTGGACTCGTACTGCGAGAATGGCGATTCATGTCCCTATGGCCACCCAGAATTAAATTTTCCATGATCTCCCTAAATCACTTAAGGCAGATGCCGGGATGGTTTTCTTGAAAGGATAGAGCCGATTTACTCCCCATGGTTCCCCGGTTCGACCATATGCTCCACCTTTAATGACACTGTCGTCGACAGGACGTTAATCACTACCTTTTTCTTAGAAATTATATCTCGCATTTTCTTAACGCCCAGGACGAACATAATCTACTAGTTGCTCTTTGCTACAGCATGGTATAGGATTATAAGCACGTTATTCGAGTAATAGTTTGTCTTATATCGGATCAGCCACAAGGACATCAACAGTATTCGGTGCGACCACGTACACTTATACTTGGCATTAAGTGAAGAAGTACGGTTCGCAAACAGTGAGGGTATAGTTTCATACGCTTAGTTGGGAAAGTTTTTCTTGCCTTACACTCTATGGCACCTTTCCTGTGCAAAGTGTGGCAGTTGTGTGTTAGGTATATCTGTTGAGTGTCTTACCGTAATGAGTGTGCGAGTGTGTCTACAATCTGTTATTTTGCTGGACAGTTCCTTTAGGGGATACCTACGCGATTAATACAGCATGCTATTAAAATTGATATTGTCATAAACTAATACTTCCCAAAATGTAACCTGTCATTCCAAAATGTTAAGCAGCCGAATATTTTGTAAAGTTTTTGTTACGTTTCCACTGAACTGTGCGACTAATTTGCTTGATTAAATCGCTCTGCAACTGCCATTCTGCAAATAGGAACGGTGGGCTGACGTCTGCGAAAGCTGTATATTCTCTTGGTTCGCCGATGAGTACATTTATTTTGATCATCAAGGAAATCATCAAATGAGCAATAATTTGAACTCATTCTGAAATTTGCAAGAACTTTAGTTCTAATTTGGCACGTGATGAGGCACCATATTGTATGCACTTTTCCACAAATGTTTTCATACTTTAACCCCCGTGTCGTAGTGACCGCAACGTCAGTAGTGGCGGCGGCGGGGCGCTTATGCCGTTGCTTCGCCCCTTGACCAACATACGCATCGCTCGTACACATTGGGACATGTGGTCGTGCATTGCGATATTGGACTGGCTGCGGCCGCCCTGGAGTATCTGCGCCGTTATCGCGGCCACATTTGCCGTAAACGCGGCCATTAGGAGGCCATTCGAAACAGCGTCCCTGGTGGCTGCTGCCGGTCACCGGCCCGATAGCCCACTGTCCGGGCCGGGGCGCCAACGCGACCCGTAAATACTCTTATTGACGGTTCTCCCACGTATGACCTTCTCCGCTTTTATCTGTAATTCGTGAAGCGCAAACTAATCCACAGTCAACTGACGTGCACCACTGTTGTTTTACTCCACATCACCAATGCGTTCCTTGTTCGTTTTGTTTCTTTTATTTAACCAGGCGACAGTCGCGGTTGTTACCTGTACAGTTAACAGTTTCTGCTGTAATCTACCGTCATCTACGAGGCGTCTTATGCTATAACAATAGATCTGATACAGGATACGGAGAGGCAGATCGAATGCGCCTCGCGGATTAACGACGAGAGCTGCTGAGCCGACCAGTCTGACTGTCGTTTTTAGGCGGTTTCCCTCATACGCCTAGGTGAATAACAGGCTGGTACCCTCGTTCCGGCTCAGATACACGCTCTGCACACGTTTAGAACATATTGTCAGACTTGAAAATGGATCTTCTCTAGACTCAGGTAGATGGGGTGCACAGATACCGTTCCGGGAGGAAGGGCATCCGGTTCCACTAAAATTGCCTTAACCCATGTAACAATGCCGACCCCGTGGAAGAAAAGAGAAAAGCAAAAGAGCGTTAGATCTGAAGATAAATACACATGATAGGCCTAACCTATCTCTCTACTTGCATCTACATATATAGAACGCAGCCATAATACAGTTTATGGCGGAGGGACGTCTAACCAATAGTCGATTTTCCATGCTATTTCACTCGCATATTTAGCGAGCGATAAATGACTGACTGTACGAGTTGGCACGATTCGTGGTGTCTCTTTATCGTCATGATCCCTGCACGAGATCTACGATGGTGACACGACAATGGTCGAACTGTCTTATTTGAATACATGGTCTACATCTACACGGATACTCTGCAAATCACATTCAAGTGCCTGGCAGAGGGTTCATCGAACCACCAAAGTAAACCGTTTTGTTTTTAGTTATTAAAACAAATGGCTCTTGGTAGACTTGTTACTAGTAGACGTTTTTTCCTTTCTTGCGTAGGAGGCAGTCTCCATCCCCTATTTCTGGCGATGTGTACCCTTGTGTGTAAACACACAGTTTTCATCGAGCTTTGCTAGACTTTTCCGAAAACATGACGTGTTAACATTATGCACATTTCTGTGTCTGTGGGTCTGTACAATGATTTTTAAAAACCTTACTTCACTACAAGTCATTGCAGTGTACAAACAGGTACCACCAACCTGCAAGAGTACTTCATTCTAAAGCAACACTACAGAAGCAGGTGCAAGTTTCATCAGCGCCAGGCGGGACGTGTGTCATCCCTAGATGTCGTCACATTTGAAGCTCCACTACCGGATTTGCGTCTTATCTGGGTCGCTCAGTTCCACCACCACCACAAGCTCGTTCACCACACCAACAGGATCTTTCCCCAGAAGAGCAATAGTATCTTTAACGCAGCCAGAAGATTTTTTTAGTGTACACGGTACGCTTTGGCGATGACGACGTGTATCGACAACTGTCGGTGAATCGCACTGCTTCGCTATTGTGTCTTCTCCGCAACCATCTGTTTATCCGATTCACAATATCACTGAGACGTCGCTGCAAGTGTGATTATTATGCGTTTCTAATCATTTGCGTGTTTCACTTACTTAACGTTCCTCTAAACTGCAGTGTTTTCTGATGATTCCTATGTTACGCCACGTATCCACCAACAAACACTTACAATGGCTTCATAGGTATCTCGAAAAAGTTTTACGCGTTGCTACGGAGCTGTTGAAAGATAACTGCGCTGGGCTATATGCGCTGTTTGACAACTGGTAAGGAACAGAGACATCGTTGGGCTGGAGTAATCACAGGTAATGATGGTCACCATTAAATGCAGTACATGTTCGTACATACTAGAGATTGAAAGGTATATTTTTACGAAAAATGGTACAGATTTCACCACATGGGGAGGCAGGATAACAGACATAAATAACGTTCATGTTTGACACAGGTCATACTTCCAACATAAAGATCGATAGCAGACTCTCAGTAAAGAATATGGCCTCCTCGTGCACTGATGCACGTTTTTCACCTGTTATTCATGTTGGCTACCAAACTAATTAGGAGTCCTCTGGGGTAATCGTCCCATTCCTCTCTCCAGACGGTTATGAGTTCTTGCACGGTTCGGGGTTGGGTTCGTTAAGAAATACGTCTACGAAGAGCATCCCGGCCATGTGCTACAGGGTTTAGGTTCGGGGAATACGCAGGCCGTTCCATACGTTCAACATTTTAACTTTCCAGTGTATCCGAAACCTCATCGGTCGTGTGTAGATGGGTATTGTCGTCCATAGAAAGACGGTACCTAACGCACCCCTAAACAGACGGACATTATCCAGAGTAATGCCTCTGCAATACCGCTATACTGTAACGGTACTTCGCACAAAGATATGCAGTGGTGTTCGGCCATTGTGCATGAAGCTTGATTAACCGTAACATCTAGGCCGTATCGATGACGTCCAAGAACTTTCTTTGGTGCGTAACGTGTTGCCATCTCTCTCCACAGGTATGGAAGAGGCTTGTTAGGACAGTAGCGAAATACTGGCAGTCAATGATTTGGTACTATAGCTTGGCTCACGTCAGTGTATACTCTCCTCTGAATGCTAAGAGACGTATTAGAGACGTAGAAAACAATCAGATGGAGCTCTTACTATTTGAATCGGTGAGGGCAGTATTAGGTGTATAACAGCTCGGTGCTTCAGAGCTTAAATATTAGACTAAGAATGCAATGCCCTGCGATTCGATATCCATTCAATCCAAGGATTTTTATTTTTCGCTTACCACTCCTGACAATGTTTGTTAATGTGACATAGATCGGAAGAAGACAATAGCACAATATCTAGTAAAGCAATGAGATGTTCAAACCAACTTTCGGTTTGATGTCAGCTGTACGTTAAGAGTACTACTAATATTTTTCGTAGGTAGAATTACTGAAGAAAAAGTTAATAGTACTGTGGCAACATGATAGCGATGCAGAGAGGAATTCACGAATGGCCCCTGTCAAGTTAGAGTTACAGTGTTCGTAACAGTTTGAAACGGAGAGAATGAATGTGTGCCATGGTGAAGGATAGTGAAAGGAGAAGAACGGAAACGTATGAAGCAACAGTGGTGACAGGTACCGCCTTTAACGTTTTCCTAGGAAGTTGCGTTACTGGGATGTCCGTAAATAGTGTGTGTAGCGCACTTTAAGCACTCTTGTAAACATCGTAATAACCGTTAAAAGGCTGGTAACGAGTAAGCTATTAACTACTCAGCGCTCTACGAATCCTCGAACTGTTGCAATTGGCCTGTACTGCTCCAAGTGCGAAATAACTACAGTAATGTCACTTTTTCCGGAAAACCGTAACTTTACTTTAGTATGTGATTGTGCCCATTCTACAGATCGTAACAAATGCATTTATAGCATCTAGGTTTTTTGCCTGGCGCCACAACTACATCTGCGAGCAGAAGTAGTATAACGATTGTGTCTCTGAGAGTGAAGCAGCTGTGTATTTCTAGAAAAGAACTAACTACCTTCGCAGATGAATGACCCCCTGTACGAAGATTAGCCAATCTTACGAGCGAGCCAATCTTACGAGCTAACCGTGGACATCTGGAAGAGCAGCTAATTCTCTACTAACCTGTGTTTGTGATTACATGAAGCTGTTTTAAATTTAGCTGAACTGCCAGCTTTCCCAACTTCGTGTATTGTGATAAAGAGTGAACTTTTCCTAACAGCGATGTTCCGTTCATAAGCCAAAGGTGTTGAAGGGCAGTTCTTCTATGAGAGATGAACACTGTCGTTTCGCGTTGGGGAAAAAACAACGTGTGATTTCGTCTTCAGTCAGAATCAGATAACGATTGCAGCTTTGCATATGGACAGCGCACTGACGTACAATCGTGGGAATGCCGTCATTCCCGTGTAGGACGTACACTATGTGATTAAAACTGTCCGGACACCCGTCTGTAATGAAGAATTGACATCCAGACGTCACGAGAAGCGGACTAGCCGATATTGGAGGTGGGGAGTATTGCGTTGTCAGCAGAGAAGCAGTAATTGACTGTATGGCCTTCAGCCCAAAAGTCACAATAAATGAATGAATAAATAAATAAAGAGCAGTAATAGCACAATAGGTCAGCCAGAAGAACTCAATGACTTCGAGCGTGCACTAGTCATTTGATGTCTCATGCATAACAGTTCCATCATGGCCATATCAACGCTTCTAACGCTGCCCAAGTTGATTGTTAATGACGTGATTGTCAACTGGAAAAGCGAAGGAATAACCACTGATCAATCAAGACCAGGCAGACCTCACGTGCTGACGGACAGGGATCGTCGAACATTGCAGAGGGTGGCTTTGAAAAATCGCTTGAAATCAGCGGAAAGAATCAGCCGTGAATTCCGTAGTGCAGCTAGCACATGAGTGTTTGTAGTGAGTTGAAAAGAATGGGGTACAGAGATCGAGCAGCTACTCATAAGCCATGGATTGCCGTGGACAAGTTTCAGGTGATGTAAAGACCGACACCACTAAATAGTGGATTACTGGAAACGAGTGATTTCGCAGTGATGAATACTCTGTGTCACTCCGACAGAAGGGTATGGGTTTGGTGAATTCCTGGAGAACGTTACTGCCATCATGTGTAGTGCCATCAGGGAAGCATGGAGGAGATGGTGTTAGGGTGTGGGGTATTTTTCGTGTTTAGGGCGTGGTTTGCTTATTCCGCTTACGAAAACGCTGAATGTGAAAGGATATGAACACATTTTACAGCATTATGTACTGCGTGCAATAGAGGAACAGTTCGGAGACGATGAGTGTTAGTATCGGCATGACAATACAGCTTGTCATAAAGCAGCCTCTGTGAGGCAGTGGCTTGCGGCAGTAATGTTCCTGAAATTGGATTGTCTGCCCAGAGTCCCGAGCTCATCCCAATAGATCAGCTTCGAGATGAATTAGAACATAGACTTACCATCAGACCCAGCGTCCAACATCAGTAGGTTCTCTAGTTTCGGCTTTTGAGGAAGAGTGGGGTGCAATTCCTCGACTGACATTTAGACTCCTCGTTGGAGGCTGTAAATATATAAAAAGAAACCATCAGCTGTAAGTTCATCTACAATTTATTTTATAGACTATTGGTTTCGGCTATATAATACGCCATCATAAGGCCCTCTGTTCTAGATAGTGCCTGAATTTTTCAGTCACAAAATGTGTATACGTCATATACGAAAAATAACCAAGCTTTGTGCCATCTTGTGTATGCACGACTGTAGCACACAACAGCTGAGGTGTTCTAGCTGATGACGTGGGCTTCAGTCGTACTCTGATAAGCCAGTGGCTATTTTTCATATATGATGTACATCATTTTGTCAGTGAAAAATTCTGCAACTGTCTAGAAAAGACGGCCCTGTTGATGCCGTATTATATTGCCGAAGCTGGTAGTCTGCAAAATAAACTGGAGACGAATTTACACCTGACTGATTTATTACATATATACCGTCTGCTGTCCCACCATCCAACATAGCAATAATGGAAGCACCTAAGTCCTCATTGAAGGTGTGTTCAGCAGAGTTCAAGCTGTCTTAAGAGCAAAGGGTGAACACACTCCATAATTGTGTCCACTGTTAGGTGTCCGGATACGTCTGGTGAGATATTGTATGCTAGATTACGGCCAACGAGAAAATACTGATGTTTTCGGATCTTCAAATGGCATTCCGTTGAGTTTTCTCTGTAGACACTACATAGGGTGCCACGAGACGAGTGACGATGACTCGCTCCGGACCATTCCGTGCCACAGCTACAGTGGGTCGCTCCGTTTTGCAACATTACTGACTGACTATTGCCACTGGCGGTCGCCGTTTTGGGCACTTTTAACTAAAACGCATAAATGCCATTCATGATTCTTGTTGCGTTTTGAAGATTAATGCTCGATGAGTGCAGATACCTACTAGTGACAACTGGAACCGCCTATCCGCTTATTTTATACTGTTGTACATCTCCCGACAAACCTTTAATACCCAAACCGCTATCCGTCTGAGCAATATGGAGATTCAGTCATTATTTTTTATTTTTAAAGTTTTGAAAATAATGTCGAGTGATAAGACATAAATTGTACTGACTCGGAATATCATCCCATTTGTAGTATAGCAAGACGCCAGAACTCTCTAGAAATGTCATTCAATGCGCTTACTGAGGAGTCTGGGTGTGTATATTAAGGTATTTAAATCTGGTCCTGTAACACCCACATAACATGTTATTTCCGCCAACACCAGCCAACTAACGGATTCGAGTGTGTTCGAACGTGGAGGGCTGTAGAGCCAACGAATTTGAATATTCCGTCAGAGAGATTTCACACGAGTTACAACACAACGAAGTCGAATGGTGCTAGGAAGTAGTAAGATCAGGGAAGCATAAAGAAGTAAATGGGTTGCGACTGGCGAAATCTGAAGCACACTGTACGACTCTGTCGTTAGACATTCTTGTTAATAATCCCAGAGAACTTCCGTTGCTGTAGAGGGCAGTGAGAGAACTATATGACGAGAGGCGAGACGACTCGATTTTCATGTTAGTGCTGCAATTTCGGAAGCCACAGATCTCTGGGACGAATGTGCGATTTCTCCTGTCTCTTAAGGGAAACTGCCTTATTCAAGCCACAAAGGGATGGTGAAGACTCTAGTGAGTGGTTCTCACGGTAGAATTTGAGGAGAGGGTGTCCTGTCTGATGGAAGACATACATAAATAAGCTGCCGTCAACTTGACCGTGAAGTCGAAAATTCGAGAATACATTGTGGAGAGCGACTATTGGCGAAGGAGAAATCCATCTATCGCAAACAATGTCATAAAGCAATGAAGCTAAATAATTATGAACCAACAATTTAGTTCTGTCAACGAATTACATTGCAATACTTCTCTGAGAGTGTCGACCGTCGGGTTGATGAGTTGCTATGAGCTTAACACATTATTTGCTGCCTCTTTATTTGAAGCGTTCAGGATGCTTGGTATTAATTCTGGATGTAGTTTCACAGATGTTGAAGACTGTACCCTTGTTGTACACGAAAGAATAGCGTTTCAACACGACGGTAAGCCATCCCACTTCGTTGTTAACGTCCGTGAGCACCTGAACATCCGATAGCTTCACCGTCGTATTGGAAGAGGAGCGGCTGGCCCAAGGTCAGCTCGATCGCCAGATCTCACTCCTTGACTTTTTTCTATATGGTTACAAAAATGTTCAAATGTGTGTGAATTCCTAAGGGACCAAATTGCTGAGGTCATCGGTCCCTAGACTTACACACTACTTAAACTTAAAACTAACTTATGCTAAGAACAACACACATACCCATGCCTGAGGGAGGACTCGAACCTCCAGCGGGAGGGGCCGCGCAATCCGGGACATAGCGCGGTCATTCCGCCCGGCAATATATGGTTACAGGAAGCCATTGATGTATGAAACACCAGTAGAAAATTAGGAGAAGCTGCTCCATATGGTTCTAGAAATATGTCTCTTTCTACAAAGTACTGTCAGCTAGATAATGTTTGCTGCAGCCAAAAGCAAATGTCTACCGACTGAAGCCTTCCGACTTCTGCCGATTTAGGACTAGGAAGCTGACCAGCGAACTTAAAGTTAACACACCGTGCAAAATAGTGTAGCGTGGAGAGCAGCATCAAACCGCTCGCCTGACTGAAGACTGCAACATAGATATAAGATACGAACCAAAGGAAGCTTTGGAGTAGGAATTAAAAGTTCTGGGAGAGGATAAAAAACTTTGAGAATTGTCGACAACATTGTTAATGTGTCAGAGACCGCAAAGACGTTTGGAAGAACAGATGAATGGTACGGACAGTGTCTTGAAAGACGGATATAAGATGAACATCAGCAA
This sequence comes from Schistocerca serialis cubense, assembly GCF_023864345.2. Lineage (NCBI taxonomy): Eukaryota > Metazoa > Arthropoda > Insecta > Orthoptera > Acrididae > Schistocerca > Schistocerca serialis. The sequence continues at coordinate 289,653,706 of NC_064638.1, forward strand.
AAACACTACAAGGAATGCTGTCGAATTAAATCAGTTGATGTAAGGGATTTAGATTAGGAAACGAGGCAGAAAAAACGGTAGACGAGTTCCGCTGTTTGTGCAGTAAAATAACTGATCATTGTCGAAGTAGACAGGATATAAAATGTAGACCGGCGATGGCAAGAAAAGTGTTTCTAAAGAAGAGAAATTTGTTAACATCGAATATAGACTTAAGTGTTAGGAAGTCTTTTCTGAAGGTATTTGTCTGGAGTGTACCCATGAATGGAAGTGAAACATGGACGGTAACAGGTTTAGACAAGGAGAGAATAGAGGCTTTTGAAATGCGGTGCTACAAAAGAATGCTGAAGGTAAGGCGGGTAGATAGCGTAACTATTGAGGAAGTTCTGTATAGATCTGGAGGGAAAAGAAATTTGTGGCACAACTTGACTAAAAGAAGGGGTCGGTTAATGAGACACATTCTGAGACATAAAGATATTACCAATTTGGTTTTGGGGGGACGTGGGTGGGGGTGGGGGGTTAAATCGTAGAGAGAGACCGAGAGATTCAGAAGGATGTAGAGTGCAGTAGTTACTCGGAGATGATGATGCTTGTACAGAATAGAGTAGCATTGGAGTGCTGCATCAAACCAATCTTCGGACTGAAGGCCGCAACAATGACAACAACAAAAACAACAACATGTCAATAAAAAGCTAAATATTAATTACTGGCCGGCCGGAGTGGCCGTGCGTTTCTAGGCGCTACAGTCTTGAACCGCGTGACTGCTACGGTCGCAGGTTCGAATCCTGCCTCGTGCATGGATGTGTGTGATATCCTTAGGTTAGTTAGGTGTAAGTAGTTCTAAGTTCTGCGGGCCTGATGACCACAGATGTTAAGTCCCATAGTGCTCAGAGCCATTTGAACCATTAATTACTGACAATTAGTTCCTTACCTCAAAGTACTCAGTTTAGGATCTTCTGCTATCTGTAAAACTTTGACCCTTAAGATTTCGGACACACTGTATTTATGGTGAATCAGAGCATCGGCTGCGTGACGGATCAGTTCGCTCAAAATTATGGAAACTGAACAAAGCTCATTAGGGGGAAAGGAAGTTCAGTCTGCTCTCAGTTTGTCAAAACTTTGTGGAAAGCCTTAAGTGGTGCCGTAGAAGGAGAAAGAATTTTTGTGCACTGTTATTTAGATGGCAGTCGTCATTGGAATGAACATCAATGAGTGCCAGAGGCTTTTGGTGAAGTAGTGTACGTCACTACTAGGAGCTTTCTTAACTAGAGTTTTACACAGTCTATTGTGGTGACTGAGAGTGTTTACCATCGCTAATGCGAGGCGTTACGAGGCGTACGAAGGAGCATTCTGGCTGCGAGTCGGGAGTTCGCAACGCCGGCAGCCGGAAGCGTGCGTCGACACAGGTCAAAGAATTCGTAATGTTGTCCACTGTGTTTACATTCTGTTGTGCGATTATGCATTCAGGTTTCACGTTGTGGCTGTCGCTTGTGAGAATCGTGAGACAACTCACGTGTGTGTGCTAACGACGGTCTACTTTTGATTTTCATTATAGTACCTTTCCCTCTGCGAGGAACGACAATAATTGAGAACCCAAACTCGTGGAAGCGGAGATGAAGAAATACATAGTTTCAGGAGCAGTAATTAAATAAAATCTTAAAGCGCAACTACTTTATAGGCGTTGCGCGTCTGCTCTTTCTCCCCAGTACACGCACAGCTGTGCAGTACAAATCACTTTAAGTTGCATGGTACAGGGAGTATATTCCATTCATTTACATTTACAGATGGTGCGTGAGCAGAACGGCCGATTTATTCTAGTATAATTGTTAGTCTCATCTTAACATCGCCGGGACATTATGTAAGGGTTGTTGATGATTCTGATTACATTTTGCAAGATATGGGAGTGTCTTTCCACAAGTGGTTGTCAGTTAAAAATGTCCACCCTCTGTGTGGTACTCTTCCACTTACCAAACCGAATTCTCCTCATTTGCATACGCTCTACTTTCCCTATTAGTTTCTCTCATTGTGGATTTCACACACTTGAGCAGTACGTCAGTGTGAATCATACAGTGAATCTCCTTTCTGAGGACTGTACACTTTCTTTGGTATCCAGCAAATGAACCGAAGTTCACAGCGACTGAATCTCGCCGGCCGGAGTGGCCGAAGGGTCCTAAGCGCTACAGTCTGGAACTGCGCGACCGCTACGGTCGCAGATTCGAATCCTGCCTCGGGCATGGATGTGTGTGATGTCCTTAGGTTAGTTAGGTTTAAGTAGTTCTAAGTTCTAGGGGACTGATGATCATAGATGTTAAGTCCCATAGTGCTCAGAGCCATTTGAGCCAAGAACATCGACACCGTGTGTGTTACGCAAGGTAGGGCATCCCCTCTTTTCATATTTCCTGTCACTTACCAGAATGCTAGGTGGGCAAACAAGGATTCCAGATGTACGTACCAGTTTTTCTTATGCCTACCTGCAACTTCGGCCTCTAGCTGCGGGCAAAAGAGGAAGTGTGTCGCACCGGACCTGAAATTATGCATGAATTGGTGGAGCAAATTTCCAAATCACTCAAGCGTGCCGCCAGGGAACCTACCAAATCTTTCGTAATCATCCGCAAGTAGTTATGAAATGTGGTGAATAATGGTATTTATATGTAGATTTTTCAAACTGTAAAAGAGTTGTCGTTATAAAAAGAAAAAGTTTCTTTCTTTCATAAAAGTCGATTATGAATTTAGTTATAAGAAATTAAAAATATATACTTAATCTCCTCTTGCAACATTTTCATTTCAGACGCCCACATAAAACTACCTACGGCTCACTTCAGGGTAGCGCAAAGTTAATGCTTATGTACATACCAGTACTCTGAAACGTAAGGACGAGATGGTATAAGGAAACATAGCACATTAACAACGTGGTGGAAAAGAATGAAAGTGTAGGATCATGTTGCGACAGGACTCCAGTCCAGTCGTGCATAGAAAGCTGGACGTCAAATGGCGTGAGGTGAGCGTGACTATAGCGCCAAATGGGGCTGGCCCCGCAACGTGAGGCAGCTGAAGGAACGGGAAAAAGACAGTGAGTGGTCATTTAGTGACCAGTTACGGTGCACTGTGCTGGTGTTCTTCATTGCAACATGGCTCGGAGAAAGCATTTGGATGATTTCACACGAGGAAGAATCATTAGGAAACGGGCAGAAAGGACAAAGTGTGAGGAGTGTAGCCCAGGAGTTTGATGTAACTCCCAGCATTGTTTCACGTGCATGGGGAGCATTCAGAGACACCTCCACTTCTGCCCGAAGTAGAAGAGTTGGTCGACCACGGCCAGCTACAGCAGCAGATGACCTCTGCGTTATGCAACAGGCAAGAATGGAGCCACGTCAAACAGTGGGTGCAGTCGTAATTACGTTTAACAGGACTGCAAGGCAAGCTGTCTCACATTCACAATGGCACGGCGATTACAAGGAGGTGCTCTCTCCGGCTGACGACAAGTACGTTGTGTTCCGTTGACACCCGCACGACGGCTGCACCGTTTGCGAGGGTTTGACGAGCATAGGGATTGGGCCAACAGGAGTAGTGTCCTGTGCTCTTCTCTGATGAGAACAGCAGTGATTCTGGACGTACCACCATGTGGCGAGAGGTGGGAACACGTAATGCACCCAGGAACGTCGTCGAACAGGATCGTTTTGGTGGTCCAGGTGTCATTGTCTGATATCCGTGAACACTATACACTCCTCGGCCACACTGTACTCTTTCCCCATGTGCATCTTTTCATTGGTTCATTCAGCCCTAACTTCATTTTTATGGATGACAGTGAGCCACCACCTTCTGATCTTCGCAGGTGGTGGAGCGCTTCGAACGAGAGGATATTCGGCGAATGGACCGCCCTGCCCGTTCCCCCGACTTAGATTCCACAGGTCATGTGTGGGATCGTTGGGGAGATGTATAGCACCAACGACCTTACAGCAATTGTCAACCGTTCTGGTGGAGGAGTGGAACCCCTTACTGCAAGAACTCCTTACCAACCTTGTCGCCAGCATGGAAGCACGTTGCAGAGCGTGCACTACCATTCGTGATGGTTCCACAACCTATTAAGAACTATGTCCATCTTTTGTAATATCCGGGGTATCGTCACGAATTGAGGTGACTTTAGTGTAATTATTGCTTAAAAAAAAGTATCATTTTTCCGTTCATCTCTTTGCATATTTCTTTCAATTACCGTCTGTACTATACTGTAGCAGTTCTCCCTATGTATAGTCCAAATTTCACCAAGCTGTGTTACTTGGCAGTGACACGTCATGTGAAAGTTACTTTGGTCCTTAAGTTTTGCACACCAGTGTGTTATGTAAACTACAACATCTCTACATATTCAGTACCAGTTACTAATGTTTATACAAGAGTAGGTTGTTTCAAGATCTGAATATATATTTAAGCATTTCTTTTTTCCGAAAAGGATCTATAGATACCAACGTTCTCTGCGAACTCTTTATGATGGAAGCTTATTTATGATGGAAACTTCTGTTGTTTATCAACTCATTAATTTAAACAAGAGCAATTGTTATCCTGACTCAAGTATGCATGATACATCCGATATTGCTTTCTTTCTGAAGGTAATATTCCTCCCAAGGTTTTCTTGTTAAGGAACAGAACCACTCTCAAATCTATCTGGATAATTGTGTAGGGTATGTTAGGATATGTATATGAAGTGTTTGAATTGCATTCGTGAAAGCGAATAAACGTCAAAATCGTCCTTTATGTAATGTCCTGGTAGTTGCAGTGCTGTCATCACTGAAAGGGAATGTACTTTGTTTGTATATGACTGTGCGAGCCAAGTTCGTGGCGCGGTCGTCTTTTGTGTTAGGTTTGCATTAGCCTATTGCGTCACACTTTTGGCTGCCCCACAAATTCATTGCTTGCGATGGATTTTCGCAACGCACCTTCGCTTTAAATGTTCTTTAAGTTTTACTCTACGTGGCGTTCAGAGCAAGTTCCTGCTTGCTCAACCGTATCGAGGCGGCAGATAAACAGCTTTGTATATTAGGCAATGAAGAGTTGTTTAGCACCAGTATGTTATTACCCTGCTTGAAGGTCTTATTTTTGACCACGTGCTGCAATTCCGATTTCCGCGTTCTTACTAAAGCAGTTGCGCTAATCGACTCGCAACGGAGAACACGCCCACTCTTCTCATTCGTTGTACTGTACTTAGCCGTAGGATCGACGGCGCTAATAATCGTAAAAGGCATCTCAGAAGTTCTGTACGCTGATCGCGAGATAATTATCAGTATCTTAATTGTAATGGGGAGATGAAGACAAATAATGAACACTCTTCATTATGTTTATAGCTTACGCAAAGCTTGACTACTGTTCGTTGGTATTCTCTCTGCGGCAGTCGACGTTGCTTCCCTGGCACTTTTGATTAATAAGTAATTTTTGAGAACATTTCTCTCGGAGAAAAGCGGTTTTGTTTATTACTTAAAAATGAACGTGAACAATCACAACCGGTTTCGGTATGTTTTAGACCGGTTTCAAACTCACATGTCACTGATTTCCAGCAAAACGTTCGTCTTGGATGCAGTGCATCAATGAGGCGAATTACTGAGCTGTGGCATGCTATCTATGAATGTCGTCTTGCCATTGAAATGAAATGTTTCTGTCCTTCTTTCAAACATCAAGGCGACAATTTGTAGCGATTGCGCCATCTCTTTACGTTGAAGTACTTAGTGACAATATGAGGATACGCTGTTCACTTTTGGATTGCAAATGAGGCTCCCACTCGATTTTTAGGTTTATACATTCTATCACTGTGTTGCTAAAGGCATCTGTTAAAATGAGATGGGCCCGGCATCATATTGAGATATGTGGAAACGTAAAAATGTTTGAGAAACGAACTGAAAGATTTTGATAGCACCACGACATTCATAGCACGCCACAGATCAGTAATTCGCCTCATTGGTGCACTGCATTCAAGACGAACGTTTCGCTGGAAACCAGCAACGTGTGAGGTCTGAAGATGGTCTAAAAAAGACCGAAGCCGGTAACTTCATAAAAAAAGTTTCTTGGTGTTGTGACTGTCCACGTACATTTTTAACTTTTTATTAAGTATTCTGTTTAAACAGACATACGAGATGAGGATACAATGACAGTTCTAGTGCCCCACGAACTCAGTTTAGAGTTTCCCTCAGTCGTGTCGCGCTTCTGTTTATAAGTACCACGTTCCCGGCTAGTCGGCATGATACGGATAACACACACTCTAGCAGGGTTCCAGGTTTGTACAAGTGTTTTGTGAACAGTCTCTCTCTTGGACAAATTGCGGTTTCCCGGTATTCTTCCAATCAAACGGAACTTATTACTGACCATACCTTCAGCGTAGTCCGTGTAGTCGATCCGCTTATGTCCCCACACGTTGTTACTCTCTGGTGCTTCTTATGATGCGGCTGAACAAAGTTGTGATCGAGTAATTATGTAGTAAAAAGGCTGCTACATTTCCAGGTTTTGTGAAGAGCTCAAGTTTTTTTTTTTTTTTTTTTGGATACATTTACAGCTTGTCGCCAGTCTTTGCTGATATTTCGCCAGGGATGACTACAATTTTTGTTGGATTACTCTTGAATACAGATAAATGCATATTCAGTAAAAAGTCTGAGATTCATTCACACGTTCCTAAGGTACAGCAGATATTCTTTCTGTGCCTCTGGATGGTTATCAATCAACTACGACCGATCGAGGTGGCCCAGTGGCTAAACCGCCAGACACGCTACCGAGAGGAGAGCGGTTCAGATCCCGTCTGGTCAATCATAATTAGGTTTTCAGTGTTTTCCCTAAATATTGGGGTGGTTCTTGTGGAAAGAACACGGCTGGCTTCCCTCGCCCCCCCTCCCCCTCCCCCCCCCCCCCCCCCCACTCCCCCTCCTTCCTCTGCCTCTAGTAACCTCGTTGTCAGGAAGTTTTCAGTTTCTTTAGATACCGCCTTAGGTATCCCATGCGGACGAATCCGACTTCAGGGTCAGCTATCATGAGCGTCCCGAGGTATGACACCTTTACAATACACGATTCGAAAAACCGAAAAATCTCGCATTTCAAGTATGGTAATTAAGAGAAGCTTTTCCAAGTTCGACAAGAACGGACTAACTGTAGAGCAATGGAGTGTCAATAAGAACACTGCATATAAGCTATTAATCTCGGGAGTCCCAATAATTTTAATACAGTGAAATCTTTGATGAAAACAACAGTGTGGTGGCAGTTAGCTAAAATTCAATTTAAAATGACGGAATTTGCGTGTAAGCATTTTTTTTACATGGATGATAAAATGGTTCAAATGGCTCTGAGCACTATGGGACTCAACTGCTGAGGTCATTAGTCCCCTAGAACTTAGAACTAGTTAAACCTCACTAACCTAAGGACATCACAAACATCCATGCCCGAGGCAGGATTCGAACCTGCGACCGTAGCGGTCTTGCGGTTCCAGACTGCAGCGCCTTTAACCGCACGGCCACTTCGGCCGGCCATGGATGACAATCAGAATAGTAATTTTAATCAGTGTGTCGGGCTATAGCTGCTAATGTCAACAGTGAAAGCCTACGCAGAATTATCGCATCCGAGCCATAGTGCGCCCTATGTGACAACGAACATAAGTTCAATGTTGCGGCAGTGCATACCTGTACTCTGTATTACGGTGTCCTGCTTAGTCGTGTGTATTTGTAATTATTCTGATATCAGTTCTGTGTGTTGGCTTACTTGACGTACAAATGAAGTGTGTGTACGGCCACAGCTTCTGCTCTCATTGAAACTGCGTGACAGGTTAAAACTGTGTGCCACACCGAGACTCGAACTCGGGACCTTTGCCTTTCATGGGCAAGTGCTCTACCATCTGAGCTACGCAAGTACGACTTACGACCCGTGCTCACAGTCGCAGTTCCGCCACTACCTGTTCTCCTACCTTCCAAACTTTACAGAAGCTCTCCTGCAGACCTTGCAGAACTAGCATTCCTGGGCAGAAACGATATTGCGGAGGCGTGGCTTACTCACAGGCTGGGGGATGTTTCAAGAATGAAACCTCTCTCTCACTGTGTGATCGATTGGCTTCCCTGTCGAATGAGTTGCTTGTTTATTTCTTCAGAGTGCGTCCGGGTAGTTTGATCTTAAATACACGATACAATATTTCGACACCCCCACCTTGTTCTCACGAAAACAAGGACATAGCATGGTCTCCAGCGTACAGCTGAATATCCTGGTCTCGAGATGACGTCGTCCCGTAAACTGGCTAACTTAGATTTACATTTCTTCATTTGTATCACTAATCCTTACGAGGGATGTACCTGGGAGTTGCAGTAGATTCTCGTACTTTTATTTGTTACAGCAGACAAGATTCCGAACATTTCCGATTATTTCTTTGTACTGATTGTAGTGACCTATGTCAAGGATAGTTTGACACTATGTAAGGAATTATGTCCCAAATCGCGCTGGTGCTCTTTGACGTCACGCGATATCCACAGTTGGTGTTATCTGATGAGCGGTACAATTAATGGAGAGAACATTACGTTTGGCACCGATGGAAAAGAACCTCTCACAGAAATCACAAAAAATGAAAGCTTTTTTTCGTCAAAGACTTCGCATGCCATTTACCTGGTACGTCACGATAAGACCTAATGTTTCTTGGCACGTGCTGTTCCGTAAGACTTCTTTGTGACAGTTGCAACAGCACCTCAGCACAGGTGTATTCGTAGTCGAGCGGTGGCACTCAGAACACAATAGGAAATAGTTCCACCTGGGAACTCAGGCTGCTGGAATCATAATTAATTCAGCCATATTCTTTTGTTGTTCTCTGAGGTCAGAAGTGGATGGTTCGTCCCGCACTCAGTAGAACTGGTGTGTACGCGAAATTAATTGGCATTTCACTGCAGCGATATACGCAGTAATTCAAGCTAATCAAAACAGATAGTTTCGTTTTGCTGGGTTCCAACAGTCTCTCAAAATCTTTCAAATTGTAGAACATTTCTTCTTCCATCTAGGCTACTTTCGTGTTACTCTATTATTTCTGCCTTGTAACCATTTTGAAGTGGTACCTCCAAAACCTCCAACGTATACATAATCGTATTACTCATTCTGGTATGGACTCCTATATTTATTCCAGTTGATTACATGACACATAATGCACAAGATGGTCGTATCGTCAGTTACAGAAACGACGCATGCGCGTGACACATGTAAGTGCTCCCACAGCTTATCCTAATTTTAATGCAATGGCGCAAAATATGTACTGCTGTGACAATATATTTCGTATAAGTTGAATGTTTTGTAGGTATACTTGACACTGTCAGTAATACCGAATCTAGTTAATCGTGGCGAAATAACAGACTTAAGTTACTCTAGAATAGACCAGCCTACGTGGAAGAAGAAGAAAAAATTGTTTCATCCCTTGTAATAAGCAATCTGCTTCGTAGTCAACAATAAATCTGCACAAAAAAGTGCACGGACTGACGTCTGGTGACAGTGGAACCGTTTGGAGACTAGGTTAACTAGAATGTGGATTCAAGTCTCAGTCCGGCCACCCATTTGAGTTTTTTGACAAGGGCAGAGCAGACTTCCTTTTACATCTTTCCCCAGTCCGAGCTTGCGCTGTCTCTAACGCACTCGTCGTTGACGGAACGTTAAATCATAAGCGTATTTCCTTCCTTGGGACTGCTGTTCATGTCTATAAGAGTGTAAGTTTGCTGTGTCTTGTTTCAGGATCCTTCTCGACAGTCGCTTGAAACGCCCCGGGGAAATCACCTAAATCCTAAGCCAAGGTGGCCGAAAGGGAATTCCAGCTCATGTCCCCTGTGTCTTAACGACCACATTATCTCGCACGGTGGAAGTGTAGGAGACCAGAGAGCTTCCGCCTTGGCACATCCTATCGCGACTTTCTACTGGACGGGGGGGAAAGCTTTGCCTACGGTAGTAGGTGTCTACTGTCGCGCGTCCCGTTAGTTAGCTCTGTCCCGGCAGCTGGAAAAGAAGTCAACGATGGAACACAGCTACTGTTATTAGTTCGTACGAAAGCGAGAGCACTGTCTGCTAGAAAGCCGTGCTCCGATGGTCAGGACTATAGTTTTTAATAATCCCATTTAATAAGGCTGCCAGCTAAATCATTTTCACTTATGCAGTTTGTGAATGTGTTGGGCGAAGATAACAGACATACGTGGATGATGGAATCTCTCTCTTAACGAGGCTGTATGCTACACCCGTACATAATGGCCCATAAAAACTGACGTAGATACAGTTACTGACGTAGATGCGGTTACCGCTCGAACTTGGAAGAGAAGCGAATTGGTTGATGTAGGATTACATTTCTTAAAGAAGAGCTCAATTGCTGATCCAGTTACAGGTACCTGGTAAGCAGAGAAGCCGGAACTAGAGGGCCGCACTTTCGAATTTCGCCACAGTGTTGTTTGTGGATTTGAAACTGAATTTACTTGGTCTTTGTTGCTCAGGAAGCTGCTGCACCAACAGTGGCAAGCCACCATGCGGAGTGTGGAGGAGGGTAGTTGTGGCACCGCTGTCGTTTGCGGCCTTTCGTCGCGAATGACAGGTCGGAAGGACGACCGTCTGTATCCCAGCGTATGAGTTGTAACTTCTGTGATTTCCCCGCCGCGGTCATTTCTCGAGATGCTGACTGACTCTTCCTGGAAAGCACGCTTTCGGAATTTTAACTGCAAAACTCTCCGTGTTGCACAAAGTCTCTTGTAGCGTCTCCCACTACAGTAACGCTCTCGCGCATATCGGCGGAATATGCGACGAAACACACTCGTCTTGTTTTGGCCTGGCTCATTTGTTAATCCTACCTGTTAAAGGTCCTAGAATAGCGAGCAATACTCAAAAACAATCTCACGAGTCGTTTGTAAGCCACTTCTTTGAAAGTTGAACGACATATTCATGGCATACTCCATTGTAATCGGACGGTGATGGGCTTTTCCGTCTGTTTGTGCGCAATACATTATATTTATTTACGTTGAAGGTCAATAGTTGTAAATGATTCTGATCTCGTTATTCTGGAGACTCGTCTTTGTGTAGTCTGGTCAAAAGAAAAAAACAAACCCTTGATGTCTCGAGGTACCAGGAAAAGGAAGTGACTGAGTCAAATGTTCAAATGTGTGTGAAATCTTACGGGACTTAACTGCTAAGGTCATCAGTCCCTAAGCTTACACACTACTTAACCTAAATTATCCTAAGGACAAACACACACACCCATGCCCGATGGAGGACTCGAACCTCCGCCGTGATCAGCCGTGACTGAGTCACTAACATGTATAATTTATTTGAATTATGAAACTGAACACATTCCATTGTCATTCGTATTACAAAAGTTTCAAATTTTAATTCAGTTGTATTAAGTTGTATTATTGATCTTTACTCACAGTGATAACTGGGGACATACTCTTTTTTTATCTGCACGGATTAATTTAAAGTTTGGTCACTGAATGCCACAGCAACTTGCTATTGACTGCAGAGTGTAGAATCATACTGTTTAAAACCATGTGATGTCAAAATATTGTAAATGAACAGCAGCAAAGGAGTTTGGCATCATTGCGCCGAAGTGAAGATTGACAGTACACAATTACATATCCTCCGTTACCTTTGTGTGTGAAAATATGCGGTAATGGGTCACTGCATTCCTTGAACGCTATACAGTTTAACGTTGCCTTCCCCATAGTTAGAGGTGGTTGCGCCGAGTCTTCGTCTGTTTCCCGTATAGGTCTTCTCCAATAGTAACGTAGTACCTCACCACTGAGGACAATTCGACTCGCAAATCGCCGACGTGGCGTTAAATCGAAAGACTTGCACCCGGCGAACGGACTACCCGACGGGAGGCCCTAGTCACACGACATTTACATTTTACTGAAGACAATCAGCATATTTTCCCGAGTCTGGTCACGTGGATCGAAATATTTTAATTTTAAAATTGGATGCTATTCTGAGCTTCAAAACTCTCTTTCTTCTGTTAAAACCGAGCTGTGACGAAACCAAACAGAATGGAGAGTTGCGGCCCGTATCAGACCTAGGTCACAGCTCTTGCGGCCGACAGCAATCCACGAGAGCGGATGTTTGGCAATGGCGGTGGCTTTCTAAGGCATCACCCGCTGTCTGCGGTCGTCCATTTTGGTGCATTTTAAGTGTGGCGGAGCGTACAACCCACTCATTCGCAGCTTTCAGTAATGGCATTCTCAGTACCATGACAAACACATCCTCTCAATAAATTAATAGTTGGCAGTACTTTTGCATTCAGCTACTAGTTGAAAATAATCCGGCTTAAAAACTCTGTTACTGATATTTTAATTTCGTACTGTCCGTTTTCTGAATTTTGTAAAAACAGTTAAAAAAACTCCATCTCTTCATGAAAATTTTTCAAGCATATAAACATCTTTTTTTTTTTTGTTATTGAGTTAATCATATCGTCGACAGCGACACACTTAAGAAGGGGGAAAAAAAAAACACCAAGTTTCATCTCACCAAAGAGCCTGTCGCCTTACTGTACAAACCGTTTATTAGGGTTAACGTGGAATGACTCGGAAGACCACGGTAAACTTTCAGATCAAGATGGTAGGGCGAAATAATAAATGCTTTGAAAAGTTTCAGTGTTTTATATAATTGGGCGACTTGGTTTATCTTGCTTTTCTTGGATCAGATAATTATTTTGTGATACCTTAGTAACGATCGGCGTTTGTAAAAAACAATTAGTTGTTTTTTATGCCCTAAAAACGCTGTAGTGGGTACGTCGTCTTCAGTGCATGCTTATTTATGTCACAAGTCGGAAACAAATTTTCAGTTCATCGCACATATGCAATTGCATTGGAATATATTTTCGCAGTAAAAGCAAGAGAATAATTTTATCAAACAAACGAAACCTGAAGATATTTAATTAGCAATCACAGAATTGTGACGAGCAGCTAATTACCTTCAAAATTTTGGTTATTCTATTTTCTGATGGGCTGGTATTAGTTTTTGAAAATTAACTCGTCCTTTTTATGTTTTTGCTACGGAATATTTTGACGTACGCGCGCGTTCGTGCGTGTGTGTGTGTGTGTGTGTGTGTGTGTGTGTGTGTGTGTCTGTATGTGTGTGTGTGCGCGCGCGCGCGCTCACTGTTTTAGTAGATCCTATGATTTATGCTCATTAATGACTAGCAGGTTAGGAGTCATCATCATCATCATCATAACCTTCCTTTCAAGGATTAGGGAACTGCCTGTTTCGAACTCACAAACAAAATCATTCCCATCTTTTTCGAGTTCTACCAAAATCTCCTTTCCAATTCGGCTCTTAGTTCTGGATCTTCTGGGTATTCTGTGACCTGGCATTCTCATCAGGTGTTGTCTCCAACCTTCACGAGACTTTTTAATTTTTTGATTCATATTGAAAATATTTCTTTCTAATATCGTCATTTCTAACCATGTCTCTCTTTTTTCCTGGTAACACAGCTTTCGCGTCTGTAGAAAAACATTGGAACTGCCCTCACTTAATGGAATTTCACGATGGTTTCTTTTTGTATTTTATGGGGAAATGGTCTGGTAATGGCGCCACAGACAGTTTGCAATTTGTATATTGTATTTTCCATATCTGAGTGAAAATCAAAACTTACAGCGCTGCCTAAATAAGAGACTCCAGAGACTTTTTTTTTTGAAACTGAAGTATCGAAAAAAGTTTTTGATCGCACTGGATATTTTCCTCGGAAAGCCATTATTTTCGCTTTATTACTAGAAACTTTTGAGTTGTTACGTTAGAAATAGTATGTCAAAAAGTGGGTATGTCAACCTGACAATCCATGTATCAGCTAATGGAGACATATCGATGACTGGGAAGTTAAACTGAGATGCCGCATTGTTTACTGTTGACAAGGCTGAAGGTTAGGGCTTTGTAATGCTGTCCTTTCTGCACTATGAAACCGAGAGTGTGTAGCTGCTACACAGCACCGCACAGCGCCCCAACAACTCGAGATATTGGTGCTAAGTAGGCGACCAAACACGACGCCTTGTTGGCACACCGTTTACGTTGAGTTGTCTGCCTGTTCTCAGCAGACGCCTCCGACTAAGCGACGTCTAACGACCTTCCCTGTGGGTTTAGTTTATCTTAAGTTTTAAAATGGGATTTTTCATTCCGTTTCTGCGGATGTGTCAGCAACATAGCAGAACCCATAGTCCTTCTTCTACGTGTTCGCCGAAAGATTTTTAGCAGTAGACATCACACACTCTCAGTGTACATTTGAGCAAGAAATGTTTATCTTCTGGGATGGTGACAGTTTTTGCAGTGATTGTTAACCCCAAAAGAATGAAGTTCTCTAGATCATCTCGCCCTGCACGATTGGCGATGACAAGTGAAGTCTGGAAAAAGATCCTCGGACACTGGAAGGTCACTTTGATCTGCGTTTGCAGCTGAGAAGTGTGAGATTCAGTATCTACATTAGATGGATTCTTCGTACCAGGTCAAGTACCTTTTTTTTACGGGATTTAATTATGGGCGATTTTTTTTTTACTGTTGATCTATCATTCGATCACGCCAATTGATGACTGGACTTAACCGATTTAGTTGCAGAAATGTACAACTCCACGTAGATGTGTAATATCGGAAACTTATGTAAATTATCTGATTAATTTTATATGGTTTTTCTAATTTGTACAGTCCGTATTCTTCATTTGAACCACATGGTCTGTTCCCAAGTGTACACCTTCGACGAGACATTCAACCAGTACATCAGAAAACACCCAGTAGATTGTGTAATTTCTTTATCAGTTGACTGGCTGCAAACACACGTTGTGATAGGAAACTGGTCTGACAGCACAGCTTACTCGAAGCACTCGTAACACACGCGCAGAAAGTATTTTGAGAGACAGGAAGAGATGATATTGTTTTGAAAACTGAAGGTTGCAGCTCATGTGAAATGAGATTACGGTGGTAAAGTAATTGCGCATACCGACTGTGTTATTCAGGAACGTAATTCTCAGAGTTCTGTTTTTAGTCCTCTGCGTGTAGTATGCTTTGTGTTTTCAGGCATGTGGGAATTGCAACTGTGTTTGCTTCCGTAATGCGTACAGCTTCATGACAGCGAAGCAATACTGCAAAGGCGCGGAAACGTCATTTTCATGTCGTCATCTAATTCAACTAATAGTATGCATCATCCAACCGCTGCATAGACAAATTTTCAGTGCTAATCGGCTGCAGAACCGAAGGGAACAGTTGCAAGCAAGCGCGACGCGGTCATTCGTTAAAATACCAGGCACATAATGCAAATAAAAATAAAGAAGATACAGATACGAGTGCCAAACTAAAATAAAACAACCGCGCATACAACAATCGAAAGCGGTACATACCAAGTGCGATTGGTGCATACGTGTGTCCAATACACACTGAAGAGTCAAAGAAACTGGTATACCTGCCTAATATCGTGTAGGGCCCCAGCGAACACCCAGAAGTGCCGCAACACGACGTGGCATGGACTCGACTAAACTCTGAAGTAGTGCTGAAGGGACCTGACACCAGGAATCCTGCAGGGCTGTCCATAAGTGCGTAAGAGTACAAGGGTGGAGTCCCTTCTGAACAGCAAGTTGCAAGGCACCCCAGATATGCTCAATAACGTTCTTGTCTCGGCAGTTTGGTGGCCAGCGAAAGTGTTTAAACTCAGAAGAGTGTTCCTGGAGCCATTCTGTAGCAATTTTGGACGCGTGGGGTGTCGCATTGTCCTGCGGGACTTGTCCAAGTCCGTCGGAATGCACAGTGGACATGAATGGATGTAGGTGATCAGACAGGATGCCTACGTACGTGTCACTTGTCACAGTCGTATCTAGACCTATCATGGGTTCCATATCACTCCCATTGCTCACGCCCCACACCATTACAGAGCCTCTACTAGCTTGAACAGTCCCCTCCTGACATGGAGGGTCCATGGATTCATGAAGTTGTCTCCATACCCGTAGGCGTCCATCCGCTCGATACAGTTTGAAACGTGACTCGTCCGACCCAGCAACATGTTTCTAGTCATCAACAGCCCATTGTCGGTGTTGACGGGCCCAGGCGAGGCATAAAGTTTTGTGTCGTGCAGTCATCAAGAGTACACGAGTGGGTCTTCGGTTCCGAAAGCCCATATCCATGATGTTTCGTTGAATGAATGATTCGCACGCTGACACTTGTTGATGGCCTAGCATTGAAATCTGCAGCAATTTGCGGAAGTGTTGCACTTCTGTCACGTTGAACGATTCGTTTCAGTCGTCGTTGATCTCGTTTTTGCAGGATCTTTTTCCGCCCGCAGCGACGTCGGAGATTTGATGTTTTACCGGATTCCTGAGATTCATGGTACACTCATGAAATGGTCGTACCGGAAAATCCCCACTTCATCGCTACCTCGCTCTTGCGTCGACTATAACATCACGTCCAAACTTACTTAAATCATGATAACCTGCCATTGTAGCAGCAGTAAACGATCTAACAACTACGCCGGATACTTGTTGTCTTAAATAGGCGTTGCCGACCGCAGCGCCGTATTCTGCCTTTCATATAGCTCTGTGTCCGCAGCTCGTGGTCGTGCGGTAGCGTTCTCGCTTCCCACGCCCGGGTTCCCGGGTTCGATTCCCGGCGGGGTCAGGGATTTTCTCTGCCTCGTGATGACTGGGTGTTGTGTGATGTCCTTAGGTTAGTTAGGTTTAAGTAGTTCTAAGTTCTAGGGGACTGATGACCATAAATGTTAAGTCCCATAGTGCTCAGAGCCATATAGCTCTGTATTTGGATACGTATGCATATATCAGTTTCTTTGGCGCTACAGTGTAAAAACAAAGACAGCAACGGTCCCTCTGTCAACTGAAGATATCCTGTGCATGCTGCGTGAACGATCTACAGTTTCAATTTTTATAGTTGGACTGTACCTTCTTTCGCCCTACTTGTCTCTAACAACTTAGAATCTTAACCATTGAAGAAATTTGATATCACAGATAGCCCGCAGTATCTAACGTTAGTGTTACATGCTGATTATTGTAAAGTATATGATGTATGAAAAGAGAGTATGAAACCGAACATGAGAGCTGTTCTCCATACATATTGACGGAGTTATCAACGAAAGCTAGATTCTCGATACGCCTTCTCATGAAACTGTTTATATGGATAAGTACAATTTAGCTTTGCGTCAAAGCGAACGAAATATCTCGGATCTGAATTGTAAAGAATGGAAGGTTTATAACAACTCTTTCTCGTCCCCTGTCTTTTTCCTCTTTACCTCTACCGCTTGCGACATTACTTTTGCTGTGATGTCAACTACATTTTAAGGAATAAGTTAATGTTTACTTAGAGCTAGAATTCGGTCTGCAATGAAAGGGTTGGAACAGAAGGTAAGGGCGCAATCCACGAAGTATACAAGGTGTTTGACTATTATAGATACAGACGAATAGGGTGAACGGGGACGATGAAACAAGCATAAAATCACAATATATGCAAGTCAGAAAACCAATGGTTTCTCCGATACGAGGCTGCTAACGCTATTGCCAAGACTGTAGTCGTCCTTCCTCGACCCGTTAGTTCTTCCATTCCTTCTGATGATCTCCGTGTTACTGTCTGTCAGCAGGTGGTGTCACTTTGGCGTCATCGCTGGTCTTCCCTTCATGCGTACAAGCCCCGGAGAATTAAAGCTCTCCCAGAGGCTTGGCCGACATTCTCTCTGCCCTCTCGCCGCTAGGAGATCATTTTAGCTAGATTGCGTATTGGACACTGTCGTTTTTGACATCGCCATTTATTTAGTGGTGTTTCCTTATCACTTTGTGCTCGTTGCCATCAACCTAAGACGGTTCGTCATTTCCTGATCGAATGCCCTTTTTTTAACCACTTGCGTTCTAATGTATGTTTGCCATCTGAGTTATCGGCCGTGTTAGCGAACGACTCGCGTCCTGTCGACCGCGTTTTACTTTCTATCCGTCGTAGCAATATGGCGAAGGACATTTAATTTTTAGGCCCTCCGTTTCTCTATGGCGTATTTTATAGATCTTTTTCTATGTCCCTGTTTTTAGCTGTCTTCTCTTCCGTCGATTGGGATTAACGTGTAGTAGTTTTTAACTCCTCTCTTTGTCTTCGTGTTCTAAGGTTCTGTCATGGGCGCACATGACTTAAGTTGTTTTTGCCTCCTAAAACAAAAACAAAAAACCGCAAGGGAAGCAAAAATTACAAAGTGATAAACGGCCCTCGTTCGGTGTTATCATCATTCCTAACTATTGGTAAATAATGTTTCGACAACAAGTGTAACTGTCGTTGCTCGCCATACCCTGGCCTTCCAGATTGAACCCGTAGGATTTTTTTGTATGGGATATTTAAAAGCTTCGATGTATTCCAGCACTGTTGACATGAACTCTGGGAACGCATTGTGGATGGTTGTCAATGTATTCAAAACAAGTATGGGATTTTCGAAAGTGTACGGGCACCGATGAGGAGACGTTCTGAAGCCTGTCTTCATATGAGCGATGGCGGTGTCAAACACTTGTTGTAAACTGTTTGCCGTCGAGTACCTATCTGCAGTGTGGAAATGGCTCTGAGCACTATGGGACTTAACATCTGAGGTCATGAGTCCCCTAGAACTTAGAACTACTTAAACCTAACTAACCTAAGGACGTCACACACATCCATGCCCGAGACAGGATTAGAACCTGCGACCGTAGCGCTCGCGCGGTTCCAGACTGTAGCGCCTAGAACCGCTCGGCCACTCCGGCCGGCTGCAGTGTGGATCCTCGGAGACTCTTATTATAAGGTGTCTATGTACCACGTCGTATGGGAGAAACCATTTGTTTCCTGGATCTATGCTAATTAGGATTATTTGCGTGTTTCATTGTCCTCTATTAGCTACTTTCATTTTACTTGTAATATTCAAACACGCTGTACATGCGTGTGGCCCACCGGAGTGGCCTTGCGGTTCTAGGCGCTTCAGTCTGGAACCGCGTGACCGCTACGGTCGCAGGTTCGAATCCTGCCTCGGGCATGGATGTGTGTGATGCCCTAAAGTTAGTTAGGTTTAAGTAGTTCTAAGTTCTAGGGGACTGATGACCACAGATGTTAATTCCGATAGTGCTCAGAGCCACATGCGTGTGAAACAAACAAGTCGGCTTTCAGTTGCGAACGAAACAAAATAGAATGCTGTGCCGCTCTTGTGCTCCGTTGGACATTGACCTGCCGACCGGAGGCCGCATCTGTCTGTCATTAGAAAACAATGTTCTAAGATAAAACTGCTTTCCTGGCGTTAATGCCGGCTTTCGAAACAGATGTCGCTGCTTCTGTTTCACTTAGCTTCCCAGTTGTCCTCGTGAGGCTTCATGGAACTCGTTTCCGTCCTCCCATTAAGGAAAAATTTTAATATCGACTAGGGATCGATTCTGGATGCTCCACATAGCAGTCACACCTTCTGCCCATTTATACTCGCGGAGCGAGCTTACTTATACACAAGATGTCGTTTATTTGATCCGCTTAAAACGTTTTGGAGTTTGTCGAGCATCTCTGTAACGTTCTAGAGCTGACTAAGTGACCCCGCGACGAAACGCTCCGCTCTTCCTCGAACCTCCTCTATTTCTCTTGTTAACAGCGAAAGCCATGAAAAAATAAAATTTTACTCAGCTGACTTCGAACTGCGCTCGCAGGATGTTTGTCTTCCGTTCTTACCTGACACGCCAACGTTCATAGGTTCCGCGAAGCGAGAACTTGACTCACGGGGAAGAGGCAACCAACACCTGCAGCTGGAAAATCCTTCTCCGCCTATGCAACTTCGTTAAGCAAGGGTGGCGCTAGGGTTTTTCTTCTCATTTCTGCCTCCTCTGCACCAACACGCATGTGAATTACCGCACTGGCCTCTTGGACGTACGTACACGCCCGTGGTTCATTCTGTCGCACCATTCCCTCCCGCACCATTCGAAAGCATAGCACTGTTTTCACTGGGGTTGTTTTCAGTAGTGGCGTTCGCCTGCGCCCGATACGCTTTCACCACTTCAGCGCTGCAACAGCACACAAACTGCGCCGTTTTTAACGTACTCCCACATTTGCCCCGGTATCTGACGATGACCCGATTTTTCATTTCCGATGAACTTCCCACTGTATCCGTTATAGAAACGAGTTGTGTGTCCAGTAGACCAATTCAAAGCCCTGATAGTGATCACCTAAACTGTAAACCTAACATATTGGCGGAGCAATAGAAGAAGTCGACACAAAGTTTCGTCCTAGTGATAATATAAAAAGGATAGCAATTTAGCTGTTGGCCAGACCGTATTATATTTTTATCTATATACACGTTCACAACGAAAGACGGCTGTTGGTTAAAGGTGAAGGACAATATTGACGGCTTAGAGCAGGTTCCATCACTTACTCGTTACTTAGGCGGTATTTTTTTTTCTATTTTAGGACCCTGCCTAGTAGGCGGTGCAGGTCTCCCGCATCTTCTCCTCCTCCTCCTCCTCCTCCTCATCATCATCATCATCTTCATCATCTGGCTAGTAGCATACACAATCATCAGTTTCACCGATATTACTATTTACACTTCATACATCAGTGCTACACACACTGAGGTGACAAAAGTCGTGGCGCCTACAGCGCCTCTCCTGGGCTCGGTTGGACCCTAGACGACTGGAAAATAGTGACGTGGTCGGATGAGTCCCGATTTCAGTTGATGAGAACTGATGGTGAGATTCGAGTGTGGTGCAGACCCCACGAAACCACGAACCCAGGTGTCACCAAGGGACTGTGCAAGCTGGTGGTGGCTCCATAATGATGTGAGCTGTGTTTACATGGAATGGACTGGGCCATCTGGTCCAACTGAATGGATTAACTGTAAATGATTATGTTCGGCTCTACTTGCAGACCTTTTTCAGTCGTTCATGGACTTCATGGCAATGCACCATGTCACCGGCCCTCAGTTGTTCGCGATTGGTTTGAAGAACTCCCTGGACAAGAGGAGCGAATGATCTGGCCACCCAGATCGCCCGACACGAACCCCATCGAACATTCATAGGACATAATCAAGAGGTAAGTTCGTGCACAAAATCCTGCACCTGCAACACTTTCGCAATTATGGACGGCAATATAGGCAGCATGGCTCACTATTTCTCCTTAGGCCTCCAACGACTTGTTGAGTCCATAGCACATCGAGTTGCTGCACTACGTCGCAAAAATGGAGGCTCGACACGACATTAGGAGATACCCCATGCCTTTCGACACCTCATTGTATATTATTGAACTGTTTCATTGTATTTTCCTAATCATTTCTTTTGCCATATTCACACGTATGATTGCACGCTATGATACTAGAAGATGACTCACAGTAACGTTTCATCTAAAACCGACCCTCTTATGCGAATAGAGACTCGAACCTGCGGCTTCAGCTTACGAGCAACAGTGTTACCCGGAGACTCGCGCAAGTGAAACCGCACTATGTCAGGTAGCCGAGGTCGTCATAGATAGCACTTTCTCAAAATCTCTTTACGGAAGGAAGAAAAAGGAAGATTACTGTTTAGCGTCCCGTAGAGAACGAGATCATTAGATACGGGGCACAGGCTCAGATTGGGGAAGGAAGGAGAAGGAAACCGGCCGTCTATCAAAGGAACCATCCTGGAATTTGCGTTAATCGATTTACGGAAATCGCGGAAAACCTAAATCGAAATGACCGGATGAGGATTTGAACATACGTTCTTCAGTGCTCAGTCTTTAGCGTTTCTTTGACTGTTCAGTTAATTTAATAAGTAGTGCGCTCTAGACTCTAGAGCGCAACAGTTATTAGGTGGGGCAAGATAGTTTAGATGCGTGCACTTGCCCGCGCTTGTTACCGATTACCTGTCGCTTTATGGCTGTTGCTAGACAACGGTGCATTCCCGACTTGTTACCGTATTTGGAAAATTTTGCTCCAATCGACGTGCGCTACCTTGCTCTCACCGTATTACC
This sequence comes from Schistocerca serialis cubense, assembly GCF_023864345.2. Classification (NCBI taxonomy): domain Eukaryota; kingdom Metazoa; phylum Arthropoda; class Insecta; order Orthoptera; family Acrididae; genus Schistocerca; species Schistocerca serialis. The sequence goes on from NC_064638.1 coordinate 289,675,603, forward strand.
AGGTTTTTTTCCTCTCCC